>NC_090942.1:215624746-216874746 GCF_040807025.1 Struthio camelus | reverse complement strand
ATATCATAATACAATATCACAACAAGAAATTTTTAATTTGCTGCTTGGATGCAGCCTTGCAATCACTTTTTGTTCTTACGCAGTTATATCTGAATCAGCCAATCACACTTGTCTTTCTCTTATAGCTACCATCCATCCTTCTCCTTTGACTACTGTGGAGGAAAGAAAAGCTGTTTCTCTTCAAAAGAGGGGAAAAATCTGATCTGGTATAATTTCCTGCAAAGTAGTTTTGCAGAGACAACCATCCACTTTGTAGCACTACAAGTTCTTTGGACTGCTATGATCTAGACCATTTCTTCGCAAATTTTATGCCTATGAGCTGTAACTAAAAGTAAAGCAAATACGGTAACTTCAGGTATGCTGAAAAGCAATTGTATGCTTTTCATGCATGTTTTATATCACAAGATAGTGCTTTACCCTACAAAATGGACCTAGCTGGTGAGTCTTGAGAGTGGCTGGAAAGTCACCTTATGCAGCTTCATGTGATATATGAATTCTGACTGAATTCTATGAATAATTTATTTTTTGGAGAGTTTTTTAATTTTACAGAGTTTAACTGGTTGAACTTAGACCACAATACATATTTCTGATACTTCACCTGCAAAGCAGAAGTGAGTTCATGCCAGCATATGTTGACTGTAAAAGTTTCATACGTAGTTTGCCATTAATTGGAATGAAACTATATAGGAAAAAAAATCAGCTAATAAAAGTTGGAGTTTAACACTGTCATCTTAACTAATATTAAAGAACAGTTTGCACAAAAAATATTTATGTTAATTCTAGTGATGATAATAATGTAACTAGATTTTTCATCATATTTCACAAATGGGGAAACTTGAGGCATAGAAAAGCAGACCAGCTGTAAAAGTAGTAAGAAAATACACATATCCTAAGTTGTAGTCCAGTAAGCTACTAACTGAAGTATACTTTTAATAGTAGACAATGAAAAATGTCTATTCCATTGAAATCAAGGGTCTTACTAGTGCAAAGTTTATGGAAATTTTGAAAAACAATGGGAAAGAACACTGTATTTTTATTACCTTAAAATGTCCCTTGAATTTTCCAAAAAAACCTGAAGTATTTGCAGTAATTGCTTGTCAATCCAGTATTTATCTGGGAGTGAAAAATGTAATATGAATAATTAAGATAGCTTACACAAAATATTGGTAGATATAATTATAAAGTAAACTTAAATTACAAATAGATGTTTTTATTTTCTTTGCAAAACAGAAATAGAGCTGCCCTGCACAATGAGGTACTTGTTCTTGTCAATAAACATATCTCTAGAATAAGACAATTAAAGTGCTGAATATTGAAATCAGCATATTTTGATTTTTAAAAGAAGAGAAATACTGTACCTATGGAACTTATAATGAATAGGCTTTGAGATGTCACGTCGAGCTTTCTCACTGGAAATGCAGAGATCTATTGTTGTAGTTTAAATGGGCAGAAATGCCTATCTAGAGAGAAAGCTTAGAAAACGAAGATGACATTCCTAGGTGTATTCATTATAATTTAGGTGAGAGAGAAATGGGTGAGTCATAAGTTTGTGTGTAGACATACAGCAAAAAGGAATGATAAGAGCTATACATTTTGAGCCAAAGTAACAAAAACCTTAATAAATGGTGTCTACCCTGCCTACTCTAATTTTCCACTTACAAATGATGTCATTACTCACCTTTCACAGCAGCAGAGAAATATCTATAGAAAAGGGCTGAGGAAAGCCATGATCTTCCTGAAACTTTGGTGCTAATTGAAACAGGTGGAAGGAAATCAGATAAATCAAAATGTAGTAAGGACTTAGAGTCTAGTGCAATTATGTGTGAATAAAGTACAAAATCAGCTTTAATTGTGGGAATGAGTTAGGACCTTGATTTTCCTATCTGATTTCAAAAGGAGTTGGCTGAGCAGCCTCCGGATCAGTCATGCTAAGTTTTCAAAAGGTGCTTGAATACTGAAGAAGTTTTAGAGCATTGAAAGAGAGCTAATGTTGGGGTAGTACTTAAAAAACAGAAATGGGATGGTATGAGTCATCCTGACATCTGCATAGGTCAGAGCAAAAAGAGTGCCAGACTCTGCTGGGTGGAATACTGATAATTGCTGTGAAGTGGCCAAACCTTAACTCGTACATCAGGAAACAGAGCAGAGCCCACGTATGAAATGAAGCGTCCTTGTCTGGGAAGCAGTGAGTCTGCGACCTGTCGTGGGTCGATCATTGACCAAATGCAAATTCTTAGTCCCATGTTGTGGCCAAGGTCTAGCAAAGACCTTAGATGTGTCACTTGTGAAGTGAAAAAGTGAAGTGTGTGTGAAGTGAAAACCTTGTGAAATACCCTGCTGTTACTTAAAGAGGATGCTAACAATTGCAATGTCCTTAGGGGAGGGCTTGAGGGTGACTGAGAGTTTGGAAAAGACACCCGTATGGTGAGAGACACAGGGAGCTTCATGGGTTTACCTTTCTAGGGGGGAAAGTAAAGGGTAACTCGGTCACAGAAAACACGTAGTTAGGTGGGAAAATAGCCTTTGATAGTATGTTCTTCTTTCCACCTGGGAGGGGATAAGAAAAGCTGATGTTTTGAAGCTGAATTTAGACAGGTTGAGACTGAAAGCAAAAAATGTTCATAGATAACGATGAGGAATGAGGAGGACAAGATGAATGCTGTAGGAAAAGGCAAGAGGGTAGTAAGGCAGCAGGAAAAATAGTAGTTGATAGAAGTAATGGAAGGGAGTGTAAGTACTAAGAAGAAGAGGACATTAGTGAATGGAATAAAGGTTATCAATCACTAACCAGTCTGGTAAAGGGCAAAAGCAGACAGTTTGGAAGGACAAGGGACACAGCAGGGCCTCAGAGGTGAGACCACGTACAACCACACAAGAATATATGTGAAACTCAGCCATGTATATAACATATTTTGGAGAGGTCAGAAAGGCAGACAAAATGCTCAGAAGCAACATACCGTCTTTTACTGAAAACATTCCTTTAATTTATGAAAAGCAAAAGGCATTAACTTATGTCAGCATTAATGCTTTGTTTTTGTTTGAAAAAAAAAAAGTTCTCTGGGACTAGATGTGCACTAATTTTTTTTTTAAAAAGGGGAAAAGCTAAAGGCCTCTCATGGCTTTTGTCTCCTTTTTGCAGTCATTGCTCCTTATAAAGAAGAGACATTGTGAAATTAAGTGATATTTTTCTCCAGAGATGATTTAAGTAGGTCCTACAGACTATATTAGGTAGGAGTTCAAGGTGAATGATCCAGCTGTGTCCTCCGTCTTAGATTAATTTTGAGGCATTGATTACCTACTTGGACATAATTTAAAAGGTGACATTTTTCCAAAACTGTAAATGAAATATTTTATCTCCTTGTTCTGAGGAGAGGGAAATGCCAGGGTATTTCAGGTGCTATACTATAGCAACTGTTTGTCAAAGGCTGTCATTTTAATGGCGACGAGAGTTAGCAGATATTAACCCCACAAGTTCTTAATGTTTACTAGGTTATATATCGTAGTATCTTCACTGGAAACCAGTCTTCCATAAACAGAGACCGAACTCTGGATGGCCAAAGGGAATTTTTACTGGATTTTTGAAAGCTTCAGGAAAAAATGTCATGAGCTCATTCAAATTTGCTTAAAACGTAGCAGAGGAGGGAGAGGGAAAACCACTATAAAAGTAAAAGTAATGTATTTGTGAAAAATAAATGCTCATTGCAAACAATTTCCAAGCAAAGGACCACACTTGAAATAAAATTTTAAAATAGGAGTAAGCATTAAGCAAAAGCAGTTTACCTCAAGTGGAAATAAAAACAGTAACAGCTGTTATGGGACACAAATGTATGCTTTGGAAATTCTCAGATTTTCCTTCTTGTTATATTATTCTGCTACGCTTAACAAGCGTTTTGCTTGTATTGTATTTCCTCAGGTAAACCTACTCTCCAGATACCATGGCTACCTAGCAAAAATGATTTATAGATACAAAAGCTCTTTAGGAAAAGTGATTTGCGCAAAACCCCTTGTTACCGTTCACTAGAAAACAGAGCGTACCTATGAAAAATGCACAAGTCAAGGTGAATAATGAAGCACAACGCAGCCAGCAGGCTAGCTCCTGGAAGCCGGCCGCACTAAGGAGAGCGGAGAGAGCAGAGCCACATTAACTACTTCTGAGCAGAAGCATGTGCAGCACCACTCTGACAGGGCTCCACTGCGATGCTAAATAAAATCAATATACTCCAGCGTACTCGGTAGGGTCAATGTTAGCTTGAGCTGCTTCGCATAGTGCTCCATTCGCAGTGTAAGGCTGTCTAGAAAAACACAAGAAGCCCTAAGTGACAGGAGTCACTGGGGGCTCCCCATTTTTCCCAACGGGGGGAAAAAAGTCCTGATTAGGGTGAAGAGGAGCTTGAATATGGTGTAAAAGAAAAGCCCTACACCAGGTAATTTGAGCTGCAGGTGAATTTTATACTTTATAGAGATCTGCAGCATATGAGGCAGAAAGGAGATGTTTAAAAAGGCAAAATGGCAAAATAACACTTTTTAACCTTAAGTTTAAATAGAACTAGAGCTCTAAACATTATTATATCTTTTATCAAAACCTCTATGCCCCCAAATTCATCTTTCCCTCTTGAAAATTTAGGGTAACAAAAATGTAGGGAGAATGTGCCAAGCAGGCTAACCTAGAAAATGCCATCAAAAAGTTAAACCAATATTTTGCTAGATTATGCCATTTGCTAGATTATGCCATTTCCAGTTAGTGTTTTATTTACCTATATTTTATTAATGTCCTAGCTTTAGAGATCTTTAAAATCTGATGGTAATTACTTTCTTTCCTTCCTTACTCAAGAAAAAAAAAGATTTTTGAAGAAGTTACAGTCTAAGAATGGGTTATATAAATAATGTTAAGAATAAGTAAAGAGTAAAATTATGCATCCCTGAAGATACCTGATAAATTGGTTCTCAGGATTAGTGTATATTGTTTTCTCAGTTAGGTTTTCAAACATATTGAAAGACTCCCGAGCATCTGATTATCCTGCACATGCTTGTCTTGTAAATACCTTACAGAACCACCTTAGAAACAGCTGTTACCTTTTTTGAACACAACATAGCCGTAAGAGTCATAGTTTGATGCAAAGGATCTCGAAGCGTTGATTTAGAGGATATAATTTGTGTGCGTAGGGTATTTAACAAGGCCTCCAATGAAGGCAGTAATTCACCTGGATAATATAACAATGTTTTTATCTTTTTTATTTACATGTTAAAAGGGGAATTGCCATCCTTTACTAATGTAGTATCCGAGGCTCAGATCCATAAAGGGCAGTATTACCTATTTACTCTGCATCCATGGAAGTGCTGCTGTCCTTAGACCAGCACCTGTCTCGGCTGGTACCATATGAGGTTCACGAAAATGATGTCTCTCTGTTTAAGTGACTTACAGAGCTTGATTTTGCAGAGGCGCTCTGAACCTGCTTATTCAAGGGGCAGGGAATACAGGCATGTGGTAGCTGTCTTTCTGCTCATACTCCACCATCCAGGTGGACACATGGGTGATTAAGATCTCTTTAACCTGGGGAGATATGAATAAATTTTCTGTTTCCTAAGGCAATGCTTTCATCCCTGAGTGGTTTGCATTGATATGATATGGAGATGCTCAAGCCTTGCTTTCAAAGGAGCAAGAGGAAAAAAAAGCTGTGAGGAGTCAAGAATGCATGATTTTGGGGGCCAGAATTAGACAGAACTTGTTTCTGCAATGTGAGGATGCTATTCTTTTCCAGGGAGGCTGATTTTTTATTTTTATTTTTTTGAAGGGACTACCACTGCATTTGCATTTAAAAAATTCCAGTGTAAAATCAGCAGACAATATTAGCTGTTATCTCAGTAGATGGGTAGGAAATTGGATCTCAGGTCTCACTCTAGCTCTAGCTCCAATGGATTATCTCCTCTTAAAGTGCTGGTTTTTCAATACTGCAAAGACTGTTGACATTGCCATTCAGGGTGTTATCTAGGATAGTGGATTCACTATCTCCTTGTTGGAAATAAACTCACAAATTTATATATACATACATATATATATGTGAGTGTGTGTGTGTGTATGTATATTTTTTAAGGAAATCCTTATTTGTATTATTGCTAGGATACAGTACTATCAGCTGAACAACTCTTGCTTGAAATTTTAACAGATGGCTTGAAGTCTTTTTTTTTTTTTTTTTTTGATATTTCTAACCTGAACACATCTGGGAGACTATGTTCAGATTCATTTTCAGTTTTTTGGCAGTATGCAAAGCACTTTTGGGAAATTATCTGAGTTGTTGGAAACAATTGCATTCAGAATTGATCAGAACAACTGATCCAACCCTCTCCTGCAAGAGCAGGGCGTTTTAAAAGTACACTGCAAAACATTTCAGGGATTTGAAGGTCACAGTGTTTGCATCATAGAAAATGGTATAGGTTTCAAAACAAAAGTGTTTCAAGGCAAGTGTATGCAAGCGTTCTCTTTGGATGCAAGAAAGGGCAACATATCCCTACCACATCACTCTTGGGATCTCTAACACTTCTAGTGTGGAAACCCCAGTCATTAGACATTTGTCATTTAATTGATTACGGGCAAGAATGATGTCAACAGCAATTTGAAGGGACTGCTGCAGAAACAGGAGCTGATTTTGTAAGCTTTCCCTGTGATTTTTGAATGAACATCTCTGCGCTACAGGGTAAACTCTGAATTCCTTGTACTACTGTTGGGAAGCAAGTTCGAAGGCATTTATACTCAGGCAAGACTGAATGAAAAAGTAAGTCACCCCTGAATCATTTTGTTGTTGCAGTAATGAATTGTCTGAGAAAACAATGCATTGTTCTGGAGATATTGGGAGAGAAAATTGGAAGTTAAGCCAGTAAATAATTTAAAGCAGTGTGCAAAATTAAATGAATGGAGGAACCATTTTTTCTAATTATTTTTTTCTAGTATCATAAGGTACAGACTAGTCCTGTAACCCTCCTTGCCTTTCCTTGTTTTTCATCTTTTCCCTCCTTCCTTTCATCTCTGTAGTGTATCATTTAAATAGCAAAGCAGTTAGCAATAAGATTTCCTTGGAAAAAGCCTACTGAAACAGCAGGATTGTTTAGAATGGAAATAAAAAGCACTTCTGTTAAACCTGGAGCTGACCAAGTCCTGCCAATTATCTTTTTGCTATTATTTTTATGCTAAACAAAACCAGTGCTCTCTGGTATTTGTGGGAGAGAAGAGTAGTTGTGCTGCTGTTTGCTTGATCTCGTATAAAATTGTCGTTTAACAAAGAAAAAGAAAGAAGATTATAACCTGAAAATATTATGAAGAGAAGCTAGAGAAGGGGCAACATTCCACTTTTTAACTTACGGAGGCAGTGAAGAAGAAGAACGCTATGGTAGCTGGTGACAAATAAAATGAAAAAAAAAAAAAAGAAAAAAGAAAAAGCACCTACCAGAAATTCTAAAGGAATGGGTAGAGAATAGAAATCAGATCATCAGCGAAAACAACAGATGGCATGCTCATCTTGCTTTAGGCACTTATAAACTCATCCAAAGCCTCATGAAGTCAATAGGCGGCTCTTTGTAGTCACTAATGGATTTTGGATCCGGCCCTAATGAAGAGAATGATGCAAGCTAATTGTCTGTCTTAGTCTGTTGATAGAGCTGATAAATGTAGTTCCACAAATGCAAACAAGTAAAAAAGATTTAAAAATATTCTTCAGCACAGTATCTACTGGGTGAAGAGCTCACAGAAACCAAATCAAACAGAGGCTTTGTTCTGTACTGATTTTATATTCCAATCAACAATATCATTATTAGCATATTTTTCATATTTCTGTGTAAATATCACATAACTATTCAAATGAACAACTTTGTGCAAGTGTAACGAGGAAAATGACCCATGAGGTTATTGACCTTTTATGCTCTCATTTTAGCTCGTTTCTGTCGTATTACTGATTTTTAAAAATATACAGACTAATGCATTCTTTTTCTCTCCTTTGTACCACCATGACTGCTTACTGATAGCTTCACTTTTTTCCCCCCTTATTCTAGCTAAGTTTGGTGGTGGTTGTTTCCATTTTAGTATTTCTGGTTTACAAAGAGAAATACTTCTGTGTATTATACTGTTACAAGAGACCGCTCAAGCTGGAGAACACGTGGTGCTAACAACAGGTCCCACGTATCTCTGGATTTCAAAGGTCCTCTACTATTCCTCTACCAGCTAGTAACTGAAACAAAAAGGAATGGTGATATTTTAGATCTCAGTAAGGATCTTACAGAACACTTGATTTTGGCCAAGAACTTAGGACCAAGTCATATGAAATTAATTGTTTAAATTAAAAGTTGTCTTAATGGAGTTTCTCAGTTTCAAAAGAGATTATTTAGAAATGGGAATTGTGAGCAAGAAAAACTTTAAGAGTTCAAAATGAACTTAAGTTGTGGGGAGGACAACTTTTAAATAAAGTTTTAGAATTTTAAATAAACTAAGTACAGTTTTTAACATATCTGTCAAGCCCGTGGTCACACATTTGAAGCGGAAAATAGCAAGTTCATATAACGGAGAAGAAGAAAGTATGATGTAGCCATGGTTTCAGCTAACCAGCATACTAATGTTAGAACAGTTTTTGAATGTTCTTTCACAGTTAGGTCATGGAAATAAATGGAAAAATTTATAAAAATCAATAAAATTTAGCAAAGCTAGACTGTACCCGACTAATCTGATAACTTTTTTGTGATTGACTTCCTAGGCAAGAGAAAACCCATGTTCCTTCTCTTGATTTCAGCAAAGTGAAGGGAATTACAAGTTATGCCTGCGAATGTGGGGATTAGTAAAAGAGCTGTGAAATGGAGAGGACTCGTGTTTATGAGAGATGGCAACGATTGCTTTGAAGAGGGAACAGTCTGGTAGGAAGGAGGTTATTAGAGGAGTCCCTGAGGATGGTTCTTGAGATAGATTCTGTTTACTAACAGTCGTAGCGCAAAAAAGTTTCTATTTAACCTACTTCTGTATGTCAGTGAAATTTCCTGATGCCACAATTCTGGGAGGAGTTTTCAGTATGGGGAGGATTTAAGCATCCTAGAAAAAACAGTCGGTGATCTTGAGAACTGGTGTAAAAGAAATGTAATAATACCAAGCACTATGTTAAACACCTGTAACTGAGAACAATAACTTCTGCTACACAATAAAAGCTCCTTAACTGACAGAGGAGGAAAAAGATTTGTGTGAAGTAGTTGAGTATAATGAATGTGATACGAGAAAGACAAACTAAAAAAGATGTACAGTGCTAGCAATATCAAAGGAGGTATTTCCAGTAGGGATAAAGACAAATAAAAGCTATGTGCCAAAGTATTGCTAAGTATATTAGACTACTGCACTTGATTCTGGGTTCCTATGTTAAACAAAATGAATTTAAATGAGGGCAGGTTCTGGAAATGGCCTCTAGAATGGCACAGGTAATAGAGAGGGTGTCTTATGAGAGGAATCTAAAAGCTTGTCCCATTAAGTCTAGAAAAGCAAAGGCTGAGGGGAGATATGATTGCCCTCTGTAAATACATTGAAGGGTAAACACCAGAGAGGGAAGACAGTTAAGTGGCTCCGAGGAAATTGTTGGTAAAATAACAAATGGGTCTGAACTAGCCATGTATAAATTTAGGCTGGAAATTGGATAAAGTTACTAACCTTCAAAGCTATTAAGAATCCTTCCTAACACCAGCTTTGTGATGTTCCTTCTAATAAGAGTAATTTTTGAAATAGAGCTTGACCAGCTTATGAAAGGGATTACTTTACGCTCTTGTCTGCAGTACCCACTGGACTAAGCTCAGTAATACGGGAGCTCTTTCCTTGTGATCCTAAGGAAAGTGCATGTAGCAGGAATGCATGCTGTGATGTTCCTGATTTTAAAGCCTTTCGAGACAGCTGAACAGGACAGATCAAATCCTCTTTTGCATGAAGAATGAGTCATAGGTTAAATTAGCACTTCGGGGCTAGACTGTGATTTCGAATCGACACCTGCTCCAGAAGCATCAAGGTGTCCTTTCCATCTCTCTTTGGGCTGCGTGGCTGCAGTCGTTGCTCTCTGTCACCTGAGCAGGTGCTGGGATCGTGCATTCATAACTTCAACTGCCCCTGCCCACCCAGCACCGCTGAACTATGATGCAATATAATTTGCCCTGACTGTTGAAGGAAGAAGGTTATGGTTCATGAGGATTATTTCACTGGACTGCAGCTGACTGCAGTTTCATTATATTTCACTGTTGTTTCACTATTGCTCTGAATTGTTTTAAAATTCTGCTCTAAATGAGTAGAATTTTCTTTGATTTTTTTTTCTCTTTTTTTCCTGATTCCAAGCAGATAGGTCATCACACGTTTAGGTGTTGCAAAATATCACGACTTTTCTTTAAAAATATGGAGCTCCCCAGCTTGAACAGATCCTTATAGCTCTGTTAACAGAGACTGAATATTTGGTTCTGTGTGTTTTTGTGTAAGATATTATAGAGATGAGCAGAAGATGTTTGCAAACAACTATCAACTTAAAACACAATGTCAAGTGTTATCTAGATCTCATTGATTATCCTGGAAGCTACTGACAGCTGTTTTCACCACTCCCACCATAATGTAGCCATGTCATTGTGCTTTTCCAAGATCCTTTCTAAAACTTCTCTTTTCTGTGATGTTGCAAGAAGTTAACTGTTGTTTGGCAGTCGAAGCTCTGAGACCTCTGCTTAGCTTGCTGAGTAGCGTGTCTCATGGCTTGATTATGTTCTCCCATCCATTTGTTTGCAGTGATGTTTCTCTATGCGTCTTCTTACATTTAGATTGTAAACTGTCAGGTTGTTTGGGATCTATGTTTGCACAGCACTTAACAGAATAAGCTGCGTCTGATCTAGGGGACACAGGAATGGTCCCAAGCTCCTGGCTTCACAGCCATGTCTGGTTGTATCCCAGGTCCATAAACCCTTCTCTTTCCTTTCCCAAATAGCCCTTCCATGTAGTGATGTTAGCAGGACATCCAGGCCACTTGGGCATCATGGAAGGCTGCAGCAATCTGAGACCAAGCACCAAGACCTTGTGCCTTTCCATGCCTAGGGGACAGTTTAAGCATATCCGTAGTATCCATGGTTCATGACCCCTAGTACTGTTGCAGCATTTGATAAAAACTGTAATTAAAGCGATACGCTTGCAGCAGCCAAATTGGGACCACTATGAAACAGAAAAGGCAATAACAAAATTACCCACACAGAGCAGTTCTCTCTCTCTCTCAGGGCTAAGGAAACAGTTCATAGAGGTACAACGCTAAGACCTCACTTAATTAGAAGCAGTTCAGGAGAAGATTGTAGTCAGTCAATAAGTAATGAAAGAAAAACCTTCAGCTTGCCAATTAGCAACATCAGATCATGCATATTTTATGAACTTCTGAAAACATTGGTAAACATACAGCAGTAAGTGCATTAAGTGATACGAAATTAATGATGGTTTCAGGGGCAGATGAGTTTGACTGGCATGTAATTATCTGTTTATATTGTTATAAAAATAAATCACAAGTTCTCTTTTTACATACACGCTTTTACAGGTTTGACTATGTCCATCCTCTCATCTGTAATTGTATTTTTAAGCTTCACCAAATGTTTTAGTTGAATAGTTGTTCAAAAGAAGATGACTTCCTGATGTAACAAGTTGAGAAAAACTAGATCATCTTCCTGTGCACTTTTGCTAGAGATCTCTGAGATGCTTTAGTGAGAAGAGTTTTCCATGGGAATTTTTTTCATAGAAGTTTATCATAATTCCTACAAAAATATTTTAAATTAATTGTGTTTGCCATTTTCTTAGATCAGAAATATTTTTTTCTGCCCATCTGAACTGAAAGCAATTTGCTTAGATGGCAACATTTCCCCTTGGCCAGAAATTTCAAATTTTTACTTTTTCCAATCTATGCAGAATTTTGACAGGAGGGGCCTCTAATACTATTTGTGGTCTAACATAATACTAGTAAAGTTAAAAAAAGAGAGGTCTTCTTTATATTCAACTGTGCTTATTGTCTTCATTAGCCTCAGGAATAGTATGCAATTCTTTTTTCAAGTATATGTATTTCCTAAGAATTGCTGGACTCCTGTAGACAGAATCTCTTTGTTTCTTCCTATCTCATTGCTAGGTGTCAAATGGAAAATAAATATAATCTTTTTCCTATCTCTGTTATACTGACCTTTCTCTGTTTTCTGCCCTCCTCTCCCCAGTTTATTTTATTTCATGTGATTGAAATGCTGCTGATGATGTCAGGTTACTGTAGGCTCTCTTCAGTGAAAGACAAAAGAGCAAAGGCAAAGTCAGCATGAGTTTTCCAGTATTGCCTCAGTATTGCCTCATCCATGTGCCCCAGCTGTTTACCGATCAGCTTGGATGACTGAAGGTTTCCAGCGCAGGATACTTCTTGTCACTTCTGTTGTTATACCACCAAATTACCACTTGTTAATGACTATCATGGTCTAAATGTTTATGCCTTATAGTATAAAACAGAAGCCCCAACAGGAGCGGGGTTTTTGGTCTGGCCACACTCAGGCTTATTTTTTTTCTTCTGAGGACACACCACTATGAACCAGTGTAGCACTGAGAATTATATTCTTCATCCTTTTCTCTTAATTTCCAGCCCTTTCATCAAGAGACACAATCTCCTCCCTACCTCCTGTCCACTCTCAACTTCTGTATTTTCCTTATTCAGCTTCCCAAAGACTTCCTCATGCTTCTCGTGAGTTTACTTCCTCTCTTTCAGAGTGCCTGCTGGTTGACAAATGTCCTCTTTACCTTGTCTAATTGTGTTCAGCCTGGTGTGGTAGCTGATATTCAGTATGTGACCTACTTCTGGGAAAAAATTCCCTGTACTGGCAACGGATAAGAATTCTCTCATGTGAAACTTTATAAATACGTTTGTGAGTGTACAATTGTATAAGGCAGTGTAAGGAATGCACAAAAAGACATACAGATACTTTCACTGAGCAATTATCAAACCTAAGACTGTGGAACTTTTTTTTTTTTCATGGATTCTTCTTTGCTTAGCAATATTTCAAGTGCTGATTAACTAGACCTGCTGTTATGTTCCCATAGACTTCTGTTTGATTTAATTATACAGGAAATGCAGTTTCTTACCTCATTTTGACACTAGAAGAAAGCTTGCATACATTAAGGTCAATATCAGCAGAAGAAGAGACCCAAGAAAAGAGCAACTGTAGCACATCCTAGAGAGTTAAATAAAAGGAAAACACAGTGATGAAATATTGGAAAGTAGTTAAGAAAGTAGAAAAGGATTGTTTTGTTGCTGTTTTAATGAAAATGTAATGAAGACTGAATCATAGAGTCACAGAGCAGAAATAGTAAGTGGTATTACAGAGGCTAAATCAAACAGTGGGTCTAAAAAGGGAGAAAGTAGAATGTGATCCCAGTGTTTTGGGTAAGGGAAACTTAACCTGTAAAGAGAAAAGTAGCTGCCCATGGCAGAGAGAGCTAGAGAACGTGCTGAAATGTTGTATCTCATCAGCTGTCCCCCTGGGGAGAGCCCACTGGACGGCCTTCTCTGAAAGCTGCTCTGCCCTCTGCTGAAAAGAGCAGAGAAGTTGAGCAAAGGGAGAAGTTTTCTTAAAAAAAGTGAGCTTTCTATGGATGCAGCAAAGTACAGTTGTACCCCTCAGATTAAACACTCGTAGGTGCACCTGATGCATTCTGATATCAGTCATAGCATCCTGAATAAAGAGTGCCTCACACTTTTATTTTACTTGCTATGGGACTTTCTAAATCCTAAGATGAAAGCCTTCATTTTTTTTTCTTGCATTATTTTTTTGGGATGCTGATTTGCTCATGCACAGGAATGTCTGTTTTAACTGCAGGATAATTGCAGGAATGGTAGAGTAAGAAGAACTCCATGAAAATAGCATGCCTTTCTGGGTATTACTTGAAGGACAAAGCACAAAACTAAAATCTGAAGTGCTAAATTACTTCTATAAGTCTTCAGATACAATTTCGGTAAGACTTCAGATACTGAAAAATGGCTCGAGGAAGTCAAAGCACAGTGGAATTTTAGCTTTTAAGTAAAATGAAAAAAAGGCATGTTCTGTAGGAAAAAAGTCTAGGAAATAATCTTTGAGACTATTGTAAGAATAAACACATCAGAAGTGAGCCTCACATAAACTAATCTTCTGGATTTACTGTTAGAACTGTGATGTAGTAGTCAATTACTTGGCTATAAGGAAAAATAGAAAATGAAAATGAAAATGAAAAAATTTCAAAAAAAGAAAATAGTTGCAGGCATGATGTAAATATGTGCAGGGTTCATTTTTGAAGTTGTAATACGATAAATAAGTTTCACTGAAGATTCGGCCACAGCCAAGAAAGGTGCTATGTCTCTGAATCCTGGTCTGTTGCTTTTTACAGTACAGTTTTCCCTGGCCATATTTCTGCTAGAAATTGCTGTCTATTAATGATTTAAGCATTCTCATGAGCTTATGAATTTCAGATTGATTCCATTAAAAAGCTGACTTGCTGGAGTGGGTGATCTTCAGTGGGCGGGCAAGGGAGAGGCTTTCTGGAAATATAAAATTAGTGCTGAACAAGTACAATTCACTAGCTAAAATTCATTACTTATTTTTTAATAGGTAGTCTATTTTATGGCTATTTAACTTCAGCTGAATTTTATTTGTACTCTGGGATAAGTTGAGAAAGAGGACCATTCTTTTATCTATTTGTGTAATGAGTGAGATTGATAATAAATCTGGAGGAAATCTTATCTCTTCACATCAATATCTTATCATTCCTTTAAATAATTCGAGGTCAGATCATGTTTCCGTGTGTTCATATTCCTCCCTTTAAATTTCATTCATCCAGCAAAAAATAATCCCTCTTTCAACAGCACTTGTTCTCTCTGTGCTGTGGGTTCACTCTCTGTGTATGACTCCCGCAAATATGGTTTCACAGATAAAGCTGACCAAACTTAGGTTCAGATTTAAAATTTTCTTGGTTTTCTGCTTGTGTTGTCTGACCTGCTACTATGTGTGTGCCACGCTACTCTGTTCAAAGAAAGATGTTTTTGTTAACTATTATAATAATGATTTTCATCTTTGTGCTGGAAGTTAAAAAAGCTCCTAATAGTTAGAAACCATTTGGTGTTGGCGGGCTGAGGGCAGGAGAAGATTAATTGCTTATAAGGTGTAATTTGATGGACAATTCAAGGACATTTCTTAGTGAAGTGAATAAGTGGGCTGGTTATATGTGTTTGCTAAATTTTACCTAAGTGCTGTTGATTCATTATTGCTAAATTTCACAGGGAAAGAAATATTTTAGAAGAACTAAAAATATTTACTGCAGAAACAGTTGGATCTAAATGAGACAGAGCTCTGTAAGCATCTTGTCTCCAAAGGAATATTGAGTGCTTTTGGAGAAACAGAGGGTAGACGGTGGTGTCAAATATGTCTGATTCTCTCTTTGGCCTCAGCACAGGTGATGTTAGTGTAGGGTCTCAGATGTGGCATCTGCAAAATCAGGCTTGTTAGAAAGGGTCAGTTGAGATATTTTGACTTAAGTACTCAAGCATTCAACTCATCTAATGTAATATATATTTGCCTATAAAGTTGTATCTCTAAAATCTCAACGCCATGTTGCAGCGTTTGGCACAGAGCTTACAGGCTGCCTGAGGCTCAAGTTGAAATGTTATCTAATAAAGAGTCACATGACAAGATTTTAATTCACTTTAATATAAACTCAAAGGTTTTTCTTATATTATTCCAAGCCCCTTTATTACTTTTACATTTATTTTATCGATAGCATATTTTGAATTCTATACAGAATTTCCTTGTAGCCATTGGTTAAGTTAATTGCAGTGTACATTTCAGAGTGCCAGTATTTTTGCAAAAGAGTTCAACATTGAGTAACTACAATGTTTCTGTGTCACCAGGCTGTAGAAATATCTTAATCAGAATTAAAATTTACCCTGTGTAACTATATAACTATTAAACAGTTTCTTTTTAGGATTCTGTGGCTTAAAAGACTTAAATCGTTAAATGCATTGACATCTGTTATCCCTTCTTTGCACCCATGCACATAGTTGTGTAGAACTCAGAATAAGTGAAGCTTGTGATGTGTTTCTGAGTCTTGGATAGGTGCAGGGGACAGGCTAATACTTGCACTTTGTTGGCATATAAATAAGTGCTGTTGGCCTGCTGTGCTGTCTCCATGTTGTAGAAGAGAATGTTCTAAGTCTTACAGATCCTTATTCGTGGAACTGACTGCAGGAGATAAAGATTCTGGGGAGATTCATGTGCATCAGGATCCTGTAAGTTGTTACCAGCTATATTGCCAAACATCACACCTAAATTTAGATTAAAAGTAGTCGAGGAATGGGATTTTCCACCTCTTTTTTTTTTTTTTTCAACATTTCAGAATTTCTCATTGTAGGAAAAATCTTTGCCAGAAACAAAGGAATTTGTTTTACTCTTTTGAAATATTGTGTCTTTATCTACATCAAAATTATCATAGCACTGTAGATGGTGTTAAAGCAGTGTGACAGTATATAGAGAAAGCTAATGTAGGCTTTGGAATGGCTTAATACATGTAGAGCAGTTAATCTGTCTTTTTTTTGTGCTTCATGTACTATCCTATCACATTTGAGTACTGAGGAAAAAAAAACTTTTTGAAGGTTTTTTTTTTCTTAAGATTTTCCTTTAAAGGCCATTTTAAAGTTGTTTGTTAACTCATTGATTGTTGCTTTTATTCAGAATCTAAATCTTCCTAGCGTGCGGGTTTTGGCATATGCAGAAAGCAAGGGTGTGTGCGCACTGTATATTTTGGCTATTCCTTATACTGCCATCTGTGATAGTATGTCCCATAGGTTTTCTGTGTTCGAAGTGTTGTTCAATGAAGAGATTCTTTTGATCGTGTTTTTATGTATTCCTCCAATTTCCCAAGAGCAAATATCAATCTTTTAATTTTCACAGCAATTCATTTTTTTTCTCCTAGATAACTTTGGAGACTAGAACTAACATTACTAAATGTTAAAAATTAATTCCCTGTGATACTTACAGTTTTTTTTGGATGGATTTTTACTTTTCACATACATTTGCTAATGAGGAGATAATATTGCAATGGTGATATATAATTTGTTTTCTAGCTATGGAATTTTCATGAGCAATCTTATTGAGGCTGGAAAAGGCAGTTGCACCCTTGATTTTGACGTTACTATTATTAAGGTATCAAAGTTTTGTAAAACCAGAAATATGTTCTTTAGAAGCTGAAAACAGGTGCCACCATCTTCTGTGAGAAATCCTTCTGATATTAACTTTCATGGTGCTTTTTGTTATGTTTTCTACTTGCTGATGTATTTCTCAGTTACAGCCATTAACAGTAGCCACTTACTTCTCTGTATATAGATGTCCTTGAGAACTGACATAGATATCTTGGCGACTCCAAGCAGGGAATTCCAAGTTATGTTACTTGTATGAAAAGACTCATCTATTAGAAACCCTGAAAATGGGAACTTTTTTAATATTAGAGAGGAGTCATTGTGGTTTTCTTATAAATGTTGTCCTATGTGACAGAGGTTATATTCTACTTTATTTCTTAAATATATGAAATCAGAGAGCTAATCTACACAAGAAGTATATTTAAGCATGCAAAATGAAATTGTGATGCAGAGTGGAATCTATGGATATTACACATCATTAGGACAGTGTAGTGTACAAGAGAGGTATACATTAAAATATATTTGTCTTTAGATTAAGTTGGCACATTTCATAATCAGACATGGCAATGGGGAGATGTTTAATGCTTAGAATAACCATGCCTGTGCTTTGAATAGGGTTTTACACAAAACCAACAAGAGAAAAATAAATATTTAATATGTATTAATGCAAATAGTGGAAGTTCCTTGTGTTATATATTTCTAGGTAATAACTACTATCTTTGGTGTGAATTTCCAGGAGGAGTCTGGAAGGTATCCAGAAGGACATATTTCCAGAAGGAGCCAGCCAAGCTATCTGCCATAATTTCTCCTATTTCTACTTTGGCTGTATATCAGCAATGGCAGGGTGGAAGTTTGATGTAAAGTGTTATATCATAGAGTTTTTTGAGAAATCTTTTCCTCTCCCTCCCTACTGGCAAAAACCCGATAACTTTCAGTTTTTCTTGGGGGAAATAAGGAGAGTGGGAGAATGAAAGGGAAAGGGTTCAGATAGCAAGTATAATACTTATCCAGGGTGTGGGAAAATGGGATTGACATGCCTTCTTTGCTTGATCTGTAGCAGGGAGATGAATGCCTAGCTTTATGGAGGTGTGCCTTTTTCCTGTTGGACCTGTTCCACTTCAAATATATAATTATGTATTAATTAGATCAGAGATAGCATGCCTGGTGATTAGGGCACTCCTTTGAAATGTAAACCCCTGTGCCGCCTGTTCCAGAAAGGAAGTTCCCTTCAGGTTTGGCAGCCCGGATGAGTTCCTCCTCACTGAGCTCCAAGTTAGTCTCATCTCGTTCTCTCTCTTCCTTACTTTCTAACAGCCTTCCTTACCTCAATTTTCTCTCTCATTTTAGACCACAAATTGGATACCAGGGCTAAGAAACTATTAAATGAAAGTTGATTGCAGTTGATAAATGTATGTGAAACATTTTGACTCGCATTAATTTGCATGCTGATGAATTGCACTGCAGGAGTGTGTCTTTCTCTCCAGTGTATACAGGAGGTGTGTAGGGTGCCTAGCTCAGCTGAACATCTTCTACTGAACATGTTTGAAGAGTTAGGTGAAATGAATGTCATCTATTTTATACAAAAATTTATAATCATGCAAAAAAGGTATGTTTACCTCACCTCATTCTTACAGGCCAATGTACGCTGGTGTTTTTCAAGAGGCTTTTAGGATGTCAGTAGAATGATGTTCAGTGCCCAGCTCTGTAATCCACCACAATGTCACCTTACTAGCAAGTCACACTGCCACAACTCCTTAGCTCTGAAGGAGGCATGAGAATGTCTCCATGGCTTAGGAGGTAGATGTGAGGATTAAAAAGTCTTGAAATGGCAGTAGTTAGTGTGAATGTTTAGGGTAAAAACAGGAAGTGGAGGCTTCACTTTGGGGGAAACTTATAAATGCTGAGTAATAATTTTCTCTTCTACTGAAATTTTTTCCTTCTCTGAACTTAGCCAATAGTGTTGAAAGGGAAGTTTGTTTAGGAAGCCCTACTATGAGAACTGCACTGCTTATTTTTCTGTGACTATTTTATGAGCCAAATTTCTAACCCATTTGCATTGCTGAAGTATACACACAGTTTCCACTTCCCTTTCTGAAGGCCTATTTCTTCCAGCTTTTATTCTTCATTGTTTCATTGTCTGGGGAATGAATGTGGAATATATTCCAACAACAGGGTAGAAATAACTTCACAGTTTTTATGCTACAAACAACAGAAATTTCAGATTTATTTCTGAGATGGGCTACTCCTAAAATGAATCAGCAAAAAAGGCCTCTAGTGACAGCAAAGCTACTGCTAATACTAAGAAAACTAGACCTAATGTGGTAGGAATACAGACAAAAGACTAGATTTTCAAGAGTATTTTCTTGTAGGCTGTCTGCATCTTCTGAAGTAGGTGATGATACTGTCAGACATCAGTAGGAATAGGTTGATTCTTCTGAAAATTTCACTCATTAAACTTGTTATTATCCTTGAACAAGTTCATCTATGCGAGAAAAATAGCCTAGACATAGAGGCTACCAGAGTGTGATCTTCTCAGTGTCTGAGATCAAGTGATAATGTCTTTGCGTATTGATAATTTGTTGCCTCTTCCTTTTCTTCTTAAAAAATGTACTCTGGCCAACTTGTAACAAAACTAACTTCCATTTGTCCACTAGGAAGTCTCCTCCTCATTCTGTATTCCTGTATCTTCAATAGGGAAAAGTGGCATCTCTAAAGATAGGGAAGAGAAGACTTGTTTTTTCCCATAAGTGACAAGACCATTCATCTCAGCAGCCAATGAATCATTTGCAGCCACCTTGAAAACAATTTTACTAAATTTTAAAATTTCTATTAGCTTATCCTAGACATATATATATATATGATTTACTGCCATTATATAAATCCCATGTAGAATATGGGAATTTTAGAGTTCCTTCGAATTTCCAGTAAAAATAACATCTAATAGTTTGCACAGGTTATGGGAATAGTAGCCTCGTTCTGTTGCACTGTGTTCTGTGAGATTACTGACACATGTAAAAAGTCTATTCAGATTACCACCAAACCAAACTTTTTATACATGTTGATATAAGTAAAGGAACAGTGAGTCTTAAATTACCTGATTTCTAAAAAGGCAGGAACATACTATCTAGGGAATGTTTTCAACCAAATTTGGCAAGTGGTCAAAGATTCCTCTTCACTTTGTCTTCGCTTCCTCCCAGAAGGCCACCTGTAAAATTCATGTTTCTAATGTAAAGATACAGCTACTGTGTATTTCTAATGTGACAAAATTAATTTGCTCAGTTTCAAAGAACTTTTTGAAAGTTATTCAAGGTATAGTTTTAGCTATGAGGTTCAGATGAATTTCATAGGGACCATATCAAGGAAACCTCTGCACTTTCTTAAGAATGTACAGGTACAACTCTTGGAAAAGGGCAGTTTTGTAGGGACACACCCATGCAAAATGTTTAAATGTAATGTAATTGTTAAGATAAAATTCAGAAAGGAAGTTTTCAGTGACTGAACTATTCCTAGGCTGGCAGCAGATTTTGAAAGCTTGCTTCATATTTGCAACACTATAATTTTATAGAGTAAGGGAATAACTCAGGTTGGAAGGTTGGCTGTGGTGGTGATCCAGCCCAAGCTCCTACTCAAAGCAGGACCAGCTTTGAAGTCAGATCAGATTGCTCAGGGTCATATCCAGTCAGGTTTGCTAAGAATAGGAAAAAAACCAGACGCTGACATGAAACATGTTATAATAAAGTAGGATCAGCACAAAGGTGGGAAAAATTACAAGACTTAGATGTAGGTCTATAAAAAACAATGAATAATGAATTGCATTTTATGTTATTTATCATTCTTTGTATCTGTTTCAGTGAAATCTATAGTTTAGCATCATGGTACCCGAAAAAAGAGTCTTAATTTATTCAAAATAAAAATATGTTTTGGAAGGTTGCCTTAATTTGTATCAAAAAACAGGGTGATGCCAAGCTTTGTGTGCTGAGCCACTAGATTAAGACAATGGTGGCAAGGTAAGTGGTACAATAGCAAGAATACTCACTCATTTGCCCTTAGGATTTGTTCTTGAACTTGAAACCCTTAAGGGCCTTTTAGTTCATTAATGGTTTAGCTTTTTCTTCTAAATTGGATGCCCTGAAGATCATCATTTTGAATTAGGAGGAAATTAAGAGTTTTACTCATTCATTTCCCTTGCCTTTGATGCTGAACTGAATAAAACTTGGAGAGAAAAGATTATAAAAATCTTATAAGGGAAGTAAATATTCCAGAATTTTAATCTAAACGATTAATCCTATATATCTTTCAGTAGAAGAAATCTTTGGGCCATAATATGTTTAAAATATACTAAAAATAATTAAATCAGAAGATGAGAACAACTTGTATATATTCACTTCATATCTGTTAATATGAGAGTCAAATGGAAAAGAACAATAGCTTAGACAATAGCTTAGGACTTGAGCTCATTATAGCACCTTTAGTACTCAAAGTCCCTCATATTTCTTAAGTGCTTTATAAAGCAAAGCTATAGTAATAGTGTAGTCTGTGCAGGAAAACCCCTTTATGCACACAGCAGTATTCCACAGTTACAAACTGGTTTAACCAAGGAAAGTGTTGGGTTTGCTCATTGTCTCAAGACACCCAGTAGAGTTTTCATCTTCTCTTTATATAGAACAGAATTATCAGTAGAAAGGGATTACAGGTGCCATTTTTTGGAGGAGGACTTAAGTCATTAGTAGGAGTTTTCTTCTTACCTTTTAATTGCTAGCACTTTGTGATGAAATTGTACTTTGTTGCTTTTTTGCTTCAGTGAAATCAGATTTTTGTTCCC
Source organism: Struthio camelus (assembly GCF_040807025.1). NCBI lineage: Eukaryota > Metazoa > Chordata > Aves > Struthioniformes > Struthionidae > Struthio > Struthio camelus. The sequence continues at coordinate 216,852,720 of NC_090942.1, read as the reverse complement.
TACGTACCTATATACACAGGACTTGGCTCTCTACCTCTGTGATAGTTACAAGCATTTAAATTTGTTAATTTTCTCAGTTTTTACAGGTAATTGCATTGTGAAAGCTTCAATTATGATCATATTGGAGTTTTAAAAGTAGCCCGTTTCTTGAATAAGCTTTGCTATCCCTTCAATTCTGTATCGTGTTTTATTCTTACTCTTATTCTCCCCCAGCCCTGCCCTTCCACATTTTGACGTATGTCCAGAAACTATACCAGTGTGTGGGTGGCTTCCTTTCCTTGATCTAATTTTTTTAATTATTATTTTATTTTGATTGTGTAGTCCTGGGAGATCAGAAGGCACTCAGGATCTGGCTAATGAAAAGTCCAGTGCTAGTCTGGAGTGACACAATATGACAAGAAAAGATTATTTTCAGGTGAAATGAAAGCTCTTAAAGGTCTTACAGAACATTCACTCTCCAGGTGTAGGCTCTCCCTCCTCCGAAAAACATGCACTTGTGTTTTGATGAAACCTTCATTTTCATTCCATATTTCTTTTCAGCTATTCATCAGAGCATGAGTTGTGTGCAATTTGTTTTCTTTCATTGTATTTAACTAACTAGACAAGGATATATATTGTCTGATTTTTCTGTATGAGGCGGAATAGGCAAGGCAAGATCATGATGCTCCCATGACAGTGGAAAAGGCTGACCCTGAGGATAGCGGTATATAGTAGGATGAGAGGTATATTGAAGGAAAAAGTAGGGATGCTTGTTTGGCACAGCTCAAAAGTAGTTAATGTACTTCTGTCTTCTTCAAAGATGCTGAAAAAGAGTGATGGTATAGTTCTCATCAGTAGTGGTAGTCTTAAAAAGCAGTACCCACTCTTTAAAGTTTTACAGCTAAAAAGGGGAGTTCCTGATTCCTTTTTGTTTGTTTCTTTGGCATTTTGTAAAATGAAAACAAACAAACAAACAAAACCCCACAAAACTTATGACCCTTTACAGGAGGTGTGAAATCGTTAGATTTTGAAAACCAAACCTGAAGAGAGTTTGCTTCTATTCTTTTGCTTCAATGCATATACATCAAAATCTGACAGAGCATTTTTTCAAGAGATTGCTGTATTTTGGAACTGGTTTGATTTCTTCTCTAGATATGCTATTTTACAGTCTCATAGATTTCACATGTATTATGGAAAAACAAATCCTTTGGATCTTTTTTTAAAACTCTCTTTCCTGAATGATGTGCTTCATCCAGACAGAGCTGTGAGAACACAGTCCCTCTATGGAGATCAAGTAAGAGTAAGCGCATGAAGCAGTTGTAGTCTAGTGCATTCTGGTTTTGTAATGAATGTGCTGAACCTGATAAGGGGTTTGAAAACAACAAATGGTACCGTGAGAGATGAAAATCTGCACCATACGGAGCATAACATAACTATACAGTCTCAGAACTCTGGCTCTGGGGAGTAGTCCAAGATATGTGGGAGAAGTGAGGATTTCATGAATTATGTTACTCTTGAGTAGGCTTGAAAGCAGAAAAGAGTTCAACATCACACTGATAAATATGCAAACGTCCTTGTTCTCTGAATGAAACAGAAAGGTGGCTTTGATGTTTAGGCTTTTGAAACTTGAGCTCTCGATAAAAAACAGTAGAAAAAAATATGGTATAGGATGGAATGTGCAAATACCTGAAAACATTGGCTGAATGATCTGCATTTTTTTTCTTATCATGCTGCCCAGGGTACGTAGGATTAGAATGGCCTGGTATTAGGATGGCAGATGGCCAATGATTCACTTATTGTATGGCAATAAATAGTTTCATAATTTAGCATGCTTCACTCTATCTTCAGAACGTAAAAACAATGCGAACACAAATTTCAGATTCTGAAAGAACTGCAAAATGGAATCCAGTCTTGACTTAACGATCTTTGAGCCTTGAGTAGGAGGGTTTTGCACACTTTTTTTAATCAAAATCCCAAATTTGATGGGAATGTTTTGCACATTCTAAAATCATCTGTTCATTTCAGTGGGATGAATCATTAAATTGTTAGGCTGTTGTCTGCATTGTGGCTGTGTGCTGTTCAAATGGACGTTGCTGAGTGATGGGTAAAATACTCCTACTATATATGTGCTCTTGAACTAGGCGTTGCTGAGCGATGGGTAGAAAAATCCCATATCGCTGCACTGTCAGATGGTGAAAGACAACTTGTATTTTTTAGGTGAGAACTATTTTGTGGAGAAAAATCTTATTGAACAAACTCTGTAGAGGTATTTAGCATGCACTGACCTTCCTGGAATCTCAAATTATCATCCTCTTCTTGGGCTTGGTATATCTAGTGGTATTCACTCCATATAACCATCTTAGCTGCTAAACTAAATAAACTTAGCTGCTTTAGTACAGAGAATGAGAGAGCCTGTGAAAGACTATTTCAGAGCAGCAGCTAATCCTTGTCTGTATCTATTTCATCCGTTAGGGTCAGCGTTTATAACTATTTGCCTCAGTGGAAGGCTATGTTATTTGATTAACTTTCCTCCCTCACACTCCTTAGTGGCTTTTTTCGCCCTTGTTTCTTGCCACACAAATTTGTCCCCAACACTTGTCTACACTTGACTCATTTTCAGCTTTCACTTTCTCATGCCATTGGGTATTTCTGGAGGAAACCTAATACCATAAAACAAGCGTGAGTATGGCTTATGGAAGTAGGTGTTTTTTTTTTTTTTTTTGTCTTATAACAGATGTTGATTTTTTTTTTTTAACTTGAACTTCCTAAGGGAAGAACGCTAAGCTGAACCAAATCTGGGAGCTGTCTAAGCCAGAGGTCATGTACTCCTGTTTTGTAAAAATGTCTTTGTTATTAAAACGGGACTTCATGAGGGATGAATCTTGGGGCTCATAATAAATTTGATTGAGTAAACCAGCCAAACTCTTTTGCATATCTGTAGAAAATAAGTATTAGTTTCATTTTTCCCTTTTTACATAGAAAGTTTCAAAGATCAAAAATGAGTACATAATGATAAAAATGCTTATCAAAATGTATAGAAAAAGTCAAATTTCAAATTATGTCTCTCAGAGTACATTTCACATGGAAGTAATGTCTTTGTTTTTCTATTTGAAATAGTCTTAACAGTCGATTGTGAATGAATATTTACTCATACCTGAAAGTGCTACTTTAGAAGACTTAAAACAAAACCAGTCAAATCTTGCCCATTTCAACAAAAATAACAATTCCCAAACCAACTTCACCATCGGAAAAGTGTGCAGTAGTTACTCATAGTTAGAAAGTACTCTGAATGCATTTTTGTAGTAACCAAAGCTGAAAAGCTTTATAGGACCTTGATGTATGGGTGGCAAATTCTGAAATTCTGTCAAGTCTATACAAAGTCAAAACCAGCCTCAGAGGATATAACTTACCTTTGTGTCAGTGTATTTTGAAATACTGCATAAACAAGAGAAAAAAATAACATTGCTTAGATTTAGGAAAGGCAATGTACTACTGAACCTACAAAGCTTTAGTACTGTCAAAGATCTGAAGGAATAATTCCCATGGTAAATTTCAACAGACTTAACTTTTTAAGGAGGATCAAGCAACAAAGTTGATAGGGTCTTTTAAAGCTGTATTAAAGGAAGACAGAAAAAATTATGGCATGTATTAAGGAATGAGTCAGATATCATTTTGTGAGGTTTCTCTTGACTAAACTTGCTCTGACAAAAACTGCAAATTTAGGCAGCAATTCAAGCCATCTGCAAAAATGTGAGAGAAAAAAACATTTCATGATTTTTTTTCCTGTAAAAAACAGAGCATAGGTAAGAAGCTCACAGGAAACAAAACAAAACAAAACAAACCTACTGAGATAAAAATAGAAATATTTCAGATACTCTATTAAGAATAAAGTACCTAGGCAGTGTTTTCCATTTCTGGTTTCTGTAATACATAAAATTCTGCTTTTCATAACGTGATTTTTTAAGTCATAGAAATTTTTAGAGGTACAGAACAATTATTGCAAGATTACAAATCTCAGTTACTTATTATATAATTAACCCCTTGGCCTACCACCTTTGTTCAGATGTTTGCAGCACTTTGAAGATGTGTATTATGACTGTCTTTTCCCTTTTTCCTCTCTTTCCTCAAACAGTAAAATTTTCCCCAAAGAAACAGCAACAAGTATGACTCCTAGAAGGCAGAAAGGGTCAAGAATTTTGATCCTCATATATGTGATCTCACGAATCAACTTGGATGCTTCATCCACTGACGTTTACACTGTGACCACTCCTAACTTTCCCTTTATTTCCTCTTTACTGATAAGCGGAGTTCCTTAAGGCCTAATGGAAGAGTCATCATACATTTCTGTGATACCGTCTTGAATCTAGGTTTACTGTAGAGGAGAAAAAAAGCCTTATATGATGGAAACTTGTAATCTTTACTTGGGCAAAACCTCCCCTTGAAACCAACAGAAAGCACTGTAGACTTAAGTCATGTTTTATCTACGCAGTTCACTTCAGCACATTATAGCTCTGTTAACACTGACTTATACTCTTTAACAGTTGAGCAAAATGGCTCCCTTAAACCTGTAAGTGAGAAATATAAACACACGAATCAGTTTAGTAAAAGAAGCTGTGGGAATATATGTTATCACCTGAAACAATTCTTACAATGGGAACCAATCTGTGAAATATGGATCCTCATTGTATACTGGGCTTTTTGCTGGCTAGTGGACTCAGTGACACATGCTTCCTAGTACCTGGTCATGACAGGGTGAGTTTTCAGCAGTAGTTAGGTCAGTTTGGTTCTGTTCATGTCCATAATCTTTCTTACTGAATAGCAGAGAGCTTCAAAGTCATGCCACTTATAAACACTGTCAGAAATTCCTTAAGGACTACTGAAGTAATTAAGCAATTCAAAGAAAGTCTGTGAAGCTCCCGTGTCAAACACTGAGTTCTGCCACCTTACTGATTAGAATGAAAAAACAAAACAAAACGAAACGAAAAACAATTTCTATATGATTGTGCATGCCTATTTAGTGTGGTAAAATACAAATCACTTGGTCCTTATACAGAGAAGGACCAAGTCTGCCCTTAATGTGCATTTCGGATCTCTTTTCCGCTTGTGCTTATTCTTCCATAATTTTGCTAAAGACTGAAAAACTTTGTACCATTCATAATGAAACTCTGCTTTAAGGTGAAAAGTAGCTCTCAGGCAGAAAATAGAATAAAATGAGACACAGTAAGGAGAAAATCATTTGTAGAAGCATATGGACAGCTATCATCCATGGAGAGCTGTAATGTCATGGGAAAATAACTTCAGAAGTTCTCAATGTTGATTAACTCTGTTTCCACAGAAGACAATGCTAAGCACTTTTGAGCTGTCACAAAATAAAAATACTGCAACCTATAAAGATGCAGCTTGGTATATGGCTGCTTATAGTGGTGTATAAAAGGAAAAGAACACAAGAGAGAAGGCTATGTAAGAAGGATGGGTCTCCTGGTCTTTTGGCTAACTAAAACCATTACCTTCTGAGGAGTCTCGCTTTATTTCTGCGATCTTTATGTTGGTAGTATAACAAGTCTGGAGGGAAGAGACTCAAAATGGCCAGAACTTGCAAGTTTTATTTTCTTTCCCTGGTGTGGGAATCATCCGTTATTTTATTCTGACCTTAGATGTTGCTTTTCATTGTTCACAGAAGGTACAATGCAAGTCATCTGAAAAGATATTGTGCTTCTGTTGAAGGTGAGGTCATCTGCTCCTCCAGGGCAAGAAGAATTATGGCCAGGTCTCTTCATTCTCCGATGGAGCCATAATGAGCTCAAGTGATCCTTGTGGAGGTGCAAAGCTCAGCCTGAAAAAGTCATAAAGGAGGCAGGCTGCTATAGTAAACCTTAAGAGGAAGAATTGACCTTCTTTTCAGTTGAGAAGAGGAAAGAGGCCTCTGGGGCTGGGCTAGGAGAAATTATCTTAGTTTAGTAGTTCCTGTGGTCAAAAAGTAAAGCTTCACGATGATGGTAACTCCCCTGATAATCCGAGAGATCCAGCAAACACAGAGAGGAGGAAACTGAGGCTGTACTATTTTTTTTAAAGCAAACTGGACACGTTATACTGAACTACTCATTTTGTCAGGCTATGTGCGTGTTTGAAGCCTTGCAATAAAAGGCAGGGAAGCTAGTAAGAAACTAAACTAACAATTAAAAAAATATTCAGACATCCATAGCTGAGTAATTTTATGCCAGTCTTCCCAGTATAGTCAGAAACTAATTATATAAGGTTTTTACAGCAGTAGTAATTAAGAACTTGGACAGAGAGGTGGTGTTAACATTGGCAGTATTTAGGTCAAGAGAGAATTCAGCTGATATAAATTGAACATAAAATGATTTGGGTCTGACCCTTTATATATTTGGTCATATGAATAATGGCGTTTGAGCAACACCATTAAAGTCAGTAACTTTTTATTCAAGAATTTTTCAGAATTTTTTGTCTCTTAAGTATGTTGTGGGATTTTTGGCTAAACCCTTTCTACCAAAGAATCCTGAAACAAAAAAGTAAGCATATTCAGGCTTAAAAATGAATCTCCATTAAAAAATATCTATGCTATATCTCACAGCAGGAAGACTTCTGCTGCTTTACACTTCTTCTCTTCTGTATCAGCTTTATTAGATCTTATTAAACATTTATCTGCATTGTCACCGGGCCTCTGAGCTCATTGCAAATGGTTTGTAAGCATCCTCAAAGAGAAAAACTTTGAAAAAGGACAGTGAATTAACTTGATAGATATTTATGAGGAACCACTCCCAAACATGAGAGTCAGCATGAAGGAATCTATGAATATACTACTTCAGAAAATGCAGTGGGTTAGTGATGCTTCAGCTGTTGTTCTGGGCTGCACGAAGGCAGACGTTTTAATGGGTGAACACAAAATGAGTGGGAGAGAGGGACATGCCAAGAAAAGTCTTGGAAGCTGTGAAGATGGTTAACACACTTTGGTGGGATGGAGGAGGAGGGGATACAAAAGGTAGAGGATGGGAAGCTAAGCTTTGCAGAAATATTCAGGAAGTAGAGTGTTAGTAGACAGTAATTAATTTGAACCTAGAGTATAACCATGATGAGTCTGTAATGTAACAGTATGTTGATGAACCTCCATGCTAATAAGACGCAGCAAAACATCAAGGAAGGAGAGGGATCTCTTTATCAGTATTGCTGCTCAGAACTAAAATACAAAAGATTTTAACCTAAATGTGTCTATTGCATTATATCTCAGCCCAACGTTCTTAAGAGGCCAGTTTCCCATAGGTGACGGTAGCCATGTTTTTATCCATATTTACCATGAGCTGACCATGAGCGACCCCATGTAAAGAGAAAAGATTTTTCTGTGTAGATGATGCAGACACCTCAAGAACCACAATTAAAAAAAAAAAAAAAAACGTGGAATTGCACTCAAATTTTGCAGCTAGCTTTCTGGTGCAAGAAAGCCTTGCAGGTATATACATAACCGCTGAGCAAGCTCCTGTGTGACAGCTTGTATATCCTGTTGATCAAGTCAAGGACTGCAGCCAGAATAATTGCTTGAAATTTTTGGGATACAAAAGTGCCTGTGAGGAGTGCTGGCCTTGTTCTTTTAAAAGGTTATTCCTAAGGGGCAGATTCGGAATAGTCTTGCAGTATAGCAGATGCACATTTATGGATAAATGTCAAGGGCTAACACTGATTCTCCTGCAGTTTTACCACATCACTGCTTGCAGTGGGCATTATTATATTTTTTAGCTCTAAAAAGTTAATGGAAAAGAGTAGAGCAGGAGGAAGAGAGTGCACAGAAAATGTGAAACCTTCTCAAAAATTATTTCCTATGAAAGAATTTTAATGAGTTTTATGTGATGAATTGTAACAGATAAGCACACCCCACATAACAGACAAACTTTTATAGCTTTTAAATCTCTTAAGGCATGCTTTTTATTGTGTTATATCTGCTGTGTTCCCTTTCCTAATTAAAAGTTGCATCCAAATACCACCTTGTCAGCCTGTTCTTCCTCTTTCTCCATCAAGAATCACAGGTTAATGCACATTTTAAAAACATTTCTTTGGAACTAAGAAGAAAAATAAGAATTTCTTTATTTTTGTCTAATTTTTTTCTTAAAGTTTTACTTATTCTAATAAACTTTTAAAAGACTTGCTCATGTTTTTAGCAGAGTTTTAAGGCTCTTGCTCCAAGCTTTCTGAAGTGTGTATACATACACATGTTCTATTCTTACATGTTTGGAGATTAGTATCATTTATAATATATTTATAATACAGAAAAACTTATGGGAAAGTATTCTGGAAGTATTTTTAGAGTGCAAGTTGGTGCTGACTGAGCCATATAATCAGGCATGTTTTAAAATATTGGGAAAATAAGCTGAGTCTGAGATAATCACAATGATGAAAGGGAGATTAAATCATAAATTTATAATGTTAGCCTGAGGACGTTTATTAACCCTACAGAAAAATATATACAGAATGTTTCAGTGTTAAAATGTTTTTCATATTACAGCTAGCTGAGAAGCATTAAGACTTGTGTAGTCCTAAGTCCTTCTCCTTGGACTATAAATTAGTCCAGTACTGAAAATTTACTCACAATTATACGGTGATAGCAGAGCTGCAAATTGCATGTACATGTCTTAAGTAATGACAACTACATCGCTTGTTCATGTAGAATACTGATAACAGAGTCTGGAATTCGACATATTGCACACAGGCAACATGCAGGCTTTCACACACGAAACGCATTTCGTGCCTGACCTACCAATTCAAATAAAGGTTAAAAAGTAATCAAAAGTTCTCAAAGAGACTTGATAAAAGAAAAAGAGATGCTGTGTTTATTAGCAATTTTCTTTCATTTTCTTGTAGATAGGTATCCGCTTCAATCCTAGAGAGAAAATTGCTTATCAGTGCAATATAAAGCTATTGCTGTTAAGTGCAAAATACGTCCATTGCTGTGGGTAAAATAGGTTCAGTGCAATAAAAATATGTTCCTCTTGTTTTATTCAATCTCTCAGCTTATTGGGAGTTTGTTTTCCTCACAGTCTGGGAGTTCTTCATGTTTGCAGCCTGTGTTCTTTTAGCTGACAATTTTTTTCTGGCTGAGTCACACACCTGAAAGTATGGTGTTGCCAAATAAAATGCTTCCCTTGAGAAGTAAGGATACTTTGCTCATGCACTTCTGCTAAAGTCTGTAGAAATCTAGCATCTGGTGACACATTTTCTTTTGTTTATTTTTCCAGGGGAATTCTGGCCTGGGGTTCAGTATTGCTGGAGGAACAGATAACCCACACATTGGGGACGATCCTGGGATATTTATTACGAAGATTATACCAGGAGGAGCTGCAGCAGAGGATGGAAGACTCAGGTAAAAACTAACTCATTATGTATGTTTGGAAATGAAATTCTCCATTATTATAAATTACTTTGCAGCCCTTGGACGTGAACTGAGTCTTTCACATAAACGGGGGAAGTAAATGAGATGACTAGCATCTCCTGTCTGTAGGAGAATGGATTTTAAGTAGTTGAAAACAATTGAATAAGGTTAGTTAAGCAACTGAATAAGGTGAAGGGCCATTCATAGCCCTATGAAGGGCCATTAGCTAGTGCCACCTCCATCTTCGTACCAGTCATTTCATTTAATACAAGAGGTAAGACGGGGACATAACGATGAAGCGGGCATATCAGCATGAAAGCCTTCTGTGCTTGATCATTATATGTTTATGGCCAAGGGACCACGCCTGGAGTTACATATTAGGGCTACCTAGACTGACTACAGAGCAACTCCTAAATAACCATAGTTCTCCATGCCCACAGGTTATGTAGACCCACCATGATGGTTTTGACAGTGGGGGGAGAGGTATGTTATCCGCTGTTTCCAACTGGCTTATTTTGTTCAGTGAGGATTTGACTGCTAGGCTCTATATCTTGAGAACAGTCCATTGCTGTAGGTCACACAGTGTCATTTGGAAGTTGTAGTTCTCGAATACATGATAGCATATCTCAAGTAAGAGGTATTACAGAAGTATTTGTGCTTCCCTTTCATTATGGACTGAATTCAGGAAGGTTTCCGTCTATCATGGAGGCTGCCACCCATCTGCCTGTCATGAAGACTTCTGAGGCTCCAAAAAGAAAATTTAGCTAAAAAAACTTAGGCTAAAATTCTGAAGCTTTCATGATCTCAACACTGGAATCTGAGCTCTTTGCCAAATACAGATGGTTTAAAAATCATGAAATGTGACCAGATGGTGACAGGAACGTTTTTGCCAAAAGTTTGTCCCTTAATTCAAAGTTAAAAGTATGGGGAGTTTGCCAGTTTTTAGAGCACATTCAGGATATTTTTTACATTAGGTTAGCAACTGAGGAGGGTTTTTTTTTGGAAATGATTGTTATTTTTGTTGTGATGGTGATGAAGAATCACGGTGGATGACAGTCCACAGTCTTTAGGCATGGTCAGTGCCTGAAGAATTTATGGTCTAAATACAATTGCAGACAAAGGGAGTGGTAATTATCTCATGTAACTTTACGACTAAAATTTAGATATCTATCTCTAAGCTAGTCATCTTAAGGTCCCCTTACAGTCAGTGAAGAAAACCAGGCATTTCTAGATCATGATTCATCTCAATCTAAGGTCAATGTCTAAAATAGAACAGAAGAATCACATCCTAAAGGGCTTACATTTTCAGTGTTGACTCAAATGAAATGGAATTAGGGTGACTAGTGATCTCTACTGTAAATGTCTATGTTTGACCATATGAACTGCATGCAAGGCATTTCTAATGAACAGAACATCAGGAAACAGCAGGATTTGGACAAAATGCTATCAAATTTGACAAGATGAACAACATAAGGGGGTCTTAAACCTACACCTACTTTACTAAAAATAATAAAGAATTCCCTGCAAAATTTATTAACAATATCTTTATTAATAGAGATTTTAACTACTTTTGAAAGCTCTTATATTTGAAAGCATTAAGAAGACCTGCACTTTTTTTTGTGCTATTTTAATATGATATCAAGTATTTTGTAACATTGCTCTACTAATTAAGTACTTTGAATTTAACTCTTGATAATTTAATAATTACTGTACTGTAAAGGTCTTACAAAGACTTCTAAATTCACAAAAGGTATCATACTAATGCAGTTCATTAATCCATATTAGGAATAGACCTGGCAAACTTTCTGTGTTTTGCAATAAGAGTTTAGGAGTAAAAGTACAGTTATCTTATTATTAAGACTGATATAATGTTCTTAGAGTACAATATTTGTTAGCACATTTTGAAATGCAATGTTATAATTCAAATTTAACCACAATAGTGAAAATAATTGATAAAGATACATCTGGTATGGGTTTTTTTGCCCTATTCATTTGTAAACATAACTTGTCTATACTGAATTTCTCTGTTATTAATACTGAATATCTGGATGAAATTGTTTAAAATTCAGTCTGCAGAACTTTTTTACTTCAGATAAAACTGCAAGCCCCTCAAAATGTCTCTTTGAAAACTGCCATTCAAATGGATTGACTTAATCCTGTAGGGTCTACACAGGAATAAATAATGGGAAAATCTCAAATTTTTAGCTAAATATGACATGATAGGAATTGTTATACAGAGTATATGGAGTTTCCATGCTCAAAGGATGTTTTTTTTCCTGCCTTAGATTCCCACAAGCTGTTCTAAAATTTTATAACACATGAGAATTTGTACTTACCTACCTTTCTTACTCTTACAGCCAACCACAAGCTGTATATTTATGTTATGCTATATTGTTATAGAACATTTTTGGATTTTTCGGTATGTCATAGTGAAAGGGCAGAACTTACTCACAGATCTTGCTGTCATTTTTCCATAGTGAAAAAGGTTATGTGATTGCACGTTTGTAAGGTTTTGGATGGCAAAATTTTATTTTATTTCACAATATTTTTACTAGTTGAAGATGACCCTTTCCTTCTTTTCTCTGCTAAGTGAGTTCCTCTCTGCTACAATGCTAGCAAAGACACAGAACTGGTCATGTTTTAGGAACGCTTAAGAATGTATTTATCAGTGGTCATTACTGACACGCCACTGACAAGAAGAGCTATCCTGGAGCAGTCTCCCCTGACTTACATGATAATAAATTTTACATAACAGTGTGTTTATCAGCTGGGGCCACTCTGTAGGAACAAAAGCTCAACAACATGCAGTAACAAACGGTAAGAATGGCTATAACCCACGTTCCTAGCAGAAGCCCAATTTTAAATTCATTGGGAGTAGAAATAGGTCTTTATGGACAGGAAAAACATATGCCTTTTGGTGTTCATTTTTACCTCAGACTCTGCCTGCAGGTACTTTATATTAAATAGCAATGTGGACTCTCTGAATTGGGTTCTAAATTTATGATCTGTTCCTAAATCATAAAAGCCTGTAAAATTACTTTTACTGCATTTTACGTGAAGTGCCTTTGATCTAACTGAGCTTATTGAAGTTTCTCAAATAGTAAGACGGTGAAAGTGACCTGCAAGAATGGACTTAATGTTACAAACTCTTGCCAATCTTTTACGTGGCTATATGGGCTAAGAAGCAGAGGGGTAGGCCAATAGGAGCTTCATAAAAGTCTAATACGAGCAAGTGCAAAGTCCTGCACCTGGGATGGAGTAACCCTCTGCAGTAGTTGAGGCTGGGCACTTGCCTGCCTGGCTGGAAAGTAGCTTTGCAGAGAAGATCTGGGTTCCTGGAGGACAACTTGCACATGTGTCAGCAGCAGCAGCTTGCAGCAATGCTTGCAGCAATGAAGGCCAGCACATGGAGGTCTGCATCAGTAGCAGCATAGCCCGCAGGACAGAGAAAGAGATTATTCCCCTCTATTCAGCACTAGTAAGCCCATACCTAGAACAGTGAGTCAGGGTTGGGGTTCCCCGGTGCTAGAGGGAGATCAACAAAGTGAGGCAAGCCCAGCTGAGGGCAGCTAAGATGGTCAAAGGTCTGGGGCACATGATGCATGAGGAGGGGCTGGTTTGTTCAGCCTGGAGAAAAGACTGTTGGGGGTTATCTAATTGCAATCTTCCATGACCTCAGAGGAGAGATAGAGCTCAGCTCTTCTTAGAGGTGCATAGAGAAAGGTCTAGAGGCAACTGTCATGAGTTTCAACAAGGGAAATTCCAATTGAGTCTAAGTGAAAAAAAAAAAAACATATTTGTAATGAGGATAGTCAGGCAGTGTCACTGGTGCCTCAGTGAGGGTGTGGGATTTCCATCTTTCAAAGCTCGCCTGGAGGAATCCCTGAGCAACCTGATGTAACTTTGAAGGTGGCCCTGCTTTGAGTAGGAGGTTGGATTAGATGACCTCCAGAGGTCCCTTCCGAACTGAATTATTCTCTGATTCTATGGATTATGCTTTATATATAAAAACTGTTTATGAGGTTAGAACAAAGGTTTTTTTTTTCTTTCTCCTTTAGGGGAGCATAATGCTTTTACTGACAATAGATATAATGCCTAGTTTGGGTTCGTATCACTTCATGGCCCGTATTTCTACAGCAATACTTAAAAAATAGGAAAACTTATCAGCTACCTCAGACTGTATTAGTTTTAATAACACAGTCCTATTTCTGTAATGCCTTCGTGAACTTTCAAATATTTAATAACAAATATTCTTGCATAATTCCCTCTTTAAAATGAATCCATTTCTAAAACTAGTATAGCAACTGATACACTGCACAATTCTGATTTTAGAGTACATTTTAGGTAGGTACATTGACGCAGACTCCTAAGCTTAAAAAATATAGAAAGCTGTGGAATCTTTTATGATGTCTGTATATCATAGAGAAAAACCCACTTTTCTGGTTTCTTTTGGTAGATAACGTTGTGGAATACAAAATAATTAATTTTGGATTTGATTGCTTTCATAAATGTGAATCTAATAAGCTTGGGACTGAGTGAAAATTAGTTTTTGCTGAATGCTGCATACCATGTTACTTTGAAGCTTTGAGTTTCAAGTCAGTGACAGACAGAGAATATAAAACTTCCAGAAGTAGCAACCATTCCCACTGAGTTGAAGGACAGTTTCCCTCAACCATTTGATCTTTTAAGACTTTTGATGCTTAAAAATCTCTGCTTCTATCTCATAAATGTCAGTTGTCCATATGCAAGCATCTGGACATTCTTTAATAAAGAAGCTCTGAATTTAGAGTTCTTTTTCTATTTGGAAGACAGAGAATTCCAGTCATATATGTCTCAGGGCCTTTTTCTATTTTATTTGAGTTTATGTCAGAGAAAAAAATACAGTAGTTGACTCAATTGCCTAGGTAAAGCAAGGAATTCCAGTCTATCATCTCAGCAGTTCCTTCTATTGACACTTATTGATCATAAGTGAGATTCTGGCTTTTAAACAGCAACATATATCTAAAAAATTCATCGTACTATGTGAAAATGGGAGTTATCAGCTCATGGAACTGGAAGCACAGTGTATGATATAATTTGATTTAAAAAATGGGTAAAATAATAATGAAAAGCTGTCAATTATGACTAAGTATAAATGATCGCAGAACCCCAAAATAAGATTTTTTTCCTAGCAATCATAAACTGAAACTGTTTTAAGTCAAAAACATTTTTTCTGTTCATAGTTTCTCTAAGTCTTGTGGTGAAGATATTTTTGTCAGAAATCTATCTACACAAATGACTTGGTCAGATGAGTTCCTTAGCTGTTGCTCCCAGAACCAGAAAATTTGCATTGCCTTTTTTGTGAAAACTTAGAAATGTGAATTTTAAAAGGTCTGGGAATCTAGAAAGTAAATAAAAAGTGTCTTGGATACAGTAATGATTAAAAGTTTATATTTTCATACCTATCTTGTGGTCCTAGGAATCTTACCGAACCAGTGATTCAAAAATCCTGTTGTGACTGCGTATAAGATTGAGTATAAGTTTATTTGCAGGATTGTGAGACAGATTTGGACTGCCTTGAGCTTGAATTTTAAGGGTTAATACTGTACCAAAGGTTATTTTGGTACTTGATGGTAAGGAGCTGTACTGAAGAGGAAAGAGAGTTGATGTGAGGGGTGAGTCAAAGGGAAGAAAGTGGTTGTGCCTAGAGGCGCTTTACCTTGGTAACCTGGTAAGCTGCCTGGACCTGTAGTTATTCCATTCATTCCTTTTTCTAGGAAACGGGTTTCCAGTCTCTTCCAGTTTGTGAACCTATCCCTTTTTCTTTTTTTTTTCCCCCGTAGTAGTGTGGATCTTTGTAAGGAGAACTTAAAACACATTGAGAAAAGCAGAGTTACTGTCAGTCACCTTTGGCAGATTAATAGCACATGGACCCCCAGTTATCCAAATACCACAGGTTAAAAACCACTAAGGCAGTGCAGTGTTCATTTTTCCTTGCCAAAAGTATAACATATCTTTCCTGATATTACTCTGATTATGAATGTCAGGCGATTTAGGATTGTGTAACTGCTGCATTTTTTATGCATGCTCCGTTTTTCTGTCATCATAGTAATAGTTAGACTGAGCCTTTTATTCTTCAGCTCTCAAAGTGACTTCATGTGGGAAAAGGAACACATGCTGATGGGAGGAGACAAGAACCAAAATAACTTGCTCTCCGTCACCTTTCTCACAAATCAGTGAGAAAGCTTGGAATAGAATAGTGATTTCTCCTGTTTCTGTGGCTTGCAGGCTTAAGTAAATGACTACCAGCAAAGGTTTTAAACAAATTAGGTTTCTGTTCTCCTCAGTTATCAGTTATTCCACTGTGACGTGTCAAAGCATTATGAACTTAGCTAGGTGTAAGTAGCAAGAGAGGAACTCTGAGAATAAGAAGTTCCTTTTGCATGCATAGATTGTTAACAAAAACAAGAATAATGCATTTAAAACTCAAGGTTGCATTCTGTTCAGATGTTTTTATTATTTCTATATATCACTAAATATGCAACAGAGAGGAAATATTAGAATTTCATGCTTTTCATTTAAAGCTTGAAAATTTAAATTAAATTAAAATCACATATTGTGTGCACTGTGCCTGAGCAACTCAAATGAAAGAAGAAAGGAGGAGAGGGAACATAAGCAAGTGGCCACTTGCGAGTTGGCTAGATAAAGGCTGGTACCTGCTGATACCCGTTTGTGGCTCTAGACTGCTTACTGAGAGGAAGTGAATTGGGAGGGATAACAGGGAAACACTGGGGGCAGCTTTTCAGATTAACATGAAAAGCTATTCCCAGGCGAAAACATGTCCTTTAGGAGGGTGTCATGTGTCTCTCAACCAGCTTGAACAACTGGCTGCATTTCACCCTCATTATATATCAAAACAGAAGTGTGTCTGTTTTGTGATTCACTGCCTAATTCATTGTTTGTTAACTTTTGATGTTGAATTAAGCCTATCAAGCACCAGGCTTATGTGCATTGCAATGGCATAAAGCCTGTTCAGGATATTATTATAATTACAGTGCTGCCACAAAACACTGATTCATATCTGCACTGTTTACAGGCCTCTGACAATGCTGTTAGTTCAGTACATAATTTAGTAGTAAGTTAATAAAGAGACATTCACCCCATTAAGCAAAACATGCTTGCTTTGCAGACAGCCATAAATTAGATCACAAATTTATTGACTACTTACCCTGTGCTGGTTTGTGTTAGGAAGTTTGAGCTTATTACGTGTGATTATCTGTATATCTGTGCATACTATTTTTGAGCTACTGTGGAATAAAAAAAAATAGAATTATCATAAGGGAGCTACATGAAAAAGGCAGATCATAAAATCAAAACCCAATTTTCTTTTTTTTTTTTTAAAGGTGAATGGACATGGCTTTCCATGGTGCAAACTTTAAATGATCACCTCCTCCTTTTTTATCAACAGAATGTATTATCATGTAATTCTCTTTTCTGCTGCTTTCACCATTTCTCTCTTCTTTCACTGAACCCTTCTCTCCCCTCCCCCATATAAAGTTTGTATTCTTTATTTTGTGCTGCAGATCCCTAGCACATCTCTGAATTTCATTGTATTTCTGCTTTTCCTACTTTGAAAATAATTAGGCAAGCTGCCAAAATTTTCTTATGCAAAGCAGGAAGGAAAGGGAGATTATGTTTTATTTGAACAGTTGAATCCTCAGGCACCTGGAATAGCATTTAATGGGAAGAAAAAGGTACTTCTCTGGCATCTTGGATTTGCCGCTAGCAAATTTCCAGGCCCTATTTAAAAATAATAGAAATGGCCATGTATGTAGTGCTCTTTTTTTTTAAAGACAGTTTTGCACTGATAGGAGCTGCTGCTTGTGAACAACACCTAATGCTTAAACAAAGCAGCATGTTATTAGAGCTTTAGATAAACTGCAGTTACATGATGCACACAACTCGCTAGGTATTTCGTGCACTGGTACTGAACTGGTTAACAGGTCTCGCTGATGAGTGCTCATTTAGTACCCACCCCCCCAGAAATTACAGTAACCCGAGAGCGCTGCAGCAGCAGAACAGCGCTGTGAAGCCCAATCCGAGTGATTATTTCATCGACATGTATGCACTGCTATTACAGTTTTGAATTTAAATAGCACAGCGATAATTCCTCTAGGGTAAAAAGCCTTCTATGGTTACGTACCTTTGGAAACCATCAGCTCTCTATGGAGTCTAGCATTAGTCAAGGGAAAAATATTACACAGCTGCTCCTGTACTGGACAGGTGTAACCCTCTGGGGATCTTCCGAGTTTTCCATTTCTTTCAATGCCCACCGAATCTGGAAATAAGATTTTAGATGAAACACGATCTGACTTAAAACGATATTAAAAAAGAAAAACAAAGTACCTCTTTATAAACAGAACAGGTTGAATTCTTAAAACTTTTAGGAAGAAGCTTGGTCAAACTTTTCACTTCTGACAGCCCAAACGAGAAAGACTGACACGCTGTGAGACAGCCAGCCTGTTACCGCCGGCTGCGGTCTGAATAAACACCTGGACTTCCACCTTTCCTGACGCTGTCTCACCCCCGTTCTCACACTCCCTGCTCTGCTTTTACTGCAGGCGTTGGAGCAGGGGAGGCGACATTTCTTTCCCCCCGGGGCACGCGGCTTTTAGTATCAGACTCGCACGATGTGCGAGGCCTTTCTTTGGATGCGCTGGCTACGTTGCGCCGTCCTGCGTGTTACTCTGTGCTGGCTACTTAGAGTTGCAGCCATCCCTACGCTCGATTTCCAGCCCGTAGCGTAATGGTTGGTACTGATGCTCCGAAGCGGCTGACGTTTCCTACCGAACTGGAAGTACATGTTTACTCCGCCTTCATTTTATTTATTATTATTTTTTTTTTAATGCTACACCTCTGTTTGGAATAACTATTCTGAATCAAACCGGAGCAGAAGGGAGCGTTTGCTACTTGTCAGTGCAGGAGCCCGGGAGGCAGGACTGCTGGGTTTTGTTCTCAGCTTGTTACGCCTCAGCTCTGGCAGCACTTTTTGCCTTTCGCGCTTAAGTTTCCCCATTTGTAAAAGGGGTATCGGGCTCAGTATCTTTGCCTCGGGGTGGGGTGATGGCGGGAGCGGGGGGGGGGGGGGGTTTGTTGTGCAGCTTGAGCGAGTTCATATTTGCAAAGCCCGCCGAGAGCCCCGGATGAAAAGCGCTTGTAAAAATGCTGCACCTGGAATTGCCTCCTGGGTTATCTGTCGTAACTGGTTTTCCTGCACAAACCTGAATATGCTTCAGACAGCGTTAGTGTCGGCCGGGAGGATTTTAACCGAGGGTGAGGAACAACCGAGGAGTTGGTTATATTCAGCAGCCAAAGCGTACCTCCGTCACGAGCGGGAAGCGGGCAGACGGGGCCGAGGAACGAGCGACCCTCCCGGCCCCGTCTCGGGGCGCCGGCGGGACCCCTGGCCGCAGCTCGCCGGGGGTAAGTCGGGGCCGCGAAGCCTCCCTGCCCCATCCCGCACCCCCGCCGCCGGCCGAGCAGGGAGGAGCCTCGCAGCTTCCCCGTGCCGTCCTCAGACTTCACAGGGGTTTGGTGTGCGTGTGTGTGCGCGCGCCAGCGCGTTTGTTTTCCTTCCTTTGCCCCGACACCTCTCGCGACGCCCCACAGCTGCCTAACCTCCCTTTCCTCCTTCTTCCGCCATCCCACCTTGGCCTCTGGGAAGGCCAGCCATGAACGCTGGCCTTCCTGCTGGCCGCCATTAGAGGCTGCTGTCCCCGCTGGCTGCCAGCGCCGCCCAGACGCCACCGCCGCCGCCACCGCGCCGCTCGCTGGCTGCCAGAGGCGGGTGGCGTTTCAGGGCTGGGTTCGCCAGCTCGCGCCGAGGGGCCGAGGATAACGGGGCGGTCGGGGCACGGACGGAGGAATGGGAAGATGTGGTAAGAGCGAAGGACGACGGGGGCCGCGACCCAAGGCCGGGGACGGGGTTGGGGGAGCACCCGAAGGAGAAATAAATAGCAGTTCCTCTAGGTATCGGCGACAGAAAATTCGGCTCTGCTCGGCGGGCCTGTTCCAGCGAAGGCTCCCTCGCCGGCTCCCGGCTTCTCCCCGCTGCCTGCCCCCTCCCCTGCCTGCACGGACCTGCCTTAATTTAACCGTCTCCTTCCTCTCCGGCTCCTTCTCCCTGACCTTACCGAAATAGCTATGCTGTCAGAATCACACATTTCGACAAAAATGTGGTCTCACGGGGCTTGATTACTAACCGGGCGTTTGGCCGGCGTTTGCCAGCGTTACTCGGTGGAGCCGGCGACCCGATTCCCCTCACGCTTCTGTCCGCTTTGCCCTCTTCCACGCGTATTGTTTTTAGTCAAGTTGCCCCTGATTTCTTTAACTTCAGGCAGGATTCCCAGGTCTGAGAAGTAAAAAATTGTCCTTAGCGGGCGGCAAAGTGTTTCAGTCCGCCGTTTGCCTTAGTGTGCGTGGCGAAGGGGCCGCTTCAGCCCCAGCCTTGCCTTGGCAAGCCCTAACCCTTCTTGAGCAGAAAGTTACGGATTTCTTTCGGGAAGGGGTTTTTATCTTAGCCAGGGCGTATTTTTAAAGGAATAATAGGTGAAGTGAACCACGGTAAAGTGGGTGCAAGATTACGCTAGGTGTGGCCTGCCTGGCAAAGGAGAGTTAATTTGCTTGGAGTTATGCTGGCCAAGTCGTAACTCGAGGCTCGGTGCCACAGGAAATCATTTTTGTTATAAATGATTTAGAGCAGCTAGACCCCTGAAGGTGTTGTATAGCAGCAGGGTATTAGCCTGCTTTCAGGATACACATGATTTAGGGGGAAAAAAGAAGGAGGGGGGAGAAAAAAAAAAAGAAAGTCTTCCAGTTATGTGTGTTTAGACTTCACGTTTCCAAAAATTTATGCTTGAGTCTGTGTGTGTGCAAATTGGATGGGTGTTACCTACTCCTCCCCCTCAGCCCCGTGTAGCTGCACCCTGTGATATGAGCTACCATTAGCTAATAACTACCTCCCCTTCCCAAAGCACAGGCAGTGAGGTGAGAGTACTCTGTGAGCTGTTAAACGAGCTATTAAATAGGTTTTTGCTCCTTTCCTCACTCCACGCCAGTAGATGTGTGAGGTGGGTTTGTCTGTCCCTAACATCTCTGGATTTTTATCAGACAGACCCAGAATGATGCCTGTTGTAGCAAGGTCCATCTGTTCCCCTGGCTCCGCCTCGGGGCAGATATGTGAGAAATTGTAACTGCATTGTTTTTTCTAATGTGAGCGTGTAGATAAGGATATTTGGAGTTGAGGTGGAATTTGCAACCATTTTTAGCTCCTGGATATTGTTAGCCGTGTTCCAGGAGTCCACAGCTAATAAATCTGAAGTAATCCTAAGTCACATGTGGTGAGCAATTCGTATTGTTTATGAAACTTCAGCTCTTATACAGCTTTGAATAATAATAAAAAGGTCAAGTTAGTGTTTACATGCAGGATAAGTTGTGAAATTTTAGTAAGAAATTCATGCTTACAGCTGAGAATTGACTGAGATTAATTCCTTTGCCAAGTTTCTTTTTGAAATCAGTAATTTAAAATATGAACGCTTAGTGCATTAGGCATTAGTAAATTTTTTAGAGTTTTTGATAGATGCAGCAATTTGTTTAAATTATGCAGTTTCCTAATTTGAATTGTATTAGTTTAGTAAGCTTTTTTTTTAAGTCTCCCTTGCGCCAGAGCATTTCTCAATAGAGCGCTGACTGCCTTGCCACATAAAAAACTTGCTATCTACAAATTTCAGGTCTAAAAAGACTTCAGAATACTATACTGAAGCTGAGCAAACACTTTTTTGGTACAATATTAGCTCCAAATTGCTTTTCAGCATGAAGAGGAAAGAGGTAAATCAGGGTTTCCTCCTTGCACAAAAGCAGTGGTAAAATCATTCCCTTTCAGCTCGCCTCTGAAGGGGACCTGGGTCCACCTTCCTCCCCTCTGAAGGTGAGCTGACCTTCATCTCCCCAGAGCGTAATCCGACCATTCAAGTGGAGGGGCTCTGAGACAAGTGTCTATTCATGCTTTCTCCCAAAGTACCTGTAAGACAAGTAAATACTAATTTAGCCAGAGAACCCCAGCAGTGAGAGTCCTCCTTGGAGATTCAGGTAGAGGTTGTGAACCAGGGTCTTCTAAATCTCAGATGGATCTCCTGAACACCGAACAGGGTTAATCCTATCTGCACCTGCATTAGTTTCTATCGTTGTTAACAATTTCTGCAAGATACTTAAATATTTCATCAAGCCAATCAAGGAGCAGAATTTCTTTCTAGTTGTATTGAGGATGCTTTCCTGAATAATGAAAGATTTCAACTGCAATTTAAGAGCATTATATTATACAAAGTAGAGCCGCCTCAGTGATGGAAACACATAGAAAGGTAGGCAAAACGTTTTTCTAGGAGATGACATTGGATAATAAGACAACAGCTGGTAATTTTGATTTTTGTTTCCCCTGATTGCCTAACCTTTTTATTTTAATTTAAAGGGTATTAGAATTAAATTATTAATTTTTAATTGAGTGGAGTAGTTTATTCAGTGTAAATCAGAGTTATTCAGAGCAACAAATCATCAGCAGCTGGAAGAGTATTCTGGGTAAATGTTATGTTACATTTTTCCTTTACCATCTGCTGTTGACCACATTTGGAAAGAAATACCAGGCTAGATGGACCATTGGTTTGACTTACTTATGTTCTCATAGAACTTTTAATTTTTGTCTTTGCAGCGAGGGACTATTTTACTCTATACATTTTAGCTCTTATCTTCTCTAATAAGGTGATAATCCAGGCAATAGGAGCAGCGTGTTTCCACCATGCAAAGGGCTTGGCATCCAGGCAGGTCTCTTCAGCACTTGGCAGGGATGTGGTCAGTGACATTCAACTGGATAGGCCCGGTGCATCTAGACTGGTATGGCCTGGGTGACAGCTAATTTATGTTGATGCTCAGTGTTATGTTTTTGCAGATGTTCTGCTGCCAGGACTCAAGCTCTCTGACTGAAATCTTTGGGAGAGTTGTTTACACTGCATAGTTGTGCCTGTTCTTTTTTCTTTCCTATACTTACTCCTATTAATGAGCACCCTCTGGGAATCAATCACTGCGTGTGACTGTCACAGTGCAGGGTTGTGCAGGTACTCAAGCTAGCTCTAAATGAGCTGCCTGGGAGACTGGAAGTTGCAGAGCTGCATTAATGTGGCCTTTTACCTGAGGTAATTGACCCAGTAGACAAATGGAAAAGATTGATCTAGCTGGATTTCTGCACTAGATCTACCACTATCAGTATCTCAGCTGGCTTAGGATTTTATTGGGCCAATTTGATATAGCATGAGCTCTCTTTGGATTCAGACTCTCCTGGATCCTAGATGTTAGCTTGGTGGGAATTTTTGACCAAGAGATGCACATAAGCACTCCCAGACACCCAGTGATAAAGGGACACCTCATAAAAGCATAATGCTTTTATGATGACATTATGATGAAATCCAAAGCTTTTGTGTCACAGCATCTGTTCAATGTAGCAGAATGGGTTAACTGAAGGAAAGCCCTAGCCTTAACCCAGGAAGTTCTCAGAACTAGGCTAGAATGCAGAAGTGATGCAAAGTATTTTAAACAAGAGATAAATTGCTTTCTGGCTAATTCTGTGCCTGGAGTGAAGTCTTGCAGCTGAGTTTAAGACCTTAAAAAGAGGGGGTGGGGGGAGATGCTGATGCATCCTGTATTGAAGCTGTGTAAATAGCAGCAGATTCAAGTTTCTAAATATATTTTCTTCTAGCAATCTAGAGGCTGCAGGGACTTTTCCTCTACTAATTATATAGTGCAATATGCTGTCTGTTTCTGTCTTGCAGCTTCAGAAATAGAAAATAGAGTCATAAAGGAAACAGAGGAGAAAAGAGACACAGTGTATGATAAGAAGCTGCTGTGCTAATATTTTTACTGATATTGTTACCAGCCACTCGCTTGAGTTCCAAATGCAGTTGGTATTATGCAAACCCTTTAGTACGTTGACATTTCATTAAGATGACTGTAGTATTTTAAAATCCATGACTAACTAAAGCAGTAGCAATGAACAGTAAATGTTAGTTTCTTACGATAGTCCTGTAGCTGTGCTGGTTATGTCTCAGGTCTCAGTATGGATCTATAAATATACAATAATTTCAGGCAATAACACATTCTGAAATTCAGAAGGATTTTCTGAAATTTGAGTTATATGCTGACAATTTGGGTTCAGCCTTTATCGTGGAACTATAATAACGCTTTTTGTAGGACACCTGTAAATCACACACGTGTGACTTTAAACACTCCTAGGGGCCAGTCTGAAACGTTTGACTACATTAGAGGAGACATTTCAACCTCCTGACTCATCACTGGACTCCTCATATACCAAGGAGTAACTTCTGTACTTCTTGCCTTCTTGTGCAACCCACACATCTGCTACCTTCTAGAGGACATGGGGTTCTTGCTAGTAGGTCCTGGATCCAGGAGTCACAATAGTGACTGAGACTTTGCATCAACATGGAGAGAGTGAGCTGGATCCATGGTGCTGCAGGCACTTTCCGCTGCTCCACTGCACCTTTTGCACTCTATCATTTAGAGGGGAGCATGTTCGAGGTAGGCTTTCTTCTTGGGAAGATAAATGGCCCTTTTTATGCTGAGACCACTGCAAAGATCTAAAGTAGCAAACAGTGAACTGTAGGGGCAGCTAACACAGTTTCAGGTCACACTCCATAACCTCATGTCAGCAGCTGTCGTACACAGAAGGACAGACTTTGTTTCCATTATACTGTAGTCGTATCTAAATATATATTTAAATCAAAAACATTCATAGGATTTCAGATGCAATCACTTCTACAGGCTCTGGGCTGAAAATCAAGCCAGTGCTATTGTCACCTGTGAGAGTGCATCAGCGTGGCACTGGGCTTGAACGAGTACACCCTGCTTTTTGGCAGAACTCGCTAGCTCAGCCACTGCAACCTTCAGGCTCCACGCAGCTGAGAGACTGAAACTGCTCTGCCAGCACAGGTGGAGAAAACATCCACTTATTTGTATTTACTTACAGAAATGCAGGGGAAGAGTTTAGTTCTTGCCTTTATATACGTGCACCCCACAAGCTCTGTGAGCAGCAGAAGTATTTGGTCTTCATCCCTCCCCTCTAGAGGCTGGTGACAAGGGTGAATGCAGCCAGGAAACGCCAGAGAGCTGCTTTTACTCATTATTTTTGTTGAATGTGCTTAGAGGCTGCACTGGGGCTTAGGCACTGTCTGAGATGAGCCAAGAAGGTGTAGAGTCTCCTCTAGGAAGTTTATTTAGATTGTAAACAGGAGACAAAGAGTGGAAAGTTGGTGGCCTTTTAATACTTTATTAAAGGCTATGAAAAAACAAGTGACCTGCTCAAGGCCGCACAGGAATTGCTGGGAGTCGGGTGCCAGGCCGGTGCCTTAAGGGAAAAGATTATATTTTTCTTCAAACTATTTTGTTGTAATAGCTTAGTCTCACTTGCAAAATATTTGAGAGGTTGAAGGGTTTGTTTTTTTTTTCTCCTCAGAAGTGCAATATTCAATTTTTAGTCCTTATTTGTGTTCTTCAGGAGTGCAGACGATTCTGCTGTTGCTGGAAGAACAGGTTAGATTTGATGCTTCAGATATTGCCTGAATGTTAAATATAACTAGGTTTCCATTATATTGTAGTAATATTTGAACATGTATTTAAAGTAATAAAAATATTCCTAGGATTTCATATTTGTATTGTTTGTCTCAAATCCTGTCAAATCCTGAATTATTTTTCTGTACAAAACTGTAGCTTTTATCAAGCATATTTAAGCCTGTAAATGTTCTATGAGATGACTTGTAATTTCATTATAAAATATATAGGGTCAAATATTGAATTAGGATTGGCTAGTACCTTCATCAAATATATTTTCATAAGTGCTTGATACACTCTGTTTTCCAAAAAGAAGCAGAAATGGCAAATGAGATCTGATCTTTTCTTTTTCTGCTAAGGTTTATCCCTTTATTTTTCACTTAGACGTAACAGTAGCTTTATACTACTTTACAATGTCAGAAAGGGGCCTGAGTGTAAATGTGAATTTGCTACAGAAATTGGATGATGTGCCTAGTGAATAGCTGAATAGAGGAGATTAGATTATACCTAAGTAAACAGTATGCCACATGCTATATGTATGTCATTGCCATTTAGGTTTAGCTCTACACTCTGTAATCAGAATGGCAGATCCGAGGGCTGCTGTGTAGTAGAATTCAGATCCCAGCCGTTATTCTGAATTCATGCTTAAAAGTAATAATAAAAAAATGCATTTCGCCTTAAACTGAAGGAAGTGATATGGGCAGGTACCAAGAATTCCACTCTCCTCAGCTCCATATACCGTAAATTCTATTTACTGTAGGATGGAAAGGGTGCATACCAGGTTTAAAAATAAATGACTAAAAGGAAACATCTCCCTGTCTGTATTCATGCCTGCTGGACTGGTTCTCCTAAGGTCAGGGAATGTATCTATATTATGATTCATTTATTTCTTTAATAAAGGATAATAATCAGTCCCTGCAGCTTGTCTCTTTTAATCTTGTCTTCCTGCTGAAAGTGGTGTGTTCTCATGATTTCTCGAAGAAAGCAAGCATCAAACCTTTGACAGGGGAGGTTTGGGGAAAAAGGTTAGACAGAGCAGGAGTAAGGAAATGAAGTGGAAGTTTAGTTCTTCTCTCTCTTATTTATGTTGTCTGTCTGATACCTAAGGAGTTTTGCACTGATCTTCCCCTCAATATTTTATCTTGATTGCAAAGCTTTGATGAAAGAATGAAGTCCAGATCAATTTCAGCTTTTTGGAGAAGATGGCTTAAAAAAAAAAAAAAAAAAAAAAAGCTAGATTTGCTTGGAAATAATCTGCTAATGGTCATAATTCTGCATTTGTTAGAAGCGGGGCTGCCCGGTTAATAAACTGCAGATTTGACTGAAGGTGTCCTGACAATAACTAAGACCTGCAGATAACTGCAGCTTTACTTATTTTTTAATCTGTTCCACAGAGCACAGATCCGTCTCTTGTTTTGGAGCCCATGGTTGATTGCTTTGAGCAGGACCTGAGTAAGGTTGCCTTGCGGGTTTGACATTTCAGTGTTATGCCGGTCCCATAAGAAGTCCGTGCTCATGTCCGAGTTCTTGGGCCCCACGCAGTTGCATGACACCCACACTCAATCGCTGTGCCCTTTACCTAATTCGTTTATGGAGCCGCACGGGAGCGAATGCTTCTCCACAGGACAGTTAGCTCTTCAGGGCTCTTTGCTACCATGCTAGACTACTTTGGGTTTCTCTGCCGTACATCATATTGCACAGAACAGACCAAACAGAATGATTGTTGCCAGTTGACACCTACTAAATTTCTAAGAAGTGCTTAAGTATTGTGGCCATCTTGTTTTTTAACTACTTGACTGAAGCAATAATCAGCTGTAAAGGGTGCTTGCAGTCTGTAAGCTTAGAAGGTAGGTGGGTCTAGAACAAACTGTCAAGAAATCTTTAAAGGATAGTACTTTTCTTTAACTAATTGGTTTAGTGACATGTTTTGCTGTTATTTTAGGTTTATGTTGCTGCAGCATTTATGGGTGACTAAGAGAGCAGAGCTTGAGTATGGTAGGAACTGTGCTGTGAAGATTTAGATAAAGGGAAAAGTATCCCAAGCCCACTTTCGTAAGCTTCTGTCTTTAAATAATAACAACTGTGCAAAATATTGGCCCTGAAAACCTTCTGCATAGCTTCAAGGAGAAAAACAAGGACATCACAGTCAATTCTTTGAATTTGCTAAGTGCGCTTAAGTTTCTAAGTTAAAAAAAAGCTTTTAGATTTTCTGTTTTAATAATAATAATAATAGTTTAGTTATTATGGTGAAGGATATGGCCAGTTTACCAACTCATGCCATTTATTTCATTGCGCTACGGACATGCTGTTTTAGGGGTATGAATATTCTCAGGGCATATTTGTAAATCCTTGAGATCACTGGATTCTGATGGTCTGGTATTGTAGCTGCATGTCAAACAAAATTCTACTGAGGCCAGAAGAACTCTGTAGGCACATGTGTGCATTTACAGGTACTGATATGCACATACACACATGCTCTTAAATATTGCATTTCTTTTAGTTACAGAAAACTCAGCTCTGAGAAAATAAGCTACAGGACTGGAAAAATGTAGCTAAATATCTAGCACTGTGTGCATTCATCACAGCAGACTGAATAGGATAATTGTTGGCATGTTACTTCTGTATCAGCATAGTTTGTATTTCTTCTTTGCATCACTGGAGCAGCTTTCTATTCTCTTACTCTTATATTCATCCTACACCAGTAGCATTAGTTTTTACATGGTTTATAAAGGATGATCTTACTTTTTTAAAGAAGCATATAACTCTGAAATGACAGATTTTGAACACTAAGATGAGAGTACTGGTGTGGTATAAACATCCTTTTCCAAAGGATCTTACTTGTTCAGTAAATGAATGTATGTGGCTTACTGGTTTTGGCAAGTATTATTTCATGTTCTTATTGACTCTCTGCAGAAGACATGACTTTTCCCTTAGAGGGAGGCATCACTAGAGCCTTTTTTATAAGAGTTTTTAGATATACAGGGCTGTGTAGTAATATCAATATTTATCAGTGCAGGACATAAGAGTATATGAAAACAAAGTAAATGCAACCCTCCTTTTTAGTCTTTTTACAGTCTTTTTTCCCCTTTTCATCTTCAAAGCCATCCAATGGTTAGAATTCTGTAGTTTGTTCATTAAGGGTGGTACAGCCAATTCTACTGCAGATATGACAATGATAAGAATCAGAAATTTGACAAGAATCACGTGCATAACAATATTAATAGAAAGATGGAACAGCAACTTAGATATAATTACTATTTGTCTGAGTAGGAAGTGGTAGCAGGATGCATACATGATCTATTTAAAAGAATTATTTAAAAGAAAACAATTTATATTAGAGCACTTATTAATTTGACAGCCAAACTACACAATTCTACATTTGAAAAATTAATACTTCTGGCGTTGAAGGAAAGCAGAAAATCAAATCATTGAATGAAAACTGGAATCTTTGCAATACGTCACTTTTTATCAGAAGGGACGTTTCAATTTTATTTCCTTTCCAAACTGAACCAACTATCAGTTGAAAGCTATTAGAAACATTTCCCTCTGTAAATGTCCCTTCAAAAGGCTGACAAAATAATACATCTTTGGTTTCAAATAGTTTATTTCTTTTTCCTTTTTATTAAAAAACAACAGCATAAGAACAAAACAAAAATCAATTCTAAGTTCTCAAAGTTGAATTAAACTTTTTTTAGCACTTTATTCTCACTTCTTGTGCTAGGACTCGACTCGTGAGCAATATACTGTTCAATTGTTCTTTTGCTGCAACAGGTTATATTTCATAGTTGATTGTTATGTATAGAAGTATACGGGAAATGGGAATATTTTTAGTGTCCTATACTTCATTGATTGTCCTTTTAGACACACCGAATAACATGTTCATTTATATATGCCTTTTTCTTCAGTACCCAAAATACAGGCATCTCATAGCAAATTTACATTGAGCAAGAGGCGTATAGTTTCAGTTCGTCAAGTTCTTTGGAACTTGCACTTACCTACTTACCAGGAATTGACGAAGATAGAATGGTTCAGCAGTTAAGTTTTGAGCCTAGTACTTTGGAATTAGTACTCTTAGGCTTCAAATTTCCTTTTCAGCCTGAACAAATCTGTAAGATAGGGAGAATACTAATCTAACCAGGACTTTTGGTGGTTAAATAAATTAGTTTATCCTAAGTTAATATAGTAGATGCCTTTAATAAGAATATGAGGGAATTTCATAAGTAGTTAACAAAAAATAGACGATATTACCACATAGCAGGTCTTAGAGCCTACAGTCAGTGATGAAAACATAAGCAATGAAATTTACTCTAATTATTTAGCATGAAATGTTCCTTTTAAATTATCTGCTTTCTGCAGGACAGCATTTTTACTTTGATGATTCAATCTAATTGGCTCTGCTGAAGAAGTATAAGAGGTTTAAAGAAGTATTCGAATGATTACTGATCTCTCTGTATTAAATTAAATCAACTAGTTTCCTTAAAAGCAAGCATAGCAGTAATACATGAAGCATGAATGTTATAACTAGATTATATTGCTGAGTAAAAGTCTTTCAATAAAGTCTTCGTAAAGGGGAAAAATTTCTATCGAAAGTTTCATTTCTATCACTGTAGTAGATAATAGCCTCAATTTATGGAGGAGGACAGTAGGTGTAGGTGATTAGCTAGACTTTAGATCTAATCAGATGCATCTTTTGGAGGCAATAGGTGTTCCATTTCCCTTATCATCATCACTGATGAAACGTATTGCATTGAATCTGTCTGGCAAACTTTGCAATGAAGTATTTTTCATTTTACAGCATTACTAATGAAACTCTATTGAGTCCAAAATAACAGTTGAAGCATTTAGTAGTTGTGGTTCTTTGTCTTTCCTGTAGGGTCAACGACTGTATCTTGCGAGTGAATGAGGTCGATGTGTCAGAAGTTTCACACAGCAAAGCTGTGGAGGCCCTGAAAGAGGCTGGCTCAATAGTCCGCCTGTACGTTCGCCGAAGGAGACCTATTCTGGAGACCGTGGTAGAGATCAAGCTGTTTAAAGGACCTAAAGGTAAATACGAAAATGAAAAGATATCCATTTTAAACTTGATGATTGACCTCTCTTGTAGCTCAAACGGCACCTGACTTTGTTCATTTGTTAACTGATTGACCTGCCAATACTGAAATGCAATGAGTTTAGGTTGTTAGAATTTCAGTTCATTAGCTGCATTTTTTTTTTTTACTTAAAATTATGCTTTATAAAGGAATTAGGGAGTTGCGGTTTGTTTCATTTGATGTTCACTGTAGAGATGGCTCATTGCCTCCAAAGCAAATGCAAGATGCAGAAATATTATGCCCCGTTTAGCGCTAATTTCTAGGTAAATAAAATGGTTATTTTCACTGTACATAAGGACAGAATGAACAGGAAGTAGATTTTTAGCTCCATAATAATTATTTCATAACCAAGTTTTTAATTAATGACATATACTTGAGATGAAGGAATTTGCTTGTCTTTAAAAATGTCATGCACATGAGATTATTCTACTAGTTTCATCTACAGTGAATAATCTGTAGTTTTTCCAGTGGTTTCTCTTACATGTCATCTCATGTGACTATTACACTGTACTTCTAAGAAGTTTTTGATACCAATAATGGATTGTACTGGTTTATAATACACTTGAAATTGTTGATATTATCCATTAGTAGCAACCAAATCTAGCACAGTGTTTTCAGTATTAATTGCACCATACATCTTTTAACTATATCATAGTTATACGTGACAGCAATATGTTACATCATATGCTACTCTTGACAAACAGTAAGACACTGTAACATCTGAAGGTAAACTACAAACAGTCTGGATTCTTGTGGTCAATTATAACGCTGAATTGACTTTCAAATAGAAAAGCATCTATGATTAAGCTTTGTATGTGCTTGAAATCAGAATGGTAGTGCAGGCGGCAGTGTTTTAAAAGCTTTGGATAAGCAAGTGTGTGATATGACAGTCATTTTGAGTAACCTCAGGCTAAAGAAACCAAAAGTAATATATCCTTTCAGGTTGTGATGAAGCAGTAAGAAATAATTCAGCATGACCAAATCAATTGCTTCATTATGGTCATGAGAGGCAATCATTTATTAATACATTTTTTGCAAGATGTTTGTTTTGATTATATGCCTCAGGTAATTTACCTGTGAATTGCTATTTCACACTATTACTATAATGTGCAGGAGCAACTTTAGTATTTGTATACCCAGACAGATATTCAGTAGTATTTTTTAATTCTCAGAGTCAAATTAAGATGTTTTAGTGTCCAGAGTGGGACCTGAAGGTCAATGTTGTAGTTTGCACACCACTCCTTCCTTCCTAATCATAAGCTTACACACAAAAGTGAATAAAGAAAGTGAACCCGTTTTTAGACAAGAAGATTGTTCCACATTAAACTTCCTGTAGCAAATATCTTTTCAAATGCTTCTTTTCCTCTCTGTCTCTATTAGTATATTACTGACTTCATTCCTCGCTGCACTGAGGATTTGCCACATGAAAACAAGTCTTGTCTTCCACAATACCACCGAAATTCGGAGATCACTAGCTTCCCTGTGTGCAGTAGATAATATCTGTCAACACTTGAGAGCAATAAGTAAAGAAATTGGCAAGGCTAGTCATATAAGTGTTCTTTTAATTTCATATGAGGTATTCAGGACAGGGGTTTTTACAAGCTATGAGTCAATAAAGGATAGTTGTTTTTTTTTTAATGGATGTTAGTTTTTCTATCTAGCGACCATGATTATATAAGACATAAGATATAAGTTAACTTTGCAGATCTGTTTTAAACATTAGTTAAGTAGTGATGGTTTGGACATATGGCAAGAGCGAGGCCACGACAGTGTGCTGCCAAGTGATGAAGTATCTGGAATGGCCAAGCCTGATTGGAGGCCCCAGAGTGATTGATCTTGTTGCTTTATAAAAAACAATCCCAACATTATGTATGATCAAAGGTCATGTAACTTTTCCACTTGTCCTTGGGAAAAGAGATAAATGAAGACACAAGTGAGTGGTGTAATGGGAAATCAAGGTTTCAAACAGAACTGTAGCTGCGTAGAGATTTAAATCAGTTTGCCACACCTGATTGATTGATAATACTGGCTGATGTCCATGATCTTTTGAAGGTAATTTCTAACTGATCATTGCAGGATCTTCCTCTCTTTCATGTGCTAGGGAGATTGTCTCTTATATGCCTCTTGTATGTCTCTTCAATGAGACACACAGTTTTAGTGACTCACTGCTTGGATTTGCATAGCATTTACTAAACAGTAGGTGTTTTATTTCAACAATCTGCAGGTCGTAGCATCCAGCGTCTTTGCAGAGGCTGAGGGGCTGTAATAGAGGAATGATGTACAGTGAAGCTTTCCTAATGAAAATCAATAGGATTTAGACATTGCTGAAAATCCTGTCCTTAAGTAGTATGTTTCTCTTCCTCTGTGTTGAAACATAGCAAGACTAACCATAGTGAAAATGGATTGTATACACTACGGTATTTGTTCCTGGGGAACAAACATGCACACATTCAAAAAAAAAATGCAATTTAATGATAATATTTGGCTTTGTAATATAACTTGTGTAATATAGCTTATAGCTTTCTATAAGACCTTGCAACAAACTGTTTATCATGCATGAAGAATTAATTACAAACTTCAGCAGCAGTGTCCCCTGTGCCCCGTCTATTCAGAGATTATGGTGCTTAAGCGTGTTTGATTTCATTTAACGGAAGGATTTCCAAAGAAAGAAGTTTCATTGGCCTCTGGGAATTTCAGGGATCCATGATGTCCTATCGCACTGTAAGTTTACCTTTTATTGAAAACAAAAAGTATTGAACAGTGTGCTTGATGTAAGATTAGTTAAACTGGTTTTCAAAGAATCAGCAAGCAAAATAGAATTCTATCTTTGTTAAGCTGACCATCAGAAACTTTGTAATACACCGAGATTGTGTAATATTGTACCTAACAATACCTAATGGAAATCTTAAGCTCCAGTATCATAAACCAGAAGAAAAAATAAATAAGTAAATGCAGAAAATACGGATTCCAGTAACTATAGCAGTGTGGGATCACAAAATAGGCCTCTGACCTCAATTCTATAGCAAATGTGACATCTTAAAAGAAACACAGCTGCAGAAATGAAGCTTGGGGTATATGAAGCAGAACAACAGAGTACCAGAAAGCTTCAGAGGACAAATGGCAGACATAAAAACACCAAAAAAATGAACAATATAAAGGATAGCTGATTCTGCCATCTGGAAATTCTGGTGGCTTGAGTATAAAATCAAAGAGAAATAGGATTAGTTTCTCTCACTCTTTATGACTGTTCAAGAATCTTTGCAGTGTTCAAGCTGTATTGGAATCTGGTAGTGATAGTTACAGCTGCCCTTTATTCACTGTATTTTAGATAGAAAGGCTCTGAAAAGATCAGCAGCTAGATCTCTCTTCTGTTGTCTATAGGCTTGTCTTTTTCTCATTAGTGGTGAATTCAACCAATGATAAATTTTGATTAGATTCATCCCACCCAATTTTGGGCACCTAACAAAAGATACCTGGAGACACTTACTTCTCTACTCTTTCCTGCTCTCATAATTAGGGTCATTTTTTTGACTTTTCATTTAACCCATTTAGGATGCTACTATGTTTTGGGGCTATAAATTAGAAATTAACACATCTACTGAGTACTATTCAGCCCACGTATGTCTCTCTCTCTGGAGGGCCTATGCTCATCTCAGTTTTCTTCTGTAATCAACAAAGACTAAGCTCCTAAACTGCTCAAGAAAATACTCAGAATAAGATAGGATCAATACAAATAGCATAATATGCATTTATTTTTTCTAAGGATATATATTCATGTAAGTGTTAGATGAAGTCAATGGGCATAACCAGTTCCAGAGGTTCCTTGTCATTGTTTGCTCGGCTGGCACGAAGGGACTGTGCAGCATGTGTGAGATTTCCTTTGCACATAACTATTATTTGCTTTATTCTTGATGATTGCAAATAAAGTCACTAGGTAGTAATGAAGTTTTCTTGCCATACGAAGAAAACCCTTTGATTAGTGGTGGAATTCTCTTGCAAAGATGCAGAGGTTTTCACCATCAATATAAGGTATGGTTTCACTGCAGAATGAAAACCCTTTGATTAGTGGTGGAATTCTCTTGCAAAGATGCAGAGGTTTTCACCATCAATATAAGGTATGGTTTCACTGCAGAATAACCTCGAATTGTTACTGAAATATTCTCTACTCCGTTACCATCTACAAAAAAATGGAGTTTTATAGAAGTTGACCCACATTTTAGTTTGGACTGGTGGCCTTAGTGAAAACATCTGTGTTCTACTGTTTATCATCTCAGCTTGCAGTGGCAACTCAAATATGTCCAAAACGTGCAGTGGTATTCAGTGTATTTTTGAAATGTCTGACTCTGCTAAAAATGTTTAAGGACAGCAGAATAAATATTTTTTAATTCTTACAAGTATTTTTCCAATAAGAAAAGAAGAAATTTTACCCTTTCTGTCTACTAAAGCAAAGTCAAAGGTTAGCTTTTTATCTCAGCTAATAGCTGGTACAGCATTTAAAATGAAACAGGCAGCTTTTTGTAAATGAAGAACCCCAGTTATTTCTTTCACAGTTTCAGGAAACACTGAGAACTTTCAAATCTTGCTTTCAAATCTTTTCAAATCAGTTTCACAATTGATTTTGAATGCTTGCTTCAGACTGGTGATGATGTATAGTTTCTTATTAATATAACTATTCTAGTACTTCACTAGCATGTACAGTGTCTAATTTTCTTGATATTGGATGCTAAAAACTGCTTAACAAACCTTAGCATTTGGGGAAAGGGGACTTGCAGTGCAAGTTATATAGATCTGCATAGATTTTTTTAAATTAGTTTACAATAGCTTGAAACCTTCAAAACATTTTTAATTTTGTGATAAAAAAATGTAATTTTGATAGTTCCAAAGTGCTTCGAGTAAATCAAGTTTTTCACAGTTTGAATCGAACCTTAAACTTTTTAGTCTTTTAAGATGAATTTCAGTCTTATGATCACTTTCAATGTGAATTTACTTCTATTTTTTCAATGTTCTCATGTTCTTGTGCTGTGAGTTTTTTCATGAATCCTGATCTAAAGCACAGCAAAATGGGGCAACTTTAAAAAAGAAAACTGTAGAAAAATGGGGAAGTAGGCAAACATTTCTGAATGTGAATTTAACTAATTATTTAGGTTCTCAACTCCAATTAAAGTTCTTCACTTCATATTAGTGTAATTCATTATCACTTACTAAAGGGAATGAAAAGAAAAATACCACAATTGAAACTAAAATACCATTTTTTGTGAAATATCTTTGCTTGAGGGGACTTGCATATCATCCTATCAGCAGCAGTAAGTGCTCTGTCAAGCCCTAATACATAATTTTCCAGTTTTAAGATGGTGATTCACAATCATCGTTTATCAGTTAACATCACTGAAAGACATCCCTTCCCTGCAGGCTAGGACTGTATAATGTAAGAAGATGTGACTATCTGCATGGTTTATCACATGAAAGTGGTATACACTTGAAACTCATAAAATTAGAAAGCTCTATGATAGTACTATAAGAGCACTTACTATTTTTAGAAAATATTTTAACATATTACTGCTGCTAAAGCCTAGTGGGGAAAAGTGGTAGGTTGCGTCTGCTCCGTCATATTCTGCAGACCCAGGTTCTCATTCTCTAGTTTAAGTGATGATATCTGCATACCGCTGCTATTGTCATCATATTCTGTTTTATGGCACGAATAAAATGTTAAACCTATTATCTGCCTGTGGTCACTACAGACTTGCCATCTCATCAGTATAAATTACCACATGTGAAACATTTCTTAAAAACTATTCAGAATGTGGAGCAGCTCCTTCTCTTGTATGAAGAAAAGTAGCGCTTATTTATTATAATTTCACCAGACGAGTTATTATTCTTAGAGTGGAAATTAGCTAATATTTCAGCCTTTTGGCTAGGTTCTTTTTGTCTGCGGTGGAGAAACCTGTCATGTTGCTGGTTAGAGTTGCTAAAGTTAAGTGGCTTGGAGAAAAGAGGCATGTTTGAGAGTTAAGAATTTTTCAAGAGACTGTCCCATTTTGTTGTTACGTTGTGTTAGCTGGCTAAGAAGCATGCTGCTGCTTTTTCACTGTTAAAGCTTAAATATGTTTCTTCCAGTTCTTTAGCGGGTGCCTCATGTAACTTCAAAATATATATGATGTTCTGCATTGTGATATACTAGATAACTTGTAATATCGTGTGTAGAATGTTGGAAAATGCATATGATCTTTGTGAATGAGACATAGTGTTTTCTATGTTCTAATACCTATGCTTTTCTACGTTTGGAGGAGGCTTGGGATTGATCTTTCTTAAATGTGTCCGTGTTATCAGCTTTGCGATTCTGTGGCCTCCTATTAGAAGATGTCAATCGACAGTATGATGTCTTTCCACATCTCCAACAATAAATTTGGGTCATAGCTTCAAAAGCTAACTCTTTGGTTGGCTGTCTCATTATTTAAAAAGCTAGGTCTATCCTATGAGTGGCAGGCTATTGCTGGTTTGAAATTTTACAGTTTGGTGATGATTTTTACTTCCCTTTTTTATGTTTTCCTGTCATTTTCCATTTGCACTAAAGGAGTAAACAAAATGACTTGGAAGACTGTGCAACAATTTATATATGTGTTTGTGTGTGTGTATGTGTAATATTGTACATATTATATGATATTATGAATATTATATATTTAACATATACTTTACATATATACACACACATATACATATAAATGTGTGTGTGTGCGTGTGTGTGTGTGTGTGTATGTGTGTGTGTGCGTATCCTCTCCCTCAAAACCATTTATTTCTTAACAACTTTCCAAACAGTTCTTAGGATCTTGGGTTAATATGCAAAATAAGCACCTAATCTCTCAGTAGATTTTAAGTATCAGTTTCAGAAATCATTCATGAAGAGAGACATTTCTACTGAAATGAACAGTACTTTCTGCAACCCCATCATGATAACTATTTCTGAAGTGGTGCTGTAGCAATTTCAAAGTGCAGTGCTGTATTTTAATAGCCAATTGAGATGGCTATAAAAATACAGCACTGAGCGTTAAGATCATTACTAAATTGCTTCAGCAGTACTTACTGATGAGGCAGCTTCAGCAGAATACGATTCATCTTAATGAACTGTGGCTGCAGTAGAGCAAAAGTAGCAGCACAGGGAAAGAAAGATGTTCAGGTAGGCTTGGATGCCAGAGCTTAATGTTTTGTTTCAATAAAAATAGGAGAAATTCTTCTGTGCATTTTCTTTCTGTATTAGGTAGGAATTTCTTATTACTATCCGGTTGCCTAGATAGTTTCATCAGCTCTGGCCATAGACTAGCATGTAGAGTATGCAGCAAAGTGACCTTGTTTTCTTTTCATTCTTTACCGTAAGTTGACAATCCTTTGTTGAAATGCCTCATACTACCATTCTTTGCACCTTAGCAAGTTTAACTCTGTAACCTTACAGTGGAAATAGGAGGGGTGGAAGATGTTGTTTTCTATTTGTCTGCTTCTTTATCCGTGCAGAGAGAAGGTGTTTTTATTTTCTGTGCTCAGAAGCTGGATCAGTAACGGATGCATTTCTAGGTCTGGCTTGTATAGTTTCCGTGTGGATGAGAATATACCAGACCATTTAAAAAAATCTCTCTTTGATTTGTACTGTATGGAAAAGCTTAAAAGGAAGCTGCTTACTACAGATGATTTCCCAGCTATGTACTGATCTCTAGTGCACTGATGAAAAGTTCCTTACACCACCTTTTACCTTGGGTTTGTCGATTGTAAGCTATGGAAAAATGCAGTATCTGAGGTTTCAGGTGATATTTGATGTCATTGCTGCATGCATGATTCCTTTTGCTGTCTCTGTCATTTTTAAAAATCCCATGGATTTGTCTCTATCATTAAGCTAGCTTTTTGTCTATGACAAATATTACGCAAATTCCCAGTTAGTCTTGGCAAACTTCTTTTCCAGTTCTACTTTTTTCTCCTTACCAAATACGATGCAATTAGAACAGGCCTTGTAATGTTGTATTTTACAACATGCCTTTGTACTTATTTCTTCCTTCAGATTATAAATTTCTAGGTTAGGAAATAATTTTATCACTTCCCTCCCCATTCTATAGTGCTATGTAAGAGTTAAGGGGGAGTTACAAAACATCCCTTTTATTATATTTGCCTTTGCTTGTCTGCATTAGGCCAGCATAAAAAAGGGAGGAGATGCAGCAGACATTGTGGCAGAATGTTAATTATCTCATGATTATATTCAGATATACAATTAATTAAAAGATGAGGAAGGAGAATGGTGTCATTTGCTAAACTACTGGGCTGGGTGTGGAAAGAAGCCCTTCTGCAGATAGGAGGCCAATAACATTTCCCCATTTTCTTTTTTATTTTTTTAGTGGAGGAGTGAGAATTGTCTAGGGAATGACTGTTCTTTTGACCTTTTTTTCAACACTTACAGGTTCTTTTGCTTACATTCCTCAGATAAGTTTTATAGAATGGTTATGCTTGATCTTTCACTGATTTAATAAATAAATGATTATGTAACAGTCATTGTTGTGAGCCTGATGTGACATCCCAATGCAAGATAAGATACCTTAAGGCTTTAGCATCCTATGTGGAATACATTCACAAACATGACATCTGTCATTTGCAACTGTGTAGTTTCAAAATCCTTATGGTTACCTCTTTGCAGAGCCTCATCCTTTTTTTGAATATAAAGCCAAATGGGCAGATTAAGCAGATGAAATTACAGAGCAGTGATTTCATCCTTTATTGTTTAGTTAATTATCTACACAGTAATTTCTGTCTTCCTATTAGTATTTTAGAAGTCCAAGAAATATGCTGTCTGGAAGACAACAAGCATCAGCAAAATATTGCAGTACCATGAAAAGCATCTTTAAAAGGTGTATTTAATTAAATTTATATAACTTCAGAAGCTGTAACTATTCATTTTTCTTGTGTTCTTGTCTTGTTTTTTGTGGTAATCCTAAGCATAGGCAGACAGACAGAATTTCCAAGCCTTCTGAGAAGGCATTAGACATTCTGAAAGTGGGGAGTGACAAGGCTGGGTGAGGTTTTATGGATGCAAGTGACAGAGTAAATGAAATATTAGTCTGCAGTCTATTTAAAAATATTCTAGACTGTGCATATTATTCTTCTGTTTCTACTAGCTGAAAAAAGGAAGGAGGCATATTAAAGCATCTCTGAGCAGCTG
This sequence comes from Struthio camelus, assembly GCF_040807025.1. Classification (NCBI taxonomy): domain Eukaryota; kingdom Metazoa; phylum Chordata; class Aves; order Struthioniformes; family Struthionidae; genus Struthio; species Struthio camelus. Next base: position 216,813,443 of record NC_090942.1, on the reverse strand, counting down.
AAAGGAATAGCTTGCTCAGTCAGAAGCCAGATGCCAAAGTGATTAAGTGCAAATAGCAATTCATCTGACTGTTCTCCATGCTGTATCCAAATCCTTCCTGCAGCTCTGTCATCCTCATTTTGCATTCAGTGTTCTGAGGTTTAGATATAATTGTGGTTAACCTTACTGAAAATAAAAGTAAGACTGCAACTCGGGTTCTTTTTAGGTGAGTTTCAGCTAAAAAGTGGTAATTAGATCTGAACACATGGCAAAGAGAAAGAAATTTCTCTGTGGTAATTTAGCTTTAACTTACTAGTGGCTGTTTTAGATCATTTGCCCAACAACTTTGGGGAATCGCTTTTCCTTGTGTTATGTTAGTATTCCTAGAAAGCATTTCTTTTTTACTTTAGATGGAAAGAGTTCCTTTGCTATTTGCCATGAACCAAATGATTGGCGCGGATGAGAATACAAGACCCTAACTGCGATGTGCCGTCTTAAGACGTGAGACTGGCAAGCCCTGGCTTTTGGGGCTCTGCAGGCAGTGCACACAAACTGGGACACTGCCAGTGCCGATCAGTCACAGCCACACAGGGCAGCTGATCTGCGCCGCTGCAGAGGTCTTCTGTGGCGTTCGGAGGTATTCCACATTGCACGTGCAGTAAGATCAGACTCGCTGCAAAAGCAAAGTTTAGTCTTACTGTGCCAAAAGCCTGTGATCCTTGGCACACAGACAGCTCTTCCTCTTTACTGGAAGCAATAAAGACATGAGAGAGTGTCAGTTGTTTTTCCTGCCTAGCAGACACTCATTTAAGATCTTTTCATTCAGAAATTCACCCTCTTGGGATGAAGGCTAGGTGGTACCTTTCTCTCAACATGAAACATTCAGTGCGCCTGGAAGATGAAATAAATTCCTGTGACCTGTTTCATGCTACACTTTTGTCTGCTATAAAACTATATTAGAAAGGCAAAGAGACAGCTTAATGCTCCTTCCTTTAGTTTCTAATTTCTGAGACAAATGACAACTTTGGGAGCTTACAAAAGCAAAGTATATCTGTGGAGTAAACTCACTGCAAAACCAGAAACACTAGCTTATATATCTGAAGTATGCCAAGAGCGTAAAGCCCTCTGTTCAGCATCCAGGACATAGTCTGCTAAATTTTCAGCAGTGACTTGGATGAACAATTAAGAACAGGTTCATGGATTTTAGAAGGAATTTTGGCCAATCATTTCCTCTGATGGGAAGAAAGAGTTGCAAAGCAAGATCTTAAAGAGTTGAAGGAACTATAAAGTAGGATATAATGGTAGCAAATCTTTAGGCTGTGGTAAAAGATGTGTTGCATAAGCTAAAAGAACAATATCCTTTAAGGTGTGCTTAAAGTTTTTACTTTGGAAAGTGATGTTTTCAAACAGGATGTAATAGCCTTTTTTCCTTTTAAATTGTGTTCTTGTTTCTTGGGTTTTTTTTCCTTTTATTACACAAAACAGTGTATAGGTTATCTTACGAAATGTAACAGAAAAATGTAACTACACCACACCAACAAACGTGAGAGACCTGAAATGAAGAAGCATAAAATTACAGTAAATCATTTTATAAAGTTGTTTAGTATAGGCACGTTTACATTTCATACACTGTGACTGAAAAGTGAAGTCAGTTGGTGTACCTAATAGGCCAGAGGTGAATCTTATCCATACTCTGTAAGTTGGACGTGTAGCATTTATAAGTTCTAATGATTGTCAGATGCCAAAGCCAAAATGTCTGACAAATTATTTTGAAATAATACTTTTAAATTCTATAGTAGCAAGTGACACCCCTTCTGTAATGCAGAGGAGGTAATTGTAATTTAGAGGTGTAACCACACAGAGGACAGTGAGATGATAGGTGCTTTCAAGGTATGAAAAGTGCCTAATAATCTTCTGGCCTCAATTTTCACAGGAAGGTCATCTGTGGTAAGGTTGCTGTCATGGTTAAAACCAGTGACAGAGGGACAAGACCTCAGCCTCAAGCAAAGAAGGAACAGGCCAGGCAGCACTTCTTAAATAAGTTAGATATTTTTACACTTGCAGGTCCTGATGGTCTTGATCTCAGACTACTCAGACTTCACTGAAATCTGAGTGTTAAGAGTGGTTATTTTTGAAAACTTGTGTGGAGAAGGTGAAGGGAAAAACTAGAAAGGGCAAACAGCAAACTCGTCTATGCTGAAGTGAACAAGAGTAGTCAGAGGATTATAAAGCCATCAACTTTGCCTTGAGAATGCCAGAGGAAGACTAGAACAAATAGGAAAAGTCTTTGTAAGCATCTGGAAAAAATCAGAAGAGTAATGGTTAACAGGCAGTAGATGTCATATGGCTTCCCTTTTGTAATTCTTGTTCACATTTTTCTCAGATGACACCATGTGCTGGAAAGGTTTAACATTGAAAGTAGTCTGAAAAAAACAAGGTGTCGGTCAGCAGCAACAAGTGAAAGGTAGTTTAGGCAGGAATAATCAATTAATCTAATAAGCCGTGCTCAACAGAAAACTGTCTGGGCAAGAATCCTCTAGAAAAGATATAGGATTATGTTAGCTGCAGTATCTTTTACATAATATCATGCTGTGGTAAATGGGATTTATAAGTTGAAGTATAGTTTATGGGACACGTGAGCAAGCCTTTCATCCTTCACAGGTAAAGCCTCAGCTGGAGAACATTGGCTTTGAGCTTTCCACTTCAAGAAGGATGTGGGCCGGTTGGAAGGACTCCAGGGGAAGGCAATAAAAATGATCAGAGGTTTAGAAAGCATAACCTACAAGGAAAGACTGGCTGATCTGAAGTCATTTATCTGAAATACCAAAGACTTAAAAGGGGGTAAAGGGCGCCTGATAACCACCTTCTTGCTTTGCAGCACATCTTTGAAGAAACTGTTTGCTCTGTGTGGAACAAAACTTGATAGACAAATTATGATAAGCAAGACTTAGACTGAATTTTAGGACAAATAGATTACCAGATAGGTTACTAAGTCCTCAGAACTGGAGATCTCTGGGAGTGTCAGACAGCAATTTGTCAGCCATAGTGTAACTACAGTTGTTTCTGCCTCAGACCAAGCAAATAGAATACATGATCCGTTGAGTATCTTCCAGCCCCATGATTCAGGGAACATAATGCAGTTTCCTTTTTTCACTGCAGTATGAAGACAAACGGGATGGATAGGGCTGGTGAAACCCTGCACCTACAGAAATAGGGAGGTTTTCTTCCAAACACAAAACACAAACATTTCTTTTGCCTGTTCTCAACTGTAATTTGGAATTTTTGATTTGCTTTACTTGTGGCTAGGAGGGATAAAACATTTTAGAAAATAATCTTCTTGGCAAATGTCAATACTAATAAATATTGGAACAGATAAACTGTAGTCTCAAACTGCATTTGTTCGTTCACATCCAGCTATAATTTCCCTGGCTTTTCGACTTTTCTGTGGCTCAAGCCAGGGTCATGCTCCTTAGGAACAATTTGGTCTGGTGGATGGCTGGTTGTTCACCAAAGGCTGGCCCTCACCTTATTACTATAGTTCAGTAAGCATCAACTCTTTTCTTTCTCTGTATCTTTTATATACTTGTAAATTGGTAGCATCAGGGCTCTGTAAATTGCCTTAGATAAAAAACAAATTATTTGTAAATTTGTCTCCTGATTCCTCTCTATATTTTTTAAAGAGGAAGTAACTGAATGGATGACAGATTATTTATGGGTTGATTGCAAATAGATAAGAGGCTGCAAGATGAACTTTGATTTCATTTTATATTTTCAAGCTTCAACATAATTGCCAGACAGTTTTCAAGAAAGTATTTCTGTTCAGCTTTGCAACAGGAATAAGAGGATAAATGCTAAATTCCCTTCATCAGATGGAGGAGGAACAAGAGAAACTGATGAGTCTCTCCCTGACATTTATGGCTGTTAAACAGATCCCAAACTGACAGACTGCTCCTTCTGTCTCGATTTAATTGGTGACAAATTGTTAAATATTTGGCTAGAACAGCCATCCATACTTAGAAAGCAGTGACCCAGCTATACTCAGTTAAAGGTATATCACCTAATATTATACACAGTAAATAATTATTCTAATTCATAAACAGATGCTATCTCCTCTGTCAAATCTGTGAATTTCAGGAATGGATCTGGATATGAAAAAATGGTGGAGGAAAGCACAGCTTTACATAGTAATGGTTTTAAAAAAATAACATCTCATCAAAAATTAATAACTACCTTAAAACAGATGTTGATGTGCAAATCTACAGGATCAAATGCTTTTCACTGAAATTATTAGGAGCTGAAAATAATTTTGTGCTGCTGTCAGTAATTTATGAATTAACTAAACTAAATACAAAATTATGGAGGTACTGCAGTTTGTTAATGACAGACAAACTGATAAACTGTCTGCACAAGTTTAGATCCTATGCCAGAAACAGCTGGTTTTCTGCATGCATGAAAAGTGACCCTTATTTCAGGGTTTGAACCCAAGTTAGTATATATTGTAAAAGCAATAGAGGATTCTTTGAATCTACCCTCAGGCACCTGACTGAGGGCTTTACTCTGTGCCTCTTTTCAGGTTTCTGTAACTGCCCACTTGTCTCTAGTCACTGCAAAGGAGCCATGGGTTGTTATTTTTCTTTCTTAGGTTAAAAAATTACATGCCGGAATCTGGATGGGATAAGCCAGGACCTAAATAAAGGTCAAATGAAGTTTAAGTGTATGAGCAGCAGTGGAAAGGCCGAAAAACCTTCAAGATTTTATCTAAATTGTCTGGTGGAGAGAGGAGAGTGTCAGGGATAAGGGACTTCTCTTGGTTTACACCAGCGAGATAAAGCCCTGCTCTGCTGATCCCCTTTCCAGATACTTCTGCGTCACATTGAAAACCTTACATGTTATCGGTTACATCTGAGGGAAGAATGCTATTTTTAACAGGAGATGCAGACCACATAAAGAGAGCTACAAAAGCAAATTTACTGCAGTGAGGTTAATTATCTTAAAAACTTGAGTTAGGAAAAAAAATGGGACAGCAGAGATGATTTGGTTTCCTACTGCTTTCAACCCATAGGCACAAATACTCTGAATTATTGGCTGTTCTTGCAGGGCAGCCAAATACGGTTACATGCAGCTTTCTCAAGCCCAGTACTTCTCTTTAAAGGCTAAATTAAAGGTTTTATATTTCATTCTCTAATCATGAAAGGTTCATGGTACCAGTGTATCTGCCAGAGAAAAAAATCAGAGATATATAGAGTAGGCATCGTTACTACACTGTTTTCCTCCCCTTGTAGCGATATCAGATTTGTCTTAGATCTCCAGAGCATTGCAAACCTGTGATTACCAACCTCTCTTTCTCTCTCTGAAGCTTAGGAGAGCAATTTTATTGTTCCCTTCACTCCTGTTTGTCCTCAGGCTCTCAAGCATAGTTCTGCTGAAAAGTTTTCAGGTGCATTGCTAGGTTAGACAGCCGCTACAGTTCACCTCTCTCTGGCTACCTGCTCCCGTCCCGGCATCTGCTCTCCCTATTGCATCCCCTGAGTCGGGTTTGCTGAGCAGCAGCGCAAACCTTGTGAATATGCACCTGTTCTGGATTTGGATTTGGAGCTGACCCAGTTAACAGCAAATATGCTTTGTTTTGTGCAGTTTTCAGCTGCTGATGCATTTAGCTAAAAAATTTCTCCAGATGATGCAAGGCAGACAGTGGGAAAGTGTGGCCAAAGGCAGTGAGGAGGGCAGGGTTATCTGTTGGCAGTAGCGAGGCTTTGGGTCAACATATAATAATCCTGAAAATGCACCCTGCAAACCCCTCAGCTGGCTCTTTGTTGCTAGTTAGGATAAGTTGCTTCTTCATCTGAAGCTATGTATAGTCCAGATGATTTTTCCCCAGGAGAATGAAAGGGCAGGGCTGAGAATGGAACAACAACAACAAATTTCGGATAAGAAAAATGCTGTTAATTCACAAAAACAAATGGCAAGAAGAAAGGGAACAAGACAGGACAGTCTTTAACGGTCCATTCGTATCACATTTAGCCACACAATCACTCATGCTGCATATAACATTGTTCCCTGCAAGTTGTAAATTATCCTGTTGCACAGGCAACTAGCCAAATGATGCCTATGCTAATCTAAAATTCTGATTTTTAGTGACTCTGGATCTATAGACTCTCTGTATTTGCAGGTACATCAAAAATGTGCAGAAACTTCCTGTATGAACAGGAAGTCTATTGGCATGTGTAGTTTCAGTGTAGGCATACGCAAACGTGGCGTGGAAATGTGAGGGGGCAAATATACGTGGACATAGGCTACAACTTTCCAGAAATAGTCATAAGCAGTAAATTGCATTCTTAAATGACAGGTCTTGCATTTCTCTGCTTTACCTTGCTAATCTTTCAGGGGTTTTTTAAGCAACTTGACTGTTTTTAACATGAAATATTTAGAGCTGGTATATTATGCTACTTTTTCTAAAACGGCAGAACTACTTGCTATAATTCTCAAAGAGAATTATTTGTCAAAAATGAAATCATTTTCTCCCTCTTTCATGCTGATAAAATTGCCACAGTGTGATTTAATATAATTTTGAGTGAAATTGAATCATCATTAATGCTTTAAAAACCGGTCAATTGTGAATAATTAGGAATACTGCCTTCTCTTTTCAAGAGAAATTTCGAAGTATTCTTGAGAATTCCTATCGTGAAGTTAAGCCATTTCCTATGTTTTCTGGCAAATTTATTCCCAATTAACTTTAAATATTAAAATATAGAATAAATATAACTTCTAATGAGACTTTAAGAGTATTTGCCTGGTTTACTATTTCTTTTCTTTTCAGCTATATCTGAGGAGAATGTATCTTTAGGGATGAATACGTGCAGACAAAAAATCCGTAATGGGAAAAACATTTAACTGCAAAACTGAATGGAAAAGAAGGAATTATTTTCATTTATATGCAAGTTAGGTATTTGTTTTACGAAATTCTACAAACAGAAGAATAATTTGGTGAGATATGTTTGCAAGCCTTTATTAAAGATTATCGAAAGATTAGCTTTTACAGTTATGATAATGTAAATCCAATGTTCTATCTACTGTACCGATATTATAATTGTTTTTAAAGATGTTCTCATTGCCTTGAAGGTATGTTAACATTTATATCATAATCCTACTTCTCTGTCATCTACTCTCTGGTTGAAAATGTAAACGTTTTTCCCAGGCCAAAGAGCATAACCCTGTATCCTGAGAACAGATTCTTTTCTTGCTGTTACAACCCAGTGGTTTCTACTACAGTATTTGACTGTTATGCCCAAAAGAAGGAAAAAAAAACCAATGGGAAAATAGTTGTAGTTGCCTAAACTGGCTTCTGAACAGGTATAGAGATTAGAGAAGAGTAATTTAGTAGAAAATCCTTGAAATATCCAGAAGACTTTTTTTTTAACAGAGATTCTGGACTCTTCTGAGTTTCAGACTTTCATGGGTCTGAGATGGTTGTGATGAAGCCCTTGCATCTAAAGAAAAAATGTAACAGGCTACCCCTATCTCCCAGAGGAACAGAAAACTCAGAGAAAGCAGTGGTGGGTAGCAAGCTTCTGGGGAGATCCCAGCACACATGCATTGTGGAACAGGTGTAAGAAGCTGTAGATAGCATTGTGGTCGCTGAATTTTAAAATTATATATGCTTCCTGATGGCATGGATGGCAGTTTGCAAGGTTTGTGTTTGAAATGGTGACAGTCAAGTTGTCCTGTCTGACTTCTAAGGTTCAAATAACAGCTGAGGAGCTCAGGAGGCTCTTTCTGGTTTACAGTCCTGCTCAGATATTCTCAACCAAGGATGTAAAAATTATTCTGCCATCATTGCCAGTTGGAGAGCCATCACAGCTTCTCCTAGACTGAATCTTAGCCAGCTACCATTCTTCCAGGCCTTTAGTCTTTATAGAGCTGCTTGGAGCAGTATGGAAGTACCTATGCATCAGTGTACTGAAGACATTTTAATCTCTGTGGGATCACTATCTCTGTTCACTCACATCTAACAAGCTGCAAAAACAGACCTCTGCAGAGGGTTTTGCAGTCATATTGTGTTATTGCAGTGTTTTATATTTTAAATTTTAATTTTAAATTTCATTTAGATTAGATTTAAAACTGCAATTATTTAAAAATTGCAATAAAATTTATTAAAGTTCTCACTTTAATTTTAAAGTGTTCTAAATTTGTAGAGGTACAAGGTATAAGATGTGAAATTTTAGTGTTTACTTTCTATTGAAAGCTTTGAACAAAATCTCTCTCCATGCTGAAATGCCATAAGCCTTCTCTCTGCTTAGGTTACGGAAGGACTGGTTCTCTCAGAGGAAGAAGTATTGCACAGTACCACTGTGCAATCAATGCTAATTTACAAAGAAAGGTTTTTCTTTGCCTTCTGTATAATCACAATTGCTAAACAGAATTCAGTGATAGATAGCCTTTCCCACAAACATGGTGGCTGTACTTGGTGGAAATACTGTATATATTGTCCAGTTAAATCCTCAGTATAGGCTAAACCTGAATTCTGACCATCTGTGCTTGTTCAGTAGTATGGAAAGGTAATGCACTGGCAGTCAGAATGGAGGGATTAAGAAAAATAATAACAAGAAAAAAAGACCATGGGCAAAAACAAAGGAACTGTGTAACAGTATCTGTATAAATAGCTAAGGGCATGACTATATAATGACACACACACAGTAATGGTGATAATAATTTTCTCCTTGTGTAAGGTGGTTTCAAAGAATATTTTTCTTACCTGCTGGCACTGTACATCATCTTTATTCTATCTGACATCATCTGGGAAATAACTGAAAACATTAGATATTTCTGCAAAAAAAATGTCAGAAACAGTAAGGAAGATGCTTGAAGTTTCTAACCTGAGGCCACCAGAAAGAGCTACTAGATAATGACAGTCTCAATTAGATTTCTTTTTTGGGCAGCGGTGTTCGTCCCAGTCCACGCTCTTAGCAAACAGTTTGTTACAAAGAGCCCTCTCAAATGATCCTGAAATGGAGACTGAAATAGGAATTAAAGATTGCAAAGAAACTAGAAAACTATTAAGTGTGTTCTGAATATTAGTTAAAGTTTTATGAATCATACTGTACTTTAAAATGACTTTTTTACCCACAGAACAGTTATAAAGTGTAGTCAAGTTTTATTCATGTAACTCCTTCTGGTATAAACTGTCAAACGAGCTAGGAATAGGAATTGTTAAAAGAATTTACTGAAATAAAATGGTATTTGAATCTACCATGCAACATAGAGGAGAGAGATAAAGTGACATTTCCTATGGCTGGGATTAATAGTTTCTCAGGAATTGACTCATGGCATGCAAAACAACAACAAAGAAAGAGAGCTCTGTAGAGGAAGATCAGCTCCTCCTTCTAACACCATTTACATTATTGAGAAACATAATTCAATTTTTATTTTGTAATGTATTTCATTTTTGTTTGACCCAGTAAAAAAAGAATCTACTGTTAATAATGAACACTAAACATAAATCACAGCTATAACAAGCCTATTAAACGTTCGTGATTATTATGAGGTGCTACTTTTAAATGTGTTGTGTCGCTCCTCCAGAAAAACTAGAATTGGCAGCTAGAGGCTTGAGCAAGGGGGCAGGGGGAGATATTCCCTGCTGCTCCTCTGTTTATAATTAACCTTGTTTCCATTGGTTTATTCATATAGCGCTACTGCAGTACCCGTCAAAACAAGTCAATCAAACGATAACCTTCAAAGTGTTTTGTATTATCCATGTTCCTTTCCTGCCTCTAAGTGGAATTTGATTAATTAGAAGCCGGGATTGGACTTCTTCACTCCGGGTTTGATGATTTCATCAATATGATACTATTCTGCCTTTCAGAGGAAAAAAGAGTATGTATAAATATTGTCCCTGTAAGCTGAAAGAGATTTCAGCAGTTCAACAGCACTGAGCTATGGGTTTTTTTTGTCCTGGAGAAATAGCTGGCCTCTCGAAGACAGGAGCTAGCTTTGAGTTGGGTTCTCCTTTGCCTGGCATGGTTGCTCACAGTAGTGTGATTTGGTAAGGTCAGAGCCCACAGCCAGGCTTGCAGCGCCACGAAAGGTCCTCAGTGGGACAAGTGGTTGCATTGGTGCTTTCTGGTTGTATTTTCTTATTTTGCTGCCTGAAGCAGTTTCACAAAATCCCCAGGACATGGGGCAGCAGCTGTCGAACTTTCATCACATCTCTTGGAATTGTATTGATCGGTGACAATAAACTAATTTTTGGACAGATATTTTATCCCCTCTAGGAGCCCACAGTTATTATGGGGTAGTCCTTTACTTCAGAATATTGCTTTCTTCAGTCTTCATAAATCTTTGGCAAGGCTGCAGCTCATTGTTTTTGTTTGTTTGGTATATACACATCTTTATGAATGTCATTTATTTTCCCATTGGGCTTACAGGCATAAGAATGCCTTATGTCACATGCTGTAACCTTGCTGCCAGCCTCCTGTTGTTACTGTACAGACTCTTCTGCTGACAAGACATCTGTGCTATGGTCTTAACAGAGCACAGGCCTTCCGGGCTTGACCAAAACAACCCATTCTTCAATTTTATTGCTAGGAGTGGTGTTCTGACATTATCAGTAACTGTCATTCTTTTAACCCTTGTGCTCCTTGCTCTTTCTTCAGGTGCTTACATGCAAATTTAATTCATATTTTACTCATATCTAGCCTAATATTTCTGTTAAAAGTCCTGCACACCTTGTGGCTTCTCTGAAGTGCTCTGTATTCAGAAGGTCTGTTTTGGTGGGGCTAAGGGATGCTGCAGCAAAGTCAGTAATCTGTGAATTAGGAATTATGTCTCTACAGCACACTATTCTGGTTGATTACCTGCAAATCACACATTTCTCAGTTACATTTTAAGCTTCTGAACCACCTTAGAGTTGACTTTCTTTGAACGAGGTTCCTAGCTGAGACTGTGAAACTCCTGTTGGACATATCCTCTAAAATTCTAATTCTATTGGTGGGCTTAAAATAAACCTGGTTCTTTGTGTAGCATAGTGGCAAACTGCAACATCCCATTTCGAGTACTAACATGAGATTCATTTAACTGAAGTTATTTTTAGAAAGCTGATGTTATCTAGCCTAAGTTGGTCTTGTAGGCTCCCTCTCTAGCCACTGGAAAGTGATGGGGCTAGAGTGTGATTCATCATCATTCATTCAGGTTGTAGGTGAAGAAAACAGGAAGTGAGAAGGAGGGCATTCCTCAAGAGTGCCTCTTGGTTTTCTGTGTTATGATGGCAAAGCTTTCCTGGCTATAAAAGTCAATGAGGAAAAGCTTCTTCAGTTAAATGTATTGTTTTATTTTGACTTTTCTGGTCTTAAAGGGGACAATGAAAAGGAATTTGATTAGAAAACATGTCCTGCTGTATTCCCATAAATTTGACAAATTTATGTCAAAAAGAGGGCACAAAGAGGGATCTACACTATGGATGCACAAACCTCTCTCAGGTCTTCAAACAAAGCAGCAGCTTTCTGTCTAAATGGATTCAGAATCTAACTCAGGTTGTGACCTTTTCTAGAAGTGATCTTCCCACCCATCTCTTCCCACATCCACCCCCATAGCCTTTCAGAGACCAGGAGTGTGATTCAGCTGAGCTCTTTCAGATGTCTCTGTGAGATGAGATGAATCATACTTTAAAAGCCCTTAATGAATTTTCATTGATTATAAAGATAGCATAAATGATTAGTGCCTGATGTCATTTGGCCAGATGAATCCTACCCAAAAGTTTTATTGTAGTATACTTTCCTAGCATCCTAGTCATTAGCATAAATCACTTGATTAAAACTGCATGTTATCATTGTTCCATTCCTCATTCTTCCCAAGAAGTAATCTTTTAAAACAGGAAAGTATAATTTGACAGTACAATTAGATTATCAGAGGAAAGCCATAGAAACTCACCCTGTTCAAACACTTTTTATAAAGTATTATAATACTTATCATTCCCTGTCTTTCACATCCACCTTCCTTTTTCTCTCTTCCTTTTTCTTTCTTAGTTTTCTCTCCTTCCTTTCTCTCTAATCAAGCAGTATTACCTCATGTCTTGTTCTGCCCTTTTGCACCTTTCTGTACTCAAGATTCGGTTTGCAGATGCCCCATTTTACAAATACAGTCTAGCCCCATGCATTGTAAGCAGTTACATTTTATGTAGACTCAGAAGGAGAAAAATATATTCTTCTGGCATTATAAACCTCCCTTTTGCAATGTGGATTGCAGTTTATAGTCCTCTTTTTTTAGGCTTCACACCTCAATTGTGATATAACTGGCCAAACAAGCAGCAAACACCCTTCTCAGCACTGCAGAAAACATAATGGACAATCTTTGCTACTGTTGGCTTATGTTGTAGTAAGACCAGGCTAAAGTAAGAGCCACTTTGCACAAAATACAGCACAGCTGTATAGCCAGAGATGACCTTTTCCTTTACAAGAGACATTTTTAATAACAGGGAGCGAAGAGGTGTGGAGGATGGCATCAGCCAGCCTTCACAAGGTGATACTGAAGGAAGCCTTCACAACTGCAATCTAGCCCACTGGGTTTCATTATGGTGGTATAAATGTATGCCAGACTTTTTCTGGTCAAGGGGATGTTAATTACATCACCAAGGAACATGACTCAGACAGACCCTCTCTGACAGCAGATGCAGCTCTGCAGGTGTCGCGCTGCAGGGAATGCCTGGGGCCTCTCTGTGAGGCCTGGGCTGACAGTCAGCTCTCCTGCAGAAGGTGTGCTGTGGTTGATCAGTTGTATCACCAGGTAAAGGAGTTATGGGAGGAAGTCAGTAGGCTGCGTAGCATCCGAGAAGATGAGCAGGAGATTGACAGCGTATCTTGGAGACCGTGCAGCTCGAGGAGTCCCCAGCCCCCACAGCAGTGGAGTTGCTGGAGGGCTCTGTACTGTGTGAAACGGTACATCATAACACTGTTGAAGAAGGCTGGAAACTGATCACTTCTCGTAGAAGGAGAAAGGCTCTTGCTCCTCCTCAAGACTTGCCTTTGAGGAACAAGTTTAGTGCCCTCCAAGCTGAGGAGGAGCTGGGCAAGGCTTCAAGGGAAGCTACTGGCCTGACAGACCCCGTGCCATGTGGGAACACCTGGAAGAAGTGGCGAGTAATTGTGAGTGACTCCCTGCTGCAGGGGACAGAAGCACCTATCTGCTGACCTGACAGCTTGTCTAGAGAGGTTTGCTGTCTGCTGGGGCTCAAATAAGAGATGTCATGGAAAGACTGCCAAGGCTTGTCCATGCATCGGACTACTACCCTCTGCTGATCTTCCATGAAGGCATTAATGACACTAAGCAAATTGGATACCATCAAACAGGATTTCAGAGCTCTGGGGATGGTGGTGAAGGGTCTGGGAGCTCAGGACATTTTCTCCTCAATCCTGCCTCTTGAGAGGGAAGGACAGGAGGAGGAGTAGAGGAGTTTTCCAAGTTAACAATTGGCTGTGCCGCTGGTGTTGGCAGCAGGGCTTTGGTTTCTATGACCATGGGACCCTGTTTGAAGATCGGCAGCTGATGGAGAGCGATGGGATCCACCTCACCAAGCGGGGCACACGTGTCTTTGCCAACAGATTGGCCAGCTTGATAAGGAGGGAAGGGGAGAGTTGCAGAGACAGGGTAGTCAGTAAAACACCGCTGAAGTCAGGATGCCTCCAGCGGGTGCATGCATCCAGGGGAGACAGCATGGAACATGGCTATGGAGGATCCTCTTGCACCTCTCCTGAGAAGCTTACATGCTCAACTGGCTTTGTGAAATGCCTGTACACCAATGCGCACAGTATGGGGAATAAACAGGAGGAGTTAGAGATCTGTGTGCGGTCGCAGGGCCATGATCTCATTGCAGTTACAGAGACATGATGGGATAGCTCGCAGCACTGGAATGCTGTCATGGATGGCTATGTGCTTTTTAGGAAAGACAGGCTAGGAAGGCGAGGTGGTGGAGTGGCCCTTTATGTGAGGGAGCAACTAGAATGTGTGGAGCTCTGCCTCGGGGTGGATGAAGAGCAAGTTGAGAGCCTATGGGTAAGGTTTAAAGGGCAGGGTAACATGGGTGACACTGTTGTGAGGGTTTACTACAGGCCACCTGATCAGGAAGAAATAGTCGATGAGGCCTTCTACCGACAGCTGGAAGTAGCCTCACGATCACAGGCCCTGGTTCTCATGGGAGACTTCAACCACCTTGACATCTGTTGGCAAGACAGCACAGCTAGGCACAAACAGTCAAAGAGGTTCCTGCAGGGCACTGATGATAACTTTTTGACCCAGGTGGTAGAGGAGAGGTGGCCAACGAGGAGAGGTGCAATGCTAGACCTTGTACTAACGAACAAAGAAGGTCTAGTTGGAGATGTGAAGGTTGGGGGCAGCCTTGGCTGCAGTGACCATGAGATGGTGGAGTTCAGGATCCTACGAGGAGGGAGCAGGGCAATGAGTAGGATTGCAACCCTGGACTTCAGGAGAGCTGACTTTGGCCTCTTCAGGGACCTACTTGGAGGAATCACCTGGGGTAGGGCCCTAGAAGGAAGAGGGGTCCAAGAAAGCTGGTTAATATTCAAGCATCACCTCCTCCAGGCTCAAAATCGGTGCATCCCTCTGAGGAAGAAATCCAGCAAAGCAGGCAGGAGACCTGCATGGATGAGCAAGGAACTCCTGGCAAAGCTCCAGCAGAAGAAGGAAGTGTACAGAATGTGGAAAAGGGGACAGGCCACTTGGGAGGAATACAGGGACGTTGTCAGAGTGTGCAGGGATGCGACAAGGAAGGCTAAGGCCCATTTGGAATTAAATCTGGCAAGGGATGTCAAGGACAACAAGAAGGGGTTCTTCAATACATCAATAGCAAAAGGAAGACTAGGGAAAATGTGGGCCTGCTGCTGAAGGAGGTGGGTGCCCTGGTGACGAAGGATACAGAGAAGGCAGAGTTATTGAATGCTGCCTTTGCTTCAGTCTTCACTGCTAAGGCCAGTCCTGAGGAATTCCAGACCTTGGAGACAAGAGAGGAAGGCTGGAGAAAGGAAGACTCTCCCTTGGTGGAGGAGGATCAGGTTAGAGATCTTTTGTCCAAACCTGACATCCACAAATCCATGGGCCCCGATGGGATGCACCCACGAGTGCTGAGGAGCTGGTGGATGTTATTGCTAGGCCACTCTCCATCATCTTGGAAAGGACCTGGAGATCAGGAGAGGTGCCTGAGGACTGGAAGAAAGCCAATATCACTGCAGTCTTCAAAAAGGGCAAGAAGGAGGAGCCAGGAAACTCCAGGCCAGTCAGCCTCCCCTCCATCCCTGGAAAGGTGATGGAACAGCTCCTCCTCGAGGTCTTCACTAAGCATCTGGTGGACATAGAAGGTGATCAGGAGTAGTCAGCAGGGATTCACCAAAGGGAAATCATGCTTGACCAATCTGATAGCCTTCTCTGATGGAATGACTGGCTGGGTAGATGAGGGCAGAGCAGTGGATGTTGTCTTTCTGGACTTCAGCCAGGCTTTTGACACTGTCTCCCATCACATCCTCCTAGGTAAGCTCAGGAAGTGTGGGCTAGACGAGTGGCCAGTGAGGTGGCTTGAGAACTGGCTGGACGGCAGAGCCCAGAGGGTTGTGGTCAGTGGTGCAGAGTCAAGTTGGAGGCCTGTAGCTAGCAGTGTCCCCCAGGGGTCAGTCCTGGGTCCAGTCTTGTTCAAAATATTCATCAGTGACCTGGAGGAAGGGACAGAGTGCACCCTCCGCAAGTTTGCTGATGATACTAAACTGGGGGGAGAGGCTAACACACCAGAAGACTGTGCTGCCATTCAGAGGGGCCTGGACAGGCTGGAGAGCTGGGCGGAGAGGAACCTCCTGAAGTTCCACAAAGGCAAGTGCAGGGTCCTGCACCTAGGGAGGAATAACCCCCTGCACCAGTACAGGCTGGGGGTTGACCTGCTGGAAAGCAGCTCTGCCGAGAAGGACCTGGGATTGCTGGTGAGCAACCAGTTAAGCATGAGGCAGCAACATGCCCTTGTGGCCAGGAGGGCCTATGGTCTCCTGGGGTGCATGAGGCAGAGTGTTGCCAGCAGGTGGAGGGAGGTGATCCTGCCCCTCTCCTCAGCCCTGGGGAGTAGAGCATCTGGAGTCCTGTGTCCAATTCTGGGCTCCCCAGGACAAGAGAGACATGGCACTGCTGGAGAGAGTCCAGCGGAGGGCTACCAAGATGATGAGGGGACTGGAGCATCTCTCCTCTGAAGGAAGGCTGCGAGAGCTGGGCCTGTTGAGCCTGGAGAAGAGAAGACTGAGAAGGGGATCTCATCCATGTATACAAGTATCTGAAGGGAGGGTGTCGAGAGGGTGGGGCCAGACTCTTCTCCGTGGTGCCCAGCAACAGGACAAGAGGCAACAGGCAGAAACTGAAACTCAGGCAGTTTCGTCTGAACCTGAGGAAAAACTTCTTTCCTGTGAGGGTGACAGAGCGCTGGAAGAGGTTTCCCAGAGAGGTAGTGGAGTCTCCTTCGCTGGAGATATTCAAAACCCACCTGGACGGGGTTTTGCGATCCTGTGCAATGTGGTCTAGATGACCCTGCATGAGCAGGGAGGTTGGACTAGATGATCTCCAGAGACCCCTTCCAATCTTGGCCATTCTGTGTGATTCTGTGATTCTGTGTGACTCAATCATTCTCCCTTGTCCACAACGAAAATTTAAGGAAAATTTACATTCTTGATATTTTCTTTGAATGTGTTTTTGCTTCTTTGATAACAGTCTCAGGGTAGTGAACAAATTCTTCCAGGGTCAAGAAGTGTAACCTTTTGTTTTTGTAGTTGTCCTGGCAGTAGCACATAAACAGTAACAGTGGTCATCAGCGTCACTTGGAAATTAAGTGATTTTATTTATTTTTTTTATTTTAATTATCCCATACTTCTTAATTAGCTATGTGTTGTTAATAGTAATCATAATTAATTAGTCTTTCAATCTGAGATATAATTTCAGAGGTTTCTTCTGGTAATTTACTGTTTTGTCCATATCCGTTAAGTAGTCCAGTATGTAATGTGACCTCACATTTTTAAGCTAAAAAAATTATAAAATAAAAATATTATAAGAAAAAAATCATAATTTTTTGAAAATTATATCAAAATATTTAATTCACTCTAAAAATCTTATCTCTCTACCCATACAGCTGCTAAATAAGCCTTTGGGTAATAACTATACCCTCAGTTAAGTTTTATTGCAAAGCAGTAAGGCTGCTGATTTTGTGATAAAATGCCATGTTCCAGGCAACTCACTTTTCCCAGTTGCATTCGTAGCTCAGGCTGAAGCTATTACTAACATGTTTTCCTTGAGAATGATGACGCATAATATACTTCACAGATAAAACTAGTGATTATTCTTTAGATAGATATAAC
This sequence comes from Struthio camelus, assembly GCF_040807025.1. NCBI lineage: Eukaryota > Metazoa > Chordata > Aves > Struthioniformes > Struthionidae > Struthio > Struthio camelus. Next base: position 216,796,083 of record NC_090942.1, on the reverse strand, counting down.
TAATATTTTTCTGTACTACTAAAAGAGGTATGCCTGATTGAGGCAATAATCGAAGCAGATTATTGTCAGTAATAGCTTATTTGTTCAACTGGAAGTTCCCATTAGATATATGATCTATGAAAAATCAAATCTATGAAGTAGCTTTTTATGGAAATAAAGCACAAGTATTTCTATCTTTTCTCTGATTGAGAGATAAAAATCTTATTATAAATGAGAGCAATGATTTGTGTGCTTATGCAGTGTCTCAGAGGATAGGAAAAGAGTAAAACCATTTTATTTTTTTTTTACAGACTCTAACATCTGTTTATTTTTCCTTTCCTTCCTGAATCATATTAGCATGTATTATTGACATTGCTCTGAAGTTTGGCACTTCGAGTCTTCATCTAGGAATTTCACAGATCACTGAGCAGAAGTTATGTGCACAAAGGACTATGGTTTTCATATTTCATGTATCCATAGCCTATGTTATCTGTGTCCTAGAAAAATATGCAGAGCAGAATTAAATCCAAATATCTACACTGTTCAATCCTTCCAGACTTTTCACTATGGTACTATAACAACTAACAATACCTCCCCTGGTATTTTTCAAATTCTGTGGATCATAGGAATATCCTACATTTTTTTCTAATACATTGTGATATATTGTATTTCAATATTTAACAAAACAAACTCCAAGCTTTGGATAGTAATGGTGAAACTTCCACCACTGGAAATGTCTGCCGTGACTTCCTAATGTAGGTTGTGGTGGCTCTTGACAAGGGCAAGACATTGATGTAGTCATCATTATTTGATTCATTTTGTCTGTGTGTTGCTAGAAATTCCTGTGATTGAACATAGGAAAGAATATTCTTAATTTATTTCTGTCCCTGACCTTCCAGAAGAAGTGAATGTATTGACCCCTCAAATATTTGTTTTGATATTTGCAATTCTCTAAAAAATTCTATCCTTATATTTTAGATTAGAATAAAATATGTACTAACCTCACACTCCTTTTTATTGTTACATATTTTATTTATTTTATTGCTAATATTTTATTTTCCCTATCTTCTCCAGGTCTAGGTTTCAGTATTGCAGGAGGTGTGGGAAACCAACACATTCCTGGGGACAACAGCATTTATGTTACCAAGATTATTGATGGAGGAGCCGCGCAAAAAGATGGGAGATTGCAGGTTGGAGATAGACTTCTTATGGTAAGTATGACAAATTTATATCATGTTCTAAATGGCTGAAAGTTTTTTCATGGAGGGACTTTTATTCATCATACTTTTTCCTGGAGGTGGCCAGTAGAAATTCTATAATAATTATGAGCTACACTTCTATCATCTTCATTTTTTCCCATTGCTTATATATATTCTTGAGACTGCAGTTAAAAATCATTACACTGGTAAAGCAACATTTTATGAAGACACGGCAAACAATTGTATTACTTTAACAGTCCTTTAACTGAGAAGAGAATGAATGTGTTATGCACATTAGTGACAAGTCAAAATGCAGCAGAAAACTTTAAAGGAAGGCTTAAGATAAACTGCTCATTACAGCAGTGCTCATTCTACTCATCATTTAAAGAAAATGAAAGGATGTAAAAATGTGCCGCTAGATTCTCATGTGTAGGCTCTGTTAGTGGGATATTGTCTGTATTCCAGTATATGTATGAACGCTTGATGTAGTCTGCATATAGATTTTCCGAAATATATGTTTTCCATCTTTTTCCTGAGAAAGTGTTTTTATTCCTCCAGTGGATCTCATGTTGGGAAATTCTTCCTGATATTTGCCATGTTAGTACATTGTTCCCCATAGATAATTCTTTACCACTTGCAAAGTTTGTTTAATTCTTTGTAAGGGGGAAAGCCTGACCCTGGTGAATCAGCAGAAGTTAATCTAAGTTAAGTTGTATTCATGTCAATGTATTTGCATAGGTTTCAGCAGGTAGAGAAAACCTTTCTGAATCAATGCTATGAAAAAAATATACTGCAGTAGCTGTATTCCGTGACATTATATGTGAGCAGTTACAAATTGCCATGAACTGTCTTGCTACCTGCAACACTATGTCTAATTGAAGTTTTCAATATTCGGCTTGGAGCATTATGTTCCAGTCATATATGAATGTGACTGTTCATTTCATACAGTATATTGAAGAGAACATTAAAGGAACTTGGTTGCTGGGTTGTTGACTCTTTTCCTTGTTCTTGTTGTTATTCACCTAAGTGGATAGATAAAATAACTTAAACAGTAAATGGTGTTATCAAAGTCAAAACAAAACAAAACCTAAAACTGTTATCTTCTTTGCCATTTTTTCTTTGTGTATTCTCAGCACAGCAAAATTCAAGTCACTTTTGTATAATGCTGTTTTGTCCTTTTCTGTATCGAAACATGTATTTTCCCATGTTACACCTTATTTTGTTATTTTACACTTTGTTTCCAATTTACTTACATTTTGCTGTTGTTTTTTCCGTGGTGAGAATTCTTCACAGTTGTGTCATTTGCAAATTTTTGTTAACTTACAGTTAACTCCTCTCAACTCAAGATAATAAATAATATCTGACAGAAATAAATAAATAAACCTTGCATTCCCCATCTCCAGTGAACCCAATCTAATCATTATGAATTTAAATTGACAAAAAATGATTTTATCCACCACTATGAATACATTCTTTCTCTTCAGATTTTTGTAGTATATGGGTTTTAAGGGGTCTGTTCTCGCTCTTTCACTTATGACTCACTGCTATCAAATACAGATGTTTGCAAGTTTCTTCATTCTAATGGATTTATACTCCTGAATCTGACCTCTTAATGACCAATGCATTCTCAATATGTTTGATGTCCCATCTTCAGACTGCTTTCCCTTTAGTTATGACCTGCTTATTACTTACCCTTGTCTCCTTTTGTCGCTGTGTTTTCCTCATTTGTTTAAATGAGCAACAAATCTATCATAATAATGCTCTCCGTTACTCATCTACTTTAAGACCAAGCTTTTGATTGCTGCCTAAGAAAATCCTAGTTAACTTGCAATTTGTATACCTTAACCTTGATATTTTTGGAGGTTAGGTCACAGGATCCAAACCTATTTCTAAAATCTGGGCAGATTACAGATATTTTTATCTGGTTCTCCCCCATAAGATATTTTGATTTCTGTGTAACTTGTGAGTTTTCTTGAACACCTTCAATATTTTTTTCCTCTACCTTGGGGAGTGTCAGTCAGTTCATGACATTTACTTCATATTCCTTTGTGAACAGTGAGTGAAAGAGTTCATTATTTTCCTTTGGCAGTGTTACCACTTGTATCAACACGATATTACCCATGTCATCTATATGGTCCTATTCTGCTTCACTGATTCCTTATTTATTATATATTTGAACACTTGCTTATTATTTTTCTTCTCAGTAGTGCATCCATTCTTGAGCTTTGCTTTTTCCATCATTTCTCTGTAGATTTGCTAGAATTTGTCATCTTTCTGTAATTCATTAGTGAATGTTGTTTCTCTGTGTCTGTGTTCTGATAAGTTTGTGTGAAATGCTTCCAGTTTCCAGAGAATATGCAAATCAAATGTATTAAAATTTAAGATGTAACATCAAAACTAATATTGAAATGTAAAACAATGAGGTACCATCTGAGTATTTCACATTTTATGTCCTTATTGTTATTAAACGTAGATTGCTAATAGTGCATTAAGCATTCTGAGGAAGTATTATGTAAATACTGAACATTGTGATTATTGTGAAATCTATACATGAACATGCCTATGCAGTTATGTTTCTGTGGCACTGAGCCTTCACTTCAGGCTTATTATCCTGAGCACTTCCACAGAAAAATGCTCACTTGTAGGCTAATTCTGAGATACTCACTAGGAAAATTACTGGAGGAAGCTTAAGAGTTGTCAAGCCAAAGACTGAACTCAGCATTTTTGCTAGTTATATGTAAAAGGAATAGAACTGGTCTGAAGACTTACAGGTAGGAGGAAACTACTCCTTACTGCAGTCTAGCTGGTAGTAATGTCTGTGGTGGGAGTACTGCTTCAATGGTTATCTCAGCTGGGTTGCTTCTCTTTGTGCTGGAAGGCACCAAGGGTAATCACATACTGATTCCCTTTCTTTGGACCAAAGTATAATTTGGGTTGGAAGGGACCTCAGGAGGTTCCTAATCCAACCTCCTGCTCAAGCAGGGTCAGCTGTGAGATCAGACTAGGTTACACAGGGTTTTGTACAGTCTTGTTTTGGAAACCTCCAAGGATGGAGAGTGCATAAAATTATTTGGGGCAACCTGTTCCAGTGCTTGATTTTCATCATGGAAAAAAACACTTTTCCTTACATCCATCCAAATTTGAATGTGTGTATGTCCGTTGTTTGTTATCCCCACAGCACGTGCCATTGTGTAGCACCTGACTCCATCTTGATGACCTCCCTGTAATCACTGGAGGCCTGCTGTTAGGTCCCCTGAAAATGTCACTTCTCCAGCCTGAACAAGCCCAGCTTCCTCAGCCTTTCCTCACAGGGCAAGTACTCCAGCCCCCAAGCCTCTTGGTGGCCCTCCACTCGACTCATTCCAGTTTGTCAATGTTTTCCTGTATGGGAGGCCCCAAAACTAGGTGCAGTATCCAGCTGTAGTCTAACGAGTGCTGAGTGAACAGAAATGATCACTTCCCTGTGTCCCAGCCTTTCTACTGGCTCTGCTCCTGTTCATTCAGCCCAGGAAGCTGTTGGCCTCTTTGCTGCCAGGGCACATGCTTACTCATGCTTAGCTTGCCATCTGCCAGGACCCCAGAGCCTTTTCCACCGAGCTGCTCCCCAGCCCATCAAGGCCCAGCCTGTGTTGTTGAAGAGGGATAGTCTCTCCCAGGGGCAAAACTTATTGTTTGCCCTTGTTGAACACTATAAGGTTTCTTCTGGTCCGTTTCACCAGCCTGTCCAGGTCCCTGTGGATGGCAGCCCTGCCCTCAAGCATAGGGACTCGTCCCCGCTGCGTGCTGTTGTCTGCAAACTTAATGAGAATGCACTCCACTGCCTCCTCCAGGTCATTGATAAAGATGATCAGGAAGAGCTGAGAAATGTTTAAGAAGCTATTAACTCTCCAATGATAATAATTTTCTTTGTCTCATTGTGGAAGAGCTTACCATATGGTAATATATATATATATGATGGAAAAGCTACAGAGTGAATAATTGAGAAATCAGTATAAAACTGTGCTTATACTAGTACAAAAAATGCTATTAGCTAGAAGCAAGTTATTCTTCAGGGAAAACTGTAAGAACGTGAGGCTTGAAAATAATATTTAAGCTAATTTTTATCTATTATTAGTGTTCCTGCAAATTTTCAAAAACCTGTCTCCTGATCCTCAAAATACTCACATGTTTGGGCTGTTGCTTGTTGGCCCACATAGTCACAGAGCATCAGACCTTTGTAGGTTATTTATATTTTTAGAAAAAAGTGATGTTAGGTATGTATCAATAGATTTAATTTGATTCTCTTTACTTGCAGAAAACATGAGGAAAAAACAGGAGCCAGTTTCTTTTCCAGAATTTCAAGCTTGCTTCTAGCCAATTCTATGCCAAAAAGAGCACAGGATCGTTCTTGTTGTTTCACAGGGCCACAAAGGGGTTGTGATTCCACAGTTGTTGATCTGTGTCTTACCAGATTCCCTACCAGTATCCTTTTATTTCAGATCATATGTGGAAACAAGATCATATTTGTGTTAAAGTAACCAGAGCATACATATCATTTAAGTTTAAGATGCATGTAAATTAGCATTTTGTTCAGATCAGAAGTGCTCTTTTAAAGTGATTTTGATTGTATTGCGGGGAGATCGTTGAGGACACAAATTGGATTTTTTTGTATGAAACTACACTAGGAGATGCTCTCCAGGAGTATCCCTAAAGCACTCCAGCTGCTACCAAGCATTCAATATGCAGAACCAAACTAGTCCAAAGTAACATCCTTAAAACATGTATATGTGGATGTCATGTCTTCAGGACCCTCTGTTGCTGTGAATCTCCTGTGAATCCTACACAGCTAGGTGCATTCATAGATTTAGTTCTATGCTGTTATGCCAGCTGAAGAACAAGCGTTACCCAAATAAACATAACATGAACAGACAATGCCTAATTTGTAAGTTGTACTGACTGACTGGCACAAAGCAAACACATTAGAAAAAATGTAATACTCTGAAATGGAGAGTGAATTTATGCTGAACCAACTCAGTGTACTCACCACTGTGGCTGCATCCCTCCTGATGCAGCACTGGGCTCTGATCCAAATTTTTTCCATCACTGACTCTGGCCTTGCAATACTTTCTCTAGCTTTCTGATCTTGCCTTAATAAAAGCAGCTTTGCCAGTCAGTGCTACAGTCCAGTTGTTTGCAGTTATCCCTCTTAAGACGTCCTCTTACTCCAGCTGCTTTCTTTCCTACCTTATGAGGGTGGTGGAACAAGAGACAAGTTGCTCAGAGAGGTTATGTTGTCTCCATCCTTCCAGATATTCAAACCCCAACTGGACGACGTGGTCCTGGGGAACCTGATCTAGGTAACCGTGCTTGAGTCGAGAGGGAAGTTGGAGCATATGATCTCCAGAGATCCCTTCCAGCCTCAGCAGTTCTGTGATTTTGTGATTGTGATACCTCTAAAACAGCCATGCTTACTTTTTACTTGATTGAAAGGTGGATAGTTGGCCTCAACCAGAGCTGTGATTACTTATTGTTCAAAGGTAGATTTGCTAGGATCAGCCTTTGGATGGTACCATAGCAATAAGCTCCCCCTTTTATTCACTGTAATGATACTAACATTACTTGGCTGTTCCTACGCAGTTTTAGCATCCTCATGCCTCTTCATTAGCCTTAAAAAATAATTTTCTACCTAAATTAGTATATGCTGGGATTGAAAAATGAAGACCATGGTTCAGTGTCACTTGCACTGCACATGCACACACTGCCTCAAGTCTGTTAGCTCAATCTCCCGTTTATCTGTGAAGCACAAACTCTTACATTACTCTGCAAAGAGTAGTTCTATTTTAGGACACTTAGCCCATAGCTGCTTATAATGTAAGCAAGCTAATTTAGGAGGGAGTTACAGACCATGTCACCTGAAGATAGCCAGGTGGTCAAAGGCCATTTTTTTTCATTCACAGTCCAACTGCTGTACAACTGATTCAGGAGTCCATAGGATCATATGTGATCAGTAATCCAGAGAGATTTACTTTCTTAGGGTGTAGTAGGACTTCAGCACAGAAGAACTTATCTCTATTGTCTTTGAAATTATGCAGAGTTTTGTAAAGGCCATCAGCAGTTGTAGGCTGTTTACAGCTGACAGGTCACAGGTGTTCACAGGAGAATGTTCACTCAGGATTTGCCCAGGAAAATCCACTTTCTGACTAAAATGTGGAAGGCAACAGAAAGGCAAACATTGCCACTGGCAAGGTAAAGATCACTTATTTCTCTCATTCTTTGAGTGAATCTAATCTCACTTACTCTGAATCAATGGATGAAAGGAACAATTTTCCTTTAAAAAAGTAAATGAATTAAGATAGATTTATTCCTCTAGAGCTCTTTTTCTCTTATCAGCTTATGCTCTTGTGAATGCAGTTATTTTTTAGAGAACTTGTACAGTCATTTGGGGGATTCAAACCTTTTTACTCTAGCTACTTCTTAGTGCCTTTATTTTCTAATAGGAATCCAGGAATTTTTCCAAATAAGATAATTCTGGCTTAAGATTACAATTCATTGCCTTCATTATGCCACTTAAGAAAAAAAAATCTTTCTATATCTCTTTGGCAACATTTGTTGTGCACTCAAATATCTTCTTTGATTGGACTTATAAATATCTTCCATTTCTTCTTTATAGCTATATTATTTCTTTCTCTTATTCTTTTCTTGTAACAGCAGTATGTCCTCTTACCATATGCTTTCTGTTTATAGAAACTGCTTTCCTAATATCTTTTTTTACTCCAAGTGCTGTTTGCATTTTCTGCATATGGAACTTTTCACATTAGAAAAAAAAAAACTCTTGTTCCATGTTTATTTTCTTTTTGACTTTTATCTTGCCACTCCTGTGGCAACATTTTGTGGCTCAGGTACCTGACTCTTGTAGCTAAGGTTGCCACCTCTTCTAGATGGAGGTTCTGTTCAACTCTTCCACACCCCTTGACTACTCAGATAAACTTTTTCTAAGGTTTTTTTCCCCTTATTTTATTACTCTGAAATTGGCTTCCAGAAAGCTGGCATGCAGTACCGGATCTACCCACACAATGTGTGTCAGCCTTTCTGCACAAATGTTTCAGCATCTCAGAGGGGTGTATGTCATATACACTTTGCCTTCTTATTTTGTGCACACTTCCCACTCTTTATATTCTTTACCTCTGACTCAACTTCTTTTTCAGACTGCATCCTCCACTGTGGTTGTCTCAACAGTGGGAACTGAACTTTGTTATCCTGCATTTGCTCTGCCATAGCCACTGAAACACATCCAGCTTTAGTAGCTGAAATAGCTGGTAGTTGAAATTCTGTTGGAAACAAGGAAAAGCTCAGGAAATCTCTCTTGGAGAACGTATATGAGGTTTTCCTCTCCCTATAAATCTTTCCAGATAGAACAACTGAAATACTGTATTTCCTAGTAATCACCATCTTTGTCAGGGGGTTTTGAAGAATAACATCCAAGATATTTCCTTGTTAAAAAAATGACACACTACAAACATCTTTCAGTAGTATGTAGGCAGGTAACAACATAGTTCTTCGGCGTATTCGGATTTTCATTTTTGTGTAGCAGAATGCATTTAAATGGGACATGGCTATGGAGGATCCTCTTGCACCTCTTCTGGGAAGCCTGCGTGCTTGACTGGCTCTCTCAAATACCTGTATACCAATGCACGCAGCATGGGGAATAAGCAGGAAGAGTTAGAGATCTGTGTGTGGTCGCAGGGCCATGATCTCATTGCAGTGACAGAGACATGGTGGGATAGTTCACATGACTGGGATGCTGTCATGGATGGCTATGTGCTTTTTAGGAAAGACAGGCCAGGAAGGCGAGGTGGTGGAGTTGCTCTTTATGTGAGGGAGCAACTAGAATGTATGGAGCTCTGCCTCGGGGTGGATGAAGAGCAAGTTGAGAGCCTATGGGTAAGGATTAAAGGGCAGGCTAACATGGGTGACACTGTTGTGGGGGTCTACTACAGGCCACCTGATCAGGAGGAAGTTGTTGATGAGGCCTTCTACAGACAGCTGGAAGAAGCCTCACGATCACAGGCCCTGGTTCTCATGGGAGACTTCAACCACCCTGACATCTGTTGGGAAGACAGCACAGCTAGGCACAAACAGTCAAAGAGGTTCCTGCAAAGCATTGATGATAATTTCTTGACCCAGGTGGTGGAGACGCCAACGAGGAGAGGTGCAATGCTAGACCTTGTACTAACGAACAAAGAAGGTCTAGTTGGAGATGTGAAGGTTGGGGGCAGCCTTGGCTGCAGTGACCACGAGATGGTGGAGTTCAGGATCCTGCGAGGAGGGAGCAGGGCAATGAGTAGGGTTGCAACCCTGGACTTCAGGAGAGCTGACTTTGGCCTCTTCGGGGACCTACTTAGGGGAATCACCTGGGGTAGGGCCCTAGAAGGAAGAGGGGTCCAAGAAAGCTGGTTAATATTCAAGCGTCACTTCCTCCAGGCTCAGGATCAGTGCATCCCTCTGAGGAAGAAGTCCAGCAAAGCGGGCAGGAGACCTGCATGGATGAGCAAGGAACTCCTGGCAAAACTCCAGCAGAAGAAGGAAGTGTACAGAATGTGGAAAAGGGGACAGGCCACTTGGGAGGAATACAGGGACGTTGTCAGAGCGTGCAGGGATGCGACAAGGAAGGCTAAGGCCCATTTGGAATGAAATCTGGCAAGGGATGTCAAGGACAACAAGAAGGCCTTCTTCAAATACATCAATAGCAAAAGGAAGACTAGGGAAAACGTGGGCCCGCTGCTGAATGGGGCGGGTGCCCTGGTGACAAAGGATACAGAGAAGGCAGAGTTATTGAATGCCTTCTTTGCTTCCGTCTTCACTGCTAAGGCCAGTCCTGAGGAATTCCAGACCTTGGAGACAAGAGAGGAAGGCTGGAGAAAGGAAGACTCTCCCTTGGTGGAGGAGGATCAGGTTAGAGATCTTTTGTCCAAACTTGACATCCACAAATCCATGGGCCCCGATGGGATGCATCCACGAGTGCTGAGGGAGCTGGCAGATGTTATCGCTAGGCCACTCTCCATCATCTTTGAAAGGTCCTGGAGATCAGGAGAGGTGCCTGAGGACTGGAAGAAAGCCAATGTCACGCCAGTCTTCAAAAAGGGCAAGAAGGAGGAGCCAGGAAACTACAGGCCTGTCAGCCTCACCTCCATCCCTGGAAAGGTGATGGAACAGCTCCTCCTGAAGGTCATCACTAAGCATCTGGTGGACATAGAAGGTGATCAGGAGGAGTCAGCATGGCTTCACCAAAGGGAAATCATGCTTGACCAATCTGATAGCCTTCTATGACGGAATGAGTGGCTGGGTAGATGAGGGCAGAGCAGTGGATGTTGTCTCCCTGGACTTCAGCCAGGCTTTTGACACTGTCTCCCATCACATCCTCCTAGGTAAGCTCAGGAAGTGTGGGCTAGACGAGTGGCCAGTGAGGTGGATTGAGAACTGGCTGGATGGCCGAGCTCAGAGGGTTGTGGTGAATGGCGCAGAGTCTAGTTGGAGGCCTGTGGCTAGTGGTGTCCCCCAGGGGTCAGTCCTGGCTCCAGTCTTGTTCAAAATATTCATCAGTGACCTGGAGGAAGGGACAGAGTGCACCCTCCGCAAGTTTGCTGATGATACTAAACTGGGGGGAGAGGCTAACACACCAGAAGACTGTGCTGCCATTCAGAGGGGCCTGGACAGGCTGGAGAGCTGGGCGGAGAGGAACCTCATGAAGTTCAACAAAGGCAAGTGCAGGGTCCTGCACCTAGGCAGGAAGAACCCATTGCACCAGTACAGGCTGGGGGTTGACCTGCTGGAAAGCAGCTCTGCTGAGAAGGACCTGGGAGTGCTGGTGGACAACCAGTTAAGCGTGAGGCAGCAGTGTGCCCTTGTGGCCAAGAAGGCCAATGGGATCCTAGGGTGCATTAGGCAGAGTGTTGCCAGCAGGTGGAGGGAGGTGATCCTGCCCCTCTATTCAGCCCTGGTGAGGCCTCACCTGGAGTACTGTGTCCAGTTCTGGGCTCCCCAGTACAAGAGAGACATGGCACTCCTGGAGAGAGTCCAGCGGAGGGCTACCAAGATGATGAGAGGGCTGGAGCATCTCTCCTATGAAGAAAGACTGCAAGAGCTGGGCCTGTTCAGCCTGGAGAAGAGAAGATTGAGAGGGGATCTCATCAACGTGTACAAGTATCTGAAGGGGGAGTGTCAAGAGGATGAGGCCAGCCTCTTCTCTGTGGTGCCCAGCAACAGGACAAGAGGCAATGGGCACAAACTGAAGCACAGGAAGTTCCATCTGAACCTGAGAAAAAACTTCTTCACTGTGAGGGTGACAGAGCATTGGAACAGGTTGCCCAGAGAGGTGGTGGAGTCTCCTTCGCTGGAGATATTCAAAAGCCGTCTGGACGTGATCCTGGGCAATATGCTCTAGGTGACCCTGCTTGAGCAGGGAGGTTGGACTAGATGATCTCCAGAGGTCCCTTCCAACCTAAACGATTCTGTGATTCTGTGATTCTGTAAATGTATTTTTTCATAGCATTGTTTTGTGAGTAGCAAAAAGTAGAAAATTTATTGGTACGTGTGCATACTAAATGGGAATTGTAGGTCCAAAGCAAGGGCAGGCATTACTACATTCTAGAGAAAATGTGGAAATGTGCATTTTTTTGGTTGTAATTCGAAAGTGATACCGACAGGGATGGAGGAAGGTGATTTTGTCTTACTCTCACAGAGCTCACATTTAAAAGAGACCTGATGGCACCACTGAATCTTTACCTTAACGAATGAGTCAACTTTTTTGTTTGTTTGTTTTTGTTTGTTTGTAAATTAAATCTATCTTTGTGTCTTTGTTCACCGAGAACTGCAGTCCAGCACAAAATTAATCAGTAGCAAGTTTCCTTTCTAGAACTCTTGTATTTAGAGAGGAGGACTCTCTAATTTTCTAAATATTTGTGAGGCGTTTGATTACCAATTTCAGTATGTGTTACTGGAATACTTTTTATAGCTGAACCCTGTTTACTCTGAAGGGTTTTTTTTCCTCAAATTTTCTTCCATTAGTCTTTTCTTTGAAGCTCTCCTTTGTATCTTCATATCATCGATGTTACCTTCTTTCTAATTCTACCAAGTTCCAGCGCTGTCTACTTGAATTTTCCACAACGTTCTTCGAGTTTAAGCTTATACACAGTAGAACAGAAAAATACTTCGTTTTGCAAAACCTTTACCGTGATCTTAAAAATGTTTAAGTGTATAAAGAAAAAAATAATGCATAACTGCTCAGACATTGATTCTTACTTTAGAATTGCTTAGTCTGTAATTCTTATTTTAAAATTTGTACAGCTTGTACGCAGATTAAACTAACTATCTGTAAAGTTATTATCAGAAAGGTAAAAAGCAGGACCTGTCAGGGCAAATATAAATTCTATTATGTATCATTCTAAATTTCCTGTTTCTAAAATGGCTGTTTATTCTCAGATTGCACAACTGTATCATCCAAGTACGTTGTGATGGAAATATGACAGTCCTACCATGATTTTGATCATCTAGATTTCCAGGAAAAACTTTTGAAAAAAGATCAAAATAAGTCAATTTATATCTAAATTGTTTAGATATAAACACTCCTAAAAAGATCAAACATCTTTTTAGATTGTTCAGATCAGTACTGTGATATTTTACCTTTGTGTCTTTTTGGACTAAGAACTTTATCATTTACAGAAGCAGTATAGTGGGAGGTTATGTGAGATTTTCTTTTTTTTAAAAAGTTTACATCCTGAGTCACAATGAAGCACAACAGTATATAATGAACACAGTGCAGGAAGAAAAGAATGTGGCTACATTGCCAGTATGAATTTTCAGTATTTAAGTCAGTTTTGAAATACATGAACAAGGTTTAATTTCAGTTAATTCTTCTTGCTACTTGCCTAGTAATTTAAAATAAATTTGTTTATTAAAAGTGCATATGTATGCTAATGTTATTCATAACAAAGAAAAAAAGAGAGAAATTCATAGACTGTAGAAAGGGGTTTTATTATATATAGAAGACCTGTCAAAATACAGTATACCATGTCAGCAACTCTCTTCTGAGTGTTAAGATATATCATTGCTCTTTGTGTCAAACTGTCAAAATTGACAATTGCCCATCGTTGCCTCTTTCAATTAACCTTAAAACTTAGTCTGAGAATTATACATGGATTCAAAATATAGATAAAATCCTTACATTTAGCAGCACTATGCAATAGCAGTCATTCTCTCTCTTGGAGTTGATGGCATCGTCTTGGTATAAAGAGTCCTCCAGTGCTTCATAATACCTGGATTTCTTTCCAGTTGCCAAATCCTATGGCAGTAGCTTATTATCCTGTTTCATAGCCGAGTCTCTGATAATTTACTGCTACTGAATTCCCTAGATGGTTATTGCATTCTGTGATTTACAGCTGTGCTGTATTCATCCTAGTTGAGGAGCTTCTTCTTCTTCCATCTTGCATAAGCTTTACAAGGAATCCTTGCAATAACTGTAAATGTTGGAGGATAGCACTTTAAATCACAGCAAAATGTTTCATATACAACATTCTCCGTTAAAAGTAGGCTTTTCTGTTGGTATACACTGTAAATCTGAAGCCTTAGTTACTTGTTTAATCTATCCTATAGCTTCTCTATTCAGTCTGTATGGTTTTGGGGGCAGGGACCATTCACTATTCTGTTTATAGGAGCCTGTTGTTATTGGTCTGTGGATACAGTGGATTTACATGTGAATAAATTTTATACCCTACTATAGTAAACCATGCCTGATGCTTTTTTTACTTTTTTTTTTCTTTTTTTTTAACTGGAAGTAGAACATAAACAGGCAAGATTTATTGTCACCACCTTCTTCCTTCTTTAATCTATAATCCTGTCCTCTTCTCCTTGCTTATAGATTAGTAATTCTCTGTTTCAGTAAAGCACAGAATTAGTGCAACGTCCTCTTACCATATCAATGTGTGTTTCCTGTGCTTACAGCAAACTGTCAATCTTTCACATCCAAAATCTCTTTTCCCCCTTCCATAACTGTTTCTATTCATTTCCTAAACCTAGTTCAACAAAGTTCAACAAAGGTGAGTGCACGGTCCTGCACCTAGGGAGGAATAACCCATTGCACCAGCAGAGGCTGGGGGGTTGACCTGCTGGAAAGCAGCTCTGCGGAAAAGGGCCTGGGAGTGCTGGTGAGCAACCAGTTAAGCATGATCCAGCAACGTGCCCTTGTGGCCAGGAGGGCCAATGGTCTCCTGGGCTGCATGAGGCAGAGTGTTGCCAGCAGGTGGAGGGAGGTGATCCTGCCCCTCTCCTCAGCCCTGGGGAGTAGAGCATCTGGAGTCCTGTGTCCAATTCTGGGCTCCCCAGGACAAGAGAGACATGGCACTGCTGGAGAGAGTCCAGCGGAGGGCTACCAAGATGATGAGGGGACTGGAGCATCTCTCCTCTGAAGGAAGGCTGCGAGAGCTGGGCCTGTTGAGCCTGGAGAAGAGAAGACTGAGAAGGGGATCTCATCCATGTATACAAGTATCTGAAGGGAGGGTGTCGAGAGGGTGGGGCCAGACTCTTCTCCGTGGTGCCCAGCAACAGGACAAGAGGCAACAGGCAGAAACTGAAACTCAGGCAGTTTCGTCTGAACCTGAGGAAAAACTTCTTTCCTGTGAGGGTGACAGAGCGCTGGAAGAGGTTTCCCAGAGAGGTAGTGGAGTCTCCTTCGCTGGAGATATTCAAAACCCACCTGGACGGGGTTTTGCGATCCTGTGCAATGTGGTCTAGATGACCCTGCATGAGCAGGGAGGTTGGACTAGATGATCTCCAGAGACCCCTTCCAATCTTGGCCATTCTGTGTGATTCTGTGATTCTGTGATTTATTTAGTATTCCACTCTGTATGTCTTATTATTTCAACTGTTAATGTAATGTCATGGGTGGAAAGATTTTAGGGTTTGGAGCATTTCTGAGATTTGGGCAGTCGATCTTGATATGTCAAATAATATAGGTACATTCTATAAATAATATGATGCTCAGTTATTGAATTATTTTAAATATAGATTTATGTTATTAAAGATACTGGCAATGGAATATCACAATGAAATTTTTACTGAGAAGACCTGCTGCCATTCAAAAATATTTAGATGGACCATTATGATTCTCTGATATTATCGATTCTGCTAAGTTAGTCCTTGGACATACGTGCACTAAGAAAAGACTAAACTGTTAAAACTACTTCTGAAATCTTCAGTACCCTTTGTCTACAGCCTTTTTTTTTAACATGGTGACAACTGCAAGACAGTGTCATTTTTTTAGTGTCTAATTCTCTGTCCTAACTCACCTGTCTTAATTTCTCCTTTAAGGTAAATAATTACAGTTTAGAAGAAGTTACCCATGAAGAGGCAGTAGCAATACTGAAGAACACATCAGATGTAGTGTATCTCAAAGTCGGAAAACCCACCACCATTTACATGACTGATCCTTATGGCCCGCCAGATATTACTCACTGTAAGTGACTTTTGCAATTCATTTTGTATGAGACTTCAGTTTGTCAGATGATCGTGTTTTTTCCTAGCTTGTCCAAAGTACCCTATTAAAGTTTGTGAAACAGCTTGGAGAGCTACAAAAATGAAATGTTTATTGCCACTTAAGTATGCTACACTCATGAAATATTACAAATAATATAACTCTGCTAAAGTACTTTTGCAGCAAAAATAGTGGTGGAGATGATGTGCTGGTGAGCTGATTCCAATTAGCCGTTTTCCAAGTAAGCAGATTGAACTGTATCTCTTATGACAGTTAATGTGATAACTATATGCAAATATATTTTGAATGTTATTAGATTTGTAGGCTGGTCCTCCGTCCACTGAAAAATCAGAACAAGCAGCAAACCATCCTGTACAAACTTAGTGAAAAGCCTGAGGAAAACGACTATGATATTTGCATATAATATTTACTTGGAATGTAGAATTATTGCTCTACCTACACAAATCTACCAATTTTCTGTGTATATCTGCATTCTAAATTCCTATCTCATTTTTCTCCACTCTCAGTTTGTCCTTTAGCTTTATATATGTCCATCTGACATTCCTTCTCTGAGGACTAAGGCATTGTTTGTCCTTGCATTGAACATACTCTCTGGGCTGGAGGAGAAGTTGTTGAAACAATGTAGCAAAACTCAGTACAAGCTCTTATGCAAGGGGAAGGTGATTTTATTCTAAAACATATTGAATTCCCTCAGGTTTTCATAGCCTCATGCTGCAAACTCATGCCCAGCATTCAGGTACAAAGACAGGTATCCAAGTGATCTGGTCAGGAATTCCTGAGACAACCAAGCCCAAGGGAGGCTGGCGGTGGAGTTCCCATCCTGTATATATATGCTCTTCTTAGACTGGCAACCTCCTTGCTGATGAGTCTTTTGTACCCCTTAGGAGATGACAGCAATTAGGATCTATTGTCTCTCCCTCTTATACCACCTCGGCAAGTCCTCAGGATTGACTTGGTGTCCTTTGTCTCCTTATCTGAGCGTTCTAGGCTCCAAATCCAATCTGTATCTCCTCCCATCATCTCTTAATGGCTTGAATCTTTGCTTTAATTTGAGTGTAGGCGGCACTGATCTGTCTGCCCTCAGAAACTGGAGTAGTGCTAGGGATATTGATGACCCATTAATCCAGGTGCCAACGGCATGTGCCTTTCTTAAACCTTTCCATCCAGCTGTCTGTTCCATCAGTGCTTGCAAGTCTGATCAGTTTATCACTAGAACTCCCTTCCTTCATGTAGTTGATTATTAAACACTGTCCGACTGGAGTTCCACTACCAGCTGGGACCAGCTGCCACCATCTAACAACTGGATGGCAGTTTGTTTTGTGACAGGAGCCTCAGCAACCGATCCATATCTATCTATCTAGACCATCTGCCAATAATACTAGGGGTACTTAAGGCCAGCAGGCCAAGCAAGGACTGGAAAAGGCAGCTTTTCTCAGTAAAAGCGAGAGATTAAATTCCTCTGCACTTTTACATAGTGTTGCTCAACTGTGGACTGACAAAGCTGAAGGGAAAGATCACTATCCATAATCCTCCTTATTCAGACTACTCTGTAAAAACAGAAGGCAGGGTTTTGTAATATGCACATCAGGCGGTATACTCAACTGTGCTGAGGATACCTATTTACTTAGCAAATGTTATAACAGATGGCGTGATTGTTCACTAACAGTCTGGTCTGGATTCTTAGCAAAGCCTGAGAAATAAAAAAACTAAATATCCCCATCCAATCTCCTGCATTATAATACTTTCTAAAATAATAATTTAGGAGTTCTAAAACAGTGTGGTTTATTATGTCAGATTGTAAATCAGCAGCATATGAGAAGATGGAAGCAATTCCAGAGGGAGAATAAAGGTTGAAAAGATTTGCAGTAACCCATCTCAGGCTGCTGGTGCACAGAGATTCATTTATCCCCTGGGAACCTTTCATTATACCTACATGTTCAGAGTATTTCAGAGTAGGTAATAGCCTTTCCCCGTAGAGATGTTTTGCTTTGAAACATTCCATATCTCAGCATCTGAAAGAAAGACTGAAAGTAAGACTGGAAAGTTTAAATATCTTATTTTCATGAGCAAATCAGTCATAATGCACTGCAGAAGCATATGTCTTTGTTTTTCCTATTTATCATTTCCTTTCTGTTTATATTAACTAGAGATTTGAATACAACTGTTATTACATCTCTCTAGTAGTAACAATAATATCCCCAGTAACTCAAGAATGGCAAAAAGCAAGCAAACAGCAGCAAAACTGGCAGACTCAATATAACGTCAAACAGCATAGCCCTATAATTCTCATTATTAATCACTGTATGTATAACATTTGGATCCACTTTCTGTTTTATATCCGAATTTACTGAGATCTGAATGATGATGTCATCTATGTTGGTACTGAATTTTCAATTATATTAGGAATTTGGCACCTTTAATATATCACAACTTTAAATCTTCACTGTACATAATCCTTGTCATACCTAAAATTCCTGCCCTGATCCTGCATTAAGCTCTTATTGTATTACTCCCACTGCCGTATGCTGGAGCCAAAATGATGAGTGTACTTTTCATCTCCTTCTTTCCTACCTGCATTTTCTTGTTCCAGGCTGTCCTAATTGAAGAAAATTTTTGTTTCCTCTCTCTTAAACTATTCTTTCTTATTCAGATCTCCTCTAAAGATTCACTCTCTGCACAATCAGTTGGCAACAGTAGTATTATTATTAATATTTCAGGAAAATTCCAGCTGTTCATTCTTTTACTGCCTTGTTAAATTTTAAGCTGTCTCAGGCATAGACTGCTTTGGTGTTATGTACAGCAATGAGCACATTGTTGGTACTTAACTGAAAACGATGTTGTTGTGACCTAATCAAACATGAATGTGGCTAACAAGAAATGCTTGTTCCTACCATCAGCTTATTCTCCACCAATGGAAAATCATATACTCACGTCTGGAAACAATGGCACTTTAGAGTACAAGACATCTCTGGCCCCAATCTCACCGGGAAGATACTCACCCATTCCAAAGCACATGCTTGTGGAGGACGACTACACCAGGTCAGATGATTTCCTTTATTTGTTACCTTTCACGACAATTGTAAAGAACATAGTTGAAACATTCAGTGCACCGCCGATAGAATAAGGCATATAGTTGTTGTCAGGCATCTTCAAAGGAAGATGAAATGAAACTGTTACAAGTATGAAGACAGCTAAAAGAAAGATCAAAGGAATGAACGATAACCTGAGGTCCATGATATCTAGATGCAGTCCTGCGCTAGTCAGAGCAACGCTGAGATTGGGCAAAATATTCTGCTCCTTAACAGGTGTAGTAGCTGTGATAATGCCTTGCTAGCATAGCTAGAAGATTTTAGGATCGGTGACTCATCTGGCTCACTGCATATTTGGGTGGAGTGACTATACGTATGTTTGTACCTGTTCCTGACAGCCTGCCCTGAAAGGTCTATCTTGTTTAGTTTAGCGAAAAGAAGGCTGAAATAGGCTGTAATTGCTCTGTGTACATATATTGAAGGATAAATGCCAAGGAGAGTAAAAATATGGGAAAAGAGAATATTTGTATAAACTGGCTGTGACTAAATTTAGGTGAGAAACTGGAAAAAAAAATCTTAACCATTAGAGTAATCATAATATGGAGCACCTGTACTGTGAGAGTACAGAGGTAAAAAGAAAACTGCATGTACAATGGCACTTGATACCTTCATAAAAGGGATTCTTTGATGTGATTATCTGCAGTAGGAAAAGATTGAATAAAATGACCCTGGAAACCCCTTCTATTCCTTTTTTCTTACATTCCTAAAAGGATTGAGACTAGTATGTGGAAGTAAGGTAGCAGAATTTGATCCATTTAGTTGGTTTGACAAAGAGGGATAGAGGGACAAAGACAAAGAGGGAAATGCTGGGAGGGTTCCTTTATGTCTTGCGTTATATGAACACTGACTGTCATTGATGAGATAGTTTACTTTTTTTTTGTTGTTTGAAGAGAGCTGATATTCACTTGGAAGGCAATAGTTGCTAAATTTGTGAAATGAGCTCTCACTATGTCTAATGCAACAGAAAATAATAAATTTAAATGTTTTTTGCACTTCAGTATTTATAGATTGGCTATGTTTAAAGCTAGAATGGGGCTGTCCATCTAACCTTGCATATGGGGTATTTCAGGTCAAAGAATCTCATACACTTATGTATTTATCAGCTTCGTAGGTCTACTAATTTGCATTTCATTTTTCTTGTTGCTTATGATTAAGATCTCAAGCTGCTTAACTTGTTGGATCAGACAGATTCAGAGTAACTAAATCATGATACAGTTTTTAATCAGGACATAAATGTCTGGAGACCACACCTTGCTTGCATGGCTTGAATACAGGAATTTCTCCTTTGTTTTGATTGAGGATACAAAACCAAGAGTGCTTTCCTTCAATTTATGAGACGTTCCTTTAGCATGAATTTTTCTCCAAACAAGCTACATTTTTTTAATTACTAGTTAAACCAATAATCTCATTAAATTGTGCGTGGGTTAATACTGATCTCACTTTTAAAATATATATGTGTAGAAAGAACGCTAATGTAATCTCTGGGTTATAATGATGAAGCTTTTTGTCAGTAAGCTTGTAGGACTGAATTCTGTCCTTTTGTAATGAGACATCAGCATCATTATTACTGAGAAAGACTTGGCAAGGTTTTTTTAATGGCAAAAAAATGCAGCCTCAAAAGTAGATAATAGCTAAGGAGACCACAAAGTCGCAGAGTGTGGAGGAAGTAAACCTAAAGAGGAGAAAAGCTACACTGAAACTGAAGAGTAGGCAATGACACTCCTAGCCCATTAGGTAGGTAGGTATCCAGTACAAAGCATACCTCCTTGAAGAGTGCTGCAGGAGATATATTGAAACAAATTACTGTGTCCTTTTGATCTTTTTAGAGAGAAGGATGCCTTCCTCTCCCAATTTTTTTATTTTACTTTGAAACAATTTAATTTGCTGTTTTAGCTCCCAAATACTGACACAGCCCTAATCTCGACTGAGGTATTCATGCCAACCTCCATTTTGTGTTATTTGGGAAAAATGAATACCCACGAAAGCATGTATATTCCATGAATACTCCTCTGCTGTGGTGTTTTTGCTATCTAGATTTTCAGGATAATGGTTTTGTGGTGAAAGTCTGACATGAAAGTCTTCTGTAATGTTGTCACTACTGACATAAGAAACTGAATTTTTCTACAAATGTGACTTTCTATGGCAGGCATATAGCATTGGCAGAAATAGAGGTGTCAGGTAATAGGGGCAGACTCTGAATATGATTGAGCTAATCAAATCAAGGTCTTGTAGTTCTAAACAGGCATTTATTTCGACCTATTGGCAAGGAAGAGCATACTGTGCGCTTAATAATATTAATGATATTTCCTTATATGCTGCACTGATCACTAGAGTACAAAAGCACAAAGATAAAATGAATATAATGGCATGTTAATAAAAAAATGCACTTCTTGCTACTAGATTTCCTCACAGAACATACAACTGTCAGCACTCTCTGAGGGACACCTAAACGTGAGCCAGGAGGCCAGGTTTCCCCTCTGACTTCCGTGATGGAGAAGCTCTGACTTTCAGAAACAAACTGTTCAATCCTTGAATGAGGATGAGCCTTTCTTTTTAAATGCCTATACAGCTAATTATGACAGCTTACATGCCTATACAGCTAATTAAGTTAAGTGGGAGATTTAGGAAACTGAGCACTATTGAAAATCCTACAGTTAATCCTCACAGTGATTTTCACAACTATAAACTGAGAGTAGTGATTGCACTTTCTCTGTGCAACGCTGTAGGATTTGCTGATGAGTCTGCCTTTAAAATGAGAAGATATTTGGAAAGTCTTTCGTGCTGACCAGTTTAGAAATACTTAAAATCTTTTGGGAAGTTAATTGTCATATTGATAATTCTCGTGAACTGCTATAGATCCCTTGATGCTGCATTTATAATTAGGTTTCCTCACATAATTTTTTATAATTAAAATGATTGCCAACTACTGCAGTGCCATCAGTTAAAACTACCTGGTTCGCACTATACTAGGTTTTCAGGGCTAATTTACATGATGTTCACACAGGGAAATTTATTACCCATGCAGTCATAATATGACAACATTTCTGGCAGATTTCATTTGTGCCAGCTAAAAATATTTGGAGCAGCAGCTACTCCAGTGTAAGAGGCATTTGCAATATCGTAATTCTTTGTAGATGTGACTTGAGAAAAGCTGATGACAAACTTTCTTTTAACTTACTTACTGTAATGAATCTATGTGTAAAGTTTAAATAGTTGAACATTAGACAATAATTGTCCACTTTCTCTTGCGTTTTTGTTTTTCTTGTTTTGTTCCATTCCAGGTTTTTTATCTGAATACTGTTTTTCTTCTCCACAACACAAATATGTTTCAGTTGATAAAAACTTGTATTTTTTGGTCTGATAGTGAATCTGAAGATGAAAAAATTCTATATATCTTTTACTTAATAAAACTATGGAGAAAAATAGCTCAACAAGAGCAATAGGGAAAAAGTGACAAATACCATCTTGAGGCACAAATTCTAATCACACTGAATGTTATTGAATTATTGAATTTTTTTAGGCTATATTTGTTATTATTCCAAAATTCTATCAGTGACGGGCATTACTTTCTGATTTTGTTGAATTCATTTTAAAATCACTGGTGATGGAAGCTTTATCTTCTTGTATTTTTTATGAAGATTGTCACATTTTAGATTGTAAATAAAATAACAGAATTTCAGTTTAGTTAAAGTGGATAAAAGTCATATGCCAGTAACAATATCAATACAATCATTACATTCTGCAAGTAAGTCCTTATTTGAATATAAGGTGGAGGTGATATGCAGGCAATCTAGAAGATTCCTTGACTGCATTGCTAACAATTTCCTAATGAAAATGCTCCATAGGATAAACAGAATTAATTGTTGGTCTGACCTACTGCTTACAAAAGGGAAGAACTGGTGGCAAATGTGTTGATAAACAGCAGTTAGGGTCAGAGTGGCCATGAGTTGGTTCAGTTCAGGATTCAAAGGAAATCCGGGAAGACAGTCAGCAGGTTAAGACTGTAGACTTCGTAGGAGCAGACTTTAGCTTTTTTGGAAATTTGCTAAGCAAAATCTCTTGGACCGCTGCCACAGAAGCATAGGGTCCAGGAAAGATGGATGATTTCTAAAGAAAATGTATTGAGAAGTCAGGAATGAATCATCCTGTTGAACAGGAAGATGGGGAATTCAGCAGAAGGCCTTCTTGACTAAGCAAAGAGCTTCTGGATGAATGAAACTAAAAGACATAAGCAAGTGTTACTTGGGTGCTTAATGTCAAAATCAGAAACCTGATTGGCTGGAGCTAAGACTTACAAATGTCCTAAAGTATTCTTCAAATAAGTGATTGTACAGGTATGCCAGCTGCAAAAGGAAAGGGAAAATTTGGATCCACAGAGGAATGGGAGAGACAATCTAATGAAAAATAACATGGAAGAGTCTGAAGTTCTCAACACCTTCTTTCTTCTTTTCCTTAATCTTCACATGCAATGCCTGTATGCTCCAAGCATTTAAAAGTCAGGAAGATAATTGGAATAGTCAACATAGATTTACCAAAAGTAAATCACGAGAAGCTTGACCAACCTGATTGCCTTTCATAATGAAATGACTAGCTGTGTGGATGAGGGGAGAACAGTGGCTGCAATACCCTGGCCAGTGCTGCTGTTCCATATTAGCACAGAGGCTGCTTCGTGCGGAAATGTCTCTTTGCTGGGCTAAAACAGCCCTGTCTCCAAAAGCATACTGGCCCTACAGAGGTGCACCAGTGTGCTGCTGAAGGTACATGGCAACACCTGTTCACTGCTAACTGCCCTAGGCACTGGATGCAATGGTGTTTCAGGTCATTTTATTCCTCTTCGGTGGGTAAAGCAGGTGGATCTGTAACATGCGCTGCAGGACACAACGAGCACTCTGCAAAACTCCTCCAGCAGCCTCTCATATAAACGTGAGGAAATTTTGGATAAACATGTACAACTATTTCATAACTGGGAAAAGGTAACTTTTGGATTCCTCCTGGATACCCTTTTGGTTATCTCCTAGGTTTGATGCTGCTACCTTCCTCATTAGTCTGTCCCTAGCATGGCTACAGCTTGCTGCAGTGTTTTTCTTCTAGTATATACGTATGTGTTTGGAGGAAAGCCCTCTTGCATACAATAGCAGACATTGGTAAGGCTTTTGCACAATCTCCCACAGTGCTCTCATTTAAAAGCTGAGAAGAATAGGCTGAAAGAAGAGACTGCGTTGGGAACTGACTGCACCATTAGGCTCTAAGGGTAATGATCATCACTTGACATCTGTCAGGTGGCCAGCAATGAGAAGAGTACCTCGGGATATCTTGGCTGTCAGTTGAATATCTTCATCGATGACGTAGATCATGACACAGAATGCACCCTCAGCAAATTTGTGGGTGACTCTAAATTAAGGAGTGGTTAACATGATGAATGGCAGAGCTTTAAGACTAAGCCAAGAGAAATCTCATGAAGTTCAACTAGAAGTCTGAAAGTTCTACTCCCAGGGTGAACAGCCCCATGCATGAGTACAAACTTTGAAACAAACATCTGAATAGCAGCTTCATTGGGAAGGCCTGGAGGTTACAGCAGATGCCAAACTGAATACAAACCCAGCAGCACACTTTCTTTACCAGTCACGTAAACTGCATACAGGACTACAAGAAGCATGGCCAGCAGATAAAGGACAATTATGATCTGGAGCAATGTTACCAATTCCCACCCTTCTTCCAGTTCAAGAGGGATGTGGAAAAACAGGGGAGGGTCCAGCAGAGTGCTGCTAGGATGCTCAGAGTACTACATCACATGGAGGTTACAGAGCTGTTGAGGGAGCCGGGTCTTGTTTAGTGTTGGGAAGAAGAGACTAAGGGGCAATCTGAGAGCACTCTAAAACTACTCAGCTGCAAACATGATGAAACCAAATTCTTCCCAGTAGTGCCAAATGAGATAAAAAGAGCCAGTAGCCACAAACAGAAATTCCGGAAGTTCTGATTGGAATTTAAGAGGGGAAAAAATGTCAGCAGGAGGGTAGGATAGCACAGGCGCAGGTTGTTCAGAAGGGTTATGAAATCTCCATCCTTTGACATTTTTAAGATTTGGCTAGATAAAATCATGGCTGGTGTGACTTAATGTGACAATAATCCTGCTTCAGGCAGTAGGTTGGACTAGATAACCTTCAGAGATCCCTTCCAACCAACTTTTCTATGATATTAGGAAGAAAAAAATGATCTGTTTGTGTTGGTGTTTTTGTGGAATATTCATTACTAATAGAGCTGAGAGAGAAGTCACTATTTACTCTTTAGCACATCAGGCTTCTTTTTTACAGAAAAACTGAAATTATGGTTTAAAAATTCTGTAGTTTCTAGATATTTATTCTTTCTAGCTTTCTTGAACAACATATGCAAAAAATCCATAAATATAAACTGCCATGTTGAATTTTTACTCCCTTTCTAACTTCGGAAAATAGTACTGTCAAACTGTTGTGCTTCAGCTGATAAAAAATTCACTTTAACATTTAACTCTAGCTAGATATTAAAGAGTCATGGAAGAAAAAGCTGTCTGAGTTATCTGTGTTGCTGTGAAAAGCATGTTTGATTTCTTCTGTATACATCTTGCAAATAACATTTTCTGGAGGAGGAAGTGCTGGGGATTGGAGGAAAAAAGAACCATTTCGTTGAAGTCTAAGGGGATTTTTTTCCTGTATTGAATGTAGCATTCCTCAACTGTTTCTTAGTTACTTACATAAACTGCCTGGCTGGACTGAGAAGAGTATTTTGCAGAAACACCTTTAAAGTTGTATTGATTATAGATTTGATTGTTCATGGCTAAAACATTAAGTTATAAAGCATGTTATAAAACTATCAGTAACAGTGTTCTCATAACATGTTTGGCTTTTGATCAGTCCAAAAGTAGCAAAAAGAACTTCAGATTTTAGTAATGAGTCTTGAAAACTGCTCCTTTGGGATTTTTAATGAGTTGATTTAGATCATCTATTGAAAAAATGCTCTGCATGTTGTAAAAGGGTATATATTCCTGAAAGGAGCAAGCTGCACTTCCAGTAAGTTTTTGTGAAGGAACGGAATTGAAATTTATATTTCCTAGATGAAAAAGATCAATGAGTACTGTAGAGAGGGTTTTCAAATGGTGAATTTTACACCATGTTTTTTACCCAATGTTACTGTACCAATGATGAATAAAAGATAAGTAGAAGTATGCTGATGCAGTTATATGAATGTGGCAGGTAATTATGAGCTCTCAAGCATCATATCACTTTGTCTAACCTAAGCTTAAAGGGGATGAACTATATATTGGAATATGGGGAAGCTGAGAATGCCTCTTATTTATTCTTCCCATTAAATCACTTGTAACTTTGGCAGACTTAATTGTTCAAGCTAATATTTTCATGCTCATATTTTGCCTCAGGCTGGATTTGTTTATCTGGGATAGCAAAGGTTTCGTATTTTATTTTGTTTCTGAAATTAATGTAAATTATAGCTATTATTTTAAAAGTAATTTTAATTATTCACTTTTATTATCAAACTAAATAGCATTTATTTTAAACTATATTAGCTCAGTCATTTAAGGAGTGAATTTAGAGAGAATTATGTGACTTAACTCATGTTAAAAATCATGACAATCTTTCATTTTAAATACTGTAATATCTCCATACCTGCCATCAGTGTGTTGAAATCTAGGAGCAGTGAACTTGAATCCACATAATATTTCTACTTCCTTTGTGAAAATCTATCCAAAGGCCAACAAATATAAATCTTTGGAAAAACTACAATTCAGATATCCTCCAAAATGTATTTATCGTTCTTTACAGTAAAACTCTTTTAAGATTCTGTGCTTGTGATATAGCCTATCAAAGCTCCTTACAACTTCATAACAGTGACTGGATTGTTTAAAAAAGCCAGCATGACTGAGCACAGCATTATATGGCCAAAGCCAATTTTTCCCTGTACTTATTTCTTCCAGCTCTTTCTGACATTGAAACGCAATGTGGAGTGATTCTGTTCTGTGCTCTGAATGCCTAGTTCTGTTAGATTTGAACACTGAAGAGACTGGAAGAATAGAGGAAGTATATTTGGCAAGGAATTATGGTGAGACTGGCTGTGAAAATGAGTGAGAACTTGTCACTGGTTGTGTGAGAATGGAACTCACAAGAAGGGAAGGCTGGTATTTATTGGGCAAGAAAACTTGAATTTAGAAGTGGAATGTAGGGCAAGGGAGAAAAGAAGTATAAAAGAGATGAAGAATCATGAAGAAACAGTGAAGAAAAATAGCGGGGAGAGGAGCAGCAATAGATATCAGGGATGCTGAACTCAGTGCCCCCTCAGACAATGAAACCTGAGGTTCGATATAATCGATAGTTGTGCAAAAAGACCAGACCAAGGCAAAAAAATAAAGAGCAGGTAGGAGACGGAGCTGATAAGATGCTGACAGAATCAGGCTAAGGCCATTCCTGCCCAGGGGAATAGAGAGGAACCCCAGGATTTCTGGGGTTTGCATGACATGCACCTGATCCCTGCTGGCAGCCTGTTGTTGTTGTTGATCTGCACTGCTTGTCCATCCAGAGGATGACAACCTACTGCTGCTACTGGTTACTCCACATCAGTTCACGTGGTACCTGTCTGATGCTGTAGCTCTTAAGTTTGTAACTCTGCTGATGATTATGTTGATTTCAGTATATTGTTACATAATGGAATTTCTTTCTTCGTTTACTCTTTTTTCAATCTCGGCAATTATACTAAAAAAAAATCCCAAAACACTAATCAAGTTACACATTAAATGTTCAATTTAAAAAAAGAAAAAATAGTTTGCCTGTACAACTTTAATTTGTATCCTTGGTGATATGCAATGTTACAGTAATTAGTTATGCTGTCATCTAATAATGTCTACTTGTAGAACTGTCATCAGCTTTTCAGAAAAAAAAGTCACAGTTTTATTTCTTAGCTCTGTGTTATTATTTGTTCCCTTCAATGAAGCATGAATTTGCTAAATAACAATTATTTTACATTTCTGGTATTAGGTACACAAACATTGTCTTAAGGTAGTTCTTAAGCTTTACAAATTTTAAGTAGTTGCCTATCGTAAGATTCCATTTCCCTTCACTAAATTATTTTAGCTATTGTTTTAACTTGAATTATTCTCCCAAGTTAAAGCAAAAATTTAGTTTGTGTCAAGTCACCAAACTGTTATGTTCTGAGTAATCTATACGTAGTTGATCCCACTGATTAGGGATTCCCAAGTAATAGGCATTTGACTACTTAATACATTCAGTGGAAACTACTTAATGCTCATCACTTTTAACAAAGTTCAAATGTGGAAATCCACCTAAAGGCTTGTATGAAGAGTTTTGAAATGAGGTGATAAGATTGTTAGTCAAATGCGCACTAAAAGGATAAGTAATGTTTAATAAAGCGCACAGGAAAAAATAATCCTAGCTACATATTATATGTGTTCATGGACATAAGCTCTTAAAATAGCTATAATCACTCAGGAGAGACACCTTAGAGTAATTTTTCTGTGAAAATGTCAGCTCAGTACTCCAGAGCAGTCAAAAGGGTAATTAGAAAGTAATTAGGATCTGATAGGAAAGGAAAAAGAGTACAAAACGTAATGATATTTTTCTGTATGAATTGATGATGCAGCTAGGTTGTGAATACTGCATGAGACAGCTGGGAAAAGCTACAGGAACGGGTAGCAGAGCTGATCAGGCTGTGGCCCGGTTTCCAGGTGGAGCTAAATAACCAGTAATTACAGTTTAGAAAAGAGATAACAGAGATAAGCCTAGCAGAGATCTACAAAAGTACATGTGTCATGGAGAACTGAACAGGCAACAACTACTTACACTTTCTGATAACTCAGAGGGAGGAGGTATTCAGTACAGTACCAAGTTTAAAATACAAAAAGATAAAAGCTTTTGAAATATTGTTATATGTTACCAATGTGTTACCAAGTAACAGGCTTGCAGTACACAAAGGTAGAGGTTATCGATATATCACATCAATCTGTGGGACTCTGCCAGAGGGTGTTGTGATGCCTAGGAGTATAAAATGTTCAAATAGGGATGAGGGTAAGCACACAAATTCATGGTGGAGAGGCCCACTAAACCCAGTTTGCTTTGATTTCATTTCTGTTTTGTGTGAACACTAACTTGCTAATTGCCACAACTTGAACAGAGAGGGATCACTCTTTACTGGCCCTGTTGTCTAAATGTCACTGTTGGAGAGCAGATGCTGCTGTAGATGGGCCTTCGGTCTGAGAGTCGCAGTGTTCTTATGTGAAACATCCTTTTTTTCCTCTACTGCAACAGAGAATCAATACTGATTTTTTTTTTTTTTCAAACTAAGCAGTCATTTTGTTTCCTAATGCTTTATTTTGTCAGATTGCAAATAGCATCTATGACTGCGAGTTTAAGTATAGACTATTAAAAGTCCCTAAGGAATCTCAACATTTAAAATAGCTTTGTTAACAGGAATGAGGCATCTTCTCTATTCATTACAATACTAATATATTGCTGTGATCTTAAGTGTATGTTTTGCAATTATAGTAAACTTTAAGGCTCATGAAAATAGGTGTTAATAATGGAAAAGCTGACAAATCATTGATTACTGGAAGATCTCCAGAAAGAACTAGGACAATACACTTCTGGTATTTTCTTCCATCTCTCCATACTACTTCTCTGTCTTTTTTTTTGTAGTTGAAACGAACATGTGATACGAGTGATTGGATCTTATTTGAATTCCCAGTACATAACCTGAGAAATAAAATTAACTTGCAATTTTAAATAGATCTATTGGTCAGTAAGGTTTATGGTTCCTCTAGCAGGTCATAAGAATAAGAAACTAAAATAAATCAATAGATACATACATACATACATACATACATACATACATACATACATATATACAAATCATTGCTTATTAGAACTGGAAGCGTTCATTTTTATTATATTGCCACTTACTTTTTTTTTAATAGTGACGTACTTTTAAAGAAAGTTCCTTTCACACTTGCTAACAATATTATGTTAGCAATGCTAATGTCCTAGTCTTCTGTAGTGAACTTGGATAAAATTAAAGATTGCTACAAGTTGGAAACTTGTAGCTTTGTGAGCTTTATTTTATCTAAGATTGGTTTTAGCAGTTCTGGCTACAGCCCCACAGACTCAATATATTGTGAGAGCTTAGCTGGTTTCCTTCCATATCATAAAAGGTTTTAAAATCTAAAAAATGAAACTGTTAATATTTAATGTGCTATGTGTTGGCAACTGAACACTACCAAACAGGATTCTGCAACAAAAAAAGTAAAAATTAAATTCAAAAAAAAATTAAAAGGATCCTTCATTATAATGAGAATAGAACAGTTTTAGTAATGCCATTTTCTCTTAAGTTCCATTGTGAAATAAAGCCAGCCTTAAAAAATAACACAGTTATGGTCTAAAAACATGGAAGAATAAAGAATCCAAATAACTAGGAATTTTTACATTCCTTACACAATCTATTGTGAAGTAATTCAAATAAATAAAACCATATTTGGATCAATCTTCCACCTCCCACTGTTACTATTAACTTTTCCACCAGTTAGTTATTATACCTTTCTGTAGAAATCTTGCCTCATTGCAGTTGGGGGTATATTGATTAACAATTCTAACTTTCATTTTTTTTGTCTAGAAAAGTCATCTGAATATCTACTGTTCATACTACCAGTTAGAATTGAATTATCTACTGTAGCATGCTCAAGCAAAGCTGTGCTATTTTCTATTGCCTTTCCTCTGCTCTTGTATGCCTGATTCTCGTGCTAACTTAATTATTCTTGTCCATCTAGACCTGGTAGCTGCTGCTTTCGTTTATCATAGAGCATAGTTTTAGCTTAAACAGAACAATGTATATTTTGTCCCAATTTAAAAACAGCTTGAGAGGCAGATCTGCTAAATAAGATGTTACAGCAGCAGTTAGTTATTTTTCAGAATAGACTCACATTTGAGAATTTCGTAGTCTTTCTGCTGTGCAGGGTTTGCACTGATGGCTCCTGCCAGTTAAACAGCTGGACTATCAGATGCATCACTATAATAACCATTACAATTGGAAGAATGTACTTACAAAGCAATGGGGAGACATTTTGCCACTCGGGATGCCCCTTTGCCCAGCATGTTTTTCACCCTCTTCTTCATATTCAAGAATGTGTTTTGTGGTGGTTCTGACAGAACGAGGCAGAAACCACCTCTCATGATTTTCCTTGCTACTACAGCACAAAACAGGTAAAGAAGTGGCTAATTCTAGTTAAGGGCTCTCTACATTCACTAATTTATATTTAATATGTAGAATATGAAGCAGATAAGTTTCAGTTGTTGAACAGTCTAATATAATATGAAGTAACTGTCATTCTGAACGTTTCAAGGAAATATGTGTACATCAGTGCTGCAGACATTAGTGTCAGTTAGCAAACCATTCTTCATGTAATTCATTGAATAATATTGATATAGACTTTTTAATAAGACAATTATTGAAGACAGCTGACAAAATAAAAAGATTGAAAAAATATTGTAAAAGGCGTAGTAAAGAATTGTTTGCTTATTGAGTTTGAGCATTTAAAACTAGAAAGAGCCATAAGATCATCTTGCTGACCTTTTTCGTATTGTACGTCATTATATTTCACCTCATTTCCCCATATGAATCTCAATAACTTTTATTCAATTTTGTGTATATATAGATGTAAAAATTATCAAAGAAGTATATGGTAATATTCACCTTATTTGACATTTTAAGGAGGTTTTCTACATAAGTATGATAAAAAATAAGGTAATTGAGAAAATGTCTCCCTTAAGATACAGTTTTTTTTGTTTTTCCTCATATTAAAATTTATAAAAATTGCTTTGTATTTATTTTAATCCTCTGAAGCTGTACCTGCTGTCTCTGAAAGTGATTCAATTTCAACAATTACTGTAAATCAATCCTTAAAGAAAATATATCCATCTCTTACATTTTTGTTATAGCATGCTAAATGAGCTGCTGCTTGTTTTTAAATTTATTTGAAGAGTTAATGCATCATAAAATAAGGCTTCAGTGTGTCTTTTCAGTCTGGCTCTCAACAGTTTGCAAAAATATTTGAGCCGACCTTGGCTGTATTTTTCAGAATGGCACTTTGGAAACTGTTTCTAAATAGCAATCTTATATGTTCTCTTTATCCCATCCTATGATAGAGGACAACCGGTCGCTTTCATAGCACTGGAGAAGAGGGAATGGAGACAGGATTTACCAGATGGACTGATCCCATTAGATTAAAATTCTTTCTTCTTTTTCCAGGGAGGAGAAATGTAAATGATAAGACAAGATGCTGTGTTAGAAGAATCATTCAAAAAACTAGATGATCTTCTTAATTATCTTCTGTTATTTAGAATTTTTTTTCTTCTCAAGTAGCCAGTTACTATTGTAGCTGAGCACTATATGGCCATGGAGGAGGAGAGAAGGCAGGAGGATATTTGAAGATGAGTCTGTTGCAACAAGTGGTTCATATTACTTTTAAGGACTACTGGTTTACATGAAGCGCACTTTGTTTGACCAGAGCAGTGATTCCCTGAGTACATTTTAATTATTCTTTTCCTTCCATTATTTACACTAAAATTAAGTTATTTTTACACTACTTTATATTTACTGAATCAAGAGACAAAATAGGTTTATATTGATCTGTTATTGCTGTATTTATTACATCAATATCTGTTGATGTCACATTTTTATTTTTCAAGTTCTTGCTTTTCTGTGCCAATTCAATGTGCAACTGAGGCCAGCTATGCAGTTGGTAGTATTAGCATTCAGCACAGTGTGAGACTGAGTGATAACAAGGTGTTTAAAGACCCGTTTCAGTCCATGATCTTAATGACCTTATCGTAATGACCTCATCTTAATGACCTGAACAACATCTGACGGTAAATAGGTCATTATGATGATCTCAGTCCAGTTCATAGGACTGAGACCATTCAAGAAGTGCAATCATAATTTGAATTAACTAATGCCCTAAAATGCTATTCAAAGCAAAGAGTCCAAAGATCAAAAGGACAAGAACTTTGAATTCCTTCTCTTGAGCTTTAAGAGCTGTCTCTTCAGCTGGGTTACAGAGGGTATGTTAGCTAGATCACAGTACCACTTGTGTTATACCAATGCGCAAAGGACTCTGTACGTCAGTGCTGTAGGGCTTGTTAAACTATATTCCAATTTTCTGTTATCCTACCATCCAGCAAGACTGAAAGGAATGAAATCTACTAAATATTTTAAAATTTGATGGGCTATACAAGACATTTTGTTTGTATTTAGATATGAATGACTAATTAAATTAAAATATCTAGGTAAATGCTAAACATTTATTTTCCTTCTGCTCTCTGAAGCAGTTTGCAGCTGTCAGTTAACATAGCAGTCACTGCTATCCATCCGTCTCTGTGGGACGATGTGTGTCTCAGAGCAAGGTTGGATGGTCACTGACAGCTCAGTGTAATTTGAGCATTCATAGTATTCATTCAAGGGATAGCAGCAATCTCATGTCATATACACTCAGACAAGATGAGTAACTTGTCTATTGTACCAAGCTGATTGTGAGCTACTTAGTATTTTAAGCAAAAGAAAAATCTGCGGTTTGTATTCATGTTTCTGCACTGGGGCAAAATTCCCTCAAATTTCGTAGTAGGTACACCTTTATAAGGGGTATTTGATATTTATACTTATTTTTTAACATATTACCGAGAAACAAAAGTAATCTTTGAGGGAATATAAGGCAGTATTATGGTCTAAAATAAAATAATGGAGCCTCTTGCTCTTTTGGGGTTTCTGAAATAAGGTTTTCATTAGGCTAATGCCGTGTTGCAGTGATTAAAGACAGTGGTATATACTGGATCTTCTGGCAGAAGCTAGAATATGACAGCAGTTCCTTCTTGGTACCCTTTGAGTAGAAAATTCAGGAAATTATATGAGTCAAATTTTACTCTATCAGTAAGCCCAGAGGTATCTGCTGGGGCTCACGCAATCACTGGAGAAGCTGCATGAGGGGAAATGTAGTGGTACGGTGCATTTTTTTGAAAAC
Source organism: Struthio camelus (assembly GCF_040807025.1). Taxonomy (NCBI): domain Eukaryota; kingdom Metazoa; phylum Chordata; class Aves; order Struthioniformes; family Struthionidae; genus Struthio; species Struthio camelus. Next base: position 216,762,234 of record NC_090942.1, on the reverse strand, counting down.
CGTTTGCTGTCTGGCTCCTGTGGCTTCCTGGCAGTACTAAAGCTGCTTCCCACCTCCCCACTCCCCAGCAGACACTTTGGGAGGTTCATGGTAAGTATTGCCTCTCCCTGGGGGTTGGCCTGTGGGGAGCTTTCATACCCCAAGCTCAGCAACAGAAGAGAAAAGCTAGATGACTTGTCAGTGTTGTTTTTAGGATCTTGTTTCTGAAACCCAGCTTCACAGGATGCTGGCCTTAATTTGGAGCAGCAGTTCCAGGGCGATTGCAGAAGTCTTGTCAACGGTGTTAGCTACTTGGGATGTGGTCTCTATAATCAGATATTGAACACTGAATCTGAAATGAGAGCAAAGAACTCTTGAAATGAATTACCTTCCAATGAAATTAATTGCTTGCACAGTATTTTACTATATATACAGTGTTCTTATTGGGTATGGCTTACCTTGACCACAGCTTCACTTGCAAAGCCTCACCTCATAGGGTCAGGAGTATGTTGTTTTAAAAAAAATAGTCTATACTTCATCTTTATCTTGAACTAATGAGAACAAAGGCCTGTTTTCAGGTAATAAACCTCATATTTTCTTCTAAGTGTTAACATATTCAATGCTTAAGAAGATCACAGAAAGCTGTGCAGAGGTAACGTTAAGTTAGATTTAAAAAAAAAAAAAGGCAGAGCATTTGAAAAAATTCATCCTTGAACTTCAGAAATAAGATATTGCCTTTCACAGCCATACTTCCTGTAAGTCAGTTTTATGGCACACTTATGTTGTGTATATCCTTTTATACAGTTGCTTGTATGCTGTAATACTGTGTTATCAAATTCTAATATTTCCATTAACAGCACACTTTGCTTGTCAGAAAAGCTCTGCTGAAAAGTTCTTGACAGATATTTTCCATGCATGCTTTTAAATCCTGATTGCTATGTTATCTCTATATTCTCGGCCAGTAATATGCATCTGATCTTTTACTCTTGTCTCTGTATCACCAGGCCTCCTGAACCTGTTTACAGCACTGTGAACAAACTGTGTGATAAACCACCTTCTCCTAGGCACTATTCCCCTGTCGAGTGTGACAAAAGCTTCCTTCTTACAGCTCCCTATCCCCACTACCACGTAGGCCTGCTCCCTGACTCTGAGATCACCAGGTACTGCATGCGCTTCTTCCTCACCTTCTCTGTTAGCGTGCATGAACGTCATTGGATTTATCTCATAGTGCACATCCTCACTTGTAGATCTTCCTTTTCTAAAGCTTGTGTTCATTTTTAACCATGCTTTCACTTTTGCACCACTGGAAGATATATGCTGCCGCGGTATATAATTTTTGGTCATCCAAAATCCAGTGATGAGGACAGGCAATGTTTTAGTCCATAGGAATGGTGCTCTAAAATAGGTCACATCATCTGTATCTCATTTAATAACTTAATTTAGTATTTGTTTCTCTGAAAGTATGGAAAATGACTAAGACTTCATTGAAAGCTTTAGTAATTGGGTTTGATTCACTCACTTTATTTCTGTTTTGTGCATACTTTGTTCCCAGGGAATCTTTGGATACACAGGGTAGCTTTCTAAGCCATTCAGAAGAAATTGAGCAAAAAATAATCACCTCCCTCACCAAGTCATGGCTGAGAATACATCTAAAATTTAAAATTCCCTAGACTAGCTGTGCTCTAGGAGGACAGATAGTAAAACCTGAAATGATGAACATTTCCATAACTGAAGTAATGAAAGACATTGCTGTAAAATGTTGTCTATGATTTACCTCCTGAGAAATACGTAATCAAGGAAAACATGTTATCTAAAACTGAATGCTAGTATAACCCAGCTATACTTCAGTAGTCTGTTACGATAGTAGTAAACTGTTAGGACACAGGACTTGAGAAACAGAAGAAGAGTTGTCCCCAAGTTTGTAACAAGGCATTTAGCGCTTCCATTTTTTTGTGTGCTTCCTTTGTCAGAATACTTCGTGGGGAAGAAAAACTACAATCTTTTATATTCAATAGCAGGAGAAAAGTAATTGTAGTTGGAGCTTTGATCATGGGCATTTAGCAGAAAAAGCATTTTTAAAAGAAAAAAAACTACTATAGGAAGAGGAGAGCGGAAGTGTATAAGTGGAAAGAACAAGGTAAATTAACATAGGTTACAATATCAGGGATTAGAAAAGCAGCTGTGAAAGGCATTGCAGGGCTATACAATAGAAAGCTAAATTAAAAAAGCAATAAGCCAAATACTAACGGAGAATTCAACAAATGTGGTAAGACCATCTAGAAGCTGTCGGTTTACTGGAATGTGTCAGTTTATTACAAAGTGTGTGGCTTCTAAAATTTGTAAAAATGCTTAATCACTGGACATCATGATTAGTCTAGCTGTTCAGGACAGTGACTATGAATGAAAAACACTGAGATAGGCAGCATTTTACATAGGTATAAATAACTCCAGATATGGCAGGCACTAATGGATCTGTCCATAATATTTGAAACTCTCTGCAATTACAATCTTAAAGGAAATAACTAGCCAAAAAGCAGTAAATGACTTCAGATCTTTAAATACAGAGTACACATAATTTATCTTTAATCGTCACAATGTTTCTGTGTGTTTAGAGGTAGAATACAGAAAAGATCATTATAAAAAGATCCCTTATTCAACTTTCACTTTTAGAATGGTCCCTTTAGAAAGAGAGGAACCAACCTGAATCAGAGAGTAGAAAAAGTGGGTTCTAGGGGAATTTATGGCCATGGGGAATTCTAGGGAAATTTGTGGTTCTGGGGGAATTTGTGGTGTGTATTCAGAACACTGGGAGTTAAACTGTGGCTTGCTAACCATAGACATGTGCAATCTCTTGTTGAATAAATGGTCAAAAAAGAATGGTAATCTCTAAGGACAAGACTCAAGGTTAAGGGGACAGCATGGGGAGAAGGGATGATCTGTTAAGGGTACCTCCTGCAGACCAGCTACTGAGATGCCAGTAACCAGTGGAGCTCTAGAGAGTTAGGAGAACTAGGCCATCTTTGCCATCTGAAGGTATAATTCTCTACCTCCTTTTGCTCTACTGTGTGATTTATTGAATACTTGGTCATCAGCCATTTGATGACCTGACATCAGAATTTAAAAAACTGGGTTTTGTTTTGCTGAGCGTCAGTTACTTTGTCTCTTTAAAGACAAGGTTTTATTTTTCTTCATTTCAGACTGGGGTAAAATCAAGCTCTAGTCCCTATATATTTTACCAGTTCATTTGGTTCAATGCCCTAGCAAAAACTGTGAAGAGAATATAAAAGTTGAGGGAGAACTTAACTCATGGTAAATGCTGTGCACTGTTCTCTCCTCCTTGCTGTGACAGTAACATGGATTGCTATAATCTGTACTTTCTTCTCACCATGAAATAGCATTCAGATAGAAACCTGATAGTTTTCAACATCGTCAAATACTGTCATCTTTTCCATGGGACTCTCTGAATAGCTGACTGTGCAGGAAGATATTTGAAACGCTTTTCACCAAATACCTTTGATGAAGAAAGTGACAAAACATACCAGGATCAGATTTCCAAATGGACTCAGTATTTGCAATTTGGCAACAGATCTTAGAAAAGTGTTAGTCGCATTTAAGCCCCAAAACAAATAGCCAGTTTTTCAGAAGTGTTCATTGTGTTCGGCCCTAAAATTCACAAAGACAGCATCTCTCAGGGCTGCATTGGTTTGAATATTCATCCCTGAATCTCAAATTGATTTGCTGAGCGCTTCATAGAATCACAGAATGGTTGAGGTTGGAAGGGACCTCTGGAGATCATCTGGTCCAACCTCCCTGCTCAAGCAGGATTACCTAGAGCACATTGCACAGGATCGCATCCAGGCAGGTTTTGAATAGCTCCAGCGAAGGAGACTCCACAAGCTCTCTGGGCAACCTCTTCCAGCGCTCTGTCACCCTCACAGGAAAGAAGATTTTCAGATGAAACTTCCTGTGTTTCAGTTTATGCCCGTTGCCTCTTGTCCTGTCACTGGGCTCCACAGAGAAGAGTCTGGCCCCACCCTCTCGACACCCTCCCTTCAGATACTTGTATACATACATGGATGAGATCCCCTCGCAGTCTTCTCCAGGCTCAACAGGCCCAGCTCTCTCAGCCTTCTCTTCAGAGGAGAGATGCTCCAGTCTTGTACTCTTGTACTGGGGAGCCCAGAATTGGACACAGGACTCCAGATGCTCTACTCACCAGGGCTGAGGAGAGGGGCAAGATCACCTCCCTCCACCTGCTGGCAACACTCTGCCTCATGCACCCCAGGACACCATTGGCCTTCTTGGCCACAAGGGCACACTGCTGGCTCATGCTTAACTTGTTGCCCACCACAACTCCCAGGTCCTTCTCGGCAGAGCTACTTTCCAGCAGGTCAACCCCTCCAGCCTCTGCTGGTGCAATGGGTTATTCCTGCCTAGGTGCAGGACCCTGCACTTGCCTTTGTGGAACTTCAGGAGGTTCCTCTCCGCCCAGCTCTCCAGCCTGGCCAGGTCCCTCTGAATGGCAGGACAGCCCTCTGGTGGGTCAGCCACTCCCCCCAGTTTAATATCATCAGCAAACTTGCTGAGGGTGCACTCTGCCTTCCTCCAGGTCATTGATGAATATATTGAACAAGACTGGAGCCAGGACTGCCCCCTGGGGGACACCACTAGCTACAGGCCTCCACCTAGACTGCACCTGCACCTCCAACTAGACTGCAATCCTCTAAATATTGTATCCTCCAAGTATTTTGAAAAGTCTCCCTTTTTTCACCTGAATTCCTCAAAGCACTGTTCCTCCCATTTGTAAATTTCCTTGCTCTCCAGTCAAATATAAAATGATTCCTGTCCTCCCACAGGCTTCCTAGAGAGGATTTTTTTCTTCCTAGTTTATCAGTCTCAGGTCTGGGGAGGAAGGGGCAGGGGTCTGCTTATTTTGGTAACTGTCATCATTGTAGTATCTACGTGCTTCAATATGGAGAATCTGCTGGTGAATTGTGAGAAGTTTAGATTAACAAGTAGCTCTTCCAGAGAGGGAGGAACATGATGCCACGTTCTCCTTCCAATTGAAATGCTTGTAAGACAGCCAACACCCTTCAAATTGCTGCTCCAGACAATTTGTCAGCTAGACCTCAGATGATGGCTTTGTCAAGGGTCATTAGCTTAATAGGCAAAGAGAATTCATAGGCCAAAGCCCTATTTGTCTATAATAAATTCTAGTTTATAAGCCTTGTTTTTATGATAGTCTGTCTCCGCTTCTGAGAGGTTTGGAAGTGAAGGACAGTATCCTCCCATTTTAAGATAAAAGTAATTTGTTTCTAGATTGAATTATTATTTCATGTGAATTGATATTAACAGGGCTCTGTCTGTGTGCAGCAGCTGAAAATCTGTCCCTTTGAAGGCAAGAGCTCTGTGGAGAAAGTAAAGACAGAATTTAGGAGTAGTAAGTTTTCCTTAGAGAGCACCAAGTGAGAAAGGATGCAAGCTATTCATATCGCGGCCTCTGCCATTAGTGACAATTAATGTATGATGAGAAGGTTGCCGGCAGCAAAAGAAAATTGCAGCTCACGGATATAACACACTTTCTACAAACAAGAAACTTCATTTCTGAGTTATGTAACAAGAAATATGTTCCCAGCCTTTCCGCTGAGAATGTCAGTCACATTCACCGTTGCATAGACGTACTTCAAAAATGCTTCAATTCTGTCCAGAGAATTCTGTTTGTTTTTTATTTAAGCCTTTGATCACAAAGCCATGCGAGCCTGTCCCTATTTTTGATTTCATATAGGTGGAGGAACTAAGGGTAGGGTTTTAGACTTCATAGTCATGGGAGACAAGTTTGGAAATGTGATTCCCCCAAGAAAGTACAAATATGTTAAAATCTTATTCAGCTTAAGTCTAGCTTCTGTGAATTCACAGGTCTTCCCTATGGTGCTTGGGTGCCTGGACTGGGAATACTTGACTTGCTTTTCAAACCAAGATTAGTTTCTTGAAGCTAGCCCCAGTCCTGGCTGAGACTGTGATCTGCCGTCTTAGGCAAGGTAGTTAATTATTTTGTGCTTTGTTTTCCCAGTCTATGAAATGAGTTTAATAATTATCTCATAGAGCTACTCTAAAAACTAATGATATCTGAGATATTTGCATACTATTATTAAAAGCAATTTGTGTTATTATTTAATAATTTTTTTTTTCCCTGAATGATTTTAAGGGATTTGATGAATGGTGTTAATGAGGTCATTTCTTGGGCCATCACCACTTTTTCACCAGGGAGGATTAGAAAGAGAAGATAATACTGGCACAGGGTTAGAGCAAAATCTCCTGAGGAAAACAGCATGATATTTTCATACATATTCAGTGGTAATTGAGCATTATGTAAATCTAAAGAACTACACAAATAAAAATGCTGAAAAATAGAAATGCTGAAATGTATACTATACATATGGCTAAGGAATCTACAACGTCCAGAATTGTGGTAATCGATGGGGCTGCTGGTGGATAAACTCCCACAGCTCCCACACAAGCACAAGAGGGGCCCTACAATCCAGTAGGCATGTCTGCAATGCTGAGTGTTACTGCTTATGATCATCTCACTTAATTTTAGGGATCCCTGGGATCCCTCCATAGCCAGTGAAGGGACAACAGTGGGAAGGTGCTGATCTCTTTCCACTGATCCTACCGGGGAGCTAAGGTAACTGCACTTAAAAAAGCAATAGGTGTGAACGGTGAGCCTCTCTGGTACTTATTTTTATAGTGTCGTTTCTGATTTGTTAATATCTGTGCTTCTTTTTTACTTCACAATAATTTTCCTGATGGAAACAAGCCTAATGTCAAAGTGATGCATATAACTGTACTTATGGCAAGGGTGCCTTCCAGTGAAGCTCCTATCATCGCTATTGAAATTCACATTGTACAGGAGACTCTCCTTCCCCTTTTCAGTCCCACTTTTTTGGTATGATAATTTTGTCTCCAAAAACACATCTAGCCATATTTCAAGCTTTTTGAAATGCCTGACAACCTGAAGATGGGAGCTATCAAGCAAGCAGTAAAAAAAAATAGATTTTATGAAATTCAATCTGCAACTTGCCCTAGATAAACACAACTGCCTTCTTGAATTTAAAATAAATGTGCTCTTTTTAATCATATTCATTTGCTTGTTTTATGAGAAGATTTCAAATGATGATTACAAAATTAGAAATGATTCTGGTTGGGGCAAATGAATCAAAATATTTAAACCCAGAAGTGGGGCAGATTTGTAATTTTGCCTGTTATAATACCTTTGAAAAGTTTTTGAATAGATCATCTTACAGAATCCAAGTGAAGAAAAATGGAGTCTGTACAGTGAACTAGTACTGCTAAATAGCAGTGTTCAATGACAGCGTAAAAGAATAAGTGCACATACCAATTCTTTTTGTGCGTTTTGAACGGCAAAATAAGAATCATTGAGGTTCAACTTGTTTTGTGTCAGTGGAAATGAATGCTATAGTCACAAAGAAAGAACATCTTTAGAAAATAAAACGTATGTGTTTAAAGTAACTCTTGGTAAAGTAGTTCTCTAAAACCATAAGGTGCGTTTCCAAAATGAATACCATGACTTCTCTTTCTGAGAAATGTCTTTGAGGCTTATCTGTACATGTTTAGGTGTTCAGGGACAGAGGCACACTAAGGAGCGAATGTCGATACCAGAGCAATTTAAGAGCTTACACTAGTCATCACAGAGGTTGGCTTGGATACTGATGTTCACACTGATGGGTATTGAATCCTCTTGCAACTGCTGATTTCAGTGGGAATTAGACATGTAAGTACAATGACCCTAAACTACATCTTCAGAATGTCAAGTACCTCTTTAACTCTGAAACCTAGACATTTCTGAAAATTGGCTTGGAGGCCTTGACTCACAAGTGGGAGCAGCATACATTGCAGTGGTTGAAAAGACACAGTTCGGATACATCCAGCTACCCGTTATGTTTGGATGGGTTATGCTACCTCTGACACAGCTCCAGAACTGCAACATTTATTTCATGGTTTTATATTAAAAGGCAAAACAAAATCAACATGAACTGTGCTGATTAACTCTCCACAACTGGACTATCTCAGCGTAGATTGTCCCTGCTTTTGAATCAGACCCTTGAGATCCCTAAATTATTTAGGATCTTTTGGAAATGATACAAATTCTTTCTGTTTTATCATTTTTGTCATAGCTTTATCATTTTTTAATTACTACATTAAAAAATTGGAACAGTTTTATATGATTTCTTTCTTAAACCTGACTCACCTGTCCACTTTTCTTGAAGTAAATGATTCATGATAAAACTACTGTAGTTAATCAAAGCAAAATGATACTGCCTTTCAGCCTCATCCTTCATATTATTTTGCATGGATGAATCTCTGACCTAATAAACATAAACGTTATAAATATACAAATTGGCAGTCTTATGCTCTTTGTTTTAGTGATGAGTTTTCTATTTTGAACACTATTAATTAAAGTGATTATGAAGATGCACCTTTTAAAAAATCAGAGAGAGGACTGCAGGAGAATCCTAACCTGTAAAGGCACAAAACCTTCAGAGTTCAAGTGTGTAATTAGGTGAAGCTACAACAGCCTTTCAGTTTAAGATGGGATGCTTCTGCTTAGAGCTGCTGGGCTTTAATTCCAGCCGTGCTGCTGACTAATTTCACTCAGTAAATCACATATTTCTATTTGTTTTGCTTTATCTACCAGTAAAATAATTTTCTTACCCAGTTATATTGAGAAGGATAACTAATACAATTAAGTAGAATGAATGAAAATTTTTAATATGAAAAATTAAGTCATTTGTATCTCTTCATTTGTGGAATGTTTCATATTGTAGGAATGTATTATTTGACTTTCAGAGTGTTTTCTTGTGCTATATATCTACTTTTGTTCATGTTCTGCTTCCATGGAAATTAAGCTGTAGATTATTATTAGCTCATAAAAGGGACAGAAATATTAACAAAGTTTAGTTAAATAGCAATATTTTCCTTACAATATATTTAAAGAAGAAACAATATCAGTTAGTTCTCTCTAAGAAAACATCTATAAATTACGTATATTAAAATTTGCTTCCTGCTATGATTACAAACAGAGAGACATTTTGGAACTAAGGAAGGATGTTACCTTCCCTCCCAAGGCTATAATCAAGCTCTGAAAGTCAGTCTCTAAGTAATGCATAGGAAACACTCCCAAAGTATCAACCGCCAGTTCCTATGCTTTTTTTTTTAGAGCAGTGGGGAAGGCTGGATCCAGGAGACTAGAAGAGTATCAGGCTACTCTTAACTGGTTCCTATCTGAGGAATTTGGCCAGGGCCCTCAGTCATTTGGGGGGAGAAGGGGGGAAGGTGAGGTGGAGCACGAGCTTGAAAATAGGAATTTTGCCTGGTGCCTGCTTCAGAGGATGCCATTCACCCAGCTGGCACTGGTTACAGCACAGACACTGGTTATATACCGTGCAGAATTGAGGCTTCAGAGGAATATAAACGCACAGTTTTAACACTGATTCCATGTCTGGTTTGGGTGTATTCAGAATAAATGACAAAATCCTTGACAGAAAGTGTCACTCCACGCAGGACTGCTATAACAACAACTTAATGGAGCCATTCACTAATTCAAATCTTGTCCAAAGTGATGAAAGTCAATAACAATTCTTACCTGACAACTGTCTAAAAGGCCAATATGAGAAATTAGTTTGGAGATTTCAGTTTCATTTCTGTGGACAAGTTCCCGTGTCATAAAGATCATTGCTACATCTGTCACAGTAATTACCAGACTCTCGGCTCATAAGAAGAAACAAGAATAAATTTAACCTGGAATAAAAATTACTCTTTTCAGCCCAGGAGAGAGATCTTCCAGCTTAGAAATCAAGTCACATTACTGTGAAGACAGGGTAAATAAAGCTACCCTGTGGTTACTTGTGCTCTACCTGTTTGAAGAAGAATAATTTTCAGGGTTGTAGCTGCACACAAGAGTAGGAAAGCCTAGAGGTACAGCAAAGAGCTGGGAATTGAGCAGTTTGCCCATATCAGTGATACATCATGTGACCCTTGGCAAATTAAACCTTTCCCTCAATTCTCTTCTGTTGTGAAATATGTGACATGTATCCAAAGGCTCTAACAGTAGCCCTCACAGTCAGAAGATATTTCCAGCAGGTGCAGATATACATGATTTTCTGCTCTGCATAACAAAGAGTGATCATTAGTATAAAGTGGAGTGATAGGGGGCATCACTGAAAGCAGGTGGGACCTCTAATTACATATATGTAATTTGCCATTGAAATGCTAGAGAATTATAATGACAATGATAATGAGCCTTACCTCAGCCCTGTGCTAGGCTTGCTTTACACCACAGTAATTTCACTGGAGTAAATGTATCAGTTGAATCAGGCCCCTAAATAACTTTGTATTTAAGTATCACCGTGTATTTCTGTTGACATATGTAAATACTTGCAAATATGTCAGTTGCTTTTGGTTTTGCTAAGTCAAGTAAGGTCTGACTTTAGACAAGATTTGTCTCAAAATATGCATGTGGTGTAGGACTCCCAAGGTGGCAGTCTTTTCTGCGTCTACACTAGATCAACGATACTGTAAGGTGCTTTGAGGATACCATTGTGGAAGGTGTTCCAGTATAAAGGAGACATTTAAAGTAATTCCTCATCACTTGTAGTTACTGATTTAACAGTACTTTAATTCCTCTATCCTAAAAGATTATAATTTTAGTTAACAGAATGGTCACATACACAGAAATCAGAGATTAAAAAAAAACTCCTGAGATTATGGGATCCATCTCCTTATTCTACTTTACTGTAAAATTTCTACATATTTTTCTTTTCAGATTTTTTTCCCTCACTGTCAGAGTGTACCTTGGAGCTTTATGAGGTCCAGGATAATAACGATTTCATATGGTAAAAGAGAAAATTGAGTTCAGTAATCAAAGGCTAAAACAGTGGGAACAGATTCTTTTGCCATTTCTTTGTTTTTTTGAAAGGACGTACAACTATCATTAGGATCTGGTCATATACATCTCATGTTACTGCAGCAGTATTTATTTATCATTATTCATCACTTTTCCTATTTTAATAAAATATTTTTTCTCCTTGAAAATATCAGCTCTACAACTGGAACCACCTGTTTGCCCAGACTGTGATGTAATATGAGTAATGATAGGCAAACCATTAAAACTTGGTTTAAGATGTTTATCTGAATTTGAGCTGGCCTGAAAGTCTCAGAAGAGGCTTTGGTCTGTACATTGTTCCCTGATTCAATCTGGCAACACAAATACTACAGATTGGTTTATGAAAATAGCAAAAATAAAAACAAAATGATGCAAAACTGAACATACTTTCCTTTACCTACATGGTGTGTTTATGTACAAGGGTTGTATTTAGTGAGATATTTTTAAATACAAGGTGGGCTTTGAATAAACACAGTCCTTATTTTAGCTTAAGCTTTCATTTTAATATAGAGAGAACTGCTGAACTCTTTCTTATTGATTTAAATCTATTTTCATGTAGATATAGTGATAAATGTTTGTATCATTTAATAGACATAAAAAAGTATTGAATAACATTTTTGAAAATTATTGAGTGATTCACTAGCCTAGTGACAAAATAGCCTCTTTTAAAAGGCAAGATGAGCTTTCATATGCACTCATGAGTCAAAGTCCAATTGATTTCCAATAAAATACAAGTTTGGAAGTATCTAAATTGCATTTGAAATTAAAACATGAGCTGCTAAAGAAATTTAGGCCAAAGATACATTGGCAAGCATCTCTGTTTAAATTCCATAGCTCATAATTGCTTTGAAAATGATGGCACTTTCATTCGGTGTCCCAGTTTGGTTGTTGAATTTTCCTTCTCCTCACCTGTAATTTATATTTTCAAATAGAAAGCAGTCTAAATACACAGTAACAAGAACTCTTTACTAGCTTTTTTTTTTTTTAAATTCCTAATTAAAGCAATTTCAGTCTGGTGAACTTGTCTCTCTATTTTCTCACTTCCCTAGATGGTGTGAGAAATAGCAGCTCAGTCCTTCAGGAGGAATATTTTAAAGCTATTATTGCATTTCTCAGGTGGTTGAAGTTACTTCGTGTTTGACTACCTAAATTAGATAATTACTTAGAAATGCAGGGTTTTTTTGGGTTTTTTTTGTGTTTTTTTTTACTGTAGACAACTTATAATGATGTAACCTTCAGTGAGGTCTAAATATAGCTTCAAATCTTGAAAATTTCCAGTAGCTTCAAAATGGAATCTTTTCTGGATTTCCTGATTATTACAGTTAAAAATATCCTCACCAGAGAGAGGTTATCTTTCCTACCACTACCAAAACTGAATGAAAAACAAGGTCCTTGGGAATTTTAACATACTGAAATTTGTTTTTATAACTAACACAGTGAAAGGGGAAGATAGATAGGTTGACATTTAGAGTTCAAGTTTTGACCAAGTTACACAGTTGCTGTGTTTTACAGTTTCTAAAGAATGAGAGCATTTTGGTTGTGCACTCTATTAAATAGCTCTTGGGGTGGGGGGAAGCAAAAAAGAGAGAGGAGAAGGAGTCATGCTAATTTATTCTTCTCACATACAAAGGAAATGCAAAATCATGAACGTGATTCTTTTATAGGAGACACTGAAAACCGTAAGACAAAACTGTCACTGATAAAACATATATTCATCTGCGCAGTGATATTCAGGGCCAATTTGCAGTAGTAGGGCAAACTGACATGGAAGTTCATCTTAAACTATAGTCACTATAAGGTGCAGTTTCTATATGAAGTTAATGGGAAAAGTAAGTTTGATTTTGCTGAGAAAGAAAGAAAGAGCTGCACATCACATGTGCAGAAAGGGTTACAAGCTCTAAGCATTCCTGAACTTTGGGAAAGTCTACTTATGCAACTGACCTTTTAGGGCTGGGTCTAAATTTAGCTAAGTTGTCATTGTAAAATTACATGCAGAATCTGTTAATGTTTTGGGATCTTAAACAATTTATTCTTTGAAAGGTGTTTGTTTCATTTTTAATAAAAAGCCATAGAAGCATCCAGTATATCTGATTTTTTTTTTTTAAATAATACTAATAGTGAATAAAACCACTGCTATCACTGCATGAAAATCGAGGTCATTGGAAGGGTTAAGTTGTTAAAATATGTTTTTGTAAGTGACAAAGGGAAAGAGAGGAAGATTTAGTTGGAATTTCAAAATTAAAATTTCAATATTGTTAAAAAATACAGTAGAGCAGACACAGTAGAGTCCCCAAAGAGGCACAAAGACAGTTTCTTTTTCCAGGATGATTCCATATTCCATGCAGAAAATAAATCATTTCACAGATAATTGAACTTGCATGCCATATCTTTTGAGGATCATTATTGGACTTGGCTTTTATGCCGTAGAAATCACTACATTGTAATAGAGTACACTACAGTGTAATAGAGAAAAGAAGATAATTCCAGAATGTGCACTGGTGCGTATTGCTTTACACACCACAAATTACTTTGCATTTGATTACAGCGATTTCTGATAAATCTGAATTCTGAATAACAATAATTGTGTCCTTAAGAAAAGCTTTCCCTAAAAGCAGCATGAAAATTGTTGTAGTGGATTATTGCTGCATAAAGAGGAAAAATATCAGCATGCACACCTGAAGTGAAGCCCATATGGGGAGAGTGCACTGGTGTCCCTTAGTAGTCCTAGCTGATACTAGGAATGTGTCTGCGCAGCACAATGCATGACCCTTCAGATACTTCTGACCTAGTTCTAGACAAGTTAGCTTCGCATCCAATAAACTCCCAACTTGATTAATAGTTAAGTTGGGTGTAATCAGCACTATGTGTAATTGCTGACCTGAATGAACATTGCACAAGTTGTAATCAAGAGTCTTAGCCTGTTCACGATACAGCAAGTAAGAGCTGCAAGTAGGACTTACGTAGTATCTGTGGCAGAATGTGGCTGGCTATACAAGAAGATTTGTTGGGAACAGAAGTCATACAGATTTTGTTAGGATACTAACTCTCATAAGTACTCTCATTGCACCACACAGACAAGCACTTAGCTTTAACATTTAAGATTCAGCAGTGCGTGTGGAGATTGTTAATCTTTCATATCAAACCTTTACAATCATTTTGCGTATTATGCACCTTCAGTGAAAGTGTGTAAAAAGTAAAGTTTTAAGAAGATATCTGAAGTAGGCAGTGTTTTTATTTTTGTTTTTATTATTTTTTCCCATGTTTACGTTCATGATTCTCATTGATATCGCATGTGCTGTCTAGAATCTTGGTATGGATGGGAGTATTGACAGTCAGGTTAAATCACTAACCGTGCAGGAACTTGGTAGTATTCTAAAGGAACTGGACCTTTATGTAGGCAACAAAAAAGCAAAGTGAATTAAAATAGGACCTATTAAAAATTTTTAAAAGAATGTTAACATTTCATCTCCCAAGGTTTAAACCAGTCTAAGTAGAGAGCAAGATGAGACCTGATGTAAGAACAGTTTATGCCATGTTTTCTTCTGAAACATGCTGGCTGTTGTCAGAGTCTTGATCTAATTTACTTCTGGTCTCTACAAGAGCATAACTACGTAGCATAACATGTACTGTAGGAATATTTAATGGGTCCAGAGTGGAATTTGTGAGGTAGATAAACTGAAATCATGATTTTTTTCCAGATCTAATCTATACATTCTGTGTTGCCATTGAAAGGGAAAGGTCTTTATATGAGACTAGTATGTCGTCATCTCTGGGTGGTATATAAAAGGATTCTGCAGCTGCAGCAACTATCATAGGTTTGATAGTAAGATGCAAATTAAAATGAATTTAGGATGCCTTAAATGTGTAGAATGTCTTCAAGCTTATCCCTAGGCCAGGAGAAAACAAGCAATCAAATTGTTCCCCTTAGCTTGGGTACAAAAGTGAGGATTTATACCCAGAAGAAAGTAACTTGTTGGTGAAAGAACTCTCTTTGATTTTCTTAATGTATATTTACCCAATCGTACTTTGATAATTCCACTGGCTAAAAATATGACTATTTAAACACATTTTTGCTTTAATAGTAGATATCCTTGATAAACTGGAAGAGAGGCATAACTTGAGATAAAGTAGATTATCAAAGGAATTGTAAACACAGAGCCTATTACCATGGAATTTCCTGTCAATCTTGCAGATGCAGGATTTGAAAATGTGGATGGCTATCCAATGCATGGGCTTATCCTCATACTACCATCAGTTTTTTTGTATCAGCAAGTCATCCGTATTTTGTGTATGAAGTGTTTCATTGACTGCAGAGTTCTCAGTAGAATACTTCATCCATAAAAATAAAGCATGGGGAAATGAAGCAAAAGGCTGCAATGCTAGCACAGCTCACGTGCACAGGATAAAGATGAGCATAAGATGCCCATCTTCAGAAATAGCTTCCTGGCATGGCCATTCTTTTTAGAATGCTAAATGCCCATGCAATTCTGGTTTTAGTCCTTGGTAAGACTGGATGATATAAATCCACCTGTCACCATGTTTATTGATGGCATGTAACTTGAGGTGCTTCATTGCTTCCTTGTGCTTCCCTATTGTCTCATAGATAACTGTTTTCTTTCTCTACCTGTACCAAATGCAATTTGTTCTGGCCAGTAACATATGGGAACCAAAATACAAAGGTACTTGGAGAGAGAAGTAGCTGGAAGCAAAAAACCAAGATTTTTTTCTAGCTATAGCTTTTCATCTGGAGTGGAAGCTTAATGTAGCAGAAGCACGGTAGCATCTTCACCCTTCATATTAAAGTAAGCTTAAAATAACCATATTGGGTTTGGCTGATAGATGAGAAGATTGTAATTATAAAAAGCTAGAAGAAATGTTTGTAAAGTTTAGTGAACAAAATTCAAGCTGTGGTCCAGGATTATGCTATTAAGTGTAATAATGACATTAAATCGGTTCCCAGAAGGTTCACAAATTGGCTGTTTATTAGTTCAGTCACGTAAGTGTGCTGGCTAATGGTACAAATCTTTTAAAACCAGTTCTAAAATGGCTTTGCGCAACTGATTTGTCTATTGGCTTTGTAACTAAACAATTCACCTTAATGACTACCATAGATTAAAATTCTTCCTGGATCCATTTCACAATTCTTTCCTAAATAGCCAAATTTCTCTTCAAATTATGACTCTAATGAGCAACTTTACATAAATGATGTTTTATCAGTCAATGCAGAGGTAGAAGAACTGGGATAATGGAACATATAAATAATCTATTCCAACATTTATCTAATCTAGTCTATGACCTATAATCAAAGGTAGGCAAAATGAATTAATAATTTGCTTGGACAATATTACAGTGCTGCACTATGGGAGATATTTATGTCTGACCCTCCCACTATCAGTATCCTCAGATTCATAAAGAGTAATAGCTTTTGTAGGCACTTTTTGTAGTTGATTCAAATGTGTACCTCATTCTTAGTCCTGACAGTGAACAAGCTGAATGTTTCCCATGAAATGCTGAGTACCTCCAAATTATGTCAAATTCAAAAGATACACACGGATCATTATTCAGTGAATCATTGTTCATATACAAGAGAGATTAGAACCAGAAGAGCTTAAGCTCTTGAATTTCTTCACGATTCAGCTTGCATGTTGACAATACGTTCCTTATACTTATCTTGCGTTTTCAAGTTATCATTCATTGGCCTGTTTGTGTGTATTCTGTTGGGATGTCATGTTTGTTATTGCATTATTCGCACTTTTGTTTTTCTCAATGTGTATTTTTCTAGGATTTATGGTTTTATGTTTCATATAACTGCACATGCACGCATGCATGCTGAGCTGGTCTGAAAGACAGAGAAAGTGAGATTAAATAGCAGTTTATGTAGGATTACATTCTTGCCTCTAGACCGTGAAGAGAACTTAGATATCCAACCCATGTTCCCAGCTGTCTTGCGTAGAGCTAATGTATATCCAAAGAGGAGGGTGAACATTATCAGAAGGTATCACACAGGTGCCGTAAACATTACATCAGAAGTAATTGCAATACAAAGTGTGCTGTTGTAATGTATTTTAGGTTTTAATGAAAATTTAATGCTCTTTCTGTTGTGATCAATCTTTTTATTTTAATGAACCACTTCTTTGGAAGCTCAATACACTCCTTTTTTGGCTATTTCACCTTGATCGTTAGTATAGTTCATTGCAATGCATACAAGAGAGTTCATAACTGCATAAAATTAACTTGACCTTCTACAGAAACAATATTAAAACTTAAATTTCTGTAGAATTATTTTTATTGTGCAAATATAATGATACAGAATCTCATGGGATGTAGAAGCATTTGTTTATGTATGATTTGGCATCAGACAATGTTTTGTTGCTGTTTTAACCTACTTCAGTTAATTGTCATTATCCATATGCTTTCTCTTGAATGAGCAAAATTCAC
Organism: Struthio camelus; assembly: GCF_040807025.1. Taxonomy (NCBI): domain Eukaryota; kingdom Metazoa; phylum Chordata; class Aves; order Struthioniformes; family Struthionidae; genus Struthio; species Struthio camelus. The sequence goes on along the minus strand of NC_090942.1, from coordinate 216,744,854 downwards.
CAGAGTAACTCTACTGGGAGAAGAACTTTATGTTCTTATTTTTCTTTTGATGGAGATAGATGAGAAACCCTGCAAAGTAGTTTCATAGGTTACAGCTATTTGAGTTCTGACTAGTGTTACTTATCTACTATTTCCCTACTCTTAAAAAGGAGACGCAGTATGAAAGTCCTATGAATTTCACAGGACAGTGCCATCTTCAGTGCAAAGCAGTGCACCTGTCCTTCAGAAGAGAAAGCAAAGCTAAGCTTTCCTAAGCACTAAATGCAATGTTACAAAAGGTCAGTGTAACCATTAAGACCTACTCTGTCTCTTTTGTTAGTAGCAAGACTGCTGTTACAGACTTTTGTGTTAAAATCATGTAATATTTCCTTTTTTGGACCTTGGATTGGAATTAAGTCTCTAATTCCTGAGAACAAAGGAGCTGTCAATATGCTTACAAGTAGTATTTATAACTTCAGATGAACTTCCAAGGGCAGTAGCGGAAAAGTGTCTGAAAATGCGAGGCCTTTCCAGAATTTTCTGATATCTGATTGTTTAACCGTTTGTTTTCTTATCCTTCCATTGAGCACATCTCCTATGAAATTCAACTTTGACAAAAATAATTCAGTTAATCTAAACATTCTAGTCATTATGCTGTCTGAAATTCAAGTTTTTACTGGCTGTTAGTGTCAATATGAGCAATTTACTAGTTTACAGTAGTTCAGAATTCCTGTTGTGCCTCTCTGAGTCTTTACTAGAGCATCTACAATTTCCTTCGTTTCCACCTAATCTTTGTGAGTCATAGTTTCTTAGAACTTAACTAGTTTTTCAAGTCCTTCCTAATGTCATTGCACATTTGCTTGACCTGGAAGGGGATTTTGATGCAGATGCTTGTATTGTTATTCGCACTGAAACCTAATGAACTTTGTGTGAAATAAATGTGTTTCATTATGAAGGCAATATGCAGCTTTAGAAATATATAGCACCCATAGTGTTACGGGGTAGCGAGGAGCGCGGTGTATTGCAGCTATTGATGGAAACCATGCTGCTTAGCCCCTGTGCCCCCGACAGAAGTAGTGCCCTGCAGCACAGGCTCAGCTGCAGTGGCAGTAAGCCACAGTCTCCTCTTGGCGCTGAGGGTAAATGCAATTATGCCAGCTGTGTGCAATGGGAAGGCAAGGGAGCCAGTGGAGAGGTCTGGAAATCAGGGAATCTGAGTTTCTACTTGCAAACTTGTGTTTACTTCTCTTATTCACGTGCATCAAAACCCAAAGAAATTGTGCATATATTTCTGCAAACAGTATTGCTTTCCATTTTTAATAGGAATAGTAATGGCATTTGAAATTAAGCATGGCAAATACTGATACGTGTAAAATGAGTGAGAAACTAAATGACTCCAGCCAGCCATATAATGCTGCAAGCTTTGGTTCTCTGCCTTTGAATTATTTCAGCATGTTCTGATTATTTAGTGTCTCCAGACACTCTTAATAGATGTTTTATTCCAAAGTAAGTGTTTCTTTCTACTACATTACAGAAAACCTGATTGCTTCAGCCATTTTGCTATGCAGATGATAGCATGTATTTTCCTTTTGGTGAAGCTGACTTTTTTTATCCAGCCAGAGCGCTTGTTGTTCTGCCACAGAGAGATCAAGCTGTCTCACATTCTCTTATACCCTTTGCTATTCATTGCAACGCTTATGCTTGGAAAGGACTAATGCCAGAAAAGAATTAGGAGTGACAGCAAACAGTAAATGAGGTATGGCATTTGAGTGCAGCAGGATGACAAAAAAGCCATAGTGCTGTTGAATTATAGGCACGTCATGTCAAAGAGTAGGGAGGAAGGCGACAGCCGCTTTCTCCATGAGGAATCGAAAGCTATGCAGTGTATCAGGCACTGGTACCCAGGGTGCCATGAGATGTGGGTAACTGGGAGCCCATGCAAAGCATGTCAGGTAAGCTGTGCTTTCTGTCATTCCTAAAAAATGTTCCCTATTTAAATAGGGAAGGTAGCACTGCATCCTCTTTCACAACTGTAATTAAAGTCAAACTCAGTTGTTATGTTCATGGATCATTTCCATGTGACATTGGTTAAGCAAGTGAGAAGGTGAGAGGTTCTCTTTTCTATTTTTCCCTCTTTTTCCCTTCTCCATCCTGACCCTACTCTCATTTTTCACTTATTGTAAATATTTTAATAAGTAAAACTCCGTCCTCATCGGTTATAAATTCTCAAACTAACTTCATCAATGATTATTTGAGCTCCTAGGTGGAGCCTTGATCATTCTTCATATCCATTACAGTAATATAAACAACAATAATTTAAAAAAAAATGGAGGCTAAACAGAGGCTAAAACTTGAAACTTTTTTTTTTTTTTTCAACAACAGAATGCTATGGAGACTCAGATGTCCCACTTCTAAAAACTCAAATTCCTTCAAAATAGGAGGAGAAGGTATAAGCATGGAAACTAGTGAATAAGAAGAAAGGTGGGATGAAAGGGAAGAATTTAAGCAAAAGATTAAAAAAAGTATGATAAAGTAGAATTCAGTACCTAACAACGAAGGCTGGAACAGAATAGCTTCCCAAAAGAACAATTTACCATGCTTGAGTCATTAAAACAAGTCTCATACACCTTAAGCACATGTTCCACTTAATTCCATATCAATTTGCCACAGTATTTTTCTTACAGTTTTCATTCAAGATGTCTAGTTTGCTTAATACTGTTTTCTTCACATGGCTTAGTCTATATTTACCTATGTAAATATTAGACTGCATGTGAAACTTTATCCAACGATACAACCTCTCTACTTTTTTTTAATAATATTCTTAGATAAAGATTTTCATTTTGCCACACATACAGTTCCAAATTTGTTCAGCTGTTTAAAATATTCTATTTCAGACTAAGATGAATATTGCTTCTAAGATAAGCATATTTTTTGTATATTTTAAAGCTTATCATCACCTCTGACAATTACCTCAGCTGTAAGGAGATAGATTTGGAATCAGTGGACGTTTCACTGCTTTGAGCACAGGTGCTGACTTAGGAACATTGCTAACAGAAGTGTATGATTAGCTGAACTCCAGGAACAACTGCATTTCTGAAACATTCCTCTGAGTCACAGTTTCTCCTTGCATTCTTCCATATTCCTCCATGGTGCTAATTTAGTGTTGCATTAACTCAGAAACTTTTAAGTTAGGGAATGTTACTAAGCACTTCTCTTCGGCTCCTGTTTGGGGAAGGAAGGACATAAGGAAGAGGTGAGCAACCTTGTTGACTTCACTTGTTCGAGAGAAGGTGGGCCAGAGGACCTGAACAGAGATGGAACGTAGTCCTTCTTCTACGTGGTTGTAGGCAGAGTCACAGCTTCATTTCATGTCTTTTCTTTCTTCCATTGGCTATTTAGCCTAGCAGTGCTCTTTGTAGAAAATATGTTGAGATACCATTTTAAAAAATGAGATCTAGTTACTAATTCACTCAAAAAATCCCCGCTGGATTTGCCTGTGCATGAAAACATTATGTTGCATCTCATGTGTGGCTCTTTTGCCTGAGGGTGATCTGCAAGTAGCAGGGTTGGATGTTCTTTTCTGTGAAGCTTCCTATTTACTTCTGATGGGAGGCTGTTTGGTTAGTTTGATACTTCTGTTATGGGTCAGTAACTGTCAGTACTGCCTATTAGCAAGCTGTTTGTAGCTGAGATAAAATTAATACTGAAAAAGCACTCTCTGGTCTTTTAATTAATCCCATAGGAAAGCAAAACCTCATTTAAGTTAGGAGTTTAGCTGTTGGCAGCATCAGGAAAAGGTTTCACTTCACTGAACTGAATTAAAATTCCACATTAATGGAATTAAAGCATGCTGCCCAGTTTGCTGCTTTTTAAACCTTTACATCCATCAAAGCAAAGGGTTAGAAGCTTTATAAACAACTGCACTGCTACCTCCAGTCTTTGACATAAGAAACAGTGCTGAGAATACATCATAAAAACAAACAGTATTAGCAATTCTGTTACTGCTGCCTCGGTGGAACTTTTTGGGTATTGTATTTATTGATTTTTTTTTAATATTGTGAATAGCAGAGAATAACTCTGAGCTCTAGTTTTATATCGTTCTTTTCGCATGAAATGTATTGATAGGCAAATGCAGTTTATGTACCTTTCTTCTGCATGTATGTACCTTTATGTACCTTTAAAACACAGTAACCACTTCCCTAATGTGCTTTTTTTCTGATGAAAACCAGTGTTCGTCAACATATCTATCCAGGCTAGGGCAGTAGCCAGAGCACCAAATCTTTAGGAGAAAGTGCAAGAAAATTCTTTGTCAATAGTTGTAATCGACTCATTTTGGAAGCAAAGACATTTAGAAAGAAGCAAAAGAAGGAAAGGGTTTTAAGCCATCAGTTTTGACTTGTCAAAGCAAAGATATATGGAGAAAAAAGGATTCCTAAGTTAGGGTTCTGGTAAATGGAGGACAGCCCTTCCTTGTTGGTAGGAGGTAGACTAGGAGAAGAAAGTTTATGGCTTTTCTAGTACCTTGTGTGTAAAGAATATGTGTATTGCTTTTACAAATGTAAAAGAGAAAAGGGAATAAATGTTTCAGGTTGTAGAAACATCTTTTTTCTACTTGCAATGGGTGAACTCTGATTAGTGTCGTGTAGCAAACTGTCTCATCCCATAATGTTTGTTACTCCTTATTTTTAGTTGCCAGATTGCATTACAGAAATTTAAAACACAATAAACACTTCCCTAATGTGGTTTTTTTTTTTCATCCCAGGTGGCGGTGTCACTGGTATGTCATGTATTGGTGAATGGGAGAAAGTGTCACAGCAGTTGTGAGGGGACAGCATTAGTGTCTGCCATCCTTATAGAGGGAAGCAGGGTTAATGGTGCAACCTCCAGTTTCAGCCTCACCCACACAGCAGTAATGCATTTAAAGCATCCTGGGCCTCAAAAAGAATTAAAATCTAGGAGACAGGCTGCTGCCCTTATTGTTAGTATAACACTTATTGCCATTGTTATTTTCATGATAATAGTTTCAAAAATATGTCGACACCAGGCTGCTCTACCTATTATTAGTATTGTACAAAGACATGAAACAGCAGGTCTTGCCTCAGAAGCAGGTTTAAAACAAAGACCAACAATGTAAACACATTGAAAAAGACAGATGAGGTCTTTTCTTCCCTATTTTGTCCTTTATCTTTGTATTTAGAATCTCAGTCTTTGTTCCTTCGCTCATATAAACCATTTTACACAAATAGTGTATTCCCATTGTCTCAATGAACTAAAATTAAATGGAATTAAGTTAAAACTGTAATATTTTACAGGAATAAGAGTGTATGAGATTCATTTCTTCAGGGAAAACCCAAATTGGGTGGCTGGAGTACTTCTGAATAGTATATTGAAATTTTTTTATTATTATTATTAAAGCTATTAAGAAGTTAATTCTGTAATACTTTAGATGAAGGGTAGCATTTTTATAAGCCTAAGTGCCAAGATTCTAAATACTTTGATCTGTGAGTTGGAAAATGTGCTTTTTGCCTAAATGTCTCAATATAATTGTGTCAATGTTTAAGCAGTCATTTGTGGAAAATGTCGATGGCAGTAACTCATTAGATGTTTTATTTCTTTATACTGCAAAGCGTGTGGTACATGATCTTTGGCACATGCAGAAGTATGTTAAGCATTTCTGCTGGTTCCACCACTTTGGCAAAAGTCAAAGAAGTCATCAGGAGCTTGTCAGTTAGGAACGACATCAGAACGTTATTTCTGTCTGCAAATGAAAAGCCACTTCTATCTAACAGTTGTGTTTTGATTTTCAGTTGTAAGGTATTCATAGCAATGTTTTAAAAGGCATAAACTTTTACTGAGCATCACGTTTTATAAATGACACACAAAAAAAGAGATTGCATAGCACCAATTAAGAATTATTTTTGCAAAAGAGAGACTAAGGCTTCATTTGAACTGTACGCAGTAAATATCTAGTATTTGAAAGGGGTCTCTAAGGAGGGGAATATTGCCGATACTTGAGCTTCTCACTTAGAAAGAATAAGGTATAGTGTTCCTTGTGTCATTCTGCATAACTAGGTAGTAATTCCAGTGAGGGATACTGATGACACCTAGTGCTCAAGTGCTTGATAATTTCAGCAAAATACTGAATTGAAATTACAGCTTTAATTCATACTTGTTATGAGATTATATTACTTAATAGTGCAACTGATAGAAAACAATGCTGCCATCCTAGGCAGTTTCTTTCACTCCACCATTGAAATGTGTTGAGGACTTTGTTTTCTCATGAATCTGCTTTTCTCGCTGCATAATCTTCTTGCATTCTGCCAATTCTGGATAACATTTCGGTTAAGTTGATGTGGCTGCTTCCTACACCAGCCATAACAATTACGGCGCTGGGGTAGCTGCCCAGTAGGTGTGATGGCATGGTAAGAATTCCCCTATAAGTGCGGAGAGCGCTTAGTGGGTTCCGAGTACTCTGCTCTTCTGACGAGATGTTACGCATCTTATTTTCTGAAATAGATGACTTTTGGCAAAACACGGCTCTGGAGGTATTTTAGACTGGGCACCCAAAATCTAGGAACCTGGTGCTCCTAATCATTTCTGGAAATGTTGTTTGCTGTCGCTCCAATGTCATGTTCCAGTAATGCTTTTACTTAGTAAGTTTATAATTAGTATTTTTGACCACCTTTGAAAATAGTAATGATGTATTTTAAAGAATAATAACCTGTATTTATAAAATGATGTCCAATGAATATTGAAATGCAAGAATAAATTTATGAGTGCAAACAATGCCTGCTTTAGGTCTAGGTCAGTATGTATGCAGAGGGGTAATTTGTTCCATGGCAAAGAGTGTGCAGTGTCAAACAGCACTTCTTCTGAAAATACTAGAAATTTTTGTTGATTCTGTGAAAGCCATCATGAATCATATAATGACAAAATGATTTTAAACAATGCGATCTGTCTGAGAGGTTATAAACCTTAGGTTTCACACTAAGTAGCCTGGGTAAAGTACCAATCCTCAAAGTTAGTTGAATTCAGGGGTAAAATGCATCATTGCTGTTAAGGTGGGGACTGAGAGTCTAATACAGGGATCATATTGGCCCCTTTCTTCATTTTGATCATTCCAGTACAGGAGCAATAATTCAGCATTCCCTAAATTACTCTGGTGAGTGTGGCCTGCTCTTTTACGTGCAATATTCAGACATAGTCAGACCAAGTGTCTATTATCCAAGATGTTTTTGTGACCTTTTTTTTTATTATTTCTGTAGCTGATAGGAAGTTATCTACTTTTTGTACTTAACAGCTGCTCTCCATTTTGAAGCTGGTTAGAATTTTATAAATAAATTTTCTGGTATTAAAAATAGGGCAATGCTGAAATCTTTTTCAGGAAAAGAAAAAATGCTTTCACAATTCAAGTCAGTTTGGTTAATCATGATTGGATATAAATATTGCAGCTCTGCTTGTAACAGTATACCATGGCTCTAATAAGGAAGAGATCTTGAAAAAGTGATAGATTACTTTTTTTTCTTTTCTGGAAAAGGGCCAAATCATGCTTCCTTTTCCTATGACAGCGTTCCTTTTAAAGATAGGAGAACAGTACTTAAGAGTGAAGGGTTTGGTTGAGATTTACAGTGTGCTGTGTGCAGATATTTGTGAAATGTGTAGCCAGGTTGCTGGGTCAATCATTCAGTTGCTCCCTTGCCATGTCTTGTTAATAGATCTCTCTTTCCCACAAAGCGTATAGCATTTGGCATCAGCAGTGTAGCTCGGGCATGGTTTTGTCATGCTTTCTTTGGAAACAGACCTTGACAAAAGTGCAACTTAGAGGGCCACAACATGCATTATCTTCCCTCCTTTCCACTGGGTTCTTATTCCTTGTGGCAGCCATATTCTTGCATCTCTTGGTGCAACTTGGAGGAATAATGTTTTGGAGAGACAAGTGATAACGGCGAAAAGAGAGGAGTTATGGCTCTGCTATGCCACTTCCTTCTCGTATGTACAAGGGAACTGCTCCATGTGGAGGCTGTTCTTCTCCTACCCCTTATCCTTTTAGTATAGGAAGCCAATATGGGACTGTAAGGATATATATTCCTTTCCGGCTCTGTAGAGGGAGAGGAGACAAAAGAAAAGCCACAGCGTAACCCTTAAGTTTTGGAAGATGCATGAACACTAGAAGAAGGTAGTTTTAAAATAAACGTTCTAAGTCATTCGCAAGAAGCAAACTCATTGTGAAATTTTTATCAATATTCGTATAATATTATTTGCAATGCTCATCCAACTGAGCAACAATTCTGTTCATACCCTGATGCCAAAGGGGACTCCTGATACTTCTGTACAGCCTGTGCTTTGTGGTACAATAGATTAAAGCTCTGTAGTTCTTCTTGTGAGGGGAATATATTTTCCCACGCACTTTTTGAAATAGTCAGCATGTGGATGAGCACAGCAGTTCCCTAGAACGGAGCAAGAGTATAATGGTCCCAACTGGAAGTACAGCTATATAGCAGATCTTTTGTTTGTCCTGTGACATGATGTCATGTGTCACAATGCTATATGCTACACAAAAAAATTACATCTCCTTTGTCAGACAGCAAATATTGGCTATGCTACAGAAGAAAATGCATGTAAAATAGATATGTTGCTCACTAATGTTGAATATCTTAACTCTTAATGAAAATAAGCTCTATTTCTTCTGAACAAACAGCTTGAGTTGTATACAAAGTTTGAAGGCAAAACAAAATCTGCGGCTAGTAGACTTAGTGATATAAAATTGCCTAATTTTTTAAAAAAGGTACTTTTCATTATTAATTCTTGATCTCACTATGTAATGTTGCCTTTTAAACCAGTCATAGAATATATCCAGGTGCTTCTGATTTTTTTTTTTAAACAAACTGCCATTGACTGATGTTTTGTTACTATCAGTTTATATTTTCATGAAGGTATTCAATGATAGTCTATAGGTCATAATGCAGTACTGAAGTTAATGTGTACTGCATAATATACTGGGTTTATGTAAGACAGCAACAATTTTTGAGGTTCCTGAGCCATGACAACATGACATACAAGAGAAACCATTAGAGCTGAGGCTTATGTATGTCATGACAACATGACATACAAGAGAAACCATTAGAGCTGAGGCTTTAAAATCAAAATGATTTTTCGGTTATTAGTGTAGTTCTAACAAACGCTATATTTTCCTTTGAAAACTTCATGTTGTTTCTAAATGTTGTGTCTTAAGTTGATAAAATTTTAATGTGGAATAACTCAAGCTACCTAAAATCTGATAAAAGTAATAGGCATAGTGAATGTCGGTTGCAGTTTGCACAATTCGGAGGTACATTGTGGTGCAATTATAAGTAGTGCGTGTACTCTTTCGCTAAGCATTCTGTCTGGCAAACCCTAAGAACTAGAGTGAGAATATCATGCTTTACTGTTATACCTCTCACTCTCAAATTAGTTTTGTATTTTATGTATGTTTTTCAGAACAACAATTAAAATCTAAGTTACTTAAGTGCCTGAATTATATATGTATATTTAAAAAGAGAAAAGATAAGGAAAAATTATTCTCTTCCTTCTCTGTTTTTAATGAGGAATGAGACTTGTTATTAAAAAACAGGTCATTGGGTTGAGCCTTTTTTTTGAATAGATCGGCATCACTGAAGTCAAAATGCATTAGGGACACACAAAATAATCTAATTGTTATTTCTCTTTTAGTATTAGCTAAATTGTTAGAGATGTTAAGAACACGAGAAACTTCTATTTCTTTAACAAATACTTCTCTCTATTCTTCCTTGGTCATACAGTCATTCCCAGCACAGCACTGCAACGCGTCCACCCACAGTGAGCTTACAGCGGACCATTTCTGTGGAAGGGTAAGATGATTCTCTGTCGAAGCTGCCTGTAGAGCTCTCAGATATCACTAAGCCAGAAACTGAATTACCCATGTAGACATGGAAGCTAATGACAGGTATTATCGCATACCACAATGATTAAATCTGTGAGATGCTCACGTAAATATGAGTAAGTTCAAATTAGTACAAATTCTCTTGAGACATTTATATTGAAAGGTTTGGCCTTCATGGAGCTGTGAATATATGTCATGGAGGTATACTGACTACCACTGCTTCAGTTCACCCCACTTGGCTAGAGTTAATATTTACATGTGTTAGCTGTAAAATGGTTCCCACTAATCACGGAAATCCCACAGAAGGCTTACTCTATTGTCTTAATGTTTGCATGAGCTCTTTTTAACAAAGCTAACAGTGTCCAAAACTAAGGTAGAAGGACCGATACAGAATAAACATCCCGTGATGATGTGTGTATGTATATATTTGTCTACATATAAATTAATTGCAGAAGCTTAGCTTGGAGTACTTAGCTGACTCCATCTTAACAAAACTAATTGGGTAAAATGAGAATAATTGAAAACTGCAACTGACAGTCTTGCATCTTTATGATATCAGAAAAGCTGGTATTTAACATTAAAGTACTCCAATTTTGGTTGCATTGGCTTGCATAGTTTCCAAATACTCTTTAAGAAAATATTAGGTTTGATTCCCCATGCCTTTTTTCTTTTGCGTACAAAAGACCCAATAAGCAAGTAATCCGTGACCTTTTTTTCTTACGCTTTCGAAACTGAGCTACGTTAGACTGTCCAAGCCACTAAAACTACCTGCCCCAGTTCTTTAACATCTCTGCCTTTCATAACAAACACACACAAATCAATTCATTTTTTGGATTTACTAATAAAATTTGGCTCCAAATGACTGCATGTTGAAAAAGATTCACTTGTGCTGTGCCTGAGGGCCAGAATACAAGATTTGGTGAGGCATCCTAAATCAATGAACCTAAGCCTGGAAAAAAATGTGGAAATGTCTGACATATTTTGTAGGTATGGGTAATATCTTGTCATTGACTACTCTCTGATCCTGTCTTAAAGCTTTTATTTGCTGTGATAAAAGTGGGAATCCAAAGTTTCCACACAGGAAAGATGTTATCTTGCCTGTAATTTGTTTTATGTTACATCTTTACTGTGGTGCACTCAAAAAGTAAAATGATAGAGATGTCAAAAAATGCACTCCTAAGCGAACTCAGATTTTTTTTTCACAAGTATCAAAAGAAAGTATTTTTAAGCAATGGAAAAAGAGATTTAGGAATTATTTTAAGTTTTTATTTAAAATATATGGGAACTGCTGTATTAATTTTTCACTGAAAACAAGATAGAGTAATGAAGTTACCATATGAGAGTCCTTAAGCTGTATGGGCCTTTCATCTAGGAGGTAATTCTGTAAATGAAGCCTGAGGTTGTGCACACTTTCCAATTCCCCTGTGTCTGCATGAAGGTCTGTCATCCATCTTCCTTGCTCAAAGCAGAGATTTCAAAGTTAGATCAAGCTGCTCAGAGCGTTGTCCTGTGGACCTGCAACTGTCAGCAAAGGTGGAGATTGCTCAAGCTCTGGGCAACGTGTCCCAGTGCTCAACGACCCTCATTTTGAACTTGTTTTTCTCTCTCTCTTCTTCTCTCTAATGAACACAGAGGGACATCAGAGAGACGTGTACATATTGCCTCCCCCTGCCCCTTCCTCAAATCAACTGATCAATAAATTGATGTTAGAAATAATTAAAAACAAGCTTCAACAACAAGCTTGTCAAATAAAACAGTGATTGGCCAAAAAAAAAAAAAAAAGAGAAATTGAGATTTAAGGAAATAAATTGTATTATGGTGTCTATGACTTGGTCTACTGGACTCCATAATTCATAAGGTACCCTGTGGATTTAAATTCCTATTGGAGTTAGAAAATCAATCTGTCTACATGAATTTTTAGATGAATTGCAAAATGTGTACTGGCCATGCAGATAGCTTGCATATATTGTGTATGATTCATTAGCACACAAGAAAGCTGCAATTGATACTGCAGATCTCCTGCTGTTTGGGGGATAGAAGAATACGTGGCTTGTAGTTATTACTAATCAACTTAAACTGAGTTATATTTTGTTTTACATAGGAAAGTGGATCTGTTAGCCTGTTTTATAATATAATATAAGTAATCAGCTCAGCCCTAAATATTCCATTATAGCAAAGCTCAATTTACGCTAATATTTTTGTGAAGTCCATGCTGCTAAATAGGTTTATAATTAATACAATTTGAGGTCAAGACAAAGTTATTGTTCTCTTTTAGGAACTGGGTTTCCATCAGTCCTCTATTTAAGTGACTCATAACACAGCTTTTGAGATACACTTTGTGACTGCTTTAGCTACGAGGCTTTCTAGCACATGCTTAGATATGTGGCCTGCTTGCTGGCTATATGTGACCGTGTAGTCATTTAAGTAGTAGAATAGCTGGGTCCTGTTAAGTAGAACTGAAATATGGGAGGGACAAAGAAATGCAGGTAGAATTAGATTCACTGGCATTTACCCCTTTCCACCTTGTTGAATATGTGATAGTTGAGCTGTCTAGAATAGATTTAAAAAAAAAACCTGTAATAGCTGTTTGACCAAGGTAATGTGATCACACTTAAAAGCAATTTTTATTGTTTAAGGCATGCTTTTCTGGAGTTCACGTGTAGCAAAAAATGGTTATCAAAATGAAAAAAATCAAGATATCCTTAAAGCTTAAATTTTCTTTATATTCAAGCCATATATCCTTTCGAGTTTAGTAACTGCCCATGAGGTGAATGGATTTATTATACGTATAAAGGCATGAACTTCACAGGTCTTTGATATCATTGTTTGTAGAAGTGTTTTCTAATGTTAGCACAATTTCACTGGTAGCTTCCCTAAAGTTTTGTTTGCATGGTTTAAAAACAAGAAAACTATAATGTTTGCTGTTGAAAATATTGTTAATCTGAGTTTTTTCAAATGGTTTTAATGATTTATTTTAAATGTGAAAATTTAAAACAGGAAAAATACTGGATGCAAATGAAAACTTCTTACTTGCAAATCCTGCAGTACTATTTCATAAAGCTATAATTTTAGTGGTCTATGATAGCTATTCTTTCTGCAGTAGACATTTGGACTAAACTGTATCTTACTTGCTACCATTTATACCAGTCATCTCTTCTGCTGAGCTGCTTAGAAACTGGGATTTCAGCTTATTTTATTGAGAGTGTTTGGATGGAAATTTCTAAGTAATATCTCAATATGACTAAGTGTCTCATATATATATATCTATATATAGATATATATAGATTTTTATATAGATATATAAATAAACAGCATTTGAACCATGACTAAGGGTAAGAATTTTTATTCTGAACAGGAAAGATATTACAGACCACTTTGTGTTTCCAAATGATCCTATATATAAAGTAATTCTGAGTGTTTGCTGCTGAAGGACTGTGTATTGATATTTCGAAAAATTACTTGGAGGCACTGCTATTTTTAGAGGCTCTCCTAGCCTTTGCATACTTCCTGTTTCCTGACAGTGTGATTCGGCTTGCCTACCATTTCCATTTCAGCTTTGCTTACAAACCGAAAAGCTGGAGCATTCATGGTAAATAGAGCCAGCAAATCCTGAAAATATTATAGAAAAGTGGTTTTGATGTATAACTAATAGTTGTTTTTTTTTTTTTTCTTTTTGAAAGCAGGGTTTAAAGCAACATTTCTAGTATACAGTTGCTGTATTGGTACAGCAGATGGAACAGAGATGCATATTTCAGGACTTACTTTGTATTATTAGCATATAAATAATGCACCACCTAGATTTCAGAAGAGAAACACATGCTTACGTGAGACAAAGTGTAAATGAAAAAGCATACTGGAATAATCATTTCCCTTCAAAGTTACAGAGCCTATTAGCTGTCCAACGTTGCCACTGTAGAGTTCAATCAGAGTTCTCAAATCTGGGAGACATCCTCCTGTGCGTTTAAGATAAAAGTCAGGCATCAAGGGAAAAATGCAGACCTGTTTCACATTTCAAATGAGAAATTTTTCCTGTATGCCAGCTCCATCTTGCTAGCTGTATGCAGAAAACATTGCCTGGTGTGCAAGCTTTACTTTCTCTGCAAAGGACAAAATGAAAGACTGTCGAAGTCCAGAGGGGTTCCCACAAAACAAAGTTGCACATGTATAAGCCAGTGCACTCATGCATACATCATTCAGGTTGAAGCCTGGCTCCCAGTAGGTTCTCTTGTGTTAAATATACTTCAAAGTTTGTGACAAGTTAGACATGATGTTTGGAGAATAACTGCATAAAAAATGTAGTCAGCCTTAAAGTTACGATAAAGTATTGCTTCTACAGTTAATACCAACAATCAATCAGAAACGCCAAGCAAGCCGTAGTCAAATATCCAAGAAAAATACTCATTTCAAGCAGAAGGGGTAACTATACCCAGCAAAATTATATTAAGCTATGTGATATAATAAATGAACATGTTATAAAGGACTGCCTGCTTTAGCTGCTTGTACATCCGAATGAGAACGTTTAGTGAAACGAAATCGCAAGTTGCTGACCAATTACAGGTTGTTATGAAGATGAACACTCTGCACCTGCCCAAAAAGCTATCTATATTTAAGAAGGTCAAAGTTGCTCCCTTGGACTGTGATGCTTGACGTGATAGCAATAGATATCAGGAAGGTTTCCTTGATTTTGCTATTTTCAGTAATTGAAAAGAGTAATTAAAGGCACAGATGAGGGCTCAGACCCCACAAGGTCAAGTGCAACAAGGATGTGTGAAATGCTGTGTTAAGCCTTTCCCTAGGGTATGAGACGTTCAAGTACTGGGGACTGGAGGAACAGGAAGGTTTGCAGCGGCCTACCGCTGTCACACTGCAGTGTTTTGGTAACATCACGACCAAGGTAGATCAAAGGGAAGGCTGAGTAGGAAGGCAAGGGGCAGTGTTGTTTCACATTGTGAAACATTTTGTATTGTTATTCTAGGTGACATTGTGATAAAAAAAGTAGGTAAGAGCGCTACAGATGATAGCTTTTTCTCTAAATTGTTGTGAAGCAGAGTTGTAGAAGATATACAAGAAAATGTAAATAAGCTAAGTTCGCTTTTGCCTAAACCTTGATGTCTTTTAAATACAGCCTTCAGCCACTTATCACATAAGACAAAATTTGAAATGTTTAATCAGCTTTTAAAACATCTCATACGTGGGCACATTCTCGGTTCGTCCCAGCTTTCTGCGCCTGATGCTATTAAGAATCTTCTTAACAGAAGAAAGCTCTCCCTATTTGAATTGCCTTTTTCGGGTCCAAGCAGTGTTGGTGCCCTTTGGCAATCTGAAATACATGTGCAAAATGATTTATTAAAATTTGTTGAAGCACAAGAGGAGAATTGAAGTGTTTTGTTGAAAAAGAAATGGCGAGATTAGCAGGTTGACTCTGACAAGGTGCAGCTCAGTGCTCACGCAGTGAGTTGTTTGAAGCTAGACACCTTAGAGTACTGGATAAAGATCTTTAGATTTATTTAACATTTTTCCCCTGTTCTACTACTAAAGTGTGACTGTAACTGAATAATTTAATTTCTCTGTACTCCAGTTTTCCTTCCTGCTTTTTGCTGCTTAAGTAGCTTGAATGTTTTATGTTGCAGTATGTGTGTATAGTGCCTACGACAGAGGGTGTGTGACCTTATTGGGGGACTCTAGGTGCTACTTGGGACACAAGCAGCATGAGAAATAAATATCCGGATGGGCTTTCTATGATGCATGTTACTGCAATACTAGATCATCATGTGCATGGATGGATGTATCATTTCAATAGCCTCTGTGAAGGAAACAGCATTTTGGGGAAAAAAAAACAAAACACAAAAACCCCTGCAGCCAAAGCAAGAGCAAAGCCATATTTCTAAGTTTCTGCTGATTTGGGGTACCTCACTGACTATATCAACCTGAAGAAATATCTCGGGCCTGCTATTTCAAAGTGCTTGATGTTCTTAAAATTATTTCTCTGGATGTTCCAAAAAGCACAAAATAGATTCAGCACCCCAATTTTATATGTCATGCAACTCGCACAGAAAGAGATGTGTCAGCGTGAGATGAATACTAAAACTGACTATATTCTTTCTTGTAGCCAGCAGCACAAAAAAAGAAAATTAAAAATGGATTTTCTTTCAGTTAGCTATTATAAGAATTGTTTTCATAAAGCTCTGCCCCATCATTTATCAGACCAATTTTTAATCTCTTAAATTAAATCCTCAATTACTATAGATTCACAACCTATAAAAATGGTAGGCATACTCACATTTTTATCTTGTCATTTTTTTTACTGTAAAACCAATCAAAACAAACACTCAGTATAAGCACACTTTGATGTTTTCAAGTTGATGAGCAAATAAAACAAACATGAACAAAAAAAAAATGCTGAGAAGGAAAAGTGCCTCACTTTTTTTGAGTTTTTTAATCACATTTTTATGAAAGAGAAAAAGTTCCTTAAGCACTGAAGTCTTACCCACCTTATTTTGTTGCTACTGATTGCTTTCAAATATTAATTTAATAAGACTTTGCTCTTACAGCAGGCCTGCAATTTAAAATGTGCTTTACAGGAAACAGATCTGACGCATTCCCTGAAGCAAGTAACCAAGTCCATCTAAACTGATTCTCCCATTGATTTCTGAGCTTGTAAATTTGTGTTGGATTGCAGCACTTTGTTTGCTCCTTTGCTCCTGGTTATGACTTCTGACTCTATTACAGTGAATCCTCCTTTCCTCTTTCTCTACCTTTTTTATTGTTTACTCCTCTACCTGTTCTCTCTTTTCCCTATTCTTTCTCTCTCTCTCTGTTTTCTTTTTTGCCTTCTCCCGCCTTCTTCGGTCCAGGAATGTTTTCATCTAACTCGCCTTACTAATTTCTGCTTGATTTCCCCTGCTGCTCTTCTCAGTTTGTTTTTGGTATGAAGCTGCAGGAGGGTTCATAAAACATGCACACACGGAATTAAAGCGCTAGCGCGCTCTGTTAGCACCTAGAAGCTTACCTTCAGCCTTACTTATCACAGAAGAAGCTGTAAATGTGCTAACTAGCTAAAGCTGGAGGCAGAAGCTTGCATTCAGTAAAACTGTTTGACTCTTCCTTTTTAGTAGCTATAGAGTGCCACCTATTGTCTCAGAAGAAATATATGTATTTTTTACATGTTACTGTGAAATTATACTCTGCTGCTTTGCCTCAGTTGCTGTTTTCTGTAGAGAAGAGATTATTTTACTGATTATATTTACTGCAAGAAAGTATCGTTCACATTTGAGTTACATCTCTTTCACTTCTTGCTCTGTCATCGTCATATCTACTTTAATTATTTAGTTCCATTTTTCCTAATGATGCTTCCCAGCTTTGACAAGCAGAGTTGGAGCACCTGTTCTTAGAGCTCCTTTATCATCATGTCAGAAGAGATGGCTATGAATTTATACACCAGATGAGTAAATACGTCTCGTACTCATCTTTAGCCTTATCATAGCTTTTTCTTTGAGTTTAATTAAAGCATTGATACGTAACTTATTTCTACATTACTCATAAGAGCTCGCCTGGTCTGTGACAGGTATAGTAGTCTGTTTAAGTAGGAAACTTTCTTCCTTCTTTAGCTGTCATCATAAGTAGTGTTTTTGTTCATTTTCAGACTAAGCGTACTGTGCAAGCATGAACTACTATTCCAAAAATCTATGAGTTATTTGTTACACTTTGGTGAACTGGCGTATACATTTTATTTCCTGTAGTTTTTACAATACAAACATTGCCAAAGATTATTTCTATCATAATGACAATATCACTTGTGCATTGTTGGATCACCATTTAGATTCCACAAGACCCTCAGAAATCAAACAAATCTGAACATATGGTACTGTTGGTCAGTCTCTCTGTGCAGCCAAATTTTAGTTGTGACCAAATTGACCTGATTAAGCTGAAGACGAAGAGCCAAAAACCACTGTGTTCTAATCACAGTTTCTGACACGTCCGTATTATTGTTTGAGCTTCCTCTAAACGTAATCATCCAAGAACAAAATGTGAATTTTCCTGTCAAAAGGCCAAAATTACAAAACAGTGCTGACAGTATTTTAGGCATAAATTTGCTGACTTCTTCAGACGCAGGGATTAATAACTGGGCCAACTTTTTGTTGAGCTGCACAGCTGAGTATTCAGCAGATACCCAGTTGTATTGACCTACTTTTGCCCATAGCACTGGCTTTCAACGTCAGGATCTAAGCTGCCTGTTATATGTAGAAATACTCAGTTTCATTTTTAACAAGAACTCTTCTGATTACGTACCAGCAGAGCATGCAGATATATTTGTTTGACTTTACTGTCTCTTTTCCCTCAATACTCCAGCAAATAATAATCGTAGTAGCTCAGCTCTTGCAAAATGTATTTGATCCATAGGCCTGGAAGAAGACGAGCATCACCATATCATTTTGTAGATGAGCAAATTGAAGCTGAAAGAGATGAGTGACTTGCCAAGATCACTCAGCAGCTCATGGGCTAAGCTGGGGAAGGAATCTGCACTTCCAATTCACTGTCCTAATTCTATCCCAACCCCTAGGCCACTCTTCCTAATTAAAAGCCTATGTAGACTTCTTACATCTGGATTATATTGTACATAATCTGCATGTACTTAAGAAGGTGCTAAAAGTGTTGCTACAAGGCAAATCAACTGCGATGATCCAAAAGACAGAAAAAAATAAATCCCTTTATATTCTTGTGGGTTAAAAATACTTCAAGAATATACAAATATATACTTATATGAATATGACTCTTTCTCAAAGCTGTATTTTTTAATGTTATTTTCTGACCATGTAAAGTTCAGAGAAGGTTATAAGATGGAGGGCCATACGAAGTAGGACTAACACTTTCAGGAAGGCTTACAATCTCCTTTTTAAAACATTACCAGAAAAATTTCTTTATTTTTTTCTTTCAAAAATATGAAGCTTAAGTATCAGCAAGTTGAGGTGAAAATCAGAATATCTGGGACACTGGCTCAAGTACACTATCTTGATTGCTTAGGAAACTTCTCTCCTCTCTCTGTACATCAGCATTCCCATCAGTAAAATGTGCATTATGAGCTTTACATCCCTTGGGGCATATTTTCAATTTATAGATGGAAAGTGCTATGCAATGGTTATTTATTGCAGCAGTGATTGTTCATTGATTTCGATCATTATGAAGAACTTCTTAAAACAGTAAAATGCAATCAAATATCCCTCAGCCTGGTTCAGTGATAATGCTATTCTGTAACTTTACAAGTGCGAGTTCCTGATGATGTCGAACCAGAGCTTTTTATGAGATTCTCCTTCATTGATCATATAAATGTTATTTGCTCCAACTGTTGGATTGAATGTGCTTGCCATTTCCTTGCCTGGACTTTTTGAACTTTTTCGTGTTTATTTGTTTGTAAAGTGAGACTAGATCTTAAAAGAAAAAAAGGCACTCTATCAAGATTGATTGTATTTGTGTATTCAGTATTGCTATAAATAAGATTATAAAATATCTTCAGGGTTTTTTGTTGTTGTGTTTGTTGTTGTTGTTTTGTTTTTAAGAAATCCACTGTTTAACTTAGTGAAGACCCCTGCCGTGTGCAGGATTTCATAGAGAAGTTAGGATTCATTCATGAGTTTAAAAAAAGGCTCCTGGTTAATTCCTGTTTTCTCTGGTCTCCAATTAATAGGTTTATATCATTTATTAAATGGTTTCCTTAGGTACTAGCATACTCGCTGGGTCTTAAACAACATGTAGTATGCTGAAGATGCCTTGAGAGGTGCATACACAAAAGTTTTGAATGGATAAACATTATCATTTTGTTTCTATACAGAGAGCCTCGAAAAATCATCCTGCACAAGGGCTCCACAGGACTTGGTTTTAACATTGTGGGAGGCGAAGATGGGGAAGGCATTTTCGTGTCTTTCATCCTAGCAGGCGGGCCTGCCGATCTCAGCGGAGAACTACAGAGAGGAGATCAAATTTTATCCGTAAGTATTTTCCTTTGGTTTTACTAGCCCATTATATAGTCTATATTGCATGGGACACACAAAGAAGGCTTCCTAAAGCCTTTTTGATTTCCATAATGTGCTATTTCGTATTTGAAATGGTAATCCATTTGTTAGTTAAATTCAAGGTGGCAAGAGTTCACCACTGAATATTTTCTTTATTTACTCTTGCTTTTGATAACATTTGTTAACGGTGTTAGCTGCACTTAGCTCAGAATAAGACTCTTCTCTGCTTGGTACTATCATCTGCAGTATGGCAACAACCCAAAGAAGAGGTCAGCAGCTGTGCAGACCTCAGCACCTCCCACTTCACTCCATCATCCATTTCCATTTTGCCTAAAAAGATACTGCTGAGTTAGAAGATATTTCTCAGCTTTATCTTTTCTTTGAGGAAAAAAAGTGGTAGGATGAAATTATCCAGAGTGTGGGTGCCATCTAGCGTGCACCAAACTGCTTAGCAAGTGACCCGATACAAGAATAATATTAATTAGGTTAATTATCTCTGCTCCTGTAATGAATATGATGATCACTCTGAAATTCATTTTCAAATTTTAGGGGATAAAAAGGCTCTGCAGCCTGAGGTTATATTTTGCATACTTAGTTTCAGAAACATCATTTTAATTTTTCTTTCATGTACATATTGATAGCATGCAATTCAAAAATAGAGCATTTATGTTTTGGGCTATGTGAAGTAATTGAACATCTGATTGAAACAATCTGAATGTAAGGGATTTTTGAATGACAATGAAAGTCTTGAAATTGTAGTTAAGTGTCCTTTCACATGAAGCCGCCTTACAGAATAGAAGGAAACTGTACAAAAATGATACAGCTATGGCTGTTTCATGTGCAGTACATCAATAGCCCTAAGCCAAATAACTGAAACCCATGAATTATTCATCTCAGTTGAGTGAGCTACCCACCAGGATGGCATATCACATGCCTTCCTGCTGTATGGCTTTCTGTCCCCGTGATTCGCACAGTGCTGGCTGCCCATTGGTTTGAAGCAGGGGGAAAAGATGGCTATAGCCTGGGCAGTTTGTGATATGGTCCTGTGGCACTTTCCTGGTAAATGTTCGAATCACTTCAGGAGGACCCTGAATCATGTTTTCCTACATTTGTTATGAGTGTCTTGGCCACTGGCCTATTGTATGAAAAGAGGATTTGTCTTCCACATTTGTCAAATGACGGTAAAAAGTGACTGCTGCTGCTTTGTGGCACATGGAAAATCTGGCAAGTTAGCACCAAAGGAATGCAGTAACCTGAAACTGTGAAGATTAGAGTGATATATTTTATCTGCACCTCCCCCTTGCAAATACAGTGAAAAAATTGAGAACGGGCAAGTAAGAGATGTTTAGGTGCCTTCAAGATAATCCTAAGTAGAAGGTTCGTAGAAAACTGCAAAAAAACCCACCCAAATAGACTCTTACACAGTTATCAACGTGAAGAAACAAGGCAGACAGATGCTTTTGCCAAAAAGAACACAGATGAGAAACCTGAAGAATAGAAATTGAAATTTCTTTAGGGCATTTATGCAATTTATTTTTTGTTTGGTTAGATGCACTCAAGAGAAGGCTGACTGGAAGATAGCTATGAGATCAAAGCATTCAGGCTTTGGATCGGTCCATTTTCTACCTTTCTGTATTTCCAATCGGCCATAAATAGAGTGCTGCTGTAGTTGAATTTTGAACTCTTGTTTTTTGTCTCTTTCACAGCAATGTTTGTCATAAGGTCTAATTAAACTTGCCAGTGTCCCTGCATCATTTACTTGTCGTGCAAAAGTAGCTTATGTGTTCACTGAGCAGAGTGGGATGGAAATTATTACTAAATTAGGCTGCATGCGTATCCCCAGGCAATCACCAAATCAGGCAATTCTGACTTACTTAGTCAAAAATAACTATTATGAATCCATTTTCCATATTCAAATGAAACAAATGTAATGCTCAAGCTAGTTTTAGAGCCGATTAGTCTTAGACCAGTGTCTGATGAAGGGTCCCAGACACCTGAATTTTATAAGGGCTCCACAGAGTAGGTCTGCTGCTCTCTGGTTATTCCTACTTGTCTCATCCTTCAGAAACATTTACATCCTTACTGAAATAGTTTTTCCATTTGTTTCACAAAAGATTACAAATCTGATTTAGCAAGATCAAATAGTGCCCTCAAAGCCAGTATTTCTAATTAACTTACGGCTGGTTGAGTTTCTTTCAAACTGGAAGTGTAATAAGTGGTTTAGTCTTTGGAGAACTGGATTTATTTCCTGACTTCTCTGTAGTCCTTCAGTGTGACCTTGGGCAAGGTGTCTTACGTTCCTAACATCCAGTCTGCTATGAAGAAGAGGAGGATCACAGCACGTTCCTAATTCCTGTGCTGTGAATATGGGGAAATGTTGATTAATTGGCTGAGAGAAGTGTGTACTCACCTACAAAGAGAGTACCTGTAAAAATACCTTAAATAGACTGCAAATGCATGAGTGTGACCCCATGGAGCTGAGAATATGTGCCTCTCTTGAGTAACCCATTGGGTACATAGACAGAGATCTCTAGAAATGATCCTATCTAGAAAGTGGCTTGGCATCACCCCTACTCCAGGCTGTTGCCTGGGACATGCCAAAGAGCAGGACCACACAAACTAACTGCCCTTCCCACACCCTATGGAGACATCATCCTGTGCTTTATTCTGGTCTGCTTGAAGGAAGAGGATTGCTGATATTTGCTTCTAGCCTTGAGCCTAGAAGCTTGAGCTTGAGCTGCCCAGTAAGAGCTGAACCCACCAGCCCAGGGCCATTTCTTTAGTTCAGGGGAGCAAGTGCTGGTCTAGAAAAGCCACATACAGGGTGTTCCTGTCTTGTTTAGCAAATGGCACCAGCACGACTGAGACTTAGAGGTCCCAAGGGCCACTGCCCCGGTTCATCTGAGGTGCATTATAAATTGTTGCAAGCCTGTTTAGGAGATAACATGTGTTGCCTCGTGGGAGAGTTCCATCAAGTCTGAGGAAACCTGGGTTTCTATTCCTAGTCCCAGCGTCAGACTGAAGGGCTTGAACAAACCCCATAACCCATCTGCCTCAGTTTCTGCCCTTTTTTGAGGGTTATGCAGTGGGGAGGAGTCGAAACGTACAGCCCTCCATGGCCCCTGTGGAAGACTGTATGCCTTAGCTTTGGCCCTGTGTGGACGAGGGGTGAAATTTGAGTTTATTTTTACCAAATGCCACCAGATGGCATCGCAGGATCGGCAGAGATCTGTCTCTGAAAATTGGGTAAGACCTTAGGAATAACAGGGGTAGCCATATTTTTATGTTTTCGTGTAATTGACTGAATATATTTAAAACTTATCTCAGAAAGCAGAGCAATATTCAAAATGCTTTTCTGCAGAAAGGCAAAATGAATCATAGCTGAACCTTGAAGGAAAATTGAAGAATAATGGAAAATGTTGTTGGTTTCAAATGACAAAATGTGTCAAATAGCAAAAAATTAATTAAAGTATAGTGCTATACTTATGATAAACTGTTTCCCCCCCCCCCCCCGGAAGTGGGACTTTTTTAATGCTGGTTTCTTCTTGCTGTAATTCATTATGCTCTTGTCGTTAACTACTGAACTAAAAAAAAATTCCTTCTTGGTTCTGTGTCTTTAAAATATAGTAACGTAAATGTCAGCAATATATGGTCTTCAGTATGACAGAATATATCCTTTCCTCTCATCTTGTCACATTATTGATTCTAATCTATACATTATTAAATAGCATTTTGAATACTAATTGACATATAACAGTAGAAATGAGGTGCAATTATATTGGCTGATTTATTCAAAATCATGCAAGAAGTCTGGGCCAAGACTAGACTTAGAGGCTGCTTGAACTCTGATCTAACCCTAAGTTCTCCTGTTAGAGAAATGCAGTCTCTAGTACAAATAAAATGTTATGTTCCTTGATGCCATCCTTGCACTTTGAAATCCTACTTCCCATGCTAAAGGTCATATTGCCTATTAAAATTAGCAATGGGAGCTCGGTGTTATTTAATGAAAATCACTTGCCTGTGCACAACTATTTTCGAAGCACTGTTAGGCCACGTTGTGCATACATCCTTGCTGACAGGCAGCAGCACAGGTCTTATATTTTTAGAAAAGAGATGCATAGTGACTATAGTGCAATTTTTTAGGGCATAGTCCTAGGGGGGAAAATACACTCCTATTCGAACAAAAGGTGCCATATCAAGGACTTGTCCTATTTTTGCCTTATAATCTCAAATTAAAATTATGATACAACAATCTAGGTGTCTTAACCTGTGTACTTCGAAGCGCTTTCAATACCAGGTAGGCAAATTTATCCATAGGTATAATACCTAAAGCACAGAGAGTTTGTTTACACACCCAAGTTCAGCAGGAGAATTCAGATTCACTGTTTGAAGTCTTGATGCACAACCAATTAGTGTATATTGCTCCTTGAATTGCTGTGGTGACGTGTTTCTCACACAGTTTTATACTTATGCACCAGATTACATAAAATTTAAAACATATATAAATCAGTAATAGCTTGTGATCAGATAATTAAACAATAGAAAGAATTAAGGTGAATTAACAACTGTAAGGAGGCAATACCAAGTATTAGCACTTAAACTCTAAGTTCTGGAATAACTGAATTTTGTGTCTCTGGACAGGACTGAGCCCTAGATTAAGATACTTACATGAAGGTGTCTACCTGTTACCAGGTGTCTAATTCTAATTACAGTCAATGAAAGCTAGAGATTGATTTAGCTTGCCAGCAACAAGGTGTCTACAGTGAGCTGAATTGCTCGGTAGGCGTCGTTGACTCTATTAATTGGGTGTCCATTGACTTTAAACTTAAACACTTTTCATGCATGTGCCTGCCTATAATTGGGAGTCGTATACTCAGACTGAATCTCATCTGTATTTGCTCTCATAATAGATGTTTGATTCTTCAGCTACTATTACTTTTGCTTGATCACAGAGAAATGCAAAATAAAATCGTGCACTGTAAAAACAGTATCCGTTTTATTTTGTTCTCCTGAAGAAATGCGTTAGTGTATCAAGGTTCACAACAGCAAGATAAAATGTGGCCCAGAAGTAGAACAAAGAGACAAAGGAGAGCGTTTGCTCTGAGAACGGGAGAACTTGCTGCAGGAGCCTAGAGCAAGGCTTGCTGCTCCCAAGCAACTCATCCAGGCAGTTACCCTGAGGAAATAAAGCATGTTTCCTTTAGGGTAATGGTTCAATAGGAGCAGAATGGAGAGAAGAAGAACAGGTTGTGCTGTGAGCGTGCATGTAATACTTAAAAGAAACCGTTACTTCTATTTTTCCTACTGTCTAACCTGAATTGAACGAATGAAGTGAACCAAATTCTGTATGATTTTCCTCTTGATTTAGCATAGTACCAGGATATATTCATATAAGGGGAAAGACAGTGTCTTCTTCCTCCTGCTACTTCTTGAGAATTAAATACATATGTACTGGAAAAAGGGCTAGCAAAGTTCTGCTGTGGGATTTTCTTTTCCTGACTGATGAAGTTATCTGTAGTCAGTATGCAACACTGGTGTATGAACATCTCAGTTCTCTGCTGCCCCCGGTTTTCTGTACAATGTTCTCCCTGTAGAGGGAAGGTGATCTCTTACATTGATCAGATTTTGTCCTGTGTCAGTGCATTGCCCTGCTGTCATTTTTGTGAGATGTTTGCTTTCCCTCACAAACGGTTTAGACACTTCTCTTTCCACCTAGTTCCTCTCACTTCTCCTCCCACACAACTCCTACCCACCTTCTCCCTCACATCTGTAGCAAAAATAAAATACGCTTTGGAAAAAATATAATGTTCTGCAATTTCTGCTCCAAAATATGCTGCATATAGAGAAGGAGAGAGAAAGGACTCTGTGCCTTTTTCTAGCAAATATTTATGCTTCCTTTGCTGCAGTTAGAAGTGACCTTCAGATTGACTTCCCTTACTCTGAGAAGGGAAGCTTAGAGTACAGAGAAGCTTTCAGGTTTTCTAATTTAAAACTGCTTTTTGCTCGTGGTAAAAGCAGTAAAACTACTCAGAGCAAAGACTGCGTTTTGTCATCTAGTTAAAAAACTAAGAAAAAAGGCAATACCGTTTGGTTCTGCTTCTTAATTTTTTTTTTTTTCCAAATTGCTACGGGCTTGAAAAATATTTGAACCATCTCTACTGAGCGCATCCCCAAAATGAGTCTTAGGATGGAGATCTCTCTAAGGCCTGGAATCATTTCTCCATGGGCCATCAGCTCGCTGCTCTTCGGCTTCTGTAATAGTTTTAGGATTATAACAGATATTCCCCTTGCCTTTTCTACAGGATTTATTTGCAGAGGCATTGGCTGTATACTTAAGATGCTTTTTTCTCTGTGGTGTTGTGGATAATGTATGACTATGTCTTCTTGCATGGACGGGTCTATCAAATTCTGCAGCCCTTGGTTGCATTTGTCCATGTAATTGGAGAGTACCTTATTTTTTTTAACATTAAACTTAACTATTTAGCAAATAGAAAAAATATAATTATGTAAACTTGCTCTAAGGTACCAATATGTAAAATATAATGGTATATATATTATATATATGGTAAATATATAATAAATTGGGAATTTTAGTATATATAATCAGCACAGTGAGTTAAAGTGGTAGATTAATTCACATGGACTGTTTTAGAAAAGTAGAATTTGTTCAAAAAATCAAGAGAGGAAGTGATTGCAAAACTTCCAGATTATAAATACTGCATGCTAGGTAATGTATGTGATAGATCTGGAAGAAGAAAATGTCTGTGGAAAGAGAAAGGGAGATAAGAACACAGATGCTGTCATATGTCAATAGGATGACACCAGCGGGAAGGTCCCATAGATTATCATCTATAATAATGTGCTGAGGGAGCTGGCGGATGTTATCACTAGGCCACTCTCCATCATCTTTGAAAGGTCATGGCAATCAGGAGAGGTGCCTGAGGACTGGAAGAAAGCCAATGTCACCCCAGTCTTCAAAAAGGGCAAGAAGGAGGAGCCAGGAAACTCCAGGCCTGTCAGCCTCACCTCCATCCCTGGAAAGGTGATGGAACAGCTCCTCCTGAAGGTCATCACTAAGCATCTGGAGGACAAGAAGGTGATCAGGAGTAGTCAGCATGGATTCACCAAAGGGAAATCATGCTGGACCAATCTGATAGCCTTCTATGACGGAATGACTGGCTGGGTAGATGAGGGCAGAGCAGTGGATGTTGTCTCCCTGGACTTCAGCAAGGCTTTTGACACTGTCTCCCATCACATCCTCCTAGGTAAGCTCAGGAAGTGTGGGCTAGATGAGTGGACGGTGAGGTGGCTTGAGAACTGGCTGGATGGCCGAGCTCAGAGGGTTGTGGTGAATGGCGCAGAGTCAAGTTGGAGGCCTGTGGCTAGTGGTGTCCCCCAGGGGTCAGTCCTGGCTCCAGTCTTGTTCAAAATATTCATCAGTGACCTGGAGGAAGGCACAGAGTGCACCCTCCGCAAGTTTGCTGATGATACTAAACTGGGGGGAGAGGCTAACACACCAGAAGACTGTGCTGCCATTCAGAGGGACCTGGACAGGCTGGAGAGCTGGGCGGAGAGGAACCTCATGAAGTTCCACAAAGGCAAGTGCAAGGTCCTGCACCTAGGCAGGAATAATCCCATGCACCAGGACAGGCTGGGGGTTGACCTGTTGGAAAGTAGCTCTGCCGAGAAGGACCTGGGAGTGCTGGTGGACAACAAGTTAAACATGAGCCAGCAGTGTGCCCTTGTGGCCAAGAAGGCCAATGGTGTCCTGGGGTGCATGAGGCAGTGTTGCCAGCAGGTGGAGGGAGGTGATCCTGCCCCTCTACTCAGCCCTGGTGAGGCCTCACCTGGAGTGCTGTGTCCAGTTCTGGGCTCCCCAGTCCAAGAGAGACATGGCACTCCTGGAGAGAGTCCAGCGGAGGACTACCAAGATGATTAGAGGGCTGGAGCATCTCTCATAGGAAGAAAGACTGCAAGAGCTGGGCCTGTTCAGCCTGGAGAAGAGAAGACTGAGAGGTGATCTGATCAACGTGTACAAGTATCTGAAGGGGGAGTGTCAAGAGGATGAGGCCAGCCTCTTCTCCGTGGTGGCCAGCAACAGGACAAGAGGCAACAGGCACAAACTGAACCACAGGCAGTTCCACCTAAACCTGAGAAAAAACTTCTTCACTGTGAGGGTGACAGAGCACTGGAACAGGTTGCCCAGAGAGGTGGTGGAGTCTCCTTCGCTGGAGATATTCAAAAGCCGTCTGGATGTGATCCTGGGCAATATGCTCTAGGTGACCCTGCTTGAGCAGGGAGGTTGGACTAGATGATCTCCAGAGGTCCCTTCCAACCTAAACGATTCTGTGGTTCTGTGATTCTGTGATTAAGCTTCTTAAGAGCAAATAGTGGATTAATCGAAGTTCAGGCTTTTTTAAAATACTGGGAAGGGAATAGAGCAGGGCATGCAACCCCTTAGGCTCCCTCTGTAGCTAACAGAAAGATGTAGCTGCGTCTGGAGTATGATTTACCTTATCCTAAAGTAGACGTTTAACACAGGTCAAATGAGCAGTGTGCTGTAAAAGTGTGCATTTCTTTCCACTGATTATAGAGAGTTTGGGGGACTTCCCGTCGGTGAAATAACTCCTATCCAAACTGTCCCAAAAATTTCATGAATATTTGTGGTAGGAAATATGGAAAAAGCAAGTATAAGAAAGATGCTTCCAGATTGTGTTCTGATCAGGGAAAGAACACAAGGAAGAACTGTCTGAAAACTGAAAAATGGACTGCAGCTTGCACCTGAATGACCACATAGTGGCATAGTTTATGATTTTTACTGAAAGAGAATGAGAAAGTATAGAAGAACAGGAAACATGAACTTCCAAGCCAGATTGCTATACATTGGGAGCTGATGTGGAAAATCTTACAGGGAACTCAAAAGTGGTACCTGTTTATTTAAAAAAAAAAAAAAAAAACTGTTTAAAGCACATCAAAGAAAGGAAAGATAGGGAGTGTAGTAAGAAATGAAGCTGGGTAACTTGAGAGCCTTTTGATGATCTGAAACTCAAGGGAGAAACAGAAAAAGTGGAAGCTAGGTCAAGTTACTATGATTCTAAAAACTAAAGTTCTAAATTTTTTTTAGGCAACTTTTTGGGACAAAGTCAAAAAGGCAAGATATAATATGAGCTATAACTGGCAAGGATTAGAAAAAGTAACAAGCAAATGTTTGATGAGAGAAGAAAAAAACAAAGAATAAATGAATTTCTATGCAATTGGAGGAAAAAGTATATAAAGATGAGATGAGAAAGTTGAAAGTTTGGTGCGTTTTTTTTATTCTTGCTTCTTTAAAAAAGGGTTTATGACCATCCTATTAGAGCAGTTATGAAGAAACAAAGAGAGTAGTCTTTAAACTAGACTAAGGCAAAAACAACCTAATACTTAGGCAAGTAAGATGCTTAAAAAACATCTTAAATTCATCTTTGAATACTTAAGGAACTATGTGAAGCAGACCATTAGAGATTTTCTTAGAGAATTCAAGGAATATTTGGGATGACAGACCAGTTTGCCCAATTTTCAATGGAAAACTGCTGGAAAAAATAATGCATTTATTTGCAAATGCCTAGACTACAGTAGAAGAATTTGCAATAGCCGCTATGAATTTTTCAATGACAAATTGTCAAGCATAATTTTGTGTCTGAAAGGACAACAGGCCTTGTGCTGTGGAAGAAGTAATAGATGTTATTTTATGACAAACTTGCTACCCCTGTAAATTTCATATGAACATCTTCATATGGTGGTGGACCACAAGTCCTCCAAAAACTAGGGGAAAGAAGAAAAAGCAAAGATGCTGTCATGGCAGGATGACACCAATGAGAAGATCAAGGGAATGAAGCTTCTGAGCAAACAGTGGATTGATCCAAGTTCAGGCTTTGTTCGTAACATTGGGAGTTTCTCGGACTTCTGGATGAGTTACAAATGGCAACAGGTCTCTAACAATCCTCTACTGGTGTATTTTTCTGTGGGACTTTTTGGGTGCACAGTGTTTTGCTTTGCCTTTCCAAATTAGCTCAATTTCACTCTTTACAATACATGCATAATCTAGAGATATATGTCCAGTGCTTGCTTTCATCATGCCGACTCAAAAAATTGAGAAAGACAAAACCGAATCACTCATGAACCCCAAATAAGAGGATCTTTTGGAGGTACAGAAGGCAATTGGACACCTAATTAACAGAAGCTAGGTGCAAATGCAAATTTTTGCTTTTGAAAATCCTCTCCTATATCTGTTTAGAGAAATGACTTATTCCAAGAAAAGCTCTCACTTTTTCCATGAAGCCTTGGAGTGCAAAGCCCATGTAAGGAAAGCCCTAGCACCCTCCTTGACCATAAAAATTCATGTTAATGAAGTGTAAGATGTGTCTTTATAAACATTACCACGTGGAAATACTTACCCTTAGAGAAGAGATCCAGTAGCAAGCTGTTATTTTGGCGTTGTTGATAAATAGATGTGATCTGATGTCTGGAAGTTGAACTTAGACATGTTCAGCCTCAAATCTTGAGGCACTTGTTTTGTAGTCAGCTATCTAGGTTACATATCCATAGAAGCTGATAGACTTATCACACTGGATCTTTAAAATAAAATAGGTAGCTTTCTAAAATACAAGCTTAATGCAGTTTCTAGGGAAAAAAATTACTGCCTGTGTGTATGCTGGAATGCAGTGTATGCTAGGTGACTATAGAGCTCCCTTTTGGCTTTTATATTAATTTAGGAATCTCTCTTCCTGCTGGATCTCTCTCCCCCTCCCTCCCTCCCTCTAGCTTTCTGCAATACATAAAAGGCATTGCAATTGTTTTTTAACTTAGCTCTGATAGTTCCAAGCACATGATTAGACCCTGATAAATTATACTAACAATCTTCATGAATAAGACGTCTTTTTTGCCAAGCAGTGTTAGTTATCAGACCTGTCAGTTATGTGTCATGCAAAGCTAGTAAATTGCTCTAGACTACGGGCTGTATATTTTTGCTATAATGAAATCATCAGTTGCTTCTAAAACATTCATTTTGCAATTGCCTCAATGAGTAAAAATGATCTTTCTGATGCCAGATTGTGTGCTCTTCAGCTCCTAATAGTTTAAGGAGGAGTTCACATTCAGTTCAAACATTCTAAATTAGCAAATTTTGTTATAAGACTGCCAGACAGAATTATGTCACATCTGATATACTAAGGATTTGGGGTGAGTTTTTCATGCTTTGGTGTAGCCTTTACTGCCTGTCAGCCTCACAATGAAGGGAGACTAAAACCAAAAATTTGAAAGCCAAAATTGTTACTGCTAGTCAAAATGGCTACATCCCTGAGCTCTCTTCATTCAGAGATTTGCCTCAGGCTGGACTTTTGTGTTCTACTTAAACAGACTAGACTCCAGGCATTATTCTGCTCTATTGCCCAGTAAGTTTTGGGTTCTTGAGTGATTTTAAAAATGATCATGTGACTTGAGCTGCATAATAGTAGAATCTGGCCATCCATGAAATAGGATATTTGAGGGATATCTGCACTAATATGATAAAGGAGATGTTGGAGATGTTTTTGAAAGAAGAAGCTAGATATACCCTTTTCCTGAACAAGCAAGCCCCCTGGAGCAATAGCAGTAGCAAAGGCAAAAATACTTACAGAATACAAGCAGTCATTTCCTTTTCATATGTTTTAAAAGACATTCTTCATTTCAGACTATGGAGCATCATCTATTCAAAGTATGTATGTCGTATAATCCTAATCTATAGAGCCACAAATTAACGAGGAGTGTTGTGATTCCGACTGTTTTAATATGAAAACATAAACATTTAACACTTCATCTAGAACTACACATTTCAGTTAGGTAGACAAGCTGCCATTGAACCTCATGGTCACTGGATTGAACTCGGTGCCACAAGCCAATGGCCACCTCAGTGTTGTGGCTTTTCACAGGTCACATTACCATATTGTGTGGACATAGAAATATGCAAAGACAGTCAAATAGAGATCAGGGCATGGATTTCAGTTCTTAAATTTGCCAGTGTCTCACTGCTTGGGGTCACACAAGTCACCAATGCCTTTCTGTTTCTAAGCAACCTCTAAATTTGATTCACCTTTGTGTTTCTGTTCCTGAGTAGCTGCTTCAGTCAGCTTGCTGGCTGCAGCTTGAAGTACAGTTTTCAACATCTTCAAATTTTAAGATACTTGTTAAAATGGAAACTTTTACTTCATTTCAGAAGCAGGAGAATTACAACAGTTATTTCTGTTTATATCATCCCTTGAAATTCAAATGTAAGCTAAGAACACTGAAGTATTAGGAACAAAACTGATTAATGATAGTGCAACTATGTCCGTATACTGGAAGAAAAAGTTTCTTTAACATCTTGGCTTGGCAGAAACCAAGGTAAGCAAAATGACTGCTACTGATAGGGAAATGCCTAAATGTCCCGGGATAAGCACAAGAGATAGGGAAATCCAAGTGCTGAAAAGGGAAATAGGGAGAAAGATGATTAGTTTAGAGAAGGCAGGAAAGAGAGTGGAAAGTAACAGTCACATGAAAAGTAAAAGCTGTAGGAGGGAGGAGGGACAATTTGATGTCAGCCTGGAGCAGGAAGTCTGAAGACAGCAGAAACTGCAAAGAAGAGTGAATATGTGAAAGCAGACTTTGATTGAAAAGATGATACTGTAGTGAGATGCATGAGGTGATGGCCGAAATACGAGGGTGCTTGAGTGACCAGGCAGGAGGAGGGAAGATAGAAAAGCAGCAACTAGGTTTGAATTTAAGACCTGATGATGATGTCTCCATTTTAACACAAATGAGAATACTTACTTATTAAGTATTGTATTTGATTAATGAGGGGTTAATGTATAATGTTAATGAAAAAGCCACTATCTATATTTATTTCAAAATTAGTTAAAAATATTGACCTATGCTATTAGCTAGCACGGTACTCACATATGATATTTGTCATTGGTGATAGCAGTTGTCTTAACATGAAAAAAACACATATGTCCCTTTGTCTAGACTTTGGCATCAGCGATGAGATAAAAGGGCATTGATCACCTCATAGCTGCTGGATTACATCCAGCTCAGGTTAGTAACAGAATTAGCTGGTAGGTATTTAGTGACCTGAATGAAATAAGGTTCATGTCCATTCAGGCTCCAGTGAGCCTGTGCCCTTTGCAAAAAACAGCATTTATTGCAAACCCGGTTTAAACAAGTTCTGAGGAATTCTGATGGATCTGAGAGGAAATAGCTCTTAAGGCTATCACTGAAGTGAACGTCACTTAAATTACTTCAGTCTCAAAGTCTGCCAATCTGGCACCATTCACAAATGCTGCATTCGTGTGGAAAGCAGCTTTACTATAAGAATTTATCTGTACAGTCTGGGATAATAACAAGTCCTTGAGTATGGTTATAGGCTTAGCAGGTACTATTCGGAATGATTCATGTGGTCTGCTCTGGTGAGTCATAAAGCTTGTTAGCAGGAATTGCCCTACTATAAGAGGAAATGTGTGCAAGACACCACTTAATGAATATAATATTAATTTTCTTACCGCTTCAGAGATGCAGTAGTGCTTTGATATCTCATCTTCCTCTTTAAACTTTCTGTTAGGAAAAGGCATACCAAATCACAAAGCTTGTACCCCCACAGTGTTTTTTTGTTTTCCAGAGAGAGAAGATTTGCTTTTAAAAGGCCCTGTTCATCAGAGCGTAAAGACCAGCTTACTAGAGGCAAAAGCCATAACTCTAAGGTAGCAAGATGAGGAAAGGTCATTAAAATTGTTGGCCCATAAAGAGAGAAATAGGATGGTAGGCATGGAGAAGAGCAGACATGACACAATATTATGTTTTCAGTGGAGTTCGGGATGAGATAACCATTGCAGTTTAAACTAAACAGTTTTAACTGATCAGAAGAAAATATAGGCATGGAAAAGTTCAGGATAAGTGAGAAAAGGGAGAGAAAAGCTAAGTGTGAGCCTGAGAATTTGAAAGAAGTTAAGTTAGAGAGTGAAGACTCTTCCTGCGCTGTGTATTTCTCCCTTCGTTCTACTTCTAAACATTTTCTTCACTAGTAAGGCAAAACTCTTTCAAAACTCTTTTATAATAACTTTTTTTTTTTTTTTAATGGGAGTTACATCTCTCACATTGGTGCTGGTGCCCGAGTTTTTGTGTGAGCTGTCCACAGTGCTTAGCGCACTTAGCCCAGCACCACTCTCCTGTAATTCAGCCGGTTGCAGTTCTTGCAGGAGTTCAGCCTCCAGCTATCTGTATTGGCATCAGTTTAGAAAATGATGCCCTGTCAAAGCTGAAACACGTTCATGCTCAATAAAAAGCTGTAAATGGCAGCATGCATGAGTTTCTTAGAATTCTTTTCATTTTCACTGAGATGTTATCAACTGCTGTAGCATTGATATTGAATGCATTGAATGGGCCAATGTGTGGAATTGTTATGCCACCTCCTCGTCAGAAAAGTCTTCCCCAGACATGTTCAGGGCAGTTACCTCATGGAGAATGTCATCTCTAATGTATATTTTTCCAGTGTTCCCTATCTCACTGGAAGAGCATATTCCCGTCACCTGAGGTATGATGCTACATGTTTGGTTCCTAGTGACTACTGAGGACCACTGGAGAACATAATCCAGCTTCCGTCTCATCCCTTTCCTAATGCTCTTGAGAAAACTTAAGATGGCCTGCAAAGTTAAGGCAGAGAAGTAGGGTTCTTTGTGTCTTCACTTAATGCAATCAATGGGAATTCTGGCTGTAAGAGTTGCCTTTTCTACTCAAACTTCTGTATGCTTTTCAGACTCCAAAAGATCTTATTTTATGAGTTCAACAAACAAAAGAATTCAGTCACAATTTGAGAAATCTGCTGTGTTGTTCCAAGGTACATGGGTCCCATTTCTTTGTTCTTTGTTATTTAATTTACTCTATAAAAACACTGTACAATGTTACTGACAGTTCAAAGAATAAATTAAAAACGATTTTTTTTTCCCCTCAAGAGAAGGAACTTGTTTTTCCTTTCCTTTACTACTCAACAAGAGATCCCAAGTGTTCATTTAATTGCTGTGCAAATACAAAATAAAGTGGCTTTGATACCGTAGATTATTCTGCTAACCTCCACTCTATTTGAATGACCTAGATATTATTCATGCTCAAGGTAATGTAACAGGAGAAGGCACTATAGTAAGTCTTTAACTGGTACAGTTCAGAATTGAGCAAATTTGTGCTAACATGGGCTACTCAATTAAACATTTTAAAGGGAGTATAACTCTTCCAATTTTAAGAGTATGGTCTATCCAAAATGTAAATCTTACCTTTTATTTAGACTGTGATTCCATATGAAGGCAATAGTACTTCAATTTGAATCAGTGAAGTTAAGGCCAATTACTTGACCTATAGTTACCTCTTTTTCTCTGTCTCAGTTTAGTTTTGTCTGTAGTTTTTAACTATAATCTTTTGTTATAGCACTTCTCTTTAATCGTAAGCTTTCTAACCACTTTTTTTTGCACAGTGTACAGAAGAGACAGACAGCTGTATAAGCTGCAGGCTTTTCTTATTTCCATTATGTCAAATTCATTTTGGAATTAGGCATCAGAAATTGTGCAGTCAAATTCATTCTCGACTAAGGCATCAAGATTGTGCAGTCAAGCTCAGAACAACAATGCTGCTTTGCTTATTATATAATGCTTCTTAAAGGAGTCCAGCCCATTTAATAGAATAAAATAACACCTTTGGTGTATATTAAACTTTCCTATACACACATGCAACTTTTTCTTGTATTTTGTTTCTTTTACTGAGTATCCTTAACAGAAACACATTAAATTCAATGAAAGCAGTAATTGGAAGCAGATTTAACCATTTGCAATGAAAGCATGTCAGGCAAAAATATAACCATACACAATTGTTGTAATTAAAATAAATATTGTTTTGGTGGAAGAAGCAGGAAGAAGACTATTATTTGTTTTACCCTTTCATGCTGTCAAATGAAAAAGTCTTATTCTTTTTGGCCTAAGGGTAAGAATTTGATTAGAATGCGTAAATTAATATTTTCTTTCATCAAGATTGAATGTCTCTATATAAATATACTGGTTTTTCAACTAGAAGGTTTAAGATTTGATTATGTTTGCTTTTAAATGTTGGGAGAGAGTACTGCTCATAGCAGAAAGGAGTTAGCTTTTCTAGTTCTTGTTCTGAAGGAAATTGGGTGATGTGAAGGCCCTTTCTAACTTTAATGTCTAATATTCGTTAGTGAGGCAGGCTTTGATGTGCAAAACAGCACGTAAAAAGACTCCCATCTATCTATTTGGCAACAGTTGCTTGACTTCTGCAGCTGTGTATCTACAAGAGTGAGATCACTATTTTGGTAATCCAGTGTAAAATCAGGGCCAGTGAACTGTTACCTGTTCAGCCTTAATTAATCTCTGGTTTGTCCAGCTTGCTTATCATCTGATAAAAATGAAGAAGATAGATAGATAGATCTGATGTGCTATTTTCTTTCTGACATTTTTTATTCTTGCTGTTCTGATTTCAACTACTTACACCTGAAATTCCTCATCAAATGACCATCCTAGCCTATATCCTAACAAAGCTCTGTACTTGATTTCAGAGGTTTTTAATCATTATAATGTATCGGTGTCTGCAGCTTAGCAATCATTTCCTCCAAAATAAGATTGTAAAGTGTGGGAATCAGTCAGCTGTCATTCCAGTGGCATCTCATTGTTCTGAGGAAAAGAGAAAAACAAATATTTAACTGTGGTGGAATTGCTGCCTTATTTGTATATCCTTGATGTTTTATTGGGATTTTAGTTATTAGATGACATATGGATAGAACAATTTTTTTTCAGAGGAGAAAGAGAGTAAAAATGTAGTTTATTTATTCTTTCACATATCCTTTCCTTTTATCTGCAGAGAGATTATTATGACTTACTTATTAATGATTTTCTTAACTTTGTGTTCTGTTAACACAACTCATATCGTAAGACCACTACCAGATATTCAAGTACTGCTTAAGAGAGATTTGTGTTTTCCTAAAGTCTACAATCTTCGAGCTTAAGCTTAAAAAAACCTGATTTTTAAATTTTTTTCCTGGACCTGCTAATACTGTCCAGATGACATTATCCATATCCTTCTCCCCAAATCAGGAGCTGAAGAATTCAGAAGTCTTCCTTTATGCTTCTCTTCAGTTCATCTTATTGCTTCTTCCTCAGGACTCTCTCAAGATATTGAGAGAGAGAAACAATGAGAGAAAAGGCAAGCTTTGTATTAAAGGTGATCTGGCTTCAAAATTCTCTTCTCCAAATACACTGAATCCTAGTTAAGGTTTCCTGTATGGCATGGTATAGGCATTGTGCTGTCTAAACTTCAGGACTCTGCTTCGGTCCTCCAGAATGCCAAAGCGGTGACTACAGCTCTGAGTTAACAAGTAATTATATTACTGGTACACCTGTGTCCCATAGCAATATAGCATTAAGTGTCTTAATGTCCTCACTGAATAAGCATAGGGCCACAACAGCTCTTCCTTTCACAGTAGTAGCCTAAATACTCTCGCCTTTCCAGAAGTCTATATTCGCTCCAGAGGTTTTAAACCAAGTCCTAGTTGATACCGCATTCATCTGCAGGTAATATCAGTGTCATACATTACAATATATTAAACTTTATGGCACCGAAAACTGTGATTCTCTCCTTTTGCTCTTTTAGAATGCACTTAATTATTGCCCTCTATAATACTGTATTCCTAGACTGCATTTCAGTGAGTTTTTTGCATGGGTGTATATTAGTCTTGCCATCCACAGAACTTGAGGTTCGTGTACACAACATAGACAAATTTATTTGAACCCTTGACTCATTATTTGCAAAGCTTCCACCTACCTTACATCTGTGACTTTCAGATAGGAAGACAGGAGAACTGAGAACTCTTATATCAGGCAAATTATGAAGTTTATCATCTTTCATTTGGACTATGCTCAGAATTTATTTTTGGGGCATTTGAGTTTTGCCTGTTAATCAAGGTATTCATTTCTCTGTACATAGTGTAAACAAAAATTGTGAGAAAAATATGCATGCCTATGAGTATGCATGAAGTATATGATCCGAAGACACCAATACATGCCAATACCAGAGCTGAATAACAGTGTTGGCTTACCTTTAGGTTGTCTATATCATTGTAACAACATGGGCAACATGGGCATCCATACATATCTATTTGCATGAGGCGTTATATTCTGGCACAGACATCTGCTTTGAATGTTTCCAGTTCTGCAGCAAGGTGCCCACCTTGTAGCAGCTGCTTTAGTGCTCTTCAAAATCCATCATCCCTGTATATAGTCTACCAACTCTCCTCTCTCCTGTCCGCTGAGATTCCCTTCCTTACGAAAAAATCACAGCAGGAGATGGTGGCTTGGTACTGTGCTTATACCATTCATATGCTGCCCAAAAGTGTCTAGGATACGTGAATGGATCAAGCAGGCATTAGCAGCAAACAATTTCTGATTTCAAGTGGCTGTTTATACCCATTCACTGTGGAATACACGTATGGTCAAAATAACTCAAAAATCCAGTTATTGTTCTGCAACATAACATATAATTCATTTTTTTCATCCACGTCATTACTGTGATTGTATAATCGGTCTTGTTTGCCTGAGGATGTGAGCAAGATCAGATTCAGTATTCAGTAGATTATACTCTTCTATTTTGAAAGTTTCATGTTTCCTTTCTGAATCTAAAGATAAACCATTGTATAAATCATGCTTCTGCAAAATTCTAGACCATCCATCGCTTTGAATGATATTAAAATAATATAGCCAGTTGAAATTCAGACTTAATTTTTATTAGAACAGGAGAGCTGATTTTTATGGGGAAGATGGGTGGAAATATTAAACAATCATCAAATGTATGACTTAAAAAAGTTTTTGAGGGAAAAAAAGATGGATTGTTTAGGAAAAAATATTTTTCCCTCCATTGTCATAAAAGGAACAAAAAAAATTAAGGAAAGATACTTTTCCAAACAGGTCTAATGAGGAAAACTTGGGTTCTTATGGAGTAATGTTTTCAGATATGTGAAACCTCAGCTAGGCAATGCCTCAGCTAGTACACAGGCAAAAAGTACTATAGCATAGCGCAGTCTTCTGGATCAGAAACTATGGGATTTCCTGTGTTGTCTGTTATTACTATCAAAAAAATTGTTTCTTCTGAGCATAATAATGTAAATATTGGATTCATACATTAGTAAAGACTAGATTTTGTCATACAATAATAAATATGTGTTCCCAAAACATCATGTTCTCTAAGATTTGGTGAATGACAGCAAGTTAAAATATATCAGCTTCTAAATATAAACCGAAGTAATCAAAATAAATATATTCG
Source organism: Struthio camelus (assembly GCF_040807025.1). Lineage (NCBI taxonomy): Eukaryota > Metazoa > Chordata > Aves > Struthioniformes > Struthionidae > Struthio > Struthio camelus. The sequence continues at coordinate 216,705,611 of NC_090942.1, read as the reverse complement.
TACTAGAAGTCATCACTGTTATTTGTAAAGTTCTGTGGAATCCATTTTATTTTTATGCAGCATTAAAAAGTTGTTAAAAGTTAGGTAAAATAAAATCCATATTTTCAATATATGCTTAGCCATTTTATGTTAGTACCTGATAAAAACAAACACAGAAACATTTGCTATGTTGGAAATTTGGGACTCATACTCTGGCCTGTTTGCCTGTGAAATCTATGGTATAGCACTCTCTCTTTTTTTCTTTTTTTCCTTTTTCCATATTTTTTTTTCTTTTCTTGAGCAATAGGAAATGGATTTCTGTCCTGCTGGAGTCGTTAACAGTTCAAAAATTTCCTGTTCTTCATAAAACATTATGAAGTGGAAATCTTTAGAAGTGAAAAGAAACAAATATCACACCTACTTCAATAACACTCCCCTTGGAAAGAAAGATTCATATTACTGCAGCAGTTAATAATTCAGTAGATGAAATAGAAAGAACTCTGACAACAAAGCCTGATTGAGGTGGAAAACTCTCCAAACCAGGCAGAGAAGGGATTTGTTCCCCGGTCTTCCTCAGAGGGTGGGTCATGAACATGTTTATGGACAGTTGCTGGGGAAGCAGGGCCCGGGTGAGGGGGCTTTGTTATCTTTGTCAAAACCAGCTCATGGACCTCCAGAAAGCTTTTACTTAGTTTACTTAGGATTTTATCATCAGAAATGTTTTCTTGAAGATTTTCTGTCCAGCTTTCTTTTCTGGGCTCCTTTCCCTGTGTCTTATCAACATACATGCTAACACTCATTGTTCCTCTTCCTTGGGATGCTGCTGACAAAAGATTTAAAACCAAATCTGCAAACCAAGAAAGCTTTGAAACTGCCCGCAACTCTTATGTGTGGAATCTGTGCTTTCTGCTTTCTGATTTCTGCTATGTCCAGCTACCACTACTTACGCAGCAGAAAATCATCATTCAGGAGTCGGAGGAACCTATGTCAAACTGCCAGAGGTGGCTAAGCTGCACTTGGTAGCAACTCCATTGCAAGATAGGAGGATCTATCTAGGCAATAGGACGAGGGATGACATGAAAAGAGGATGGTAGATGGAGTTTCTGCTCTGGAAGTTCTCTAACCAGCATTTTTTGCCAGAAATGCTCCTTATATCTCCAGGTTCCCCTGGAGCTACAGACTGGCCTTGCAGAGTCTGGCTGGAAGCCAGTTTCCTTGCCTGCATTGTTCTGCAGTGACCTTTGAGCACAGCAGAGAATTTAACTTGTAAAACTTCTATTTAAAATAAAATGGACTGATGAAGAGACTACCATAGTAAACTCATTTGAGCAGAAAACCCAAAACACAGTGGTCACAGAAGAATATGCACAGATATGCATGCAGAAACTGTGAAGTGCCGTATTAGTGCAAATTCTCACAGCCAGCCTTTTGGCTTTACTGTGTTATCTGGGCAAACTGACTTTTACATTTATCAGATACTAAACAGAAAAGCTCTGTCTTTCTGTGTAATGTTAAGCTGCTCAGATCTGTCGTTTGCATTTCTCCTGTAGGTGAATGGTATTGATCTTCGAGGTGCTACCCACGAGCAGGCTGCAGCTGCGTTAAAAGGAGCAGGGCAGACGGTAACAATCATAGCACAATACCAGCCGGAGGGTAAGTAAAATAGTAAACTTAAGGACATACTGTAAAAGATAAGTGCTTTAAAGCCACCCATTTAAAAGGATGAGGCTGGGTGTAGCTAGTGCTTTTCCCAGCTATCATCAGAAGTCATCCAGAATGAAAATTCAAGTGACAATTTTATCTCAAAGAAGTGGCTATATTTTTATTGCAATTTTTGCTTTTAGAAGTGTTTTATGCAACTATAAGAACTGTCTTTAAATGTGCATATAATAAGACAGTAATCAATACTTAGTTTATCATTTTATTTTCCTTGTTACTTATTCTATGTTCTCTTCTTTTCTCTTTTCCTGGAGGTAGATAGTGCAAAAAAGAAGTTAACAATGAACAGTAAAGACAGGAAGATTTGAAGTTGCCAGAGAGATCCATGATCAGAACTAAAGGAAGATAATCTCTTCCTGGTGAATGCATGCAGCCCCCCGTTATTACTATTGGATGACTGTGTCCTCGTAGCTCCAGGAGAATTAGCCCTGGCTAGCAAGTATTTACAAGAGAAACATGCTAAATAAAACTATCAACAGAAAATTTAGCAAAATATCAGACATTTAGGGTGCGATTTATCTCACCCAGCTTTTGATGTCTAATATTTAGCTTCCTGGGGTTTCAGCTAGTCAATTGGGCTCTGTTTCAGTGGAGAGAAGTAGGCACTGATTGATCTTACCGGTTCAGAGTTAAGTGACAGAGCTTCCTCTCGTTGTCCACAAGCTGCAGTTTTTCCTAACGTGAATTCTCTGATAAGAGCTAGAGATCATTTTCCTTCACAGCAGTCATTACTATAACCCTTTCTGCAGGTGAATTCTGCCCCTACAGGTGTCTAGGAAGACTTGCTGGCATCATTTTATCAGTTTTCAGTAAACACTGAAATAGCTAAATTTAGAAGTGTTACTATGACCTCTCAACCCAAGTTGTTGATTCTGCCTCCGTATGTCTACCTAGATCACACGTAGGTCTCAGGTGAAAGAGTGCAGTTTTAATAATAGGTTCTGCTGGTCATTTTTTTCAGAAACACTGGTGAGATGAGTTAGTACTGCCAGAGTTTATGCCACATGATACCGTCTTTTGATTCTCTAAATTCCGGTGATAGCACACAAAGAGAAAAAAGTTGGTATTTTAGTCAAACTTATAGTTGTGCTTCAGACCTGGTATCATGCACCCATTTTTTTGTTTATCTGCACTTGAGTCATCAAGCAAAACAAATTAGACTACGCTAAGAAATGTGCAGATGAGAGCAAAGGAAATTGTAAAAGTGTTTATATTTTATTAAATGAGTGGAATATCTTCATATAAAAATGCATAAGCAATAATTAGAGTTATTTCAAAGAAAAAATATTGAAAAGCAATTTCATTACAGATAGCCATCCACAGTGGATTCTCAATAAAAACATGTTCCCATTAGTTGTGGTAGTCTTGTTTGCCGTCTAGTGATTTTATACTGCAATTATCTCCATGGTATCTGAGTACTTACAGCAATCAACAGCATTTCAGAGTTGTTCTGTGCCATTGTTAATGCACAAAACATACATTGCTTGACAGATTTTCCTATTATACTTGAACTTGTAGCTGACATACTTTTCCGCTATATTTTACCAGCTCCGTACTCATCAAATTCAGTTTTAGCAAATACGCAATTCACATACTGTTGATTAAATCCATTAGACATTATATTAGCTATTTATTCCCTTCTTCCTATAATGCTGCTCCATACACCAAGGGCCCTGTTAAGGGCAGACTAGTCCAGACTGCGTGGCTCACCGCCAGTGGAACACAGCCACTTTTCTATTTCACCCAAATCATTCAGCAGACAGGAGAAAGGGGGGCCAAATAAAGAATAGGGCCCTAAACTTAGCATTTTTATAGGAAATGATTTAATTTGTTCAGGTAGTGAGGGGAGCTTGAGTCGCATACCTTGTCATACCACCTGAGGTGCTACATAATCACCCAGCCTATCATGTCCTACCACTGAAGAATTTCATTTTATTTGGAGATGCTGGTTAATGGAAATTGTGTAGATATGGATGTAAAATGAAGTATTTCACTCTTAAAAAACCCCAGCAGCAAAGAAAGCTGAAGCAGGTTTCAAAGAGCTCTTTAAATAACCTTGGCAGAGAATTATTTAAGAATTTATGAATCACATAGAAAGACAAACGTATTCTAGCTGTATCAGCATAAATATTTAACTTATTCTGAAGATCCTGCACAACTCTTTTTCTCCTTTCTATGCAATTTTTACTTGATTCTTTATTCATCCTGTCTTATCGTGAAGCGTATATTGGAATTACTTTAAAAATGCTTCTAAAACCAGTAAAGTGCATAAGCAAAGTAGACCTATGGCTTGATTTTTCCATTTTCACACTGAAATCTCTGAGTTGTTACTACAGTCTCAGGATTTTAAGGAGATCTCATAATAGCCACTGCAAATGTTAACTGATACCTTTTTTGTCTTCTCCAGCTTATTAAACAAATGTTTAATTGTTGCAAACAAAAACATTCAATGAAAACTTTAGCCATTGATATTTCCGGTATTAAGTGATAATGATAGAAGTGCTAGTCAATTTTAAAAGCTAGCTGATGATTAGCAATTAAAACTTTTAGTGAGAAAAATTTATGTTCTAATAATTTAGTGTTTATATGCTAAAGAAAAAACTACAACATACTTACCTTTGCAATAATATAATGTCTCCAAATTGAGTAACGTACTTCACTGTGGGAACAAGATGAGATGAATACTATAGTAACAGCTTTCAAAGTTTGAATTTTCCTTTCCTTGCCTTAAACAGTCAAAAGTTTATCTGAGCCTCGTATGAACTCCCCTCACATTTATGTGTATAGACTTGGCAGCAAATCTCTTGAGAATGGCAACTTCTGCAAAAAATCTGGGGCTTGCCTTCGACTTAAATAGCTTTTCCTCTTGATAGTGTGGCACTTTGGTTTCTTGTCTTGTCTGGAATAAAGAAATGCAAAGACTAGCAAAGATAAAATATCATAGCACCACAAAGTTCTCTAAATGCTGTCAGAGTTGTCGTTGGTGATGGACTTGCCTATCCCTCAAAAAGTGATGTTGGAAATAGGAGGTAAATCTGGAAAAGAGCACAGACAGTGAACAAAGGGAGAGTGGAAGATACAAAGAGTGATTTGCATGAGAAGGAGAGCTGGATGGAAGTACAAGAGATAGAGCAAAGAATGGAGAACAATTCCTTTTCCCTAGCTCTTCTGCTCTTTAATCTCTGTTTTCCTCAGGTACGTCACCATTATTTCTCTCATCTCTCTGAGAAACAGAATAAAAGATAAAAGAGGTATGAAAGTCCAAACAGAAATGAAAATTCTGTGAAAAAAAATACATGGAAGCAAGGGAGAAAGGGATCACAGACGTTAAAAAACAGAGCTCAACAGTGAGGACAAGAGCTATAACTGGATTTTCTTTCATTTTAAAAACTGGAAATTACCTGTGCACTGTATCTTATGTATTGTGTAAACAGAGGTCAAGTAGGGCTGAGCATCATGATCTGTAATGATCATTGTCACTCTGGTTCCTATGGAGGTTTATGCATGTATTCAGTTTTAAGTACACTATCTATCCTGTGGGCTTCAAAGAGACAACTTTGGTGTATTCACATGCTGCTTGCAGCTTCTGCACACAGTTTACATGGAATTAAAGACAATTTAAGGACCAAAACCACTTAGAACAAAATTAGAAGAGGGATCGATCACTTACAATTAGCTTTACTCTCCACTTTTTAATATTCTGAGAAGCATTTTTCTCTTCTCCATGCAGAGCAGCTCTTTCAGATATCTTCTGAAACATTGTACAAACGTAAAGCTAGTGAGTAGGCACTTCTCTTTTGCAAAATAAAAGCTTGACCCTGAGGAATAATCTTAGAAGGGTGGAGCAGTGTGTCTTTACTAAACAATTAATTGGAAATTACAATGGGAATATATACTGCGCAGGGAAATATTTTTTACACTTCTAGGCTTTTGTGCAGTACCTATTTTGATTGTAATGGCAGCAATGATAAACTACAGCCCAGTATAGAAGGAATTAAGAAAAAAGTATTTAGTCAGTGAAACTGAAGGACATTTTGAAATAAAGGGGAGCTTTGTCTGAAATACAGACAATTTGTCCTGAAAGTCATGGGTTGGGAGTTGGGGGAGGGGAGGAGAACTGGACTCCATAATGGAACTGCTGAAAAAGCCTTACTTTACATTTTATGTTCAAATGCTGTTAGTCCTTCCCATTGCAGCACTGTGAAAGGGGTAGATTTTAGTCCTAAGTTTTTTTTTTTTTTTGCAAATTATTCCATGTCAGTGACTTGTAAGCTGTGCTGCATTGCAGTGTCTTTGCAGCTATTCCTTTGCAACAATCCCTGGAAAACCCTTGAACCAGTCAGAAGTTTCATGTGCTTTAAATCTTTCAAGCAAGCCAATTAACTTCCTATCCTAACAGCTTGCATATGGGGAAAACGTTCATCAATTAGAGTTTGATTAGACTAGCTGACAATGCAGAGGTCGAAAAGTTGTTACAGCGAGAGAATTCCTGCTTTTTCCCCTTTTGAGTTAGCTATTAGCTGCTTGCTTAGTGACACTGCGCGTGGTGAGGAGGTCCGAGCCAGGCGTCTGGTGAGTGACTGAGCTTTAGTCGGAAAGAGAATCTCAGACAGAGAGATGCTGTGATAAGCAGCATCTTTCTTTGCAGACATCAGCTATGGGGAAGTTATTGGAGAACTGTACCTACAATTACAAGCATCTCATGGCAGCGATGGTAATAAATTCCCTTTTCAGTTCTTTTGTTCCTGAATCTGGGAGGCTCAGAGAGTGTATTGTAACAGACCCAGCTTTGATGAGCTGCATCAGCTTTTACAAAAGCGTAGTCCTTTTCTTATACCCTCATCTGACCTATTAATGCATGAAATCTGTTACTTTTAAAAAATCGGAGTGAAAATCTAGGAATCACTGTCAAAGGTCTCACCCTGAAAAAATTGATGGTTATTTTTTAGCTCTTTCCTCCATTTCGTTCCCTATCCTTGCCCCATAAAGGTAAAGGCTCATCTCCTATTTTGGTACAACTATCACATCTATTTCTGATTCAAATGTTTTAACTTTTCTAGCTGCTGCAGAAATAAGGTAGATACAAAATATTTGGGTAGAATAAATAATTGTATTTATTTATCTCCGTCTAGACCTCTTCTATGCTTTGAAATGTTCTCATGTTAAGAGCCTTTTTTCTCAGCTGTTGAAAATCTGTGTCGTTTAGATGACTTGGGTAAAGTTGCATCAATTTACAGCAGTTGGCTTCCATTATCTAGAAGCCTCTGTATCTAATTGCCAAAGAATGCAACATAGTTAGGTTATATTTCATGCGGGTGCATTTAGGAATATAACATAATCTAAGAATGCCTATACGGGATTTGACCGAAGGCCCGTTTGCTGAGGATCCTGTCTGAGTGGCCAACAGCTTAGAGAGAGAGATAAGAACAGGGCAAGCATGTAGCGGTACTTCCACTGTATACCGTCCAGCATATATCCAATGTTTTTCAGCCTCTGTGTTTGTTAGTGAATGTGCAATTCTGTATATGTGCACGCATATGCATATATATACACATGCAGACATGCACATGTGTGTGCAAAAAGTTACTTTTTTCCTAGTCTTAGCGCCTTTGTTTTTCCTTGCACTCTAGAGTTGTTGTTTCAGATCCTAATTTATTCATAGCAGTTGGTAGTGCACTAAAGTTCTCCTGTGCAGCAGACAAGGACTGCTGTCTCATTCAGCTGGCAGTAGCAAAGGGTTTTTTTCTGCCTCTTTTTACAGTGGCATCCCCAACTATGCTGGTTTCCATATTTACTGATTTATTCTTTTAACCAAGTAAGGGAATAGTAGCCTGCTTTCTCTGGCTGAATAGATGTCCTGTCTTCACTATTGAATCTTCTTTTCGACAACTAATTAGAACAGATAATCATTTAGTGTTGGAATGTGAAATTGCTACTTTACTCACTAGATCTTAAGAACCTATGCCTCCTCTCCTGCTTGTCCGTGCAATGCCCACTGAAGTGAAGTCAGCCAGATTGCAGATAATGCTATCAAAACTGTTTCTCCTTCTTCTAATAATTTTAACAGATTTTACCTCAACAGAAATGCAGAAGTTCACTGAGCAACAAATTGCTTCCTTGTTTCTTGCAAAGATTTCTGTATAAATTAAGATGTTTAACACTATTATGTGGCCTCAGTACTCAACTTTATGTAATGCATCAAATCACACACTCAAACTAATCCTTGAGTGTTCCAGGTTATGTCAGCAGTTAATGCATATGGTTAGGTGTTGTTTTACTTAGGTTTGCTGTTTTACTTTCTTTTCATCCAGGGAATACCACTTTGGTACCCTCAGGACAAATGCAGCAGTTACCAAGATAGTATCACACTTGTTTGGTCATCTAAGATACTTTAGCTATAGCTTGTTGCCTCTAGTTACTGCATATGCTGTAGAATACACTGCTTTTATTCTTACATTGTTGGAGCAAAGTTTCAACTTTATAATTTCGTTGCAAACTCCGAACTATCTTTACCTCAGGTGAAAGATAATAAAAAATACATGTTTCAAGTGAAAAGAACAGTTGAAAAATCTCCTCATCCACTTTAAAACAACTTCCTCTTATCACAGTGGTTCTTTTCTGTTTGCCTGAGCTGTCCTCACCACAACTTCCGCTCTACTGCATAGATTAACCATAGTCCCCAAGTGACTCTGCCTGCAAATGCTGGCAATGCCTCAGCACACAGAGCAAGATATTTTCTTTTACTTGTCATAGCCAAAGAAACACCGGGGATTACAAATGTTCCTTTAAAGTCAAGTTTCAGTAGGACACTCTTCAGAAGCACAGAAAGTTGTATTTTAATTCCTCTGTAAAATATAGAGAAGAGCACAATCCCAGCAGAGCTGCACAGTGGAGCTCCTCCAATACTGAATGTTATGTTTTATAAAAAGCATAATTTGGGTGTTTTTTTTCTTAGACTAAATAACCAAAATTACTATGCATGAAACAAGTTATGGCTTTGATTTCTTTTCTTGATGTTTTTTGTGATGATTCATTAACACTTAGTTGTGTTAGCATTTTTTTAAAGCTTCTGTCGTGATAAAAGTTATGATTTGGGGTGTGTGTGTAAGGCAGCCATCCCAGTCTGTTAGGCTGCATTTGCTGTTTCCTCACAGTGTCCTGAGCTTGCTTGATTCCCGTTTTCATAAATGTTTCAATTTAAAAACTTTTTCTGCAATTTAGTTATATTTAGCTCTTGTTTCTATCAGCAAGCTTTAATTCTTCTTAAATAGTATATTCTTCCATAAAGTTGACTCAGTATCAGCTATAGGAAGTTGTACAGACAAATATGATTTTCTTTTAAAACATGTCTTTTCCTGTTTTCATTTCAAATGTGATAATATAAAGTTATGTTTTGTTTGGGCTTTTTATGGTACTTGTTTCTCTGAGCTTCTGTTATTTCAGATCCTGCTCATTTTTTCATGGTTCATGTACAGTTTTTTTCTGCTTACTCTTATTTATATATACAGAGAAAATAGTATACCTGCTAAAAACTCATACTGGCGAAAGCAAATTACTTTTTTGGCAATTTCTTAATTAAAGTTTAGTACTTTCCTTTTTCCTATTTTCCTTAAGGTAATCATAATCATAAAGTAATAGGTTAGTCTCAATGGGAATGTGAATAAAGGGTTGATTTTATTTCTCCAACAGCTGTTATTTTTGCAGCTGCTAATTTTACTGTTAAGTATGAGGTACAATTTCTTCTCACTGCTTGTCCCTATTTTAGAATATGCTACACTAAAACTGTGTTGCCTGTTTTCAGCGTTACCTGACAGCTTTTCAGAAAACAAGAACTTTTAGCAATGTGTAGGATATAAATGGTTTTGTAAACTGGCTTTCTAATAGCTCTTCAACAGTAATAGGAATAATAATTTTATAACTCAAGTGATACTACAGAAATAGTTTCTAATTTTAGGTCTTTAGCAATAGAATGGAAAATGCTTCTTTGCTTTTTTGGTTCTCACTATGTTGGAAGGTACGTGAACTTGCGGAGTAAACATCTGAGTTGACAGAGAAGAGCCGAGGGATAATTATCTCTAAACCCAGATTAAGGAAAAATGTTGAAATTGTTTACAAATCACATTTCTATCTTTCTTCGTAATCTCACATTTTTCAGTTCTTAATTTTTCATATAATTTGAAAAACACGTGTTCTATATTAAAGACATACGTTTTGGAGTTTATTTTCTTTTTTACTCAGTTTTTAAGCAATGAATTTTACCAACACTTCTGTTACATTACATTACTTGTTTTACAGTGACGCCGTTTCATATATCGTATGACTTCAGCAGCGCATTTATTTCCAGCTATTTACTTTAAAAGTGTTATCTTTTCCTTCTTATTAATCTTTTTACTTTGCAAAGATTTCATCTGTTTCTTTGTTATGTTGGTTTTTAGTTACCTTCAGAGTCACTGTCTTTCCTACTTACTTTCCATTTGTGTAAGTTTTGTTCTGTTTCATCAGTACTGGTTTTCTTCGTCTTCATGATCTTATACAGCTTTGCCTTTAGAGGCTATTATGCTAACTTGAAACTGGTCCTGTGTGATTGGGCCGTTAAAGATACTGAAGGGTCTTCAAAAATAATATTTTTTATCCAAACAATTTAATAAATTCCATTTTCATAGAGTTCAAAAAGTCACTAGTAACAACTGGCTTTCTCTGCCTTCAGGTGAATTATTTCACACAGTGATATGACTGAAAATACAAATCATTTCATAAACTGGATGAGATTTCACAAATATAGTCAATATTACTAAATATTGTTCACATGCTTAAACTAAGACTCAAGTACACACATCTATGCAATCATTGCATGTTCAGCTTATGTCCTCAGATAATATGAACACTTTGACTACAGCAGAGAAAGCTTAAATTCTATGTAAAAATGCTGAACAAGCAAAATGTTTTGGTTTGTAGTTGAAGACATATTCTCTCAGGATTTCCTGGAGAACTGCTCTTGAATCTATTAAGAATAAAAACAAGAAGTAGGGCTCCCAAATCCATCCTGTGAGTTCAGGATGCATTTGCTCTAGTGTTTAATTAGAAATAGACAAATTAGAGAGACACGTTCAGGTGTGTCATTTTCTGCATGTCACAAAACGTTATAGAAAGGGCTAAACAGCAAGTGTAGGAGAGAATCAAGATCTGTGACATTAAAGGATTAAGGTTTCCCAAAACATCTAGTGATTAAAGTCTACTTCTGGAGATCTTTCATGCTAAGGAAAGACAGCAAGTCTCACGTAAAGTGACAGATGCCCAGGTAGCGTGGCTAAATATCAGAGGAGAAAGTGACATATAATGTGTTTTTATTTTTCAGGCCCAGTGCTCTGCCCACTGTCTCGACAGAATTCACAGTGAAGCCAATGCAAGTATTAGGCAGTCTTTTGGAATTGTTATTTGAGAAGTTTATAGTGCTTGACATGCTCAGGAGTTTTCATTTAATGACATTACAGAGCTTTGAATATACTAATTAAAAGGTAGAGCCTTTTTTCCATTGACTGAGCTAGTTGCCTAGGCCCTGTCTGTAGTCAGTGGGGAGGGATAAGCCTCTCTGATGGAGTTTTAGGATGAGATGTGTCTCTCCTCAGTAGCTATAGAGGGAATTTAGATGACTAACTTAGTCTGGATAGACAAACTAACTACGCTACCTAGAGCTAGGTGAATCAGTCTTTTCTGGTGTCCCTGTGAAGTAGCTACTAGAAAAGTAGCTTTCCCCGTTCCCTGGGTGATTTGCTAATGGATCCAGGAATAAATTCTTTGAGCCCTGTGCCTTTACTTTAGTTGCTAGACTACACTTTCCCTCAGGATTAATTCTTGAAGCAAATTAATAATTTAATTGATGGAGGGAGAAAAACTGGGAAAAATCACAGACAACTTAAAATTGCAATTGAGGTAGAAAATTAACAACAATTAAGATCTTCAAGTCCAGGAGATTTAAAGATAATCTCCCACATTCTTGTGACTTGACTTTTAAGTAGATTAGTCGGTTGATTTGCATTTATTAACTTCAGGTGAGAATGATGGCAAAATTAGAGAATTAAAAAAAAAAAAAAAGCATTATTTAAATAGCATTAGAGTTCTGCGTTTGCCTTTCTAAATCTGTTTTATAATTCCAGTGGTGACATAAGAGATATTTGGTGAAAGTTTCAGCACTGATTTGGGATGTACTTAACTGATACGTGATCATGTAGTTATGAAGAACAGAAATGCCGTTGACTAGGCTTTTATTCACACACATGCACACACAGTCATCGGCGACTGGAATTTGGATCCAGAGGGCCAGATTTTAAGAGCTGTGTTGGATGTCTGCAATAGATTTCTTCACAGTTGTCATATACCACACATGTTTAGATTGTTTGTGTCTGTGGAGGATAAATGGGAAGCTGTGTGGTATCTGATCACACAGTAATGCCATACATCAAAACTAATTTTCAGCAAGACAGTTCATTGGCTCTGGAAATGTTTACAACCATCGCTACTTCTACAGTAAATTCTTTTTCTATGTTCTTGATCTATGTTATTTTTTCTTTTTTATTGCTGGTAACCTGGCAGTTGACAAGAAATAAGAATCAGATTTATACTGCATAGTCAATCTCTGTGCCTAAAGGATCATTGAAGAAATGTCATCTGTCATGTCAGCTTCAAAAAAGCCGTCTCCTTAATATTGATTTTGAGTGAGAAAACCTTTTTGATGATGCATCAATGCACTGAAGATGCACAGCATCTTCAATCTTAACCTGCCTTTCCACTGGAGATTACTAATGGCTAACGTACTAATGGCTGAGTTAGAAATTTAGATGAAAGCTGAGGTAAAGGGGATAAATATTCAAAAAATAAATTTTAACCATAGTTCAATGTGCAAAAGCCTTTAAAATATATGACACCATTTACCCATAAAGTAAAAATTTCTATATATTTTAATCTGAGGATGCATTTTCTTTTAGAAGCTCTAGTATCTATTGAATATAACTACTTTTCCCCACCCTCACCCCCCACCCCATGTTCAGAGTTGAAAATGGTTTCAGAGATATTATAGTTAATATTTTCTAAGCTAGGTCCTCCAAGATAAACTCCTAAATGGAAGTATTCTGATTTTTTGAACTACTGAATTATGTAAATGCTCACTTTTAAAATTCATATAAATTGTATTCCACAGCCTAAACATGGACTTAGAAACCTGATATTAGTTACCAGTTCTGAGGTTGGTACTGGCCGTCTTTAAGTGCTTTCTAGTGACTTGCAAGGGAAACACGTGAGACTAACACAAGTAAATATTTTTAGTGCTTCTAGCATACTGCATATTTGCTTTTAAATGACTTATACAGAATAGCACAGAATTGCACAGAAAATTCAAACTTCACAAACTTTGAACAACATTTGTAAATATTGGCTTTAATTGTCCCATCAGTGCTGTTTGCCTAAAATGAAATGTGTGATAAAAATGGTGGTCAGGCAGCTTACTTCAGCTTAAGTTCAATGCATATGCCTCTTAGACAAGAATCTTTTTTTTTTTTTTTTTAAGGAGAATCAGGGCATGGTGTTTTTATAAATAAATATGTATCCTTATGTTTGTCTAAATTGGGCCCCAAAGCTGATGTTGTCAAAGTTAACGGTTGCTTTTGCAAATCTTGTTTAACAGAACCTCAGGATATCTTTATGCAGTGGTAAACAGCACTGTATAGATCAGGGCAGCTCTGACCTTGAGGACAGTGTCTTTCATCCCCACCAGACCTTGATAAGCCTTGCTAAAATCTCTCTTTGTTGTTCTGTGTTAACAGTGACATGTAACGAGTTTCCATATATGTATATGTAGTGCTGTAAGCATGTTGCAGAGTTATCATGCACTCACAGTGTCATGTTAGAGTCTTATTTCCTTCTTGTGCCAAGTATGGACAGCATCTGTGGTAGCATGCAGAAAGGATGACTAAGACCTATCCCCAGTAACTGATTTTCTTGGTTTGCTTTTGCTCTGGTCTGGGTACCACAGCAAACAAGAGTAGCATGCAAATGTGCCTGCAACAGCCCTTAGTGAGGATTTTGTTGGCGATCTCCAGACTTGCAGAGACAACCATCTGGCTACTGGAAGTGGGTATAAAAAAGGGTACAGAGGAGAGAATTACAAGTATTTGATATCCTGGCTCTTCTGTGATTGCATTTGTGAAGTGAGCGATAAGAATTTGTTGTAGAGCTGGATGCTTCAGTGGTGGCCCTAAGGCTTTTTTTTTTTTTTTTGTGCAATATTTTTTTGCTTCAATAATGTTCTTTTAAACCTCCATTATGTTATACGTGTATATGTATGTATTTGCGCAAAATTTTGTGTTGAGATACCCACCATCTAAAAAGCATTAGAGCAGCCCCTAATATAAATAACCTAAGAAAGGTCTGAGTGAGGAGATCTGCCTACACATCTTGGAGTATAGCTTACAGATACAGTAGTTTGTCTCCTAAGAGTAATGTAGCTGCATTAGCTTTACCTGGAGTAATATGCCCTGCTTCTCAGCCAGGCTGCTCCAAAATTTGCATGTAGCTTAGGCACTCTGTCCTGCTATAATTGATAACAACTCAGTGTAAGGTAAGTATCTTCTACATGTTGGTTTGCTAGTAGTCCTTCCCTTCTGCTTGTAGGCCTACCACAGAATTTATTTCTAGAGGAGACTTCACATTTTTCTCATTCTTGGATTGGATTCAGTAAAAATGTAAAATTATGAAGGTTGTGGTTACTAAAAGCAAAGTTTAATGAACAGATGATGGGGCTGGGAAAGAGAACACTGGAACTGGTGGGTACTGGTTCTCCGCTTGACTTTGCGTAACCACTCCCCACCCCCCGTTTTTGTTTTTTTTTTGGTTAACCTATATAGTCACCCTAAAAGATCAGCAAAGTGTATTATGGATTAGCCAGTATTTGTGTTTTGAAAGTACAGAGGGCAATATAAGTGCTAATTATTGTACAGAAACTGTAAGCAGTTTTAATATTATGAGTCGAACTGCATTGGAATTAAGAAATTTTAAATTAATAATATTAACTTTACATATTTAACATTGTCGTACAATAACCCAGAGAGGGGATGTGTCTGTAGCATGATGGAAATAACTGCTGCAGAGGAAAATATGAGTATCTTGCACATGCTAACTGCCTTATTCTATGTTGTTTATGCAGTCTCTATAAATATTTTATATACAAAATTGTATAGATTAAGTGTTACAAGTGACTGTCTAAAGTGAGGAATGAAAGGACTGCATTACTGTCATCTGTTCTGGGCTAAAGGAACTGTGTTCCCTACTGTGGGTAGAGGCAGGGCTGACTGAAGTCCAGTCTTCTCCTCCAAGCTTTATTTTAGAGCAATTAGAAGTGAGGTCATCTGTTTTCTGTTTAAATTCTTTATTGATGGAAGTTTATGGAGTTTCACTAAGTGAACTTTTTCACACATTCATCTGGTTTCCTTGAAAGTTTTCATCTACCAAATGAAACATTTCACTTCAAAATCATAGGCATTCAGGAAAAGTCTAAACTATTTCCATTTGAAAGGACTGTTGTGGTATTTTATGACTGATAAAGTTTGGGTGCATCATCTCCACGTTTTGTTCTCCAGGGACAGTGGTCACTTCTCCCAAGGCAGGATGTCCCAAAGCAGGAGCTCATAAGATGCATTTCTTCCTGGCCGACAGGTTAGAGTAAAGGAGTAGGAGCCCAACAGCAGTATTTTCCAAACGAGGATGTTTTGGATTGGGGCCAATAAATGAATATTTTCTGAGCAGTAAAAGAGACAAACCAGCTCTGATCAACTCCCTCTTCTGAGAAGGGGCTGCAGATTGCTGCCAGTATGAAACAAGCCCAGGTTACTCTCTATAAGTTGCATTTCATTTCCTGATGTACTTCTGGTTCAGATCTTTCTTTAGTGCTTCAAAATAAGCCCTTAGCTGTCAAAAGAGGCATGTGAAAAATCTAAGGTTGTCAAAAAGGTAGACAATACTACGGGCATTAGGTTCGATTGTAATGTACAAAAGTATCATTTATAATGATAGAATACTGCATTGTCACTTAGGGAGGTTGCCTGCTATAGTCTGCCGTGAATCCCTAGCCTTCTGCTCAGGAGAGCTTTTGTCTTTGAAATCTCTCAAAACATTTTTGGCTTAGCCAAGAGTGACTGAAAAATAGCATAAAATGTTTCTCAGCTCCTCTTACCATATCTATGGGAGTGTGTGTTGTCTCTTAGCACTTCTAGATCTGGAGAACAATGGGTAAGATGAGTAGTTAATACTGGGACCCTAACGGCAGACACTGAGCCACAACTGGTTCATAAACTTATTTTTTCTCTCTCTTTTTCCTTTTTTTTTTAAAACTAATTCTAATGCAGGTAAAAACAATTACTGCTGATTGCTTTTTACACTTATTCTGCATTCTCTTTTAAGTCTTTATATTGTTTCTAAGCTTGAAAACTCAATCATATTTAAATTGCTTGCATCAGTATAGTAAATAAAATAGCAATTACTGAGCAATCTGCTTTCTAACATAAAAAGTAATTTATGGCTGCAGTAGGCAATGTATTAAAATTCTATCAGTGAAATTAAAAATATAATGGCTGGAAAACCAAGTATGAGCTCAAAGAAAGCTGTAAAACTTCCAAATAACTAATGGCTAGCACCAATAAAATAGTGGATAGTGTTAAAAAATAAAAAGGTAGGTAAATTTATTCAAAAAGAGAATATGATTTAGATTGTTTAATATTCTAGATTCCTAACTGCGTATAGGAAAAAAATGAAACGTTCAATTTTCTATACCTATTTCCAGGGCTAAAATCTAGCACAACGATTTGCAAAGCAAGCCATGGCGAAGTGCTTACACAAATGATAAATTTTATACTGGGCCGTGTAAACAAAGCTGGGTTAAAGCAGAGAAGGAGTAGGCAGTAGGCTAGGGCTGCAGACTGAAAGGCTGGCAAAATAACAATAACGCCTCTGCCTGTTTTGCCTGTATGGGAGCCTTGGAAAGCCACACGAGGCGACTGCCTCCAGCATTGCCGGCAGTGTCAAGGTGTCCCCTTTCCTCAGCAGGAGGGTGAGCCTGGCTCTCCGAGGTTCTCCCCTTTCCTCTCCATCCCAGCTCTGCCCTTTCTCTCTATCCCCGTCCTTTTTGTTGCCAGTGTAGCCCAGCCTTTTATTCCTGAGGTGGAAAAGATCGCTTTTGCCTGCACTACAGAGGAGCCTTGAACTGGCTTTGTGTATATGGCTGTGGTCTCCAGTCCTACAATATGATGCTTATCGCAAAGAAGCGTTCTGTGAGGGTTTTTTTCTTCCAAGCCCGAAGAGGTGCTTTCTCATATTTTCCTTGTTTCCCCACAGATTTTCACTCTCAGTTCATGGTCTGTTGTGGCAATGCCAGCAGAAGAGGGCTACTTGACCTCGTGGTTAAAGCATAAGATTGACAACCAGGCATCGTGGGTTCTTCTTAACTCTACCACATACCTTTGCGTTGCTTATCAACTTTTTTTTTTTGCCTTTTTTTCCTCTAGGTTCTTCTACTGTTATGCTATTGCAGACCACTTTGGTTCTTTATATGGTGATGTTTGTAAAATGGGGTGTGACATAGCAAGGCGTAATGGAGCATGATAATAAGAACGTTGTGAAATTCAATGAGAGCCCTGTTCAGCACTTCACTGGGTCTTGAAGCCAGTGGGAGTTTTAGTGAGTAAGGTGCAAAAACAGGCTCTTTGACTATGGCTTAATCCTGAGATAACATTTTGTGAATTCAGTGGAAGCTGTGCATGTCCAACAATTGTCATATCAGTTCATTATAATTTGTAAAGTACTTTGAGATCTTCTGGGGACCAGGCTATTATACAAGCTTTAGTATGCACTGCCATGAGTGAGCTGATTTTGTGTTTAGACATAACTAATGGTTGTGAGCACCATGGTTAGTAATGTGTTTTTGGGACAGGAATCCTGCATTAAGTAAAATTAAATAAGAATAATTCATTATTTTAAGCGTTTTACTTATTTCCATGCATTAAGGTAATTGTGTGCAATTTTCAAAAATCCCTCTGTGACTTCAGTAATATGTAGGGCCCCTAAGTGTTTTTATTTGATGTAACTTGGGGTTCTAAGTCGCTTAACTTACACATAAGTGTATTCCGTGTGTTTGCCAGGCAATAATGACCAATGCCTGGAAGCACCACAAAGAGGTCTATGGTGAGTTGAGTTTTAATGCCAAAATCCAGAATGTCACTTCATTTGTGTATGAAGAGTGGAAAGTATTACTCAAATTGACATAATTTATTCTTTAAACTAATTTTTTGTGAATTTACAAGTAAACGTACTTATAAAACAGCTTTATAAACAGGTCTCTTAAATTATTCGTTACTTGAAGTCAGATTTTTTGGAGTGCCTTCTTCAATAGAGGTTGCCGTGTAATATTTTCCTTCAAAGAATTCCGTGAAAAATTTTCTTGTTCAGAAAATGGATGCAATGTTTTCAATAGATCTGATGCCAAAGGCATGCTGCCTCCTTTTTCATAATGGCTATCAATTCACATTGTTCTCAGGCAGCTGTTTTCATATTTCCAGCTCTTAAACACACTTGGTTTTCTTGCCAGAATAACCAGATCTGTAAACTTTCTAGGTTTGTAAATCTTGCTTGGGGCTAAATATATATCCCTGTGATGTATTTTACCTTAAATTATTGATATGTATGTTCAATTGTAACTCTTAATGCAGTTTTTGTCTGGGAATTATTATATAATGGTATTCAAGAATTCCTTTTTGTGTAAGAAATTTAGATATTAAATAGTGAGATAAATTTCTAGAGTATTCTTTGCATTCTTACTGACTGTGGAGATTTACTTCTTCATGTCCGTGATAAAGGTTGCTGGGGCTTGTGTAGCTTTCATCTGTGGGTCAGTATTTTAATGAACTTAGCATGTAGTATTCGTATTGTTATAGTCCCTAGAAGGCCCACTTGCAGACCTCAGTAAGTCATTGTAAAAACACGGAATAAAAAGAGTCTGGGTGTCTCTGAGAGCTGATGAAAAGCACTAAATGGAAAAAGACAGACAAGGTATGCAAAGGAAACAGTGTGAAATATTGGTCAAAATGACAAGGTGAGAGCCTAACTGTGACAGATTTTCCTGGAAGAGTCACAGCAAAAGGATAAGGTTTTGAAGAACAGTGGAAATAATGAATGGATATTTCCAAATTGCTCCTTGTGCCTATTAGGGGACCCTTAAAAGAAAGCCTGAGGGACCTTTCTGAACATTTGGCAGGTAGATATCAGGCACCCAGCATCATGGGCCAAATGTAGGTAGGAGAGTCCTATAGATGTATCCAGAGGGTTGTCTATCACCCAGACTATAATTACTGTTAAAGGAGGTGTGGATGCCTTGCTTGTGCAAGTGAGTGAGGTTTGATAGACCAGGCGGAGGAAGGAAGAGGGAAGATGTGGCCTGACCTCCGGTGCGTGGGTACTATTCTCCCAGCAATGGTCCGAATGGATTTGCTTGCTTTTGTCTAGGCTGTAGGGCAGTGGATAGCCACAAGAACGTCATACTATCCAAAATATGACATGGTGAAAGTATATATGAAAATGTAGCCAAGTAAGTTTATCCAAGTAACTGTCAGCCTTTCACAATGCCCACAGGAACTGGACACACTAGAAGCATTACATAACTAAATGTAAGTGAACACGTGCACACAGACGTAGATCTTTCCCGGTTTCCTATCTTTCTCTCTGCTTTCTGCTGGCTTTTTCCTGTAAACTCTTTGAAGTACTTTCTTTTTATGCCGTGAAAACATTGGATCTTTCAAAACAAAATTGTAAAGGCTTTCATTGCAGCATATAAACGCTTTACAGTCAAGGCGCGTATTTGAATTTCATGATAACAATGAAGAGAACAAATTAAAAATGAGTCAACATATGTGAACGTGAGTTACGTTAACCTGATATAACCTAGTTCCAGAGTCGCTGTTAATATTATCTTCAGCCGTACTTCCCACCACTGTAGAGAGCTGACATATAGATCAGTTCTGCAAACTGCAGTTTTGAGATAAACCATGGGATTGCAAGGATTTTTTTGATGGTGCTGTTGTGATTGATTGCTTGTGATGTTTTTGGTCACAGGAAGGTATTTTAAAATACAAATACAAATTTACAGCAAATTCTAAGCAATAAATAAATAATGTTAATATATAATATGCAATTATTTCTTAGGCTTTCTTAATCAATGACATTAAATTTATTTTTCTCTCTTAATTATTCTAAAATTATTTATAATATAGTAAATACATACACACTTACTTCTCTCCTGACTGTGAATTTTTAGTGCATAACAAACCATATCAAGTGAAGTTCAAAACCGGTCTTTATACTCATATTATGCAATTGCAAAGCCTACAGCATTAGTAATCAGCAAGAGCCTGATAAGAAAATACAAAACTATTACTTCCTATATCGCAAAGTGTTATACAAGAGCTCTGTTAGAAAATTGCTTTATCTGTTACTTGTACTGCATTTCGATTATTTTTGTCCAAATAAATAAAAAAGCAGCTTGTAAAAATAGGGTGATAATGAAAAGTAAATGGAAAAGATGATGTGTTCGTGAACACTTGAACAAAAAAGAAAAAGGAAGATACAGAAATAAAATTGATTTTATTTAGGTTTTGGTTGAAAATAATGAAATGAATGACTGTATTCTGAATCCTTGAGTTTCACAAACAGGCCTGTTTTCCTTGAGGGTCTTCCTGATTTTTTACAGTTCAATAGCCCAAAGATTTTCAGGTTGAGCATGTTTCAAATTATTCTTTTATATTTTTCCCTTCAAATTTTGGTCTGACTAGCAGAGACCTTTTACTAAGATAAAACTCCTAAGAGATGGACAGAATTCTTCAGTGATTCCAGAGAAACTGATTTAGATGCTTAGAGAAAACAAACAAACAAAAAAACCCAACAACTTCCTATAGGTTGTTTTGACAACTGAAAACACTTCTGAAAAGATGTAAATCAGTCTGACACACTGTGAGATTGTATAACTTCATCCATAACGGTGGGCTTACCTGTCAACCAAAGTATGAGTTCTCTTAATAGTTAGATTTCTGAACAGGTCTCTCCAAACCAGTCAGATTTGGTTATTGTGATTTAATTACTGTATTACATTGGTTAGTGCAAAAAGGCCACCCCGCTGTACCTCTGGTCTCCCACATGCATCTCACTTTATGCTGCAAGAATAAGCTAAGTAGGAATAATAAATAACTCACTGAAAAATGTTTACAGTTCTGCATTGCACACATCAAATCCTCTGTGCCTCACGAGAAATCTGTTGTTAAAGAATGCATTTTACTTCCTCATTTGGTCATTATATTTCACCACTTTATGGTAGAATATTTTGGCCAGAAGGAGTTGGTGTCATTGTATTTTTTGCACAAGTATGACTGGTAGATCATAGGCTGTGTATAGGAGAATTATGACAATGGTCAGCATCTGGAAAGCAATCTGTAGTCTGTGCCTCTGAATGTCCTCATGAATATGACAAACATCACAAAGAGCTGTAGAGATAAAATCGAGAGGAATCTGTTAGCTAATTTTAAAAATATTCTCCCCCTTCTTTGCTCAATGAATTTCCAACACAGTGAATGAAATCTACAATCATGATTTTCTTTTCTCTTGCAGAGCTTCCAATAACTGTGTGTGTATACACATGACTACTTAATAAGTATGTATTTGTGTGTGTTTTTATACCAACATACATGATCTAAGAAAGAGCATGTCATTGTGAAATCAGCCTTAAGACCAAGCAGAGATAAAGCAAGGCAACATGTAAGACAACATGTATATCATTCTATCAAATAATATAATTAGCATTAAATGAGAATCTTTTTTGCTGTTTTCCACACTCTAGAAAAGAGTCTTTTTATCTGCAATTAATCTGTCTTCTAGGGAAGACTGCATAAAAGGAATGTTTTACCTTCAGATTTTCACTTACTCATGTCAATAGTTGCTTCTAGAAGTCTATCAAGAGCTTCTTTTCTCAAGCAAAGCCATGACCCCCTGACAGCTGGAGGGTTTCGCTGGAAAGGATCAGCTGTGAGCTTAAGTTCTGAATGTAAGTGCTTAGGATGCTGATAAGCATATGCTGATAAGCCCCTATAGCCTTGCAGGGTCAGGCTCCATATGACCGTGGTTCATGGTGGGAGTTACAAGGTTTGGTTGCCTTTATAGGTTCAATGCAGTTTTGGCAAGCAAAGTCCTGTCTTGTAGCATGGCGGTAAGGCACCACTTTAAATTAGAGAGTGAGGCCTCTAATAAACACCTAACTCCCTGTATATCTCAAGCAATAAAAACATATTTTCTCCCCGACAGTTTTCAGAATATCTAGGCAGATTTCAAACACTTTTTGTCATTAATACTGCACAGATGTAATTCTGTGTAGGTATAGTCCTAACTACATCTGTGCTAATAAAGTATGCAGGGCTATTTTAAGTGTTAAATTGATATCATGGTCTCTGGCACAGTTTTTGGCTTGGGCCAAATGTTACCTTTGCAAACAAGCCTTGGCCATAGTTCAGGAGTTAGCCTGAGACAAGTGTCATTGACATTTGGCATTTTAATTACGGCCAACGTACTTTAGCCTTATGGATATGTTATTAGTTGTTCTGAAAGCCATAAACAGTCCCTGGACCAGTATCTAAGGTAGATGTAGCCACAGGGTCCTTTCCTACAGACAATGACTTGCATGAGTCATGCTGGTGGCGGCAGCTGAACTATTTAGATGTGTTTGTATGACTTCTCTGGCTATTATCTTTTCCTAATAAGAGAATAATAGCATTGTTTCTGATTCCAGTTCTGAATTTGAGATTTAAAACAATATTTGTCTTATGGAAAGAAAAAAAAAAAAGAAATAAAAAAAGACTAGACTTGGTCCAAAAGCAGCTGCCTTTGGTTATTTTTATCTCACATCTATTTATTTATGTCCCTCTTTTCTTTATGTCCCCTTCTGTCACTAATTTATTTTTGCTGTTTTGGGGTTTCTGTTGTCACTGACCTATTGTTCTTTTAAAATAATTGCTTCTTAGAGAGCCTAACATTTGAGAAACAATCACAGAATCATGACCAAAAAAATAATCTTTATTCTAAAGAACACTTTGATCTTTTTCCAGCCGTGGTACTTTACAAAATCCAATTAATTTTCCCAGTGTGATTCCTTTTAGCCAAAGTGAGCAATGAGTGTAGAGTAATTGTTTTACTTATTGACCAGCAGCTGACTAATTCACTGTCTGTTTCTCGTGCTTTTACCAACATTTGTTAATGTTTGGGTTGTGGCTGCCACAGCGGATGTTTACTTGCTTATAAGAGCATTTTTCTAGCAGCTTCGGTTTCCTAATTTTATAGACTAATTGAAATGTCAGAGCATGCTTGAATTGACATTCTATGTATTACCTCCGATTTTTTTTTTCTATTGATGTTAGCTTGGAGATTACTTTGAAAGGGAATTTTTTACGGCTTATCAAGATGAAATCAGTATCACATTTTATAAGAACTTTGTTTCTAGATGCCATATGGCTGGTCTTGCCTTTATTTTCTTCTTCTTCCCTCTCTAGTTTTCATTTCCTTCCCCTTTATGTTGTATCCTGATCTTTATGCTGAATTGTAAAAGGATGGTTTTATAGTGTCTTTAGTATAGTCTTTATTGTGTTGGCCTTGATATCCTTTGTTATTTAAATTTGGAGGATTTTTACCCCAGGAATAAATGGACCTTTTATAAATACTGCAGCTTTTCTCTGCTCACCCTTGAGATAAACCTGCTGCTAAGTCAATATTTTTAAATTGGGCTTGATTCTCCTGTCTTTAATTGAGAGTGGAATACAAAGGAAATAGGAGAAATGCCAAGAATTTGACAGCCCTGACCCAAAGCACCTTGGTCCAGTTCTGAGCAGAGCCCAGAAAAAATGCCCACCAGAGAACGGCAGTGGCCCTTAATAGTCCTGCTCAGGTCTGCCTCATCCCTGGGTGTCCAAAGCCGTGGTCTGACATAAAATTCATTTGGTTGCTCAGTGGCTCATACTGCTACATTTTGGGTTTTTCTTGTTTTTCTTGTTCTTGTTCTGCTTAGATTCCATTTTATATTTCCTCTCTTTACTTCTAAAATTTACTATTTTTATTTTCTTTATGTTGGATTCATTTCAGTCTTTTAAACCTGAAGGTTCAAAAAGATTTGGTAGGTATTGGCAAATACCTGACCAAAACTTTTAGGAAAGGTGCTTTATTCATGTCTAATCTTACTTCTCAATTTCAAATCATGAGCTCCATTCTATACCACAGTCTGAGCAAGAATTGTTTTCTCTCTAGTCATCCCTTACAGTTTTTTGTATAAATAAGCAATCTGGAGTGATATTTTTGAATAGCTTCTTTGACGCGTTGCCTCTGTTTACTCTCTCTCCCTATGTCTAACTAGTTCAAATTCTCCATTAGCCTTAATTTGTTTTGTTTTTCCCCACAGCACTCTCAGAGGGTTTTGCTTTGCCTTTTTTATTATTACTTCTAATGAGAAAGTAGAAACTGGTTGATAACTTTTCAGTGGAATAATTTTTGTCAGAAAATGCTGATTGTACAAAATTAGCTCTGAAAAATCCTCTGAGAGAAAGTGGAAATTAGGGATGTCACTGTTACGTGCCGGAGTCAAAACTTAGGGCTCCCAATTCCTATGCCGTTTCTGTCTACTCAGGGTAATCTGCTTCTGCAGAGCTCACAGTTCAAGTGGCTTCAACAGTTTCAGAATCAAGCCTAACAGTGGAAAAAGAAGAGTGTTTTCTCTTAATTTATGTTTCCTCCTAATTTGAGAGAATTTTGCCTCAAAAATTCAAAGCTTTTCTTAAGATAAAGAGTATGCTTTTGGCTCAGCTTTTATGAATCAGTCTATAATAGAAGTAATTAGAGTACTTTCAAGCAAGCCTCTCCATCCCAGGACGATACACAATTATAATATTGATGGGGCAGAGCTCAGCAGTTCCTACTGTCTCCTAATCAGTGGCAGTGTGTATGCTACCCTGAGTGCTAACAGAGAGCCGTTCTGACCAGTGCACTGTAATTCTGGACACTTATTCTCAGGGTACACATGTGGTGTATGTAATCTTTGTGCCTCAGCCCTCACTCAGCCACAGACTTATTTCACCTCTCTTCTGTCCTGTTCTTCTTGCCTCCTATTCAAAAATTTCTGCTCCAACTTCTTTTCATTTTTTCCTGCTTTGGAACAGTCTTTTACCATATGTTTATGGTTTGCCAGCTGTCTTGCAGTTTAACTCCCTTTGCCTGCTCTGTCTTTTGATTCTTCTGTTAAGATGTATCCCAACAGGCTGCATCTGTTTCCAAAGGAATTCTTAATGCCATGCAAACCTCTTCTGAATGCATCAGCTTGAGAGCAATACAGACAAAACAGACCTGCTCTGGCAGAAGGATGGACCAATAGAAGTATCAGTTCCAGTATTCTTCTGTTTGTGCCCAAGGCCTGTGGTCCTCAGCGTGTGACCGGCTAGCTGATGTTAAGAATGACATTAGTTTCATTTCTGCACATACCACCTCAAAGGTCTACTAAAAGACAATTTAATGCAAGTTGAATTTGAATTCAACAGACACAGTAGCTGCTCTCTCTACCTTCTTCATCTGGAGCTTGCCCCTTTTTTAAAATAAAAAACCTCCCCAATACTGACCATGTTTCCCAAGTGCTCTCCCCACTTAGCATTACTACTGTCTAATGCCATCATTTAAACGCACTGTTGCCTTTTGAACCAGAGTTTGGCTCAACGCTGTAGAAACAATTTAGTGCCGTTCCTAGCCAGTGTGGTCTCAGCCTAACACCTAGACAGACTGCCATTGGCAAAGGGAGGACCAGCAAAGCCAGGGCAACGTGCAGCAGCTGTGGGAAAGGTAGTAATGAGTCACAGGTTGTTGCACCCACTATGCACTGAAAAATGAACAGCTCTTAAATAAAATTGTAAAGTTGTATGATAAGCATGCCTTTTGTTCAAATTGCATGGCAACCGAGCATTTGACCTCTTCAAATGGTATGATCCATATGGCATGTGCTTGGCGGCAGATTTCCCTAGTGAGCCTAACAGGTGCGGACTGATCCTTGCTCTGCCCTGGGACTGCCTTTGTGGCAAGAGATGTTATTATCTTCAGCCCTCCTCCAGAATTTTTGTGATCTTAAATTTGTAGCTAAGGCTCAATTGGAGTCCTGCTGATTGACATCTGTCACATGTGTTGAAACAACATGTCTCACAAGTGTTACTAGTCGTCGCTTTTCTGAAGTGGACTTTCTTCTATTTTGGGCCACAAATGTGGCTTTGAACATCAGAATTATGTACTGTTAATTTTTTGCTTTTTACAAGCGTAGAGAATAGAGCCTAGACAGAAGAAATAATAAAGACTATGAGGAGAAGGCAGCGAACAAACGAGGGTGTTCAGATCAGGTTTCATGGCAGTTTTAATGACTAGGCTCACCGCTTTTTCTAGAACGCTGTTAGCTTTGCCCTGTTGCTCCCTCGTTTTTCTGCCATTGTGGCTCCATACTGCAGCAAAGCTGCATCTCATTACCCAGCCTCAGTTGATGTTTATCTCGTTGTTCTGAAGCTCTCACAAATACAAGAATCATTTTGGAGAGATGATATGTGGTTTGATTCCCCTTCTGAGGGGAACCAGATTTTTCTCGTCGACAACCAAGACTGTCACTGCTTGGCCATCTAAACCCTCTGAATTTTCTTTTGCTTTTTCAAAACCAAGGTACTTTTCCACTGGTTAACATAGTGCAGACCGCACTCTTTTTGCGAGGCATAATGCCGTAATCAAATCAATTTTCAGACCAGTAGCTGCTTGGTGAAAGCGTTTGCCTTCCCAGCTGTGGTGTGGCTGTGGGACAGAGCGATAAGAGACGCCTGCCCTCTTGCAGAGCCTATGTCCTTTCCCATCACCAGGAGTACGGCTGGTACCACTCCTTCCTCTGCAGCAGGGTGGCTTCACCCCCTTACTCATCTGAGATCAGGTTTTCAAGTGTTATCCAGCCCCAACAGGCCTGCAGTGCAGTTATGTCCAGCAGAAATGTCATAAATTGTTTAATTCATGAACTGACTCTTTGGGAAAATAGGCTACTCTGTAGGCCTTTGGGGAAATGGGCCAGGTGTTGTGTTCGTTGCCTGAATAGAAGTTTTGTTAGACTGTTGTCTCAGGATATATTTGTTTACCGAGAAGGAACAGGAAAATTACTATGAGCAGGGAGAGTTTTTATTCTACAAAGGGCAATTTTTTCTCAAATGAAAACCACTTTGTTTTTTAACAGTTCTAAACCTTAGCATTGTGGTTCTGCTTTTAAAAATCTGCATGCGATTTATGAAATCATTCTCCAGCTCAGGTAACTGAACCATACGGGCACTCAATTAATATCAGCAGCAGGAGGTTACTCCATGTCTTAGGGAATAACAACAGCTCACCTAGCACGAGCGGTGGGTGCATCCTAGCAGCAAAATGTAATAACCAGGTGGAGGTGCCTGCTATTTTGGCAGTGAGAGCAGGGCGCTGAGGCAGAGGAGCCCTACGAAGGGGATGCTCACTGACTCACCAGTCTCCATGACAGTGCAGAAACAGGCGAGTGATGACGATAGGCTGGAGGTGGGCCTGTTCGCTCTGCTGTCAAGATGATAATAAGACTTTAAATCAGTAGAAGCAATTTAGAAGCAAAAGGCATTAGAGCTCATTATTAATTCCCTAAGGAGTCCAGCTCCCAATCCAGCTACCTCCTCTCAAAACTTTCAGAGCCTTTTGAACATCAGCGATAACTGGAAAGCAATACAAGATGTCATCAAAAAGTTGCATTGTTCTCCCACAGATGTGCAAAAGCTTTTCATTGCTACCTTGTGTTTGAGCTAGCAAGTGGTTTACATACTCAGCTGTCTTTTCACACTATGAAAACCTACTTAGATGGGTTGAGGGTTTTACTGGAAACATCTTGTAAACAGACTAAAGATGATAAAAAGTAGATATAGCAAGGTAGCTCTGTTGAAAGCAGAGGTTCAAGAATTACGGTGAAATGGCTTGAATATGTGATTGTCTTTTGGTCGCTATCAGTGTCTGGCATCTTCAAACTGAGGCAAAATCACCCTGCCATGAAAACTGTTGTCCAGAGGCAGAAAACAAGCACAGCAACAGTGGACTGAAGAACACATAGTGGCAACACCCACAAACAGGAAAACAAAACATAAAAGAAAAATCTTATAAAGGCTGTACAAGGTCTGTTAGATGCTGTGTGCAAATTTTTTACTTTAGGTAAACGTGATGAAAATTGTTCTTGACAGAAGAGTACCTTGGTATACTGATCCCTTGTACCACTCGAGACAAGAAGCTAAGAAATTGGAAGGTTTGGGGGAGAAGGGTTTTGGGAAAAAGTTGTGTAATTTTCATTGCTGGTTTTAAAATACAGGAAGCACCTTTCAGTCTCGGGAGCATCAGCAGTTCTCCTTAATTTGAGTAGCCTTTGTCTTATGTGCAAGTTTTAATTTGGGAATGGGACATGAATGCATCTCTCTCCACTTCTGCTGCAGCTGTATACAGGATTTGTAGGTTTGTTGTCCTTGTTTTCAGTGTGGAGCAGATAAAAGGGAACAGCGTAGGGATCTGCAATATATGTACTGTCATGTTGTTGTACCTTCATGCTCTCGTTTGGTGTTCGCTTTGTTTTCCAGCTAGCATGCAGAAACCACTGGGTCTACTTAGTTTTTCTTCTAGAAAGCTCCTCTCGATTCTCTTCTGCCACATTTATTGTTTCTGGGACTTGCATATGTACATGCAAGGTAACATGCTGTGTTGTGTATGTATCTGTGTATAAGACAGGATGTGATACACAAAGGGAATAAGGACTGAAAATTTGTATGGCAATGCATATGAATTATGTTTAGTTAGAGTTCAAAATATAAGATAGTTGAAAGAGAATTTTAAGACTGAAGAGTTGTGGTGATTTTTTTTTCATAACTATTCCCTTTCAGTAAAGGAGAAACAATAATGATCCAGTAGCCATTTTTGGTGCATCAGCAATGTTACCATTTACTTCATACAGCCAGATGAAATTCCTGCTAAGCTTCATGAGGATATTTTTAAGTCTTTTAATAAAGGTTTGCATTAGACTTAGTAATTTATCATTTTACTAATTGTACTAAACTGTCTCTAGACAAATCTCTTCAAGACTTAATCTTAGCAACAGTATGTTGTTTTTACATCAGTTCCCTGAGTAAGAAAGTTTTTTTCACACTAGTCTTCCAATCCATATGAATTCAGGAAATTATCTGGGCAAATAAGGCATTAGGTGACACTGATCAAAGTCTCAAAAAATTCCTTGATTTTCTTTTGCACTACTATACATTTCTTAGCCTTTGTTGATGTGCCAAATGAACTAAAGGAATTAAAATTATCAAATGCATGAGATCAAAAATTGGCCTGCATAATTTCATAAGAATTTTAAAGTAAATGTCTTGACATAAAACAAGGAGACTCAGAAGTCTATTTTCTTGCCACGTTATAATTTACACTAGGAAATATTTTCCATACTGACTTTCAAATGTTTTGATATACCCAGACTTTCATCTGAACGTGAATTATTAATTTCCCTTAAAATGCTGCTTTACATGCTGTATTTGCTGTTCTAATTTATTTTTATTTTGTTTAGGAGCACTATGAATTGTACTTGACCTCTCCATCTTCAGTTGGTTTTGCCTGCTTGCTTCTGTGCTCTGTATAAGACTTGGCTGGAGACAAGGGCATACAATGTAAGGGAAAATGTGAGGTTGTAAAACAAGGCGTGTGGCCAAAATCCCTATTTAGAACAGCATTTTTTTGTCTTAGTCACATTGTGTATATATTTCGCCTCTCACCTACTCTGGATGCTAATATCGGGTGTGTATGCACTTGAAACTTTGGATGGCAACTCAGAAGAGGAGCTTGGGAGGCGGTTTCTTACACTAGGCAATATTAGGGAATGTAAGTGATCCTCACTAGACATTTTAAGGAGAAAAATAATTTTCCTAAGTCTGTTAAAGTCATTCTTATTGTACTTTTAACAACATATGCGTCAGGGTGAAAAAAACGGAGTAGTAAGCCAGTAAATAGCAGCTGCATTGCTAGAAAAGAAATTTGACTCCACTGTACGTTAAAGTTGTAAAAAGAGTTCTCAAGTCGGTGGTTGTAACAAGTAGGCACATTTCCAAGGACAGCGATAGGAGCAAAGGAGATGTCATCCCTGTGTTAGTCCTTTGTGGTACAGTATATGCTCTGGATCATAGGAAACTGCATGACTCCCCCTGAATATCTCAGCATCCCTAATACCAATAACAGAGGAACCTGCCAAGGAAAAATACTTATGTTAGAAGAGGAAGGGGAGACTTGTCATAATAAGAAAAAGACAGCTTAGATTTAATCCAAAATATTTCAAAATATTTTTTTCAGTAATGTGATGCACAGTTGTGACTCAAAATTATGATCCCCAGATACAAGTTCATGAGTCCTTGTGTTCCTTTTCACAGAATCACAGAATCACAGAATGGTTGAGGTTGGAAGGGACCTCTGGAGATCATCTAGTCCAACCTCCCTGCTCAAGCAGGGTCACCTAGAGCATATTTCCCAGGATCACATCCAGACGGGTTTTGAATATCTCCAGCGAAGGAGACTCCCCTACCTCTCTGGGCAACCTGTTCCAGTGCTCTGTCACCCTCACAGTGAAGAAGTTTTTTCTCAGGTTTAGGTGGAACTGCCTGTGGTTCAGTTACTGCCTGTTGCCTCTTGTCCTGTTGCTGGGCATCACGGAGAAGAGACTGGCCTCATCCTCTTGACACTCCCCCTTCAGATACTTACACAGGTTGATCAGATCACCTCTCAGTCTTCTCTTCTCCAGGCTGAACAGGCCCAGCTCTTGCAGTCTTTCTTCCTATGAGAGATGCTCCAGTCCCCTCATCATCTTTGTAGCCTTCCTCTGGACTCTCTCCAGGAGTGCCATGTCTCTCATGTGTCCAAGAGAGCCCAGAACTGGACACAGTACTCCAGGTGAGGCCTCCCCAGGGCTGAGGAGAGGGGCAGGATCACCTCCCTCCACCTGCTGGCAACACTCTGCCTCATGCAGCCCAGGACCCCATTGGCCTTCTTGGCCACAAGGGCACACTGCTGCCTCATGCTTAACTGGTTGTCCACCAGCACTCCCAGGTC
Organism: Struthio camelus; assembly: GCF_040807025.1. Classification (NCBI taxonomy): domain Eukaryota; kingdom Metazoa; phylum Chordata; class Aves; order Struthioniformes; family Struthionidae; genus Struthio; species Struthio camelus. The sequence continues at coordinate 216,674,657 of NC_090942.1, read as the reverse complement.
CTTCTCGGCAGAGCTGCTTTCCAGCAGGTCAACCCCCAGCCTGTACTGGTGCAATGGGTTCTTCCTCCCTAGGTGCAGGACCCTGCACTTGCCTTTGTTGAACTTCAGGAGGTTCCTCTCCGCCCACCTCTCCAGCCTGTCCAGGCCCCTCTTAATGGCAGCACAGCCTTCTGGTGTGTCAGCCGCTCCCCCCAGTTTAATATCATCAGCCAACTTGCTGAGGGTGCACTCTGTGCCTTCCTCCAGGTCATTGATGAATACATTGAGCAAGACTGGAGCCAGGACTGCCCCCTGGGGGACACCACTAGCCACAGGCCTCCAACTAGACTCTGTGCCATTCACCACAACCCTCTGAGCTCGGCCATCCAGCCAGTTCTCAATCCACCTCACCGTCCACTCATCGAGCCCACACTTCCTGAACTTACCTAGGAGGATGTGATGGGAGACAGTGTCCAAAGCCTTGCTGAAGTCCAGGGAGACAACATCCACTGCTCTGCCCTCATCTCCCCAGCCAGTCATTCTGTCATAGAAGGCTATCAGATTGGTCCAGCATGATTTCCCTTTGGTGAATCCCTACTGACTACTCCTGATCACCTTCTTGTCCTCCGTATGCTTAGGGATGACCTCGAGGAGGAGCTGTTCCATCACCTTTCCAGGGATGGAGGTGAGGCTGACAGGCCTGTAGTTTCCTGGCTCCTCCTTCTTGCCCTTTTGGAAGACTGGCGTGACATTGGCTTTCTTCCAGTCCCCAGGCACCTTTCAGCACATTGTTAGTGTATCATCATACATATTTTGGAATATTTCGGAAGAAGGTGCTATTTGGATGAAAAGTTGAAAGTAGTGAAAGGAAAACACAAATAAATAGTTGCTTCATGATAAAAACAAGTACTCCAAGATTATGTAACTCACCTAAAATGGCAACGCAACATGCTGCCTTTGTATAAAGAGTTTTGCACAAATAAAATCATTTGAATAAAAGTGGATGGAGATGGATCCTGGGAGCATGACAAAATAAATTTAGCAGCATGAAAGAAAAAGATAAATCTGCAAACAGAAAGGCAGTTAAAAAGCAAATTAAAAAACTGGATAATCTCTTAGAGATGGTAATGACAGTTTGTTTAAAAATAGGCAGAAGGATTGCTGAAATACTGAACCACTTTTTTCCTCTAATACTTAATAAAAAGAATGAACTGTGAACCCAGTGTTCAATTTCCATATGTGGAAAAAACAGAAGTTAGTATCCAGATTGAATCAATAAGAAATAAGAATGGTGAACAGTGCTTCCACTCCAAAACTAAACAAAGTTTATTCTAAAAAATTTAAAAAGTGAGATGAATTAGAAACATCTTTGTAAATCAGTAAGAAACCTCTTTGATATCTTCCTCTTTGAAAGATGGGGAGATATATCAGTGCCTCAGCTAAAATCTTGAATCCTAAACTTTGAGAAAGTCATCCAAAATCTTCAGTTTGCAATCACCTGAATAATAAGTGATAAAAGGACTGACCTGACTGAGTAAGATGTGGCTGCCTTCTGCTGATTCTGCTGTAACCATTATTGGGATATCTTATTAATACTCCTCTAAGTCTCACCTTAAAAAATACCATTTTTTGGGAAAAAAAAAAAAAAAAAAAAAGGAGGAAGTATAAATGAACTAGGTAGCCGGAGACTGCAGCCTGAACAGAGATCCCATTTCTTTCTTTCCTTCTGTGCCGCAGCTACCTCTATCCATCCATTGTTTTATTCTCCTACTGTAAACTCAGGATTGTCTCCTTGTTCAGTGATCATACAGCACCTAATATGGTCTGGCCATCTTTCATCACATAACATCACATCTCTTGTAATACAAATATGTGGTTTAAATAATGCAAATAACTGATTAAATGGTCTATCCCTTAGTGATTCGGTTTATAGTATTGTACTACATCAATTAGTTTATCCCACTTTCTTAATTTCTCTTATTCTGTAGCTTGAACATTCTGTGAATAGCAGATTCACTTGTAACCTAGCAGCTATGCCTCCACCTTCTCTCCATGGTGAATTTTGACTACACAGGAACTATAAATTCTTGAAATGGGGAGCTGACCTCTAAACAATATGAAAGGACTGATTGTACTTAAAACTCATGTATTTTAATGATTTTCTTTATCACTGAAGTAGCTGGAACAAGCTCAGGAAAGCAGGCAGGAATATCTCCGCAGTGTTGAACAGCATGGGGCTGTCTCAGTCCTACCCCGTGTTTCATCTGACAGGTGCCTGCAGCTTCTCTTGTGCCATCTGCATGCTCAGGCTGCTCAAAAACAAAATGAATATGTTCCGCTCATCTATTTTATTAAGAGGAGGATGCACTTCAAAGAGAAAACGTGTTTCCACGGTGAGTATTTAGGTACTGTTACACATGACAATGTTTTCGATGGCAAAGCAGGTAGGAGGTTCCCATTCTTTACTGTCTCCAGCCACTACTATCCCCTCCTGTCCCCACATACACCATGCTTTATTACCCCTTCAGCTTACTAATTCAGCAGATCAGTGAAAAGTTCATAGTTCAAAAAAAAAAAAAAAAAGACGACAAAAAGGAGGATATTTATTATTCAACCTAAAAGGTTTTACAAAATGAGTTTAGTGAAAAAACAGTTGAATCAGCACCACTGAAGGAGTAATAAGGTGTGAGAAGACGGAGGAGGGAAAGGCAGGAACATCTTGTGCTGGTGTAAGGAAACTTGGAGTAGAGTTTCACTCTGCAGTGTTGCCAGGGGAATGAACTCCGGGAGCCAGTAGAGTTATTCTTTAAAGCCTCAAAATGATCTCATGAGACACTGTGACACAGTCTCAACAGCTGGAAAAGCTCTGAGGCTTGAAGAAAAGAAAGAGCATCCCCTTCCACCTCTGAAGCTTGTTCCCTAATATTTTCCTGTTTGTTTCTACTCTGTGGATAGCAATGTTCCAGACATAGGGTTTCCATCAAGTTCCCTTTAGAAATTTTACAATGTGAAAGATCACACAACAGGATTTACCTTATTTTTCTTCCCTTTTATTTAGTCAAGTTTTATCCTCTGTTGTTTTTGACTTTCAGATCAGCCAGTACTGACAGTTATCATGACTGCTTGGATGTCACATGTACAGACAGTATACACCATCTACCATCTGTAATTTTTCAGCAAATGACACTTACACCTTCTAAATCAGTCTTGTTGCTCACTTTGCCCATCTCCAATGTCATAACATCTTTGTGCCCCAGGTTGCATTATATTTTATTTCTGTCCTTCCAGAGCATAGCTGGAAACTCAATATGCAGTATTTTTTCAGACCTATCCTTAGGCAAGTAACACTGTTTGCAAGTTTTTCACCAAAACTGATGTTGAGTTTAAAACACTGGAAGCATATGTTCCTTGTATAGAGCAAGTGATTGCAATATTACTTGTATTTGATTCTTTATGTTTCCACCCTTGCACCCATAACTGTAGCAGTACTGCAGAAGACATCTTATGTTCCTGCAGTTCATCCTGTGCAGAGAAGGGGAGCATGGATGCTGAGATGTTGAGCAACGATTTCCCAGCAGGGTATGCACCTGGGCCTTGATCCAGGATGGAGGTATAGTAGAGAATCACAGCCTGCCCTGGTTAGCTTTAATGACAGTGGTCTTTACTGAGGGGTCAGGAAGGTGTCTGCAAGGGTTGGAAGATATCCATTACTGGAGCTCTTTGCAAATGCTGTCATCATCTGCAATACTTAACATGACTTAAGTCGTTTTAAAAAACCAAATCTGAAACCTTTCCATCCCACATTCAGAGCGCTTTTTGTTATAATACTAGAGAAGTCCTTTGATCGAAAATATGGCATGATCGAAAATATATTGACATTAGTAGAATGAATCACACTGACTTCAGTACGCATCTCGGAGTGTAGCTGCTTAGTATTTCAGAAACTGTAAGCAGGGGCATATTAATAGGCCAGCTGCGTGGCTGTCTTGTAATGCAGTTGCTTGTGGGACTGAGTGAGCAGATGTACAGGGTCACCAAGACATCCTCAAAATAGTTTGAAGTCACCAAATCTGACTTTAGGAAAGCCAATAGGAAAGCTCTGGTTTAGCCATATAATAAAGGAAGAAAACCAGACAAGAGCAAGGCTACTGACACTGTGAAGGCACTTTTCCTCTCCAGCAGGCTGCTTCAGTATTACTATTCAAAGTGCCATTAAACTGGCAGGCCATAGAGCACTTGGAGAAATAACCGTGCAATAGATGTGAAATGAGGACATAAACTTAACAAAAGTAAACTCACAGGACCCAGACATCTTTCTTCATCTGCACCTGCCTCTTCACGGAGACAGAAAAAAAAAGGTCTGCCAGCATGATACAAAAGTTGTCAAATTTGGGCTTCTATAAACTGAAACAAGAAATGCATTCCCTGAGTAGGGATCCTTCTCTGAAAATGCCTGGCCTCTAGCCTTCACAAATCAACACTGAAGAGAGTTAAATGCCATCATAAATTATATCTTGCATCAACAAATGTTCCACTTATACTGTATCCCATATGTAGATGCTATTTCCCTCCATATGGACAGGAAAAAGCTGCCTCAGCTGCAGTGAGCAGAGCACTTAACTAGAACATCGGCTGAAGCAGGAGATTCCAGCTGGTTGAAACTCAGTTTACATGCTTCAGCAGCTCTTGGGACAGCAGAAATTCATGCATGGCCGTGGAAGCAAATAGGAAGTAAAGAAAGCAATTAGGCTGGCTTTTATTCATTGGGCTCTGAGAGCCAGATTTTAGGTGGGGGGTTCTTCCACTAACGTTTGAGTCAGATGGCAGAAAGCACCAAACTTACTTACTCTTTTTTTTAAATAATGCACTTATGAAAGTCAACAAAGTTTCTTCTCGCATCAGGGACTTCCAGTTTATAATGTCACTTTGGCTAAAATTTGTCTTTTCAAACCAACTATCCATGCAGATTTGCTCTGTGGACACTGCTGTTTTTGTATTACCGAGGGGAATCTAAAATCCTCAGGTAATAACGGTGTGCTAAGAAGCAGGAGAGGAGAGGACAGAAAAGTCTGACAATGCACTGGGGAGAGATTCCTTCAGGATTTTTAGGAATGTCTGTGAGAAAATAGTGTATTATTAGATTTCTCTTCGAGGGGATACTGCAACACTAACAAGCCCATTGTTCTTAACAGTTTTATTTGAAATTAAACATAATTGGACTAGCTATTCTGTATTGTTATATTAGATATAACAGTAAAATAAAAATATTTATGCATTCCATAAAATTTAAACAAGAAATTAGATTTTATTATAACTTACCAGTTAAGGGTTTTTAACTGGCAGTCCTACTGTACCGTATAACAACTGTGAAAGCTCACTCAGCAATGAGTAACCCAGCACTTCTCCATGTGAAAAAAACTTTATAAGCATAATTACATTTATTTTTCAGAGAAGAATAGTCTTTGTTGAGCTATAGCAGCAAGAAAGATTGTAGCCTGTGCAAGTGGAACTGAATGGAAACCAGATTATAGATTACTGTGAACTAAATCATTTAATCATTCCCTCTTTTCCTCCTCCTTTCCTCAGACATACTGTGTTTCTCTTGCCTGGGTAAAGGTTATTCATTGGATAAGTGCTAGTTTTTCATTCCGAAAAGCTTTTCTCTGTGTTTATTCACTGCTACACTTTTTTTCCTTTGAGTTAATGTTTAGTATAAAGAAAAGAGTTTTTGGAAAAGCAAATATTCAAACCGTAGTCCTTTGTGGGTGCTACTGAACTGACGTTTTGTTTTTCTCCTGATTACAGTTTTAAATGAAGAAGAAGGCATAGCACTTTTACTCATTTTTATTAATTTTGCTGTCAACATTAGAGCCAGCTCTAATTATCAGGATGTGCTGGGATTGCATAATGGGTGCTCAACTGCCAGAAGTTTAAGAAAGCAGTTATGTAATAAGCTGTCTACAATAACGTATTTAAGGCAATTGCTTTTTGTTTAAAAAAATAAAGTTCCCTATATAACAAAACCTCACTTCCAGCAATGGAAGTGCTATAGAAACACTAAGCTTTATTAGCATTAACAATTTATATTCAGTAAATTCATATGAGGTAATGCCAATGTCTGAAGCTGCTTCATCAGATTTAAAATTTATCTTATCAACACCATATTTAGATTTGTTTAGGAAACTGAACTTTAAATGAAACACTGGGAAAATCTCATAGAAGTATAAATTATTGCTCATCTTTTCCTTGGGTTAAGGTTATGCCAGTTAGCTTAAGTTTAAAAACTGATAAACAGACAGCAAGTCTTCATGACTTGCTGTGAACCTATGAACGCATATTTTTCTCTCTTCCAGCCCACACACAGGTCATTTATGACCATGGGGCATGTTTAAGGTGTCTAACCATTGGCTCTGCTTGGGGGGGCACCCTGTGAGCTACCAAGGGCATCTCTGTTCTTTCTGCACCTGGGTAGGGAGTCTTGTGTGGCAGTGGCTCCACAGCTTCTCTCAAAAGACACCGATCAGAGTGGCATGATCAGAAGAACTGCACTGCCAAATTCATGCTTAAGCTGGCTGTTCTGAAGACAGTGCAATTGAATAAATTGGTTTATTCCATTATCTTTCTTTTCCATAAATGTAATATACTGACTTTTGGGAAGCATGAGTATTCTGCTGCTGTGAGAGGTGGAACACCCACCAGCCCTACGTGGAATGATATATTTGCACACTGTTGCTCATGAGCCACTTCTAAAAAAAAAAAGACAGAATGAGAATGCAACTGAAAGTGGATTTTTTTGGTTTTAACTAGTTCATTTAATAAGCCTGTTTGGAGAGGCTGAGAGGCAGACAGGTGGTAACCCATTAAGCTGGATATGCCAATGGAGGAACCATAATAGGGGCACAGAGATAACTGCAGCAGCTAAACTATCTGGAGTAATATAGGCATTTTATTGGATTATTTAATAAAGACAGTAAAGAAATGTTGTGAAAATTTAGATTATAGGTCTGTCACAACCCACTGCCTTGAATGTTTAACTAGCCCCATAAGCCCTACTCTTGGTACACATCCATTTGAAATTCTGCCACATAGATGATTAGTGGAAAACAGAAAAAAAGCAAAGTTTTAGAAAAGAAGACATTGGTGGTTCTGCACTTGGGAAGGTTGCTGGTAAATCTTCATTCCTTACTGCTGTGAGTCTGAGTACGGAGAGCTGCTTAGACTTTTTATTTTCTTTTCCTTTGAAATGCAGTGAATAAACCACAATCCTAAACACTATTCTAATCTCAGTTCCAGCAACTGGAAAACACTTTCGCTGATATTTATCATGTTTTATGTTTCTATGAAGCTTAAAATTCATAAATATTAAAATAGAATCTTATCGCTTAAATGCGTTACTTTCTCGACAAATATAGCTGCTGGTTATCACTCCAATAATTCATTAACATTCAACGATAGCTGCATTGCGAAGAGGGATGGCAGTTATTCAGTACGAAATGAAATGTAAAAGCATCTATATATTACCCCTTTGAAGACCATGGCCCATTATTTCTTGCACGAAAGACTCTTCGTTGTGCTCTTCCTTTGGAAATCTGTGCTTTGGGAGAGCTTTGTGCTCATTGACACCTCTGCGAACGTGCTGTAGAAAAGAGGCACAGTAGCTGGAAAGTGTAGCTCGCTCCTACTTTATCTGGTTAGAAATACCAGATGGGTCGGATTCTGTTCTCCTTATTCCGAATAGCGCTTTTCACTGTGAGCAGTCCCTCTGGTGCCCAGAGAGTCTGCGCTGCACAGCGTCATCCTCTGCTGTTTCACCGAAGACTGTTTAGGGGCCAGCACAAGTCTGCAGCACTACATTGCCAGCGTGATCTTTTAGGGGCCTGGTTTCATGTCCTCATTTTGTCAGCAAGTTCCTGTGTTGCTCTGCTACTGCAATACAACTGTTAAAGAGGCACAGTGAGCTTTGCTGATAAAGGGCTTTAGGATGAAGTTTACGTCTCAGAACATTGCGCCCCTGGTTGTCCTCCCTCCTACCTTCCTCGCTAACATACCCGTCCGTTCCCTCCCTCACTGCAAACAGTTACACTACATGCCTGCCATGAGGTGGGCTCAAGCAAGTGATGCAAGGCATAGCGTAGCTTCTTGAGCATGTACCTCTCCTTATGTCTTTATGTAACAATTGTCATTGGAGGAGTGATGTTCAATTTTGTTTCTCAAGAAAGCATCAGTCGTCGTGTCCACAGGTCTCCGTGGGTTTCTTACCCTGTGTGTTACCTTCTCACAGGAGCGCGTCACTTCATGTTCTGCAGTCCTGCGCCCCACATACATATATGCACACTGTAGTTTCCGTGCGTTTCTGTTTGCATATTGCACACCAAGCAAGAGCGGTGTGGAGCACACCCACTGGGATTCTTAAAGCTTTCTGTATTGCTTACCTTTGTTTTAACTGTTCCAGAAGGATTAGTTTAACCGTGAGTGGTTTTGAAAGTTCTCTTAGAGGCACTGCAGCAGTTAGGTGTTTTAAAGAAGAAAAGTGCTACAGGAATGCCAACGGTTTTTTATTGTTTCAAATTATGGGCGTATTTTCTTTCGCGCTATTTTGTCACATCCTGAAGAATGACTGTAAGCAAGCTGTTGTATCCTCTTCCATAAAACAATGTGTTTGCAGTTCAGGTCTCATTTTATAAAATATCTCCTATGAGGCATGCAGTTACACAGTGGCATAAGCGGGAATGCTGCTACATCGATATTTAACTGCTCTCGGTTAGACAGTGTAGTCTGTAGGCAGGTCTTAAAACCGGGAGATCTAAGTTCTTCCTGGCACTTTCCGATTTACCATCTGAACTTCAGTTAGGTCCTGCTCCTACACCTACAAGTAAAAATGGCAGCTCTCATGCTTGTGTGTTGGAGCAAAATAAAAGCATTAATCCATGCATCTCACTTTTGTACATGTCTGGTCAGTCAGTAGTATTCATTCACATCAGAGTTACTACTGCCAGGTATTGCATCCTCATATTATTCTATTTGGACAGCAAAGGGTGCCTTTAAGCTCAAGGCCCACAGTTAAATAGGCATTACTAGTGCGGCTTAGTTACAATTTTTTTTTTTAAAGATTCTTAATATTTTTTGTTAAATGCTTCAGCTGTGCTCTACATAAAAGGGAAAGCATATGGAAGCAAATTTTAAAAAACATTAGGTGAAATTGCTTACCTCTCTGCCTCCAGTAGAGGCGTTAGCAGACAGCGGTTATTCATCATTTGTGTGATTTATTAATACTTGAGATAGTCTTCAAATTACATGATAAGGATCTCTACCTATTGGTAAGAGAGTTTTCTTTAAGCAAGAATTGCCTTTAATATACTTAATAGTAGGTTACCTATTTGTCTGTTAGTCTTTATTTGCTGATAAATATACTTGGAGAGCAAATGAGAAGCAGGGAATGAGAAAATATCAGTGTTTACATTCTGAAGAAAAAATAAGAATGGTGGCTAAATCGGGGGCTCCTAGAGCTTATTGTAGCACCTTTACAGTAATAAATAACGTAACATCACATTAGTTTCCCTCTATTTCATTAACTTCTAATACATCTACCAGAAAAGTTGAATTTCAGATTGGAAGGTAAGCTATTATTATTTATTTGATGTGAAATCCAGTTGATTTTAAAAGGGAAAATGTGGGCGAATTTCTTTTATTCTTTCTTTCTTACTGTCTGCCCTCTCTTTGCACAGTGAGGAGATAGCAAGGAAAGGCAGAAATGAGTCTGATTTATCAGAAATCACTGACTTCATTCTGTTTTCTGTTGTTGTTGTTGTTGTTGTTGTTTAAGTGAACATAACTTACCCCAAAGTTTTTTTATACTATAAATGTTAGGCTGCAGATTAAATCTGTGCACTGTTATTATGGAATAACAAAGAGTTTGAGAGGCCATAAAGAACAAGCAAAAAGTCAGGAAAGAGCCTTTCTGGTGAATTTTGAACAAGAGGCAATAACAGCTTTTGTGAATTAGTGCTTTGCTGTATTGGTACACAAGGTTTTTGGGAAATGAGCAGCAAGCAATAATGCTTCTTTTCTGTTTCATGCTGACCATAGCAACTCATTTTTCATTTTTCACAACTATTGAATTCCAATGAAATAGGTTACTGGTTTCTAATTCTGCTGGTAGCAAACAGGAAAGTACTGTTCAATATTACAAACTGTTGATTTTATTGGATTGTTTTCACTGTTGTCATCATAATCATCATGAATGGATCTGTGTCTAATGTTAGAAAAGTGGATAGGAGATAAGACACTAAATGAAAAGCCACTGAAAAAGAAAACAGGTTGCAAAATGTGAACTAAGTCAAGAATTAGGTATGAGGAACTTATTCTTCAGGTTGCAACAATGTTGAGTACTGTCACTGAGGAGGCTAGGCCTCACTGTACTGTCAGACATTAAAAATAACAAAAAAAACACAAAAAGGCAGAGATATTAAATGGGAAGTATTTCTACCACAGATTTTGCTGCTAAATATTTTTATTTATCTAGCTGTGTTGATATATCCCATAGCATATAGAATAATGAGAAATGTGGCTGAAATCTATCCACATGAAGAATCTGAATTTGTATATACATTTCAGGAGGTGACATGCCAGGAAATGACTGCTGTTAGTAAGCAGCCTTCCAAAGCACTAATTTTTAACCACAGTAACATAGCTTTAAGAGGTGGGTCAATCTGACTCCTTTGTACTCTGTTGAAATTAATCTTAACGGACAAAGTCTTGAACTTCATGGAGGATGAGATGAGAAGTGAACTTTAAAGAAGATGAGTATGCTCCTTTGAAAAATGCAAAATATCAGTATATTCCTAAAATGGATACAGATTAGATAGTCAGGCAAGGGAGCGAAGGAGTAATATATTTGGATTTATTTTATCCATCTGCATATACTCAAGGTAGATCTATAGGGACCTTGTGAAGCAGAAAGCAGCTGTCTGCTGTCCCACAGAAGCACTGCTGAACTGCTAAGGCATATGGCTGCAAGTCTGCTCCTTCCTCCTGCTGGGGACGGATGGGGCAACGTCTGCTCTGGCATTAAGTGGTCTTTTGCATGCACTTATTCTCCAGGGGTAAATGTGGCTTTCTCCAGCTTGATGACAGCCAGTCTCTAGCGATGCTGACAACCTGTCAGCCAGGGAAAAGCTTTAAAGGAGATACATGGTCCTAAAACTTTTATTTTTCACCCTGTTGATCATTTCTCTGGTCTGATGCTCAAGAGGAGGAGAAGAATGCGCTCATAAGACCCCAAACATGATTTGCCTGACAGTTGAGTCCAAGAGGTCCGGTCTTACTGGTGTTCCTTTCTTTTTCTTTTCCTCTTGGAACCGATAGTGGAGATATGATGCTGGTTTAGGAGTTAAATTTTCTCTTGATGCCCATAACCCAACACAAGATTGCTTACAGATGCATAAGATTCAGCAAGTGGCAGCTATTTCTCCACGGTGGAAGGACCGATGCAGCAGAGTTTGAACACCCATGAAATGTTCTGTGCTCTCTTTCCAGTTCCATTTCCTCTCCTTCACCAAGAGAAATGCCATTAAATTCAGTGGAATTCAAGTTCTGTAAAACTAACATATCTCCAGCAAACAATCGTAAGAGTAATGTATCCAGAACATTAATTTTGATTGGTGAATTTGAATTTTAGGTTGCCTATGTCATCCACTATACTGGAAGCTGTATATTTTGCTTCCTTTAGACACTCTGTGACATTGAGAAAAATAACATCTTCAGCAAGTGCGTTGTACCTTACAATAATTTAGACTATACCTAACAATATCTTTACATGCTCTATTTGTGCACTTTTTCACTTCCTTATTTGTAACAGTAAAAACACTAGCCAACACCCCCAAATTCATGATATTCTCAAAAAAAAAAAAAAATAGCACTGACTTCTGATGCTTCTGATGTAGGGTGATGTCAGTACCTGTCCATTGTCTGTATGTGTGCGTGTGTATATGTGTCTGGAGAAAGAGGAGCTGGGGCTGCTGAAGGACTGAATGGGTATCTGAAGGTGGAAGAGAAAATGGGAGGTCATGCGGTTAAGGACCCTGTGTTAAGTTTATTGTGACGAGGGTCAAACGTATAATGATTTTATTAGAAGGGAAATTTTCTTATAATTAAAGAATACAATGTTGAAATTTTAAGAACTATTCAAATACTGCAAAATGCAGAAGAAATTTAGGAGAAACAGAAACTGTATTGCCTTTGGCATGTCTCTTTATTGCTATGTTAAAGCCGTTAGTGAAGGACTTCCTCTCTGATTCAGCATAGCTGTTCCTGTGTTTTTATTAGATAATGCTAAACTAAGGCACTGTTTTGACGTAGCTGTTTTTGAATCACTGATAATATGTAAGTTTTAACTTCAGAAAAGCTGAGTGTCAGAGAGTGTCTGACGTCTAGGTTAGTTGATTCCAAAACTGTTGGCAAATATGAGACTTTTTTTTTTTAATCCATAACCAGTTTTTATTAGTGACTCTTTAATGTTTGGGTTAAACAAAAGGAAATCATCTAAATGGAGACTTAGTCATCATTAAATAGCTCAGAAATGAGAATTTTAACAAAGATTCCTATGTTTCCTTATGCTGGGTAATGAGTAACTGGAAGTCTTTTCACATAGGCTCTTGTTCAGTAATGTTTATTATTACTAACTGGTTTCCTCAAATAATTCTGAAACTATGTTATGAATTTGATAGAGAGCTTAAATGCTCAGGTAATAGTGACAGTTTGGAAGTAATACTAACCAAGAGTGGAATCCAGACTTCCTGATTAAAATTCTTTATTTAGGTACTGCTTTACCTATATTTTAGGCACTTGACTCCATGAGATTCTGTGATTTAAACTCCCTCAAATTCCTTTGTGTGTCAAATTCCTGTGTGTTGCTGAAGATCTGCAGAACACCATCCTGTTCAGATAAGTCAGGCATGTGCTTTTGTCCGCTGAGCAGATAAGGAACACAGTGCTTTCCAGTCTGCTTAAGTTAGGTGCGCATTTGTCAATTGAATGTGTGGTCCAATAAGCTAACTTTTAGAGCTAGATGTATAACAGGGAAGAGCAGAATAGAGAGACTTTTATATAACAGGTGAGCGTTTAGAGAATTAACCTGTGAAAGGGGAGACATGAATTCCTTGGGTTTTTTGGCTTGAGGAAAACTGAGCCCAGATCCTAGAAAAATGCTCTGTTCTGTAGACATCAGAATAAGCCCTTAAATGAGGGCAATTTCCAACCTTCCTTTTGAAGGGAAGGTTGATACTGTTCAGCCAGGATTGTAGAGTAGGACACAGAGCCAGTCGTGAGCGAAGTGGCTACAGCATTTGCTGGAGTTGGGAGAAGACACAGGGTTTCCTATCTGCTTATGGGACTGTTTTGTTTCTTAACCAGTCAATAAATACGCCTTAGTCTTGACCGAAATCTAATTTTGGACTTCTCTGGAATTCAAGGCAGATTTACCTGGAAAGGGGCTGCCTCTCTCAGCCCGGATCACAACAGGGCTCTGTTTGGGAGGTGGTTACCCATTTATCCAAAACAGGCATGTCTGACCACGTGTGGACCGCAGGGGACTGTCAGGCGAACTGGGGAAGTGTTTAATGAGTTCAGGTTGTCTGGGCAGTCCTGGAACATAAAAAGACTGCATTGCTGATGTGAGATTTACATGGATTTAGGATTTATGTGAGTTTTCATATCTAAATCTTAATTTAGATGGGTTCTTTCCCTGGGTAGCACTCATCTGGTACTACTCTTTCACAGTATATTTTAAAAGATGACGACAGAAACAGTCTTTGTGACATTTTAAATTTAAATCCTGATCTCTAATGTGTTACTCAGTTTACCATGTTAAAGTAATGGGATTTCTGCCTAAGGTGTGCAAGACAATTGAATAATTCACGCAGAACAACTTAACTTTATTTTGGTGATAAGTAGAAAATGGGCACAACTCTTACGCGTTCATTTGTTTCTGTGCCATCTCCTCAAATCAGTGAACGAAATTCGTACTTATACTTACCTGAGAACAACTCCGAACTGCCAAAGCGGTATAAACAATGTCAATGGAAGTGAGATATGAGACCTGTGATTTCAGTTATGTTTCTTTAGATCACAGCTTTGGGGGAAATGAAGGGCTTGAGGAAACTCACTTGATAACTGGCAGCTCCCAGGGGATGCGTTTTAACTTCCCCACGTATTTCTGTATGATGTGGCTTGACAGCATCAACACTCTTCTGACTGGTATAAATGAGGGATCCGACATGTAGCCGAGGAGCAGGAATTGTCACTGTCTCAGGCTTGTAAAAGGAAACTGGCAGAAACTTTCCTTTCCTCACAGACATCCATTGAGGACTATACTGGACATCCCTTTACCTTTTTCACTGTCTGTCATCGCTGTCATCTTCCCCTGCATGAAGATGATTAATGCATTACGATAGGTTGATTCTGGTGACTTGGTTGTGGTTTAACGTACAGGCTGCATATTTTCCCTGTGTAAAAATTTGTGTTTAGAGAGGAGAGTGATTTGTTCATTACCTATACACTAGGTCTGGGAATACTGCTGTTAACTACTTGCTTGCATTAATCATGTTTTTTCTTTTACTTTTGATGAATTTAAATAAGCTAATGTTCTTCTCCAAGGTATTAGACTAGGTTATCTAAAATCGTTAGCTGCAAAATTAAAAGTACACAGTATTAATAACAACAATGTGCCCTACTTGGTGGTGTTTGTTGTGTCATTATGCACTGGAAATTTTTCTTTTAAATATATTACCATCTGTTTTGGTATTCTCCAGCGATCAGTGTTTGGTCTTTCTTTTTTCTTATACAGTGACAGTGGCAATAACATTTCTAAACATTTCAGTCTGTTCAATGCTTAGAGAAAGTTAGAGAAATAGAATCTGAATTATGGTTGCTCTCAAGAGAAAGAAAAATGTTAAATTTTTGGTGATAGATGTGTGGGCATTTTGTTAACAAATTTTCCCTGAAATCTCTCTTGAATTATTCAGTCTGGTTCCTCTATTGAAACATCATAAAATATTTGGTAACTGGTAGACTACTTTTGAAATGTACTGAGCATAGACTCCTGAACCGAGGCCCCAGATCGTTAAAGAATGATTTTTCCTTATTACACTATCAAGTGTTTCACCTACTTAGTAGTAATTAGATGGCTATAAATCATAGAATCATAGAAAAGTCCAGTTTGGAAAGGACATCTGGAGATTATGTGATCATAAAAGCAGGGCCTTAGATTGGGTTCTCCAGGGACTTGCTAAAATCTACTCTATTTGGTGTTTTCCCTTTGATTTTAAGTAGACTTATCACTAGAACTAATATATTTGAGTATGTGGCTGGGCTTTATCTAATTTTATTCTCAGTGTAATTCATAAAGCTGTTGAGAGCTATTCAACCTGTTGTTCATCTGTGGCTTCCACCACTGTTCCTTGACCAAGATTTTTATCTTGCTGCTTACATTTAAGGTGCCGATGCAGGGGTTCCTTAGAAAGGATCCACTTGTGCATACAAGCCTTTTGTGCTTGTATGCATTTGCCCACTGATTGCAGTGTTTCAGAGAAAGGAAGAAAGCAATTGACATTTCTGCACTGCCTTCCTCTAAGGGTTCTTAAGGCATTTTATAAAACCCCAGCAACCAAGTTCTGATCCATGCACATGAGATAGGCAACCATTTGTGCACCAAGTGAGCAAGCTGAAGTAGTAAGAGAATATGATTTGGAATGAAAAGAGTAATAGTTCTATCACTTGATTTACCTGATCTCTTCCTAGATACACCATGTACAGAGGAAAAATGCAAAGCTGTGATGTCTTCCTCATAGCTTTCTCTGTTCTTTCCTCATTTAGCCTGTGCAAGTGCCAGGGACACGTAGCTTGAGCAAAACAACTGCTGATAAACAGGAAGAAAGCTGGGAAGACAGACGGATTATTAGTGCAGACCATGTTTCTCACCACTTCCCGTTGCATTGGGGGTACTTCTTTCCTAGGAGGAGGGTGAAGGAGCAGAGCACAGTACCAGGGAGGAAGAGAGGAGGCCACTGTCATTCACCTTGGCAGGAGGCAGTTACCTGTTCCCAGATCACTCCATCTACCCTGTGTTGATGTCCAGGTCCACCTTGCAGTATGGGACTGTGCTTCCACTCTGCAGTGAAGTCCTCATGGGGACAGTGCAGGGAAGGGACGACCATCAACCTCTGCCAGCCCTTCTCAACCCTCCTACCTCCTCCTCCTTTGCCTCCCACTCACTTCAGTTTCTTCCAAATTTCCCGCTGCTACAGACTCTGCCCCACTTGAAAGCCCTGAGCTGAGCAAGGTGGGTCTTGCAGACCTTCCTATGACAGGGTGAGAACAAATCTATTAGGGACTGCAAGATGCTCAGAGGAACTATTTTTGCATTGAAGATATATAGGGCCATGCAGCCTTAAGTGCTTTCTTTGTGGCACAAATGCTTACCCTGAATACAAAGTGTTGTACAGCCCCAAGGATTTATAAATGCGGAAAGATGTAATCATGGCATTTTTCTTTGCTTCTTCTGTGCTAGGTTACAGAACATCTGCAAGGTTTGGGCATTGCATTTAATTTTTTTAATTAACACATTGAAACAGTAAAAGCGACATTTTAATTTTTTTCTGTGGATTAGCTCCTATAGCAAGAAGTCTTAATTTTTCAAACTGCCTTCAAAGAGGCACCTACATCAAGACCAGATTTTCAAGTGTGAGGGTATTGAGTAATATACTTATCAGTATCTCACGTCAATAAACTGAGGTCTTTAAAAATATTTTATTCTAAATTTGTCTGCTGTAAAATTTTGGCCTTACACATTCCTTCAAGAAAATAATTGATATACACCTGACAGTTAGCTAATTATAAGGTCTAGAATGTGAAAATACTTTTCTCTTTTTTAGAGTATATAAAATTACCCAAAAGTTCTTTAAAGTATTGTCATGCTTCAAAATGATTGCTATACTGCATCTTCACTACACTTCTACTACAGTCTTCATTTCATGAACTATTATCATGCAACTTTAATTTCTGGGCTCCAAGAAGGGGAAATATAGGATATTGCTAATTAAATATTACATTAAAAGAACCCAACTACCATGAAAATAGATATCTAGAGCAATTCACAGCAGAATTTTCTTTCACAAATCCTGTGTTCTGGCCAGTCAGTGAGAAATTTCACCCCCTTTTGCGTGTAACCATAGATAGATGCACAGCACTTAAAAGCTTTGTGCCTTCATTGATCTTTGCATTGTGACTGATACTCTTGGACAAACCTTTAAATTACTTATCTCATTTGAGTCCTCCATTAACCTTGGATGGCCTTAAAGTATTTTCCTCATCCAAAAGGTAGTATTGTATATTGCTTCTTTGTCTGCCTTATCAGAAATTTCTACCTGCAAACAGTGTATTTGAAAAAAATGCAGCTTACTTTTTTTCTCTTCATGAAACATTTGCCCTTAGATGACTGTATTTGTGAATTTGTTCATACTTGATATGGTTCAGTGAACAGATTTTGGGATCGCGCTGTAGCACTGTATTGTTTGCCAACTAATGACAGAAGATATTCAAGCAATTGTATGAAATTTACTGTTTGATTTTTATGGCAGATCAATTGCAAAGCATGGATTTGTTGCTTTTTCCTCGCTAAGTAACTAACCTAATCCCCGTTTAGTTTGCATCCATTTCCAGAGCCAGCTCAGGGCTTCTCAGAAGTATAGACAGGACTGAATGCTTCTTCCCCATGGAGAAGGGGATGGAAGCACAGAAGAACCAAGCCATTCCAGGCTAGGAAGGGAAAGGACTGGAGATAGGGGTAGGACCAAGACAGAAAGACAATGAGAAAACCCCTGCAGAACCGCATTTGCTCTTCTGACTGCTGCTACCGGAGGGTACACATGTCTGTGTGAAGGAGAAGAAGGAGCACAAATATTACTTGTTCCCTACCGCTGCAATTCCCATGCCTCATAGCTTGTTCCTTCTCTTTCTCAGCCCCAACAGGTAGGGTGAGATCCACAGCTACGGAGATGGGATGAGGCAGATGAAGAAGTGAAAAGTGTAGCAAAATCACCTTGAATGACAAAAGCAGGAGTAATGAGAACACATTTCTTCACAGAAATCAGGAAATGCTGTGTGCTAGGGATAGGAGATACGTGTGTCGATGCAGCCTCTTTGCTCTATCAGCCTTTTACAAAAACTGTCAGTGAGGACTGTATAAATGCAAAATGTCAGAAATGGCATGTGGAAATATGTTTGTCCTGGGAGCAGAAGGGAAACCTAGGCTCAGAGTGACTTATTGTGCATAAATGTATTGTTAGTTTCCTGCTGTTGAGGGTTGTAGCAAATGACATCCTTTGCCCTTTCAGTTAAGTTGTCCTTGCTTTCTGCAGAGACATAGTATTTGTGAGAGGGAAAGTCCTATGTCCTGTTTCCTAGGAGTGTTTGAAGAAAG
The DNA here is from genome assembly GCF_040807025.1 of Struthio camelus. Classification (NCBI taxonomy): domain Eukaryota; kingdom Metazoa; phylum Chordata; class Aves; order Struthioniformes; family Struthionidae; genus Struthio; species Struthio camelus. Next base: position 216,656,203 of record NC_090942.1, on the reverse strand, counting down.
GGTTTATTTAAATAGGAATTTGGAAAGGTTCCGTGTCTACCCTGGGCAAAGGGGGTGAAACACTCGTGGCACCGCGTAGCCTCCTGGGCTGTGGCTTGATGTTGCAGGAAATCCATCTTTAGGGCTGAGTGTTGGACCAAAACCACCTGGGCAACATAATGCAAAATGCTTATGCGCTATAAGGGGAGGCTGCTGATTCAGTTGTGTTCAGAAAATTTGACCAGCTTCATGTCAGCACATGTACCCTCTGTCCCTGCCTTCTGATTTCATGCCAGATGAAATATCATCCATTCTCCCCCCAGGGGCATAAAGCCAGCAACAAAATGTAGCAGCAGCAAAAACTCTGTAGCACATGCACTAGCTATTTGGTCAAAAGGGTAAGCGTATACCCACTCTTCATCCATAATCAAATTTACTTGCCGGTGATAGTGGAGATGCCATGGAATTGTGGCTTTTCTGTCTTGCTTTTTTTTTTCCCTCTTGGATTTAATTTTCATCATACAAATGCAATATGTGCTTGATGCCGCGATTAGATGTATTAGAAGATTGAAGGAAATTTATAGGTGGCTATCCATATGCTCAAATTAAATATTACCCAAGATAGCAGCGATGCGCAAGGTTCCCTAAGCTCTTGACCTACCTTTAGTAGTTAGCACTGCCAGTTAATGGAAGCCACAGATTTAGATACCAAGTAGCTGTTCTTGGGCATGTCTGATCATGTTTGTCTTTCTTCCCTGGCCGCTCGAATTTTATTGGGTTGCCTGTGTCATCCCAATAAATCAAACAGCGAGGATTATCAGAAAGAAGTATTGCCTAGGTATTTGATCATAGCTTTGCACCAGCTGCCCTGGCTGAAGACTTAAGCTGGCAAGGCTGCAGCTGTAAGAAATCTGCAAGCAGTAAATACTAGAAGGATGTAAAGATGCCAGGAAGAATAATCCGTTTTCTAATGAAGGCATAGTGTTTGTGAACAGGATATTCTGCTGCTTGACCGGTTCTGCTTCTCACCCTGTTTTTATCTACATGTTTCTTTTCTAGTTTGTCTTTGACTTACACAAAGGAAGCAAAATTATGCCTAAAAGATAAACTTGTTTCTCTGATTTCCTATACGGAGACAGGTTTGCTTTTAACTTTCCACTTTGCCTTTATATATTTAATTGCAGAATGAAATTCAATACTTTGGTTGTGTCTGGAATCATAAAATAACTCTCATCAATGAATCTTTTTGCTTTGCTTCAGTCACAGCATGTGTATGATTTAAAAGTTGTACCACCCACATTGTCCAAAATTTTGCTAGGCACAGATGCTCAGTAAATTGCATACCTCCATCTGTGGCAATATAATTAGCTGGAAGCAGGTTTGAATTTGGATTTAATGCATTGCATTCTGATTCTGCTAGAAACCATTTTCATTCCCCTGAATTGTGGGGGTGGGGTTCTGCCACTAAAGGTAGTCTGCTCTTAAGTTTAAAATATTTCTGAGTTTAAACCAAGAAAGAAATTCATCACTTTTTAAATAGTAGTAAGAAATGTAATGCCCAGACTTCTTAAACTTCCAGTAACTCTTTAGAGATTCAGTACATTCATATATATATGTATAAAGGCTGTATTTTTTTTTTCGCATGGGATAAGCATTGATGAAAATGTTACAATAAATATCTGAGAAAACATTTATAGAAAGCAAATGAGTAGGCGTTTTGTATAATGATCACAGTTCTTGGAATTTCAATAGCAATTTTTATTTCAATATTTGAAAGACTTCTACAGCCACTGACTAATGAAATCTTGTAAGAAGCCTGTGAAATTGTTTCTGTTATTTAGTAAAGGTAGAGGACAAAGGGATTTTGATTTGCCCAAACTCGGCAGCAACAGTAGAAAGAAAATGCAGGTGTCCTGTCCTACAGCATTATTTTAGCCACTCAAATAACACTTGTAAGAGAAAATACAATTAATGCCATTTTCCAGAAGTATCTTCACAAGAAACTCTTGCTAGGTTGGGTACAGTATGCCACAATAAAGCAGTGGTTTTCTAAACAGAGTAATCTTGGGTTTTTTAGTTGTAATCTTTGGTATTCGTCACTAAATAAATTGATGTATATTTAAAAAGCCTTCTAAATTTATGCCCCTGTTGACAGCATGCAAAAAGCATAATCAAGACTGGTATTTGGTTGTTGGGAAAAATAGACTTTGCTCTCAATTTACTCTTTGCAAATTCTAATATCTACCTGATCCCATCAAAGCAGAGTGTGCTGCATTCATTTTCCAGGAAAGCTTTCAAGTAAAACTGCTCCTTCTAAGGCTGTTCATTCTTGGCACTATTCTTGTCCATTCATAAGCATGAACTCAGTCTTCCTCCAACAGATGAGAGGGGTAAAAAATTCAACTCCTTTAACAAAAGGTGGAACTGATTGTGGGGAAAGAGTGCAATACAGCCAACTGCTGTACAAGTTTGCAGGACTTCTGCCAAGAAAGACATGAATAACAGCGCATGTTATCTGTCAGAGTTCCTTAAAATGGAGGTAATGGAGGTTCTTAGGCACAGAGAAGCTTAAAATGAAAATACAAAATATCAATCTGTGAGTCTGATCATTAGAAATCTACGTAGGATGAAATATCCTCAAACTTCAGGAAAATATTTAGAACACAGTTCTGAAACAAGGTGACATCCCTTCCAACAGCTTGAGCTGTAGTAGGTAGTTCAAGTTCCTCTGAACTTCAGGGAATCTATTAGGGAAGTTGTTGGCGTGCTCCACCTTCTCCTCTGCGATGTTCTCATCCTTCTCTCTGCCATACGTCTCAGCTTTTCTGAAACAAACCCTAGCTAAACTTCATGAACGCGCTTTTCTTTTTTTTGTGCTCAGAGACAGGATCCACCACTTCTCTTCAGGGGACCCTAAAGAGGGGACAGTTTCCTCTGTAGCCCAATCCACTGTCAACTTCCTTGTAACCAGTTCCATAGTCATCTTTCAATTCTTTATTAATCCTCCTTTTCCCCAGGTTAAACAGAAGCAAAAGGATAATGCTTTTGTCAAAAAAGGATTTTACTTTTTTATGTGAAATGCCTCTGTTATTTCAGTTTCCAGTTCCTGTAAACATGAAAAATGCTTTCACATTTTCTGCTTCTTTTATCCTCCTTTCTCCTTTCTTTTTATTGTCTCCTATCAGATATACATAAAACAAGATCTTGATCCTTATGGATAAAGAAGAATTGTCAAAGCCTAAAAGTAAAGTTTAGAAATGGAATTCCCAATGTCTGATTTAGTACAGTGCAGGTACTACAGGTACCATAGCATAAAAGCATACCTCGGAGGGGACTCCAGTCCTTAATTCATTTTATTTTCTATCTTATGATAGCACCATTGTTACCTCAGTACATGTGGTAAAGCTATTATATTCCATATCTAATCATGTTCTTAATGAGTCATTCAACTTTTAAAATAATTCTCTTCAGAGACACCTGCAACAAAACAGTCAATAAATTTGTTTTGATTGAAACATTCTTTTTGCAAAATCACGGAACAATTTAGATTGGCAGGGACTTTTGGCAATCATCTTATCCAACTTCCTGCTCAAAGCCCTTAACTTCAATGTTAAATCAGGCTGCTCAGAACCTTGTCCAGGTGGTTTCAGAGATCTCCATTGGTGGAGGTGATACAACATCCCTGAGTAACCTCTGAGCAACCTGTTTCAATTTTTCACTACCCTAGCTGAATTTTTTTTCCTTACGTCTAACTGAAATTTGTTTTGCCACAGCTTATGTCCATTGGCTATTATCCTATCACTAAGCACCTCCAAGAAGAGTTTGGCTCTTTCTTCTCTATCCCCTCACATTCAGTAGCTGAAGAAAACAGTTAGATCTCTTCTCCAAGCCAGACTATCCCAGCTCTCTCAGCCTCTTCTTGGATATTATGTTCTCCTGCCCTTGGCTGGATATTCTCCAGTTTATCAATGTCTTTCTGCATTGGGAAGTATTACAGGTGTAGTCTCATGACAGCTAAATAAAGGGGACTAGTCACTTCATTTTACCTGCTTACTAATACAGGCTAGTATGCTGTTAGCCTCCATCATTGGAAGGGCTCAAACCTGAGCCCTAACAGCACCATTTAACTGTCTCTTGTGCTTTCCATTACTTGAAGTTGGAACTTCAATGGAACTATGGTAGGCAGTTTTAATGAATTCATGAAATGCAGGTGAAGACAATAAATTGTCAAGTTTTCTAATGTGTAATGCAGATTGCTATTTTTCAACTGTTTGAAGTATAGTTTTGAAGTAAAGTTACTGATCAGCTTGTAATACAGAGTGAAAATTTCCTATTTCAAACATCTAGATGCTTGCCAAGGTATTCAGACTTTTTCCCTTGATATATAGCATTGCTGAGTTGCAAGCAGCATTTTGATGCTTATTTCCTAGGAACTGGGCAAGTACACTTTTTTGGTATGAAAGTTCCATCTGGTATTTTTAAAGATGCATCATTAAATCTAATACAGAACTTGATATCATGAATTCTCCCTTCTATATTATTCAGCTTTGTTATATTGTATCCACTTATTATTCTACCATGTCAACATATTGAATATTGCACTTGCTGTTGAATTCTAACATCTGTTTTAACTTCTATAACTTTTTCTAAGAAAATCCTTCTATATCAAAATATATTACATGTTAAATACATAACATCATATTTTTCAAAAAAGAAGATCAAAAATTAAATCCAGTAATTTTTTTTCAAGTTTGAAACAGCACTATGTCTTTCTCTCCTACGTATCCAGGCCCAAAACATTATATTCCATTAAACTCCCAACGAAATGATGTTATAATCTGCAGTGATGCCTAGGTCACTTAATCTGATTGAGAATATAAACTTGAGTTTTGGAGAAGACTTGATCAGCATTTTGGAGCTATTTGTAGTTGGTCTCTTTAAAACAAACTAGGCTTGCACATTACCTCATTTTAGATGCTCCAGTAGGTTCGAACACATCCATAAGCTAGAAGAGAGTTCAGCGACACCATGGCACAAATGAGCAGAACATAATTATGTACCAATTGAGTTACATTTACTTTCACACTTACGTAACTACAAAGTGTTGAGTGGACAAAGCTCCCATGCAGAAAGTTCTTACTCCTGAATTCCCACTGCTATAAAATGGAAGGGAAGAAGCAAAAATAAACACTCACCTGAACCAAAGATGTTGTGAAGTTTGTATGCGTGCATTACATGCATTGTATACATGCTGGCTGTAAGACTTACTCCTGACTGATTTTCACATATTTCCCATGATTTTTCAGGTGAGCTTGTGCAGACTGCACCGAAGCACATGCTACATCTTAGTGGCACAATAATAGGTTGCACAAGGCTATATGGGTGACAGTCACACCTCTGAATTGCTCTGTAAGTAGATCCTGGAGGAGTGTTGGCAGGGGTATGGAGTTCAGAGCATCCTTTTGTGCAGTTCATCTCCCTGGAAGAAGTAACAACTAGATTGGTCAGATTTGGTCTGTGGGCTTTGTTTCATTCATTATGTTCTTCCTCTTTTTCTCTAGACGTATTTGGTGGGCAGAGGGCTGAGAATAGATCCATAGAACAAGAAATCCGAGAAGATAAATTGTAATGAGTGAATCAGGTTCAGAGCATTCTACGCGTGAATTGCTACAAAAAAGTAGCTAGTAAGTAGTCAAAGACAAATACTCATCCATCTTTTTTTACTCCTCTTCCCATGTCAGAGTGATGGGGAAAAGGAACAATGACGTCCCTCATTCTACAGGAATAAATGACAGAAGTGCAAAAGAATCTGGGTTTCTTGTTTTTGAAAATACATTAAATTGATTAATTATCATCTGCAAGTGATGCCTTCATGCCAGGCTGATTCCCGCATGTGGGGCTGCTGCAACATAGATAGTAATGAACTAACCTATGTGTGTAAATGACTACTTTTTATTGTATCTCACCTTGGTTGAACTTGTCAGGCTCTTTCTGAATGCAAAGCAGCACAGAATGATTTCCATTGTAAGAAGCTGAGCTGTTCTGTTGAAGTGCTGAGAACGTTCACTTTCTGAGCAAGAAGGAAGTCAAAATTGCTCAGTCTTTTGCAGGATTGTGCCTTAAAACTCTGTACCGCTAACAGATTGACAAGCAAAATAGTAGAAAAAGTGAGTGGGAAGTTGCCATGGTGATCACAACATTTGATAACTGCAAATAACACTGCTCCGTAAAGCAATCATGAACTGAAATGTAAGGATGGCATTTATTGGGAGCAAGAGTCTAAATTTCTGGAAGCCTTGCCTCGTTAACTGTCAGTGTATTGGTAGCTGATTAGATGTGATGCCTTTCTTTAATATGGCTTCAACTCAAAACTGTGTTTGTTGTTGCTGTTGTTGTTGTTGTACCCCAGGGAATTGTCAGACGTTCTGACAGAGGAAATTGTAATTTGAAAACTGTGGTGATTACAACTAGGTCCCTCTTGTACAGGTTGTGAGAGACAAAGTAGACAGATGTGGGGTCCATGGCTAACTCAGCTTGCCATAGAAAGTCAGAGGCAGAACCAAGTCTAGAAGTCACACATTAGCCTCCTCTCTTTACTCCACGTCCTCAAGAGTCAGCTGGCGAGATTTGGCAGCAGAGAAACAGGAGAAGCCAGAGTTCCCACACTTTTACAGAACAGATTTAAGCTTTTTTGTCTGTTACTATAGAGAGGCTCTTCAGTTATCTTGAAAATATATGTCTCATAAATCCGTAGCTAGTGCTACTCCTAAATCTGTAGCTAAAATTTTTCTAGACATCTGACTTCAACTAACTCTCTGAAAGCAAAATTTAATTTGTTTGATCTCGAATTAGCTGCTGTTCTGTTTAGAATGACTAATTTAAAGCTGCATGTTGATTCTGCTCAAATCTTAGAAGGGCTGTAGTAGTAAGCAGAGAGAATCACAACTACAGTGTCAGAGGATGGAGCAGCTAATCAGAATATCAGTTAAAGACAACATAATGTTGCACAGCAAACTTGAGAAAATGGAAGAATTTGCAAACTCATAGAATCCTTCTACTTTGGATAATCCTGATAGTATGACTATTCTGTCATAAAATTGATGTCAATATGACTGTCAACATAAAGATTCTGGTATTCTAACTTCACTTAAGGCTTGGTCATATTTTAGACAGAGACATCCATATCTTCTAAGATGCAAGAAGGTGTTGTGAAGTGCACTTGTGGGAGAAAGTATTGTATTTTCCTTCACCTGACGACATGGCCATCAAGCCCTACTAAACAGTGCAGCATGGACTAACACAGAACTGGATTGACAGCCTGGACTACTGCCAGTCTCTTTTTATTTTGCCTCCATTCATTCCAAGCACAGAGATTGTAATTGCAGACTTACTCTTTGTAAGCCACTGAGTCATCACTCTACTCCTATTTCAAAATCTTATTTTTATATCGCTACCAAGTCCCTTTGAAGTATTCCTGCTACTGGTTCTGTGCTCTTAGTCTTAGTGAGTTTGGGTTGTATTTGTTTACTGCAACTAAGCTATGATTATAAGTTATGGATAAAGTTTAGAAAAACAAGGTTAGAAATCTTTTTCTTTTTTGGTAAATCAGAAAGTACACGTTGTTCGTTATGTTAGTAAATGACTCAGCCAAGAAAGTAAATGTTTCTGATTCAAGATCTGAATCAGACCATAGGTTTCCATGCATCTGTTGTTTCCATATCAGCTTAAACTAGCTACAGATGATAGGAAAGTCTAGCTTTATTACAACCTTTACAACTTACATAAGAAAAGATACTGCCTCTAACCAAAAGAAAATGAAGAAATGGTAAAAACTTTAATGAGGATATAATTGATTGAATTACTTATAATACTTTTCTTTTTTTTTTTTTTTTTGACATGTTCGTTTGGCTAGATCTTTTATGTGAGATAAGGGCTAAATGACATACTTGTGCATGCTATGAGGCGAAAGACAGTTTTAAGTAGTAATTTGAGATTAAAGGCCATGAGATGTCATGTCAAGTTGAGGAATCTGTTTCAGTTGAGCATAATGGGAGATGTAATTGTGGAGAACCTCTGTGTGCTTCTTTTTAGGAAAGGGAAATGAAGCGGTGTTTCTACAATGCTAAGCCCTAAAGAAAGAATATGAGCAGGGACAAGCAAAATACAGAAAGAAGTGACAGAATCTGAATATTAAGTCATGATGTGGCAAAGCAGGTAGGAAAAAACAGAAAGGGAGAGGAGGAAGGGCAAGTTGGGGGCACAGCTCTTCTCAAAGTAAATATCAGAGACATAGATCCTGAGTTTCTAGGTGTCTCTGCCAGACACCCCATGAGTATCCTCAGACCCTGTGTGTAGTCCCTACCCTTCCCATCCCTGCAAGGGACCTCGGCCCTTCCTTTAAAAATTCCTCCCTATATGTCCATAGAAAGGAAACAGAGGCAGCAGGCAAGAGTATTGGTCCTGCATTTCAGAAGCAGACACAATCATCAGCTGTTATAATCAATGTAAACAATTTCTGACTTCCAGCTTATATTCATCAGTATGGGTAATTTTCCTCTTTCCTTTCTCTCCACTAAGCTCACTCAGAGCCTGATACCTTCCAATAAAACACTGAAATGAATCAGATTTATAGGCTGCTAGATCTTAATGGGGAAATATGGAGATGAAAGAGAAACTACAGAAAATGGGAGTCCTCCCCCCACTTTCTATTGTGCCAATATATGGCACTGCAAGACATCCTTTATTGCTCACCTACATTCAAATTATGTCGTTTCATGAAATTAATCCTATCATGATGATCCTTTCCTGTTTTAACCAGCCCAGAGAAACAAAATGAATGTTTTCAAATTTGCAAAATTACAAAAAGCAAGATTGGCTTTTCTTTAGAAACTCTCCTTATTATAACAACTTTGCTAGTTACGACTTCCTTCTGGAAAAAAAAGTTCTCTTCTGCATGTCACTGATATCAAAAAATTGGGAGGCAAAGCTGCTGAGGAGTTGTTAGTAATTAAAACTGGAGATCAAAATGTTGAAAAATCATAATAAGGTAATTCCCTAGTAAAATAGATTGGGATTTTTAAGAGTTGTTTTTTTCATCAGAAAAGCTTGATTGTCTGAAACTGAATCTTTTGGGGAAAATATGCTGTTTTCAACAAGGTTTTTCTGTTACTTGAGGGAATATCAAAGGGTGGCAGGAATTTTATTTCTACAAAATGTGGGTACAATAGAGAGATAAGCACCTACATAGTGTATTATTTCCACCTATTCTGAAATCAACGTCTAAGGCCAATTTGATGAACGACCCTAGAGAAACATCAGCAACTTGTTCAGGAGTTCGCTAGCACTGGTTCCAGGGCACTGTGAGCCCATCTGAGCACAGGTCACTGCGGTCTTGTGTTTCTCTTGTCTCCAGGACCATGTCCTGGCTCTGTCCTTTGCATCAGCTTAGTGCTCCTGTAACCGTGGACGAGCCCATCCAGGGAGGTGATCCAGCTGAAAACTACACTTATTAAAGAAAAAAAAGAAAAAAGGATTGTTTAGTTGTTTTCAGCTGATGATCTCTCTCAGCTGACTTACATACAGTTGGAGAAGTTGTGCTAGTGTGCCTTGGAATGGGTGAACATGCAGCCAGGAACAGGGACAAAGGTCAAGGTCACCACCAAGGCCAAGGTTGCTCCACCAGTCGCCCCTGGCACTTGGATACCAGCAAGCTCCAATGCAAAAGCCACGTAGAAGTATTAGCAGAGCACTTTGGACAGACAAATAATCCTTCTTATTAGAAAAACGAATAGTTCGGGCTCATAGGTGCACTAGGATCACTAACTAGCTATGACTTCAGATCTGGTTTGCATGTAGCTGGCTCAGAGTGCTTCGGATCAAGTATAAGTCCGCCTGCAAAAAGGGAAATATTTCAGTGATCAGCGAGTCAGGTGAGATATTCCTGAAATTGTCTCTTTGCTTCCAAAGTGCATGGTTGCACTTGGTATGTGCAAGTATGGATGAGGAAGATCTTAGGATTCCCCAAGTTTTATCTGGCAGGGGAAATAGTTTTGCACATAGCTTTTCTCCGTGGCTTTTCTCATTGGCTTTAATAAGAATGTCTCTAAATACTGTCTTTGAATTTCCTCTTCACTGTGATTTTGTAAGCAGTATTCTCAAAGTCAGAAAGCTCAGTGTTTGTAATGCTCTGTACCACTGGAAACCACTGCTATGATTTTTCTGATGAAATTCAGCTTTGATTCTGGCTCTTAGCAGGTTCCAGTTTCGTAGCTAATGAAATAAAATCAGACCGTAGTGGTAATAGGACACGAACAGCAAGGTTATGTTTGCGTACTCAAGCCATGTCGTGAGCATTCATGATGCTTTATGGAACTTTGTGAACATGAGTGCTGACTGAACCCCCTATTAACAGACACAGGGGGAGGAAGGGCAGTGCAAAAAGGGCTGGGATAGGGAAGTGTGACAGTAGTTATATTTGAGGGATGGGTTATGAGTTAAAATAAGCTGAATAAAAATATCTTTCTCAACAGACCTGAATGCCCTGTCCTAAGGAGTAGGAGCAGGCTAGACGGATGAAGAGGAAGGAAAAGGTTAGCGTAGTTTGTCTTCTGTCCAGTCATAGCTTGTGATGCAACTGCTCGATATGTAAGATCATTTAAAGAAATGACTATTTATATGAGTTTGCCAATGGGCTTATCGCATTCTGACTGAAGCCGGCGTAGCCTAAGAGCGATATTTCTGTGCTTCCCCTTGACTAGAATAGTTTCAGTGAGATGGGCTGCTATGCTAACCTCCACTGAAGAAACTTTTAGCTATTTTAGCGACAGCACTGCCTTAGCAGGGGTGTCTCCTCTATCCAGTCTCCTGGAGAGATTCCAGTGCCTGCTTACAGAGGCATGAGGAAGGAAATCTATCATGTGGCTGTTTTCTTATAAATATATATTGTGAATATATATACAGCTGTTTAGTTACAGTGGGAAATTGGTTCCAGTTCAACCCCACTGCAGTCTCACTTAACTGCTTGACATGTATTGCAAAATTCTCCTGAAGTTGATTTTGGCTCTCAGGTCCTTTCTTCCTAAGATCCCTGGGCCCTTGTCTATAATTTATATTTTTAGCGGGGAATGGATTATGATAAGAGACCGCTTGGAATACATTGATCCACCCCTTATTAAATGCAACATAACCAATTCTGCTGACGGCAACGCTTTATAAGAAGTGGCAAAGCATTAGTCCTTCCTGTGGGCTTTATGCTAATAACATTAATCATGATGAATTATTTGGGTATCTGTGTGGCAGTCACTTTTGCAAAGCTGTTTTTTCTGCCCTACAGGGACTGTTTCTTTTACATGTAGGTCAGTGAGCTTCTACTGCAATCATAGCAAACATGCAAATGCAAATTCTTCATATAAACCCCCAGGAAAAACATCTCCTAGTTGGGAAGAATGGACAATGGCACCCCAATGCAATTCATTCTGACCACTTTGTTCACATATATGCCTGGGAGAAACCTTCATAATAGAACATCTTTCTGAAATGAAGGACTGGTAACACATTATTTTCTAGTTTCATGTCTTTTTGGAAATATCAACTAGTAATGCTAATTCGATAAGTCGATGGTAGTTATAGGTTACCAAGACTGAGTCGTTCCATTATTTTTTTTAAATGCAAAACCAGTGTTAGAAAGGAAATGTCAACAATACTTTGAAATGTACAATTAAAACAAAAAATCAGGTGGCAAAAGATCTCCAGTGTGAGATGTGGATGGACTGATAAAGTTTTGGTACTGGGTTCCACTTCCAGGCCTTGTGAAAGGACAGAAGTTAACTACAAAGAACACATTCTCCAAGGGAATGAAGCTTCTGATGCCACTGTAAGAAACCAAAAAGGCTGTCTGAAATGCAAGAACCTACCATTGTTTCTTGCTGTGACCTTCCTCCACTCATGATGTTAATAGCTGTGGCTTCCTCATTTTGTGTAGAATTGTTTCATATGGGTTTTGGGTGTCTATTCAATGCAGTTGATTGCTGGAAAATGAAGAGCAGATGGTTAGTGTTTGTAAATTGCCAAAGCCTTGTGACTTCAAATGGTGAGTTGCCTTGAAAATTGGAGTAGCTAGCATAGCTATTTAAGGACTGTACAATACTTTTCTTTTTACTTCCCCTACTTCCCTTGTATAAAATGAAGATCAAATCTCACTTATGCATATCTAAAACTGTATGTTATATTTTTATTTGCATTACACATAGTTTACTATATATTTTGCAGCTTAAGAAATTACACAGATCTTTGGCTTTATTTGATTATGTATATATTTAAATATGCATGCATATTTGATAGATTTTTCAAACATGTATCAACATATTTGGTGCTATTATTATAGAGTCAAAACTCTCTGTCTTGTCAGATTCTGTGATTCAACCAGCTTCAGTTCTATAGTGAACATAACATTTTAGTAGAAAAACTCAAGATAACTGAGGATAAATCTTCAAGTCTTATTTAGTACTTAAAGCAAATTGTGATTAATTCCAATAGGAATTTTGTCTTCCTGGGAATTAAGTAAAGAATTCCAGATTTAGTTTGTAGATTGCATTTTAAGAACAGGGTTTATTTTTTTAACTTAATTAATAAAATCTGATTCAGTCTTGACAGTTTTATTGGTATAGCCATTGCCACCAAAGGAAAAAGAATACCTGAATGTTATACTATCACAGTGCCTTTTGTGGGCATAGTTCTAGCTTGTCCTGAATGATATAAGGGACAAATCAAAACCACGTAAACCACCCTTGTAGTATTATAAATAGATCAACGAAAACACCTCTGGGTGTTTTCTTTGCTGCAAGCAAAGAATAAAGGAGTATTTCCGCATGCTCATTAATCTCGCATTGCACAAGAGCAGAGCCCTGTATGTCTTAATCTGGAAGCCCTGCATCATGCAGCCTTCGATTCCCTCCGCTGGCTTTGCACGCGCGGTGAACTCCTCCTTGGGCCTCATGAACATCGGCTGTTGGTGCTCGCTCTGAATCCAGCCCTGTCTAGCGGGAGGCTCTGTGCAAGGCGAGACCGTTGTCGCAGGACGGCGGGGCTGGTCCGCTCTCCCCAGCACCTCCGCTGTCAAAGCTGGAGGAGGCGGCAGCGATTCTCTCTGCAAGTGATTCCTAGCACAGCAGGTCTCCACTCCTAGTCGACCCAGAGCGATTAACCATAAATAACATGATGATTGATGATAACAGTGTTTTAGAGAGACTTTTCCTTTATTACGGCAACTGAAGTAGAGGGCAACGCTCTTCTACGTTTCAGAGTCTAAGGGCGTACGGACGAGCTACACCTGGGTCACAGTCCACGGTAACTCTTTGTTATCCATCTGTGTTATCTGCTGTATGGATTAAGTGACTGAGTTCTAGAAATTAGGAATTAGAAATTAGAAATCAGGAAATCTTTTTTTTTTAATTTGTGCTATGAAGCTGATGCATCATTTTATTAGTTTGGAATCAGTACCATAAAATTCATATTGTTCCTGCTGTTTTGCTGCTACTTGGGTAGCACCATATATAGAAAGCTGACAATATGTTTTTGTTTGTTTTTTTGTTGTTGTTATAGCTAGCTCTTTTCCTCTGGATTAGTCACTGGATTATGCTTACCTTTTGTCCTATGCCTTTTTGAATTCAAATACCGTATTAACACCTGGCTAATATCTTACAGATTCAACTGCTTCTCATATGCAGTGATATTCAGTACTTTCATCCTTTCATTAAACGCTTCTCTCCCTCCCTGCACTTCGGTTCTCCTCCTCACTTGGGCAAAGTGGTTCCTATGGCGACGCGCTTTCCATATACACTTTAGGTTGTGCTTCAGCTTAAAAAAACATTGTATCAGACTCTCCTCTATTTAATGAACACTTACACTTCCCCCTTCTCCCCCCTATCTGATACTGCATGACTCACTCCTGGATTTGGATCGAACCTATTTGTTTTGGGGGATGGGATTTTTTTCAACACGCAAATGTCTTTTGCTATTAAAAACCTGAGTTTGTACACATTTGAAATATTTAATAGGTGTGATCTTTCTGTGTTCTTCTTTAGCAGCCCTAAGTGGGCTGGTGGCATTTATAATTAATTTTCGAAACTAGTACTCTGGTTATGAAAGGATGACACAGAAACATCAGCTCCTTGGGGCCGCGAGGCACTTCCATATCTGCACTTACCCGAAGCACACAAAGGGCTTCTAGACCCAAGTTCAGGCTCTCTGGGCTTCATTTAAGTAACATGGTCATACAGGTACAAATTATGCTCACAAAATAATCATCTCCTTCCCTCAGCCCTCATAATCTATCAGCAAGTCTATCACAAACAAAATCAACAAGATGTTCCCGTTCACAGCTTTTGGACTGTAATCACACAGTCTGTTACAAACCCATCAAATGCTTCAGCTCTGCGCTGCTCTGCAAGCACTGAACACGTTGCTCTCCAATGTGATGTGTTTCTTAGGATGAAACAGTCTTTAAATATTTTTCACAAAAATGTTTGAAAATGTCCGCTCTGCAGAATCAAAGAAGACTGGATGAAATGTATCCTATTATTCCTTTAGGTGTAGGTGCACACACACACATGAACTCATGTAAAATCAAGTCTTCCAGAAGAACTTGCTATTTCCAAAGATCAGAGGCTGTAAAGTATTATTATTTATTCATATCATGCTATTCACCCTTAATTACAGGTTCCTTTTGTACTATGCATTTAAAAAAATATAGAGCATTTGTGTCACCATTGCCCAGACAAGTTATAGTCTATGTATAAGATGTGACAAAAGGTGTTGTGAGGCAGACGAAAGACAGAATACAAGCAAATCAATAAGACGGTAATGATCAGTGAGATGGATTGCAGCCTCGTAATAGTGCCAGATTAAACCGTGTTACAGTTTTGTAGGTCTCTCATAAAAACTGATCAAAGCAAAGATCTAGGAAAATTAATTTTGGATAGATTTCAGTGAAACAAGATTTCATTTGCCAATGACAGGGAAAAAAAAAATTGTGCTAATTGAAATGTGATATGGAAGCTGTAGTTTTGTGGAATACAGTTTACTCTGCTAAGCATTAATAATTCTACCTGTGTCAGGAAAATAGTTTTAATTGTACGGAGTTAGAAGACTTTAGGTAAATTTTTCAAAAATGTCCATGAGACTTAGGAGACTGCTTGCTGTTTCTAAAAATAACTGAAGCTTTTGGCAGTTAGGAAGTCTCTGGTTTTGAGTGAAAAACAGCCTTCTGAAGACCAGATTGCAAAGAATTTTTCTTTTAGGCACTTAAAACGATGTTAAAGAAACCTCCAAACAGTTAAGTTGAGTAACAACTATTTATTTATTTAAGGCTTTTAAAATCAGACTGGGTACCTTGCATCTTTAAACACTGCTGCTTTTCAAACTTTTGAAAGTAGAGAAGTAACTCTAAAATACAATCAAGCCTTTTTTAATTTTTACCTAAGCTTTTATCCTGGATTTGTCCCAGCCTGTGGCTGGGATATAGAGCTACTTAACTATTTTACAAAACTGGATTCATAATTAGTTTTTTCCCCTTCTTATTTTATCAAGCACCTGCTGTTTTCTTACTGCATTTCCTCTCAAATGCTCACTGCTCCATTTTGTTTATGATGTGATTAATTAAATTGCTAGAGAATTAAGGAAAAAAAATTCTTGTAGTTTAAAGTATATGTGCATGGTCATTTTTAGGCAGATGAGAGGTTGCTCTGCCTGTGATGTGAATTGGCTCCTGACTTTAGTCTGTTAGTTCTATCAAAAAAACTATTATGGCGGCGGCAATATTTGAAATACTTTTCACAAAATCACAGAATCAGAGGATGGAAGGAACCTCTGGAGAGCATATAATCCAACCCCCCCGCTCAAGCAGGTTCAGCTAGAGCAGGTTGCCCAAGATGCTGTCCAGTCAAGTTTTTAATATCTGCAAGAATGGAAACTCAGCAACCCCTTTGGGCAACCTGTTCCTCTGTTCAACCACTCTCACAGTGAAGGTTTTTCTTATGTTCAGATGGAATTTTCTGTATTTCAGTTTCAGCTCCCTCAGCACTTATGGGTGCATCCCGTCAGGTGCTATGGGCTTGTTTCTGTCCAATTTAAGTGTTCCCTAATCTGATCATCCTTCAGCAAGGGTAAGTCTGCCTTGCTCCAGTCTTCCCCTCTGGTCTCAGGGGCTTGGGATTCTTGGAGGCCAGTCTTACCAGTAAAGACTGAATCAAAGAAGGCATTGAGCACCTCAACCTTTTCTGTGTCCTTTCTCACCAGCGTGCCTGCCCCATCCAGCAGCAGGCCCACATTTTTTTGTAGAAGCTTTTTGTGTTTCCCTTCACCTCCCTTCACCAGGTTCAATTCCAGGTAGGCTTTGGCTTTCCTAACCCCAATCATGCACGCTCAGACAGTGTCTCTGTATTCTTCCTAGGTCACCTGTTTCTGCTTCCAGCTCTTGTACACTTCCTTTTTATGTTTGAGTTCTGTCAGGAGCAACTTGTTCATCCATGCAGGCCTCCTAACACCTTTGCTTGATTTTCTGCTTGTTGGGATGGATCAGTCTTGAGCTTGGAGGAGGTGATCCTTGAATATCAACCAGCTTTCCTGGATACCTCTTCTTTCCAGGGCCATATCCCATTGGACTCTTCACAGCTGTTCCATGGAGAGGCCAAAGTCTGCCCTCCAGAAGGCCAGGGTTGTGATCTAGCTTTTCAGCCTGCTCCCTCCTCACAGGATCCTGAGCTCCACAATCTTATCATCAATGCAATAAAATCACCGTGTCCAGAAGTCGGGTGTTTATAAGACAATAGTTGTATAAAGTGTTTCCTCTTAGCATCTTTCTTAGAAAGTAAATTACTCATAGTTGTAAGTGCTGGTTGATGCTCAGTATGATTACTCAGTTGTATAAAACTTACCTAGAATCGTGAAGTCTTGTCTGTGGTTAGCATAAATCTCCTTACCACAGATACTGATTGTATGATATCATGCACCCAAAAGGCAGGCAAAGGAGAAAGCTTTAGGAAAAGAGCCACTGGTTTTGCACAGCTGTGTGCCAGTGATTGTAATGCCATCATTAGAATTTCATAACACTTCCAGGTCTGCATTAATTAGTGTAACTAACATGTCCCAACAATGATTTTTCTTATCTCACCTCTTAAAGGAAAAAAGTATACACAGAGGTGTTTTGACTGGATTTTTAATGCTATCTATACATGTATATTGCTATATACTCATATTATCTAAAGCTAGATGAAAAAAATGCTTGAAAAGCAAACCTGGTGAGGTCTGTCACTGTAATTTAGCTCTTGGGAACTCAGTGTGAGTCATATGGAGTGTAATTCTAGGCCAGTTAATTTTCCTGTTCTCAATTGATGTTCAGTGGTTCTGAGTATGTACAGGTCCCATTTTAGGGTAACTACAAGTGTTCATACTTATACAAATCAGACCCAAAGTGTCTCAGTTTAAGCTCTTACATCACTAGGTATGTTTAAAAGTTCTGGCCATAACCTTACCATGTAGAGTAAAAATGAGCTTTTATGGAGAGATATTTAGCTGGAAATTATTTAAAGATATAAGCAAGCAATGTTTGGTATCCTATGATTCCCTAGAAATTAGTGGAGGGTAGTGTGGCCGGTAAATTAGAAGTAGAGGTCAGTATCATTTGTGAAATGCTTCAGAATAGATTGTACACACTTAGCAGCTTGTATCTTGCTTTTAAAACTGTAGAGGTGTCAAGTGAAGAAAAAATTCATCTCTTCAGGATTATGAGGTTCTGAAAATGTGCAAAACTGGAGATATTCCCACATAAGCTAATTTCTAGATGAGGTACTTTTTTTTTTTTTTTAAATTTGCATATTTTGTCTTAGGTCAGTTTTTTAAAAAATATTTCTCTCAAAGACTTAAGCATTTGGAGACAACTTCTATCTTGTTTTTGTGAAAGTTTCTGGAAAAGCTTTTGCATAGGATTTGATTACAGCAATGAAAATATGTTAATTTACTCAATTCTCTGAGTTTTCTCATTCTTTTCACAAGATTTAAAAGCTCAAAAGAAAACTCCTAAGTTGCATAACTCAAACTGTACAAGAATGTTCTTCAAAATTATTGAGAAGGAGAGAGGAAAAGCAATATTTTCTGAAGAACTGCAAATTTCGTTTCAATTGCCTCAAAATGCCTTATTAGCATGTTAGATGGGATTTATCTCAGACTTAACTTCAGGTGTGGGCATCAGTTTAAGAATTCTAAATTTAAGTTGCCACTTATAGATACAAGTAAGTGTGCTGGGTGCTTGTGCTCCTGCTGGAGTTACTGGAGCTGTAGTCAGTAAGGTCGGCGGAGCCTAGAGAGTGATCCAGCTCCTGCTGTGCCAGGCGAATGATGACCCATGCAGTCATGACCCATGTGTCCAAGGCATGATTGTTAGGCTGGCAGATACCATGAAGGACCTGTGGGGAACTCATGCCTTCTGGAACAGCACCTTGAGGCCAAGTGAGATACCTAGGGCACTGCAGATAGTATTAGTCTCCTATGTTCAGGCAACCAAATCTCATCCCTCGACTTCCTTTACAGTCGATGGAGAGAAACAAGCAGTTGTAGAGCAAGATCCATATAAGAAGCTAGTAGTTTAAGAAGCTAGTAGTTTATATCCACTGACTACTAGAACAGAGTAAATGACTACGCCAGATATACATGTCATCATTGCAGACATCGTGGAAGTCATTGTGTCATCAAATCGTAGCCTGAAGATGAAATTGTACTAGATGTAATGGGTCCACTGATACTAAAGATTATCTCACTGCTGTTCACTACCTTGTGGTGCTCTGATGTTCTTCTGCCTCTGCACTGGCTAATTCAGCTTTCTAATCTGACAGAAAACTGAGCAAACTAAAAACACAATACAAAATAAAATTTTTCTGCTGTGTTAGTGGGTTGTCAGATAAACATCAGACCTGTCACAAGGGAAGCAAAAGAGAAAATAGGGGAGAGATTGCCCTTCTGAAAAGCAGCAAATGTTACATTGGCTCTTCAGAACTGGATCGCATCTCCCCAGGTGGTCATAATTTATACATCTGAGCGAAGCTATGGCTGAAGTGGGAAAGAAAAACAAAAGTCTGCTAAAAATGTGAAAAGTGTATATTTGTTACAGAGCGTGAAGGAGATAGAGGTGAAGTGAAGGGATGTCCGTAAGAGGCTGGGCCCAGTCTGATTGCCTCTTTTGAAAAGTTCAGTGCCAGCCTCTTTCTTTGTTATCACAATTGGATGCTGTGGAAATAATTATGATATCTCTAGCTGAAAATCGTGACTTAAACAGAAGGAAAAGTGCATATACTTTTTTGAAGCACAAAGAAAGAGAAGTAGTATGATGAACTTCCTTCCTTTAAATCCATATATTACTAATGCTAGGGGGGAGTGAAGTTTTCCAAAAACAGTCAATAATCTGATTTTAAATGGAGCGAAGTTAGATCAACATGGAATGCTCTGAAAACTGTCCAAAAACTACATGGGATCACAGAGTAATTCAGGTTGGAGGGGACCTCTGGAGGTCATCTAATCCAACTCCTGCTCAAATCGGGACCAACTAGACCAGGCTGCTCAGGATCTTCTTCTTTTAATTTCTGAACATCTCTAAGGATGGAGATTCAACACCATCCCCGGGTTCCAGTGTTTTGCCACCCTCGTGGTGACATTTGTGCCCTTATACTGAGTCAAAATTTCCCTTACTGAAGCTTCTGTCCTTTGCTTCTCATCCTTTCACTATGCACTTCTAAGAGTCTCTCTCCATCTTTTTTAGACCTCCCCATTAGGTGGCTATCAACAGCAATAAGATCCCCTTCTCTTCTTACGACTGAACAAACCCAGTTCTCTCAGCCTCTCCTTGTGCGTCAGTGCCTACAACAGGGTTATGCAAAGTAAATTACATGTGAGAAGGCATATCTACTGCTGTACTGAGTATCTAACTCACTTTTTGAGTAGAGGGGCAACTCTGCCGGTCGTCTTTTATCCTGAAGCCTCATGGAGCTCTGACATGCATTATTGCCAATTGGAGATGACAGAAGAGATGTGCATTGCTTAGTTACAAGAAAACATCGTTGTTCCATGTGACTGCTCCTTTTATTGCAAACATTACTGTAGCAAAGAACAAACCACGTCATTGCTTTTGCCTGCTTTTCCCGTTCTGAAAGTACCATTAATTAGTTCATAGGAGTAGCTACACATCTATAATGCATTTCATTTCATGATCCCAAAGTGCTTTGAAGAATTAAGGATTAAATCATGCTTGCTAAGGTAAAGAGATGCAAAAAGAAAAGGGGACTAGGAAAACAGAGCAAATAAAGGAAAAACACAGAAAACAGAGCAAAGCTTGTGCTAAGAGAAGATGAAGAGCTCTCCTAGAGCGCCATTATGATAATGCTAGTGTCTTTTAATAGGCAAAGCTGGGAGAAAGCACTCTGACTGCTCTTATATATTGTATTTCTTGGCCTTTTTGGCTAAAATTGCCTACTATTCAAAAGTAATTTCATTTAGTGCCAGAGATTTTAAGCAAATTTTGAGGGAGTCTTTTCTTTTTGTCAAACTGCTGCTCTTGAACATTTTGAACCATTACAACATTCCTAAAAAATTGCCGTATTTTTTTAAATCAAACCCATATTTAGTAAACACCAATAATGTCAGAAAAGGTCTGCACCAATTATATTTCCACAGATGTGAAAATCTAGAGTAGGAATAGCTCACAAAGCACTTCAGATCATACAAATTCTGTTAAGAATGTATTTCTATTTTATTGACTTGTATTAATAAAGTTATAATTGTAGGCATTCTCTGAACCGTTTGACATCTACTCTTACATCAACGTACATGCATAATTGGGCCTAATTTTCTAAGTCTCCCCGTTTCAACTTTTTTTTTTTTTTATTTAGGTATGAGTTTAACACATGACAGGCTGAACTTGCAAAATTTAGCTTTTCATTTCTTCTCAGTTCCTTTCTTCTTTTTCATAGGAGAAATTTTGGGTTATAATGCAAATTGCTGGGGCCTGAGATCCAGAAGATCAGATAATTAGACATCTCAGTGTCGTTACTTGCACTCACAGAATGATAGACACAAGTAAAGGGTGAAGATAAACTGCAAAAATACACTAGTATCTAAACTGAGAGAAAGAAAAAGGAGAATCTAGAAAATAAAAAAGCAATAAAAGCAATAAAAAAGTATAAAATACTGCTATGCTATAAAATTCTAATCCTATAGAATTATAACTTCTTTTTAACTATTTAAGGGGAAAGGAAGCAAAAATCCATCCTTCAGCAGTCTGTAAATGAAGGCAACAGTGTAAATTTTGTAGAAATCAATCTTTGTGGCTCACGGTATGGGACTGGATCACCTACTCTGTTCTGCTTGTATCGTATGCTCTTTATTTTCACCGTGGCACCACACTGCTGAGCACAAAAATCAACAAAACTATATCTTCAGTAAGGTTAAAATCAAAGATGAAACATATCTTTGAGACGTTTATTCATCCTATCTTGATGTGATGACACAAAGAGATGGAGAATCCACCACTTGATGTGCTAATTTGCTTCAATGGTTAATCCTTTTAATGGGCATCAGAATGTACACATTATTTCCCGTTTGGATTTGTCTGTCCTCCAGTTCCTAACCTCATCTTCTCTTAATGCCTTTCTACAGGAATTGAAAGTTGTTTAGTATCCAATTCTTCATGGATTCTCATGAAGAGAGTCTTCTCATGAAAGTGACTGTGTACTCTAACTTCTCTACTTTGTCACACTATATACCTCAAAAACTTTTGAGATAATTTCTTCAGCTCTTCAGCTGCCTTTTTCTTCGTAGCTGTTTTGCCTTCCTCCCCAGTGTTTCACTGTTAGTTTTGGGCAATAGAGTTTCTTGCAGTATTCTAGTATCTGTGTCATCAGAACCCAAATACAAATTTCCAGTCTGCACGTTACTTACTTCTTTGTCTGCCCAGTCTAAGATCACTATCTCAGGTGTAAACCCTCCGAATTGCCCAGCCACTGTTACTCTAAATTCATTTTAGAACCAATCTTTTCAAGTAGCCTATAGCAATAGCCTTCATTCATTGTTTTTTCCTATGTGTAATATTGGTTGGTTATATTCAGATAGATTTCATTCCACTCGAACTAGCTTAACAAATGAACAAGTTAACTAGATTACGAAATATGCCTTATGTTCCCCAATGGTTATTACCTTTTCCATCAGTCTTTGTTTTATCCTCAAACTTAGTCAAAAGAGGTTTTACTTTCAAAGAAAAATTATGAAATTATTCATCCCTATGAAACCTCACTGAAAATATCTTCATTCAGGAATCGTTCTCTACTTTTAGATTAGTTTTTGATTTCCTCATCACTTTATATGGACTCTGCTGATATTGTAGGGCATACATTTTTAATCAGAAGAGTCCACAGCGTTAATTCAAACACTTTATAAAATTATTGCATTTACAAGCTTTTTAAAATTGATCATCTTTTCAAAGTCAGGAATGCGGCTTTTTTGAGGAAACGTATTTTAAATAAAATCATGTGAATGGTATTATCTTCTCACTTTTTTTTTTTTTTTTTGTCATTGCTTTGGTTGTATTGATATCAGGTCAGCTACTCGGTGCTTAGCCAGGCATCCTTTCTGTCCTTCTGGAGTGCTGTTACAAGAGTACAATTCTTTCAGTCTGCTGGAATTCCCTCAGCAGTCCAAGCTGCACTAATGAGAAAGTTTCCATAGAAAAGATATAGGGTTTGTCACTTTGAGAATGCTCAGATATAAATTAATCATGCGTGTTTATAGATAATTCTCTATTCCCAGTTCATAATGTTTAGTACTTTGTTTTTAATTCCAATAAGCACATGCTAATTACAAACAGGTATTTCATCCTTTTCATGTAATACAAACCTGAATAGAAGTATTAAGCAAATATTTCCCTCTGTTCTGCATTACTGTTAGCAATTTTATTCTCTTCACCTGATGATGGATTTACACCATTGTTCAGACCTTTTTTGGTCCAGACAGATCGAAAGAATCCTTTTTGTTGTTCTTACTCCTCTCCTGCCAGCTATATTTCCTTGATATTTTTAGAACCCATTATAATTTTCTATACTTGGTACCTTCTGATTTATATCCGCTGTTATATTTTTCTTTTTATTCCTGATGGCTGCCTTCATTTTACCATGGAACTAGGAGAAATTTGTGAACCTAACCTACTCTTTCTAGAGTTGTATCTGTTACTGTAAAGATTTGTCATTAGAAATAGTGGTGGTAGAGTGGTGAGTTGGAGGATCCATTTTCATGGCGTGGTAGGATGCTATCTGAAGGCTTGGTCCTCAGCTGACAAGATGTGAGGGTCTGCGAGAGTATATAGAGGCCCCTACGTGCACCTTTCAGCCATACGCTCAGATTTGCATTGCCTGAATACTGTAGATGCAGAGGACGGGATCGGACATGCCTGGCTGTGGCCCTAACGTTAGCAGGGAGTCACTGATGACAACTGCTGGCATCCATGTTGTTGAAAGTACCTTTCTTGCTAGCAGCTTCTTCACACTGCAAGGATGCCTGTCAGTTTTCTGTTTCCTTCCTCTAGAGGCAAATTCTGCTGTAGTTTTTGCCTGAATGGTTACATTAAAAAAAATAAAAAATAAATAAACAAACCATATGTAAGGACAGAGGCAAAATTCTCTTCTCAGATGAATCCAGTGAATCTTGTCAACAGCTCCTCTGTCCTCAAATGTCTTCATGGCAAATTCTGTTTAGATGCTCATGAGTACAAACACGTGGCTAGTAAAAATTGTCATTTATTTGAAAGAAGATAACTAAATTTTCACCAAAGTTTTGAACAAAGACAGTAATAATAGTTTATTATCCTTTAAGTACTCTCTCAGCATTCACTTGAGCAGTGACATGGAATAATGTAATAAATTCAGCCTGACAACCTGAAGAGTGCAGTGTGGAAATTGTGCCCTCAGTTGAAGGCATGCAACCCAGCAGAAAATGTAGGCGTATAAACAAAAGTAGACTTGCATCGAGAGTGACTAACAAGGGAGAAATTAAATAGAAAGGTCTATAGGTCCTGTTTAGGAATAGCACTCCTTCTAGGGACATCACTTACCTACCTGTTTGATATATGCCTGATTCCTTTATCAGTGAGTGTAAAGCACAAATGGTAAATATTGTCCTCAAAGGGAATAGGTCGATAGAAGTTTTGAAATGTTTTTCATATCTGCAATATTAATAAGAAGGAAATGATTGTCCTATTTGGGGTATGTGAAGAGGACAACTCTGAAGAAACAAATGTTACCTTGATACAGATCCAAAATTAGAGCTTTCTGTAAACAACATCATAGTGAATCAATTTATTCTGCTTTAATTGTAACAAGAAAAAGCCCTGAAAATAGTCCTGGGTGTGACAGACAATCTGTAGGTTTTTTTACATGGTTGGTCACAATTATCTTCATTTTTTTCTAACTGAGCCAGGTGAAGTCCCTAGTGTGAGATGGAGAGCGCTCCTGCAAGGTAAAGAACTGAGGAGAAACTTGGCGGTTTGACAGGCAGAAGGATCACAGGGAGAAGATGGGAGCCTGCACCTCCAGCACAGGCCATAAGACTTTTTGAGAGGAGCAGGAAGGAAGGAACAGGAATGCTGGTGTCAAAGGCAATAGAAGGCGACTCTCAATGGACCAGAGTCCGGAAGCATGTGGGCTCTGCTCCTTCTCAAAAAATCACTGAGTTAAAAGTAGCAATAGCTTAAAATCCTCTCCTTCCAAGAGGCCTCCCTGGGCAGGAGGAAAGCTGTGTATAATCCCTATTTGATCCCTGTTGCATTTGAAATAATCACTTTGGTTGCACAGATGCAAGTAAACAACATTCAGCAATATTCCTGCACTGAAATTTAATTGCCTTTACTATTAACTTTTTAGCAGGATCCCTGGCAGATTTTGGCCCAGGCCACTAAGATGTGTCCCAGGGATAGTCTGGGAGCCAGCGAAGGTGGAGGACCAGTCCTCAGGAACAGGTTTAGGGTTTGGACAGTAGGAGCACTTGGTAGCCTGGGTGGGAGCCGTTCCTGACCAGCTGGCCTCGGCGCCAGAGGACTGTCGTGGGAACTTTTGAGTTACTGATTGTAGCTGTTGTCTTTGAGGCTCTAATTTAAAATTCTAGGCTTCTACTTTTCACTCTAATAAAACCTCCCTTTTACAAGTCTGACAGCCTTACAGTCGTCTTTTGGTAGCTCAGTGCAAGAATGACTGGCTAAATCTACCCCACAGCTCTAGCCAGCTCAGGGTGCTGTGACACTGGGGTTAACCCATCTCCAGCAGTATTTGCAGCCAAACATTGCAGCTTTCTACAAGCACAAGTGAGTGTTAAAGTAGAGATGACTGGAAGCCAAAGGCTATCATCGTATCATTAGAGCTTCAAGAAGTGCAGAACGCGAACATGTAGTGTAAAGAATTTTTTTTTTCCCCTAAACTGCATTAATCCCCTGCAGTTAGAAGGTTGGAGCACTAAGAGTAAATGCTCCGTTTCAGATATCTCAGTGGACAGATGCTGCTGTGTGCTACATGACCTGTTGGCACCGTACAGTCTCTGCAGCTCTTGAACTGGCAGCAGGCCAGGAACTTGAGGGTCACCCTAAATTTCCCTATTTATTATTTATTGAATGTTGCACAGTGTGCCAATTTGCATAAATCTACCTAGCATTTTAATCTGTAATCAATACATATGTTTACTGTCATTATTTTATAGATGCAATCCATTTCACAAACTGTAGGACGATTAAATCAAAGGAATGAAGCACAAGGATCAAAAAGCACTTTTTGACCTAAGATCCACCTTTCTTCCCACTACTGATGTGCTTTTGAAGGCAGTTCTTACAAAGTGACCCATCTTTTCTAGTTGTTTCTGTGCTGCTGCTTATCGCAGACAGCTTTCCATGAGCAGCTCTGCTATACCTGGTTATGCAGTCAGATAGATACCTATTTAACGGCCATGAACTTCTGTTCTCCTGTTATGGGGCACTCTCATGAGCAGTGCTGTTTGTGGTCCCTTCCCTGAAGTGCATATACCCTTTTCCTGGGCTAGAGAAGCCGATCAGGGTGGAAAAAAGTGTAAAACAGAAGGGTAAAAGGGACAGGGAAAACGACACTCACAAACTGGCCATCAGATATTTTCCCCCTTTATGCTATTTCATAGGCATAAATTATTTACTTGAAAACCCATTTTCTTCTTTTGAATGTCTCTGAACTTGAAAATAAGTCTTGAAGCAAGGAAGCAGAGGGGAGGGGGGTGGACTTGTTGCTGCCTTCAGCTGCCAAATGGGAGAGTATGGAGAAGACAGAGCCAGATTTGTCTCAGAGTTGCACAGTGACAGAGTGAGACACAATGGACACAAGTTGCAATAAAGGAAATTCCAATTAGATATTAAGAAAACAATCTTCACTGTGAAAGCTGTCAAATTTTGGAACAGGCTGCTCACAGAGCTTGTGCAATCTCCATCCTTGGGTATATTCAAAGCTCAGCTGGACCAGGCCCTGAGCAAGCTGCTGTAGTAGGACCTGTCTTGGGTGCAGAGTTGGACCAGGTGAAATTTGAAGGTTCCTTCCAACCTAAATTATTTTATTTCTGTGAGTTAAAACTGAAGAAATACGCAGAAGGTAGTTTCCTCAGGGAAAGGCTTAGCGTAAAAAATTCAGAATTGTAGTCCAATAACCCATTTTGCTTATAATCCTTTTTAAAAGTAGAGACTGTGACATAGATCTTTCACCAAATTATGTTTTCATTTCAACCAAATAGACCTGATAATTAAACAGTGCATATTACAGTGTAGTTCACAGTGAAAGTCTGCAGTGTTGTAAATAATCCTTGTATACTGCGCTACAATTAGTTCATGAGACTTCAGCTACCCATCTTTTAAAGCACATTTCATGTACATAATATGTGGAATGATAACAAATTATTTTTTTTTTCTTATGAGACACGATTAAGTAACCATATCTTAAGAAAGGCACTAGGAAATTATTCTTCAAAGCTGCCTGATGTGTATCACTATGTTTAATGTGTAGCAGAGCTCAGGATATAGCAAGTCAGAGAAAACTGTTAAGGATTGCATGTTGTGTTTGTCTTCATTTAGGTGTAAATGAGGTATGTATAAGTGGCATAAAGATTCCTCTGCATGAAAGTTGCCTTTCAGGTTAGCTGGATAAGTAAATAAACCTTGTTATGGTAGAAACCTGCTCTAGCGGAACTGCTGTTGAATTATTGATTCATGTTTTGTATTGTATAAAGCCAGGTAATTAAGTTCTCCAGAAAATATTTAAATCAAAGTTCTCCTAGAAACAAAGTTGTCCTTTCAGAAAAGCAGAGACTTTTGTCTAAAAATATTTTTTAAAGAAGTATATGGACATTGGAAGTATATTTCTTGCTCTGAACTGAGAATTCCAGAAAAGCTGGTTTCTACTGGGGCCAGAAGAGGGTTATAGCTGGACTTGGGGAGGAAGTTGCTTTGAGCAGCAGGGTAACTGGATAACCACCAGGTCTTCTGTAAGAAGAGGTCATTTTTAATGCTGTCAGCAAAAGACACTAAGAAGTGAGACAGGGGTTAGAAAACTTGAATTAATTATTTTTAGAGAACTTGCCTGTTAATTCTATTCCTTTCCATGTGATAACAGACTCTGTGAAGGTTTGCTTATGTGTTTGCCAAGATGGGTAGGATTTGTGTAGGTACTGAGACTAAAGTAGCTGAGGAGCCACGGTGAGTCTTCTTCCCATTCTAAAGCCTCAAATGTGACTCTTGGCTGAGGAGATGTTATCCATAAGACATTTATTTTATTTTCACTGTTACGGTAACATATATTGTGCTATAGCAGTAAAATCATGACTAAAAGAACCAAACAGAAATGGTTAAAGATTCAGCTACAGGATTTTATTTGTCACATGTATTCCATAAACAAAATATTTTAATGTTCTTGGAAAGGATACATGTCATGTAACAGGAGAAACTGTTCACTGACAATGCTGCATCTGGATATTATCAGCAGGCACTGTGTGCATGTTGTAGAGAACAAAAACACAGAGAACTGAATACCTTGTTCATAAAACACTGATTTGGGAATCATCAACAGAACCATATCTTAGGCCCAGATACTCAGAGACATCTAACTCCTGTTGCAGTTGTTGAGAGTGTAGGTTGCTTTGTAGCAAAAATCCTAATTTTTCTTATTATCATTCTTTATTTTTCTGTTGATAATACTGCAGTGTATACAGACACTGAGCGCACCCTGTGTTTCCCAGTAATCTGCCTACTCTTCTCAGTTGTCCTCCCACGCTGCGGAGGAGCCTGGTCCCCATTTTGCAGCAGTCCATAGCTGCCCACCTGACAGACTGGCCCAGGGCTGGACATGCTCGCCACATACCACCGGGTCTTTTGCAGTGGTTTTTGAAACCCACAGGTCGAATTTCTAAGCAAATTGCCAAAATATCGAAATTGTGGGAAATTGCCTGTCTCTGTCTAGCTTCATTTCCTAGCACTGTGCACACAATCTAAAAAAATATACGACTGTGTCAGAATGCAAAATATCCATTATACATTGGAGTTAGAAGCAAAGATCTCTAGAAACAGAGACCTGGATAAATTGTATTATAAGCTGAATGATCTTGTCATTTTTCTCCTTTCATATGTTAGCATGAAGCTGGAAAGATGAACAAGCTTTTGGCAAAATTAGAGCCATGAATCTTTCATCAAGTTTCACATGTACTTACCAAGTGAGGTGGAAAATTATCCTTGCCCTAATAATGTTCCATGCATACAGGATGTGTCTTCATATTGCAAGTTGCCTCTCAACTGTAATTAAAGAGTCCTCAAATACTGAAAATAATGTGAAACAATCTGTACACTTCTGCAGCCGTAAGTATTTATCACAGGTCAAAAATTTCATTAGCTGAAATTAGTATGGTAGTCTTTCACTTATAATAACATTACTATAAAAAAAAATGGCTTTCCAAAATGGTATTTCCATAGCTATAAAGTATGGTTTTCAGTGCTGTCATCAGAGATTACATATTGTATGATGGCATTGTTCTTCTGTACAGTATTAAGAACTAATCTAAATTTTTCAATGCCCTGTCCCTCTGTCATTGTTCTTTATCATGTATACACTTCTGTTTTACCAAAGTGAATATAGGCTATGTTTCTTTTATTACAATCACTTAGGTATAAATAAGATGATTTTTTTCAGTTAGAAAGGCCTAAAAGAACTCATGACTGCCACAGCTAGTCTAATGTCTGTTGTTTTCTTTCCCACAGGGATTCATTAACTTTGTTGACCAGGTCCAAACAGAAAGTTAAAGAAAATCAATTATTTGCAGACAGCACTATGTTAAAATTATTGCATATTAAGCTCCCAAATGTATTTACTCATTTTGGAATAAAAAGATTTTAATATGCGGTAGCTTCATACAGAGGAAGATCCTAAAGCCATACCATGAATACTAACATGCTTTAACTTCTACATACATTGATTTATTACAGTTAATTGATTTTACTTAACTTTCCTCAAGTTTTCTTAAGTCAATAAGTTTGAAGTTTAAATCCAGATGCATATCTGGAAATCACTCAACTGCAAATCAAGCAAGTTATAAAAGTAAGTAAGTTCTTTGTTGTATTGGTGTAGGAATTATGTTACAGGAAGAAAAATGCTGATAGTGATTTTACGTTCAAAACGATCTGTTTCTTAGGTTTCTGAAAAAAGCCAAACACATACCTCAAAAACTTTGCAACCAATATGCATATATAATTAAATGTGATTCAGCTATGTTGGCAATCAGTTGCATTTAATTTCCAAGCATAGTCTAGATGAACTTACTGGTAGTAATATTTTTATAATTAACATATTCTGTGTATTTGCCCAAGAAATATAGTGCTAATATTTACACCTCACTGGGCAGGAAACAAAGATGTAGTATATGATTATGCAAAACTTCTCATATTTTAAATACTAGTAATACAGGGTTCATAAATCACCTATGGACAGAGGGCATCTAGTATGGACTGCATGATCATTAATTTGTAATAGCAAGCAACTCGTAAAGAAATAGAAGCAAACCTAAAGCAAAGGCACGCTATATTCACTCCAGACTATTTGCTTAGCTCTACTGGTTGGTCATATTCAGCAAAGAGGTATTCACTAGATTCTTCTTTTTTGTTAGGGTGTGTGGATATGGTAAACACACACACACATACACACGATTTGCACTTTCCATCCTCCTAACTGTCCCTGTTACTTTACCGGATAAGAACTGAAAAGGAAACAAAGCAATTAAACTGAAGTGGTAAAAAAGCAAAAGAATTTCTTTTTCCTCAATGTATTTAAGGTGTATTCAGAATGCAGGAATGCAACTCCTATAAATAATTTTCCGGTACAATCTAACTAATTTTTTCATGCCCAGAACTTTGATGGTACTTTCAGGGACGTTGTTAGTCTATCATGTTATAACAGAATACCAGGCTATCTGTAGGGTCATGTGTTGTCAGAACGTATCCTGTCAATCAAGATATGAAACTGGTCACAGTCGCCATATGGATCCATGTCCTTATCGCCCCTAGTCTTTTGTAACCAGCTGTAGACAATGTGCTCTTCATAAGGGTCATCTTCTTTCCAAGAGAAATACCTCATTTTTCTCACATTATTACTTTTTCTTCTGTATTGTTACTAAACTCCTTGTTTGGTGTGGAGACAAGTAGTATGGAATGTCCAGCTTCTGCATGTTCGCCTCAGGGTCACTTTGGGTTTTTTTAATTCTTATTCGATTATGTCATTTCTATCATTTTACACTTTTAAAGACTAATAGATATGTCTTTTGAGAACTGCAGATGAAAAAGTTCCTCTAATTTGTATCCATGCTTAACAAGAGCGCTCTTTTATTGTTTCCTCTTACATCTGTCAGACTGACACATATTACCGTCTGCTCTGCAATGGTAACAATGTCAGATCTAAAGCTCTTTTGTTTTGTTTTTTTTTTCCTAGTTGTAGTTAAAAGCAGCCAAAAAGACTGGAGAAGATCACTGCTTAGAACTCTTCAACCATTGCAAAATGATTTGCTTTGAAGATGCTTAGCTAACCTGCATCATTACAGTTTAAATGCCTCGTGATTTGTAGTTTATTTTCACAGTACCTGCATTAAGTAGTGCCGAGCTGAGAAGCTGAGTCACAGAAGCAGCTTCTTTCCCAGGACATGCAGGAAACTCCTGCAGCAAGTGCCCCAGGTTCTCTGTCATTTCTTCCTTCTTTCCTTATCTTAGGCTTTCTGATAAAATTGCTCTTGGGTTCATAGTATAAGGAAGGGAAAGGAATTAGCTTTTTCCTCCTCACTGCTGCTCTGAACTTCTTCTGTTGCCTATGGCTTATATTTTCTGTAAGATTTGCCTCCAGCTCAGGCATCTAGCAGAAAGCTGGTCAGGGTGAAGGAGCAGACAGGTACAAATTGAAGTGCTTAGAACCACACACCCTCAGCTTTAACATGCGTAATCTCTGTTCAGTTCCTTGTTATTTCCTGATAAATCCTGTTATATTGTTTCAGAAGGATTAATCAAATGTTCTTCTGTTGTACCGATATAGCGTGAGTTGTTTCAGTAGGGTTTCACTGAAACACACTCTGATCCTGTAGTACAAACAAGAATAAGTATTAATATTTCACCTCCTTTAGTTCTTCAGTTCTTCAGTTAAAGGTCTTAGAGCACTTTATCACTCCTAATTAATCTTTGAGCTATAAGTAGTTCAAGAGCAGAGCATCTAATCAGCGTCCTAATTCTTGGGTCCTGTTAGACACAACCCTCACAAGATGGTGATCTGCTGTTAAATGCCCAGTTCAGCTCATACACTGGGGAACTTAGTTGCCAGGTAAAAACTGCAAGTGTGATGGGGCAACAGACATTTCCCCATTCCCAGTTGCACAGGAGAGCTACTCCTGCCCGTTTGCTGGAGTATCTTCACCAATCACAACTGCCGAATGCATCAGGCATGAAAGTCCCCTCAAAGCAGGTTCACCAGGGTGACATTGCCCATAGCTAACAGAAAGGGTCTCTGGTGAGAGCTGAATTAATTAGTCTGACTTAAGAGCCAGGAGAGTAAATTCTGCCCTTTCAGCAGTCCTACAAACTATACAAGACTGAAGGAGTTTGCCATATCCCAGCAGAGCTGTTATTTCTTCTTTCCTTTCCAGAGCAATTCTTCATTTTGATGCTCCTGCAATTGCATATATTCTTCCTTACTGGGAGGTATTTTCTTGGCATATTTGCAAGTAATGGCAAACAAACCGCAGAAGTAAATTTTGTAGGAATGGCTGGCACACAGCTAGCATGAATATTGCCTGCTGTCATACCTCAACTTGTCTACATTACAAGCTCTTTTAAATGTTCAGGCTCTAGGAAGAGCACAACTGCAGAGCTCAATATGAGTAGATTAAATTCACTCATGGTGTCACCTAAGCTAGTTCATATGGAGCTAACGTGAATATCTCTACATTGCTCTGCCATCTGCACTGCAGTTAGTCATCCGAGGTTCAAATCTTCTTTCCTGAAAGAAAAAAATAAGAGGGAAAAACTTAATCTAAAATTGTGTGCTGCCTACTGATTCCTATGCTAGCTCTTTGTCACAATGAGTGTGGAAGGCATCCTCAGGGGATGCCACTTAGGTTTTGCAATCTACAGCAAATGCAGGCCTAAATTTTACAGATTTCTGATAGCCCAGCCAGTTCCGTAGCAGTGCTGTCATAAGCTGCTACAAAGAAGCTGTTCTCTTCTCTCCACTGCACGCATCATGTTTCTTTTCATGATGTCTATAGAGCTGTTACTTTCCCCATGCATCGGTAATTGTTATGGATAATATGAAGGACTATGCCAAGCTGACAAAGATTTTCATCAGCACTCTCAGAGAAGTCAAGTGTATCATTCCTTTGCTTTACTTCGTCCCTAAATCAGCCACCTACTCCTCCCACCACAGAGAGTACATAACAGGGATAGACTGCAAATCGCAGGAGGATCTTCATCTTGCTCTGCCATTATTCTCCATATAAAGCTGTTAACTCTTTTGCTCCCTGCACCAAGCTTATCAGGAGTTGAATGAGGGAGCTTCTCCTTTGTGAAAAAGATATAAGTAAGATGCTTATCTGGTTTGTCACTGAACCTAATCTTTAATCTAAGAGAAAGTGGATCTGGAGCTAGTTTTCCAGCTCATGAAACTGGTAAGTTATTTATGATTTATTTTGGACTTGAATTCAAGCTTCAGACACTGCAACTCATTTGAAAGGAAATAACAGACAGAAAACTGTGGGAAACACAGAGATAAAGGGGAAATGAAAGTCTAAGCAACAAAACAAAGCAATTCTGAATCCTCAGCTATAGTTTCTCATCCAAGTTTCTTTTTCTTTTAACCACCTGAACTGGTCTAAGCTGAAAAGAAAGGCAGCATTTGTACAAAGTCTCAGGCTGCTATTGGGAAATCCACTGCCTTTTAAATGGACTACTGTATCATTCCAGGTTCATTGGATGCTATAAAAGGCTTTTCAAATCAAATCCTCTTCAAAGGGAAAGTGCCACCTGTCCATCCTTCCTCTTAGCAGCTCCTCTCTATTAGTAATAAGATCATTCATATTCTTGAGACTATGAAGCCCCCATTAAGAGAGTTCAGCCTTCCTAACTAGTAAAGCAAGTTCTTTTCATTGCCCTTCATCAACTGGAATCGCTCTCCTGGGTGTCTGTTCCTTCAGACCTAGCTGAATATTCTCTTTAATTCCCTTTTTCTTTATTTTTTTCAAACGTAGTTCTCATTCAGAAAGAGAACTTGAGGTTGCACTCTCCACTTGCAGCAAAAAGATGTCTCTTGAGGAAGAAAAATATTGTAATTTGGAAAAATATTATCGCAGAAATAGCACTTGTACAGTCCTTTACATCTTCAAAGCCCTATGCAAGCTAATTTATTAATTAATCTAAATATATAGTTTTATTCATTTGTACGCATGAGGATTAATCTTAGAACTTGAAACTCTATTTAAAAACTATTCCTAAATGGAATTATAAGTATGCTACATTGAGAGGAAATGAATTTTTCCATAACCTTGTCGTGGCAATTAAATTCATTTACTTTGTCACTGCTATTTATTTTGCAACACATGATGTATGTAGGCTACAGCAATGAAATCTTGTGTCTGACTCAGTTTATTGTACTATTTCCTCACAAATTTATGTACAGACAAATTCCTACTGGCTTCAGACCACAGATATCCCAAACTGGTAATTCATTATACATTTTGGGGCTTAGGGGTGGCTTGTGAAATTAAGAAATCCTCAATGATCTCAGCCAGAATTAGAAGTTTAATAGATTTCTGTATTCAAAAGGTGCAACAATGATGTGCTCTCAGTCTACTACCCTTCATAAAGGAGAGGCAGTGAAATTCTGTGTAACTGGTGGTAACCTTTATCAAATGTAATAAAAGACCTTCGAAAGTATGCTTAGCCATTTTCAGTTGGAAAGAAAAAGTGGGGTCTCAGAATTAACTAAGTTCATAGACAATTTCTAGTTGGATTAGGAAGAGAGATCAAAGTTAGTTCCTTCACTGGGAGGAAGGCAGGCAACTAACCGATCAATGACTGAATCTGCAGCCACAAAAGTTCTGGGTTCTGTCTTCTAGAGGATGTGGGAGGGAGAAGCTGAACTGAGATATTGCAGATTGAGGCAGAGGGATAGCTGGGTCTGTGATCAAAGGAGAATCATCTGTAGGGAATGAAGCTTTATTAGATCCCTTGCTCGTTGGAAAGCTTAGGTTTCTTCATTGTTATTACCATACTTTTGGATGTTAAATGCTCAGTCCTTTGCTAAATCCTGCTAGGCTTTTGACTTTAGTATACTTTCTGATAGGGCCATCAACAGGCTATCATAGGAAAAAGATTTTCTTTTTACTCATGCAAATCTGACAAAATTCACTGAAGGAATTGAAGAGTGTAATTGCTAAACGTGAGGTACTGAATACCTCGTTGGTTTGCATGATGACTTCTTAGGGCACTTGGCAACATTTACTGAGTAGCGTACTGATCAGCCATATCATCCAGTGTAGCTTGGAAATCATCTCTTTTGGCACATATTTATTCATCTGGTACTCTGGGTTCACACTTCGGAGGTCCCGGAGTGCTGACTCCACTAGTTAATCTGTGACCTTGGTATAATCAAAACTGCCTGTAGTTGCTCTTAATTTAAAGCCTCCTTAGCTTCTTCTTGAGCTGAAGCCCAGATTTTTCCCCAGTGATTTTTGCATTCACTTTAGATAGCAAATGTGATGTTTATGATGTGTAGTCACTATAGTCCATAAGGCTATGGAAGAAAGTCATGTTTCGGCAGCAAATGGGCAGGCTTTTGTCTTCTTTCCACTTTTACATCGTATCTAGTTTGCAGCTTGAAACAAAGAACCTCAGAGTGATTACCAAATGTATTTGTTACAAATGCCTTTAAAAACACATACTATATGTATATGTAAGTATATATAAATCTGGCAGCCATACATGGTTTTCACACACCTGTCAGTGAAGCGAGAAAATTCAAATTTGAAATCTCACATTCAGCAGCAGAATGTATGAACAGAGCCTAGAGGACATGGGTTGTGAGATAAGTGTATCCATTCACCAAGAAGGTAGCAGGCTTTATTGGCTTATTTATTTATTATTCATCCTACTGCCGAATATTTTGGCAGTAGTAGCTATGAAATACTTTCCATGGAAAGATAACATGCCACTTACCTACAGCTATAAAATACTACAGCGTGTTACATTATTGTGATAATGGTCAGTTTTAAAACTCTATAATTCAATGTAAGTAAACTGAATTTTGAGGTGAATGTTATATTGGTCGAGGAGATTCAATCAAACATGACTTATGCCTTCATCACAGTACATCAAATTATTATAAATCAGGGTTGCGTTTACATGAAATTTTAAGAACCTCTTCAAACCTTCATGGCTAAAGCAAAGCATAAAAGAAAAATAGATGCCTTTTAGGGGCATTCTGGCCTCTATGGTTTAAATCCTATCTTTTATGGGAAATGACTCAGAAAAACCTAACTAGTGCACCAAAAAAAAAAAAAACCCGCCCTATTACGCTTGGGCCATTTTGGAGAACCTCCATAATTTGCAAGTGAATGCGTGGATCCATGGAATAAAATTTGTCTCGGTAAGGCAAAATCCAGTGGCACAGATCTTTTTGCTGCTTGTCACTGAGCCAGAGTCTGTCATTTGGAATTTTTTTCTGCCCATATTGGATTATTCCCAGCTAGCATCACTGGAGAGTCCAGTTACTGGATCTCAGCTGCCCTTTCCTCCAAGAAAGATAGAAACATCAAAACCATTGCTCTGATTAAGCCCTGATATGTCTGTCCTATATTCTGCCACCCAATTATACGCAGCTTTTTCTTCACAGAGGCCACTGTAGTAAGAGGCAGTAGGGCATGCAGAAGCATGGCTTGTGCCTCTAGCCTTCCAGTGATGCTTTTTTGCTCTGATGTGAAGGTGCTGAAGACAAAGAAACAAATGAGGAGGGGGGAGCAAGCAGCTGTGGAGGGGAGCGAAGGAATATATATAGGACTTGCTTTTGCTATGCGTGAAATGCAACACCCTGTTCCCACATGGTGACGCACATCAGTCGCTCCAGATGGCGAGAAGGGTTGGGTTTCTGCCTCGAGCGGCCGCGCTCGAGCTTCATTTGCATTCCCCAGCCCAGTTGTTCATGGAACGGCATCCTGGCAATGCACAACCGCGCGCACAACTGCGCACCGGCTATCCTCACCTTCGGAGGCAGAGCCTTTCATCGCCGTACCAAATGTTGGGACAGCTTTACGGCGCGGGGAATGAGAGGAGCTGGAGCGAGTTCAGGCTCCGAGTGGAGCCCTCTAATAGTCTTGGCCAGTGATGTAGAAATAGAAAATCATCCCGAGGTTCTCATTCACATCCTGCACTCCCACAAATAGCCTCAAATTTGTGTAAAACATATTAAAAATTCCTATACCTCAATGAATAATCAGCTTCTGCTCTATCAAAAAAAAAACTTTCCGTAAAAAACTCTTTGTATGGCTGAGTAGTACCTATACCACAACCAGCTTCGCTTATTAGGAGTGATTTGTGAACGTTAATTTGTACCATATGAAGCAACTGCCATTGCTGTTGCTGTAATTAATCCCATCTGAAATCGTTTAGTTTTGTTGATTGTATTAATGGATCTAAGTTCTAGTGGTCCGATTCTGTTATTTTGTATGTAAATTTTTATTTTAAAAACAATGCAGAAATATGGAAAGGAAAAGCATTAGAGAAGTAAAGAGCATTGGAGATACTTATTTATAATTTATAGGCCATTCTTAAAACCTATCAGCATTTTATAAGAGACATATTAAATGTACACATATTTTTTCCCAGTAAGTATGTGCATTTAACAAGTCATCCTACCTGAAGTAATGATTTTATGTTAATCTTATGTTAATGTCCAAGAAATTTTCCTAGGTAATTTCCATTCATGACAGTGGAAGTTAAGAACTGTGTATTAGTCAAGAACTGTATCTTTAAGAAGGGAATAGTTTACATATAGTTTATGAAGATTAAAAAAAAAATGAAAACTGTGTCTAGACTGGACAGATGCATTTAATATTGTGTTAAGAAATATTTAAGCGAAGAAATCGCATCGGGTGGAAGGTTTCTGCTCTGCGTCCTGCTTCTCCCTGAAGTGTGGATGATCATCCCACCTTCACAAGGTGCGGTGATTGGCAGGTAGCGACGCTGCGCGGAGCAGAAGGTGGGAGCGTGCTCTATTGGTTTGTGCTTGTACATCCTGAGCACCAATTACTGTCTCTGCTGCCAGCACTGATGTGTTTATCAGGATGAGTTATAGCGGAATATATGTACACAGGCAGTGTGTATGCTGGATGACCACCCCCTGTGATGTAAAATATGAGAGTCTGGGAGCTACCGTTTTATAATTCATCAGGTTCAGCAACTGAATGTTGTTGGTTGGCTTAGTTATAAAGGCAAGTGTGAACTGAACAGCAGACAGGAGAGTCTTGCACTGAGAGTCCTGCGAAGCTGCGTTTGGTGCCTGGTCTCTGCTTTTGTTCAAGTGAAATCTGTCTTCGGTGAGTGATGGGGGTTCTGCTGAGCTGGAGCTGTTATTATATAAGCTGGGTAAACCTGCCTGCTAGTTTTGTGTGTATTTTGCTGCTGGAGGTCCTTGTCTGTGGCTGTTTTTAGATTTTACAATATTTTCGGTTGTGTACGTTGCTGGCACAAAAGGAGATGAAAAGGAAAATGCGATGATGAATTATTCACCATAGCGCTGCGAGGATCTCTTTTCTAGCTAAAGTTACTTTCCTTCAGTCAGTGTGTTGTGGGTTCAAAGAAGCTACAAATGAGCGAATCTACCTGTCATTAAATTGCCTTTTTTAGCAGTTAGAAAGAGTGAGAGCTGCATCTTTTGTAGCAAGAGGGAGAAAAGGAAAAAGCTAAAATGAGGAGCACTAGCCGGTTCTTGGCTTTTATGTACACGTGCCTTTTCAGCTTCAGCATTAAATCTTTTGTGTGCAGCAAGGGGCTGCAAAGAATTTGTACTGTAGAGCTTCTGAATTAGGTAGTCGGTAAAATGGTAGCTTCTCTCTGTTTTTGTGCTAATATGCCTGGTATCACATTAAAATGAATGATTCCCCATCTTGCATAACAACAGTGCTGATATATGTGTAAGATGAAAGGCAGAGAGGGACTTTTTGAAAGAAATTGTATGAGAACATAGTATAGCACAGTTAGGTAGGGAACGCTATATTTCCTATAATATATACATCACTTTGTGGATTTCACTAGCTTTAGATTCTTTGCTTAAATTGTTACTTGCTTCGTTATGACCTTTACATTTATTTAAGCAGGCTCCTTTAATGTATACCCACGTTCTCTCTCCGGTAACCTCTAAAGATCAATAAGCCAGCAATGTAGCTCATTTTCTTTTAACCAAAATGGAATTGAAAAAACA
This sequence comes from Struthio camelus, assembly GCF_040807025.1. Lineage (NCBI taxonomy): Eukaryota > Metazoa > Chordata > Aves > Struthioniformes > Struthionidae > Struthio > Struthio camelus. The sequence continues at coordinate 216,617,156 of NC_090942.1, read as the reverse complement.
TAATTTACTGAATGGCAGTGTCGGCATTGCTGTGCAATACCTGTATCCCCCTCCCTCAAAACGGGCAGTTGTTTGTGAGTGGCAATTTTACTTTTCCTTTTTTCCATAGCAGGATTATCAAAGGAGACAGTCATAGCTCCTTTGTATCTCTGTGCCTGTCCGTTTGCTCCCTTTGTAGAAGCAAGTTTGTTTTATCAAAATATCCAGAGGGTTTGGCAGAGCAGCACCTGTTGTCTTATTGTTTCATTATCAGTAGCTGGAGAGAGCCTGTCTCCCAGAGACCTTGCATCTGTGAGCAGTCCAAACCATTCACTCTGTAGTGATTTAAACTTGCATTGCTACTTCTCACTTAGACATAATCTAGTCCATGATTATGTATGAAGCATTGAAGCTGCCGAACAGACACTGGTATAATGAGTAAGATTCCTCATTTTAGCATCATTTTTTTTCTTTATTTAAAGAGGAAGTCTATTTGCAAAGCGGCCTATGCCATAGACTTTTTTTTGCAAGAGATTTGCATTTATTCTTTATAAATCAAAAATTTGAAGAAAATCGTAATTTTCTCGAATCATTTCCTGGCAGCGTAACAGACTAGAGACCATTTCTAGGAAAGAGTATATACCTGTGTCAGCAGTGCTTACTTGAGAATATTTTTCTTTTTTTAAGCATTACAGTCTGTTTTCAGTGACCCCTGTGCTAGCAAATGAGTTTTCTTGAAGTGTGAGCTTCTGGCTTTGCAAGTTCTCCTCTTTTAGAAATCTGTGATATGGCATCCATCTGTCTAGGCATTTCTGTTGCACACATCACTATGGTGTAATCTTGGCAGTTTGAACGTTAACCACATAAATGTATGCACTGCAATGTAGGCAGTATAAATTAGGGCAGGAAAAGCAACCCTAAAAGGAGAAAGTTATGATATGCATATATGGCTCTCATGGGCACTAGTGCCCCAGACTCACTATTTGTTATAACCCAACAAATTAAGCTACCAACTAGTTCAGTCTGCAGACAATGCTGTGGAGGCTTGGGCACAGATGAAACCAGCTTCTTGAAGTCCTGTCCAGATAGGGCTGAATGGAAGATAGCCAGAAGACATGGCAAAAATTGCATTTCATTCTAGGTGCATGCCTACTGCTCCTTTGTGGTCACAGTCTGGCAGCGCTGCTAAACGAAAAGCAACAGTGACTGGAAAATATATTGTAAATCCTGTCTGGTCTGGAGAGCATGGTAGTTTTATCTGGATATGAGTGTGCTACTTTAATCCATGCCTCCCACCTCAACAGTAAGCCACTGCAGTGCACTCTATGGAGCGCTATACCTTAAATCCACTTAGTTACCAGAGCTGGCACAGATAACAGCAGTCTGTAGGTTTCCTGTTATATCTTGCTGAAATCTCGCTACACTTGTTCTCCAAGAGGAATCTCTCTGCTTTTGCCCTTTAGTTACAGCTGAAACCAGCCAAAGCGCCTGTTTTCAAATTATCTTTCCTATGAAACATAGAGGGCTGGGGGAAAACACACTGAATAAAGGTCCTTAACTTTGTAATTAATTTTTTTTCTTTGCTTTTTTTTTTGTCTGAAATACCTCAGATCTGCTGATCTTCAGGTTTGCTCTGAAGTCTCATGGCAGCTAAGGGTCAACATTTTGGGTGAAGTAGGATATTGGTTAACCTAGAATTGCTCTTTGGATGGGTATTCTTCAGTTTTCAGTAAAGACAGCTGATGCATGATTGTGTAGTTGTGTGATTGTGCTTTTTATCTATGGCAAAAGTGACTGCAGATTGCAGCAGGGGTGTGGGAGCTTGTATATTAGAGTGCCTGTAACATCTTCTCTATTTTTCACTGCTGAACACACACACACACGAAAACTATACTTTTAAATGAACGAAAGCATTCATAATACTGAGTCTCAAGTACAGAAAGCTATAGCCCGTAAAGCTGAAAAAAGCCTATGTTAAATCTCTTCTTGCTCCTTATTGAACCGTCAGTCTAATAAAGTGATATTGTATGCTACGTTACAGCCTTCTCAGATTTGAATTCAGTAGTCATAACAGGTGTAAAACAAGGCCATGCAGATCCAAATGATCATAATGATGTGCTTTCAGCGAGAAATCCTTCAGTGGAAAAATGAGCTGGAATGATAGGTTAGGCCTATAGTATCCGTGACGTTGAGAATAGCTGAAGTAACTTTTCAGCAGGAAAGAGACATAACTGTATAGTGAAAGAAGATAATATGCCAATGAAAAATGATTTTTTTTTTCTATGACCAGAGATACAGGCAGAGAAACGCCTTTTATAAGGGTTATCAAACACAGTTCATGAAAGGAAAAAAAATCTAGCAACTAGAGCAGAGGGAGAGCATGTGTTCATAAACACAGTGTGCTCTTTGGTGCTCGTCTGTTCCTTGTGCTAAAAGTGAGACACATGCAAAGGCTTAATCCTGCTAGAATAGCTCTTTTTAGATCTTGTGTGATTTTACAACCACAAGAGGATATTCAAGTTAGAAAAGCAATGAAAAATTCAGTCCAAAGTATAGCACATCCCAAAGGTGCTAAGTTTAATTTGTTTTATAGATTTAATTGCTCAGGTTGTTTGATGGCTCTCAGTGTCTTGGCATCTGGTTGCATTACACTAATTTAATGTAAAAAAAAAATCTGTTAATCTAAGCAATCTTTGCTTTTAAAGTATTTCTACCACTTGGGGGGGGGGGGGGGGGGGCAGGGAAGCAAGGTTTATAACCCTTGCAGCTTGCCTGCTGCAGGTGGTTAAGACAACAAGCAGGTCGATCTGTCCTTGAAACCTTTCAGGTAAGGGAGGTATGTTCCAGAGTCATAGACCCTGGTTCTGGAGAATTCAGTACCAGAAATCAATAGTAGTCTTACATCAATGAAATGAAGTGATACAAGTGCTCTGCCTTCTGCATGGCATTTAATGTAATCTAGATGACTAACAGCATGAAGAGCATGAGTCAAGGGTCCTTTTGAAGAGATGAGCTGCTCAATTCAGCTTTAGATGGAGTTTTCCCATGGTCTCAGAGGGAGACACAAGAGCATTGTCCTAATGCACAGCCAGAAGGGTGTTGCGTGCTATAGTGTTGTCTCCATCTAAGAATGGCTACAACCACAGAGAGGCTGCCTGTAAAAAGAGGTGTAGGATTCAACTTAGATCCAGGATCTCTCTAGTTTATCTGGTAAGGCCTTGCAACTTTCAGTCATGCAGACAAATACTAGATGCATGTTCCAACAGTGAGCTGCCCTTGAAGCCACTGTACATTGCTCTAGATGAAGTTTTCAACTCTGCCGCGTTGTGACCAGGTGTTACAGAAGAAAAAAGTTCTGAGGCGACCCTCTGATATAATACCACAGGAAATTGCTGTGATCACACCAGATTGCAGGTTGAAAGCACTCCTCTAAACACCTGCTGTTCCTCTGGTCCTCAGTTTTCTGTCTTGCCTGGGATAGTCAGAAATTTAGAAGACATATCCTTCGACTTATCAGTACATAAACAGCGGTGGTACTCGCTGGTGGCAGATTCATTCATTCTCTGAACAACGGCGCGCCGTCATCTGTCCCGTGCAAACTTCACATTATCTTTTGGTGACCTAAAGCATAATATTAATATGCAGTTTTTATTTAGTACTACAGGGAAAAACTTGTGCAATCCCCTTTTTCTACATAGGAATTACCAATGCGCTTATTCAAAAGTCAGCTTGATAAAACTTCGCATCGAGTCCTCCTTCCCAGAATACTTTCTCAGTGTTAACAGAGCTCTCCTATCATTTTAGCTAAGCAGGAGGGTAACCTGGTTTGACAATAGTTTTAAAATCCTGAAAGTTAATGTCATCTTTGCACCACACTGGACAATGTGTTGTATTTGAGGAATCTGCATAGTGACAGAATAAGGCATGGGGTGTCCTAATTCATTCCCGTAGTCCACATGAAATGTTTCTCGTTTGGAAAACAACAGAAAAAGCACCCTGTATGCTTGTTTTACAATACTATTTGTGCTAGCTTTTAAAAAAGGAGATTAGTGCACCAGAGTTTGAGCTAAGCAAATGCTAATTTAAGAATCCACTATTATCCCTTTTTTGTGTCATGGTAATAACCTTTAGCGTTATGAAATAATAAAGAACTGATTGAACTGCGTTGTATGCAACCACATGCTGAAACACAGCCATAAAAGAGTGAACTAGCCAGGCAGACTGTAATCAGTTTGCATTGTTTTGTTTTGCTTTTTTTTTTCTTTTATAACTATTTATTTCTACATTTTAAGTAAATTCTACTCTCAGAAATGTTTCTACTACGTTCAGTAACGTTTACAAAGACTAGAAAAACCACTCAGGGTAGCTAGTAACACTAAAGAGCAAATTTTTCTACCTAGCAGTTTATGAGAAATGATAATGTAATGAAAGTATTACTCACTCATGAAAATCTTTTTTCTTTCAAGAAAGCCACTTGAAGCTGTTTTAAGAAGATATAAGCATAAATGCCGTTACCATCAGTACACGCTACCTTTTTTTAGTTAAATGATATTTTATTCTCTCTATTTATTTACAATACTCTTAATCTAAGTTTGTTTGCCTGCGATCTGTATGTCTCCCATTACCAAAAATATCCATCCAGAAAGGAATCTGTTATCCTGGTTTTATAGTTGGGAAACTGGGAATGAGCAAAATAGTTATCTGTCTAGCGTCACAGAGACTATCCTTGCCCTCCTGGAGCAGGTGTTTCTGATGAGCACTCTGGACAGAAATAGCACTGTACATTGGCTGCTGCTGACTTTGGGTTAGACTGTAGTTCAGAAATGCAATGTACTGTTATCAGTAGGTGGCATTAGGTGAAACTCTTCTCTTAGCAGAAGTTATCTGTGTTTCTCCTTTTGAGCTGCAATGGCAAGGGTTAAATTCTCTAGTGAAGTATATACCCATCCAGCATACAGCTGAGTCTGAGAGGAGAGAGAAAATAGCACTCATACATACAAAACAGGGTTTTTCCAGACATGGAATCATTTCCATTTCACTTTTTTTTTTTTTTTGGGGGGGGGGGGGAGAGGAATCTGCCTATTAAAAAACCCTAAATTTTCTAGAGGGGTTCTAAAATGTTCTTTTTTAGAATTAAAGAAATTGTTCAGGAATCCTAACGGGAAATACACGTTTATTGTTCGCTTTTATTTTCTTCCATCCCAGTTCAAATTTTATCACATTTGAGGGCTGGTGGACTGGTCTAGTTCTGAAAGATTCTTCGGAAAAACTTGTTGCGCCACTCAGACGCTATTGGGAAAACCATTTTATACTGGCCTTTGAAAGTTTATGCAGTGCAAATTTTTTGTACTCAAGTATCTTTATTTTCACTTTCTTTCTTTTCTTGATACTCGCAGCTGAGTGTTGAAGTGATGACACTCACAGTCAGCTGACTCCAATGTTTTCAGAGTGGAGAAGAAATTCCGCTTTTTTTTCGTTAAACTCATTGCAGTACTGGAGAATGGAATGACGGAGATATGAAATAAAGTAGAAGGACTGGAAAAAAAGAAGGTAGATGGGACTGCATATTATTATGCATTTTCCAGTTAAAGTTTATCTGCCAGTCAGAAATTAGTGATTGGCTTTTGCCCTACACCATTTTTTAACCTTAAAACCCACCGTTATGCCTTGATTGTCTGAGATATTTAGTATTAAGTACGAGTCAATGACGGGTCAAGGAAATACCTAGACCTATGGAGATGGAAACATCTTACACCTTATGATATCAGTTCCCTAATTTTTTTTTTTTCAATTTATTTTTTGCTTGCTTGAAACATTGAAATAAATAAGCTTTGGCTGTAGGTGTTATTTGTAGGCCTGTCAACTAATTCTCATGAAAATGTCTGATCCAAAATTAATTATTTGTACTTGTGGTGGAAGGTTTTTTTTAAATTTGAAACATGGGAAGAAAATGGACAAGGCTGCTATTTTGCTTTGAAGTAATCAGCCTCCTGGCATGTTCTTGTCTGAATCTATACAATAAAAACAATTTTATCTTGTCTCTTTCTGCTACCCTTAATGCATTTCCCCGCAGGGTTAGATTACCTTACCTATAATGCTATTAGGCTGAATTTTGGTGTAGTTAGAAGTTATTTTAAAAATATAATGTAAAGACAAAGTATACCTGATCTTTCATGTAAATGGGAAGTTAAAATATCAGAAAATATCTGACCTACGTCCATGAAGTCTGTTTTTCTTGTTCCTGTTGTCATGGTTAGAATATTTTCAGAAATATTTGTAGAAGATGCCAACAAGTCAGGAACTAAAGCCGTAACTAGGTCCTGCTGAAAAAAATGTATTCTTCTGTATTTCTGAAAACATCTGTAAACAGTTGATGAAAAGTCTTTCAATTGTTGTTTGTCAGAATATTGACAACATTACTCCTCCCCTTCCTCCCTCTCAGTTTTCAGTTGCCCAAAACTGCCATTTGAGGGAGGCAAGGAAGAAATGGGGGACAGAGGGGAGGGGCGGCTAATTTTTTCTGACAAATGGTATCCCTAATGGAAATTTGCGTTTGGATTAAGAAGGTGGCTTTTTCAGTGAAGAAACTTCTTTAGTGTACTATTTTGCCCAACTTAAATTAGAGGTTTGAGTGAAACATGCAAATAGGTCATTTGAAGTCAAATACTAGAGTCCTTCAACCAATGGAAGTAAAGGAATTTGTGAAGGCACAAGCACCGATCTGGAAACATACAGGGCCTGATTCTGATCCCATTTACACGTGCATTCACATATGCCTCAAAGCCTACAAAGCAAAGATTTTAGTATAGCCACTGCTGTGTTCTCTGATTTATTTACAGCAATTTTATAAGTGTGATTGCCACTCTTGAGGTGGATCCCATTGATTAAGGATGTTTGCACTGCATTGAGTTTGTGAAACACATCAGGATCCTATTGGATAAAAGGCAATATAACTGTAATTTGTTTTAGCATGTGGTATGGAAGACCAGTCATCTGAAGTGGGAGATCTTGTGAATGTGTGATCTTGGGATATTCTTTTTTTTTTTTTTTAATGAAACATCTACTCCGAAAGAGAAACATCGGACACATAACAGAATTAATTCCCTAAATTTTTATTTTAACTGAGGTTTTTGTAAACTTGTTTAATACAGAAGAGAAAGAGCATGGGAAATGATGTGGAAGTATGTTTGAGCTTATGAGACACATGACATCTGGCACTGAAAATGATTCCCCAGGGAACTCCCTAAACATTATTTATAAAAATGTGAAATGCAGCCACCTTTCCTGATGAAAGGGCAGGAAGCTAAATGCCAAACATGACAATATTGTGTATTCAGAGAAAACCAAGGCAAAGCAATGCTCATTTCTCAAGATATCAGAATGTTTGCAATGCATGTGCAGGAAAAATGAGTTTGCAAGTTCTCACCTAAAAGTTCTACAAACAGTAAGCTGCACACAATTCAGCGTATTTAATTCAGAAAAATGTAGTGCTTAGTTGATCTTCCTTGGAATTTGAACTTGGACTCTGTCAGCGCTAGGTATTTCAAATATAGATTCTTAGTCATCTTCTCTGGTGCTAAATGCCAGCAATTATAAGTACTAGTTGACTCATTTCTATACTCTATGAGTTTTTATGAAGGTTATAAACCTCTGAAAATGCTGATAGACCCACTGCCATAGTGGGCACTGCCAGAATCAAGGAGCTTGATATTAAATATAGCCGACTATTAAACCTTTATAGTGCTGTACCAAGTTGCTCAACAACAGTGTGACCAGGGAGGATAATGTGAGCCAGGGGACACTAGCACAGCTAAGTGTAATATTTTATTCTTTCTAATGATCTTTTCATTCTAAAGGAGTTAAGTTGTTAACCATATGTTATCTTGCCACTGTGATTTACCAGCTCTGTAATTCTGTAGAAAAGAAAGTGTTTTGCTTGTGTATTGCTTACGTGCGTAACCACCGTGAATTATACCTGTTGTTTCAGGTCAGTAAAATCTTTGAAGTTTATCAATAATGTCTAATTTGGGACCAAACCATTCCCCAGTGGTTAGGATCAGATATCCAAAATGCAATAGACATGGCAAGGAGGAGTCAGACTTCTCAAAGGGTGTATGAATATTCATATGGCTCGTCCCAGATGTTGTTCCAGCAATTGCTGAATATTTTTCTTGTTGTTTGACACTTGAAATAAACCACGCTACTTCTGTCCAACAGCTTTTCTCCCCTGTTCAGATCTGCCAAACGCTTGCTTAGAATTTAAGTTCATTTTGAAATTCCTGTGGGCAACAAAAATTGTACATGATAATTATTCCTTCCCGTAGTCTATAGACTGAAATCTTTGCTGTAAGAAATTTGAATCAGAATCTCATTCAAGAAAAGAAATCTTTCCTTAATTGGAGACTTTTGCCTGTATTACACAGTGTGTGAAAACAGAAGTACGCTTTCAGAATCGTGAGGCTGGCTTTGGCATTGGGTGGGCTGATCAGGAAATCCTCTGTGAATAGAATATGGCCTACATAAAAGAACTTAAAACCTCAAACTTGCTTGCATTTGTTAACCTCCTCTTTAGTACTCTTTCTACTCTAGAGATTTCCCTTCTTTCCTTTCAGAGTAAGTTGTTCTCATTAAGCCCTGTGATTACAAACAAGGCTTAGCAGTATTAAATGACTAGATATTTTTATGGCCAAATGGGATTACTTTGATAATTGGCTCTGATCTGTTGCATAACTTGTTCTGCCGTGCTTACTGCCTTGAGCTTTGTAACGTGATAGAAGTCCCATCTAGCTGACGTTTCCCAGGCCCTTTGATCCTGGATCTCTTCAAAAGTTTAGTTTCTTTTCAGTTGCGAACAGCCAGTCATAGCCTCTCCAATTTTTTCTGGTTGTTCTTTGTCATTGTCCATGTCAGTACGTTCTTACTTTTGTAGTAAAATTGTGATGAAAAGTGACACAACTTAAGTCATCACAGTGTTTCTTGCAGCCATTTATTTCACAGGTCCTCAATTTCAGCCATTAGGCATCCAAGCCAGATTTTGTTCTTAGGTCAGCACTCTCTAACTTAAAAATCTGTGGTAAACCAAGCATAAGGAAGGTTGACAGCAACCTCCGGCTCTGAAATTACAAACTGACAGCATGGTGCTATCCACCAGAAATTAGAGCATTTCTAATCCTTATATCCTTATGCTTGCAATAACACATCCCTAGAATAAAGGATGTCCGATCTGGGGTAAACAGACTAGTTAAAAAAAAAAAACCAAATAAAAATTAAATAGTTTGTTTCTATTATCGTCGGCACATGCTATCTTAGGAAGCCGTAAGAACTGGTGCCGATATAGTCATTTGCACGTATTGGTATAACTGCAAACAGAAAAATGGTCCACGTGACCAATGTGGTGAAGTAGAAAAGAGGAAAAATTCTGCTCAACTATTCATTGCATTTTGGACACAAGAAGTGTGGACGAATACCGTTAGGTATGCTCAGGGAAGCTTTGAAATTAACTCTTGAAATGTAAAAGTTCAGATGCTACCCTGGTGATGTTTCCATACTTCTCTTTGGGAAGACTCACAGGCAGAGTGAATCGGACGTGATAGTTTTTACTTAATTTGTCGTTCCATGATGATGTATTGAAGTAGGCACTTGACAGAAAGGAAAACTCAGGTTCCCCGTAATGCTGTGGAATATATTAATAAAACTCTGATATGGTCCCAGAAAACAGACATGTGATGGACACCCAGCTCTTACTATCCTTGCAATCTATCCTAGGAAAAAATCCTTCTTCCCCAAATAGAGCACTTCACTTCTAAGCACTAGAGTCCACCTAAGGGCTTATTCTTGAGGTGTTCATAGTCACAGAATCACAGAATCACAGAATAGTCACATGGGCACAAAGCTCTTTTTTTTTTTTTTTGGGGGGGGAGTGAGGATCAAAACTAATCAGAAATGCAAGAGCTATGTGGTTAGAAATCCTTTACAGTGTCCATATCCCCAGAGGTGTTTCCGGTAACTTTGAGAAGAGATTTATTATTATTATTGGGAGATTTCAAAGTGGTGAACTCATTGGAAAGGATTAGTCAGTAACGATAAAGCATCACTTTCTGTTCCAGGGATATTTCAGCAGCTTTGAAAACTTTTCTTTTTCCAAATATATTCAGTAGAGTCTTTTCTGTGATGACCAAAGGTACAACAGAGGTAGTTCTCACAAAATCTTGTGTAACTTGTATATATGTTCAACTGTCGCTATTTCAGATATAAGAAAGGCAGTGTATTTTTATAGCAGCTTGACAGGCTGGGGGCTAACACACGCATTGTACTTCTGTGTCTGTGCTGTGATTTATTTGAAGCAGTGGATGTTCATGGCCGTGCTCCACTGAACTAGCCAGTGGGTATAATTCTGCCAAGTTCTGGTGCCACTACATCGGTAAGAATAATGTCAATGTTGATTAGTCACTGCCCACTTTCATCCCTCCTGTTTTCTCAGCTCTGAGGAGTACAACCTGGCAAGTTGTACACGCTACTAGTTTTGCTCCTGTCTTACAGGAAATACAATTTCCTTTTGCATTCTCCTGTAGCAGGATGCCACTATTTCACGTACCACTCTTTAATCTCCTGCAGGAAATCAAAAGCATTAAGAAAAGGCTACCTTATGTGCAGCCAACCCTTTGGATAAATGTCATGCTCAGCTTGACATTTCTTGCTACTAGTCTTGTGGCTAAGCAAGCTGGGGCTGCAGCCCCCGGAGGTGACAGTGGGCGGGGGGAGACATGCAAAGGTCGTTGTGGTTACAGTGAAGGAGATACTTTAAAGCAGAATCCAAATGTGAAGTATGGTAGACATTGACATGCAAATTACAATGTAAATAAGGTTGACAAGCCTTCCAGCAAGACATCAAACTGCCAAAGGGCAATGGTGCCTTCTCCAGGTCTTTTTTACCCTGATGAGCATACTACAGCTGTTTTCTTGGCCAGCAATGATAGTAACCTCTAGGGGAAGGAAACATATTAAAGCCATAGTGATTCTTAGCAGCTGCCACATTTGCAATGTTTCTTCTGAGAGTTTTCATAAACATTTTTTTTTCAGTATGCTTGCCTTAGAAATTTAGATTATGCAATCACTATAAATTAATAAACAAAAATATGTGCGTATACATGCCCAAGCATATTCAACAGTCTTAAAGCTGTGAAATTCTTACAGGCTTAATGAAAACAAGGTAATTGTGAGAGATCTTATATCAGTGCCCTTGACATAATTAGATATCGAAGGACCAAGAAAGGTGAAAAGAGAAAAGAAAGCAGGTTGCTGACTTAGGGCAGTAAGGAAAGAGGGAGGCTGCTCATTTACTGAATTATATTTAAACTGCAGTAGAAACTAAAAAAGTTTGAGAGGGGTGAGACAGTGAGAAGGAGAAGGGATTTTGCTGAGATGGAAAACAAGTCACAAGATGATAAGTTTTGTAGTTCTCGGAGTAGCCTCATGTTCAGCATCCTGGTGTCAGGACAATGATTATAATTGCATCGATAAATGCATCTTGATTTTATCTTTTTTTTTGTTTATAGGTTTAATTTGTTTAATTTTAATGTCTGGCAGAAATTCATTTGAGCGTATTTTAAACTATATGTGCATTTAAGCGAAGATCCTCTTTGCATACCCTCCAGTGAGAGCCGCTCACCTTTAAAGGGTGCTGCCCTCCTTTCCTGGTGCCCTTCAGAGCAGCCGTTCAGCCTGCTCTGAACAGCAAAGCCATCTGCGTGGCAAGCCTCTACAGAGCTGATTTTTATTTCGCTGTGCCCATGCACGATATTCGTTGTCAGTTGGGATGCTTTTAGAGGCCTCCTGAGTCAGCCATCTCAAAGCAGGAATAGTTTGCTGCAGTAATAGTGTCTGCTAATGTCTCATTACAATCAATTTAAATGCTTCAATTCCACAGAGAGCTAGTAACACATGAAAGTCAAACTAGGCTTGTAATTTCAAAGACATATATTTTTTGCAATGAACTGAACTATTATGCCCTGCTGAAAGCTTGACGATAAAAGATTTTAAAGCTGTGTTTGTAGGGTCATTAAGACCTCCTCTTACATCTCTTCTAAGCTTTGTATAGTCAGATATTCTCAGCTTTCTGTTTCTCTTAAGTAAAATAATATAGCTTTATCTATTGTCGTTTAATAAATACATATTGAATAGTTTAAAAAAAAAAAAATCAAAGCATCTACATCAATATGACCTATCTAGCTTCCAGCAAGCCTTATGTTACATTTTATAAAAAAGAGTTTGTTTCACTGCCTTATTCACTTTATGTTGATGTTTCCACTCCCAGTGGAGCCTTTCTCTACTTGATTGTCTTTCAACTAAATGGCCTTGTGAAAAGGAAAGTTAAAATAAAGACAGCAAATTACACCTGAAATAATCATGGGCCGCTCTTCAGAGAGATGTCTGCTGTGAGAATGGAGACAAATTGAATCCAACAAGCTCAGTACCTGGCAGAAGTTAGGGAAACGAGCAGCAAGGGTGGATGCATATCTCAAAAGGAAAATCAAACATGCCTGTTCTTCAAAATACTAATGATCCTCTCAGATCTGGAAGGTGGGCAGTACAAGCAGGGCACTGATGATTTAGGGGAAAAGACAGAGCAGTTAGGCTGATGAAAGGGCAGAGAAAACACGCTTAAATATTCTTTATGGAAAAAATGATATTTTTTTTCCAAATATTTTGAAATGGGTAGTTGGAGAGGGAGAGCAGAGAGGTAAGTCAGGTGGCTGAGAGGAGGAAGGACATGTGGGAATTAACCATTGCAGCTGGGCAAAGGACAGGGCGCAATCCACACTGGTGTGCCAGGAAGTTTGTAAGTGGAGAAATTGCTGAGGACAGGAAGCAGGCTGAACGATCTCCATAGTGTACTGAGGGTAGTGAGTGGTGCACAGAGGATATTTGGCTCTTGTTGAATCTCTGCTGGGGTTATGGATCCTGGCTGGGCCCAGGGATTGTCAAAAGGGATGGAGGAGCTGGGAAGCCTGGAGGGTTGTGGCCGTCCCTTGGTCTACAGAGGCTGTGCTGGTAAAGCTCCTGGCCACAGCTCACTGACCCCACTGTTAGGCTCATTAAAGCAAAGAGCTAATCTTTATCTCTGGTCATTGAACTGCCCAGTGGAGTGTAGCTCCACAAGGAGTCATATTGGCAGAACTCCTGGTGGGGTAATGGTGGGGCAGGGACCTTGTAGGATAGATTTACCATAAAATTCAGTACTGTGAATTTACATCCTCAGGTTGTAACAGAAGGGGTCAATAGAGGGGGAGATCAGGGCATTGATTAGTTGAGTTGAGGACAGGGGACAGAAAGCACATGGCATAGACAGAGGTTGGTGGTTAATGACAAGGGCATGGAAGGCTGGTCTGCCCAGCTTCTCCTTTGTTTGGTGGAGAGAGAAGTTCCTCTAGAGGACAGTAGCTCTGAACTGAGTTCTGGGTGAGCAAGCTTCTCTCAAGACCCTAGAAAATTAACCTCAATAGGCTAAAACCAGTGTTTATGGACTGCCTGCTGTCTGCCTACCACAGGATGTAGGATGGTAGGTCATAGACAAGAAGGGATCCAGGAGTTGGACTAGATCATGAGGATCCAGTTCTGTTTCCTTAATATTATCTTGGAAGCACATCTTTGCAGCAGGATCACCAAAGGCTGCAGCTCTCAACTTAAGAAGTGATGTTTCTAGGCATTCATAAGAGGCAGATGGGACTGTAGACCTTTGAAGGAAGGCAAGTTATGGGAGCTGCAAAAGTTTAGCGTAATACAGACTACAAAAGAGAGAAAAAATGTAAGCTACTCCAGGCATAGATGGTTGCTGTCGCAGTACAAGTATAGTCCCAATTACAAGATAGCTTTGTTCAGTCTGTGAAGCTTAACTCGCCCTACTACACTGGCAGATGATGAGTATTTTTTTCTGCCTAAGTTAGCAGGGAACAGAAATTCTGCCCACTTGAAAACATTATTTCTTAGTGGAAGGACAAAAGGCAGCAGGCAAAGAAATCAGTTATCTTCTCTCTTCCTGTCCTGTAACACTGAGCTACCCCCAATTTGGCTTGACTTCAGCCATGCTCTCTCTCACTCTTCTCATTAGTGGATTTTTATTCTTTTGCCACATTGCCCGTGACCAAGAAAGGGAAGAGCATAGCTCCCTCTGAACTTTCCTACAGTCTCTTGCATTTAAGGTTTTGTGCATGAAAGAGTTTCATCTTCTTTTATCTGTGCATGTAGCATCCGGGAAAGCGCAGCTCTGTGTCCTGCAAGACAAACATAACCCTCTCAAAATGAAAAGGTAGCTCACTCTGCAGAACAGTCTGCGGTGAGACCAGCCATCCCCTTGAAGCACTCAGAGGTCAGGCCAGAGAAGCTGCCCAAATCTTTTGCCCCTTTAATCTCTACATAAAGAGCTAGTACATTACTTATTCTTTTAGAAGTGATTTTCACAATAAACTTACCCAGAGAAGACAGAGAACTATCACAAGGGTGTTATCGCAGGTGAAAGCTGAGATGGGCTTGTGTGACATTCTTGAAGCTTCAGTGCATTGTGTAAGTCAACAGAAAAATACTGTTATTCCACAAAATGGCACTGCAGTCAGATTGGTTTGGGCTTCACTGATCTTATGCGAATTAGCACAAATTAATTTTCACATTAACCTGCTTACAGCCATGAACTGCACTAGGAACTAGGGGATTCAGTTAATTATAATAATAATGCGTTTGTGCTAATTACAGGGACACACCAAAAAGGTTTCTATAGCAATATTAACCCATTTTATAGCATGTAGGCCACTGGCAGTAATGAGCTTCGTCTGTCCCTGCTGGCGTACAATAATTTACTTTAAGGACTCACTACTGTCATTTGCAGACTTTATCAAAAGGTTTTCACCTGCAGAACTGTCTCTGTTTAGGAATGTGTTCCCTTTTTTCTTATCATAATTGTACTATATTTTATTTTTGAAATATTTCAGACTGCCATATTTTTTTCTTATACTTATTACACGGGAGGAATGATCTTAAAAGGCAGCAAGAAAGCTTCAGATGAGACATCAGGAAAAAATGACTTTGCAGAAAGGAGAGTGGAGAACCTTAACAGACTATTTAGGGTGACTGAAGTGTCTCCTTCTCTGGGGATCTTTGAGAACATGTTAGACAGATATCTGAAAAGATGTAACTGTGACTTATGCTCGCTTGAGGCCTTTCTCTTCGCATATGGCTGTGAGGTTGAGAACCTCTCTGTCTCCTTTTAATTCTGAGAGCTTGGATTCATGTTCCAGTTGCAAGTTTCTGATGCCTGGCAACCGTGTGAGCGTGTGCTCTTAGTCCTTGGAAGATGCCAGGCAATGCAATTTGATATAATCTTTTATCAGTGTAGTTTAAGCTAAGTCATCTCCATTTGTTTCAATAAGTGCAATCATTTACCACAAGTCTTATGACATGGGAACCTGATCACAAATCCCAGACCGTAATGCACTCCCAGATGATCTTGCCCAAGTGTCTTTCGTTTGACCTGAGTATCTCTCTTTCCTAGGAGAGTGCCCATAGGAAATTTAAGTCGTTCTTTGTTCTCTAAGAAGTTTCTTAAGTGTCTCTTAAATGTTTGTGGGTTTTGACCCTCCTGTCCAAACTGGCTCTTGAAGTTTTATGGATGTGACATTCATAGATGCTAATACTTTTTAATCACACAGAAGTGGAAATGAACATCCTGATGCATTGCCTTTTCCTAGTTTGATCACCCTGGACAGTCACAAGTAGTGAAGCAACAAATCAAAGCAAGCCTTGAAGAAGCCAGCCTACCAAGGCTGAGCCAAAGTACAGTGTCAACAAGATATTACAGATTATCACCATTCTTGTCATCATTTTCAGGAAAGCCAGTCTGCAGGGAGTTACATAATAAACTGCTGTCACACAAATCTTAGGGCAAATCCATAGACTGCAATCATGAAAAAATGTCACTGTGTTACAAAATGATGAACTCCCCACTGAAAATTAGTCTAAAAAAATTTTACCTTTTAGGGGAGCATATGGCACTGCAATCCAGCTGCTGCACTACGCGGTGTAGGCCGGCAACTGTAGGAAAGTCTGCAGCAATAAGTGGGGTTAATACTTGTACAAGCTGTTTTTTTGTCTCTTTCTCTCTCTATCTACCTACATATTTATATGTATACGTGCATATATATATGCGTTGAATAGCTTCAATGAAAGTAGTGTAGAACACTGATAAACCGATATCCATGTTAGCATAAGAAAGCATTCACTTACTGCAGAGAATAAACTGTTGATCCTTGGGAAAAGATGATGAGATTATCATTCTTATGCTGTGATGCTTGTCAGAATCATGAAAGAATATAACAAGCCTGGATATCAGATGGAAAGTTTTTCAGCACTTCCATTTTCTACAAATCTGTAATGCTTGTCAATAACACAGCTCACTTGGACAGTAGGGAGACAGCAGAAGTCTTCTGGGTCCTGTTGAGTCAATCCTGATCTTTCCTTTTTTTACTTAAGTCTGGCATGCCTGAATGAAATCAGTAAGGGTATTGATTTGATGAAGACACCTCTAGATAGAAGCCTTGAATGGCTTTGAATGGCTTAGGAGTATGTGCACTGATATTGGTATTTTGCATTTTCAGTTTTCACTTAATTGGAAGGCTATAATACAATACAAACTGTAATGCACAGGACAAATATAATACAAACTCTAGTACACAGGACCAACGATCAGATGGCTAATAGCAACAAATATATGAGCAATTTCTGCAACTGATAGGAAAGCAAAGCTGAAAGAAGTTGCTGTGCTGAGGTTAGGCAGATTCAATTACTCCGTCACAGAATACTGTATCGTTGAGTAGTAAGGGCTTTTAAAATATCTATTTTATTACTGATAGTGCTTCATCTGGAAAATGACATGAGCAACCATCATCAGGAAAGGACGAAATAGTGACATGCATTCAGCAGATCTGGATATGTATGAATCTCACCTCAGTAGTATGTACAAGCATAAATTAGAACATAGATTTAGAAACAAAACAGGGAGGTAAATGCAAAATAGGATAAAACGTCCTATGATTTTATTTAATGTAAATTTTATTTAACGTAAATATAGCAGATTCTCCTGATCTCCTTCTTTGATAATTCATTTAATTTTTAGAACAAGGAGTATGATTGATGTAGTATGTCTATTTTTTCAAGGAATCATTTGATACTGCGTGATGTAGGATGTTACTATTTAAACCAGAGAAGATTTAGATCAAGCAAACATTGTAACAAGGATAAAAAATAGACTAAAGGAAAGATGAGCATATTAGAAAAGACTGAAAAAAATTGGACAGTTAATCTTAGAAAAATGGAGGCCAGTAGGTGAAGTCATGCTCTCTCTGTAAATCTATCATGAGAATCGATACACAACGGAAAAGAACAATTTAAACACAGGAAATGTGTTGGCGCAAAGACAAATAAGTAGGCTTCAAATACATTTAGTTAGAAGAATGAATCTAACCGTTTTAGGAATGGATTCTGTGTGTAGTCATCCAAAGGTTATGAAATGCCCAAATTGAGCTAGTTCTAACACAATATTTGATCAGTTTACGAACAGGATTTTAGGTTATGATTTTCTGCAAAAGCAGGAATTGGATTTGATTAACTAGGAAGTAGGTCTTTTCCAGTTATATGCCCCAAAAATGAGTTTTGGTTGTTCTGCAGGTGATGAGCTCCAGAGTATCAGCAGTAATTTCAAGGTATTTGTTTGTATTAGATTGATTTTTTTTTTCAGACGTTATTACAGTTTTGCATGATCTGATGATCAAGTTAATCAACGTTTCAGAATTTTACAACCATTAAATATAGCCTTCATCTCTAACAGGGAGACAACTGCAGTATATACGTGTTTGCACCTAGATACCCAGCTGCATGCACAGCACTCTTAAGTATGTCCTGTTATAAGCTTAGATGCATGCAGGGAACATGACATATCCTGAGGTAATACATATAATTGTCTTATTTAAATTCACTCAGGCTTGTAATGTGCTCGACCATTTCCTAGTAGTAATTTGTGTTAGTGATGGCTATCTCCCCCTGATCAGGAAACTCTAGCAAACTGATATAATTCCATGGCTGCTTTCAGCATCACCTTTTAGAAAAGATCAGTATATGTGGGAATGTTTTTATCCATATTATTCTTTTCTTCATGCTTTTCTTTTTGTTCAGGATTTTTTTTTTTAATTTTATAGTAAGAAACATTTTTTTTCCCAAGTCTCTTTTAGGAACCCCATTCTTCTCTCTCCCATTGTAAGTACATCAGATTCTCATGGAATCTAAGTAGAAGGCTGGCATGTAATGCCTTAGCTGTGAAAGTTACAAATTTTTATAAAAGTTCACTTGGGAATTTTCAGCCTTGATTTAGTAGTGGTTTTTTGAGTTTTATTGAAAAATCATGTAGGGTGAGCTGGTCTGCATTCGCAGCATTATCTCAGAAGATTCTTGTAGAGTTCTTAAGCAGGTCATGACTCAAGTTAGGCGCATTCAATTGTTATTGATTTCTAGGGATGATGAAGTAGGATTGTCCCTTTTTTTCTTTTTGCCAACACAGTTTACTGCAAACTGAATCGAGGCATCTTCTGCATCTTATAATGCCAGGGAAAATAACTACCTGTCCCAGTCTGCCCCCAGCTCCTTATCCCTGTATCCTGCCTCTTTACTTTTTCAGGCAGAGTTTTTTGGCTGAGTGCTTTCCAGGCTGCATCAATCAGAATCATCCAGGTCTGATAAATAGTCTAAACCAGCTAATTTAGTCCATTCTGACTTAAATGTGCATGCAAAAACTTACATGAGGTATGTAGCTGACAGATGCGCCACCCCAGAGACTTTTGGAAGGAGGGAATTTATGAACAGCTGGAGGCAGGGTAGGAGTCTTTCACTGTCAATCTGAAAAAAGAGGAGTATCTACAACCCGATGTGGATATGGGATTAGTCATGAGCACAAAAATGGTTTCCTTGTATCACCATGCCTAAGAAACTCTGGTCGTTATCACCACTGCATTTTGCTTCCTTATGTTGATTCATCTTTTTAAGAGGTACAAGCAGGCTAAGACAGCACCATCATTAAGAAGATGTGGATAATCAGTATCATGCACTCAACTCCCAAGGAACAGGACTACACTTGGAAAAAAGCAGTAGCAAAACGAAACCAATGAAGCAATAATAATAAGTAACAATTGCCTCAGGACTATGATTTTTGGATGCGGAATTGTGGAAATTGAATAAATGTCTGAAAATAAGTTCCTCCACCACTAGCCTGAAGCAAAGAAATAGCTAATTGAAGTAGCTTAGCTATTAATAGAAAACAGCTTTTTTGTTGTGTTTTTTTTTTTCCTTTGCGATGCCCCACATAAATATTTTTTTAAAAAAGAGGATTCCACTGCAGGGAAGCTTTTTTCTTCCACCTTAACAAAGAGTCATCGTGTGCCTAAGACACTAGAGATATCTTTAAACATTTCTGTGCTGTATAAAACAGTAACTCCTACAAAGCTATCAAGGTTAATAAGACATATGCTGCTCTGCTGGGCAAGTGTGTCTGTACAAGTCAGGTGCCTGGGGTAAAGTGATGTGCCCAAGTTTTCCAGGATTTCACACTGTGCTCCCAAGGCAGACCATATGTGGTATGTTTGTTTCCAGTCGGAGTCTGTGCTTTTTACATGCCTTGTCTGTCCTTGGACTTGTGTGCACACAACATTGTCCAAGACGTTAGCTTGCACAACCAGTCGTGTTTGGTTCTGGTGTGCACGTATTCAAGCAAGGAGGGAGAAAAGTCATGAGAACAGAGTAAAACTTTGTGTAGGGAAAAGGTTCTTAAAATTTTATGAGGGAAGAAAGGGCTGGGTTTTAGTTAAAGCTATTGAGCTGATTGCAGTTTTCTTGAACCGTTGGGAAACACTACAGGAAATTCCCAACTGAGAAAGTACGGGCTGACACTTCATAAGCCAAGGAGAGACTGTAAAGGGGACAGGTAGACTCACACATCAGTGGAATACAAAGTCCTTGTCACTCACTAATAGCTTGATTTATTTTAGTACATCTATTTCATTATGAGGCATGAAGTCTCTGAAACTAAAGCTTCCAGAGACCAATTTGGATTGGAATTATATTCCTTGTGACTATGAATAGAGAGCGCAGTATTAGTCTCCTGAACATATCGTGGGAGGAAGATATCTTTTCAGGTGTATTTATGTTCACAGCTAACCCAATATGAGGGCTGTATCTAATAGCACAACAGATGGAACAAGCATTATGTTTAGTAATAAAGCAAATGAAAATAATGTTAGTAGTGACGTTTGGGCAGTGAGGCCAGCTACAGAACAAATATACAAGGGTGAAGCTTTAATTGGAAGACAGGCTGAAGCGTAAATACCTGTATTTTGGTAAAGAAAGACAGCCAGCCAATATCAAAGAACAAAAACGTTCATGGGCATACTATGCTGAAGTTTTAAAGGCCAAAGCAAAGAGTAAAATCAGAAAATATAAATATGTCTGTGTCGTTATTTTTGAAAGGTTACTGAAAAGGTGTGTGTGGAAAATATTCCAATAAAAACAAGCAGATATATTCAAATTAGTAAAAACTAATAAAATGTAAAGGTATCTTCCCTTCAGCAATATTGAAATCTGTTTTTCATTTCCTTTGCTTTGAAACTTGAGGGTGCTCAGAGGAGTTATATGATTGATAAGAAATAACAGCATATCTTTGTACAGTTGCTCAGCACGTGGTGCAACGGAGCAAGGCCTTTCAAGCAAAACTGTTTTTCTGATAAATAATGCATACTATTTCATTGTTCTATTGATAGTGTCAGAATTGTGTGTATTTCTTTCTGTCAAGTAACGAATTTACCTGATGTTAAATCTAATCGGTCTTTTATACTTATTAAAACCATAGAATTTCCCATATAATGAGACTCACAGCCAGTCTTGTCCAGAATCATATCCCTAGCTGTGGCCAATACCAGGTATCACAAAGGAAGATATAACAAGCAGAGGTACCGTGAATTGTACCTGCTGGTAATATGTTTGTTTGCTTATTTCTTAAGAAATTACTCACCACAGACCTCAGGCATTTTTCACCATCATTAATCTGCTGTGTAAATGCTTGCAACCTCAGATGGCTACAGAGCTGGGCTTCTAAACGTCTCAAAAACAGCAATCTGAATACTCTTAGCAAAGAATTAACTTGAGATAAATGTTAAACAAAAAAATCTGCTGTGTAAAAGACGTAGAATCCCAATCAAAAGAATAAAAATATTAGCAGATTACATGTCTTTTTGCACACTCCTTCACTTCTTTTTTTTATGTACCTTACACTAGTTTCAAAGGCTGCTAGAGTTGTGGGATGCTAGGCACCTTGCAGGCGTATCCAATGAAACAACTTCAATCTAGCAAGCAGGTCTCTGCCTTAGGAGCCATAGCATGATGTGGGCATAGTCTTTGTGACTTACCCAGGTTTACACAGTTAATCAATGGAAAAGTAAGAATCGGACCCAATCCTCCAAAGTCTGAGGCCAGTCTGCTAACCTGTGACCTCCATGTGTAAAACAATGGGTGTCTTGACAGCAGGATGGGTAAAGGGCAGAAGTGGAAAATATTTGTGTTGTAGAAAAAGAACATTCTTCTATTATTTTAAATCTTAAACCATTCAGCCAAGACGTCTGCTAAGAGCAAGCAGAAGGAAAAAATTTTACATAAATAGCATAAATAATGTTACCATAATACTAGTATCGTGCTCATTGCTATCTCAGAAGTCCAAGGCAGTAAGTTGATCGTGGTATACAATTTGTATTCCCACAAAACAGAACAGTAAAAAATCTCAGAAGGTTTAAGCTGGCCTGGTGCCACTGAAACGATGCCAAACTGATACTGATGGAGAAGCTGGTCTGGCAGCTATTGCTTTACTTTAGTGTCCAGAGTTATTGAACAAACCATTTTTGAGGTGATAAAATTATGTCTCTAAGTAATGTGTTTCTAGTCCTTTTTTTAAAGTAATACAGTTTGTTAAAATTGGACGGTTTGAGTTGTACTTATTTTTTTAACCCCCTTCCCATAGAGTCCAAAAGATATACACTGCCTTTTCCAACCTCCCACTTACATAATTAGCAATCACCACTACACCTTCACTGAAGTGGATTGGAGATGCATTATTTTAGAAGCACAAAAAGTAGCAATTATGAAATCTTTTATCAGCTAGAAGCAAACAGTGATGATCTAACATTACATAGGAGAGCAAATTTTGATACCTGCTGACAGAAAGAACTGGTGTCTCCCTAAAGGTGTCAACACTAAATAAGTTCAAACTAATAACAACTTGGTCTGCAATGCTGCAGTATCGTTTTCGCTGTTGTATAATATGTCAGTATTTCTGTTGCTTAACCACGCTTCACTTGTAGAATCATGTTTTTTTTACTTGCGTGTTCTCTAAACTGAATCAAAACTGCAGTCTCTGCGATAAAGTTAAAAGAGAAAAATAACAGTAATGCAACTTCATAAAACTCTAACTCTTTCATGTAGGGAAGCTGCAGCACATTTATTCGTCTATTATAGCTATTATTTATTTTATGATCAAAATGTAGCATCAAAATATCTGATATAAAATCACTGATTTAGATTTAGAAATAATCTAATGTTCAGCACGATTTTCTAAAATAATTACTTGAAGTTTAGTCTCTTCCATTCATTTTTCATTTCTTAAATGCATTTCGGATTCCAGGAGATTTCTATATGCTCAAGTATCAAAGCCTTTTAGGCCTTTTCCAAAGGGATTTGGAAAATTTGAACCTAATCTTTCAAAATGCCATCTATTTTGTTTGAAAAAGGGAGTATAAAAGGTTTGAGGCAAAAACAGGCTTGTTCCAGGGATACTAATATTCCCGCAGTAGTTCTATGTTTGATAGAAAGCATATTTTAAAAGAGAAATTCAAAATCCATGCATTGTAAAGCCCAATGAGTCGTCCCTGGACTTCAGCAAATTGCTTAGGCCCATATCTATGAAAGGATTTATTCATCACAACACTCATCAAGACGATCCTTAACTTCTAGACATCTGCTATGAGATTCAAAAACTCATGGTAGTTTACTGTACAACAAGCAGACAGACATAAGTAAGTGTTGAGGAAGTGCTGACTGCTTGCACAGTATGTCAGATTGTGGACCATCAAAGCTGGTCAACAGTAAACTCAAACGAGGGGTGGGTAGTTAAAAGCTTCCTCTCCACAGGGTAGGTACCCACCTGCAGTCCTGTTTTAGAAGGGGTTGCTGGATTTTAGGTGTCTAAGTCACTTCAGTGGTGAAAATGTTGATGCCTGCATTCTCTCAGATGCCGAAACGGATGAGGTAGGATATTGTGGATCGTAGTTTTGATCTTGGCCAGCTAAACTCTGTGTGTTTCAGGTTTGGTACATTATTGCTAGGGTTTTCTTTCTGGGGCTAGCCGTTTATAAGAACTAAGGAGAGAGCTCACAGTGTTTGAAGCTTACTCCCAGAGGGCTGTCCAGTCCTTTGCACAAGTGTAAGTGCCTTGCAAAGGCAAGCAATTATGCTCATTTATGAAGGTGAAAATATGTGCAGGTCCCATATTTAGTGGCTTGCAAGCTGTTGAACTGAGGCAGAAGGAAAAACATCAGCTCTCTGTCTGCGTACTCAGACTAATGAATCCTGTACAAAGCAGATAAATGTCAGTTGCTCAAGCTGGTGTCTGTATTTGATAAATATATACAGTTTTGGACTTGACTGGACCTGGGGACAATTCACACTCTTGCAATTCCAGCTGATTCCTCTCTCTCTCTCTCCAGCCGATCCAGCAAGTTGAGCAGGGCCAACTTTAAACCTCGGCAAAATAGATAGTTGCTTAGGGCAGCACAGCTGATGTTGGCAGCCTGCTCAGAGCCCACTCAGTAGCAGTGCCAGACCCCTGGAAAAGTGAT
Source organism: Struthio camelus (assembly GCF_040807025.1). Lineage (NCBI taxonomy): Eukaryota > Metazoa > Chordata > Aves > Struthioniformes > Struthionidae > Struthio > Struthio camelus. The sequence continues at coordinate 216,593,208 of NC_090942.1, read as the reverse complement.
CATGCTGTCATTGCTGCCTACTGCTGGGCAATACCTAGCAGCAGCAAACTCCGCTCCCACCACCTAAAAGTGCTACTTCCACCTCTCTGCGGCTAGCAAGTTGTGTTTTCATCCTTGGTACGGCTAAGTTCAGTTGTACCTGCACTGCCATGAACCTCAGGCCTGTTGTAGAACTGGGTGTGAACAAGCACTTTCCTCCTTCACGTCTGCCCTGTTGCTGACAGTGACATTTCCAAAGCCATAGGCCAGCAGGAACGATTATATCCTCTGGTCTGGCCTCTGGAATAATAGAGGTTACAATTTGCTCATCCATTTGCCCTTTCAGTCTAATGCATAACTTGTTGGTTTCTTAAGCTACCAGAATTAGCTTGTTAGATCATTACTGAATGAGGCTATGATAGGACCTTAGCAGATGGATTTTGGTAGGTAAAATTTGGCAAATTGCTCTAATGATATACTCTGGCAGCAATAAGTTCTTTGTTCTCTCTTTTTTTAAAGGGCATGAAAGTAGTGAATCAGCCTTTAACTGGGTTTGTTGTCAGCATGTCACAACCATAGTGTCCTTTTAATTGTGTAGGAACCTTTAAAGTATATTATTTAGATTCAGTGCGGAATTTGAAGGAAGCATGGAATATTTTTCTAGAGTTTAGCACTGCCACTTTTTTTTTTTTACCTAGCTACTGCAAAGTTGTTAGGAAGCAGCTCTTCTTCGATGGCTCCGTATATAGACGAACATTAAGAAGAACAGATTTTGGCACAATAGGCAAGACTACGGTAGCAGTTCTGATGGCAGAAATGTTATTTACGTTTCAGCTGAAACCAATCATTGTGGTCTCTAGGCGTCAGTATGGGAACCAGGAGGACTAAGTTAGAATAAAGATGCTGAGTCAAGCTGGGTTAGATACTACCTGCACTTGATAACCTTGCAACTTTTGGTCCAGATGTTTGTCAGGAGAAATAGACAGGTGTGCATTTCAGTATTGTTTTGATGCATAAATATGAAGAAAGTATTGTGGGAAAACGTAGGCCCATACATTTGGTTATTTTCAAATTATGTATGCATTTTAATCCAAAAAAAAAAAAAAAACTAACTCCAAGACTCAATGATTCGTACCCCAATATTTTTTTTTTAAATTAAGCAGGGAGGAGTAGTTTGACCCCTGGACTCCCATCACACATTTATGAGACAATTTTTAGCACATGTTGTGGTTTTAAAATATCTTCTGGAAAGAGAGAGATTCTTAGTTTCAGAATAAGTTAAAATCAGTTAAATTACAAGTATTTTCTAAAGTCAGAACAGAAGCTGTAATATCACCATCTGACCAAACCACAGTCATCCAAGTGTGTCATGTACTGGGGTTCAAGTTACACAAAACTGGATACTGTGCTAGAAAGAATCAGATTTTTGATGCTGTCTTCTCACTCTCCAGATTGGTATCTAAATCTGGGAGTTACTCCCACACCTCAGTCGCAGAATCTGCCTGGGATGTGGCTGTTTATTAAAGGGAAAGCTTACAGCTGCTGAATGTAAACCACTCATATCCTTGACCGCATCCAGGTGTAAAACACCAAAACACACTAAAATAAGCTTTTGCAATATGTTTTACTGCCTTCTTCAGTGTACCTAGCACATACGAAAGAGTAATAACCCTTGAAGTCTCTGTTGTTATGAAGAGAACAAATACTGTATGAGGAAGAGAAGCACAAACTTTGTTTTTTAAGAACACCTTTCCTGTGCATCAAGAAATGTTAAATCTGTTGTAATGAAATATAAGTTAAACAAAGCCCTGCTCATATGGCTGTTTACTAAATAAATGCCAGAGCAGGGGAATAGAACAAATTTGACTCACATAAGCACAGCTTGAATCCTAGACTGGGATAAACATTTCAAAATTAAACCCCACTTTTAAAAATAACACAGGTTTATTGGAGCCTAAGTCTCTTTGGGGGTTTAGGCCTTTAAATTGCTCACTTTTAAATCACTAAACTTCATGAGAAGTTTAAAGATGCACTGTAGGTGAAAGAAATAAGGAAGGAAGAAGTTAAAGAATAAATCGGGAATGCGGTCTGCATGTAGGAGTGTCTCTTCCCTTCCTCTGACACGCGGAATTTCATCTGCAGTCGGTGAAGTCATAGGAATGTGGGAAGACTGAAGAGCCTTATGTGACAGTAGGAGTTCCCAGCTGATTGGCAAAGTAGCCACGGTAACTTAACTAAATCAGTAGGCAATGCAAAAAAAGCTCAGTGGTAAAGGAATTAAAATATATCAAATAAAAGAGGGGCAAGAGAAGTAAACCCCAAATCCAAAAGGTATGGAATCACTTTGGTAAGCAAGCAAGGTACCTCCCATCTGTACGGCATCTTGGCTCCTGGAAAGGTCAAGTGTTTTTACCTAATGAACAGTTAAAGGGCACAGAATAAAATGAATTAGTTGTTGCTGCATAGCATCTAGACATTCTGGGTACAAGGCCAGTGTGAACAGCGAATGGTCAAACAAAAATACTGCCTAAAATTCTGTTAGAAGAAAATTAGAATATTGCTATCTTACAGCATTCTCACATAGCTCAAACAGCATCAAGCATGGACCAGGCCAATAGTTTATAAAGGCACAGTTAGGATTTATTTGCTTAAATTTAGAGGTGTTGTGACATGCTGGGAGGTACCTCCAGCCTGCAAGGGAGGAAATTTTGCATGGTAGTTTCATTTCTTCTCCAGCCTTGACAGGTAGCTGGGAAAGATGCAGACCCTCATTTTGAAGCAGGCAGCAAAATAAAAAGTAAGGTGCAGAGAACAATTTCATCTCTTCCTGGCATCAGTCTGCAACATCTTACTCTTCAAAGTGTTACTGGCTCACTGAAATGGATTTTGTCCACCCCCTCAAGCCAATCTTCTAGCTCACATTGGTAAATTTCCAAATTTTAGGCTGAATTACGACTCTTCACGTTACTGAAGTGTTGCCTTTACATTATTTATTTCAAGGACCTAAGCTTGTTTACAAAACTTCAGGTTTTCATCTTTCAGCCTGAAACTCTGCACTGAAGTCAGGCAATGAACAGGGGCAGGGTGTTGCAGGAGGGACCATCGACAAGGCTGTACAGGGAAAGCATGCCTTCAGAGAAGAGCCTCACGAAATGATACACCTCTAGCCAAGTGCTTGCCCCAGCGCTGGTCCCAGGCTGCTGGTCAGCAGGTCACAGCCCTTTATAAAGCTGCAAGCCTGACTCTGGAGCAGAAAAAGATGTAGAAAGAGGTTTTGTGCCGTTTTTGCACGGGTCTGGAATCTCTGGGATCCCCAAGACTCATTTATTGCTCCGCTATTTAAAAGAAACGAGCCTATTTCTCAATGTCCTGTGTAAGTAAAGTGGCACGTCTCTCCAAGGGGTCCATCGTCCCTCAGGCTACAAAGCACTGTCTGGGTTTCCGTACATAACCCAAAGGAGTATGCAGTGCTGAATTTCCTGTTAAGTCTCCCCACTGGTGTTAACTAGGTCTTAGCCACTTCTTCCTTTGGGAAGAACAGTGGTCACCTTGCCTCCTTTGTTACCTGGGTAGGGTACTTAATACAGGAATTTCACAGCTTCTTCCGGGATAAACAGACCTTGATGCATTTACTCCGTTCAGTAGGATTTTACACTAAATGTTTGATTCATTAGTAACTTCGGAGCAGTATTCCACAGCTGCTAACAAGGAGATTTTCTGTTTGGAAGGTGGAGACCGGATTTCAACATCCTTTTTCCAGATTGTCTACGAGACTCTCAGCAACACGCTTTGAACCGTGTTTTCTTTCCTGAAACTGCAGGGGAGAGGGCCTAGATGCGTGGGGGACTGCACAGAAAATGTGTAGAATATGCTGAAATGTTCACGTACCGCAGTAACGAGGTCATATATTTACCTAAGGTGATATATTAATTTAAGTATCTATTAGACCTCATTTTTCAGGACATGACTTCCACGGTTTAATTTAATATTCATTTACATTTGGCAGCCCTAATGATTATATGGGTCAAGAAAACTAAAATATCTTTTTTTCTCTGTTTTCTCCGTAGAATACGCTCGGTTTGAGGCAAAAATCCATGACCTGCGTGAGCAGATGATGAATCACAGCATGAGTTCTGGGTCCGGCTCCCTGAGAACTAATCAGAAGAGGTCACTGTATGTCAGGTGAGCAGGGAGAGCTTGCTCCTGGGAATATGTCAGCCGTTACCTCTCTCTTTTTGGTTGTTGCTTTGTGGGTTCGGCATGGTGAAAGTAATTTGAGGAACTGAACTTGAATTGAGAAATGCGTCAAACTTACGAGTGCAGTAGCATTAATATGAATATTAGATAAAACCCTATTGCTTAATCCTATCATTTCAAGGCAGTTTTCAAATAGTATTATACTTTTGATAGTGATTTGTTTTTATGAGATAATGATTTCTTACCAGCTGTCAGCTCATCGAATATCTGTGATAGATATTGTGGTGCAGTGATGCATTGCATGTCTGTGCAAGGCCTTACCCGGACTATAATAATTGTACTTATAAATAACATTTTCTTACAAAGCAAGGAATAACTGCTATATGCTGTTCTAAATGCATGGTAATCTGTTGCTGTGCCCTTGCATATGTGCAGCCCTTATGTGGGTAAAAACATGACTTACAGTCCACGCTACCAAGAATTTACCATCCATCTGGCAACACCAAATATGTAGATGAGACACCGAACGAGATGATGCAGATGGCTTAAACGGGATAGTGAATAACACAGGAAGTGCATAACTCTGAGCCACGCAGCCGCAGCGGTTATAGTTTTACTTTGACTGTGTAAATCTATTGCAGTAGTCATTGCTGGCCAAAAGGCTGGGAGTTGCGTGTTGCCCCTTGTAAAGTTCATGCTGTCAGTCACGTGTTTTGGAAGTCCAGGCAAGCATGGGACTCCATGCCAAATATTTTAGTAATCTTAATAATTATGCTTCTCTAGGCTTTTCATTTTTTTCCCCTCATGCTCAGCATATAATTTGAAATTCTTAGCAATCATGAAGTAGAGAGAAGCAATTTGTCAGCCTCCAGGCAGTGATAATTATTCATGGGGGAGCTAATTCAGGTGATAACATTGCAGAGATCCAATTAAGGCTAAGTTCTACATTTTGTCATTATGCCCTCAGCATGAGGGGATAAGGTAGCACAGAAGGAAAGAAGCACTTAAATGTTGGCAGCGACGGTCTTATTCTAGTGGACAGCAACCGTATTAGACACTAATTGGTATTGCCGCCACAAAGGTCAAGGACTGAAAGGTTATGGATCACTGTTACCCGTAAAAGTGCTATTGCGCCAGACTGGTCTGGAAACGTCATGGGTTTCGATATACCTCTCACTTTCTCTGACCTCTGTGACTGTGTGTCTACTTCTGGAGCTGTTCCACCTGCTGTAGGTTTATTTCCAGAACAAAGGCTGTACAACTGTAATCAAGAGCGTTGGTCAACTTTCTGAAATTGCATTTTAAGAAAAACTAGTCATGGGACGTGTGGAGGCAGATCCAAGCTTACTTTGCTTGAGGTAAGCCAGGAGCCCGAAATGTGGGACCGGAATGGTGCAAGGCCAAGCCAGCAAACCATGAGTCAACACAAGTCTACACACAAGAGCGTCTAATGCAGTGTCCTGTGCCAACTCACTAACTTGAGCTACAGCAGAGCTCAATTTACCCCCTCTCAGCATTAGTCTGTAAGCCCTGCTGAGGACCAAGGCTTCTGAGCTTGCATACTGAGCCAAGCTAATATATCTGTGCTGCCTCTGGACTAGGCTGGTTCTTCTATATGTTATTGCTCTGTGCATACTGATAAGCTTGGTTTACTGCTAGTTGATGAATTCTTAACATGGTCTGTCTCACGAGGCTGATATGCCTGGGTGATTCACTGCAGGAACCTTTCATGTCTTAGGTACATATCTAAATATCACTTCCCAAACCATAAATGCAAAATCTGTTCTTTTATTCCACAATTATTCCAAAATACGCCGCAAACCTCTCAAACAGAAAACCACAAATACCTCAATCATTTCTATTAGCATGAATATGTGCAGCCAAGCCCACAAAGTTGGCCGTGTCCAACTCTACAAGAAGCCTACTTGAGAAGCTTTATATTTTGCATATTATAATATGCTTGTAGTTTGGCAGTGCCCGGAGCATTGTGTTAGACACTGTTAGTTCAAATCATATGCATTAATTACAAAGGTAACTTATGTCTACATTAGGCACCATGGAGAAAATAAATGTGGATTGGGAAATGTACTTGTTCTCTGAGATGTACATTTTCAGGGCACTTTAAGGATAAAATCTTTTCTGCCAGGGACACGTGTAAGAAGTTCTGGGATTTAAGATTGTTTTGATATTCTTACAACTCAGGACATCTCTATTCCAATGGATTAATTTGACCAGCAACTGCAAGAGAACTAGAGGCAAATTACCATATGTAACAAATCTGTAGCTGTGATGCCAAGTTTGTGATTCAAACTTGCTATTTTGCTTTCTTTGGAATGTTGTGATTCTGCTGTCCTTCACTGAATACAAGCACATTTATTTTTTAGCCAGAGAGATTAATTAGAGTAAATATCTGTATTCTAGACAGTACAAAGAAAAATAAAATTAAGTTCCATATAAGTTGTAAAAATTAAAAATCAGTGTTAACATCTGCTCATAGAAAAGGCAACAGAAAAATGACTGGAAAAAAAACAAAGCTCTGTGAATGGGTCCGACAGTGAGTATCATCACCAAGTGCAGGGTTTTCTTCCTTATGCTGCAACCTGTGATTTTTCCCCACTCCCAAGGACTTCTGGTTTTCACTGGGCTGTAGGATTTTGCCTCTGTTGTGAGAAATTCCATCTCAGCCAGCATCAGTCTTGTTCATCTGCTGCTGTTTCAGAAAAACCTCTTCAGAAAGGTGGCATGTCCTTGAAACTTCTTGTAGATCCTGCATTTTATTTGCCTCCTGTCTGCTGTGCGGAAAGCTTGTTCGCGGCGTATATTTCCCTTAATTCTTAATGCGTAGTGTAGAGTATATACATCTATATACATCTAAGCTATTCACCCCAGGGCTCCCTTCAAAGCCAATGGACACAGAAAAAGATATTTCCAGGGAAGGAATCTGCCTGGATGCTATTCATCTAACTTATTTTAGACATCTTATTTTAACATCTAGCTAATTCATCTAATTTAGTTCAGATATCTGCACTGAGATTATTTTCTCCATAGTGTCTGTTTCTACATCTGTATCTAGGGGGCAGTCTATCCCCCTATTATAATAGCATAGCATTTTTAACTGAGATTATAAGTTATATTAAATGAAGTGAGGTAAAATTTAATATGGACATAATGGGTTAAATGTAGGGCTAGAAATAGCTGGCTGAAAGCTATTAAAATTCACACTTAAACAGTGTATATATACTGCAGGAAAACTATGGAGAAGAACTTATTCAGAAGAAACTGTGCAACTCTTTGACATGATTTCTTCTTTGTGTATATTTTGTACTTTGTTTCTGACTTTATGTTTCTGTGCTTTGTATTTCTGACTCTTTTCCATTTTTTCTTCGATTCTTTATCCCAGTCTATCTTCAGACTTCCTGATATCTACTGGAAAATTTTTCAGGAATTTCTTTAAATGTTTTCAGTAACATTTCTTGTTATTATCTGTTCCTTTTGTGCTAGAGACCTTATGTCTCTGGGATATAATCAGAATGTCCAGGGCACTAAAGGCATTTGAAGTGTGAAGAGACTTCAGAGAAGGACTGAGCAGTAGGACGTGCTGCTAACTTGTTTGGGAAGCTGAACCCTCTTTGTCTCTAAATCTATTCAATGAGGAAAAGAAAACCAGAAATGCAAGCAGAAAGTGAGAGAATGAATGTGAAACATAGCAAATTTTATCATTTATAATTAATTTTTTGGCATAGCTGAGTGAATAAATTTTGGATTCATTAACTGAAATTAGAGGCTTAAAAATTTCCACTATTATCTTTTCTGTAATGCATTGGAGTTTAGTTGTCAGCTCATTAGGGAGAACGGTAAACAAACTTATCACCAGCTAAATGCTGTGCTATGTAAATATAGCTTCTTTAGCGCTTCATATCGAAATTCATATCTTCTTTTTGCCTTTTCGGCTCAAAGTTTTAAAATCTGTAAAATCTATAAAATTATTTGTTTCATTGGTTTTAAACAGATACATACTTTGCTTTGTCCTTCTAGGCCCCGGTCCATAGCCAACATATGCTGACTATGCAAGGTCATGTTATTTAACCCAAAGGCTATATAGCACATGGCAGCTCTTCAAAGAGTTAAGCATTAGGGAAGTACAATCCTTTACAACACCAAGTTTGGTGAAAGCAAGCCAGCTATTGAAACAGTCAAGCTTTGAAGGAAGCTGGGAGCTTAGACAGGTTAAAGGGTTTCTGCTGTTATTGTACTAGATTCCCCCTGAACTTAAAAGTATTTACACTAGATTTCTGAGGGTAAAAGTAGATTAGTAGCTCGTGCTTTGTTGCTGCGAAAAAGTTTTTGAGGCATCATCTAAAATCCAAGAACTGCCTTTTAAATGTTCTTTTGTGTCATTTCCAGATGAAAAATAAGTAGATAAGCTTAGGATAAACAGTGTTAATGTTACAAGAGGCAACGGGCAGAAACTGAAACATAGGAAGTTCCATCTGAACCTGAGGAACAACTTCTTCACTGTGAGGGTGACAGAGCACTGGAACAGGTTGCCCAGAGAGGTGGTGGAGTCTTCTTCCCTGGAGATATTCAAAACCTGCCTGGACGTGATCCTGGGAAATATGCTCTAGAGGACCGTGCTTGAGCAAGGGGGTTGGACTGGATGATCTCCAGAGGTCCCTTCCAACCTTGACCATTCTGTGATTCTGTGATTCACACCAGGCAGCTTCTGAAATAATGTCTATAATTGAAAATTCCAGTGCATAGGAGCAGGTAGTCTGGGTGTCTTTAACTCTGGAGTAGCTACACGAAAGCTATATAGACACACCAGTCCTTTCTTTTTTTTCTCACTGCTTTAAATCTGATACCATCAGCGGCCAGAAATCATTGCACCTAATCACAGCTATTTGTTGCCCTATATAAAGAGACTAGTTGAGCTTACTGAAATGCAAATATTTCAACTGCTGCACTACTTTCAAATATATTGACGTAATACAAATTTTGCAATTATCTGTGAAGGTGGGCATGGAAATGCAAGATGGGGCGGGCAGTGCTGGATCCAGCTGTAATTTTGGAAGAAGTCGTTCTGCAGCTGCAATTTCACAGATTATCCAGGGGAGAACACGACCGTAGGAAGTGCTAATGAAGGGCAGAGCCTCTTCCTGATAGGATGGGGAGCTCTAAGGTCAATCTTTTTGTACCTGCCTATGCTGTGCTTATAGTAAAAATATTGTGCAGTGCAAACAGGTGACTCTTAGTCCGCTACATGTTTTTTTTCTAGCTGTTATTAGTGTTAAGCCTTTAGCTTACTCACTGACACAAAGTTATGGCTTTGATAGCTATGTGCTGCACAAATACAAAACATTACATGTTAAAAATGAGTGTGGTTTTGTTTATTTCTTATTGAGCTGTAAGGAACAGAATCTGAAGGTTTGCTATGGCAACTTAGCAGCAGCTGAAAGGAAGTCAAGGTAGAGGTTTTTTTGGTTATTTACTCTGATTTCCAACACAATGAATTCTCCATTAGGTGTTAGACGCTCTATATGCATTTCATGAACTTCTTGGAAATCTGCATGATGCCGTATCTCTGCAAACACTTAGAGACCTTCATTTTCATGAAACTCTGACTTGGGGACTTTGAGTTACAGCTGAAGAGTTTGGCTGACACAGTTTATGAAGATCACATGTGGTGTCCAAGGCTGGTTCTACATTGTCTGTTATAGTCACTGTTTAGTCTCCTCGTCTCTTTTGGAGGCAAAGTATCCCCAAAGGTCAGTGAGCATTAGTTCAAAGCTGCATGGACAGAAATCTCCTCAGAGAGCTACAGTTTCAGAGACATCCCGAGTGTGAAATCTGAACATGTGACGACATTAAAGAAAGTGTGATATGGAAAGGTCTACCATGCAAATCTGGAAGGAGAAACGGGATAAAGATAAAATTTCGTCAAGGAGTTTTAGAGGGAGTTAATAAGAGGAGCAGACAACTAGAGAAGTATGAAATATTCATACTTCTAAAGTACTCACTGTGAGGAGACATTATATACATTTTATGCATATATATGTGTGTGTGTGTGTATATATGTGCTACATGTGTGTTATATCCCTGAGTACGTTGCATATGTCTTCATTTAAGCTAAATGCCTAGTCTCTCTTTAGAGTCAGTGGAGTGCAATTGGCACCTTTAGAGTATAATTCATCTCATTCGGAAGGAAACATCTAAAATTGTTCAGGCGAAGCATGCTCTAAAAATGTCTGTTTCTCACAGTTGAATGGAAAGAGCCTCAGGTGACTGACTGTGATGTAAACATCTACATTATAGACACTTAAAGTTGGATGAGCTGAATTGCACCCCCACTGAAAGTCTCTCTCTCTCTCTCTCTCTCACGCGTGCATGCACACACAGACACACGCACACACTGCGTGCTTTGAAGAAGCTGTAACGTGAGGCTCTATCTGTCTGTGCTGTGAATGCTTCTGCTGTTTCTGTTTGAGTAAGACATCTCAACACAGCTTGGAAATGCTGACAGTCCCGTCTAAATAGTCTATTTTGTCCTACTTGTTCTTATACCCCACGATTCCTTTCATTTGCCGCTTTCGTGAGCACTATTAAGAGATACTGATATAGCACACGTTCAGGATGTATGGCTATCAAACTGGATGAACTTTTGATTCCAGCTACGTTGTCGCTCTGTGTTTCTTCCGGGTTTTGGAGCGCTGTAGGTCAGTCTGGATTTCTGGAGACTGAATGTCAGAGTTTGGTACCTAGGTATTACTGTTTTATTTTGAGAAGGAAATCACTAGAGCTTACACATATGCGATTGTACTTTAATGGCATACCAGAAACTACTAGAATTCCCTTTGCTGAAAAGTAAGTGGAAGAAAGTGGAAATTTAGTACAGTTTGTTCACTTGCCTTAGTTTATTCTTAGGCAATTCAATGGTCCAAATTATAGCACAGGATGGAAAAATGCGTTCAGAAAATCTGTGTTAAATGGCGTAATACAGAGTTGAGTTTTATGATAGCATTTAGCAGACATGTACAGAAATGGTCAGATATGTATGCGTATAACCTACACTTGTGAAATGGGTCTTTGCACTGGAAATGCCATTTCAAACTAGGAAATTGAAACCTGTTTGGGAAGTTACTCGTTTTGTGCGTAATGGTTAAGTATGAGTTTCTGAATATTCAATTACTATTATTTAGCTCTTATTTCTCTGAATATAGGGTCTTCTCCAGATTCTTTTGGCAAGAGTAAGCATTTTCATTGGCTTCAGTGAGAGCTACTCAGATTTATAAAAAAAGAAATGGTGCAAATCTTTAATTTTCAGAGCAAGAAGGGTCAATCTTTTCCCTGGTGGCTGTTCAGGAGCAAAATCAATATAATTTCATAACTATATAATCAGCTTCTTGTTAATAATCAGAGACACTGAGGGGCGGAAAAGGCTGGGGGACATGCTGGAAAACAAGAATCACCAAGTAAAATGAGCAATAAATTCAATACAAACGTTATATATTATTTTGAAATCCAGGTTTAGAGTGTCTGGCTCACAAAACCTGTGATTATCTGTAAAATGAAGCAGGAAAATGAGACCAACTCTTGTATCAGCCAATGCAAATGAAATATTTCATTGTGAAACTTTTTATGTGCTTTATGTGTTTATGTGCTTAGACGATCATTTCATTGACCTTTATGAAAAGTATTGTGTTCCTCATCCTCCTGTAACTAATTACAGACTAAATGAAAAATTAAAAAAAAAATCAGTGAAAAATTAAAGAACTAAGAATATGTGGAGAGAAGGATTTCTTTGAAGGTTTTTTTTTTTTTTTTAATGTGCTAAGTACATGTGGCCTCTCACTGATGTCAATAGGAGCTGCAGGCATTTAGCACTTCTTTGAATTATGTCTATGAAGTTTTCATAGATCCTTAACTGGAGACTCTTAACTAAGACACACAGTTATATTATCACTCTCATCTCAAAGATGAATGTGAGAATTATTAATCCTGGAGTATTCACAATTCAATAGCCTTCAGGCTTATACTTTGATGGCATGTTGGTGCTAAAATGTGATGAAATGTGATGCTGTAAATATAGCGATACGCTTTGCCTCTACTCGAAGACTTTGAAAACTGATGTACTTCATAAATAGCCAGTTGAAATTGTTAGCCACCTCACAAACTAATACAGATTTTCCTGATATTTACTGTATTTCTTCTGTCTGTGTGTGTGTGTGTGTGTGTGTGTGTGTGTGTATTCTTATATATATTTCCTATATTTATTTCATTCATCTGATTCTTCTTTTTTTCAGTATTGATAATAGTGAATAGTTAAGAAAAAATGAGGCTAGTTTGCAAGTTTTTAATAACATTTCACGGACAAAGGAGAAGCAGTTAATGGAGAGTGAAAACGGAACATGTACACAAATCAGTCAAACCAGTCTTGTCTCTGGTGCTGATAGCTGCTCTCTCCCCGGTATCTTTGTGTTTAACACGTCTACCAGTCTTACGTAGCCGATATGAAATGAATACAATTGATTCCTCCCTAAGAGCCAGTCCTGCATCTCGGGTACTTTTTTACTTCTAGCACGCCGATACAAGCTGTCTCTGTGGTCTGGAGACACAGAGCTGGAGGAGCTGCAAGGAGGCTGGTGGGCTGCGTTACAGCCGAGATTGCGCTACTCAGGGAGGCCCTAGAGCAGGCAGGCTTCGTGCGCTGTTCACGGCTGCAGAGCAAACCAATAACCCAGCAAGCTTATTATCAAGGGATGATTATCCAGTTGTGCTGAACAGGGACAAAAAAACAGATTTATTTTTATCTGGCTGTGGCTTTGCGAGTCATTGCATACTTTATGTTCCAGATTAAGAGCTAATGCACATAGTACTTAGGACCCTGAAGGACTGAGCCTCTGGAGAATAAGCCATGGCCTACAGTAATCTCAGATAACAAGCTCGGTTTAAAGTTCAGAATATAAAGCAGTTCCTTATCACACCCATTCTTGTCTAATTCATCTTATCTTTAACATTATCAGTAAAACTTGGTAGATGTGAAATAACTGGCTGAGACCTGAAATTGTGTACTCAGTGCTGAATTATTAATGCCTGCTGAAACAGCTTTTCTATTAGCAGCTTTAGCAGGAGTAAGTAGTACGTACTGCTGGCCATTTTCTTTATTATTCTGTTTCATAAATTATTTAAATAATGTCCTGGAACAGGTAATGTGCTTGACATATGATGCCTGCTCTAAAGAAGCACTACACTTTTTTCTTTTCTAAAAAAGTGTAGTTTCTTTTCATTGCACGTATATTTGTTTGCCAGTTCCCTAGTGGGACTGTCTTCTTTCTGGTTCAGAGCCTCATCTGGCGGGGAAGTGTCAGCTAGAATAATTTCCAAGCCAGGAGAAGATGATGATGAACTTAGCTATGTATGGGAATGTGATTTGTTTGAGATTTCAGTAACCAAGACAGTCAGTTTCAGATGGCCTAATTTCTAAACAGAGGTTCAGACCATAATCAGTCAGTACAGGGGGGAAAAGTGACAATGAAGAAAAACTGTCTGCGGCTTAAAATGGCTGCAAGTGAGTCAGCAAACCGTGCATCTAAGCCTTGTCTGTTCTGTTTGAAAAAGCAGTCTAATCTAACGAACGCTTTCTTACGATGTTTCCATGTCAACAACTATAATAGGACACCATCCGTTTGTACACTTCTCAGTAAAGGCACTGGAAAAGTACAAGAACGTAGGCTCAATCATGAATGTAGGCATGAAAACCCGTTGAAACAAGAGCTCAGGGGAATACAGTCAGAAGTTGGGAATCTAAATATGTTCATGGGCACAGTGTAAGCCAGCGGAGGCTGTTAGCACGGTGGCCAACGTGAGAGAAAGAAATAAGATTACCTGGCCTCTATTAAAGAGCCTTCCACCTGAGCATCATAAATAAAAAGGCTATCAAGGCACGGTAGACCAGGTTCTCCAAATTAGCTGCGTTGGTCACAAAGCTGAGAACACTGTTGAAACAGGAAATAACCCTGCTAAAAAGAAGAGTGGGAATTTCCATTTGAAGTGCCTTCCAATGAAGATAAACGAGGAGGCTGTTTCACAGCAAGAAGGTCTGTCTATGCAAAGGTCTGTCTATGCAAAGAGAACACGGTTATGTTAAGGGGTGAGGAAGAGGGGGAGTCAATGTCCTCCTCTTCCATATCTTTTTATGTATCAACAGAAACAGAAATGACTGTGCTAACTCTACAGTGAGCCTGTGAAGGATGCAGTGAATTGCCCACCAGGGACGGGAGCATATGGAACTCCTCAGCCGCCCCATCTTGTGATTCCCTGCTATCCCATTGTTGAATCAGGGGACAAAGTCTTGCAGCAGAAAGTCTGCAACCTCGTTGACATCATATTAGATGGATGTTATGCAGCTAGTTCCACAAAGTTTGCTGCAGGTGATGGTGGCATGGGTATGGTCAATACAGGAAACCAGTGTCCAAGGCAGGGTGGGAACCCATCCAGTGCAGGTGGATCGGCTCTCACAGGCTGCTGTGCAAAAGGCAGGGCTCGTACTGCTTGCGCTGTTTCCAAGCCTCTCGCACACCATCCTGGATGGGTGGGATTTGGTTCTCTCTGAATGGGCCTCACATCATGAGTGATGTGAGGAAGCACACAGAGAAGTAGAAAAACATTTCAGAGAGAGTGCATGCAAATGTGTATGTCTATATGTCTTCCACGCTTCTGACTTCATCTGTTTTGGAGACTCTGACTGCAGGTCACTCTTACAAGTACTTTATTTATTTGTTTAATCTACAGATGTATCAAATAAAAGAAGGCTAACAGAGCTCTTTGGTAAAGAGTTTGCCTGATATTTCTCACTAAATAGGAACTAATGTAGAGAAAAATTCACCCACTTTCCTGAAATTCTTTTTTTTCTTACTCTTTTCAGCTGACCTTGCAGACATCTCCGTTCTTTTACCCAATTTATTTTGCTGCTATAATTATCAATGCACGTGCAAGCAGCGCATAATATTTACTGCTGTACAAATCACTGCCTACAGAGAAAGCAACAGCACGTTCTTAATTCTGCTCCCACAACTTCCTCCTAGTTCTTCAAAAAGAAACTTTGCATAGTGGATAGCCCCTGAAAGCTTTGTGAAGAATTAGGAGGAAAGTAATTGCTTGAAGGGATACATGAATGTTTTTATAACCTCATATTACTAACCACTTAGTTATGCCAATATGGAATATTTTTTACCTTAGCATGCAGGTAATGATACATGTGTCCTTTCCATTTCCAAGTAACATCAATATTCCTTTCTTTCTGGGGTTCAAAAATGTCTGTAATTTTCCCTTTTAACAAGCACTATCTCTGCAGGCACGCTTTTTCTTCTTGATGTCCTTGAGACATTTTTGAATTCAGGTGGAGGTTGCAATGACTGACTGTTGTAATTACTCTTTTCTGTGGAGTCTGTAAGACAATTTCTACAGATAAGGATCATAGGTTATCAATCACAAAATGGAAACCAAGCCTAATGCCCATCAAGCAGTATTTTGCCACTTTATTGCAGACGGTTCAAGACATAGAGTCACAGTCCAGTCCTTTCAACTATTCTCCTCTGCAACCAGTCAGTCGGATTTTCATTCGTCTGCCAGGACTCGTGATACTGAGAATTATTAACTCCTCTTGTTCCAGAAGTAAAGTTTAAATTAGAAAATGGTTTCTTCAAGCCTTTCTGTACAAAGAAATGGATATCTATGTGAATTCATCATGAAAACAGCTTAAATAAAACTGTGAACAGAACCAAAAACGTTTTCAGTAGAACAGCTGAGGCAGAAGCAGCATTTCTAACATGGTTCACATTATCTCTGTTGTATTAGCACTGAAAGCGATTTCATTCTTCCGATAGTGGCACTTGGAGCATTACCACATCCATGGAGAGCTGTTGCTAACAAGCAGGCTCTACTGCAAGAAGGCGATGCAAATGTAATGTGCTGTGAGATGCTCTGGGACATGCATTTGCTCTCTGCAGTTATTCTGCCTTAGTGTCTTTTCCAAACAGGGTATTACAGACAGATCTTTATCATATCCAGTTATTATTAATTTATTGTCAGATTTATGGCTTAATTAAGTAACTACATGTTAGCATATGCCATTGCTGTTTAGAAGTCTAGTGTCTGGTCCTGAGTTCACACCAGTACTTCTTTACAGAGACAAGGATGATCTAAACTCGCATTAGCATGGTCAGAATCAGACTCCTGATGCCGCTGTGAGAATTGTGGGGAACTCTGTGGTTTATTAAACCTGTTAATAGATTAAACCTGTTAATAGTGTTCTATTAACATGGTTAACATGTTAATAGATCACTTTTTATTTTCTGGATTAATTCAGGATTTTGTATTTTTAAGCTATTTTCTAGTTTACACTCATTCATATTGTTGTTTGTTGGTAAGATTCAGAGGATGCTTAAACAGAACATTGTGAGGAACACAGGGATTTTTTATTTCCCTGTCTTCAGTAATCAATATATCTGCTTCTGTCTGTCTGCTGCGCAAGTAGTAGACAGTGATTCAGTTAGCAATGCTGTCCTACACTTTCTCTTTAAGGACACTCCAACTCTTAAAAAGGTTGGATAAAATTCAACAGATAGATAGATAGTTTAGCATTCACGGAGAACTTCAGCATCTGTGGCTGCAAGGCATCTGGAGAAAAAAATGTGTAACAAATAGCAATTGGTAGATAGGATGTTTTTTTTCTCTCTGAAGCTATGAAATAATAGGGAAAATGATTGAATTGATTTGAAAATTACCCAGCTGAATGCAAAGACCATTATGAATTTAGAGTCCATAAAAGATGAGATTGTTTTCCTCTTAGCAGAGCGTGAGAGTTGTATGGTAGATGCTTGTTAAACTACTTTAGTTCTCTTTTTCTGTGCTAGCATCCCAAAGCCATCAGGCACTGGGCAGGCACGAGAATGTGTTCCCTTTTAGTGTTAACAGGATGCAGAAGGGCCAAAAGTTTCCTTCACTTAAACTTTTTCACTGCTATAATTTTCTTCGGTTCAATGCAGCAACTCTTGTTTTGTATTAGGGTAAACAAAAGGATAATATATACTTTGATTTGATGAGTTTTGAAATTTTAAGACAGAACTCTTCAATTGTACTAGGATTTCAGTGCTGCTGTTTTAGAGAATTTTATAAAATATTAAGTTATTGCAGTAGAGCTTTTAGTGTTCCACCTATGGAAATTCATAACATACCTCAGTGCATGATAATAGACACTCACATGCATTTTTCTATCAACTATCATGGTATATATACATATTCCAGAGCAGCAGTGAATGAATTTGAAATAGAATTATGTTGTGTTTGGGAAGAATAGACAGATAAGTATATGCACTAATGAAATTATTCTGAAGATGTGCATTAAACACTCAGTAGAAATTATGTCTTAGACTTCCTGACCTGT
Organism: Struthio camelus; assembly: GCF_040807025.1. NCBI lineage: Eukaryota > Metazoa > Chordata > Aves > Struthioniformes > Struthionidae > Struthio > Struthio camelus. Next base: position 216,575,591 of record NC_090942.1, on the reverse strand, counting down.
TGCCATGCCAACAGGAAAGGACTAGCAGCAGTAAAACTCACTAGTAGTCAATAAAACTAATGATTAACAAAGTGTGACTCAAGTTCCGACTGCTGTCCGGAGATCATAGAAAGCCATCATGACTCAAATAAAAGCCTTAGTGTTAAGAAGAGTTTTATTACCAAAGTTCCTGTTTAGTAGTGTCCTGCCTATTTAAAAAACACAAAGAATTCCTATTTGGAAGAAGATGAGTGGTGTTATTCTGGAACTGAGCACCTTAGATGCTGCATTGATTTGGGATCTAAAAATACACAGGTGTATTGTTAGAGTGATGTGGAGCGATGCTGAAGCACTACGATCAGTTGTTTGTTCATGGTAGGACTCCTGCTTGCAGCTATCTGAGATAAAATAGATTTTGAATAAATGTTTGGAGAGCCTTTCAGTCTTAGAACTGTGAAGTTTTTGAGGTCAAAGTGTATCTGCAACTTCTGAATTAGGTATGTGAAGAAGGTTGAATTTTTTTCAAAGCAGAGGAAATATATGACTCACTGAAGTCAGTCTTTTTAAAGGGATCGGAAAGGTCCTTTTAATGCTTAAATTTCAGGTCAGTATCATCTAGGCCCTGGATATCTATCTGATATGTCATAAACAAGAAAATTCCAGTATGTCTAAAAAGAGGATAATCCAGTCACTATCTCCTTAACTTCTGTCGTATTGTTAAGGTGCTGGAGCCACAACTCATGGAGAAACCATGTTGACTCAAAGGAACTCCTTTGAAAACATATCACATATGTGGCCTTAAAACCGTTTCTGTTATGAGAGGCAGAACAAACAAGAATAAAAATCTTCAGCGTTATAAGTTCTGTTACTTCTCTGCAGAGGTGTAATTCTGGAAATAAGCTGATAGCAGTCCAACATTATTGGCATCTGTTCTCTCTCCATCCTTACTCTAAAGGGTATAGCCTTCTGAGTCAAGGTACTTGATCTTTTCAAGAGGGAATAGGGAATATTGCTTGTAATTGTGTCTTTCTTTTTGCCAGAAAGGCTACATCCAGGAGAGAGGCTTAGGTGTAATGTGACATGTGGGCAAAATAGCACTTTTACTCTCTTTGAGCATTGTGAGAAATTAGACTTGCTGACATTTGGGTCAAATACTTCAGTAAGATTGTCTCTGAGTATTTGTGCCAGAAGCACTGCAACCTCTTAACATCAAATACTGGATATGTTTTCTTAATGTGCTTCCTTCACCTCTGATCTCATTGTGTACATGGTAATAGGACCTTATGCAGTGAAGATAATTCCAAAAAAATCAGCGGAGCTGTCTACTCTTCTGAAAATGAAGTACCAATAGAAGTAATTTAGTCTAATCAGAACTGGTGAAGACGAACCATATAAACATTTCTGAAATAAACATGATGGTCTGAAACTGAGAGATTATTCTTTATTTCTGGAAACGATTTTTTCTCGGTTTGTGCACAGAATAAAACTGTCATCTCCAATTGCAAGAGTAAGTGAAAGTTTGTTTGAGCTAATTGACTATTTTCAGAATTTATTTCCTGATTTCTTCTCATTTTTCACTGATAAAAGCAGCCATCTACAAGAGACGCTGAAGTTTCTTCTGCCAGGATTTTGTCTGACATAGATTTCACTAACAGCTGATTAACTGGTAGTTGTGCTGGGGGAAGAAAAAAAGTATTTGTTTATTCTAGTTCTAGTGTAGTTTGGGGTTGCTGTGCAACCTCATTCTGTAAGAGCGGACTGTTCTTTGCATTTCTTGAAGGCCTGTAAAATTGTACCTACTGCTTTAAAGGAGAAATGGCTTTTACAGTTTGACTCCAGTGCATTTGCCGATGAAAATTACAATTATTGAATAATTATGTCCTCATTCAGCCTTCTTCTCATAATGAGCAAGAGAAGGTAATGTTAGAAAGAACTGTTTCCTATTTCTATTCCCGTATAGCCCCCAGACTGCACTACCTTTGTCTCCTTCTGGTGTAGAGTTGGCTCATATTCCCATTACACAAGGGTAAGCGTGTCCTGGAGCACAAGCCCCCAAAAGGGATATGGAACAAAGAGGTGGCTTCCCACAGTGAGGAATGCATATTACACCTTCTTGAGGATATTCTGTATGTATTAAAGGACGGTAGACCTCTGAACTTGTCCAGGAAACTTCCACTTAGTTACCAATCCAGAGAGTTGTCTAATAACGGGATAATCTTTTGGTTAGGTCAATGGTCTTAGATTTAGAAAGGTGGAGTTTTCACCTGATCATCTCAATATCCACATGTGTCTTGGGATCTACATCTTCCTGTCAGGAGAAGAAATACCCAGTAGAACTTCCCTCTGCTGAATAGGCACTAGGAGGGTTTATTCATTACAAAATTCTGATATATTCCAGTGCAGAAGCAGTAACAGGCCAGTAAAATGTCAGGGTCTGATACTAAAGTTCTCATATACCCATCATTTGCTTTCCTCCAGCATCTGCTTCTCCTACTGACCATTACTAGCCTGCTGAGTAGGGTGGGTTGTCCAGGTGCCTGAGGAGCCCAAGCCCATTACTGCTGCTCCACCAGGCAGGTGGCTACCCACTGGCCGAAGGTGACTGCTCTGGGATCTGGTTCTCCTTCTTCCAGGAATCAGATTTGCTCTTCATTACCTAGTCACACAGCTTGCCTGGAAACTGATTGTCAAGAATGTATTGCACAGACAATGTTTCTAAATTCCTTCTTTGTAGCCTGTTTCTGCTTCCACCCCCGTAATCTGTGTTTTTGCATTTATTGTAGAGTGTCAATATTCAAACATCACGGAGTGGCACCTAACTGTCTAGTAGCATAAATCAAAAAAATTCAAAGTGCATCATTCTTTTACTCATACTCTTTCTGTTCTCTGTACATTAAATCTTGCTTATCTGCCAGTTATTTTCCATCATGACTTTACTAAGCACTAATTGGTTAACATTCATGAAATGTATGTACAAGCCAAAATGGTTAACACTGCTCTATTCTGTTATTGCTGTAGGTCTTTAAATGCTATATTTGGATGTTTCCTGGTTTCCATATCCTTCTCCATGGTATACCACAGGTACCTTGTGTAGATTTCCATTAGTTCTTTGATGCACTACAGACATCTTGCTTATTAGTGTATTATCTAAGAGCTCATCAGTCACACTTTTCAGTGCTTCATTACTTCAATAGTAGAGCTACAATCATTACATTTCACATCTTTCGACCCTTTACAGCCTTGCTTTTGTCTCTGTCTGGAACTTAGAGTGAAGCTGATAGGATTTTAGCTATCTAGGACTCAGGCTGAAGTACACAAACCTAGAGCATGTTCACTGTGATTATGGTTACAGAAATCTGTTATTTTTGAGGTTGAAATGAGAAGTAAATTAGTGAGACTCTGCTGTTCAGTACTTGTCCCTCAGTGCAATGTTTTTGAAATTATAGTCCATCCCTTGATATGCATTTCCACTCTTGCAATCCAGTTTTATATTTCATATGCATTTTTCTAGTTTAATTTGGATTTACTCTTTGTTGGGCTTCAGAAAGAATGAGATTACACTCCCCTGACAGAGTACTACATGCAGGTTTTCTCATCTTGCTATCCTTGCATCAATATGCAAATGAAATGGCCATTAAAAAAAATACACCTTTCTCAGTGAGCCATTTTACTGCTTTAAGAATTCTGCTCAACTGAATAACATCACAATTCAGTTTGAAATAATGAGTATCACAGTGAATTCTTATCCGTTCTATAATGTGACCATTTTCTCAAATTTTCTGAGACATCAGTTAAGCCGTAATTAGCCCATCGTGAATGCCATTTACTTCCAATCTGTCGTCTTCTCACACAAATCACCCCTTGTAATTAATGAAGTGGGAGGAGGGAAACAGAATACTAAGTTCACTGTTGAAAACGTATTTCTACACGTAATACAAACATAAACGTCATGCTGTTCCAGTGCAGTAACTGCCACAAAGTCCCTGTCCATCCCTGTCCATATGCACTCTTTACCATAGCTCACGTACAGACAATGGCAATATCTTGGGGATGCATCTGATGCCACCAGAGCCCTGGAGCAGCCTGGGCTGCCAAGGACAGACAATAACATAATATTGAGGTAGACACAGTGTTGTCATTAAATCGAGTATATTCCTTCTGTGTTTTTCTGAATAGTCATTCCACCTGTACTTTTTCCACTTTTTCATGAGAATGGTATCACTCCCTAAAAATAGAGGGAAGGACATAAAATTCATTTCAAATTCATGTTAACTGAAAATAGAAGTTAGACATGATAGTGTGGCCGTCCCCATATTTTAATGTTCTGATTTTTCAAGCTCTCCCAGACCATTTGTAATAATGTAAATCTTGTCAATGCTATCATTTCATTCCTGCCTTATTTTAAATCCTGTTCTCATTCTTTTCCTTATTATATGCAGGGAGAAAATAATCTCATTTTATTTGGTAAACCTGTAGGTTTTGTTTAGTAAAAGTGAAGGATGAGCTGATCTTCTTAAGGACAGGAAGCAAAGTAAGTGAGCTTTGAGATAATCCCATTAGGTGACAATCTGTGAAGGAAGGTAATGTACTTTCTGTAGAACTTCCCAGTATTTGGTTTATTGTGTTAGCAGCTAATATTGCTCCCTACCTCCTAAGAAAAAGCCTATGAGAGGAGATGCCACCATTCTTAAAGTGATATATTGCTTTATTTTCATTGATCTCGCTGCATAGTGTTTAAGGAATTGATGTTGCCGTTCAACAACTCTTGTTCTCACTCAAGTCAATAGGAAATGGGTCAGACCTTGAGTCATAGTCTCCATACTGAATAGTTTTCAAAGTCAGTCAAGGAGAATAGACTTCTAGGTCAAAGTGGAGGACCATTTAAATTTAGCAGCCTGTAATGAAAGCATTACTGTTTATTGATGAGGGGAGAAGCTTGGAACTGGCTTTCTTAAGAACATATTCTAAGGCCGCTTGTAAGAGTAAGCAATTCTCAGGCAGCACGGTGCGGATACATCAGCAATGAGCATAGTTGACTCAAAAACCACCACTGCAGGGAATGCATACAATTTTCAGGCTGTATAGCATGTGATGTAGCAGCCCAGCTTTGGCATTGCAACATTTAATAAATAGGTGCCTGGTCCCTAGAGGGTGATCTAAGATGCCTAGGTTAGTTACATAGCATCTATATACTGAAAATAGAAGGATGTATCAAGCAGGGAATTCAGTTGTACTGTGCTAAGCAGGGAGTCTGACCAAATACATCTTAACGTAGCTCTCTTACGGACCATGGCAACACCTCAGGGAGTCCTTCAATCTGGCCTGGATTTAGCCCGGAGAAAAAGCTAAATGCAGGTGAATGTCTAGATTCTCATTCTTGCTGAAAGTCCAGCTTCAGTGTCCACAGTAAGTACCAGCTTTTCTGGGAATTTGAGAGCAAAGTTGTATACGGCAGGAGAGGCACTTTATTAAGCAGCAGTTTATTTAAAATAGCATTAATAAGAGGAAGAGATGGTGATGAGGATGGTATTGCTCACATTTTGCAATATGTACTGGCGTGACCGTATCCCTTGTCCCTGCGTTATTACTGTTTCAGTCAAAGCAATCCTGGAATCTCTGATGAGAGCCAGGACTACCTCTTTGCAGCCAAGTTCCTGAGCCTACAGTGGGGAGGTCCCCACTGACTTCTTGCTCCATAAGCTTTAGCCTGCCTGCCTACTTCATCACCCTGCCCTTTCAAGGGAAGGGGGCAAAAAATGTCCTTGTCACAAGTGGCAACATGGTGCTTAGGGCGCTCTGTGAGGAAGAGAGATTTCTGGCTTTGAATCCCTTTGATCTGTTGAAGGAGCTGAATTTGTATCTCCCACTTCCTCAGCCAGTGGTGTGGCAAAAATTTGAATCTCCTGTGCCTGAGTTTCTAACCAGTAGGCTACTAGAAAAAGATATTTTTTCATGAGACTGACCTTTCCTCTTGTGTTTTTTCCACATTCTATTTGGTATGTGTTTGTTAGACAAATTCTAAGCATAGTCAGATTGAGCCCTTTAGGGATGAAATGCGATTTAGATACTTCTCCACCTTTAATGTGAATTCCAGGAATGCTTAAATGAGGGAGAGATACATCCAGCTTCTTATGTATATGAGCACACGCAGTCCAAAATACAGGAGCTACTGAAGGGAGCAGGCACACTGGTTTTTGTGCCAAGACACAAAATCTACTTAAAATCTAGCCAAGTCCATTTTAGACACTAAAAGGAGTTAGTCTGATTCTTATTCTCAGCGTTGACTAATCTATCAATCCCCAGAAAGTTTCGACACAGGACTCGTATTCTCTACCCTTTTAACCTCCTGTACTTCAAGCAACTGTTAAAGAGGTAAGATTAGAAATGGCCCTGATTTTCAGGATAATCTGAAGCTTTCTGAATAGTGATCATCAAGAAAGTCCAAGGCAATTGCAATCATAGTCATAGCTATATCTAAAACAAATCACATGCTAGCCTGGAATTTCATGGTGTTGTATCACAGCTACCATTTTCTCCTGAAGAGGTTCTTAAACTAGCAGGACATTTTAAAGACAATATCAATGATTAGCACAGAAAAAAATCAGTTAATTTATCTTGTGAGCCACATTTGTTTTTAATGAATTCACTCCAAAATAGGAATTCCAGCTGCTGCAATGTAATATGTTGGATAGGTCTTTATCTCACCGACAAAATGATGTGATTTCTGAAAATGTTACTTACCATGACACAAATCTTTGGGTATAACTGCATAATCAGACAACTTAGCAGCCCAGTTGACACCCAGGAACTTGACTATTCACATTGTGCTGTTAGTTTACTCCCAAACTCTCTCTCAGAGCAAATTGGCTAGTTCCCTTCAACATCAAACATGAAAATGTTATTTTTTGGACTGTTCAGTCTAGACGTTTTTCTTGACAGTATGGATAAGCCATCACCAGGTTTAGTTTCCTCTGTTTGCCATAAAATATGACCTACTAGCCTACAACATACTGTTCACTTTACATCTGCTACTTTAAACAGGAAAAATACCACATACATAAAATAATTATTTCTCAGGGCCATCAGGTGTGACACGGGCTCAAAGCAGCACCGAATCCAGTGCTAAACAGTGCGGATGGTATGTGCTACATGGGGTGAGGCTTGAACAGTGAGTTTACAAACCAGTTGGCAATCCTGACTACTCTCTCGTGTAGATATGTCTAACTGCATAAATGTAGCCTGTTGCTAAGGCATGTGCGTCCTTTTATAATTACCTTTCTTTAGGAAATGCATCTAGACTGAAAAAAGTCTTCAAGATGAGTGTCTCAGTCTGGATGGAAATGGATAGACAATGAAACCATACATCTGGATTCTGTAGATGCAGAAATGTCAGAGTATTTTTTACATAAATGTAAAGAGTTTTAAGGATTTTTTTATTATTCAACACAATTATTTCTCATATGCCCAACACCTTCTGTTCAATCTCTGTCTTGTGAGGGCCAGTTTCATGGCATTTACAGTAAAGTACTGTTTTTTCTATCTCCCTTCTCTTTAAAATCCTACAGACATTACAAAAGACCTAGCAGCTGTTGCTTTAGAATACTGATAAGTAGGACACTCTGCCACTCTCGGGTACCATCATTATAGACCCATGTTAGTGTTTCTTGTCAGTTAGAAGTTAATCATTTCGTATTTCACCCTGTCAATCATTTACCAAGAGACAAGAACAAATATATCTTTAGGGAAGAGCTAGCATCGTCTTTCTCCAAGGCATTTCTTCTCAAGAACATTATGATGATATTTGTCTTTTCTAGGTTATTATGAGGTGTAAACATATAAAAATATTCCTTAAAACATTCCTTTCGATGTTGCTGCTTCAGCATTTGCTTAACATTTAATTCAATCGTTTATTTTTCCTGTTAATGCTAATAATAATAATTACTTTGGCTAATGAGGTTTTAGAAACAGTTTCCGGGAAATTACCCTTCTACTCATATCTCTCCCCAAAGGCAAAAGGATCTCGATTTGTAGTGGGACATTCTCATTAAAATGAAGAATACTTGGATTAACTGCAGGAAGAAATATGGAGCTAAATGAGGATGTTAAATTTATTCAACTGTTTGGTTAAAAATCTAATACATTACTGTGCTATATTAGAAAGGTGTACGAATATTCCCTAGCTTGCAAACCTGAACACATATATATGTACCTTTTTAATTACTGTGCTGTAAATATTGGACCATTGAAAGTCTATTAAAAGTTTATAATTTTTAATTAAAACCATGATTCAGTCAATAAAATTTATGTTTGGAGAAGATTTTCAGTTCCTTTACATCTCTGATGTATTTTCAGTCAATGTAATCATGCATTGGTACTCAATACTGTAAAACCGAAGGAATCCCCAAAACAGTATTCTAGAAGTTGTTCCAATTTATTAAAATTTAAAACCCTTAAAAACTGTGCCAAGAACTTTAGACGAGAGCTAAGTGCCAATGAGTAAACATAGCTACCAGAAGGAGTGAATTCAAAAGTAAAGGTCCTTATCAGAAAGAAATATTTTGATAATAATATAAAAACAATAATATCCAGTTCTAAATAGGGTTTTGCATAGCTCTCCCTCAGTTATTTCTATGAAGGAAGGAATAGGTGAAGAAACGGAGAGATGGATAGTGACATGCATTTGAAGACAGCAGGAGGCCCTAATAGTAGATCCCAGCTGAGGACCGTACTGGATCCCACTCCATTTTGCTATTTATTGGCAGCTGCACCTTCTATGCACAAACAGAGTTTCAGCTTCAGTTCGTTAGCTGGCTTCCACAGCTATGGCAGCACATAAAGAAAAAGTTGTCTTTCAGACAGGTTGGGCACAAGCCAGATGATTACTGGTTTTGCACATCAAAATCAAGCCCCAGTGTTGTAGAGTGAACATGTCAAGGCAGACGTGACTATCAATCAAACGTGGTCAGACGAAAGGTCCTGCCCATCCATTATGCTGTCTCTAACAGCGTCTAGCGGCAGGTGCTTTGAGAGAGACTACAAAAACATGATAAGGACGGAATTATACTTTCATCTACAGGCAGAGCAAACTGCTTCTTTCATCTTTGGAGGAACCTTTTTAGGCTCATTTAAGCTTTTGTCCTCCACAACATCCAATGGTTAATTACATTCAGTATATAATCTGTTGTTAGTAAAATTCTAACTACCTCTATCTGTTATATTGTGAGAACAGTGGAGAAGTGTTCTCTATTCTCTTTTCTGAAATTCATAATTTTACTAACTTCAGTCATATTCTCTTCTTGTTCACCGGTATTAAAGACAACAAGGCCTGGTCTATATAAGCTGTCCCTGTGAGAAGATTATCCTAATTGTCCTCTCTGCTCCTTCTCTGCCTTTCCCAGTTCCTCTTTGGGATGAGAGGACCAGGACTGCCCATAGTACAAATGTATGAGTGTCTATGTAACATAACATAATAACAATGATTTCTGTTTGGTTCTTTGTTCTTTTCTAAAATTTTTAGGAAATTTCCTTTTGCACTACTGCCATGCATTGAATTCATGTTTTCTTAGAACTATGTGCAAAGAATTATATACAAAGATTTCTTCCCTGGGGAGTGATTGCTTAGCTAGTATATCAGTATGTATGTGTATCAAGGACTGATAATTCCCATGCTTCACTTTGCATTTATTGACAGTGAATTGTCTTCAGGTATTTTATCTTCCAGTCACCTGATATCGTGAAATCCTTCTGCAAGTCTTCTCAGTCATTTCTTAGCTTTGCTACCATTAATACTTCAGTGTCTTCAGAAAATGCTGTGACCCCATTTTTCACCACTTTTCCTTGATCACCTAAGGGAGATTCCCACTGTGAAAATGAAATATTATTAACTCTAATTTCCTATCCTTTAAACGTTTATTAATTCTTCCATCCTAGACTACAATGTCTTATATCCTTTATGAGTTTTGGTAAGGAACTCCATCGTAAGCTCTTTGGCAATCCAAATGAACTATGTCAGCTGGTTATTCCTAATCCATGAGTTTACTGTTCTTCCAAAGAGGTTGAATAGGTCTATCTGTTAATGAAATTAGACTAATTTATCTGCGGTCTTCCTTTGAAAAAATGGCTTCATATTATCCACCTCCACACTTTTGAGTCTGTACTCATCTATCTTTTCCTGATAATTTATTATTGTTCATTTTATTGATTTGTTATTAAACTTTGTCAACTGACAGATCAAATGCAGACAGTTCCATTGATTTGACAGATCTAAAAGGCTCCACTGTGGGTTGACCCCTGAGATAATCCTAGAGTTGATTTTAAATAATTCATTTAGCTTTATTGCTTTGGCCTTTTCTCTCCTCAGCTTTCTTATTACACCCCAATGCCCTGTGTAGCTGGCATTTAGTATCTGAACGTTGCACAATCCTTACTGTAGTTATCCTCACAAATCTCCTTCAAGACAGGGAAATGTCATCCGCCCTTGTTTTACAGGGACAAAGGCCGGGGCCCAAAGTCAGGCATTTGGTAAAGGGTATTGAGTAATGAGACATTTGGGACTGCAGTTCCTCAAAACTATGTCTCCAGTTTTGAAAGCAGGATTCATAAGGGCTTATCTCCATGCCTGAAATGTGTCAGTGTGGAGAGGGGAGAAGGATTAGGTTTGTATTCGTGGCAGTGAGTATGTTGGGTGTTGGAACACCCAAGGTAGTCAACGGGAAAAGCCAAAAAGAGATCTGAAGCTCTGGCTCCTGTTGGTCTCTCCAAGGGTCTGAAGCTGAGTGTCGGAAACTGCAGTTCAGAGCTGGAAAGTGCTCCCTGCAGCCGGCTGTATTTTGATGCCAGCCTCCTGATCTAGTTGGAGTTAGGTACCCCAGTACCTTGAGGCTGGTATGATATGAACTGCCAACGGGCAGATGGGAAGAGGTAAAAAAGTAGGACAGAAAATAATGCCCAAAGATCAAGATGGCCCTTTGTATCCTACAGTTTTCCGGCCTTAGTTGGTTCTGAAATGGTTTGAAGGGACACATCCTCTTCTCTCCCTGCCTCAGTGCCTCTGCACAGTCCAGCAGCACCATGTCTGCCCCAAGTGTCTACTTCTGTCTGAACAAAGTGAGTAAGTCTGGACTAAAGCATAGGAGCGCACTACAGATTAGCTGATAGCATGGACATCTCCGTGAGGTATGGGCAAGAGATCCCACAGCCTTGCATAAAGTGAGGAACATTAATACAAACCATTAATACAAGTCAAGAAACTGAAAAATCTCAACCCATCCTGTCAAAGATTAGTAATGCAATGAGACTGATAAATTACTGGCAGCAAATTATTGCTGCAGCTGCATGAGATTGAAAGATTTTCAGATTAGGCTCTGCTATGTGGGACAGTTTGGGAGGTTTTTTGAAGCTATTCCTCAGAGCCAGCCACATGCTGCAATGAATGTTTGCTTAATAAATAGCTCTTTAATAAAGGGTATAGTGCTTATTTCTGTTATTTAAAGAAAAGAAAGAGAAGCTCTTGCTCTTAACTTTAAATAAGGATTTTAAGATACAGATTTTTGAGATCATAACCCAAAGAAACCTTTGAAACTAAATTAAGTCTAATACAGTCATTTCATTTTTCCCATTGATATTTATTCGATCATATTAAATCTGATACTGACTTGCATACTTATACAGAAAAAATGAAGTTGCAATACAAGCTCATTCTGCTTAGTGTCTTTCTATTAACTTATTTCACTCTGCAGATCTAAATGATAGAAATGCAGTAATAAATCACAATTATGGAAGGGAAAAATTTCAGGCCTTACTAGAGAAATAGTTATTTCTTTAGCTGATGTTTGATGGGAAATGCTGAGATAATGAGACAGAGACAGAAGGATCACTCTAAAAAAGATGCTGCTTGCACTGACAGTCACAAGTTGTGTTAAAAACACCGAATGGAGTTTGATACTGTAAGATCAGAGATAGGAAGGGTAGGGCTGAATGTAAGAGAAATGTCTGGATATTGGTGCAATAAAATGACTTAAGGATAACGTTCCTAGAAACCAGATACTCTGGTGTGGTCAATCAACACAGTAAAGACAGATATGCAAAGATGGTTTGAAACCCCTATTTACACTATTTATTGCTGTTTAGTGCAATCCAGTCCCTTTATATGATATACCAGCTTTCAGACCGCTAAAATAATCCTAATGCAACGAACTTGGCCCGTGATTAAGGAGATGCAGTGCAGCCTTGGTCAAAACTTTTCTAATGTAACTTTGGAGTTGATACACACGTAGAAACTCCACGGCTCCCTAAAAACAGTCTCTCCCAGCTCCCTGAGGTGTCTGGCAGTCTGCAGCTGCCCATGGGGGGACCCAGGCTCTGGGCATTGCTCTTCTCCCATTACGTGACCGATGAGAGGCAATCAGCTCAGCTACGAGCAAGGCAAACTGTCTGCAGATGGAAGAATCTCCCAACTCAGATGTTTTGATAATTTCTCACCTGCAGATATTTCAGGTGTTTAACCTTTTTCCATCCAGATTGGTTTGCTTGTTTTTTTTAAACACTGAAAATTTTCCATGTCCTTTCTCCTGTCAGCACTAAGGCACTAAGTCGTGCAGGTAATTTCAACTTCTCACCTTCTATGTCTATTTTCCTCTGTAAAAGTGACATTAATTCATTTTTACTGCTACCCTGCATCGGAGCAACGGTCCTTCTTGCCAAGTGTCCTGTCTTTGATGGTGGTTAGTAGCAGATCCTTAAGGGAACGTATAAGAACAGAGCGTATATGGCTAGCTCCCCTCCCTGCTGTACACCACAGTTTTCTCCAAAGACAGCATCCTTAATCAGCCCTTAAAACACCCATTAAATTGCATTATTGTTTTCATCTTTGAAGTGAAAAATATAAAGTTTGAAAATAAGGCTGTTAAATGCTAACAGAGTCTAAGAATTGGTCCAGGGAAAAAAATCTTCTTGATGAATGTTTCCGATAAATTTATCCCCATGATGTACAAGAAAATTCTTTTCAGTAATAGCAATTTGTTTACTTGTTTACTTTACCTTAACTCCTCTGAGATATCAGAATCAAAAAAAACCCATTACTTTTGGGTCTCTATTTGATAATTCTATAGGACTTAAATCATTTTAATGGCACAGTTTTTGTAGAAGCAAACATTACATGACAATGTAACTTTCACTACAGGCTCTTCTGACAAATGGGTAGTTTCAATAGATTCTTATTTCTATCGAAATCACAGAGATGTCACCCTTTATATTTAATTTACCCATAAATGGAATTGATATGGCCACTTTCCCATAGTATCTGGTAAAGTCCTCTGTATAATACTCACCTTACCTGTATTCTTCTTTTACAAGTAGGGAACCGGGACATCGCATTAGAGAAGTGTTCACACCACCTATATCAAGCAAATTTTCTCGTTTGACTTAAATGCTCTGCATTGTTCCCCTTCCTGTAGGTACCTAGCTCTCTCCTTTACTGTGGAGAGAATTTAGACTCCTCTGTCCTTCAACCTCTGCATTGCACGTAAGTTATTTTCCCAAAATATGAAAAAACGAAAGCCTTCTCCACTATGAGCCCAAAGTCGCACTGCTCAGAGATGGCTGAGCTAGCAGACACACAGTAGTTCCCGAATCAGTACAATACAGCGAATCAGCTTTAACATAGCTATAGTGCTTTCAAGATTGGGTTAGTACCAGTACGTCCCTCTGGAGGACATCACCTGGACTCAAATGTAGCTTGGGCATCTCTGTACCATCCTTGGTCGCAAACTAGAGAAATCTGTACCAGGCTAAGGAACTTTAAAGCAATAGCAAAGGGAATTATTTTTATCCACAGCAGAAAATGCTTTCTCTCAGGCACTGAAGTCTGGCAGTCTATTTTATGTAGAGTGGATGCTAAAAATGTACATTTTTATATGTGCAAAAATGATGAATATATTCTGAGATAAACTCCTGTGCTCAAAGTATTTCATATCCAAAGCTTTCTGAATAGGCAAAATCATAGAATAATTTAGCTTAGAGGACACCAGGCTGAGGTTATATGGTCCAACCCCCCCACTCAAAGAAAGGTCGACTTCAAAGTTATGTTAGGTTGCTCAGGGTCTCATCCTGCTAAATGTTCAGTATCTCCAAGGATGGAAGTTGCACAAGCGCTCTCTGCAATGAACACTCGTCACGCTTATAGTGAGATTTTGCCGTCTTTCACACATTCAGAGCAACTCCACTCATGAGAGCTGATCCCTAAGTAATGCAAAGGGGAACGTGAGCCAGTGCAGTTCCTTAGGCCCACAGGGTCCATTGCAAAGGGAATTGAGAGCAGCGACTGGTATTTCAGAAGAGTTCTTGTGAAGTTTTCTATGAATTCCTCTATTAGCAGCGTGTTAGGAGAGTTCCTGCAGAGGAAGCAAGAGAGTTCACCTCATGCATCTTCCCTGCTAACTCCAGTTTTGCGTCTTTATAAAGGATTTCCCTCCCCCAAAGTACTTCATCAAGCTCAGCAGGACCATGAAGTGAGGAATCTTTATAATCAGATATGAAGAATATGGCACAAAAAGACATGCTTGTTAAGCTGATCCCCTGTACAACTTTCCCAGATACAAAACTTTAATCTTGTAGAGGGCATTATTCCATGTTTTTAAAAAATAGAGGAAGGATGCCAGCATATCCCATGCGGGAGCTGCTGTTCATTTATAGCTGCAGGATTTTCATCTTTTCTGTCTTAATCCTGTATTACCTGCACACACAAATCAAACACTAATATGCATCACGTTCTAGCTTCATGACGTGAACACTTGGTTCAGGTTTAGAAAAAAGTATTAATGCATGTGGTTTCGAACTGAATTTTATGTCCTGAACTGTGTAGTCAATTTTTTAAATAAATTTCTAAGAAAATATTTTGCCTATAAGCAATATTAGAAAAGCAACTGCATCCACAAATTATTTTCTATTGCAAACAATGTATTATGCCAGATAGGTCTCAATGCATAACTTTACATATGTGCAGTCCTCTTGTAATCAGTCAGATTACTCAAATGCTGAAAAAAAATGTGTTTTAATAGCCTTACTCAGAAGACTGCTATTACTACTTTGCCCAGCCTTAGGGACATGGCTTTTAATAAAACTCTCCTGGCTGAAGTTAATAGCTAAGCAGAAGTATGGGTTAGTCATAAATCTCTTTTCTGCAAGACAGAAGAATGGCTTAAAGTCAAGGTAACCTTAAGCCAGTATAAGTAGAAACTTTTTTTGTGCCAGGAAAGGATGCAACTAGTTGTCCCGGAATATTTATGCTGTTTATTGCCACTGTCCTATTAATAGGAAAGGTCCCAGCTCCATTGCTTAGTGTCCTTGCTTAAGTCAGGAATCACATACAGACATGACGAATTTTTCTGAGTGCTGGAAGATCAAGATGATGGAGTGCATCCTAGGGAAAGCAGGAAATAAAGACTCTGGATTGTGCAGATGGTGACGCAGGCAGATGATGAATGCAGTTCAGTTTAAAAACATATAAAGTAATTAATGTGATAGAAAGAAGCCTGCTTAGAAAATGTATGATTAATGAGGTCTTTATCTAGTGTATGAAATACAGAAAGACATAAGGAATGAGGAGGTATCACTAGGGACAAAATCATCAAAACTCTGAGCCTCATTCACTGTGGCAGAAGAAATGGTCTATCCTAGGTCATAGCACCTTCCAAGAGCAAGGAACCAAAGAGCTTCTGTTACAGCACCAGACCTTCATCCTGACAGGGTCTGAGCAGCTTAAAGCAAATTCTGTCAATCTTAAGGCTGCTTAGGGTAACATTTTCAAAGCAACTTAGAAATTCAAAGCCTAATCCTTATTGAAAGTCAACAAAACCTATACTTTGATGTGCTTAATTTACCTTTAGAAATGGAACATAGGAACTTCTGACGTTACCCGTAATCCTGCTGGCTTTTGACTGCTTGAAAGCCGAGGCTCCTAGAAAAGGCAGATGCGGCTGTAATGGTGGGAATGATTAGCTGCATGTAGCTGAATGTAGCAGGTACTTAATTTTGTATTTAAAGGGCAGAAGCTAAGTAAGAAGTTTAACATCATCATTTTGCAACTTTGCTTGATGTATATTAACAAACATATTGCTGCTGTTAAATATTTTTAGTAATAGTGGTTCATCAGCACTTTTTTCTTCAAAGTGCTTTTCTTAAAGAGGATTGACAACCACACGCACAATACAACTGCCAAATCTAACCATTAATAAGAAAAATTGGTCACAAGTTTTTAACACTCAAGAGGTGACACCAAATATTCTTATTTTTATTTGCCCTTAGTGTTTGTTTCTCCCTCTGGGTACACTAAGGTTATTTTGAAGCTTTTCTCTATGAGACGGGGACGCTAATAAAAACTGAGCATTTAAAGTATTCATTTGACTCCAGGAGATGGAGGTTTAAGGAAAGCATCATCTACCAGGAAAACTGTCAAGCTAATCATAGAATAAAATTTAGCGGGACAAACCTAGTTTTGACAGGTAAGGGAAGACAGATAACAGCTGAAGGAACCCATTCAATGGATTAAGCAAAGAGCGTGTCTTTTCCACCCGCCACTGCATCAGACAAACTGTCTCTGTTATTTCCATTACAGTTCAGATTTTATCTAAGTTCAGCTCAGGCCTTCTTCCCTATCTACTGATTTCTATGGAGTTTCACCTCGTAAATCTGAAGCCTTTAGAGATTTCACGTTTTGCGTCACGGATCGAGGGTTCTGTAGAGCTGTTCTGCCTTTCTGCCATAAAAAATATAGCTTTAGACTTTGATAGCATTTGTATCTTTGCAAATCACCCTTTTCAAAAGGAGATTAAAATAGAGTCAAAACCAAAAATTTACCGCATTGCTTCCTGTTGAAGGCAGCGTGCTACAACACAAAGGACTTACTTACCCTATGAAAAACCTCCCACTGACTGAGTAAACTATTAATGAGCTCTTCAAGCTCTAGCCTAGAGACAAAAGGATTTTGTGGTATCTCAGATAGCTGCATCCAGCAGAGTTTATGGATTTAGTACATTTCTCCACATTCTGCAGCAGAATTAATTTCCATAATAATTTCCAGATCCGGTTTTACCAATCCATGGCGTAGTTCCCATATGTATCTTCTTGTTATTATTATTATTATAAATATATTGCAAATATATAAATAATATGAACATAATAAATATGCTGTGTTATATGTTATATGATTATATTGTATTATTATTTCTCATTATTTCAGGAGAACCTAATCTGCCTACTCAATAGCAATGCAAAACCTCCTTCTGACTCGCTTTCACTGTTAAAGAACATACAGGGCCAAGCAGAAACCGTTTCTGAGAAGGAGCTGTTGCAAGTAAATGTCTTGACTTGCAGTAAATATCCTTGGCCAGAAAAACAAAGAAGCCATCATATATCTGACTGGTAGCAATAATTATGTTATCAGAGGGGTTCCTTCCTGAGTTGAAAATTTCCTTTTGATTATAACCCAGTAGAAGCACAATGAATTCTGTGGGCAGCCTTTTCCCAATGTAATTTTAAAAGCTGCTAACTGATACCAGTTCCTGATTAGGTCTGAGAGAAAGCAATTGCGAGCTACAGGATATCGGAGACCAGCACCTAATGAAAAACAGCCATTCAAAGCAGATTCTTGAGAGCTACTGTAATATTTAGAGCTACTGTAAATCATTTATTTTTAAAAATTAAAATCAATTACCCTTCTGAAAGGTATTCTTTATAATCAGGAAGACATTCGGGAGCGGCAGGGGTGAGGAGGGAGAGTCACATGCAATGCTACGCATGGAGCCACAATATTCCCTTTCAGTCTCATTGTCTCTGAAAGAAACTGTCGTTTTTACTTGCCCTGGGGGGAAAAATCCCTAGAGGAATATTTTCAGATAGTAAAAAAGTTACTATTTCTTTAAAAATAACAATCACATGATGACTCTTTGGCTCCTGTGTCAAACTGTGCAACCCACAGATTGTAATTTCAGGTGAATTACCAGGCAGTTAAAGTGTCCCTGATTTGACACCCAGTCACTTTTTCTTTCCTTTTTGGATAGGGATAATCTTAAAAGTCACAGCACAGGAATGTCTGCTGAGAAACTGCTTCCTCAGAAATCAGATGTTCAGTCAAACAGCAGCTTTGCCTAGTCTGGCTAGGAAAAAAACCGCATACAATCCCAAGATAAATTTGCAAATTCCATGTCATTTTGATGCATAATTCACAAGTTAGATCAAGTTCATTCGAAAATGATCCCATATCTTTGTAATAAAACCTTGAAACAAACCTGGCCTAAGTTTCCAGTTTGTTGTAAAATTACGGACCCATTCGCAAGTTTTGGGTTTTGTCATGAAATTTCACACAGCTCCTGAAGAAACTCTTTCTCTTGAAATTGCTTATTCAGATATCTGCTCCATTCACTCTGTTAAAACCTGATCATTAACACAGTCCTTCCTAGGGAAAGAAAAAGCTGCCAAGCTCGATAAAACTTCTGCAAAAGGTCTAGGAACTTAAAATCACCTATGGTGGGGCTGATTTTAATGCAAGATGGATGTATTCTTAGGAGCTTATCAGCCAGGCTACTTTAAAAACACTCCTGAATCAAGATCTTACTGAACATGTTCTCTCAAGTTTTTCAGAATAACTCAGTCTAAATCTGTCATGAAATCATGGCATTTTATTTACTGTTCTGCCCAATACAACATATAATCTCCCAGTTTTGAATCAAACCTATGTTATGTCTATGGTCATGGGTAAAAGACTAAAGGTATCGATCCTTCCTCATTTTGGGTTGTGATCTGGGCAGAATATCCTAAAGGAACAGTGTAGAATCACACTTTGAATCCACGTTCCCCATTCAGGCTGTAGTCACTGACACACAGACGATTTGGCATTGAAGATAAGAGCGAGCAACATGACCAGTCATCCTTCCTGCCACCCGTGAATGCAAAAAACACAAAAACCTCTCTAATAGTAATGTTCTGTCTGAGACTCCTGCTTTCTTTGCCAAAACCCCACTGATTTTGGCTGTGAAACGGCCAGGTGTGATTAGGCAAAGCCTCTAGCCACGGACCATGGTATGCTGTTGCACAGCAAAAGCATGAAAGTACAACATACATCCATTGATCAGTATATGTATTTTAGAGGTGCAACTTAAACAAAGAGACATCTACAGATAGTGACTTTTGAAAATGCGAACCTAAAGTTTTTCCGCATAAAGGAACCCATTTCCTGCAGAGAACGAGTGCTTACTAAAGAACCAAATAAGCCTATCAACATTGTAAGCAGCGGCTACTAAGCAGTGACACTGAGGATCATGACAGGATCTGCAAAATGGACAAAGTATTCCCTAAGGACATATGCCCGTCCTCTGTCCCAGTGTAAGCCCCATAAAGAAAATATCTCCTTTCTCTTAGGGAAATCTTTCTGGAACGAATGCTGCTGCCTCCAGTCCTCTTCTCATTAAGTCCATGGCATAACTTTCTGTCAAATTCTCACTAGGAGCAAAATGATAAAGAATGACTTGGACTGAGTGGGAAAATTGCTGAATGAAGTAAAGTAATAATACAGCAGCAAATGGCAGAGGCTTAGATGCAAATGTGTAATAGGATTTGGTATTAAAATTTAGACATTCCTGCAAGGGTGGTTTGATTCATGACTTTGTTATGACTTTCAGTTGCTCTATGTTTCAACAATTTGAATGTAATGTAATGTAAATATATGGGTTAGTTTGAAATTTCTGACTCCAGTTTGGAGTGTCAAGAGTATGGATGACTGCGGTACAATCTGAGGGACCTTTTTAATTTTCTTTGCTTGTACTTGATGTGGAATTCTCCATGTTTATATGTGGGCAGATGTAAATGCAAGTCCTTATCCTGAAAATGGAGCCTTTTAGGACATAGATTTCTGCCTATTCAGAGCCTTAATGTTAATGAATTTGCAATCTCCTTATGCAATTCATGTTCCTTATTTGTCTGTTCCTTCCTGGTTCCTGCAAAAACCTCCCTCTTTCACTAAAGGTCTGACCAAGTGTCCAATGAAATGCATAGAAAGAAATTCTTAGTTTCCCTGGCCTTTTCATTAAGCCTCAGCCTGTGATGTGCACAAACTAAAAACCTCCAAAATCGGTATTTCTCAATTCTCTGAACTATGCAAATTTGGGATTGTAACTGGAACCAATTTCTAAGTATTATGTGATCAAATTTGAAGAAAACACCCAGAAAATATGTAAGAACTTTTGTAAGTATTTTTTTTCCTCCTAGGATTTGTTTTTACTCTTTGCAGTAAAAATGGGAATGATATTTTAATTAGTAACATTGAACAAGGCCCGAAAATAATCACAGAACAGAATCACAGAATCTGTGTTTTAGCAACTGAAAAAAAAATTGCTTCTTTGAGATCTGCCTCCTAGTACTAGTAATGGCTCCACTGAAGGCTCTGGGTTACGAAGAGGAGTAGACTAGAGCAGACTTTTGGGGACCTTCTGTGGTCAGTGTTCTCTCTTGCACTTTCACGCACTTGTAATCTTTAATTAAAAGCTGCCCTCTCAGAAGAAGAATTTGTTCTCAGAATGCTTATAAAGGCAAAATTCCTGCTGATAATCAGTGCTAATGTCAACTAATGAGTGTTAAAACAAAGATATATCTAAAACATTAAGGTAAAGGTGGTGGCAAAGAAGGAGAGGAGGGGAGGGGAGGGGAGAGGAGAGGAGAGGAGAGGAGAAGAGAGGAGGGGAGGGGAGGGGAGGGGAGAGGAGAGGAGAGGAGAGGAGAGGAGAGGAGAGGAGAGGAGAGGAGAGGAGAGGAGAGGAGAGGAGAGGAGAGGAGAGGAGAGGAGAGGAGAGGAGACGATTCAGGAAACACTACCTCTGTGTTGTCTAGGATAATCCTGAGAAAGGTGTTCTTCAAAACCATCCATTCCCACCCTTTCTTCTACAACTTGATCATTGTTGGCAATGGGCACAAGCTGAAACACAGGAAGTTCCATCTGAACGTGAGGGAAAACTTCTTTCCTGTGAGGGTGACAGAGCACTGGAACAGGTTGCCCAGAGAGGTTGTGGAGTCTCCTTCGCTGGAGATATTCAAAACACGTTTGGACGTGATCCTGGGAAATATGCTCTAGAGGACCCTGTATGAGCAGGAGGGTTGGACTGGATGATCTCCAGAGGTCCCTTCCAACCTCAACCCTTCCGTGATTCTGTGATTACTAGCATAGGGGCTATTGACATCTTCCATTCATATCAAACAGCACCTGAGAGCTTCCTACCCCTCATGAGGATAGAGCAAGAGATACCTTTTGGTATGCTGTACACATAGGATTTACCTGTTCAACTTCTCTAGCTGAAAACAAAGGTGAGAGAAGGTGAGAGGCTTTATTGACATACCAGCGTGTGAAAGTTGAACCCTTTTAACAGCATTTTAATTGCGTTGCAATGTCTGCTTCTATCGCAGCACTGCTGTGATCTCTGTTGTAGTTGTAACAATGAATTGCACTAGGTTTTTTTTTTTTTCTCTCTCTCATTTTCTTCTAATGTTTTCTTCAAGCTGAGCCTGCAAGTAGGTGGAAATGCATCTATTACTGAGAGTGCTGAAAAGACAGCTAGGAAGCTTGGGTGTTAATTCTGGCTCTGATATTGAATTGCTATCTAAAACCTGGCAAATCATTAAACCTTTGTGCATTGGATTTCCCCATCTGTAAAAAGAAAAGGGGAGCGGGGCGGCAGAGGATAGATATGGAGGAGAGGGAGAATAAAGTATCTGTCCCTAATGGTGATACAATAAATTTTGGTATCTGAGAATGTCTGCTAAAGAAGTTTTCAGAGAAAAGGGTAATGGTGTAAATGAGGATATGCTGGCAGATTGCAGAAGAGTTGGGACTGTTTACAGAAGGTGAAAATCTTTCCTGCTAAATGTTGTTGTCATTTTGTAATCAAGTGAATGGCAAAGAGCAGGCTGGAAATTTTTTTGAAAACTCCCATCTGTGCCAGGAGAAAAAAGTAATTTCAAAGATGCATATAAAGCTGCCACATAGTACCTTGACTGTATCAAGTTGAGATTACTGGCCGTAGCACAGTGATTTGGTAGCTGCAGATTTTGCTTTTGTGCATCAAGCAAACAGAAACATTCAGCAAAGTATATTGCTGTGTTGTAAGTGCATTAATATTCCCTTGTCTTTCAAGAAGATCACAAAGACAATTAAATTATGAATGGTGTCTGCAACATTAGCCCAGAAATTTAGGTTTTTCTGTTAAATTCCCTTCTCTGCCACAGACTTAGCAAGATCACTTACTCTTTCTGAACCTTATTTTTCATTTTTAAAATGCTAATAACAGTACAGTCAAATGTGTACTGCAGTAAAGATTGGTGCATGCTTACAAGCTGGAATACATAGGATTGCACAGTGAATTTACTATTTCCTTAAAGCTAATGTATTTTCTCTAATTTCAAACATTTATTACTTTAGCTGCAAGAATAGGTATCATTAAAAATAGAAGTTTACTACGCAGTTCTACTTAGCTTTCAGACATACCTCTAATGCTGCAGTATTTGAACTAAGTGGAAGAAGAAAAATGCCCCCTTTTTAATGGTCTTCGTTGTCATATAGTCACCTCACCACACATTTGGCAGTATATGACAGCTTGGCACTGGCAATATTTTCACTTTAAATAATTTTTGAGCAATGAGTTTTGATGACGTTGTGAAATGCTTGTCTCATGTTTTACACTAATGTGGGTAAAACATTCAAGAAGCATCCAAGCACAAAAATAAAACGTGCTAGGTTCTGTCCAAGTTACTACTGAGATTAGCCTAGTGCAATGATCACTTCTGAGGTCTGGAATAGTACCAGGGAAATTAGACTCACTTTGTCTTAAATATTTGTGATATTGAGCTTATTCTAAATGTCTGCACCTTCTGCTTCACTGCTCAGAACAATCGTGTTTCTTGATTTTTAACAAGCAGGAGGAATTCACCAATAAGATGGCAGTAATATTCAGCACTTTAGCACTTTTCACCTTCACATTGTTGTACAGATATTGAATAGTTTTCTTTAAACTCATGCAAAAAAAAAGTGAATGGGAATTGAGGAAAACAATTTTATAGCATTAATGGAACTTTGCTGACTACCTGTCCTTTATGCCTTTGAAACACACCCTTCCCTGTCATTATTTTTCTGATGAGAAAGTAAGATGGCCAAATCATGATTTTACCTCATGTGTTTAATTAGTCTGTAGCAAGCTCTATTTCCTATTCTGGTGTTTATCTGCATCCCAAGTGTTAATAATCACTGGACTTATCATATTTGTAACAGCAGAATGTATTTCCCTGTGTAACTTAGGGTCCTATTTATGGCATGCACTATCCAGATCCTGAAATCGGAATTTTTCTGATGCTGGTGTGGTCTGAAAGTGTCACTGGAGATAGCTCTAAAATAAAAATTAAATTATTTAAACTGTTCTTAAAAATTGACTATTTCCATTCAAAAATAGACTTAATCAGCTGACTGGAAAAAAGATCCATTACTGTCATAGAGAAAGCCCAGCAGAGATTTTGATTCTGTCCTCTATGACCCCAAAAGGCTAAATATGAGAGGTGAGCAGCTAACTGAGGATATAAAACACCCAAGAGAAGAGGAACTGCTTTTTCAGATATGCTTTTATCAATTGTGCAGAATGAAAAAGAGAAGGTATTGGTATCCAAGCCTGTCAGATAAGCACCATTTGAAGATTATTGAGATGATTATTTTTAAAAATTGCAGTAAAAATCACAAAAAGTGAGTTACAGCAGTAAAAATCACAAAAAGTGAGTTACAGCTCAATGCCTTGAAGAACTGCCTGAGCAAGTTATGCATAAGCAAACTTAGGCATATGAAAGTATATAGTCACGTTAGCATGATTGGCATGATAGTTATCTTGTGGGACAGTGAGACTTTTACTGGACTATACTGCTGATGTCCTCTTCTTAACAGATAATATTCTGCAAAGATACTGCTACATTTAGCCTTTCCTCCGATACTGCCCATTGCCTGGGGAAACCTATCTAATATGTTACTGAGCTGCAGAAGCTTGCATAGATCAAAGAGATTTTGCTGAAAGTGGAACTTTTCTCTTTGATGAAAGTTTCAGGGCTTGCAGGATGCAGCATGGTATCCTGTAAGACGGCTGTGATTGCCTAAATACATGGAAGAGCAAAACTCCCCAAAATGCATCTTTTTTCTGACTTTCCTGCTTCTCCTACCTCTATCAAATGGAAAATCTAGGTGAAGCAACTAGCAATGCATTCATTTTGCATCACTTCAGTTGGCACTCAGCAGATGCAGATGTTTTCTGTGGTTTATTTTTGTATATATCTGCCTCACAGCAAGACTGAGCACGAACAGAAGTTGATGCTGTTCATCAAGTGGAAAATTAGGAATGACAACATGTGAGCTTTTTAATAAATCTAGAGCTTGCAATTGGACACACAGAGGTTCAAAAAGTAGTTGCAGTCTGAGAAGAACTGAAAGGAGGAGGTAAGGATGAGCGTGCTTAGGTCTGTTGCTCAAGGTGCTTGCATTAACTTCTAAATACATATGCATATACATCTCCATTCGTTTTATAGCTGGGTCTGCTGCCAACTTGCAAAAGTGTGCTTTACACAGCCCACAATGTTATCAAAGTTGTAAGCTTAAATATGGTTATGGTATAAACTTAAACCTGGCTCTTAATTTGGAACGTTTAGGAAAGAGCATTGAAGTCAGCTCTTGTATCATTTTCATTTACTAATGGAGTAATCAACATCTGCAGTGCATGCAGCCACAAATTCTTTCAGTCAATAAAAAATGTGCTCAAAAATTCTCTTGTCTGAGATCTATAATCTCATTTTAATTAGCATTGCATATGATTACTCCAATCAAAGTAAGTCAGTGGCAAACATTGCCATCTGCATTCATCGTTGACATCAACTGGCACAACAGCAATCTGTGGTTTTACGTTAATACATGGGCTCTGAGGTGCTGATGTCTGTTCAAGGGCAAAGTACACTGTCCCCCCTTTCCTTCTACTGTTTAGCTTTTGAAACTCAGCTTCTATCTTAGAATTTTACAAATATTGAGAATTCCCAGTGCAGCACATGTTTTACTTCAGCAATGTGACACTCCTGCATATCCTCTGTAAAGGAAGATACTGTCATTAGTTTTGAGTAATTTAATTGTGCATGCATTCGAGACTGTATCATACCTGCCCAGTATTCATCATTGTTCCCAGCTCTGTGGTTAGGGTTTTAAGATGCTGATAGGCTTCCATGGTAAGGCTCACAATTATTCACTGAATTTCTAAGATGGCTTTGTTTAATACAGCTAGATGATCTAGAAAACCCAGAGAATTGCATACCGATAAAGGCAATATAAACAGGATGATATATTCTAGTCTGTTAGTATGTGCACTGAAATTTCTCCAGAGATGAGATATCATTAATTAAGGAAAGGTGGTTAACTAGATACTTAGATGTCAGGACACACTAGCTCTGGATAGATGTGGTTCATCATATGCCCTCATCAAAAGCCTTATTTGACAAGGCAGCAGATGACTTCCTACCATTAAGAATCCTTTATGAATGTGACTTTTACTAAGATTTAGCCAAGTTTTTAAAGGATCTCCATTGCTAAGCCAATAAAAAGTTTGAAATGTTACTTGCACTCCAAGAGCATTTACCAAGAAAAGCGGAAGCATATTCAAACTCAGGGATTAGGTAAAGTTCAGAAGGATTATTTACTCTCTTCCTCCTTAGAGAAAGGAATTATCTGGGCTTTTCTGAAGATGTTAGTGCATGACCATAAGCTCTTTAAAAGAGGACATGTTGCAAATGGCATTTTTCCTCTTTGTGAATCAGACATTTAAAGCAGAGTGAGTGTTTAGGAAAGCTTTTAAATGATACTAGTTGCATAGTTAGAACTCTGATAACTATTTTTTAAGTTCTTCTCATCATGAGAGGTAGCCTTGAGTGTTTTAAATCTGCCCATAAAACTGCTATAATCATTCTCTACAATTACACTACAATGCACAGCAATTAATTATATCAAATCCTTCTCACAGAAGTGTTTACTGGTGAAGATTGCCAAGACATTATTTCTGACAATAAAAGAGTAGGAAATATTGTACATGTCTTGGGACTTTACTGGTCTAATGTTTCTGTACTTAGGATTATAATCATACCATTTTCCCTATATGAATTTCTCTATAGGAAAATAAACATCTGTTCTTGTCAGGGATGATCTTTAAATAATATTTTATATGGGAGAAATATTCCTGTGTATTTTCTCTGGTAAGAAAGAAAGATCTAGATTTTTAGCTGGATAACCCTGGCTAGTGAGCAGTACTCGCATACAGTCTAACTGGAATTAGTGAAGCCTCAGGGTCCCAAGCACACTCCTCTTCCTCTCTCTCTCCCTCTTGCACACATGCAGATTTGCAGGTTCGTGCCCTCAGAAATAGGCGGTATGTTTACACTGCAGACAGGTGATGTAGGGGCGTGGGCCTGGATGAGGCTGAGTTTTGGTGTCACTGTAGCTTGGTGGCACAGAGCTCAGCGTGGGCGAAGATCTTTCCCAGGGTCTGGGCTGAATCCCTAGGCAATTAGTTCATGCTGAACTGCCTCTAGCCATAGCTTGATAGGCAGGTACCTTGGAGCTAGTTCTCAGTTTGTGTGCGTGGAGTCCCCTCATGTATGGGACTCCAGCACAGGCAGAGGTCCACTTCTCACCGGTGGAAAACGCCACTGACATCAAAGGAAACAGCTACGGCTACACGGGCAGGTACTGCAGCACAAGGCCTGTCAGTCTGGGTAGTGAAACTGTTGGTGTAGAGGACCTGGGGTCCACTCCGCATATAGTTTGAGGCAGTATATGCCAGACTCGCGATAGTCTGGTCAGTGCATCTTTCAGCGTAGTTCAAATTTCAGGAATCCGATCTGTTCAATTTAACGTAGCTCCAGGACATGAATCAAAGCACTGTGAGTGGTAATAATCAGGAGACGCATATTGAAAGCTCACTTCTAGTCTGAAGTAAATGCTAAGATAGGTGCATCCATCCGCCAAAAAAAACAAAAAAAGTATAACCATTTTGGCATTTTGATCCCTTTTATTTCATTTTCACAGTGCACCCCAGGCTGCCCAACCTGAGCACAGGAAAGTGTGAGAAAAGAATAATCCTCACAATCAAAAATTGCTGTTGACAAGATCACAAGGGAGGTTTTGGGATGCCAGATATGTTTACTAGATACT
This sequence comes from Struthio camelus, assembly GCF_040807025.1. Classification (NCBI taxonomy): domain Eukaryota; kingdom Metazoa; phylum Chordata; class Aves; order Struthioniformes; family Struthionidae; genus Struthio; species Struthio camelus. Next base: position 216,548,359 of record NC_090942.1, on the reverse strand, counting down.
CTGAAATGGTGATTACTCTGTAGTTTGTATTAAATAGAACAGTTAATAGGGTACTTCACTGCTCAGTTTCTCTTAAAGACAGGCAGATCAGATGAAAAATGTATGTTGTAAAGATTAACTTCTAAGAGGAAAGTTTTCCGGAGAACAAGATCTATCCCATTTCAAAGGAGTAAGGGTTAACTAGAACTTAAAATATGAGAAAATAGTCGGAAATAAATGCTTCCAAAACTGATGTATTTGCCTGTCTTCATGTCTTTATTTCCTTTCACAGAGCCATGTTTGACTATGACAAGAGCAAAGACAGTGGCCTGCCAAGTCAAGGACTCAGTTTTAAGTACGGAGACATCCTTCATGTTATCAACGCATCGGACGATGAGTGGTGGCAGGCAAGGAGGGTCACTCTGGAGGGAGACAGTGAGGAGATGGGAGTTATACCCAGCAAGAGGAGGTGAGTGTAACCTCTTCCTTTCTACCTTCTTTGGTCACATTACAAAGTTCCCATTTCATTCCAAAGACAGATACATCAGTCTACTGGAAAAATAGGGAAAGTCGAGGAAAATCCCACAGACATTATTCCAACAGTTAGAAGATATGGTTTTCACTGAGACATTTAAAAAGCTCGAGCTGTTTAACTGTATTGAAAAGAAACTGAAAAGATGACATGATTTGTATCTTCACAGAGAAAAAGAGGGAGAGAGAGAGCACCATCCACTTAAGGGCTTTAGCAGAGAAAGGAATAACCGGAACCCAAGCCTGGGAATTAGCTCTGAATTTGAAGCAGAGCACATGTTTTAATGTCAGGGTGATTCGCCGTTGCATCAAACTGCTGAGGGATGTGATGAATGTCTTGACATTTTCAAATCAAGACTGTATGTCTTTCTTTTGCAGGAGTAATAGAATTAATCTTCTGAGCCTCTGTGATGTAGAAAACCAGGCTAAATTATATAATGATCCTTTTTGGCTTCACAGTCTGTTAATTTAATCTCTGCCTGCCTGGAAATTGATTGATAATCAATATCACAGTAAATTTTCCATATAATGTAAATGAAGGAACATTCCTTCATTTTCCAAGCTAAATCTGAATCCTTATTCAGCAGTGATGGATTCATGCTGACTGGTGGAGAGAAAATATATGTCTGAATCTTTCTCATTGTCTGTATTGTTTACTTTGCCTTGTCGCTTCTGTGAAATCAGCCACTAGTCTCTGGTAGTATCAGGACTACCACATAAGTCAGTATTAGTTTGTGCCTTTGTTGGTAGTTGCTATAGAAAGGTCACGAACTGAAATGGTAGGAAGAAAATGAAATCTGTCAAACCGCATTACATTCCTCTTTTGCAGCAATGCTCCCGTACTGCATATAAACGTTCTATTACTAGCGATTTCAGTTTTAGCATTAATATAAAAATGATCATGCACATTTTTTATAAAGGGAAAATGGTATGTGTGATGCTGTGCAGAGCACCTGCTGGTGTTTCAAGGAGAGCTGGCCCAGGTGCTAATAGAGCTCATAGCACCTCTTGATCTAAATCACATAAAAGTAAACTAAAGGCCTTCAAATACGTTATTAACGTGAGACTTACAAGGACCTTATTTTCTCTAATCATGGCCATGTCTGAATAACAATCACACCAGGATTTTCAGCAAAAAGCAATTTTGTAGTTCTATAATAGATAGAAATAAAACTACTTTATAATTTTTACGATGGGAGAAATGTGCCCATTAAACAAGTATAGTTTCTAGATATTGAAAAAGGAATCCTTTCCTAGTATTAATTGCTATGGTAAGCCCTGTTGTAATGACATGATTGGATCACAAGTGGGAAAAGAGGACAGCCTATTCAATTATTATTGAAGGAGGTAAGTGCACAAACCTTGCTCATTCTCTAGTGCCTACCCTTAAAAGCTACAACAAGCTTTCAGACATGGTGAAACTTCTATAAGGGAAAGAAGGGCAAAGCAAAACGACTGACTAAGAGGTGGAGCTGTATCTTCTGTAGATGGGAGAGGATGCAAGTGCCTAAAGTTTATTAGCTTACCTGCATGGTAGTGTTTTCAAGAAGGACAAAAGATAAAGGCTCTCTAGTCAAGGTCAGACAAATGATACAGCCTGGGAAAAAGATATGACTTGAGAAACACTCTGAGAAAAGAGAGAGAAAAAAAGAAGAAGCAGAAGAGAGACAAGGTGAAAATAGGTTGGTTGGAGTCTAAAAATAAAAGGGCTTGAATTTGTAAAGATGCAGGAATAGTTACCGTGCTCTCCATTCATCATCCCACTTCTTTACTAGTGAATCTGCGAGGTGTGGAAAGATCAGCAGCAACTGCTTTTTTGTCCGATTTAATGTAGCGGAATGATATACCTGAGTTTGTAGGAGAAGTTTTGCTAGTAGTTCGGAAAAGGCTCCAGTTGTACAAGTTTATTTTTTTCAATGCAGTGAACAGTGAGTATTACTTCCTTAGATTCTGGCTGGTCCCCAGTGAGCCAGTGAGACTGATATGCTGTTGTCTGCATCTTCCGTAGTCGTTTACACCACTGCAAAATACAAACCAAACCAGAACGCCTCTACCAAGAGGAGAACGAGCAATGACTGCATACAGGGCTGAGCTGCAGAGAATAAAACTCAACATAATTTCCAGTATATACTAATTCAGAGTTGAATTTCTTCTGTAGATGTGGGTTACTGAGCATGTGAGGCCTGATCACAAGTAAAGTCAACCTGGGATTCATCTGACCAAACACAGGCATCTTCAGTGTTGAAATCTTTGTCTAAAGTGGTTACTCCAGGCTACTGCACACTTTGGTATCTGTTACAGTTTTTATAGCACTGTTTCTATACACATTGCATTATATGTAATGAGGCATATTTAAAATCTAGCAGTATGATATTCCTTGTGATGGAGCCGGAGAAAAAGGGCATTTGCTGCTGTTGGGCTGTGACCTATTCTGTGAGCCCAGGTTCCTATAAGTTTGTAGGCTGAAGGTTTTTTATGTTTGTCTTATACTTTTCAATCCCCTATTTATTTCAGTTGCTTTTCCTTAGGGATATATCTGTGTATTTTGTGCTTGGATTTCTTCCTTTTCTTAGGCATATGTACAGGAATATTGTTCAGTGGAACTGCAACATTTTTTGCGCTTTGAACAGCTGGCAGGGCATACTAATCCATGGATTATTAATGCAAGGGTGAGTCTTTTGGCTCTCTGGCTTGCTGCCTAATCTGCAGTCCAGCATCAGCTAATATACAATTCCTATATTTTTCATAAGTGGAATCCATATGGAGTAGCCTTGAAAGCCATTGACCTCTTTGATTTTCTCCAGTGTAGACATATATATAGAGACACACACGCATACACATATATATGTATTTATATATGTATAAATAGATGCATATGCAAATATACATGCACATATGCTTGTGTACATATACATATAGATTTATGTACATACACAAATATAAATATATGTATACTCACAAAACAATTTCCTTAAAGCAGTGTATATGGAAAACCCTTTCTGAGTATCTGGTTTTGCATTCTTTTTATATCTTTTCTGAGCAGAACCCTTCAAATAGTGACATTACAGGATGAGCTGATAAGAAAAATTTCATATAATACATCAAGATTCAATACTCTTCTCTCTTGCATGATGTATGTGGTATACCAGAAGAAATTATAATTTATAATTACAGGGAAACGGGCACTTATTATTCTGTCCAGCATGTTGGATATGTTACCAGCCTTTGCCTATCATTAGTTCAGTAGAGTTTGGAAGATATTTGTAACTAGATTTCAGTGTTGCCACCCATGTGTGGACTTATCTTGTTGATAATTGTAAAGCCAAGCTTTAAGAGTGAAAGATTGACAAGCAGCACAAAGCAGTGAGGGTGACCCCGTGTTTCTCCACCAATCTGTCCCCTCAACGAGGACCAGCTCCTGTGAACTGGTGGACCAGTGACTTCAGTGGGATTAGAGCAAAATAAAAGCTTAGTATCTTGCAGCACTAAAGTATCACTGCAGCCCTTTCTGCAGTTGAAGACAAAATTTTATCTATTTGTCGATATTTGTCGCCTGATTGCAGCTGTGGTTCTGGACCGTGGAACTGAGTAGCCAGCTGGGTAGAAGCCAGATATAAGGCTATAAAGATGTTATCATATAGTATCAGACTGATGTTGGCAACAGTAGGACTTTATCATAAAAAGGTGCAAACCACTTCAATTCTGGTTTAACAGTCAACAAATAAATGTTATTATATAATACTAGTGAATGAACACCGCAGGTCACATTTCTCTTGTTTCACGCCCACCATAAAGATTCGTTCAAGTCATGTCAGCTGTTATGTCACACAAAGTCTCCCTGGTACTGTGGCAGGTCTCTGCCCATCCTGTACCGATGTCTCAGCCTGTAGGGCTTATCTGTGCACTAGACACCACTGTTCAGGCATGTGAATTGCTCTCCTAACATCAAAAATTGCTTTATTTTGTGACTGAGTGGCCAACGGAATTAGATTTACATTAGATTTTTATTAGATGTAGATTTATGGATTTAGATTTAGATCTACATTTTTGCATATGCCAGATTTCTGATCACAAGACCTTTTGTTTGCCTCATTATCTTTCCTATTGTCAGGATAGGTAAAATGGATTCTGCTTTCTCTAAAGCGCAGCAGAGCAGTAGTTAGAGAAACCTATGTCTAAGACTTCCTCTGTGTAGAAATACTCACAAGAGTTAAAGTGAATTAAGAGTTAAAGTGAGTTAAAGTGAATTAAGAGTTAAAGTGAGTTAAACCGAAATTGTGAAGTCAACGTGCAGGAGTTGCAGTGTATTAAATTTCTAGACAAATGGTCTAATTCAGGAGTAAAAAAATTTTAATTTGCTATAGCACTGATTTAACACCTCCAGTTTTTTCACTTTCACTTTGCTGAATCTCTCTGCACATAGAGAAGCTCTTAAATTGCAAGCCCCATACAACAGCAACATCCCACTTTATGAATGTCAGGCTTCAGTATTTTCTATGATCTGTGTGTATCTGCTTGACTTGGGTCAGTGGGTCTGAATCTGATTTAGCAATGTCTGCGATTTCCCACAGATTGTCCCAGAACAGACTTGTCCTAAGTTCTCACCGCTTTTGCCTCCACTGTAGCCATTGACAGTTTTGTTCTAAAACGCTAAAATATTCACACTAGTCTTCCTGCTATCTTCAACATGTGCAGCCACGAAATGACTCTCGAGTTAGACATCACTGTGAGATTGACATTTTCAGGTAGTTTAAGTGCATCTCACTGCAAAAGGTTAGGCAATTGCATCTCTGTTATTACAGAGGAAAGGTGGTACCTACCCGCTATTTTTGTCTTCAAACGCACAACAGTCTCCCCGCGAACACGTTTACCCTTTCACACGTACTTCCCTTTCACAGCAAAATGGGAGAAAAATAACATAAAAACTAGCATTTCACAAACATTTTTAAAGACAAGGAAGAAGAGGGGTTTTTTTCCCATCACAGAAATCCCTGTGGGCAAAAAGCCAGCTTAAATTTGTTACTGTGCTCAGTTTGGCAGAAGGACATGTTTATCCACTCAGCCGACTTTTACTTTTAATGGTTCTCCTATAAATTGGCTACCTTTCTAAAAATGTCTTAAGACTTTAATCCTCAGATGATAAAACTTTTTAACGTGGCATGGTCATGCAGGCTTTGTCTAAAATGAGTTACCTGACTGTCCTTAGTAATCTAATGGGAAAGGATAAATATGGAATAAAACTGATATGTATGTGTATTTATACCCGTCTCCCTGTTCTCTTGCAATCGTGGTAAACTTCTACACAGAAGGAATACTGTCGTAGCTGTGTCCTAGAAAAGCACTATCTGCTAGCTCCACTGAAAATGCTTTTCAATACAGCCAACACTTTTCCGTCTGTCAAGCTTTATTGGTAGTTTTCATTATAAAATAAAATTTACTTTCACCAAGGCCAATAAAAGTGTCAATATTTGTGACCCAGAATGTGGCAAATTATTTATTTATTCTTAACAGCTCTTAGCTTTTAAATAGAGTAAGATTGTCATTTCCTACTGCCATTAGGTCTAACATTTTCGTAAAATATTGAACAGGTGCTGAGCTGGCCTCTACATGTAAGCAAGTTACTGGAGATGGAGAGCAGAAAGAGAGTGTGGTCGCTTCTATTTAATAATACATGTTCAATTGCAAAAATGTCACTTCAGGAATGTAATTTTTCTCAAAGAAAAATTTGGAAAATGGGCTTTTACTTGTAAAATCAGACCTCAGATAAGCAAGGCTAAACAGTGCAGAGAACGAAAGCAATAAAAAAATTATATCCTGAGTCTTCATATTTGGATTATAAATAATAATACATATTTTCATCTTTCACTTGATGGGCAGCAAAGCAAACATAATATGAATGACCTGCAAATTGTGGAACAAGCTAAGTAGAAACAGACTAGCAGAAAGATGTAAAATATAGTAAGTTATTTCAAGTCAACATTCTATGCTGCATTCTTCTGTTTGATAACTCTCCTTATTGCACTTATCATGCTGGATTTGGAAATAACTTTCATTCCGCAAAACATCTCAGCACCAAATCTGTGCAAATTAGGCTACTCTAACCATTTATATTTGACTTCAGACATCAATACTTGATTTACATCTCTATGTTACATCAGTGATCAATACTATTATTAAAGATTAAAGCGTGTTTCACTAGATAATTTACATCTACACTGAGAAGACTGATTTGTGCTTTTATAAAGGCATTGACAGAATGCCCAGTGGCCCGTCAGCCCCCAACACTGGGGCCTCACAGTTCACAACTGCTTGAGTTGTTTTTCGTTTTGCTTTATCTGAAATGTGCACAAAGAATTGAAAGTCTCATTTTGAAAAATCTCAGAGACCCATTTTCAATAGTGACTTAGGCACACAAAAACAAAAGGCTTCAGCTGTTACAGTGCATTTACGTGCTGCATCCCTGTAGTTGTCCTCAGAAGAGGACTCAGAAGAGAACAGCAGTCCTCCAAGCAAGGAAATCCTTGAACTTGCTAGTAAGGAGGCACTGGAGACTGAGGTATATTTTAAATGTACTTCTCCTGTCCTTTAGCCATATGTGGGAAGAAGAGAATGCTGTTCATTTTTTAAAAATGGGCCATAAGATGTCTACTACCAAGAAAGGTTTCAGGGGTGTGAAACCAGCTGAAAGGAAGCACCTCACTACACCCTGAATGCTCAAACATCTGGAAAAATGTGATTTTATATTATTATCCTGCTACTAGCTCTTACATATGAGACAATAATTCCCTTCTCCAACTGCATAAGGAGTTTAGGCAAATTAATCAGAAAGATCAATTCTCTCATGAGTACATAGCCCCTGGAAGCGAGTGTAGCCACAAAAGTCAGCAATGCCACGCTTCAGCCCTTTTGTTCCTCAAGACCTTACCTTCCTTTGGTTTATTGAGATTTAAAGCTCTCTATAGCAGTGATGGAGGACTATGGGGCAGCTGATAAATTTGTCACCTAAACTAATGCCCAATTAGTGGAAGAAGAAACTTGTCATGAATCAGCATCCTTGGAGACGACCAAGAATACAGGACATACTCCAGCCGTCCCAGATCTTAGATGGTCTTAGGTCACTGCAGTGCTTCTGCAGGCAGCTATGGTTGGAGGATGGATGAGAAGCTTGGCATGAAATCCCCATCAGTGGTGCTAGACAATACTCTCCTCACCTGTGACTCAAGAGCTTTTCAGGTTGAGTATAGGATGTAGGTGTCTCTGAACACCTCTTGAAATACCATTGAGTTTCAGTGAGCCCTAGGCACTTTTGAAAATGGGACTTGAGCCGTTAAGTAGTTCTGAGAATTGTATCTGTGCTTTCCTCCATCCCTTGGACACAGCTCTGCTGAGCAGAGTTGTAATTAGAAATGGGCATGGAAGCAATGGGTATATCAGGCAAGTATGGGCTGCAAATCTATGCTTCTGCAAACCTGGCAGATGTGAACCCTCCACCTTCACTTTATTCTTTGCTCTTGATAAACTGGCTTTGTACAGTAGTGACGAATGACAAATTGATATGGTTTAAAGTGAAATATTTCTTCCATTAAAATCAGTTTCCTCAGCTGATTGTTCATAATATTGTCCAAGAGATGATTATTTTGCTAACTCCTACAGCAGTGTAAAGAATTTACACTCATATGCTACTTAGGTATTCGCAAAGTCCGCTGCTGCAAAGGATTCTTTGTGCCTAAAGCCTTTTTGTCTTGGGGAAAAAGATGGTCAAATTTATTTTTTTTTAAATACAGCAGTTGCAAAACTAACAGTTCAAAAAAGTGCAGACAGTGCTTGGAGTTTTATTTAAAAAATAATTGATATTCTAAGAGCTGGAAGGTGCTCAAAGGACTGATATTTAATATTTCTTCGTATCATCATGGTTTAAAACTCTTTTTAGTGCACATCCTTCAAAGTACATTGAGAAAACAAATGCTTAATCTCTTCGTGTTCTTTTTTTGGTACTCTAATTGGAGCTTTTCCTGCCATATCTTTTGTACTTATCTGTGAAATCTTTAATGAATTTATCTACACAGTGTCACTGTGAAGTGTCTCACTTAACACCATTCTAGCTGTGACACTGAACAATTTTTTCTTCCATTAATTTTTGAGGTAACTGTGGATGTTCAGCTAAGGATGCTGATTCTTGTCTTCATCTCTCCTTTTTTTCTGACTTTTGAGGTCTTGATTTGTAAGCTGAATATTTCTTTATATGATTTTTTAGAATATAATTTCCTCTATTACAGTTCCTAACTGTCCTGCAATGTCATGCTCCTGTTGCTGCTCCTCAAGGGTCTTCTCCCAAAACTGTATCTCAGCCACTCCCTCGGTATTGCCTCACACAGTCCCTACCTTCATTATATTCCTCACTCCACTGTATTCATTTCAGAAAGCTTATTCCTCTGAGAAACCACAGAAGGCACTGGGGAGAGGTTTCCAAGCCACACCTGGAGTCCAGATACAGAGGAAACAACCGTGCTGCGTCTGCTCAGAGATGAACACATACAAGTGTATGTAGCCAAGTGAGCTAAACCACGGCGTGGAGCCAAAAAGCTCAAAAGCACAAAGCCAAATATACTCCTTTTTGAGGAAGAAGAAACATTTTACTGGGTATAATCCGGTACTCCCCTAAAGTACTGTAACCCCCTGTCACATTTCAAGCCCCTGGCCCAGTACCTGAAGGCAGCAGAGCATCTCAGCCAAAGTGCTTCAAGAATTTGTTATAACCTGGGGAAAACCATGTAGTTTTTCCTAGCCTTTCTACACCAGCAAACCCATCTTATTGACACTTTGGGCAGCAACACTAATGTAATCACCCTGAGACACACGAAATTTGAGCTTAGAAGTTTACAGTTCAGCTGAATTATAAGTAACCAGAAAGAAGTTCTGTTGTGGAAGGTGTCAGGAAAATTTTAATGGGAGGCAACACTGTGCTGTCCTAAACACAGTCATAGATTATGAAATGTTTGTAATATTCAGCAAGCATTTTAAGCATGTATGAACACTGTTGTTCTGTGTGCCTGAAGGCTTAACGGTACTTAATAACATCATTTATATACTATACAAAGCAATAAAGAATGTTTCTGCACCTCCTCATGTCTGCAGTGCCTGTAGATAGCAACGAGTCCTTCATGTCTGCTAATGCAATTATGAGGAATTTCATAAGATCCACGCTTTCAGGTTCATTTCCAACTTTCTCTATGCAGTGAATAAGAAATGAAGTTAAAGTAGATGTTTTAGGAAGTTAGACAAGACTGGAATGAGTTCAAATGTTAACAAAGATTAATAAGTAGAAAGCTGTGTTCATTTGAGGTAATTATTTTCTCAGAAGGCATCCTTCCTATTTAGCCGATTACACAGCCTCAGGTCTTCATTTCTTACTGAATTATCATGGGGATTCATCTGCTAGTTTAGTTTAAGACTGTTCGTATGTTTTTAATAACATAGATTTAATCTGGAGGCTGCTTTTGAGCTGTTTCCCTGTGATTTTTTCTACATTAAAAGAGAAATGCATTTATTCTAAATTTAAACAGTAACTATAGTAACCAGTATTGACTCTGTTTCAGTAGGAAATATGTAAGCCCACTCAGACAGAAGGAAACATGTGGTGTTAATTATCACTCTATGAAAAGACTGGGGTTTTATTTTAAAAAACAATTATCAGAAACTAGGTAATCTCACTGTTCAGACTTAGAAAATTAAGATTTGCAGGAATATATTCTAATGTCATTTGTAAGAAACAGCAGAAGATGGAGAAAAGGTTATATTTTGACTGATTTGGAGGATATCGAAAACCTCACTTACTTCCCAGCTATTTATTGTCTAATAAAAATACAATATTGCGCTCTTATAAACCAGCTTTGCAAGGTTCAACTTTGATTTCCTAGAGCAATTCATAATCTTAGACAAATAGAATTACTATTTCAATTGTAAGTAGATGATCGGATTTTTGTGCTTAGGCCAGTAAATTCTGTAGATGGTTTTGCAAAGGCAGTAAATGTCATTTTTTACGGTAATGACTATTTTAGTCAAGGTGAGTAAGGAAATGAACAGCTTCTTCCTTTCTTTACATTTCTCTCTCTGCACCTGAATTTCTTTGGGTTTGTTTCTGTTTCAGGGAGAGGTCGCCCTTACTTAGACTGTTCTTGAATTCCTGGCAATCGTATTTAAGCATGCTTCATTAAAAGATTAAATCTATAGTGCAGAGGTCCTGTAATAACAATGACCTTTACAAATATAATTGCAAGTATATAGTTTTCCCACAGGGAAAATTTCTACAACGTACTTTTCAGTATGCTAATAGATTTTAAGTTTCATTCAAATGTTTTAAAAATAATGTTCCTTCATTGAATGATGGAAATTCAGGATATTGGTATATGATACCTATGGGCATAAAAGGAACACTGAATTACCTAGTCTGATCTCCTTTATAAAAATTCTTCATATTTCTCTCTTTTTCCTCTGCACTGAGGACAATAACTTGTGTTTGATAGATCTTTCTGAAAGGCACTAAGTCTTGATTTTAAGATATGAAGGTGTCAAGACACATGTTCCTCTTCTAGTTGGTGGCTAAACATGTTAACGATTAAAAAAGTATACCTGGGCCTTTTTATAAGAATTTACCTGGCATTGGTTTGTTGCCAATGATTTTACTAAGTTTTTCTCTGCTAAAGGGAAATTTTAGATCTCAGTATTTTCTGACTCTGAAGGTACTGTATATATAACAAGTCTTTTCTCAAATTGCATTTATTGAAGCCATGGAAATCAGGATTCAGTCACTTTTGAGACTCTTCATTGCAGCATTACAACTTTTTTTAAGATATATGGATGCCAGAACTGAACAGACTGAGCCAAGTTATGGGTCATACCACACTAGTTCAGGGGATCAGGTCCTATGGTATGGGTTCATGGGCTGTCTGCATTGTTTTTTTAGCTTAGATCAAGAGTGTTAGTGAGCTTTCAAGGCAAATCTCCTTTTTGTACTCCCTTACTGCACATCATTTCAGCCTGCTGGTCAGTCTTGGCAAATGCACACTAGATTCATTTGGATTTAACTGAACTTGAAGCTGTGCTCCAAGAACTCACCTAATGCATCCTCCTGCTAATGGATGCTCAGTTCGTGTGACTGTGCTGGAACTAACCCAAAGAACCTCCCCCCTCCAGAAATAAATGCGTAATCTGCGGCTGCCAGGTCCTATCCCATTTGGCCACACTGTTTGGTAATGTAGATCAAGCTATATTTGTCTTCATAATGCACCCACTCCTATTAGCAATGAGATTTTCAGTGAAATGAGCAGAAGAGCAAATTCTTTTCATTCTGTTTGCGTGTGCAGGTTTGTGGAAGACAGGATTTAAAAAAGAACATCGATCCAATTCATGATGTGTGTGAGTGGCTGAAAATAGCTCTTCTACCCCTGAATATTTGTATGTCTCCTCAGAAACACACTTTTCAGTGATGCAGTGTAGTCTTTTAAGTAATGAAAACCTCAAGGAAATTTTTCTGCACTTTAAAATCATGTTCTAACAGATAGCACACCACCATCTTTCAGAGGAGAGATTTAAAATTCATTTCTAAGTAAGATTTTTAAAACAGTAAGTCTATCCTTATGTAAATTTAGGAAAACTTTCCATTTTCAAAATTACTTTAATGAATTAGCATTCATTCTCCAAAGTAAGCTGAGAGCAAACCCATAAGAGAGCTTCAACATAGTAAACTCAGTATTGCAGAGCCTAAGATTTAAACAGTGATCATGTGAAAAGGGCTCTACAAAGCTCTGGGCAGACCACCTGCATGTGTAGGGTTAATGCTCTTTGACAAGCTTGAGGGCATTTGGAAAAACTTAAAACATCTAACTTATTTGACAAAGATTGCCAAATAACACATAGGCTACTGGGAGGCTTCTAGGTACCTCTTTCCTGCGCAGTCCAGTAAGAAATTCTCTTTTTCTGGGGGGTTCGAGGCAAAGGTTTCCAGGTGGCTCAGAACCATTAGACAAAGGAAGGACTTGCTCCCTTTTCCCTTCCCCTCTTCCTATGGTTCTGTGATGCTGATCCAGCTCATTAAAATCATGAAAAGCTATTCACTTTTTTTACTGCGTTCGTTTTCTGCTATGGTGAGGGAAGCAATGAAGGGGCACTGCTGGGAGCAGTGGGAAAATGGGAGGCGAGGAAACGAGCAGGACTGTCCTTTTCCATCAACAATGTAAACATCCTCTCCATCCGTTAGGAGAAACTTCCTCCTTTTTACTTTGTATTTGCCATGAGCTTAGACAGCACGTGCTGACTTTTTGCCCTAAGATGCTCGTGGGTCTGAAGCCACGATTTTTTTGAAAACAGATTTAGAAAGGGTGGGGTTCATGTTACTTAATTTGGACTGCCTAAAAGTCAGTCATTTATATAAGGAAGTGGTCAAAGCTCCCTCTGTAGGATGAAAAGAAAGGTACTGCACAGAGGAAAATTTATTCCACCCTGCAATGTACACCTAAAAGAAGCGAGGTGAATAGTTTATTCTCTCTATGTTTATATTTTGTTGTACTGACAGCAGAAGAACCTGAAATGTTGCTCATTTTTGGGCAGCTTAAGTCAGAGAAGGTGAATCGTAGCTTAATGTGCTTTTACCGTATCTCTATTTGTGTTGAGAGGGAGTGCAGTTCTGCTACTGTCAGACAGACTCCTGCAGTCTTGTCCCATATCTGCCAGCAAACCTTGCTTGGCTGAGTGAATGGCTTGACATCTCTCTCTTTCCAATTTGTAAAATTTGTTGGAGTGCTCACTGTATGCAACGTCTTGGAAGATTAGATATCAAATATATCATATAAAACACAGCTGTAGTCAGTGTGATTCTTTATTTGCATTTTCTTTTCCCCAGAGTCGAAAGAAAGGAGCGTGCACGTTTGAAGACGGTGAAATTCAATGCGAAACCTGGTGTAATCGATGCAAAAGGGGTATGTAAATGATGAAACCTTTTCAAGTTACCAGGCTTTCTCTATTCCTGAAGTTTAAAGTGTAATTCTCAAATATGTTTTAGAGCAGAGTAAATTTTAGCAAGATAAGGAGCGTTTAGATTGTTGCAACCAAGGCCTGGAGTTCAGTAAACTGTAGAAAGGAGTATTGTATATTATCTCCTGAATAATTAAATATTCTTTTTATAATAATACTCATTGACAGTGCATCCTAATTGGAAGACACTAAGAAAATGAAGAGCATTCTGTGATAGTGGTCATTTTCATTAAGTCTTGAATAGAGAAGAAACAACTTTAAAAATCAATGCATATGGATATTTGTTTAATGAAATAGGGCGAGAAATGTACATTCCCTGGCTTCAAAAGTTGCTCAATCTCAGATGAAAAAAATTAAAGTTAGAGAGTCCTGGGCGTAAAAATTAGGGGTCAGATTTTCTGCTCTGGAAGTTGTGACAGACATTGAACACAGGTGTGGTTCACAGCAGATGCAGCAGGCCAGCCAACACAAAACATGCAAGTACCCCTCCGCCAAGGGTAGCTGCACAGAACACACTACTGGTCTTACTGGTCTGCAGCACTGCTTTATGGTCTCTGACACTCAACAGTTTTAGCTAGTCTTGCGTCTAATATCCTGTGCATTGCCATCTCCAGCTGGCCAGCAAGAGTTACGGCGTAAAAAATGCCCATAATCCTGGAGGCTGAGGTATATTTTTCTGCTGAAGTGTAGTTTGCATTTGTAGAAGAAGTTAGTACTTGACATTACGTGGGCAGGGATTTATTTTTTGAAAATAATCCAACTGACTTGCAAGAGATTTAAAAGAGCCAATTTCAGCAAGCACCTCTAGAAGCAGAGCTTCAGCAACAGAAAGTCCTGTTTGGCTTCACAGAGCCCAGACTGGGACCAAAAACAGGTGATGTGAGGACGCAGTTGCAGGTCGCTCAGTGGCTCAGCAGGTCCCTTCCTGACCTGTGGTCCTCTGCCTGGTCCGAAATTCTCCTCTCTTTTTGCTCCATTGTCCCTCTGTAATGGGAATAATACCATAATCCTTTAGCCCAACTTATGCTGTCTTTTCTCTCCAGACTGTAACAGATTAGCAGGGCGAGAAGTTCCTCTTGCAGTGCGTACGTGCAGTTCCTAGCATAATGCATCCCAAACCTCTTTGTGCCAGCAAAATAGTTTTTCAGACTTGCGAATAGTCCCTTTTTACTGGAGAGCACTTCCTGAGCTCAGTAAAAATGCAGAATGTTTCACTGACTGAAACAACTTTTCCAAACTTATGCTAAGGTAGCTGGGATCAGCGTGCAGCCTGTGTGCAGTATTTGCATACGCAAATAACGTGATATAAAATATGTAATGAACAGCACTGTGAAAGGACATTTTTATCCCATTGTATTTCTTCAGGAGTCAAAGCTGTATTTTTTTGATTTGAAAAGACTACTGTCTGCAGTTCTGTAAAGTAATTTTGTCATTGGGGGGGGGATTAATAAGCTGTATGATGTCAATCAAATTCCTTCTTAAATGGCTATTTCCTGTGTATAATCAAAGTCTCAGAGAAATAATTCATTAATATAATTAATGGTCCTTATTCAAGTGAGTCTGTCAAAAATTTAATTACCCCTTGGTTCCCCCTTTTGTTCTTCCATTTTTGTCATCAGTGTAACATTAATCTTCCAGCCACTCATATCATTATTTGTTTCAGTATTTAGGAAATTGCAACATTACAGACCAAAACTGTTGTACCCCTTTGGAAACGTACTATCTATTGTTAGTATGTGCTGAAATATGCTTTCCTCTACTAAAAAAAAATCCCAAATTTAAAAGCCAGTTTTGAAAAGATAATGTAGGCTTCTGTTTGAAAGAGCATAAAGGGAAACTGTTCACTGCTAAATTACACATTAACATTGAAAACAAGATGTTTGTGGGCATGTATATGTATTTGTGTTTCAGCGATCAGCATTTTTATTTCTTCTTTCAATGTTTAAAAATAAGTGGTATAAGCTGCTTGATAATAAATGTTTTTTATAGCTGAGACAATTTGTATCCAGATAAACATATCCAGGGCTGCAGTAAGCCCAGAAAAACTATTCAGTTTGGAAATTAAGCTGAAATTCAGATAGGAATGGGCTTATGTGTGTCTGTTGCACCTTTGTGCTCATACATTCATGACTGTGTGGGCAAGACAGACATTTGCTATTATCTTAATTAACTTGAAAGATGAAAATGGGAGAATAGCATTTCATATGTTGCTCTTAGATTTGGCCAGGAGATGTGCATGGAAAATAACATGTAATGTAAGTTAACCGAATACAGGAAATGCTTTTTTGTACCAGTAGAAGGTATGTCCTGAAGTGATTTTATGTGAATCGTCCTGCTGATCTCGAATCTTTTTTTCCCTTACAGAAACAGCGTTTAAAACTAATAAGCCACAGCAAATATTTTACATGAAGTAATGGCAAATTTTTTTCAGCTAACTTGTCTCTGTGGTTTGAACATACAATCTATCTAGCTATTCTACAGGTTTTAAAATGCTTATGAATTTTTTCTCTGTTTATACCTCATTTATAAACCCATATCCAGAGATAAGATACAAAGACAGTACTGCAGATGGCATAACATGTTTCTAGCTGACCAGCTTCTTGTGTCTCAGTGAAAAGGTGTTTAGAAGTGCTCAGCAAATAGTTGACAAACCTATTAGCAAGCATAGCTAAAGGCTAATCTTTTCAAAAGCCCCAGAGTTCTTCTTTTTCAAAGCAAATTTAGATGTGTTACCTCCTCTACAAGGTATCCTCATCTTCATTTCACTGGGCTCCTCCAGTCCGTGGCTTGTGAGATAAGTTTACTAATTCATGACAGATACAAAAACAGTGAATATGGAACCACTGTTTACCGTTCCTTGGCACACAGAATTAGGGAGCACCAGTGAAATTTCCGGGTTTCAGCTTTAAAGCAGACAATAGATAGTACCTTTTCATACACTGCATAATTAAATTCTGATGGTCATCATTACGGGATATTATATACAAAATAAATTAGTTAAAGACAAATTAGATACATTTGCAGGCAATGGATCTAATGGCAGCTATTAACACTACCGTTCTGTACTATTAGTATGTTCAGGACATACTAATTGCTGGTTTCCAGGAGCAGAGAGGTTATAAAAGGGGAAGGATCATGTTTCTTAGACTTTTCATTTAAGCATCTGTTATTGGACAGCTTGAGAAAAAGTTACGGGCCTAACCAGATCTTTAGCTTAACCCAGTGGGTCTACTTTTCTATTATGTTCTGTTCATCTTGACAAAAATAAATTATTTCTTCAGTTTCAGAGACATGACGTAGAGTACAAGGAGCAAATTAAACAGTAGTGCAACTTATGACATAAAAAAATCAAAATCGTTGATCCTATTAACGTTTTTAAGATTATCAAACCAGTTAAGCGTTAAGTGTGTAATAAGGAAAAGAGTACAAATAATGGTATGAAAAGCAATTATGATTTCAAACAAAAATTCTGCTTCAAGTAGGTTGGCCAAGTTCCATCCCTGGCCTGATCCATTTAATTGTAGTAATGATCTTCACCAGCTTTTCTATTCATTATTGAACATGAATGCAGTATCAAAGCAGTCAATCTGTCCTTCTAGCTCACTCAAGCTGCATTATGCTACTACAGCAAAGTGCAGGATTTCCATAACACTGGCTACCTTAGAGCTTTTCCTATATTGGACAATATTCTGTATGGACCTGGGAATGGAGTATCCCTTCAGCTTCAGGCATGAAAAAGATAAATGAAGGTAAGATAAAGCTGCCAGTATTTGCTAAGCATTTGTCATCTCAGTCTGTGGGGTCTATTGCTCTATGGATATTCAGCAGAAAATAGAGCAGACCTGCAATGTGCATCAAATATTTATGCTCAGGGAAGCCACTAGAGTTATGTGAGCACAAATTTAATTAAAAAGCATGCTTTATGCTACGTTGAACTCAAGTTCATATGCCAGACATCTTCAGATGTTCCCTTTTGCTCCAGAAGGAGCAGAATATGTTAGTAGCTGTAAGCCACGTTATACATTTACCAAAGCAGTATACTGAACTCTTGATAATTCCCCGTACCACAGGCTTCAAGATGTACAAGAGTAGCTTTTCCATTTCTAATCCTAGAACCCACAGCTCTTGAGGGCTTTTCAGATTTGTACTGACTCAAAAAGAGTGCCAAGCAATGATGAAAATATTACAGAAATGAAAAGAGGCTAGCCGGTAATCTGCTTTTTTCTTAATTACTGTAATTACAACCAGCTTTTCAAGTGACAAAAATAGCATCTCTCTAGCTTTTCTCCCTGTCAAATCACATATTCTTTCTTGACTGTCTACTGAAAATATTTTTGTCGCAGATATTGTAGCTCTTGGAAAGACCTTTATCAATATCTGGCTTTATTTCTAGCATTAATGAAGGCTGCCTGTTCCCAGTGAAACGTTGCACTGTCTTGAAGCATAATGTTACATAAACCTTTTTTATTATGCAGAGTGACACATCGCTCCGTGTTGTGCACTCTGGCTTTGTTAGAGGCCTGCCCCTCCGAAGGATGGGACGTGTTTGTAGGGGATGTCTGACTGCCGTAGAAAGGCAGAGGACACAAGACAAGCAAGGAAGGAAAGTTTTGAGGAACCATCACAGCTTTTCTGTGGAGCCCCAGCGCCAGGCAGGTGTTACAGGAGGGAACCTGCTTTGGTGAGGCTCCTCAGCGAGCTGCCAAACGGGGACAAGGCGTCTGCACCCCAGCAGCGGTCGTTGCAGCTGAACCCCTGCTCCAGCGCAGACCTGCTGAGAAAGGGGACGGTGCCGTCCCTCCAAGACCTCCTCCAGCAGCTATGCTGCTCATCAGCAGCGCGAGCTCAGGGCTGCAACCTGCATTGTATTGCTCCATCAATATCCGTTACTCATTTCTATTCAGTTAGCTCGTCCTCCGCAGTTCCCTTCATATTCCATTCAGATCACCTCCCCTGCGCTCAGCCTACCCCTTCGTGCCTCCAGATGTATTTGTTATGACCGTCAGAAACTTGATAGCGTTTAATAATATTTCCTATAAGCAGATTCTATTTACAGATCCCACAGCCCTGCCTAGAGTGTAAGGTCATCATCTTGCTTTATTGTCATTTTAGCAGCATTGCACTGAGGCATGAATGGAAAATGCTAAACTTGATGGAGATAGCACATTTTGTATTGCAGTGCAAATAAAACTTTCTTCCTACTCAATGCACCTTTTCTCCAAATGTAAAACTCCAGTTGCTGTCAAGACTTGGTACATATGACAAGTTTTGACAGTTTATTAAGTATTTGAAAAATAATGCCTATTTCCAAACAATTTATACTCTAATACCTATTCCCAACAATTCGTGCTCTAAGGAGCTTCAATAGTTTCAGCCGTGGCTATCAAGTTATAGAAAAACAAGTCTGTAAGGAGCCTCAGTCAGTCACCCAGTCCCAGCTCTGAGGTTGAGTCATCTGTACCTTGCTCCTCTTTTGCAAGTATTGGTCTAATCTGTTCTTAAAGACCTACAACAGAAATCCTGTATTATTCCCAAACAGTACACTTAGTATTTCCCTCTCCTCATCATAAGAAATGTCTAAACTCCTGCAGTTTAAGCTTGATGTTACTTATTCTATTAATGTGCGTGGAAACTAGATTATTTGTCTTCATCTTCGCAAAGGAGAATTTGTAGCCACAACTATCCTAATCTCAGCTACACAATCTGTGCTGGTGGTTCTCCATGGTAGGTCAAGGCAAGTGAACACAAAGAGGTGATAATCTCAACTGAATCCATGCTTCTCAAAGATTGGAAAGTTTAAAACGTATTAGACTACCTAGCCTCTCCCCTGCCAATAGGAGATTATCTCTAACCTGTATCAGTGGTTTACTAGGCTTGTTTCAAGTTTTCTATGTAAAAAGTTTCAGCATTTCTAGGAAGGAACTTACATAGTCCATAATGAGAAAATTTTACACATATTCAGTGTACTGAATATGTACTACTTTTCTTTGCAGTCCTCTCCTAAAAATATTTGATAATTTGAACGGATTTCCCAAAGTATTTGGCTCTGTGACAATAACAGAAGCAGAACGAAATCCGTAATCTGAGCATGTTTGAAAGCTCCAAAGCTGCATCTTAGCTGAGAGTTAACTGCTGATTCAGAAAGACTCATAACATACACTCACGGGATTACATTTCACGAATGGAGAAAGAATAGATGATTTGATGTGCCCAAAAAATTCTTTATACAATAATCCACTCAGTTGCTTAATCATGGCTTTTATTTTTTGTTTGCTTTTTTATTTTTTCTGAATTCTCTCCAGTCAGTAGCAAAATGGCAGTGAGAGGAGGAATAATGAGTTAGGAATAGCTTTTCTGTGCATGTCGGTGTGTGTTTGTGTATGTGTGCATGTATGCAAAGAGAAGAAGAGGGGGAGACTCTGCCCTTTTTCCCTTCTAAATGTGGTGATCAGAAAATAGCAATAGATGCTGAATAAAAGATAATGGATGTGTCAAATATCAGAATGTGTAGGATCATAAGTGGAATGATTTACTAAGAAGAGAGGCTGAACATAAATTAAGAAGCACACACCTACCTGCAAGGAGTGTATGTAGGCGGGTTAGTGAAGGGGGGATAGGCACTGACACACAATTAAACTTTCTTTTTTCTTAGTCTCAGCCAGAATTATCCCTCCTTACGCACCTATCTTGACTCTTCTGTTTTGCTACATACAGTCTTTCTAATTCTTTGCTTTTATTTGCTGGGAATGGCAGCCTGTGAGATATTCTTCAAAGAAATATAACATTTTTACTGGAGTTAGTGCTGAACTCAGCTATAAATTGGTCTCCAATTGGTGTTCCAACCACTGCCTAGAAAAACGGTGAGTTGTGTAGCTGTAATCTTTGGGAACTGCAGGTACCTGTGCCTGGGAGCCAAGTGCCTAGGAGCAATCTGCCTGTCTATACCTGCCTGCACGATCCATCCCTTTTATGTGTTTCCTAGCCTGCCACTACCATAGTATTTAAGGAGCAGCCACTGAATAATGCAGCTGCAATGTTGCTATTCTGTTCCTGTGCTTACTGCTATTCTTAACGGCACCAGGTTAAAGAGGGCAGTGAGAATTGTAGTCAGCTCTCAGTTACCCAGGATAAGAGCAGAAGGACAACAATTTGGTTACAGCAAAAGACCAGTCGTGTCAGAGAATAGCAAGAATGGGCTGCTCCTCAAGGGAAGGAGGGCTGAGGCCCAAAGTCCTGCAAGACAGACCAAGCAGCAGTCTCACAAAGGGTACCAGAACAGGCAAAGGTGTCCAGGACAAGAGCAGGTCTGGTGGTAATAACCAGGGTCATCCCAGAGCCCCATGATTCCCAGAAAGTCTGTAGTGACCACAAGGCAAGTCCAAGGTCAAGCCAGGAAGCCAAGTCAGCAAAGTAAGGCAACAGGGGTGAGGCGTAAGGCTAGGCGCAGGCAAACCCACAACATAGCCCTAGCCAGGACCACAGGGAAGAACCGGAGCTTAAACACAGCTCCTGAGTGGAGTGCATGGGTGAGGACACAGTTTCCGCCTCTGGTCACAGCCTGGCCAAAGCAAAGGGAGCCCACTGGGCCATGACAGCCTGAAAGAAATGTAAATAGGAACATACTACCCAAACCAATTTCTTTCAAGAGCAGAGGCATGTTTAAACAGTTATGGAGAGAGCAAAGACAGAGGTGGACATGATGTGCCATGTGCCGAACGCCCATAGCGCTGTGTTGCTGCCAGGGCTGTTGAAAGAGAGTGAAACTGGACTAACACAGCTCCCATCCACCTTCACAAGCATTTATTTGAGAGTTTATTGTACCTCCATGTGCTGTAGATATATGCCCACTAATGTGATCCCAGCTGAGCTCGTGAATAAACAGGACTGAGTTGATGGTTATTGAGACTATCAAAGCACTATAGTTTGGCCCAAAATTTTCTAGCTTGCGTTGCTTATACCCCAGAACAGCATTTGTTAGCAGTAGGCTGCTGAAGGTAACATTTTCCCTGTGAGGCTTACACTTCTGATTCCTGTTTTGACCATCGAATATAAAATGTCAGTCTTCACTGTTTAATTACATTTTAGTTTAAAAATCCTTCTCCTTTCTTTGGTGCTCTTTCCACCTGCAGTGTCAACTGAATTTCTTATTCTCTTTTCTTCCATTATGCCATGTTTCTAATGTGCTGAAGGCGAAGAATCTTCCTGTTAAATTCAGTAGAAGTTGACCTGAACCCTAATGTCTGTTTTTTGCTAAGGACTGTCGTATTATTTCAATCACATTAAAGATAGCAGAGATGAACTTGAGTAAAAAGTAAGAATATGAATTTAGTCCCTCATTTTAGAGCCCTTTGAAATGCAACTCCAAAAAAAAAAAAAAAAGAATATTTCCACTAAGATCTGGTCTGATTCCTAATAACATTTTAACACTGAGAGTGCACCCTTCCAGAATGGTTTGCAGTGTGGCCTCTGCTGTATAAACAAAATGACTCTTCAGTAACACTCTAAAAAACACATTGCAATTTTCCCAAAACAAAAATGTTTTGTTGTCTCAGCGCCAGACAATTACTGGACACCTACTGGCGTGAAAAATAATTTTTTAGAGTGATAATTCCTAGCTAAAATATGCTTCCATTACACATTTATTTATAAGCTTCTGGGTAACCTGAAAGGAGTGCACGCAGAGATAGAACATAATTTTCTAGCATGGCTTTTACCTATCACAAAGATATATCCTGCACAATAGGAAACCCTGGAATATGGGTTCCTGCAGAAAAACTACTGACACATTATGTTGGGACAATTCCATAAATGCTTTAAAGTATTAGCTTTTTTTTTGAAAATCTGAATTTACTATCTCCTAAATTAATATCCTCCACCTCAAAATCCCATGATGAACAGCTTTTTTTTCCCCGCATGGTGAAGCGCACCAACCTACCACTGTTGTTAAAGGACATCTGATGAATCTTGCACTGACTATAGAGGGAGCCTGGGGTCACTCGCTCTTCTGTAGAAATCTACTGTGCAACTATTTAAAGTTAGATGCAATGAATACCACTTTGTGAGCCTTAGCTAGGTGCACCTTCTAAAAAATGTAGCAAGCATTTTAATACACAGTGTGGCAGGGCTATGGCACGTCAGTGCTTCACCATCCTATCTGCTGGTTGGCACTCACCCCAGTCTGGGTCATTTACAGCTGACAAAGGAACAAGACTATGGCATGGCAAGGGTTTTGCAGGCCTTATCCTGTAACACTTCACCTTGATCAAACATAATAATCTAAATTTTAAGCACCATAGTGCCTTATTCAGAATGCTTAGTTTAAAAGCCTAGCTTAGACATCTCAGCCATTTCTTTTGCAATGAATAAACTTGGCACATTTAATAGTAAAATATAAATGCTTAGGCAGGTTAGGTTAGATTAGACAGAAATATCTAGAAATGCATAGGGGCAAGCACTCTGCTTAGCCCAGCATATAGCTCTTGTGTCAATAATGATCATGCTACAGATGAAGAGTGGCTCCTGAATTTTGCTTGTACAGCTACAGGTGGAAAATTTACAGAGAAAAAAAAACCCTTTCTACTCAGAAATGAACTTTTTATGGAGCATCATTCTATCTGTCATTTATTTGCAAGAATTGTGAATCAGTACTTTACTGTACACTCCTCCATCTCAGAATGATTGAAATGTGCTTTGATGTGACCAGAGAAGAACAAGAACAACTTTTCATATTTGCTGCTTAAAATAAGCTATGGAAACCATTCATGTCACAAAATTTCTGGTTTTACATCTCAGTTACTAGTTGCCATAAAATCTGTTACAAAATCATTATTTCTTCAATATTGGACTTGAGTTGTTACTATTTAGCAACAATTCAATAAGGTTTCTGCTGTGATTAAATGGAAATTAGTGACAAGGATAAAAAAGAATGTGAAATCATATTGCAAGAACTCCTCACTGGTTGGTTCTTATAGGTAGGTATTTATAAGAAGTCCAAAAATACTCATGGAGATTATTAGAAGGAGAGAGAGGAGCAGCGATATTTGCTATACGAGGACTTCTGATATTTATTATTAATACAGGGCATTAGTATTTGAAGTGTTCTCTTTCTGAAGCTGAAATCTCACAGCAGAGATTTGGTGTGAACCTGCCATCCAGGGAGGAGGAGCAAATTGCTCCCATCTGTGTTGGTCTGCTACGGTTTTGCTTCTGGTTTTCTGTCCGTCGAATTTAAGTTCTGCCAGAGGCTGCAGGACCTCAGAAATGGAGGCAGCGGTGGGCGTCATGAAAAAATTACACCTCAGCACCATTCCTGCTGGCATGGTGTCCAACTGCAGTTGCTTCTTCATGCAGTTTTTCACCTCCTCCACATAACTTGCCTGACTTTATGCTTCATGACAACTGAAGCTGGTGTCAGGTAGAGGACTCCAGCTGCTCCTATGTTTTCACCTGAGCCCATATTCTTGGGTTACCCTGATCTTTTCCCTTGAGCTGAACAAATTTTGCTCAACGACTCTGCGAGGTGCATTAGAAACACTTGCTGTCATCGGCATGTAATCTACTCATGTCCTGAAGTAATCAAATGAAATTTGGTAGATAAAACAACACATAGCCAGGATAATTAAACTCTGCAGTGTCTTATTGCTCCAGTATATCTTGAGGTACTCCACAAAGACAGATAATTTAATAATATGTATATATATTTATATATATAAGCATAATTTCATACTAGTCTAGTGTGCCCAGTCGAAAGTAAAGGAAGACAAATGAGTCTTCAGTTTTGATTTATATAATTGTAGAATTGTTTATGGCTTTAGCAGGGAATTGGCATGCCTTAAAGAATCTGATTTATTTCAATGATGAAACAGTTCTAGAAACTGTGAAAGATGATGTCAACTCAGTTTTGAGGCTTTTACTCACATGAAGCCTACAAATTAGTTTTTATAGCTTTCAAAAAATTCCGTGGAAGTTTTTCTTTCAAAATAAAAACAATGGTAAAGTAAAAACCTCTTTGACTCTGCTTCCCATCTTAAAAGAAAAGGCCCGTATTCATTTTATTGAGAAGTGCAAATTCTAAATGTCTGAAACCTCTAAGTATATATAATAGGGTAGAGTAGTCAGTGTGAGATATAAAGACATTAGGAGTGAACCATATCCACATGGTCAGAAATACTTCTGTCTGTTGGCAGTTTATAAGTCAAAGAAAGTGTCAATAGAGCCATTTCTGCCATTGAAGAACAATTTAAATATATATATCTAATAGATTTTACAGATCCTTCAGCCCGATAATGGCAGCTTATTTATAAGATAATATTGTGTAGGGGGTTGCAATGCTAGGGACTATGGTATCAAAAAGCATTTGCTGTACCATTAAAAGTGTATGTCATCCCTGCTTCGGTAAGGCAATAGTTTAAGAGACTCACTAACATAAAGATATGCATTATAATTTTTATACTGGTCACAGATTAAATATAACACGGTGAAAATTTGCTAGCACAGTTAGAACGTGCAAGTTGACAGCTGAGAGCCAGTTGCTTTTCTTCTGAGCTGTTCCAGAAGAAATCTCTGATGAATTTAACTCTATGTATGTGCTGTTTTTATAACTTGTTGTCTAATACCCTGAATTAAATGGTAGCAGATCTACATGTAGGTACAGATTATTTGATAGTATTTTTGGCTGTTCTTCGGACAGCCCCCAGGGATTGTGTTCCACTGGTTGAAAAGAAAAATGTACGGTAGTCACAATAGATATTGTCAAAGAATCGGAAATAGAACAAAGTCTTCTTCTAGCAAGATTTTCACACAAGGCTCTGGAAGAGTGAATTTAAGAGTTAACACTTATCAAGATGGTATGGTTGTCATGTTTCACATCTTTATTTCTGGCTCACTCACTCAAATTCAAGTAGTTCAGTTATGATTGACTTAACGACGCACAGGCCATGTTTGGAAGCTTGATAGGAACACAGGAATTGCCAAACTGGGTCAAATCCAAAGTCCATCTGATGTGATATCCCATTTGTGAGACTGGCAGTATGAGATGCATTAGGGGAAGAGGTAGGAACTGCACCTCCTACACAGACCTCACACCACTCTCTTAGAGATTGGCTTTGGTTTTGCTTGCTTATGCTTTTATTTATTTATTTTTAGATGTAAGGCCTAAATACGTAAATGTTTTACATGAAAATCGCGAGCCTGATATGATTCCCTGTCTCCCAAGCCGGATCTCTGCCATAATTCATGGTCTGCTAAGCCAGTCCACTGTGAATGCAGTCTCCCTTTTAGCTCAAAAGTGCAGACCAAAAGATAAGTCTGCTCTATCCTTTAATACAGTTCAACAGCATGTAGGTATTGTAAAAAAGGGTATTGTAAAATGCTTTTCTAAAGAAGTGTAATAAAGCTCTTTATGTAACCTATTCTTTTTATGCAAAGAGCCATTTTATGTAGTAGTTTACACCTGCACAAGGCAAGTGCACAGCATATTGGTAATAAACGACTGCACAAAGAATAAAGTCCTAAGGATCAAGTTTCTTCCTAAGAGCACAGAAAACTAATACCTTCTCCAGTTTTATTTATTAGTGAGATTAATTCAAAAGATTGCATAAGGGAGCTCAAAAGCCTCATTTTCATTTGCGAATCTGAGGAAGTACGAGCAGTGAACTGGAAATTAGAATTAAGGAAAAGATATAAAAAAAAAAAAATCTGATTGAAGCTGAAAGACGAAGTTGATGAATTTCAACATTCAACATGTAAGAACTGTGAAAAGCTGTGGCTCCTGGCAGACTATCAGATAGTCCCAAAACTTTATCAAGTACACACCAGCGTTACTGTGCCTCGCTGAGGCTCTTTCCTCATCACTGCTGCACAAAGTGTTCATGTGAGACAGGTTCACATGCACAAAGATTTATTAGCGGGGTCTGTAGCTGAGGGCATACGACGACACTAACTATGAAAGTCTCTTTCAGGGAAAAAAATTCAAAAACGAAAGGGGAGGGGAAGATTTGAGACAGTGTGGCTGACCACTTTCTAACTCCAGAGGCAACCGCAAAAAAGCAGAGGACGAGAACTTCACACTGCCTGAATGGCTATAGTGCTTAAATCAGTGCGTCAGTCTAGCTCGAAGCCCTCACTGCAATCCAGCACAGTTCTGCGGTGGCTTTATGAGCAGCTCATCACAAAAGCATGGACAGTAGAGCTCAAGGAGGCTTGTTGTTTAGCTCTTTTCCCTGCATTCTCCCCTTCTTTTCCCCTCAGCGCTGCAGGGCTATTCCCTGTAGTACTTAAGATCAGTACATTTGTTTTAAACATGAAGAACGATCTTGGCTTTTCCACTTCCCTTGGGGCAGATTATTCTACGTCCAAATTGATTTCACTGTCAAGGAGCTTTGCCCTTTCTTATTTTCATGCTATTAATTTCAATGTTACTGCTTGAACAAATACTTCCCACCTTCTTTGTATACAACCTTCAAATACTTGTAAATGACCTTGCGTGTCGCATACATGAGGTTTGTACATTGGCATTTCAATGCTGCCAACAACGATGCAAACTGAATTAGCGCAGCGAAGTACTCCCTACTGAATGTGGTTCGTACCTTGCGTGAAGTTTAATGCATACTTGCAGAACTGGAGATGCTGCCTTTACAGGCGTACTTGAAAGTCTATTAGTCTTTCTGTCCCCTTGATATTTTATGTTGTTCTTAACTGTTGTTCTGTTAGGAATTAAAATTGAGTTGCTGGCTGACAAATGGCATTAAGTCAGTGTTAGAAAAGATAAGTATAATTTTATATTTATGAATATTAAACAAAATTATCCTTGACTGTAGAAGCTAGATAGCATGGTGTTTTTAATCAGACTTTTTCATTTTGGTTTTCCAAGATCCACATCTCCCTCTGGCTTCACACGAAACCTAAGCAAGCACAGTAATTTTGATCTGAGTCTCTTCTGACCCAAAGTTTTTTCTCACTTACCAGATCGTTGTGCAAAAATTCAATACAGAATGACTGCAAGCCAGAATTTTTTTTTTTTTGGGCAACTACTAGCAGTACCTGAGAAAATTAAAAGGTTGAACTACTAGAATGAGGGTATCTATCCTCTGCATCAGACTGAAGGACATGGAAAGCTGATATGTGTTGCTTGTCAACATATAACTGTGAGATCAGACAGAAAATGAAAGATGTGTGACTCAAGGAATATCCTGCCTCATTGCTATACAACCAGGCCTCTTGCAATTTGCCACTTGCAATTTCTTAGTTTATCTGTCTTCTGCGTGTCTATATAGTTTTCATTAAGAGCTTTCTGTGTGCAGGATCGCAGTAGCTGGCTACGCTTGTGGTTACACCAGGAAAGCGAAAAAGTTTCAGCAGCGTCGGTTTGCTTCTGGACTTCAGCAAATCGCTTAAACGCAGTGTACTTCATTATCCATCTCCCTTAAGAAAAGGTGCTGTGGTGGCCTCCATGAGAGCATCCACCAGTTCATACTGCTCGCCATGTTTATCCTCACAACATACCCGTGAGCTGGGAAGTGCTGTTGTCCCCACTGTGCACATGGAAGAGCAAGGCAGATGATCCCTCAGTAGGGTTTGTGCCGTGTTTCCTCCAGACCAGGCTGTCATGCTAATCACAAGATCACTTTTCACATAAAGCATATGTGAAAACACACGATTCTCTTCAGAAATTGTTTTGGAGATTCATGTTCATAATGCACTTTGGATTGCTGGGTGAAAAAATCCGTTTCGAAAACAGAGAGGTGGTGTACGTGCTTGAAAGGAGAAAAAGAGTGAATATCTGTTTCAGTCCTAAAACTTTTCTTTCAGGTGTCTGTGTGACTTTTCATTATTGTAGGAGCTATCTATCTGCTTCGCATCGACATTTAACAGCATTTGGATCTCCAAAACTTTGTTAAAGTTGGTGCTGTTCAGTAATGTTCCTAATACAAATTGTGGGTATAAAATATATAGAGAAAATATATACATATAAAAGATCTCTCTATATATAAGATTTATATATTTATATGTATTTATTTATATATATATATAAAAGATAATGGTGTATATATATAGAAATATCTATATATATATAAAATATATTGAAAAGGATTGCAGGGGCATGACCTTACTGATAGATTTTGTTGATTTTTACATGCTGTATAAGATATTGAAAAAAAGCTCAAAGAAGGTAGTGACATGGTTGCTTATTACAGCAAAATAAAGCTATCAAAATAGTGATGCACTATTCTCTGTAATACTTGCCACTATAAAGCATATTTTGAAATTGGATTGTTTGTTCATTTTTACATGAAAATTTCCTTTTAAAATGCTGTCCTGTTAGCTGATGAGTAACATAGATATGACTGCTGCATGTAGAGAAAAGCGTTTAGACTAAAATGTGTTGTTGACACAAACACATAAAGAAAGGAGATTTTTAAGAACGAGAAACCCACAGTGTCTTAATGTCTGTCACAACCAGGGGAAGCTGTATATGTAAGCCAGATTTACATAACCAGGGACATCTGGGGACATTTGGTCAAGAAAAAGTGCATACTACAATTTTTTCCTGGGGTTTTCAAAACACAGTGTGTGCCTAAGTAGTATCAAAATAAGAACTCAAGCCAGAACATTGATGAAAACTTTTCTCCCTTTTTTCTGTGAAAAGCCATTTTTTTTCTTTATAGTTTGTATGTTACGAAGAGTGACCTCACTGTTCTCTTATTAATCAGTACTTGAAAAATTCATTTGCTTTTTTGTCTTTGGAGTATGATGAGGATTTGGCATTTGTCAATGAGAAATGCCTACTAATACCAGTTCCTAGGCTAGTGGTAGTCTGTGTGCATCGATGGCAATGAGGTATAAAAGCTATCTATGGTACACGTTTTCACTGAAACTGAAATGTTGGAGTTATTTACCATTACAGAATCTTACAGCATTTGTACAAAGAAATTGCAGCTTATACAAGAAACAGTTTTCAGGCACTGTTTCACTGATTTTCAGAGACTCTTGCCTGCATAAATGCTGTTGAATTAAGCCCAAACTTGGATAGCATTGTCCAGATTTCTATCACAGCTGCACCCAACCTTTGCATCAGACTGAGAGATGTAGGCAAATACCTATCTGTCATTTATCCTACTGCCATTTCATAGCTTTCCAGCAGCATAAGCAGATCCTGTCAAAACTGCGTCCAAAATATTTGACCAGGTCTCAAAATTTCTATATTATGGAAATAAAATGTCTCAGAAGCATACCTCTAAATTTTACAGTTTAAACCTGCTACTCTTCCTCACATACATGATCCTTTGATAAAAAGGAAAATATTCATCTTCAGTGTTGATCTCTACTTCTCCATCAGCAGAACAAAATTTAGAATTAACACAAAAGGTCCAATAAAGAAGAGGCTTTACTCGATATAAGTATCCCTCTCATGTCTTTGCCAATGCCACTTTAGATGAAAGACATATTTCATGGTATTTGTCAGAGCTATTTTGCTGGGTGTCTGCTGGATTTCCTATCCTTCAGGTGGAGACCATTAGCCTGATTCTAATCATGTTTATATTGGATGTAAAACAGAATCAAGGTGTGTGAAGCATCATGCATTCAATGTATAATAAAATAAATGCACAGTAAGTCCATTAAGTTATTATTAAGGCCTAGCGATTTCAGTAAGTTCACAGGATCAGACCCAGTTTCGTCCTTTATAATATTTTACTAGGTTTTTTATTATTTTGAATATCCCTATGACTGTATTATGGTAGTATATATGATAATTAACATGAACATTCACACTGATTAGTCTATAGGAATTTTGACACATACATAAATATATATTAGACCTGTATAAGATATTGATAAATTAAGTGCCAGATGCATTTTAGGAGCAAAGTTTTTTTACTAGTATAAATGACAGAATAGTTAGACATAGTAGACACCTATTATCAATTACCAGGTTTTGATTGTCTAAATTGAAGTGGAACAATAGTTTTCAAAAATCCAACTGAATAACTGGAATTGAAAAAGGAGAAAAAGTTCATATAGTGGTGTATTGTATCTATCAAATTTGGAATATATTGCTAGATCTTACATGAGCTTGGAAAAAAAAATTTCTATGTCAGATAGACTTTTTGAATCTTATGCTATAGACTGTTGGAGAAAATTTTTTTTAAAGAGAATACTTATAAATGGTTATTGGTTTTAGAATCTCTGTGAAACACAGCATATTTGCTTATTAATTTGATAACATTCTCTTTAATTCCAAAGTGAAATGGCATTTGGTAATGAAGTGATTGTCATTTTAAAACACCTTTGGTTTTGAGGTGCTGTTGTCTATATAATTTTTTTTCCTTTAAAAGTTTAATGCCTATAGTATTCTTACATCAAATTCAGATGAATCACGAGAAACATTTTCATTTATTAGGAAATGTTAATGTTACATTCCTTACTTTAGAAAAATAAAAGAAATGATCACAGAAAACACATTTTAATTTAATTATATCCTTTAGGTCATTAAAGTGATGTAAATGTGCACGTCGGTCCTCTTTTCATTCACAAATTATTTTAATCCTTCGTATCCATATTTTTGTTCCCCTATGGCTTTCTTTCATATTTGCTTTGTTTTGAAATTGCATGCCGTCTGGATTATTTGTGCATGACCTCCACATTAATTTCAAATTGAATGTTTACCTACTCTGAGAGATGCTCATGGAGCATTTATTATTCTACATGTGCATTTTTTTCCTTTGTTTTCAGTTACTAAAGTTTAAATATGCTTGAAATGTAAAAGTGGCATGAAACTTTTGTGACACAGGTAAATATTTTAATAGAATATTTCAGTACCTAAGCCTTTTAACTTCTCATCTTTCAGAAATTTATCATATTCCAAAACAGATTTTATGCTGTGCTTTCAAAATATAAGAAAAAAATTATGTTCTCAGACCCTAAAACTATTGCATTTCCAATTTGAAGCCAAATAGTGGTTATATTTTTGTTCAGGCAATCACAAATACATGAGATGATAGATTATTTCATTAAATGAGTTGAGAGGATCTCTGCTCTTTGCAGATGATGGGGTGCAAAGTCGGGAATCTGGACTTTGCTTTTGCTCAGTATAGGAAACGGCGCAGGACATGGTCCAACGGACAACACGCATTACGGCAGTCAGGCACTATCTACAGCTCTCGTATGTGCCCTCTGGAAATGCTAGCTTCTTTCAGTTGACTGTACAGGGGCCCTAATTCCTCATTTAGCATCTGAAATAGATGTGCCAAGCAGGCATATCCTGCTTTTATATAATATAGTGCCATGAACTCTTACAACTGCCTATAAAAGTCAATGATTTTATTACATAAAATACCCATTTGATTCTGTCTTAACTTCCTTTTTGAAGAATATAAACTTTATATGTATGTTGCTTAATATGCCATGAAATGCTGTTGATCATCAGAATCTAATATCTCAATCACATAAAACTGAAAGTATCATAAGTAAATATACATGTATAAAATAAAACAGTATTTTTTTTTAATTGTGGGAAAGAAAGCATTAAAACACACTTAGTAAGCTGCTGATTCAGAAGATAAATAATATGAAATAGTGACAGTTATTGGAAGCAAATATTCAATTGGCACAGAGCTAAATTCACACACTTTAAAGGCTTCCTCTTTCTTCTTTGCAGCCTTTTCTTTTTTAGCCAGTTAATTAATTCTGTGCACAGTTTGCTATGACTAAAGATGAGTGAGGGGCTTGCTCTCAAAGCATGCTGAGTTGTCTGTAGCCCTCTGTCTGAACAACCCAAACATGATAGTTTTGAAATAAGGAGCTGAAGTTTGCGATTTGCAGCCTCTGTAATCAAATTGATGTAGTCTTCAGGGGCTTTGCCTTCAACCTGCAGATCTCACTGCAACCACTTGTGATTCTCCCCAGCCCCTTGGTTTGGACTGATTTGAGTCACTACAGTTCTCTCCACTTTTACAAACTAGTTGTTTTGTCAGCATGAGTGTGACAACAATTAGACGTCCCTGTTTTTGCCCCATGCCTTTTCTCCTTCACAGTCATTCAATGACAAGCGTAAAAAGAACTTCATCTTTTCACGAAAATTCCCATTCTACAAGAGCAAGGAGCAGAGTGAGCAGGAAACAAGTGATCCAGAACGTAAGTAACTTCTTGGAGACAATGGCACATGCAGCACAAAAAAAATGGGTGACACGCATGATACCAGTACCCCACACATCTAGGCAAATATATCTTGTAGGCAGGCAGGCGAGGTATTACTACTGTGACCAATGTGTGACTGCAATTTGGATCCAGCTGGTCCCTCCTTCCCTGGAAACATCTTTTTCAGACAAATAAAACAGTGACTTGAGCTCTGGGGAGATCATTTCTTCCCCTTCATAAAAAATACGGCTCCTAAAATTGCTATGGTACTTGTTATAAATGCAAACTTGTCTCTGATTAAATATTCCCAGATCAGAACTGACTCAAAATAATGCAAATGTGATTTATTTTAGAATATTTTAGAAATTTAGTTATTACATTTAAAAGCATCTACTCTGTTCTCTTTTTTGTCTCTGACGTTCCTCAAGTTAATTGTCTTGGGCACTCTCACTGAAAGTTTAACAATAAACTTAAGTGTCTATGTTAACAGTTTAAAGAGAAAAATCAGATCTTGGAATGTGCACCACCCCCACCACCTCAGAGTATTTACTGCTTGCTTCAGAAACAGCATTTTTAAAATATATGCTTGTTCTAAGCCCAGATAATTTAAACAGTTTTCTCTTAATAATTCTCTCCTTATAAATTTCTCCGGTGAGGATTGTTTCTGGACTTTATCTGTTGGGTTGTTTCTTCTTCATCACAGCTACAAAGGCTGTATTTCATGGTCACTGTTCCTTTCATTGGCTGCGTCCCCATAGACTAGGGGTTGAAGTTGTTTCAGAAAGAAAAAGCAAGGATCCAGATTGCTCAATCAGCATGGTCAGTCATGGTAGTATCCATTTCAACTCCACTGACTTCTTCCTTCCTCTTCTGCGGCTGTTCTTCCTTTCTCATTGCTCTCTCTGGGGACTTCCGTGCAGGACATCCCCGGATTAGGTGACGACGGTTATGGAACAAAGACTCTGAGTAAGTTCCCAGGAATGGTCACTGTACATTTTTTTTTGTTTTGTTTTGTTTTGGCTTTTGTTCCTTCTCTGAGGACCCTCCACTCCTAGCATGCACAAGACAGAGTTTTATTTGTTACCCAGCTGTGAATGCATTAAAAAATGTTTCAATTGTTTTGTTCTGCATGACAGTATTAAATAACATACAATGTATCAAGCAGATACTTTTACTTCTTTTGTAATAACACCTTTTGCTTCTGACAGTATGTTATTGTTCCCATCATGGCAGTTCTGTAGAGTAACATACCTAGAACTTATTTTGCTGCCTAGATTGTACTTTTCAACAGCAATCCCTCTCCATCTAAAGGGAAAACTAAACATTTTAGCTTGATCACATCCTGAGGAGATCAGTAGAAAATTATTTTATGCTATTGCTTCTGCATTTTCAGCTTTTTGCATGGGAGTGTTTGTTACTTTGCTGGATTTCAGATTAGTATTTGTTATTAATGGAAGAAGCCATTTGCAGGCGAGAGAAGACATGGCTTCTCCCAGGATAATTTCGGACCCAGTTCACCATTAGCAGCTTATTCTCTGTCATGCAGCCTTAACCAATTTCTTTTTCTGATGCAGTAGTCCTATCTCAAGATTTGGTACACATCAGACAGAAAACTTTTCAGAAATAAGTCTGTTTCCTCGATAGTTAGACCAGAGAAACTGTATAGAGTGAAATATTTGCAGCTGATTTCTATATGAATAGCTACATTATATGCCGTATTCAGAGCTAAATACTTTAAACAGAAGCTAACTACTTTGAACAAAATACCACTTGCATGTATTTGGCTGCTTCATTCTTCAGTTCTTATGGTTTTTCTTAAGCACCATGCAATTGAAGGAAAATAAGTGTGAATGTTGCCATTGCATCACCTACCGTTTTGTTCATGTTTTGTAATTATAGAAATGCACACTCATGCACACAATTTTAGACGTTATTCAGTTCCTGATTGATTTTTTGAAGGGACATTTTAATGATTTGATTTCAAGTCACACAGTAGTTCACCATTTAAAGATGAAAGCTTCATCTCTTGGGCAAAGACGAACAAATCTACGAGACTAATTTCCTCAGTGATTGATAGGCAGTAAATGTCACTGCCACTAGAATTTTAACCATTCTTTTACCAAATGCTTTCAGGAAAGTACCTTAGCATCAGATTAGCAACGCATACATATCCTTCTCTGCCTAAAGAGAAATAGAATATTTCTGATTTTATGAGCTCCACAAATCTCCATAACATCTAACCATTTCAAAGGAGAAAACTAAACTCTGCTAACTAATTGCTAAGGGAAAAGTAGCACAGAGGTATTATATAGGCTGTAGTTTCTCTATTAATATTACATCTAGCTTTCAATTACTGGCACACCTCTAGACATTCCAGGCCCATCCCAGTTTCACTAATATTAAACTGAAATATACGTTTTAATGATGTTTTGTACTGCAGAGGATATTTGTTCTTGTTTCATACAGACCTTCAGGGTCCTCTGCAGCATAATGGCTTGATGCAGCCCTTGTTAAATTGCTATTAAATGTCTAAAAGTAAATATACCATTTTGCTCAAAATGTGAGCTTTACTTTTTGAAGCTTTTTACTGAGCACCAGACCAAAGTTTCCCATTATTATTTTTATCAAATGTCATCCTCCCTCATTTCTTCTACTGGAATAGGGCCATCAGTCCCACTGTGTGAACTCTATTTAATTAGACTTGTATGTGGGGAGAATTGCAGTGCTTTGCAAGGGGGGCACAGTCTTCGGCATAATTGCCATGCCCATCCTGCAGGACATCAATGCAGGCTCTACTCCGGGTTCTTCCCGGGGCGTTCTTGGCTTTTGTGAGTTTTCTTCCTTTGCTAGGAAGGGTTTGAGGTAGTTACAGGTGGGTGCCGTAGGGCACGCACAGCCTAATCTGCCAAATGGATTAATGACAAATATTAGGCCAGTTCTGGCTCCTTGCATTTGTCAGAAGGTGACTTATTTGCACGCTTTGTGCATTCAGCCACCAGTGTCTCGTTCTCTTTAACCAAAGGTGACTCCTCACTGTTTATCCATTTTACTACTGTTTTTAAATGTCCTCGTGCAGTTCAGAAGTGTCAGTTCTCAAAGATGGTCTTTCAATTACAAATTTATCATAATTTCTGTCAAAGATACTATTAATATCATTGCTTAATGTGGTTCTGTGGACCACCTGAAGACCATATATGACAGCCTGAGTGACCATAAGTGGTATGCTGGCTACAATTTGGGAACAACCACCCCCCATGATATAGATTGCACTTTTTTTTAAATAATGTGATACGAATGCCAGACTTGTCAAACCACAATTCAGACCCAACATGATAATTCCTGTGTTCCTATTTATCCATCCAAACTGGTCTGGCAAGGATTTTCCTACTATAGGTCAAATCCTGAAGCTAGACAATGTTGGAAAAAGGGTTTCTTCCATTTTTTCTTAGTTTTGTCATTGACTTTTTCTTTTTATGGATGTGTTAAAATAGATACAGTTACAATATTTGGTACCAAAACCATTTTCATGTTAATTTGTTAACCTTCTGAGATAGTGCAGAGCAATTAATGACAAGAGCAAAAGTTAGAACTCTTTAAGTTTAGCAGAAATAGTTCCAATGCATTAATGATGCGCGTTGTTCACAGTACAGAATAATATGACCAGACACTCAGGTTTCATGAAATTAGTCAAGAAGTCCAGTGAAGTGCAAGTGGACCATACTGTATTTTGAAATTAAATTATGTGAGATATCATTAACTGTTTCATCAAGATTTAGAAGTGGCTTTGCCATAGTGCATATTACTGGCTATCACATATAGACCCTTTCTGAAATGCCGCAAGAGAAAAAGCTTTCATTTTAACTGTGTAAATTATCTAGGATTTTCAGGTGATGCCACCGTACAGATTTTATTTCCTCTCTGCACAACTACCTTTGCATGACTGTGGCAGTTCTTTTAAGTTTCTGCTGCTTTGTAGTGCTTGGTTATGTTCTTAATTTGCTGTACTGTTCTTGCAGAACATGTTTCTTCTAATGCCAGCGATAGTGAAAGTAGCTACAGTAAGTTACTGCTTTCGTTAGAGTCCTTTTACTTTGCATTGCTTATTCTGTTTCTTTTTTTTATTTCTCTTCTTGCTGTTCTTTTGTTAATGTTAAAAAGACAGTTGGAGCAAATGGCTTGGAATTTCAATTTACAACCATATACAAAGCTATAAAAGACAACTGGCAACCTTTAAAAGAACAGGGAGGAAAGTTGTTATTTGGGATGCATTCTGGGATGTAAAATCAAAGCTGACTCTGGGTAGGCTGTGAAAATCGGGATTATTTGGTTTAGTGACGTGGCATTTATCTCAGCAGGTGGGGGACAATTTCTTGATGACCTTTTAAAAGAAAAAATACTCATAGCTGCAGTCAAACCTGCAAAAAGACATCCTCTTTACAAGGTCACAATTTTTACTTGTATTTCTGCATGTCTGTTTGAACAGATAATAAATATCCCCAAAAGCTCTACTGAGCCCTGCATTTTGGGGGTATAGGTTTCCTAAGTGTATATTGAAGTCTTCAAAAAGGTAAGATAGACCTCCTCCCCTTGGGCACTGCCAGTGAATCTCACTGATTCCCTGCAAAGAAAGGTCCCACTCCTGAAACCTGTTCTGGCTGAAATCATAGACTCGGTGTGATCATATAGTGACAGATTGCAAGTTCTATACTAGTAATACTAACAAAAAAAAATCAAACATTGTATTTCTTTTTTATGTAAGTGTAGAAAAGCAAAAAATAAGGCATTAAAGTAACTGAACACAAATGTAAGAAGAGATATTTAAAAAGACAGATTGCTTACCGAATCACCCAGTTGTTTAATTGTGTCAAGCCATTTGCTTAGGAAATCAAGTTTTCCGCCAGTCACTCAGCACTTGTGCTAAGTACTCGCCTACATTCAGGTAATCATTGGCATTATACCTCATACTTTCTAGCCTCAGATATAATGCATAGCAGTTGAGCTCTGTTAATAAACACTGTTTTTTTCCAGTAAAACAGCTAATTGTATGCAATTCAGAAATGGTAAATTAGTTTTTATTCTTTTGTATCACAAAGGTTTCCTTGGAAAGCAATTGCCAGAGTCACAAGAAAATTGTAGGCACGTTTGAACTGCTGAGATCCAATTCTGAGCTTCTTTAATTTTTTCTGTGTCCTCTACCGGGGAGGAAAGAAGACTTTTATGTTTGAAATACAAGGTGCTTCTTCCCCAGACTGACATTACAATCATGAACAAGTTGATAGGTTAAATTTGTAAACGTTTCATGAGTCAAATCTCCTCCATGTGTGTGAATTTCAGAGTGAGCGTATAAATACCCATAAGGGAACCTAGGCTGGTGACTGAGCATATGTCCAGTGCTGGATAAACAGTCGCAAATGGCTCCAAGTTGTAGCTCAACCTTTGGGGCATGTCCACAAAAGCTAGTTCCAAAATGGCACCAAAAGACAGGCTAGATAGCTAGTTCTCTGGTGGCTGTTCAGTAGCTTGAAACAAAGTGCATATTTTGAGGTGCAAGAAAGCAGATGGAAATATTTTGGGGTAGTTAGTTGGGACATAGATGCTTGGAACGAAAAGGAGTTTTGGGCTAGCAGCTCCTCAAAGTAGTCCTTCTCTTCCAAGGATGGTCTCTATCTGAGCAAGCTCCTATCTCACCCCAGCAGCATCCAGCATCCATATTGCCTGGAGCGACCCACATAATACCGATTTGTCCAACAGCTGCTGTCTGGTGCAGGAGATGCAGGCAGGGATTTCTTCTCTGCCTGTGGGAGAGCTGCGCCATTGGAAAGCCAATTTTAGGTGATGCCAAGTGAAAGTGTCTCTGTAATCGAGGAGTTTGTGCCCAAAGAGCCTATTTTCATTTGCTAACTATTCATTGGTGTGTGCTGACATGACATTTGGAGGCATGACCTTGGGCAAACAGCAACCTTGGTTACCAGCTTTGGTTGGTTAATGACTGTCTCAGATGGCCACACTGGCATGTCAGCTGTAGCCTCGCCATGAGTACAATTACTAAGTGGCCATGGTATATGACCATATCTCTTGCAGGGACTTAGAGCCCTCCTGAGTGCAGTCAGTTACTCTCTGGATCTCCACACTACCTTATGTCAGCGGTATGTCCTATCACACAGCTCCTTTCAGCAAATCCCCTACAGAAAAATTATAGCTCAGGAGCAGAGAAGAATCAGCAAACAGAGGAAAGCAAGAGGAGGATGGTCAGAAGAGCAGTCAACAAATTGTGAGGGTGTGGATATAAGACAGATGAAGCTTTCCATGAAGAAGTTGACTTATTTCACTCTATTTTTCTGACCTTGTGGGACTGTTGTGAGAGGACTCTGTGCAGTATAAGCCTCCCCATAACCCTCATATCAGAATGGTAGCTATCTGAACTAGTCTGTGAACATTTCAGTCCTATAGACATGTTCATCACTGCCTTCCAATTTATTAATTTTTAATGAAAGTAAAAAAAAAAAAATAGATGTGCTGGGAAAAGTTTATTCCTGATGGAATGAGATAGTGTGCAGCTATTAATTCTGCAGTTCTTGTTTGCATCTGGGTAGCTGGGAATCAGGCCCAAAGTCAGTAACTGCTATAGAACTGAGTTTGATTTAACTCATTCTGGAGCCAGCCATATTGCAAAGCACGAAGCCAGTGGCATTTTGAGGAGAATTTATGTGCTCGGGGGAGGGACTACAAGTTATTTTACCAGGACCGCTGTGTGAATTTGCTGAATGAAAATTCATCTGGCTATAACTCTATCCACTAGTGAAATAGGACATACTAAGAGGAAAAAAGAATAAACTGAAAATTCATGGGGAGCAAATAGAAAACTGCAGGAGAGCTCACAGGTTCTGCATGGGCTTTTGACCTTATTACAGCACCCCTTTTCTCTCCTCTTTCTCAAGTAGATGAGCAGGAAGAAAAAGAATTTTCTGCCCTACTGTTCTCTGAATTGTGAGGAATCAGCAATTGACACATCGGCCAGCACAAAGAAACGTGTGTGGGCAAGAAAGGGAAATGACTAGCAAGTGGCACATTCTCCTGCAGACTTTCATATTTGCCCCTATAAATCCAAAGTGAGGTGTTCTACATTTTTTCTAGCAGGTCTCTGGCTATTGCTTTAACACTTTTTTCTAACTTTTGATTCTCATGATGAGCATTCAGTTGAAAGCAGCTAGTGTTGAAGTCTTTATTACTTGATCATCCCTAGAACCATTCCAAATCAGGTGTACAGCTACACAAAATGACAATGAATATTTCTGAGAGCTGTGCAGGCTATGCTTTGAACAGTGTGGTTTCAAACGGACTGCAATTTTTCTAGGAGAAATTCTGATATATTCATATTTACTTAGAAAAATATGCACAAAAAATTTCAGTATTTGGCTGAAGTATTCCATTGCTTGTGTCTTGGGTTTAGTGATTAAAAAATAAAGAATCATAGAAGATAAATATGTTTCATTTCAAAATAATAATTTAATTGAAAATTCCCCTACCTGATCTCAATAGAAAATTCTTGAACAACTCCTTAACAACAAAGCAGTTCCAGATAGTAAACCTGATTTCTTCTGCCAGTGCTCTCATTACCAGCTTTGTAAAGAGAGGAAGAGCTGGGACCAAAAGTGGGATTCACACAGAATCACACAGAATCACAGAATGGTTGAGGTTGGGAGGGACCTCTGGAGATCATCTAGTCCGACCTCCCTGCTCAAGCAGGGTCACCTAGAGCATATTTCCCAGGATCACATCCAGGCGGGTTTTGAATATCTCCAGGGAAGGAGACTCCACCACCTCTCTGGGCAACCCTTTCCAATGCTCTGTCACCCTCACAGTGAAGAAGTTTTTTCTCAGGTTCAGATGGAACTTCCTGTGGTTCAGTTTCTGCCCATTGCCTCTTGTCCTGTTGCTGGGCACCACGGAGAAGAGACTGGCCTCATCCTCTTGACACTCCCCCTTCAGATACTTGTACACGTTGATGAGATCGCCTCGCAGTCTTTTCTCCAGGCTCAACAGGCCCAGCTCTCGCAGCCTTTCCTCATAGGAGAGATGCTCCAGTCCCCTCATCATCTTGGTAGCCCTCCGCTGCACTCTCTCCAGTAGCGCCATGTCTCTCATGTGTCCAAGAGAGCCCAGAACTGGACACAGTACTCCAGGTGAGGCCTCCCCAGGGCTGAGGAGAGGGGCAGGATCACCTCCCTCGACCTGCTGGCAACACTCTGCCTCATGCAGCCCAGGACCCCATTGGCCTTCTTGGCCACAAGGGCACACTGCTGCCTCATGGTCAACTTGTTGTCCACCAGCACTCCCAGGTCCTTCTCGGCAGAGCTGCTTTCCTATTACTCCTTTGACAAGCATAGATCTCTAAAACAGAGGCATCACCCTCTCAGGTTTCATACACCAAATTCTCTTCAATGGAGAGAGAGAGGGATTTGTAGAGAGCAACTTGTTTTGTCCTTAAGCCGGTATCTAAAACAGACCAGATGAATGTTATCTTAAAGATGTCCCCATTGACTGTTTAGAAGGTCAGGACAAATTGCTCGGTGGTAAACACCTTCACCCTCCTTGTCTTCAGGAAGGGGAGACGGTGGCTGCTCCAAATCCCAGCAGATAATTTTCCTTATTCCACCCTCGGCTCCATTAACTTCAAGGGAACCACAAACACATTTGACAGCAGAATCTGGCCCACTATAAACAGTAAAAAAGTGCTTTAGAGTCAGAAACAGAAGCTAGCCTGATCTAAAAGGGGCTGAGCTGCCACACAGCTGCCACTGTGTCATATAATGTGGAGGCTATAACCATGTCAGTTGATTTGCACCTGCTTTCAGCAGTAAAATCAAGTTTACAGAGAAATATATAAAGTCCTGGTCTAGCAAAAAGTTGTTCTTGTTGTCACGACTATACATGCAGCCAACTTTGACTTACCCATGAAATAACTAATCAAGCAAAAATTGAAAGTGTTTCTTTTGAGCTCTGTAACTTAAAATATTCTGACTTCTTTTCCAAACCAAGCTTGCAGGAACATATTTTAACTGTGGACTCTTATTTTGCACAATATGATTTTCATAATGGCCATGAATTTTAAGTCTCTCCACTGCATATGTCTAGTAACGCTCTTACATACAGTTCAGTCAAGGTTTTTACAGCTATCATCAAAATTATACATGCATTACCACGTCTATTTAGCGTAATTGCATAATTGCTTGTGATTGCACCAATTACCTGAAGAGGCACTACATGACTAAAAGTTAAAAGTAAGAAAAAGTGCTAGAAATCAAGATTGTTACCCTATATACTTGGTCAGCAAGTAATTCTTGTAATGAGAGATATAGACACAGAACAATGTTAAGGAAGTTCTTGTTATAATGTTAGGCCACTGATTATTTGGACACTTAAATTTGTTCTTACACTCCCCAAGGATTATTATATGATTCAGACACATTCAGAGTTGCACAAGTATTGAAGTCCTCACAAGCTATATTGATCATATATAGACATATAGCACTGTTATAGACATATAACAGTGGCCTACTGTTATACAGACAGTATAGACATATAGCACTGATAAACTACTTTTCAGTCACAAATTCACTCTCATTCTACTGATGATCTTTTTATGTACTGAATTTGCCTGTAATTCATAGCTATTTTCATATTTTGAAAAGTCACGCGCTTACTCACATAAACAGAAATCCAGGGAGGTATTTTGAGCCAAACAGAGGTTAAGATATTGACTGTCCAATGCAGACTGTGGAGAAGAAACAAACAGGAAATTGAGTTGTCGAAGATATTACAAATCCAACTCAGGTAGTCCATGCAGTAGCCCAAATCCAAAATGGATGGGAACCGAAAAATAAGCTATCTTTGATTTTAGGTCTAGCTTAGCAAAAAAATTCATGACAAAGCTCAAAAATAAAATAAATTTAACTTATCTCATCTCCATATATTTCACATATGTACTAACAATGACCACTACCAGCAATTAATCCCGCAATCTTCATGAACCCAGAATTTCCTTTTGATTTCTTTAAGCTCATAACTCATTTCTTTTACCTTTTTTTATAAGTACTTCTCATTTCTTTATTCACTATCCTAGATCCCTTTACAGTTTTTTTGTTCGTAGACAACAGGACACCCAAATCTATGATTCCCAGTGCGTGAGGTGCATGATGAGGGTGGGCGTTTGATGCCTCAGATTACAAGGTGGCTGCACTCTTATATGCTGGATCTCATATTCTCACAAATTATGGGAAAAAGGCTGCAGGGCTGGACTGCAGCATAAGGGATGCTGCTTTGCAGAAGGCTTCAAGCATGGAGCCTCACGAGGTAGCATGTATGTGGTCATAGCACTGCCCCACGGCATCTATCAGCAGCTCTCTTGTACCATTACTCACGTGCTGCATGAAGCACTGTGAAAGCTCCCGATGAGGTGGCAGGAGTGTAGGAAAAGGGATCTTTGTATGGGTTTTGTGAAAAATGCCTAAAATGTCCCAGTTCTGCCCTGAAACAATGGTTTCCAGTTTTTCAAAGACTTTCTGCCGTCTAGCCAAAAAAAAGGGAAAACAGAGGCAACACCTTAAATCCATTTAGTGCTACCTTCTGAAACACCATAAAATTGGTTAAAAAGACAAAATGAGTAGTAGTTACAAAATTCAGTTGTGACGTTTCAGGACTTCTGTGCCCAGTTCTTAGAAGCTATAACAAACTTGAGGTTATTCTTCTCTTCCTGAGGACCAGAACTCACTAACAGGCAAACCAAGAGCGAAGAAAGCTTGAGGCACAGGATTCTTGAAAAAGTGAAAGAGCTCTAATCATTTCGCTCACAAGTTAATAAATTTAGGAAAGCTTCATGTTACTTACTTCTCCTTTCTTTTCTTCTCTTTGCCACTTTATGGAATTGTTATTAAAGTACAAGGAATGATTCCAAAATTCTACAGAAAGGTTTTTGGTTTTGATGTTGTTCCAGATCAATGTAGATAACCTGTGCTAATTAACCCATTAATGGAGGCAGTAAATGAGGCTTGGTCAAATGTAAAATAAAAGCCTATATCCTGCTGAATTTGACAGTGTCCCACACCTCAAAGCTATTGCAGGGTTATAGCAAATCCGTTATAGATGGACCTAGAATTCTTCATTATACTTAATACTTTATGGACTACTTCAAAGCCATACAGTACTGACTACCATCTGTTACAGTTAACATGCGTATTAGCATTTGAAGACTTTCAGGAATTTATCTGGACAGTACTTGGAAGGATTTTATTTTGCATAAGAACTTGAGCTTCCTGAGCCACTTTTCCAGAAAAGTGAAGTAGGAAAAATGGTGTGGACTTGCATCACAATCAATCACACCCCCAGTAGGTCTGAAACTTAATGTCAAAGAACCTCGGGAAGTTATCTATCTTTAAGTCTCTGTGTGTCACAGTCAAACTCAAAGTTCCTGCTTACAGGCTTCAGCCCTTTCTAGTGGCTTAATTTTGGGCACAGTTTAAGTGGACTGGCCGCAGTTTCACAAGACTTCTGTGAAATGGCAGAAGTCCATTCTCCTTTCTTTCCATAGCACATTCTCTGGCAATATTGCCAGCAAAAGATGTAATGACAGCTTTAGTATGTGCACATCTTCCATGAACTGGGCAAAAGAGAAGGTACAACCTGTGCCTGCTTATTCCCACTGGTTGCAATTCTGTGCCTAAGGCAAGTGTTGGCCCACAGGGCAATTTTTAAATAGTGTCACAGTTATGGGCTCTTTTCCTTCAGTTGTCCTTGTCACTGTCACTTCATCTACCTAAATGCAGATGCCTACATCTGACCTT
Organism: Struthio camelus; assembly: GCF_040807025.1. Classification (NCBI taxonomy): domain Eukaryota; kingdom Metazoa; phylum Chordata; class Aves; order Struthioniformes; family Struthionidae; genus Struthio; species Struthio camelus. Next base: position 216,503,846 of record NC_090942.1, on the reverse strand, counting down.
GCTATTTAAATGCCTTTATAGGACAATGGAGACAGACAGACATTTCTGCCTTTCCCTCTCATCCCAGAGTAGACATCTGAAATAGGTCAGATGAATCATGTCTTCGAATAAGAACTTGCCTTCTTGTTGGCACCCATTGACTCTAAAGGGCACCTCGGGACTAGCTCAGACATAAATGCTCACAATACAGGTTTCCAAAATCTGATTAAATGAATCCCCTCTGCAGATTTGTACGCCGCTGAAACAAGTATTCTCAAGCTTATATATTGTACTCCTGCAAACAGGCTTCCCTCCACTTGCTTAGAGCATGGGAGCTTCATTGTCCATCTTGTCCAATAACCTGACTTTCTCAGGTTATTAGAAATTGTAGCCTTGGCTCCTGAGGGCTGAAGAAGAGGCTGTACAGGATCATCCTTATCCAGCCTGCAGAGTGAATTGTTTCATCCTCAGGGGAATGAGATGTCCTGAATTTATTCTATTGCCCCAAGACTGTCCAGTAAAAACAAAATATAGATCTAGTGCTTGAAATCCAGTGCAATAATAACTCTAGGTTCTTAATTTCTATATTGAACACTACTGAACATTTACCAAAAAATACCAAAATCCATTTTCCACACTCTTCACATGTAATGTTCCCTTGCCCTGAAAAGCTCTCTGTTCTCTTTCTTTTATTAAAAATGATGTTTTCTCTTTAGCTGCTTCAGTACCATAGTTAGTTCAGAGCTGACCCTTTCTGTTCTCATTCTCTCATAACATCTCCAGCACATTTTTATTTTCTTCTTTTGTCTTAATAACAATATTCTTTTTACTTGAAAGACTTTCTTACACATTTCTCACAGCTGTCAATAATAAATCACAAAAAATATCCTTATACAGATTGGATTCACCAAAATTTTGATGCCTACTTGTGAGATGCATATTTGAGCTGCCACTGTATTCACTAGAAGTCTTGTCAATACAATTAGAGGTGCCTAAAGAGTGACTGAGCTAACCAGCTAACCAGTCAGCTAACTAGTCGGTCTACTTCAGGGTGACCTGCATCGCTCCCCAAGTAAATCCTACCCATAATGCCCAACAAGGCACCAGGCAACACCCTTCCCCTGCCTGTGCACAATTTGGTTTGGTGGGAGCCAGCCAGAATAACGGAGCAAGGATTCACATGCATGCGAGGAGATGAAATGAAGACAACGCCGTCTATTTTGTAAAAATCCTGGTACCCGTTCTGGCACCCTTTCTTCTATAGTATCTAAATTATTTTGCTAAGCAAAATCCCAAGTGTAGATCTTCTCAGAGATAAACACTAAACCAAGTAAAAATAAAATCATAGTTTTAAACTTTGTTCAGTCTAAGACATATTTAGAACCTGCCAGAGTCCTTATGTGGTACCAAGTGTGCGGCAATGACCCAGAAAGAGAAATGCACATACATTTTTCATGAGGTATGATGCACTGAGGCTGTAAGTTTGAACACAACTTCTGTTCCATATACTACCACTTTTTTCTTGTGACAAACTTCTTTGCTTTAGTTCCCTCAGTGCCTTGGGGAGGAAACAACACTCCCCTGGCTGACAGGAGTGAAGTGAGGATAAGCACATAAAATATGATGACATTGCTGTGCAGGGGACATTCCTGTTCAGGGGAAGGACAAGGGTCAGAAAACATCTTATGCTTACATATCAGGCTCTGAATAAACTGGAACGTGGGGTTTATGCACAGAAGAAGGATGATCAGCCAAAAAGGAATTAATCCAACAATGAGCATTGTTTGGCTTAGCCTTTGTATTTGCCCTGCATATTAAGGCTTTAACCATTGGGCAAACAAAATAATTGCTTCTTAAATTTCTGCAATATTCTTGTAAACAGCCTTACTATTAAATTGATAAATGAAACCTTATTGCCATTGCTACAGCTATTCTGTATCATTGAAAAAAAGCCCCATTTCAGCACAGGGAAACTAAATATGTGGCAGGGGAGGGAGGGGAAGGAAACAAAAGAGGTCTTTAGACCTCACAGCTGTTAGGGACTTTGGAATGGTTCAGGTGAGAGCATTGCCAGAAAGAGATGTCGAACCTGTTCTGCCTCTATATGAAGCATTTTATCAAGCTTTAATGTTTGAATTGTTGCTTGTCAACTTCAATCTCTCTTCTTCTCTTTCTTCTCTTATCAGGAGGCCAAGAAGACTGCATCTTTTCTTATGAACCTGTCACAAGACAGGAAAGTAAGTTTCATCTGCTTTTCTACCACTCTTGCTTCAATTTTTCATTTCATGTTTGATGGGCCAGAAGAGATGTAAGCGTTGCGCTGGCCCCAGATTCTCCATGGCTCCTTTTTCCTGGCTGCTTTGGCTATTGCTGAATGATGAGAAATGTATGTGAGGGTCTCCTACTAATAAATATATTAATTAGTCTGCAAAATATCGACGCATATTTTTTAGATTTACTGCATCATTGTTACATGGGAGGCATTTATTATTTTCATTCTCATAAGATATATGCCTCAGTCAGAATAGGTCATTGCTACAGCAATGCAAACTGAAAATGATCTCTGTTATGGTAGTACAACCCACTGATTTCATTGCAGATGCATTCATATAACTGAGAAGAAAAAAAATAGATCCTGTCTCCTTTCCGTGCCTCATGACAAAGTCCATCTGTGAGCATTTAGGAGTCACTTTGTTGAGCAATAGCAAATATATATACTACCAAATAGTCCTTTGTCTACAAGTGCATACTCTATCAGAGGGCTCTGAACTTTGCATAATAAGCAGTCTCAGTTCCAATTTCTGTATCCATGGCAATAAAAAAATTACTCTTCAATAAAACATACATCTGAGATTTCCTTTCGTACATATAGCTAAGAACTCAGGTTAGTGCATCTTTGGGAATATTTACTGTTATTTCCACTAACGCCATCAAAATATGCCTTTCTTTCTGTTGTTCAGTTAATTACACCAGGCCGGTTATCATTCTGGGTCCTATGAAAGATCGGATCAACGATGATTTGATATCTGAATTTCCTGATAAGTTTGGGTCATGTGTACCACGTAAGTGCTGTTTCATCCTCCGTTCTGCAGCCGAGTTAAATCCCTTGGTGACACACATAAAGTGAATTGCTATGAGAGCAGTGTCCATGTACATTATGTAGCTGTATTTCTCAAAAGCCATTTTTAGACCTGGATAGAAAAAGATAGCGGCCCAGCTGCACCTCTGAGGTAATGTTCTGCAGAGCTGTGTGAAAAAACGGAGTTTCAGTCCCACTGGAAATGCCACTCTTCTGAAACAAGAATAGTATTCCAAATCAGGATACTGAGTCAGGAAAGCAGACTTCCACATTGGACAGAAATGTGGAAAACAACAAACAAAAAAAAGGTGGTGAAGCTCTGGAAAGAATTTGAGTACATTTCTAAGCCTTCTTCAGCCATCCAGGACCCCAGCACCAGTCTCTGCAAGAAAAGCAGGTGACAGCCACCAGCTGACTGTCTAGGGGAGAGATGGAGTTGGTTACACTACTGCTCCAAGGTGTCCATGCTCACCTAGGAGCCCCCTTTGCTGTCAAAAGCTCAAAGGTCTTTCTTTCGTGGCACCTACCCCAGATCCAGGAATGCTGAACTGTTAGCGCCGGGATGTCTCAACTCATGAGCAATGCTCTCATATCTAACATAGCCTGGTGTTATCTTTCCTATTTAAATATCTTAAAAGCTCTAGCATTCTGCTAAACAGGGGACCTTCTAATTACAAATTCAGTTTACAAATCACTTACTCTGTAGTTTTTTAAATGAGATAAAAGTCTGAAAGACTGATAAATGTTTCAGTTTATTAACACAGTATCCACTAATACAAATATGGAATAATTTATAATTAGTGTGGAATTTAGACTATCTAATCTGAAGGTAATATTGGACCCTGGATTTAGCTGAGCATTTATTGTTTGGCTCATTAAAGCTTGTTCAGTGTGTATTGTGGCCTCTGATTGCAATCTCACTTCATTTTAAATTGATACCTGTGCAACTACAGCAGCTTAAAACTGCTAGAGATGAGATCAGAATCAACCTTATAATTAAGGCTGAATTAAATTGATGGTATTACCATTCATTTGCATCACTGTAATGGAGAATAGGATTAGATTCACACTGGAGAGTGTATTTTGTATCTGAGGTTTGTGTATGTTCCTCCTGAAAGTGACCCTCCACTCCCAGATGTGAAACACCTCCACATACAGCAGACCCAGCGTTATCTGCTGAGCAAACCTTAATCGCTGCATTTTGCATGAAATGCTTTTACAGACCTCTTGATTTTCTATCTTTTGTTTCATGCAGATACCACACGACCAAAGCGTGACTATGAAGTGGATGGGCGAGATTATCATTTTGTCATTTCAAGAGAACAAATGGAAAAGGATATCCAAGAGCACAAATTTATAGAAGCCGGGCAGTACAATGATAATTTATATGGAACTAGTGTCCAGTCTGTGAGATTTGTGGCGGAAAGGGTAGGTTGACACCGCTTTTATTGCCCATGCAAAGCGATCTGTTTTTTTGCCCCATCATATCTCAGACATGATGTTTCTGCCAACATATAAAATACCTGCAAAATTGTAATCGGGTTTTTCTAGCCTTACAATGCCTCCACAATTAGAGACTCTGACTTTGAATGACAGCATTGTTGGCACTTTCTGCTCCCAGATGTAGTGCCATGGGTTCATAAATGTAGCCATAGCACCTCCAGTGTGCCCCAAAACAGCCTTCCTTCTTTGGCGTCATTTCAGAGGAGTTCAGGGGCACTCGGTGATGCCCAGCGTGCTGCTCTGATTTGAGCATCTGGCTCAGGGTTTTGGGCTTAGCTCCCAGCCCAGCTCTGATGTAGGTTCCTTCTGTAGCTTAGACCAAGATATTTAACCTCTGTGTTTCTCAGCTTCTCTCTCTGTAGAATGAGGCTAACAACAAACTTACACCATGGACATAGTGTCTAGATTATTTTTTGAGATAGCTTTTGTAAAGCTGTCTTAGGACAGTATTGGGACAGCACTTAGGAACTGCTTTTTGAACATTAATAATTGCAGAATTGCAGACACCTCTATAAGATAGATAAGTGAACTTATCTCACTTTCACAGAGGCAAAAAAGTGAAGCATGAAGAGATTAGATGACATGCCTCAGGTGACACAAGAAGTCTTTGGCACAAACAAGAATTGAATTAACCAGTAAGAAAGTAGACATCCTATTATTTTTATGAACCAGTTTTCCTCATATTTGAAGAACAGTCCCCCCACAAAGTTCATCACAGTTAAACCTCTAGAATAAAAAATAGCCTGCTCCTATGCTTCCAGTATATTCTTTAATATGAGCAGCAAAGCAAAAGAAATACTACAGAGAAGCAGAGCGTGTGCCCCAGGGCCCCCCTTCCCTGGTGTGTCAGTAATGGCTCTGCTTCAGGGCCCTGCGTCGCAGAATTACTTCCCTTCTTTCAGTTGAACTGCAGCCAGCACTGCAAAAATAAACACGTCCTCATCTCTTTCCAACAGGGCAAGCACTGTATACTCGATGTGTCAGGAAATGCTATTAAACGATTGCAAGTTGCACAACTGTATCCCATCGCTATCTTCATTAAGCCTAAATCCTGGGAGCCTCTGATGTGAGTATAAAAACCTTCAAGCATTTTTCTTTCAGTCTCAAATGGCACAACACAGGTCTCCCATTGACATTTTACCTCTTCTCTAAAATCAACAGTAAGAGGAGGTAGAAATAGCGAAGACTTAACTCTCCGTGTATGCCCTCGGCTGTGCCTTGCATGGTCAGATTTACCCTGGAGCCCGGAGGAACCAGCCAAAGCTGCTTTTGAACCTTTCATGTTCGGATCATGCAGTCTTATGTGATGGACTCTGAAAGGATAACCCACCAGTGCTCGGTGTTTTTCCAAAAATGGACAGCAAGATTAGCAAGGCCTGTGCAGCCTCAAATGGCATGGCTTGTCCCATCCATCCTTGGGTGCTCATAGGGTGCAGCATGTGGTCACAGTGCACACGCAGCGGTGCATGCAGAGTAAACCTGTGTCAGACTTTCTGTATTAGGTCAGCTCTTCATTTACTTCAAGGTTCATAAGAGGTGAGGACCTAATGGACTGGAGAGGGGGAAAAATAACACTTAAAAGAAGAAAAGGGAAGGCACCAATGTCACGCTGTGGCCAGGGACCTAATTGCAATACTCAGAAAAAATCCTGGGAGCCAACAAGCAGTTAAGCAACTAAGGCATAAGAACCTAGAAGATAAAAAGGTTATAAGAGGCAGACGGTATATTTCAAGAGCAAACCAAATCAATCTCTCTTCCTTCCTTCAGGAGGTATTTATCAATAATTGTGATGTATCTTTGTTTTTATTCTGACTTTTAACACATCTCCATATGACATTCTCAGTAGCAGATTAGAGAAATATGATCCAGATGACTGAATTATTAGAGCGCACGTGCACAGCCGTTCTCAGACAGTCATTGAGAATGGCACTGCTAAACTGAGAGGAAAACAGAAGTCCTGCAAGCGCATTTCTTAGGCTGTGGCACTATTTGGCACTGCTTGCTGTTTTCATGAAGCACTTGAATGTTGAATTGGATTGTACTTTTGTAAAGTTTGTGAATAGCACAAGGTTGAGAGAGGTTGCAAGCACTTTGGAGGCTAAGGTTAAAATTCAAAGCAAAATCAGTAAGATGAAATTCAGCACAGACAGAGGAGAGAAAATGAAATGCATGTCTACAAGCAGGGAATAATGAAGCTATAGCACGGCAGAAAAGCATCTGGCACTTGGAGTGGATCACACAGGACTATGAATGGAGGGATAATGCTGTTGCAAAAAAGACTACTGTCAGTCTGGGTTCTGTTAACATCAGTGCTGTGTAGGGGCACAAAACACAATTCTGTTTTCTGTTGTTTTACTTGGTGTGGATGAGGCCTCAGCTAGAGCGCTGTGCCTGCTTCTGGGTACCACCCTGGAAATGGCGAAGGAATGGGAGTTGCCTCATCTAGAGGAGAGAAAGCAGAGCACGATCTACAGTAATGATCTTCAGAATGGTTCAAGTTCCGCATAAAATGTGTTGTGATCAATTGTTTTCCATGTGCACCTAGGATAATGCAAGAAGTTATCAATTTAATTTGCTGTGACAGGGATGAAATTTGGTACTCTGTGCTTTTCTCTCACCAAAGACTCTGCAGACACCGAATGATACCATATGTACCCAGCAAAAAATTAAATGTAGGCATCCCTCCTCCTATGACAGATGCGTACCTGGTTATGTTGAAGGCCTACCCACAAATATTGGATCACAGAGCTGGAGACTGTTAACATGCCCCATCCCATGACTGAACAGGGTCCTTTCTAGCCCTGACTTCCGGGGAGGAGGCTGTTGAATGCCCAGGCATATTACAGGGAATCACACAGCATATAGTACATAAAACATCCCCAGCCTGACTAAAGATAGGGTATCCTGCTTTGGATGACTTTTTGACATTTCTTTCAGCCCCTCCAGTTCAGTTACATTCTAATTATTTTGCAGTTTAGAATGGACAGGGTTGTCTAATATCCTAGCTTCTGCATTAATTCATCATTTGTTTTAAAAGAAGTTTTAACCTACAGTTTTCCTGTCCTCCATTATTGCATCTAGCATGATAAAAAAGGAAGTAAATAAATGTGGTCTTTACACTGAAAATACATGCATATTAGGAACAACTGCAAAGGTAGAAATAAAATAAAGGCTTAGTTGATTTGAAGCAAGCATACCAAATCTTTGAGCAGTTTGACTGAAAAGTGTTAAGTAGATGCAAAACATTAGGGCAGTCATCCTCCTATTAAACCAAAGTAATGCTAATATTCCACTTAAATCTAAACAAATTATGCAGAGTTAGTAGAATTTTCCTTGGTGATATATATCAAAAATAACTAGGCTATTCTTCACTCTCCAAATGAAAACCTGCATAAGTATTGATAGTACAGTAGGGACAAAGAGAGTGAAACTTGTTAGATGACCTTTGAATTGTTTATTCTAGGAATGTTCTGCGGAAGACACTCTTAATTAGACTTAATTAAACTCTAAACTTCCGTGGGACAGCAAAGATCCTTGTAGATCAGCACTGTTCTTGCAGTGATATGGTTTATATAAACAAATTGTGCAAACACAGTACAGCTACTCCTGGAAAAAAATGAGAAAAAGTAATAGATTTTAAATTACTTTCTCCCCTACAGCTTGCTATCCACAAGTAATCTTTTTATCTGCTTAATGTGCCTCATGTGCATTTATCTTACCAAGCAGCACCCAAAATTAGTTTCTAATAGAAATAAAAACTCTTTTAATATAACTAGTATCATTCTCTTTTAAGAATTGCCTTGAGAATAACGACATAATTCTGAGCTTTTTGCTCATGAAAATCATTTATTTTATTTGGTAATGTAGTTAAATCAGTCAGGATGTGGCTAAGCAAATATGCGCTCTGCTGCGAACTGTAGAGTAGATTTGCAGCGTGTGGCTACTTCACATTCGCGGGCTGTGCACACGTTCCTGCCCCCTAGCAGATGCAGGGCAGATGATTGCCACAGTTTCATGGAGGGTCAAGCTGTCTCATTTGTACCTTGGGCAGTTTCCACAGATGAGTTGATGCACTGTAAATCCAAATGCTTATTTTTCTCATGGAAATGTTTGTGCAGTCCTTTCTCCTTGTTAAGGGTTTTAACAGCATAGTCTGAGGGAGTGCATAGATGAATGGATATAACCTCTTCCCAGTGGACACTGTTATTCTGCTGTGAGGAAGTTTCATGTAGCATACTGATGCCCTGTGGGAAGAGAAAAAGGACACTTCTATGCCGGTATAACTGTGTTCACTCGTTTTTTTGGATGCGACTGCCACAACACAAAAATTCCAATTCCTAAATGAGAAGGGGATATACTGGTACAAAATCTGTTTGTAACCCTAGATTTATCTGCTGAAACTCTTATTCCTGCTCATGCAAACAAGTTAATGTAATAGGAAAGCAAAGCTGTATCAGAAAAAAAAAAAAAGAATTGGAATGACCAGTTCATCATCCCACCCTTCCTCCCCCACCTCTAAATGACTCCAGCTCACAGGTTTAATCTCAGAGGGGTCCTTGCTGGCACCTCTTGATCAGCATCTCTTTAAAGGGAGGGGCATGGTGGGATCACAGCGATGATAGCTGGAAGTAGGGAAGAGGCCACCTGGTTGAGCTCTTTACTGGAAGATGAGAAAAACCCTGGGAGAGGTACCTGGAGGGGCAGCTCTTTGCAAGCATTTTTAATTCACTGGCTGGGCAGGTCCCTGGCTGGAAGAGAAAAATTTAGAAGGGACCATTACTTGATAGCACTTTTAATTCATCATGACAAATGGACAGTCCTCCCCCCTCTCCATCCTCTTTCCTGAAGGCACAGGATTGGCAGAGGCACGAGTGCAACTAGCATGATTTTACACCAAAGGCAAATCTACATTCTCCAAATCTAATTTAAATTTCTGCTTGTTTCAAAGTATTTGTTATCTTAAATACTTTTTTATATTTATATAGATATAATCTCCTTTGATTTTCAAAGATCTTCAGGAAGACTTCTCACCAGAAGGTGAGGAAGACTTTCTTACCAGAAATAGATTGGGAAGGAGGAGGATGTTGTTAGCACTGGAATATTGGCTGAGTCTCCTTAATATGTGATAATGTCTTAAGTTTGCATACAAATTTGCAGTGCTTGATCCCACTCCAAGACGGAGCTTGGGTTCAATGACTTAAAGACGTGTCCAAGTAGGCATTGCTGATGAGAAGCCTGCCTGAACTCAATTAGATAGCAATCCTTCCAATAAACAGAATTAGAAGCATTAGAAATTTAGCAGCACATCACAGATTTGCATACATTAATCCAAAACCTGTGAATATAATCCATAGATGATTGTCATAAATTTTCAAATAAATCTTTCCTATCTTGCATTCTGTAAATCTATTTTCTGATTGCACTGGCATTGGACTTGGTACTTCCAGAGAGATTTTTTAAAGCAATACTCGCAGTTATATGATTAGTTATACAGACAGATAACCTTAGGGTCATTTCTATAAATACATTTTTGCATTTTGACAACTTACATGGCATTTTTCAGAAACTAGGTAGGAGTTAGCTGTAGCAAGTTCATACTGCTGTGCATTTTATAAATCATTTTTTATGCATCGTCATGCACATAATTTCCTGCATGCATCACACATGTCATACTGTATACAATCCATTACCAGATAATCATATGATTTAGTGTAAGGCATTAAATCCGGTTTATGTAGGATACAGGATGCTCTCTGCTTTCCTAGTTACCTCCGAAAATTTCCCTCATGTTTTTAGAAAAATGAATCCATGCTATGAAAAAAGATAGAGTAAACAAAGTCTATTTGTTACTGATAACTTATTTGCATATCCTCAGGGATATATGTGTAAGGCACTGAATGAGTAAGAGCTTTATTCTTTGGGAGCTGCAGTATACAGTGGAATTAACAACTGAACGTGTTTGGGCAAGACAACTCATTTCTTACAATTATTAAACAATGCCTCTGCTGAAACAGACATGCTCCATCAAATAACAAAACATTTGCAGTAATAGAGTTTGACTGACACTATCTACGTTTTAAGTTTATTACTTAATGCACAGTTACTCTGTGCATTTTAGAGTTTACAAGACACATTGGACTAGGAATCTATGTATTTAATCAGAAAGGGCCAGGAAAGAGAAGAACACAAGCAACTAACTCATACCAGCTCAGCCTGCTGAAAAGACTCAGTTTTATTAATTTCTCATGATTATGTGGAACTCATACCTGTGCCTGAATCAAGATTTCTTTCTGAAGGACAGTGCTTGGGTTCCTCTGGGTCTCTCTGTGGGGTTTACGATGACTCCGGGCTTCCTTCTATGGAGCCAGGAATCTCGCTGTGCTGAATCCTACCTTTAATCATGTTTTCACTGCCATGACCCCAGCATGAGCCAAAAACCAGCTTCCATTTCAGCAATCTGAAAAGTCTTCCTCAGCCAAAACGGCCAGCTGCAGGTGTGGGAGATTGGGAGATTCCTGAAATAGCTTCCACTCGTGAGGCAGGAGCAGCCTGAGAAATATCTCAGATCTCAAGGGTCTCTTGGCTCCCAGACTAACCCAGGGATTCCTGATGCCACACATTCATTTCTACTAGCAGTTACCAGGTTTGGTCCTCATTTTGTCTGGATGTATAGGGTGGTGACCCCAAAACAAAAATTTAGGGGAGAAATGGGAAATGGACATGGGAAAGCTTGGAAATGTAGGTTTGTATTCTATGACAACAAAACTGAGTTTAAAATACTGAAACTGCCCATGAACAGACCAAAGAACTTCAACTCTTGATTCTTGTACCAATCTCAGTGCTGTGATCCTGTACCAATCTCTGTTATTCAGTTGAACATATCTTTAAGAAAGCTATCTGAATAGTTTATTCAAACTCAACTAAGAATCTAAACTTCTTGATACCTTCTGTGTTTCTAGGGAAATGAATAAACGTCTTACAGAGGAGCAAGCCAAGAAAACCTACGATCGAGCAATTAAATTAGAACAAGAATTTGGAGAATATTTTACAGGTATGTATTTATTCAAAACAATTGTTTCCCAAGATATAGCCTGTAATTACATAACAAGTGGGTCAGCTGCATCCCTGGCTTACAAGATGCACACCAGTGTAGTGTGCCTGCAGTAAGGACTCATGGTTTGAGCCTGTTGTTTCCCAGGAAACTCAAGGGGAGGGTAGGCGTTCAACACCTCAGATATTTGATATCCTGAAGGACTAGCTGGGTATGAATTTAATTCCCTCCCTGATCCAAATCTGCTTTGGATGGAGTCAGTTAAAAATATTGCACCACTGCGTTTATTTGTACAGACCAAAGCAGAATTCCTCACTAGCTTAAGGCAAGAGTTCAGGCTATGGCTCATGGGAGGGAAAGAGAAAGGCATATTCTTCCAGACCTGGAAGAGGGCAGGATGTAAGGCCCGCTCAGGTCCCCAGTATTTCCTCTAGGCTGGTTTAGGAAGGTCTCTGCTCAGGGATTGGTATTTAGAGATCCCACTCAGAAGCCCCTATTTGTCCCTCCACAGGCTGACGCCCCATGCGTCTCTCATTGCAGTTCCAGATTGATCCTGTGGGGATAGAGAATTTAAGACTTTAGGCACTGTGCTTTGCGTTGCATTTCCTATATCTTTGGACACACACTGGACCTGATCTAGTTAATTTTACTGGCCAAGAGTGAGTTTATCATAACCAGGACAGGGAAAAAATGATGCATCTGACCCACCCTCTAGTGAAGTAGCTTCGACATCAAACAGAATATAAAGCTTGACTTCCCAGAGTGGGAACCAGCCACACTGCGCTCCCAGGGGACGGAGCTGCTAGCTAAATCAAGTAACCCAGCTTAGTGGTCTCCCTATAAGCAGTGGGATGGATCTCTGTGTTGGGAGGGTGCCACTATTTTGAACTCAGTTGCTATCTGCAGGGTATATGACTTCTCCATAATCAACATCACAGTGTGCTACTATTTCTTCTCATTTCATCCATGTCTACGATTACACTGACAATCTGCTGACACTTGATGTTGTAGAATGTATCAATTAAAAGAAGTATTGATATGTTTCCTTACTGCAGCTATTGTCCAAGGAGATAGCTTAGAAGATATATATAATCAATGCAAACTTGTAATTGAAGAACAATCTGGGCCTTTCATCTGGATTCCTTCAAAGGAAAAATTATAAATTAGCCGCTGCACCTCTGATTACGACGGGAGAATATTTAGAAGAAAACTATAATATACTATTTGGAGGCTTTCCTGTTTTTGTTGCATTTATGTTCTTTGCAGTCAATGTGAATTTTGATGAATGTACAACACAAAAGTGTTTGAAGCCATGAAGGACACTGATGGGTCAAAAGGGTAGGAACAAAAAGACTTCTACCACATAAAGCAAATCTGTTGTGTGCTCAAAGCACTAGTTATAGGTACAAACTTTTGACATGGAGACCCTCTGTCAAGGGGAGCTAGCCACCTACTGTGCCCATGTGGACATTTTGATCGATTTCAATGGCTGAGCTCAGTGTGTTGATTGCTTTACAGAGAAGTTCCCAGCTCTTGAACCTCATATAGGGCTTGATCCTGCAAGGCGCTGAACACCTGACCCCAATTTCTACACATGTGTGTAGCCCGTTGACTTGGAGTCACTTGTGATCCCTCCCTATGCCGTTCAGTCCCATCCGTTCCTTCAGGAATATTTGCGTGCTCAAAGCTAAGCACGGGCTTAAGCATTCTGCTAGATCAGGGCCACATGCACCTTGCAAAATCAAACTCAGAGATCCAGGTCCACTTCCTGCTAAAGTCATTGGTAGGACGGTCTTTGACTTGACTGGGAGGTGGATCCTATTCTAAGCTTGTCATTGCACATTTGTAGTTGGTACACCTCGACTTTGGTAACTATGCACATCTTTTGGTTTCTGAAACCAAGTCAAGCGTTTCTTTTTTTCCCCTTTGGAAACACTATTGCATCAGGAACTAGTAACAGTGTAGTTTATTTTAATGGAGTTTGGGGGTGGGAGAGGATGGAAGCGTTTCACATCACATGTGCACGCAAACGCATTCCCATGCAGACACTCACATGTATGAGGATTCACAGCACCTACGTTGACAAGGAGGAATACAACTGGGAAAAGCTTTAAAATTTTTGATTGTCTATTTTATCGTTTATATTGACAGAAGGCACTTAAAGATGGAATAATTTATAAAAATAAAAATATATTGATGTATAGAAACTAATTTCTATAGGTAAAAATGTTTTTGTGAGATATTTTGTAAAGATTAATTAATTGAGAGATTAAATATTTACACCCTTGTGTGACTGTAAAATGTATAGAGGACCATCAAGTTGCATTATTCCTTTTCTGTAACAGACTCTCTATTATTAATGACAAGCAAGATAATTTCTTAAATTGTAGCTGTCAGATTGTTTTTCTCTCAATTTAATCCTCTCCCTTGCCTCTATTTAATCATGATGAACTCCTGTGGAAAGGTCTCTTGAACTGACTGCTCTGTTGGACCTTTTTTGAACACAAAAGGGTAATGCATCTTTAAACAGAAATGGATGATTTTTCAGAAGCAAAATATCAGTGCTTGAATGCAGTTAATAGTTTCTCTCTTGGAGGGAGTCACACTTCACCTGAAATGGTCTGTGGTTCTTCTTGTTCCTTTAAGGGAAATACCAAAAGCATTTGATCTTTTCTGTCTTTGTAGGCAGGCGGATCACCAGTTAACTTGTATCTTCATTCATTTCACAGTCAACAAGGGTCTTAAAAGTGAAAACTGAGGCAATGGACGTTTGCGAGGGATTTGGGGAAAGTCTGTGGAATTTCAGTTTGCAAGGAAGGGGAGAGGGAGGTATATTTCTTGTTTCGCATCTCCCTTCCTCTGTATACTGACACCATACTTCACTCTGGCACGCAAGGGAACAACTGTAAAAGATATTATAATCATAAGCTGAATTGCCTTTGCGTCTGCTGCTGGACCAAGTTTTGTAGAAAACCCACAGTCTCCTGCCTACTGGGCTGCAGGAGTCTAATATTTGTTACCTGGTGGCTACAGCAACCCTAATGTTTAAGGACGTTGTAAGGGCAAATGCTAAATAGACTCCTCGGTTACTCGTCTATTTGAAGTTTACTTTTCTGCACCCTGTCAAGCTGACAGGTATATCCAGCCGACCTCCACAGAGAGCATGACGCGCTGGATGTTTGTAGAATAGCCACCAGCGGTGACAGGGTTAATGATATGGGCATTTCAGTGGCTCCGAGGAGGCCGCTCACTTACTGCCCTGCTATGATAACTTTGAGAAGTTCATGCTTCTTTTATTACTATTTTTCTTGCCTGGCCAGCACAGATTTGTAAACAAGGGTTTCAGCTGACTCTACAAAAGAGCTTTGTAACCAGAAGGGCTAGAAACTTTTTTTTTTACAACATACAAATGAATGAAAGCTTAGATTTTGGATAATTCTGCAGAAATCCACAGAGTGACCCCAGATCTTTGGAAGCCCTGGATTTTTCCATGCTGGCAAACTACTATTGCCCCAGGTTGGGAAATAGCCCACTTGACCTGAAAAACCAAGTATCCTAACGCAGGAACTTCATTCTAATTTTCAGCTCTGTTTTTAAGCAATCAATCACATCTGCTTCTTTGTTTCTTAGTTCAGCATGCAGCCTTTTTTGGTACTATCCTACTAGTAACTGTTTTGCTTTGTCATGTGCTGTGCTTTACAGTGAACAGTAACACTATGGCTGAGTACAATCAATTTTTCCATCAGTCCTTGGTTACTGTAGTAACATTATTTATTTTTCCCTGTCTGTTGTTTGTGCTTCCAGTTTAGAGTTGCCATTGCACTTCTTCTTCTTCTTCTTCTTCTTTTTTTTTTTAAATAAAACATATATTTAAAAACAGTGCACCAAGAGAAGCAGTAAGAGGTCTTCTTTCCCTTAGGCCTTGTACTCCCATTTGTTTTGTGTGTTGACGTTTTGTATTTCATGTTGCAGCGTTCTCAGAGCTGCCGTTCATTTTTGCATTGCAGCTGTTCAGATCATACTGGGTGGTAGTGGGAGGAGGAAGAGAGACATAAAATTCATGCAAAATTACATCTGATGCAAAAAAAAAAAAAAAATTATCCAGCTCACAAACCACAGCAATTGGCACCTCAGACCGTATTGGTGCTAACATAGCTTAGCGTAATCAGATTCCTTTTCTGTCCATATAAGAGACTTGCGAGTGTCTAAACATGAGACAAATGCAAATGCTGGACCCTTTAGGAAAAGTGCCAGATCACACCCCTGGTGCTATTTCTCATGTTCTGGCACAGAGTGTAGCACTGTAGGGTCTCAGCAGAACCAAAATTACATGGCTTTTTGTCCACCCATGAATGATCACAATGACATCTCGCTAGCTTTGTGCAGATGTGCAATATTACAACCTATTTATTTCTCCTTGCCACAAAGCATCTTCCATGCACTGACTCATTTAGAGCTTTCTTACAGGGCTCAGTGAAACTATGCTCTTTACTGGTCTTACTGTCTGATCATAACCCAGTGAAAGAGCCTTTCTTGCTTAATTCCCCCTTCCTACAGAGGAACCCTGTCCATGCTAGCGCTTTGTAATTTCTTTCGTAGTAAAGGTTGTTTCTAGATAAATATTCTGTGATGTAATTGTGTTTGTAGCTAGCATGGTTTGATGCTCCAGTGTGGATAGGGTCCTAGAAACCACTCTGTGAAAGTCAAGGATAAGAAATCTCTCCATCGCACTGAAATTTCAAATCCTCATCCTGGAGAGCGGTGTTGAACATGAGCTAATAACCACTATGAGCCAGCGACAGTGTCCTAGTTATACAACATCCATCTACCTATTTACATTAGTTTTCTATGGAGAAATTGTTGGTGTTACACTTTCACTGTTATTTGCTCCTCAGCACTTAGTCGACTTGTACTTTTGCTTTGTTTTTTTTTTTTTATTTATTTTTTTCAAATCCTGAAAAGAAGATTCAGTAACTGATAACACCTGTGAATATTTGTAGGGGAAAAAACGTTACAGAGCAAAAGTTTCCATCTTCTTTCTAAGCTGCAGATTTAAAGCCATAATATCTGCCATGTTCACAGAAAGTGGTCTTTTAGTGTTCATAGCTTTTAATCTCAGCGTTTTTTCTCTAGAACATTTCATCTGCTATGTTATGCATGTGGTTCACTGTGCAACTGCATTCATGTGCTCAAGCCCATGCTTTGATTAAATAAATGTATTATGTATTTTACTGTTCCATTAAAAATAAGACATCTTGTCAATTAGCTCAGAAGTAAGAATGAGGTCATAATTATGTATAAAAAAAAAAGTGACTGTATATTTTAGGGCACAACCTAGCATCAAAGCTAAGAGCAAATAACACCTGCAGTCTATCCAACATATAGCTAGTCCGGATCATCAGCTGGTGTAAACCATGGTCACTCCGCTGATTTCAGTGGAGTTCCTCGCATTTACACCATCTGAAATTACATATATATCTTTCCATTTTGCCTACTTTATAGCATTACTGTAAAATGCCAAGGCCACATTATTAAACAAGAGCTCAGCACTTTCCATCATTATTTACTGTTCCTATTACTGCAGCACCCAGAGGGCCTAGTCATAGACGAAGACCCTTTTTGAGGTAGGTGCTGTGAAACTGTTGAACAAAACGACACCCCCATGGGCCAAACACTGTGGCCAGATTTTCGGAAGGCTTCAGCCCCACCACCGTTTCACCAAGAGCAATAGGAACCACTGCCTTGTTGGCCCTTTTGAGAACCTGTCTTTCAGGTGACGCGAGCAAGATGCGACCTCTCATCCCTCATGCAGTGCTAGCAGCTTACCCCGTCTGGCCCTGACCTACAGCCCAGGCAACTTCCAGTGATGCCCTGAGGTAAAATAGCATTTTGGAGAATGGGCTGTAGCCAGAAACCTAGGTCTTAAAAAAAAAAAAAAAAAGTTAAAAAAAAAAAAAAGCAACACTGTTGGCTCTTAGTGAGATAGCAACCTTGTAATTTCTGGATTTGTGCTCCTAAATTTGCGTTGGCCAGTCCGAACTTCTGAGTGCAACAGCCTGTTTTCAGGAGGCCACTTCTGTCTGACAACACTGGCCAGCTTGCATCTCTTTAGCAGGATGTTTCTCAATCCAGCTGTAGTTTGGGGTACTCAGAATCTGAACTGGAGTTTACAAAATACACTATCGAGCTTACACTCCTGTTTATGTGTAAATACTCTGCGCATCCATTCCATTTGTGTAAAGAATAAAGCACACACAATTATAAAAATTAATATGTATATTTCATACTAGCTGTGTCCTTGCTTATTTATTCCGTTCCAAACCCTCAGCTGTGGTTCAGTTGTAAATGCTTGATAGAGTGTTTATAAATATGTCATGAATTTTATTATAAAATATTAATATTAAAGCATTTTTACACTTTATAGCAAATGGCTTCTTCACAAGGCATAATTTGTCTTTTTTTCTTAAAGCAAATTACTAAAAGCGAATGAATATGCTCTTAATATCTCTTGAGAGAGAACCACATCTATCACATAAGACAAACAGAAATCTGGAAGCGGGAAGGACCGAGGATACAGAAACTCTTTTCTTTCTTGTATTTATTTCTCATCTTGAATTAACAGTGACTTGAAATTAAATACTGAGAAGATTCAGTCTGGTCAAGCACTGCTACTTTTTCCTCCCTCACTTCTTCTGCTGTGTATTGGGTATCATCAGCATCCTGGTCAATAGTCAAGAGTGGATTTTTTTTTTAATTAAAGAATTGCTCCCTGTTTCTGGCATCACAATGTAGCCATTGGGCTAAAGTTTGTAATAGCTACATGCTTATAAGCAGGTTAGTGGAGCATAAACTTCATTTGTGCTAGGGGGTCCTAGCAGGCCAAGAACCTTGGCTTTTGTCCATCCCAGGAAAGTCTTTGCAGATGGTTTGCCAGGCTCCAGGGAGGCCATGTGAATTTTCCAATTTTCTACAAAGGCAGAAACACAACAGGGACACTGCTTTTCGTAGACAGACTGCGCTGAAATAGTTCAGACTGCAGAGGACCATAGCGCTTCCATATGGCTCTGGGAGCCATAACTGACACTACAGGGAGACGAAATCTGTGCGTAGAGTTTTACGTGCATAATCACAAGGATGGTTAATCATCTAAACACTCATTGTGATTCTTTATACTTCCTGAATTGATTCAGAAGAAGGAAAGACTCCAAACAACACATTGATATGCAGATGATAACTTAAAAAAAAAGTAAGTTAGCAAGTCATTTCTGAGATAGCAGTGTGTTTACTGAGAGATTTTTCACAGCAGTGAGTTACTGGTCCAACAGTCTTAGCAACGAAGTGGAGTTCCTTTCCAGAGCAGCGCTGTAGGAGGCAGACCACAGACTCTCATAGATGCTCTTCGTTACAGCCCCAGCACCTCTTGAAGTAATTTCCTCTTCTTTCTATCTCTAGGCAAACCTAAACTAACTCCCTGGACTACATTTTGCAAAAACAAGAGAAACTTGGAAAACAGTCCTTGCAAAATGCCTGGGAAACAGGAGTTATTTAAAATTTCAGGAACCTAGACATGCAGTGAATATCAGTTCAGGCATGGGCAGTGCACCTTGCTGGCAAACTGTCTCATCCAGGCATCAAGTATGTAAAAAATGTGGAAAACCCCTCACTCATACCAGTGCAACTACAGTCTATAGTTGCTTAGTTGCTTAGTTGCATAGTTGCTTGTGATGACAGAAGCATGAAGTTTCCCCAGTGGAAATAAAAGCACAGTCTAGTCCATGGTAGCTGATGGTTCATATGCAGAAGTAAATCTAAATAAATGAAGGGACCCAAGATAACCATTCCAGCAAACGTATATGTGTGTGCATGCACGTGTGTGTGTGTGTGTGTGTGTGTGTGTGTGTAAAAATCTTCATCTTCTTCTCTGCTATGTTAATATCCCACGACATCTGCCTTTTCCAACAGTCACTTCACACAGCCAGCCACATATCTGGACTCAGCTGTCCAGTCGCGCCCTGTGGCTTGAAGAACACTGTGTTCCAGTTTGAAAAATTAATTTGGATCAGAGTTACAAATTAGGCGGGCACTACTGCTATACGTGGCCAAGTACCTTATCCCTCTTGGGAAAGTCGTTTCACACTGACTTTCGAAGGAATGTAGGTACCTACCTGGCATTGGCAAGTTATTCATTTCATTATAATCATAGCGTTTGGGAGCTGGCATGTAGCAAGGCAATGACACCTGGATCCCCATGTCACCTGTGAGATGGCAGCAAAATGGAGCTCTGGTTCCTAAATCTCTAGGGCACATTTCAAACCCTCTTCCTCACCACCAATCTGCACAGCAGTCTTTGCTATCAAAAATCTCAGACAATGCAGGAACAGCTACTGTGAAGCTCTGCTGTATCAGGACTTGCCTATGGTCACATCGTAAAGCCCTTACCTGTAAGAAAGGTATAACAAAGGCTGCAGAAGGGGGCACTTTGGGTTGATTGGCAGGGTATGGCGCCAGTAAAACAACTGTAGCTGAACTGGTCTGTAGACCAGCTTAGAAAACTGTGGACCAGAACAAAGCTTCCCTGCTAGATGGAGAAGGAAAGGCTGTTCTGGACTGCACCCCCACTGCTGCAATCTCTCTTCCTGATAGAGATGTTTCCTCCTTTACATGCTGGGGAGCTAATGGTGCAGAGTACACCAGGGAGGCCGAGAATGGTGCCCAGAAGATATCTAATTTTAGTCGGCAAAGAAGCTGAAATATTTGCTACAGAAACTCATTAATTACTGTCAACTGCTTATGAGCCCTCGATCAAAGCAGAAGCAGGTGGTAGTAACCAGGGAAGATGAATTCAGTCTTATACATTGTTAGCAAAATGTCAATAGGGCTGTTATAACTTCAGTAGAAAAGTAGTACACAGCTGGCCTGCATACTGTATCAATTGATTAACTGATGCCCCAAGATAAACGACTAGCTTGAAATTGGGGGTTGCTCTGGTATCTGAAGATAATTAACCTAAACTTTCTTAAGGTTTCCCTTCCACTCTCACCCATTCCCTGGGACTGACAAAGAATTTGCGTTGCTGTAAGGTCTAGAAATGCAATAGGGGATCAGTTAGAAATTGAAATGTGCAGATCTCTTCAAGCTGCAAAACACTGGGATGGGCTTTAAAGGTAGCTGGCAGTCTAGAGTCAGCAGTGCCTCTAACAACGGCTCCCATGAAATCCCGGTTGCAACAGAACCTTCATCAGTGACACCTCTACTGGCACTGCCCAAGCCCTGCCCAACCTCTGCAGGGTAGGACCACCACCCTGGCAAGCAGATCTGAAAATAAATCATGCCAGGCTTCAAGAAACCATCTTTTTAAGATCCCCATGACTTCTTCTCCCTTTCTCCCAAGAAAGGGACTTGTCACTGTGCCATCTGCAAAAGCAGTTAGTCAAGGGGCTGTCCAATATCTTTAAAGTCAAAGCATAGGGCTAAAATGTCACACTCAGCATCATGTTTAAGCGCTGCGAGTATCAAACCTATGTCAAACACCCATTTATTGCTCTCTTTTTTTAACAGAAAATGTTTTGAAGGCTGTCATGCCAATGACTCATAGAATGAATCTAAAGGATCTGACAGTAGATGTTTGTTTTATAATCTTGCCATCGCGCATGTGCAATAGCGCTTTTGAACAGGCTTTGCTGAATGCAGGAGTCACCCCAGCACATCATTTTCCCCAGTGGTGGTAAATCCATTGGCTGTGTTTTGCCTGCTTGCATGTGATTTCCTGAGATTCATTTACTGAGTAATGGCAATACACCTTCAGTAAAATATTAGACAAATATTTTCTAAGCTTTAAACTTGCCCTAATCTCTACATAATCCTTCTTTAATAGAGCTGGCATTTGCTGTAGATAAATATGTTTATTAGCTTGCAGTATAATCTCCCAGGCAGTGTATCCAGAGCCTCTTTTTTCAATGGAAACCACATCATCACATTTTAGAGCTACTAAAGGAGCAAGAACGCCATACAGTATTCTGAGGCAGCGAGTGCTAAATAGGGAAAAGCCCTGCAGTTCTCTAACTCTGAGACAATTGGCAGAGGGGCATTTCCAATTAAGTGAGCTCAGGTGTTAGCCTGAACTTGGTGGACTGGACTTGGGGAATGGGAGTTGCTGCGGTGTCCAGAACCTCAGAAAAGGGAATACTACCTTATTCAGATGGACTAATGTGTGCCCAGGGTGGACAGGGGGACGGTAATCTTATCAACTATAGCAGACACTGAGGCCTTAGGCCCCAGATGCAGTTGACAGAGATGTGTGGTGAGCAGGAAGGTCTCACCTTATTTAGTGCCTGCTCCAGTCTGTTCACCAGCAGCTACAGTTCATCAGTATCTACAGATGGACGCTAAGGGCCATCTGAGCATCCTTGGTGAACTGGTGACTAACAATTTCAAGGCATTAAAGAATGTGAAGCAAAACACTAGGGGCCAGGCAAGTGGTAATTCATAGGCCTATAGGGAGAAACCCATCCGTAGTGGAGCATTTGCTCTGGGAAATAAACCCTCAGACATCACAAATCTCTGCCCTAAATATAGCAGCTACCTTCCTGGCCCAACCGCATGCAGAAACCAAGGCCTGAGTGCACCACTGTGTGTGTCTCAGAGGGACTCGCACTACCAAAGCATAACTTGCTGCTCACAGATGCTTTGTGAAGCACCCATCCATACCAGTGTCGCAAGCCAGCTGCATCAGCTGCACAGAAGAGCTTCAAGGCTTGCTCTTCCCCACGTGCCCGCACACGCACACATGCATACATACACGCACGTAGTCATTGCAGCACGGCTTTCCATCCGTTCCCACAGTCACATACCTTCAAAAAGAGCCGAAGCCCCATGAGAGCATGAAGGGACTAGAGGTGGCCCAGAGAGACCATGCCTGAGCCCTGGGAGCAGAAGGGCCCTGACGCCGTGGGAGCAACTGTAGCATGGGCCATTTGGGGACTGGTTCTGGCTGCCAGTGTCATACCTGAGCCACTACCTGACAAATACTTTGAGGAGCTTGTATTAACTGCCAGGAGACACCTGACTCTAGTGAGTATGGTAAAAATGTCCCCACCAGTAGCCTTTGGCTAATAATATGCAACTATTATTGTGAGCCCTTCGGTAATATGGAGCTTATACGCAGCCATAAGGGGTCCCTCTGCCTTCAGCCAGATGGCAAAAGCAGCAAGGGACTTGAATGCTGACCCAAGCGGCATTAAAGCAGCTGTCGTGGCACATGTTTGGCTGCAAGTGCTGCAGCCAGCAGTGCAGTATTTCTCTGCCTAGACTGTGAGCACCAGTTTCCCTCCTACAAAGCTCAGGCGCACAGCCCAGAACATCAGTGGTGTTTAGACTCACATGCTCTCAAACTGCAGATTTGCACAGGGCAGCTCCTCAGTGTCCCTTGCATAGGTGCTCAAACCGCATGTATCTGTTACAGGACAGCCCAGGGCAGGAACTGCATACAATGTATTTTGTAAATAGCTGTTTTGAGGCTCGCAGTGCAGTGAAGCTACCTTCTGGATCTCTGGATTCCTGCCTGGCTGGAAAGCTTTTGGGAGGCAAGGGGAGCATACACATACAGACACCAGTATCTCTGCGAGAGGATGCCTCCTCCTTCATTCGAGTAGAGCCATTGGGGTGGTTGAGGTACGTGTTGTTTAGGAATTGATTCTCTTGATAGTAGTTGGAGATGAGTCTTCCCAAACTGCACATAGTAACACAGCCAAAGATTTGTATTTGCCCTAGGTTAGGTGCACTGTCTGTTTGGGATATGACTGAAGAATTCACCTCCATATGATATTTGTGCACGGTGCTAGAAAGTAGTCAAGCTACCTCACTCTGTCCCATTAGCCTTTGTCTCTGTTGTGCTAGAACAACGTACTAAGTAAGAAATAATTTAAACTATAGACCTCCACTGAGAACTTTTTTAGATGGAGGCAGAAAAAGTGGAATCAAGAAACCAAAAAACATGACAGTAGAGTGAACTTTTCATTGCAAAGGCCATAATAAATGCCTGTGTTTGAGCAGAAGAAGAAAAAGTATGAAGAGAGAACCTGGAGCTGAGAAAAACAGGAGAGCCTAGCCACAGAGGAAGAGCTTAGCCATGCGGAAATCAAGGAGGAAGGGGGCTGTGAAGCTGACAAAATCACAGAGCCTGAGGATATTATCCTAAGTGATATCAAGAGTTAGAACTGCTCACAGGGAGCATTAATCTTCCACGACAATATTTTCTTCTGGTTCAAGAAAAACAAAGAAAAGTCTTGATAAGCATAGAATAAAAAATGGATTAAGGTGCGTGGGGCTACTCTTCCTGTTTATCCTCTTTCAAACAGGAAGAAGGATCGCTGCGTGTTTTCCTTATACCCCGGCACAGAGCTGGCTAGTTAGCTGTGGGGCTCCAGCCACAGCAGCTGCAATACCCCGCTGAGTAGGAATGAGTGAGGACGCAGAGCTTTGCTGGGGGTCCGCCATCCCCAGGTGCCCTCTAAACCAGGGCTGGGTTTTTGCGCATGGTTAGCGGGCTTCTCCGCACAACAGGTTTGCTAGTCTCTCAGGTCTACCTTGCTCTGGATGTAGTTCACAGTACTCGTGCGTGACATGTGCTGTCTCCAGGAGCAGCGATCCCCACACACAAACGTCGGCATCATTTGCCCTTTGGGAATGGAGGGGTGGTAAGTAGCAGTTCTACAGCATCAAGTCCCATATGAGCTTTAAATCTAGCCGTACGGCAAGATTATGGAAACTGGGAGAGGGGAGAGGGGTAAAAGGACCCTTTCCTAGTTTTGCGCTAGCCCAGCACTCTGAAGCTGGAAGGCTACACGTTCTTTCAATGTGATTCCACTTCCAGGTCACATGAGTAAAACGTTACAGTCACCCACATGAATCCATTAAATGGCAGCCGTGCTGGAAGTTAGCCAAGGCAACATGCCAGTATCCTCTGCTCTTTCTAACTAAGAGACCTCCTTCTCCTCAAAATATAAAGTCAGATGCGCTAATACATGCTTTCAGTCCCAAACTGGGGAACTGGTGCTGTGAGCCACTCTTGCACGCTTCTCATCGCTTCGTGATATTTCACCAGGTACAGGGGTTACGGCAGCGTTGCAGGTATTATACAATTTGTATTGCACAATTTGCTCCCCGAAAGAGGCCATGAGCAGTGAGGACAAGAGCAAAAGCGCTGAAGGGAAAAAGCAGCATGAAAAGCTGATGATTTGGTAAGCGCATAAAAAGTTGACTTGATGACAGCAACAGGGCTTTGATGAGAATTGTCCTAAAACCATACCTTTCCAGCCACTTACATCTTCACATTTTGTTCAAACTGTCTGCTGACCCTGCTGGTCGTGCGACCTGTGTCAAGTACACAGCCAAAAATAGTAAAAATAATAATAACAATTGTAATAATAATAATAAAAGACTTTATGCCCAGTTTGAAATCCCAGGTGTTTGGCTGCATACCAGATGGCGGTGGAAAGCTGAATGTAGTAGAACTTTTTATGGAGAAATAATGCCCCAAAATGTCAGGTCAGAAATGTCACATATTTTGACAATCAAGACGCAGAATAGATCTTGCCAGACTGATAGATCACAGCAAAACATTTCAGACCACAGCTAAACCATGACAGCTGGTGATTCCTTTTTTTAGTATAAAAACACCACTAAAAAAATCTGTCTTTTAGTCTGGGTAATTTTAGCTTAGATGAACCCAGTGTCTGATGGAAGAAAAATGTTTGTTCCAAACATTGTGACCAGCTTTGCCCAGATCCCTGAGAAGTTTCTGCAGTGGAATATGAAGTTTTTTATGTGGTATGGGCACTGACTTGACAGAGAGAGATTTGTGAGTCGTCAGTAAGAGAACGTATCATAGTTTTACACAGATCAATTCCCATCAAGCAGTGAAAGTAGGAAATAGATTACAAATTTGTTACAGAGTAGGGACTAGAAACTTTTACCACCCAAATGGTAAGGAGTATTTAAAAAGTGAGCCCAACAACTTCACTTCTCAGGAATGTTTTCTTTAGTCTGAATTCCCTTTGCACACCCATCGTTGCCTCTGAATTTAGCAGGAAGCAATGTTTCTTACAAATGAGCAATATCTCTCCCTACTCAGCAAAGGTAGCCAGTGTGAAACCCCTACTTCTTCCTGAAAAAATCTCATAAGTTAAAGACCACCCTGCAAAATTGTTTACATTTGCATCTCACCTCTAGCACAAGTAAATTTGCCTTCCCACACTGAATACTGATATGTTTTCTTGGCTGTTTTTTCTTACTTTTGTGCTACAGTCATCATGAATATGGAAAATAATTGAAGAGGCCCCAAAACAATCTTATTTCAACTTTTTCATCTGAGGTCACAGGAGGACAGTACCATAAATTTTGACCTCCGCATTTCCAAACACAGGGACTGATAGAAGAATGTAAAAAAATGCTACAGCAATACCGTTGGCCAGGCCCTGTAGACCATGTGCATGTGAAGGATGCTAATGAGATTTCAGAAGCTTGAAAAAAGTTTCAGAAAATTTCAGCAAGATGTTCTGAAAAAGAAGAAAAAAATTGAAAATGACAGGCATAAAAAAATCTAGCAAAATAAAGATCTATTGAAAAGTGCCATTTTTCATCAGAGATCAAGCGAAGCTTAGTCTACCTATATTTTTGTTAGCAACAGTACACTTTTACTGTTTCTCAGTTGGCTTTCAAATATAATAATAATTTTATATATTTTTCTGCCAAAAATTGCCTAACAAGCTGCTTTTTCAGCAGAGGAATGCAATAAAAAAGTGCTGTTTATCTATCTCACATTTTTGAGCTGTTAAACTTTTCAACTAATAATAAAAAGTGTCAATCATATTTTTCACTGAGGAAATATGGTCCTGGTTGTATTCAGGTTATCTCTTTTGTCAGTTACTGCTACCCATTAGTGATACAGTAGTGCCAGAGCTGAGGGCAGATTTCAGATTCAAGTTTTCCAGGGAAACTTAAGACTAAAAGTGGTTGGAATTCTAGTTGCTGGCTAAACACTCATGAACTTTTTTTTAATAAGGAGCTGGTCATTTTAAAGGTGATAGTATTGCTCCTTATCAGTCGTGAAATTCAAGTGCTTCAATCTGATACGTGAGATCTAAAGCACAGCAGTCAGGAGGAGGAGACCTGTCCAGCTTCTCCCTCATGGGACCAGTCCTGGCCTCAGGGTGATTCTTGTTAATTTTGTTGATATGTTTGCTTACTATTCTTTAAAGCTTCCTGAAAATTCACAAAACACTGGTCAGGTGATGCCATTACTAGAAAATAGCAGGAGGAAGAGAGGAAAGGTAGTTGAGAAGGTAGTTACCAAAAGTTTCCCAAGTACTAATTAGCTCTAGACACTAGCAGTCCTGTTGAGTCCACAAGAACAGATAACCTCAGGACACCAAGAGTTTGCCAAATCTGTATATGATCACTAGCACCCTCTAGCACCTACAAGTGATGGAGTGGACCACGTCTGAAAGGGTGGTGGCTGCTGTACTCATGATTGTAGACATACCTGATAAACCAGAGGACTTTTTAACTGAGGGTTTTTCCAAACACCTACCTAGAAGTCACTAGCACCTCAGTACAACCTGCACTTCTGAGTACACAGCTGGGGTTTGTCTCCCAGCTGCTGCTCCAGCCAGGTAGTTTTGAGTGAGTGCATGCATTAACTATGTGAGTGAATAAATAAGAGTGTTCTGTGAATTAACTATCTGCTCTTAATTATAACAACTTAATTCTGTTAACTATGACAGATTATTGCTAACAGAATCAAGTATCCTCAGAAATATTCGTTGTGATCTGTGCGTCTTCATCAACTCAAACCCTTGTCAGGGAAAAGGCACTTTACAGCCACATGAATGGCTGTAGCATATCCTGTATCCACAGGAGCAAATGTTAGGGATTTATCAGCTATGTTTATTATCAACTATGTCTATCCCAGGAGCATTTAGAAGCCTCAGCCAACACAAAGTCCCATTATGCCAAACAAGCAGTGTAACACAAAGGCTAAAAAACATGCCACGTCCTGAAAATATTATATTTTAAAGTAATTGAGATCAACAAAGGCAGGCATATACAATGCAAGATAGAGGGGTCTGAACAGGAGAAGATGGTAAGGTTTCCAAAGACGTTTTGATGCCTACTTATTCGTACAGTTGTTCATCTATGTCTGATAATACCTAACAGTGAAGATCACCAAACTACTGGGGCTGTCCTCCCACAGTCACTTCTTACAGTGACAGCATCCGCTTAAGCAATTGCCTCTCTCTCCCCCTCCATTTTCTGCATAGTCATTTTTAATATGAATGAGCTCTTGAATTGGTTCACCCCACAGCCCCATGAGTAGCTGTACTGGGAAGGAGTGCATGAAAGAGGAGGGCCGAAACTGGGGGCAGGCTTTTAGATGTTTTCCAGACACCTACAAGTTACGAGGTGATGCATCTCTAGATTTAAATACTCCTATGAATTTGAGTATCCAACACTTCTGGCAAGCTCCCTCCCTGTGGGCCCAGCCACACACCACACCCAAAATAAATCTTCTCAAAAGCAAAACAGTTGCCCAGAGCTTTGTGGATCTCATGAAAAGCACCTAATCCCCTGCCATACCCAACAAATACTAGCACTACTTACAAAACGCGACTGGATGCCCATCTGTGCTGAATCCTATGGAAAATCAGATAATCTACGGAGGACTGACAGAGGTCCTCTTTGGGGCTGAGCTAGGAACTGATTCTAATTTGCACTGCCTGTCTTTGTAGTTTAGCCAGAAAAGACAACTGTCCTGTACCTTCAGATGAGATCAAATGATGAAGGAAGAGGAATTGACCTCTGCTAAGTATTCTTTCCCCTCCACCTCCTTCAGAAAATTAGAAGCACCCAAAGAGGCCTATGTTTTTATCATATCAGAAAGTAAACTCCAAAACTGTAATCCACAAGTTTTGAGCGAGTGAAAAGAGTGGTGCCTCTAAAGTTGTTGAGCATAGGATTATGGGGGGAGAGAAAGCTTCAAGGCAGGAGGAGAAAAATACTTTATATTTGTAACTATAAATAGAAAGCAATCCTAAGTCACCTTATAACAAGAATCTTCTTAGGTTCTGTGTTTGCATGAATTTTTAATTTTCCTTATAACTTGGCAAAGTTCTTTGAATGACATCCTTGCAATGGCTGCCTGCTTTGTGAAGTCTCTGGAAACCTAATACTTCCATAGAGAGTAAAATAATTGAAAATTTAAGAATAGGTCACAATATACATCTATACTCTGATCCTGAAAGATATTTTCATGCAGCTTTTATACTGCTAGCGTTCCTTAAATTTATGCAAGCCAACAGACATCCCTAGTTTCTTGTTTTCTTAGTACCAGGGCGGTTCCTCATGTGACAGGGTATCTCTTCCTGGGGGTTTTAGGAAGCTCAGTAACACATGCTCAGTGGCTTCATTTCACAGTGACCTCAACAGCTCGTAGCAGTTCAAGGATTAGTTATCTTTGCAGATCAACTTCTGTTTCAATTCCTCTTTGCAGCAAAGATGCAATCATGTCTTGCAGGAAATATAACAGGTACCACCTTGGCAGTGATGACTCAAAATGCAAAATATAGACATTAATGGAAAAAAAAAAATCAGGGTTGAGGAAAGGCTGTATGGGTCTTTATGAGCATCATTGCTTTGGAAATGTTTTCACTTTTTACAGGTATTCACCTACAAATGTATCCAGCCACTGCAATTGCTATTTCTTCTTTCCTGGCCATTAAAAATCCACGGGCCTGTGGCCATTGGCCTCTCTGGAGGCAGGCTCAGTCTGCAGATAGACTATCTAACAGTCACACCTCCTTTAAATACCACATCAACTGAGAGATCAGAGGTCAAGGAGGAGGTGGGCACTGCTCTGCCAGACCCTGGCTCTGCGTTTCTTTGTCGCCACTCTTTCACCACTGAAGTCGTGGCTCTAATGCACAGCCTGAGAAAGGGCAAGATCATGCACAGGTGACCCTAGCCCATGACTGTCAAAAATGTGCCAAGGTACTTTTGTATTAGTATGCTGCTGAGCAGTGCTGTCAGAAATCACATGATTCTTTAGATTTATTAAGTTAGATTCGAAGTGAGTTAACATGATGCTTCCCATATTGAAAGATAATATACAGGTTGTTCGGGTTGTTGCCTTTTTTCCTGGCACTAAGAGAATGATGCTGTATCTCTTTCTTGGCTGTTTCAGCAACCAGTTCATACCTCTTCCCTCTGGACATCGCTGAACTAATGCTATTTCCATTACAGAGCTCTCTTGCTATTAAAAGAACTCTCTCTCTGGCTCATCTATCTCCACTCTGCCCTGCAGAAGATTTAGAAATCAGGGATGATCTTGTTAGGTAGATGATGGACTGAAACTCAGATTTTGACTCTGTTCTGGCTTCTTTCCATATCTCAGGTTCCCTATCGGGAATACATAGGTGCTAAAATTATCTGTCCTGTCACAAGAAATTCATATTTGATAAATATTGATATGTTGATATGAAATATAGACAAATGTAAAAGGAAAAAACAAACAAAAAAAACCCCAAAAACAGGGCTTAGGCAGAAAGAAGCCTAAGTCTTGCTTAAAATTCTCTCTCATGTGAGGTGATAGTGAATAAGTGAGAAAAAAAATCCTAAGTCACTTTTGGTGTCAGTTCTATCCAGACTCTTATCCAGTGCACATTGGTGGGGTTTCTGATTATTAAAAGCTCTCTTGCTGTCACCCCATGCAACCACTAACTTGTGAAACCAAACTTGCACCAAAGCATAGTCTCAGTTTTCAAATACTGAGCACATTCTGCACAGTATTTTTAGGCCAAGCCACATCAGTTGCAACATTTCAAATATAATTAACTCTCTCACCAGCTGTAACATTTTTTGTATTTATCTAAGCCTCATTCAAAAAGCTGAGAAAATTCTGCTCTTGAAATAGTCTACCCTTGAAATAGCAACAAATCTGAGCAAAAACATATGCAAGCTGATCCAGTCAACAGTAAAGCTGTATACATTGGCTCCCACGTTCATTTTCAATTACTGCATTGCCTTAAATGAAGAAAAGAGTGCACTAAATGTGCAAATACGATGGCTTTCAGTTTTTGGGGAGTAGCAGATGTTGCTTTTCCAGCCTGCTGGTGAGCAAGGCAAGCAATGCAGAGGTTGCTGCACCTTTCTGGAAGCACCCACCCTGAAAACCCTTTTGGCTGTCACGAGTGAGGGTAAAAGACTAGATGGGCAAGGCCTTATTTGCACTTAGTTCTCAGAGCATGTTGGAGCTAGCCCATAGCACAAACATTTATGTGGCTTTGAAAGCAAACATGCTCAAGAAATATGTCCAACATGTGTGGTGCCTGCAGGAAACAGGATAGGGAAGAGGGACAGACTCCTGCCAGACGTGCCACTTTCATGTCATTAGGAATCAGTTCAGTTTCCATCTTCCAATGCACCATGGAGGCTGAACTGAAGTGACTGGTGGAGCACAAGCTACCTGGCAGTACTTGGGCTGGGCTAGGCTTGGAAGTGAAGCACCCAGAAACTGCCACCATCTCTTTGGGAAGAGAGATGGATCCACTAAATGGTTCAGATACCTTGAACTTGGACACATGCAATCTGTAAGGAATGACAAGGCGGAAAGACAGCTCCTGGCTATCCCAGATGCCATTTACTGTCATGGGGCAAGGACTCAGTTATGATTTTTTTCCACCTACAACATCCTGAGATGGTAATAACAGTCTTGGTGCATTAATATGACTGAACAACCTTATGACATAATCTGCTTTCTTAGGTGAAGCTTACACGGCTATTGCCTAGGTGTGTGGGTAGAACTAGCAGCAATTGATGCTTCTGGTTTATACTGCCAAGAAGTATTTGATAAAAAGGTTACAAATATTTTCCAGTATTAATCTTCCATGTCAACAGGTGTTGTAATTTCTATTGATTGCTTCCTCATTAGTGGAAGGCAAGCCACAAGATGAAGCAGATAGATAGTCACGACTGGAAAAGGAGAGTTTCTGTAAGTCGATTTCTCTACCTGTAACTCTGCTCCACATTCAGAAGATTCTGACTCTTTACAGAAATCCTGAACTTTTCAAATATTTGTACCTCTCATTTCAACATCTAGTTGATTATACTCGAAAAAGCTAAGAAAACGTCTTTCATGTTGACTCAAAATGCCACGAGTAATGCTATGTGACATTTCTGTTTTTAAATGTGACTTCTGCCATTTCATACTACACTTTTTGCTTTTTAAAATCTTTCTCATATAAGTAGAATACATGAAAATAATGTCATGTAGTTAATCTTATTTTTAAAGCTTTCAACTGCTCACCAATCTCCCCCTGACCCCTGACCTTGATCATTACCGAGCAATGTATGGCCATCAGTCTGGTTGTATTTTAGTTCCAGCAAGGATTTTGTAATGAATTTTAGCCACTTATTAACATTTTCTGTGTTTTCTGTGCACCTGCACCCCAAGAAAGGGTGACAGCAATACTCAACTTCCCCATATTTTTAGTTTTCTTATAAGTGCACAAGCACTGTGAAACAAAGATGGGCTGTGAGCACGTGTTTCCACAGCTCCAAGCAGCTGGAGCTGTGATCTCTACTGCGATCATTAGGCATTGCTGTTATAGAAACGATAGTGTTCATGCACTGCCTGCGGGTGTGTTATCTTTCACAGAGCGGGAAAAGACTTATGGAAACAGACTGAATTATTACTTTCCATGTGTACATGTTGCAGAACTACCTCATTTACTGTATCGTATAAGTGCAGTCCTGATGTAATAATACACACCGGCAGAAATCATTGGTAAACTCTGCCAACACGTTAACCTCAGATCTGCATCTGTCCATTTATCCTCTACATTCATCAGCGAAGAGGATCAGTTAGGTTTGGATGGGACCCTGGTGATCACACAACAAGCCCTACCAGTGCATCCTCAATTAAATTCACGCTGCTGTGCTTTTAAGAAGCAGGTGAGCTGAGGAGAGTGGAATGGTGAGGGGAAACATCAAAAGGAAATTTCAACTGTACAGTGACTTTCTTTGGACTACGAGTCCATTTCCAGATTAATTCCGTAGGAGATCAATTACTATATTTATTTAAAACATGGACTAGATAGAGCCATGGAAAATGCATCAGAGAAGAACTACGTTCCGGAAGGATGGAGTAGGAGAACTATGAGGTTTGTCTGCACTCTGATTCTTACTGATCATTTTCTTCTCTTCCTGTCTGGAAATAGGACAATATGCTGCACTTTCTTAGAGAAAGATTAAAAGAGAAAAAGGGAAAATAATTAATGAAATCTCTTTTTACTATAACAAGGAAAAGCTGTCTCGTGAGCAACTAAGAAAAAAGGAGAGTTTCTGAGCAAGATGTGAACAACTGTATAAAACAAGACTATATCTCCCGGGCTCTTCTAGCACATTTACCCAATTATAATTCCACTAACTTCCATAGAGTTATTCCTGGATTTACTCCTAGCGTAATTAAAAAGGCTGAGCAATAAATGTGATATGTCTAGTAAGCATTTTTTACTCGCTCAGAAGTCATATGCCATTTTTTGATCTCACTGATCATACTTTAAAACATACATGAAAACAATAAGTGGGTAAGGACTGGACTCTGTTTAACAGAAAAACGACTGTATTTCTTCCCTGGACATCTTTACTCAGTGATGCAAATAAAGTCACTTCTTACCAGTTGGAGGATAAGCTGTATAGCACAGGCAGGGAAGATAAAGTTTGCTTCGTGCAAAGACAGCCTGGCTTGACAGGGCTTATTGGCTTGGGCCTAATGCAGTGCAAGTTTAGCTACGCTGCTGCCAAGGCAAGCCTGGGTCCGTTTCTGCTCCTGAACTGCAAAGCAATGGAGAATGCACTGTGAAGTCACTTTAGCAGCTCATGTATGGTGGCAGCTCCATTTAAAAGGACTTAGCAGCTTCAGAGAAGCACCAGGGCCAGACAGGTGCTCTCTGCTCCTCAGTGCATCTGACAGCGCGCCTCTGAGAGGAGAGGGTAGATTGAGGACCCGGCTAATTGACCAGACTAAAACCTAATTCAACCAAATGTTTAGGCATGTGCTCAACTTTGAACACATGTATAAGAGCTTTACAGTAATGCAACCTAAGCTTTACACTAACGCAATCTAAGAGCCTGCATCTTGTGCCAAGTAGACTTGAAAGAGCTACCACATCCAAAGTAAGCTTTGCTTCCCTTTAGAGATAAGGCAGAGGACAGAAGTGGCTGACCCTGAGTCTTCACTTCTCTCTGTATAAAATTCTACAAATTACTGAGTGTCCTCTTGCATTTATGGGCCCCATGCTTGTTGTTTGAAAGGTTTCCCCAAGATCTGCTAGCCAGCATACAACTGATTTTAATCTGCTACCTCAGGGCTGTCAGAATCCCCCATGTTTTCTTTTTTTCAGTGGGAAAAAAATCTGTTAAAGAGCATAACACAACAGTTGCAGCAAAACCACTGTGGGGTGCTGACATCTGCCTTGGACAGAGATGCAGAGAAGAACAAGCTGTTGGAGGTGAGGTGGGCCCACCAAAGGAACAACAGTGTGCAGTTCCAGGGCACGGGCCATGAAAAAGCCATCACTTGTAGAGTCGCATCATGTTTTCCTTACTTCTCATGTCGCCTATGAGTCAAAGGCTTTCTTTCCAGGTATACATTGGTCCTCCCACTAGTGTCATAGATAAGATCCTATGAGGCAGTTGGGCAGAGCAGCTATCTGCCTCTTATTCTTCCACAAGATATCTATGGGCAGAAGTCTCCTTTTTAACTTTAGTGTGGCAAAGATTTCACCCAGTCAGTTCTGCAATGCTTCTCACGTGTGGGTGGTAAAGCCATCTCCTGCTTCTACCAGCTTCTCATGAGCTCAGGATGACAGCTCAGTTCTCGACCTTCGGTTAACAGATGAAAAGTGAAAAGTAGGTGAGGATAAGCAGAATTGCCTGTCAACCCCTTGCACAAGAATGTTTCCTTAAATAAGATCTCTCTTAAGAAGTAAAAAGGTTCCCCAGAAAGCAGAAACCTTCTATCCAAAGATCCTCAATATCACCAAATATCACCCAATATCACTGATCACTCAGTATCACTAAAGCCGTTGGGAAAATGCCCTGAGGTCAACAAAGTTCTTTTTTTTTTTTTTTTTCTGTTTAGCAAGCAGAAGTAACTCTTCTTACAGCTCTTAGTGCTATCTGCAACTACATAATAGGAGAGTGGAGACTACATAATAGGAGAGTGGAGAGAAGATGGGGTTAGACTCTTCTTAGAGAGGCACAATGATGGGACCAAAGGCAATGGACACAAGTTGCATGATAAGAAACTCCAGTTAGATGTGTGGGGGGGTTTCACCAGAAGGGTGATCAAAGGCTGGAACCAGGACCCAGACAGGTCAAAAAATCTCCATCCTTGGAGATATTCAAAACTCAACTCGACAAAACCCTGAGCAAGCTGCTTTAGACAGACCCCCTTTGAACGGGAAGTTAGACCTCTGGAGGTCTCTTTCAACCTAAATTATTCTATGATCGTGTCCTTCTTAGATTCCAATACCTTGAAGCTGTGTCCTTAATTTTTTTTTTCTGGCAACAATGTAACACTAGATTTAATTTCCTGTCTTTCAGCCTGAAGTTAAAATTGTGTAGTCTCTCTTTGCAAGGAGTTGTGGAAGAACCTAATTAGTTTGTGTCAGAGCACTGCTAATTCTTTCATGTGCACCACTGCAGTGCTAATGCATCACCGGGTAATCTGTGGAAATACGTTTCCAACGTGAACTGCTCTTATTTCTGACAAAGGAACATAACGAGAAAGAACCAACAAGAAAGAAAGAACCTAAATAAATTCTCCATAACATGCAGAATGCAAATGCGCCTTAAAACTCAATGTACAATGTACAGTTTCTTCCCCTTTAGATATTTGAACACAGAATGTCCAGAAAGTAGATACAACAACTACACAATTGAAATCATAATATTATTAGTTATTTTTAATTTTAGGCAAAGTACTGAGTGTATTCCACAGATTCTCAACATTTTAAAGGCAACTTATATAACTTACTGTGTAAAAATGAACAAAGCTGGCTCAGGCTTCACTGAACATAAATTAAAAGCATAGCGTAACAGTGAACGTGAATTTTGCCCTTTCCTGGACTGGAGGCTGCCCTGCCTCAGGGAAGGGGAGAGTGAAGGGGAGCCAGGCTTACTGTGCCTGCTGCTCCAGGGATGGTTGTGGCTGTGGCAGCCGTTAATGTTAAATGTATCCCCCTTCTATTTTTCCTCCCTCCCTCCTGCAGGAGCCATATCCCCAACACTTTGCCCCCCTCCTTGACTCTAGCGTAGTTAGAATAGGCTCTGGCCAGGGCCATCTGAGGAAAATTCCCACACTGGGAACATTCCCATGTAAGACTTTCACGTCCTAAGAAGCTATCTCCTTTAGTCAGCCCTAAACCTGATGCCAAAAATTTAAATGTGCCATTTCAACCTTTATTCCCTTTGTGAGATAGAGGTCTATCTTCACGTGCCATGGCCCTGTGAGAGGCTTACGCTATGTGAGTGAGACCTACCTGGATGGCTATTCATGGGACCCTTTCCTTACTGGAAATTGAAGGTGCTCACCCAGAAATGCCATGGGTGAGGTCTGCTGCTTCTTACCTTGGCAGGTAAGAAGCCAAGGGGGGACTGTGGATAATCTAAATGGGAATTTGGGGATTTTAGTGTCATAAATTAATAGTGCCATCATTACTGTGCAACCATTGGGTATGATAGGGATTAGCGTACTCAATCTTTCCCTTTCTAACCTGAAATTGTGGATGCTGGCATTGTGCCCCCCTGCCTGTTAGGTATGACATCTCACTCCTCCCTCTTACTCTCCAGGTAAGGCAACAAATATAACGGCATGAGTGTTAGGGCATTTTTGCTGTGAAGGACAGGCAGGAAGACTACAAGTAAACATTTCTCAAGCATCCCCTTGCTGGAGGGGCTGCACCCCCACAGGTGCAGTCCACTTTACCAGCCAGTAGGGAAAGACCTGAACCTCCCACAGGAGCCTACAGAGATGCTTGCTGGGACATTTAGAGGCTCATGTTGTCCAGAACTAGGCCAGCAACTACAGAATGAGGACCCCAGCCATTATATTGCTTTTATTTTGCTTTAAAACAGATTGACTGAAGACAGTTTGGCATACAGACCTGAATAGGAACTGGGGGCAATGAATGATATTCAGATCAGCTACATCGATTTCTGATATTTAGGTGGAATTTATTGCCTAGGTCCAAGAACACCATTCAGACTGACTGGTATCCAGGGCCCCCTAAATCTGTCATCATTTAAAAACCTGACGGCACCTTGGTGCTGACTACAGCACTCATTAAGAACCTAAACACGTCTGATTAGCTAAGTGGGTACCTCCAGCACAAACTCTGTAACAGCTCAAAGAAGTGAGCCCTGAGGAGCTTAATCCTTTCAGTACCTCCAGAAAATCCCTGTTGTACTTGAGCAGTGTTGGCCAAAGGAGGTCGTGTCCCACACAGCAGTCGAAGGACTAGAAATCTCCGAGACACTGATGGGATCTGCCACTGCAGCATCAGAGAAAGATGCTGGAGAAACAAGTCTCTTTGTAAACACAAATGCACTTGTTCATTATCAATCACAATACTAAATTAAGAGAATACGAAGGAAATTCGTACCTATTATCTCTGAAAGATATCTATGAAAGCACTTCTTTGGTTTACTGTCTTGTTCAGAGAGATAAGGAGGAGAATGTTACTAAGAGTGTAGCTTATTGCAGGGAGATCTTAGAAAGGGTCCTTGTATTCCCCACTGTTTATTCTAACAAGAACGTGGCCACGGGAATTCATGGAATCATATAGTTTTATGATAATAGCACTAATAACACTACTAGCTGTGCTAAAATTTTACCATGGAACATTTCTGGTTAATAAGTAAGTCATATTAAATAAGAAATGAAGACCTTAGAGGACCTTGAATAGTTCATTAGGGATATAGAAATGCGTTGAGGAGCAAGGAAATTGGTGATGCAGACCCCTTAATACTATCCCTTCTGAAATTAGTCAGAAATTTTGCCACTGGCTTTCCAGAGAGCAGCAGCAGGTTCGGAACACTATCACATGCTAGTCCCCTCTCTAATAACCCTAGAAAAGTCAGTAGTCTACAAATGCTGCTCATGGGCTTCTGGCAACGGGAAGCTTCAATTCATAACGATCAGAAGTCATTTCTGGGAAACGCAGAGGCATGTGCTAGCTCTGTCTTATGGTTGCTCCCACAGACAAAATGTTAAAAGGACTGGGTGATTTTGTAACCAGTAATACTTAATATGTATGTTTAGATGAGGACAGTCAGACCTCTTCCTTCCAATTATTTGCCCTGGAGTCAGGAAGAAAACTTTTCACATTCAGCACTGCACTGCTAGCTACACATCTGTGGGATAGTTTTCTATATTTAGAAGCATGATCTACTGCAAGGTTTGATTAAATAATTTAGGATGCCAAAACCTATTCTCCCTTTCATCAGCAAATACTGTTGTAAGTTATACAAGAGCAATATTGATAATAAGGAAAATTAAGAAAAGAAGACAGTCCTACTGAGTGAGACAGTTCTGGTGTCTCCTCCTGTGGGAAAGCCCATCATATGATCCTGATGTTACAAATATTCAACTTATGTCTTGCAAACTGAGGTTGTAGATTCTGGCTGGCAGCACACAGCAAAGCATTTCAGTTCCATATGTCATTCAGTAGCAAAAAATTCTG
The DNA here is from genome assembly GCF_040807025.1 of Struthio camelus. Classification (NCBI taxonomy): domain Eukaryota; kingdom Metazoa; phylum Chordata; class Aves; order Struthioniformes; family Struthionidae; genus Struthio; species Struthio camelus. The sequence goes on along the minus strand of NC_090942.1, from coordinate 216,465,433 downwards.
GTTGTCAGCAGAGGAAGTCTTATTTGTCTACTAGGGAAATATTCTGCCATGACATTTGCAGTACATTGCTCTATTATTAAAGTAAAATTTAATTCCTACACATTGTTAACAAAATAGCTTGTCTTTTATTTTGCTTATAAACTGACAATTATATGATTCATGAGGAATTATTGCATATCACAGTGTCTTTCCATACACCATAAAAAGATCTTTCCGTTCACAGTGTTAATTTTCCACATTCCACTTAAGCTGAGAGTGTTCAAGCCACTAAATATTCTCCAGTGCTTCCCAAAGATTTATAAACCCTCTGCTTTGCTGTGTTCTAGGACACACTTATATTAAATTTAAACAAAATCTGGAATCCAGTGTCACAGCAACTTGGACACAGAGTTAGAGCTGGAATCTGTCCTTGGCCTCCTCTAGGAACACAAAGGCTTCCATATGCCACCGTATCACTTTTGCTTCTGAGCAAGCTGCAGTGAACAAGACATTAAGCTGAACTTAGATTTCCTAAAGGAGGTTGGGAGAGTTGAGGCAGGAGTTGCTGAAATGCCCAGAAAAGTATAGGTGAATTTTAAATTGACTACTTAGAGTAACATATAGCTCTATAGCTCAGGAACAGTAGTAAAAAAGCTATAGCAGGGCAGTGGTACAGTGCTCCTAAGCAGCATGCGGTAAATAATGCTCGGCTTCTGTTGTCATCTCTGACACATTTTGATGTATCATTACAAAGAATCAGAAAATCTACAATGAAATCCACATCAGCCATGAATCACATCATTGGTATCATAAAATCGTTCATAACTTTCAGCTCAGCTCCATGATAACTCTTCTTCTCAGGAGAGCAAGTAGGGAATTTTCATCAAAATATTTTTGACAGAAAATTCAATTTCTGCAAAATCTAAGTTTTTGATGACAAAATTTTCATTTCTCACTGAGACCACTGATGCTGAATATGTTCTGAAATCTTTGGTGCCTGAGCTGCTGCAGTATCTCTTGAAAGATGCAGTGCTGCTGATTTACCCTGTGGCTGGATTACAACGTTCATAGTTTAGCAATGTTTCAGCTCAGGCTAAAGTACAATGGCCCATCCCAGGATGTGGATTGAACTGGAGGATCAAAACTCTCTATCATCTCTTCTGTGTTGGACAATGTACATCTTTTGAAAATTGATGAAAACAAATATCAAAAAATCAACTGTTGACATCAATCAATAAGCAAATTTCAAATAACCAATATGAAAATACTTGCATTTCCAGTGGAACTGATACTCAAGTCAGTTGTCTGAAACTTTAAAAACAAAACTGTCATTTTTCTGAGAGAACAAAGCACAGTAGCAAGCTAAAATGCTACAAATATTCAAGCATAAGTGATAAACTATTATACTACAAGCTGTTGCACTATGAGCTGTTGAAGGTAAATGTGCATTATAACCAATGTGGATTTTCTACTAGTGTTATTGTATCGTAAGATAAGATGCAGTGTGAGAGGAGATTATTAAGAAGTTAATGTGGCAGAGGGGAAACTGAAGCAGTAACCTTCTCTTCAATATCCAAACTGTGATCAAAGTATTTTCTTTTGAAAGTGAAGAGATAAAATTGAATGAGTCTGAGAGAAAAGAAGAGAGCTGGCAAGTTGGCAGCAAGTCAAGGCTGGGTAATAACGACAAATGGTCACAGGAGATAATTGCACAGACAGTGATCTGTTTTTCCATCCGGGCAGATATTTGATGTATTGTTTCTGCCTGTGACAGACCCAAGGATGTTGTCCTTTGTATAACTGGCAAAACTGGCATGACTTGCCAAATCAATAAACTATAACTGAGTTGAAAGGAAATGAATCTTTCCAACTTCTAATATGAACCATCAAAACAACATATTGCTCATACGTACTTTTACAAACTTTATTGGCTTAAGCCGTAAGACAGACCAAATAGATAAGAGTAAATATTTCTGCTTTCATTCTACAAGTGAGTAACTAGGGCTAAAAGACAAGGTGATCAACATTTTCCAGCTACAGTGGTTGTAAGGGAATATAGACAAGCTCTGAGTCTCTGAGTAGTTTTTAGGCAGCAGAAGTTAGCTAAGATGAATCTCACCCTACAGAAGCGACAGAACTCTTACTGCAGCCATGGGGATAGGAAGAAATTGCTCTCTCGGGGCCAAAGACAAAGGCAGGAGGAAGTGTGGACTATATCAGATGAGATACCATTTCTCAGTATACCTAAGGAGTTTAAAAGCAATACAGTGTACTATTTTAAAAGTTGTACAAATGATAGGTATCTGAAAGATCCTGTGCCTAATTCATGCTGTCCTGCTGCTCAGGTGAAAATGCTACATTTATCTCTGGGTGCAACTGCACTGAGATCGGAAGATAGTTCAGTCTTTCTCAGGGGTGGCTGAAGAGTCCCAACAGGCTTAGGCCCTGTTGGAAAGGATTCTCCAAACGGAGAATATAGCATGGAGTATGGGGAATACCCACAGAAGCAGACTGTTTCCACTAAGTTATTACTTTTCTCTTGTAATCACTGCAGTGCTAAAAGACCTCAACGATAAATAAAGCTCACACTGTGGTAAGCATCATATAAAGGAAGCCCAGTTTATAAATAAGAAAGAAAGATGTAAAGAATGAAATTCATTGCATCTATCTTTAAGAAGAGGATTCAGTTAGACGCTCAGACGTCTTCGTTCTCATGGCTATATTTCCATAGCCGCTTGCACGTAGGTGTCTACTGTCAGATGAGATTTCTTATGGTTCCTCATCTGGCCTTCAGCTGCTAGTTCAGAAGGGTGTAACTCTCCCATAAGTCCTGTGTTATATTTGCCAAGCCCATGGAGATGTCTCAGGTAACCTAGAGTCCCTCAAATGTCAGTTGACGTCTTTGTGCGGGCAACTGAATTGAACCTTAGCTCTTCAAATTTTCCTAACAATCAATGGAGAGCAATTGCACACAGTCAGTGGCAGCGATTCAGCTGGACTGCTACAAAGTGTCTACTTTGATGTGAAATGAGTTGCTAGCTAGGCCCGCCAAACTATATCAACTAGAGCCAGGGCTGAATTCATCAGGATGTCTTCTGCTATTCTATATACTCTAGGGTGTCTGAGATATCCACATAGGAGAGCTGATATGATGCAGTATGTACACTTATCTGGAACAGAAGCTGGACACCAGGTGGGAATGGTGGGACATCTCCAATGGTACTGGATGCCTATGTCTGATAAACTTAAATGAGCTCTTCAGACTCATCAAGGGTGCTTAGATACCTAGCTCACATGCAGACACTTATCTGTAGACATCCGACTTCAAGTGTCTTAATCTGGAGCTCTACACCATCCAAAGGGCCCCGTCCAGTTGTTAACAGTAGACACCTAGTGTCCGTTGAGATACCCCATCCAACCTGGCCCCCGGTTGCCATTCTTGAAGGATATGTCTCCTACTGGCCTTATGTCACCGCAACAACCCCACGCAGATGTCTCAAATGCCTAGGGCATCTCAGATTACACTAAAAGCCTTGATCTGGTTAACTGGATTGTGCAAATGTTTTAATGTGATTGCTTAAACTAATAGAATGATTCAAGGTTTTCCTTATAACCAATGGAGGAAAACAGATGTTTTTAGGGTATATGTCGCCTAGTCTTTTTTAGGTAATTAGGTAAACCATACCCAGAAGAGCTTATTTCTCTCCATTTACGATAAATGATACGGGGCTGACTCAGAAATAGCCAGTTATGCTTAGTGAGATGAAACCAGCCTATTAGTAGATACCCAAGTCACACAGGGAGCTGCAAGGTGAATTTAGATCTGCTGCAAAGATACATCAGTATGCAGTCAGTTGAGGCAGAGCAACAACTGCCTGAGCCCCAAGCTGCATTTCTTGCTTTAACTCACCACTACCCTTTCTCTGTTAATATCGCTAAGCTTTTCTGGGAGATGCCATGGTAACAGGCACCTTGGATTTACTTCACAGACAATATAGTGTGTTACACAAAATGGCCTGGCAGATTTTATGCTTTTATTATTCAAAGTGTTATCTTTGAAATTACCCATATATTTTCAAATCCTTAAATCCCTTGGCATCTGGACACTTTTCATACATAGCTCCAAACATACCATAATTTTGTTTCCAGTTTTGCAGAAAATTATTTAAAATTAGAACAGCCATGAATTGCACAAGGCGCTTCCATCAGTTCCTCTGGTACAGATGATATGGGAGAGGAGCAGAAACTAAGACGCAAGAAGAAAAATAAGCAGTATCTACCCAGAAGAAAAAGTCAAGCTAAACTGAGGCATCAAGTCAGCAAGGAAAGTTAGTTGAGTGATTTAATGAGAGTAACGAGTTAGTTGAGTGATTTAATGAGAGTAATGAATGCTGTTTCTAGCAAAGCTTGCTTGCTGCTAGCCAGTGTCGTGATTCACCTAGGTAAGATTAAAGGTTCCTGCCATGCATCTGCAGTACCTGTTCCCCCTTCCCACTTCTGCTGCCCTGTAGCCTCCCTCGAAGCACAGTGGGACTTTTCCTGGCCCTGGCTCTGGGGCATGCTGCTTCGCTTCCCAGCCTGGCAGCGGCAGGACGGCAGGTACTGAGACATGCTCCCTTCACTTGCGCGTTTTGTGCCCATGGCTGTGCCTCCACGTCCCTGCCTTTGGGGCTGGGGGGCCCTGAGAGGGAGCAGTGATTACGGGAGCACAGCACAGAGACAGCTCCTGCTGGCCAGCCAGCTCCCACTTGCCCGATATTATTGCCCCTCCAGGAGAGTTGCAATAAATTAGGTAAAACTTCCCCTGGGAGTCTGTTACAAAAGCACTGATGATTTATACAATCCTAACAAATAGGCACTTCGATACCATGGTGATTAGCACTGTGAAAGGAAAAAAACAGTTTTTCTTCCCTCATTTATCTGATTTATGAATTCTCTGGGGAGTGTGCATTTTTGCATATGCACGTACCATATGGACAGGCATGGGTAGAAGCTTGGTCTTTCTGAAATCCCTGATGCTCACCTGAATTATAATCAGTATGGAAATTCAGAATAATCTCAGCAGGCCTCACTTCCATCTTCATTAACAGTCACAAACACCAGTCTTGAGTGACAGGCAAATTCCCCGCACCAGATGTATCCACTTCCCCAGTCCTGCAAGGAAAGAGCAAATACTCAAACCTGTTAAGTCTTCTACCTCCATCTCTTCCCCTCAGCCCTGGCAATGACGTTATCCTCCACACTGGTTCCTTGCACAGTCATCTCTACACCTACCTATCTGCTGTATCATCTATTTGCAACCACTTCCCAAATCCTCTAGCCTGTCCTTCACATGTGCACTACTTGAACCTCTCCTAAGAAACCAGTTTGGCCACCTTCCTACCTGCAAAACTCAAGCTGTTGGCGTTCAGATTCCAACAGCTGGTATTCGTGAGGCTTCCTGCACTGCGTTGCTTTGCTCAGGGACAGGCATGTCCACACCTAAAAGTGCTCATGGAGAGAATGAAAGCCCCTTCAGCTGCTTGGCTTTGCCTCTGCATGGAGCCTCTTTCCTTTCCCTTTGCTCATAGCTTTGCAAAAGGGGACAAGAAAGGCTTCGTATGTGTTTGGATTCACTTGCTGGGAACAGAGGAAGGATTACAGCAATGCTAGCTGCAAATCACTAGCCTAGAGAAGTAGAGTGTCTTGTTCATCTAGATAAAATGAGTGCAGCTGAAGGCCAGATGAGGAACCATAAGAAATATAGCCAGATAAAACGTATTTTCAGGGTGTATCTTCACAATGGGCCTCATCCTGCCCTGATTTAGAGAAGGTGAAAATCTATTTAAAATCAGTAACGTCAGGACTGAGTGATGCCACGGCTCCATCACACATACAGCAGTGAATCAAAATGGTTATATGTCACTTTTATTCAAAACAGGAAAAGTGTTTCCAGCCATCTGTACACCGCCAAACTAGCTACAGGCTGTTACCAGTATCCCCGGAGCCGTCAAGCTCCTTTTGCAGTTCAGGGTAACCTGAGGGACTACACTGGAAAATAAAATGAAAAAGACAAGCTGAACTTGACTTATGGCAATGCTCCTGCTATCTAGCCATGCCCAGGACCGATATTCTCATGGACAGGCTTAGGGAGCTGAATAAGGGACCCATTCTTGATTGCCATTGACCACCTAGAAATAAAATGCTTGGGCCAGCTGGTACGTGAAAGTAATAGATCAATAAATAATCATAGAAAAGGCATGGAGTTTCAGTGAGGTTCAGTGTATTTCTTTCCCCTCAGGAAAGGCTGCTCAGAACCCTGTGGAAAGTAGGAATTAACTGATAAACTTGAGGGAGTCATAAGAGAAAGTAAAAATGAAGATGGAGGCAAAAAAGGTACTTTGATGATGACACTCAGCCCCATCTCTCTCTTTCTTTCTGGGACCCTATGCCTGTCAACTATTACTCCATCTCTTACTCTCCCCAGGCATCTCCACCTCTTGGTCCCAATTCTAGCCCAAGCCTAGGGGCTGTCCGCAGTTGCTGTCTTGATGTTGTAAATCACGTTCCTCCATCACACAGTAATGTAATAGTAGATGTTGAATAAAGCTCAAGCCAGCTTGCAGGATAGACAGGTCAGATCCATACGCTTTGCCTTTCAACCGATTTTGCTTTCTTCGTGCCCATTTTCTATTTGTAAGTATTCTTACAAGGCATGACTTCAATTTTCAATTTTCATAGCCTCGATAAGTAGTTTCTCAAACCCCAGATTATGCACAGTCCATGCACAAATAACTCTGGTAATAGCAAAGGGATTATGTGAAAAAAATGAAAGACTGAGTGAATGAATAGCTCCTGGTTAAAAATCTGAGCCTCTCATTTGCTTTGATGCAAATATTTTCACAGTGAGTCTGTATCCATTTGAATCATTTGCCTATCCGAGGCAGTTTTTACAGTTGAATTGTCCTCAATGGCACAAAGTATGACAATGATTTATGCATGCGTGCATGCAGGTGTATGTATATACCTCTCCTCTATGTATATATATTTGTCAGTGAGAAGAACCAGAGGAGTTCTGAAGATCTTCCAGCTCTATTTTTCTATGATTGTGTAAGACTCTACTAAAGTATGTTTTTGCAGTACTGTATGTGTTTAATCACAATCTTTTCCTTTGTAACTAATTGGGGGGTCTTGTCCCATTCCACTTGGTATTTAGAGTAGTTCCTTCTTCCTAAATAAACTAAAGGCAATGCAATACAAAATACATATATGCATATATATTTACACATATAATGTAAAATATTTTTATTTTAGAGCTATCACACAATAGCCTATTAGCATTACTGGAATACCATGATAACTTGAATCTTTTGAGGCTCCTCCAACACACTAAAACAAAGCATCTATCTGAACACTACTCATTAGGACATGAACTGATTGATTGCAATGATTCTCAATCGCACCTGTAATGCACCAGCTAAATGCACTGCATCATTAGAGGATACGTATCAAAAGTTAGCTAAGAGCCTTTTGCTGATGACAGCTAAGCAGATCTCTCTGCTTTGCAGAACAAACTGACAAAAGTTCTCAAGATGAAAATCTGTTGCATAAGAGTTTTTTGGTACATTTCTTACATTGCAACCTCTGTAGGACAAAGAAGATTCTAGTTTTCTAAATGTGGCCCCTAAATGACTACTGAGGAGTGCAAAGAAGGTAATTAAATCAGCTCTGCACTTTGTTGAATCGATTTAGATTTTCTCTAACAAGATAGAAATCAAAAATTTTAGGGGGCTTACGAATTAAAAGGAGGTTTAAACTTATTTATTTTAAATTGTTGGAAAGAATGAACTTATTTTGGTAGGAAGCATGCCATGTTTGCTTTTACTCCTCACAGCGCTTTGGATAAGAAACTAGACTCAGGTTGCAAGTACAGCACTGCACAACTTTTGCTGTTACATAGATTGATATCTATGTGAAGACAGAAGCTGCTGGCTTCACTCAAGATTCAAAACCAACATGAGGCTTGTGCAAAAGCTCACTGGAGTCTCAAAAGCCAGCATGCATCTTCTGTGCTGCCAGAGGTTGCTGGTCTATACATACCGTGAAGAGATCCCAGCATCTCTTTTGTGAGATGAGGTTAATTAGGACCTCATTTTCAGAGTCACTGAGTATCTCCAGCTGCTCTCCAAAGAAATGGCCTGCTTAGAGACCAATTCCTCTGAAATTCTGGTCTTGTGTCTTATCTCCCTATGCAAAGTGCAATGGTTTACATTAAAGCTGTTTAAAAACAACTTAGTGCTCTTATTTTGCTAAACAGTGGGTTATATTGTTTCAATTTGAGTTAGTAAGGATTGACTGCAATCAATATAAGCTGTTCTTCTGTTTAATGAGTTTGTACCTATTAAAAAGACGGCTTTATTAGGTTCACAGAAGTTTCTTGTATAAATCAGACCCTAGAGCCTCTAAAGGACTCTAAGACGCGCAAAGGAAAGATAATGCTTATCTTTATTTCTGTTTTTTTCTTCACTAAGTTACCCAACAGTACACCTACCTATCTTATAGAGCACCATTTCTGCAGGCTCCTAGCATCTCACTATGCACCTGGCAAATACAGAATGATTATCATTCCCATTTACCTACAGGGAACTGAGCTGCAGATTAGCATTAAGCCCATACTGTAACAGAGCTGGGTCTTGCATTCAGCTCCCACTAGCTAACCCTTGAATAACCCTTTTCCTTTCCCCCTCTAGCTCTCTCCTCATTCCTACAATGCACCTAACTTAGCCCAAAAGACACAAAGTCTCTGACTAAATTGTGGAACTGGGACATCCACACATGTGGTCACCCACAAGAATAAGGCCCGACCAGAGGGTCCCCTGCTCCCTCCCTGCTCATGCATCCACACAGGTCCTCTTCCAAAGAGAGAAAAGGGATATTGCACCCCTAGGTCTTGGCTGGGCTTGCCGTCTGGAGACCATCCCAAGGAGTTGAAGTGGGGAAGGGCTCCTATGTCCTAGAAGCTTAGGTATAGCCTAGAATTACCTGCATAAACCTATTTTCTACAAACAGTTTTCCTCTTCTTTTCAGTGAGCTGCGTCAAGTCAGCCTCTGTGGTTGATGTTTCAATAAGCCTAAGTGCTAAAGCAGTGTGAGCTGTGAAAACCTACCCTGCGGCTGCCAAAGGAGGTGTGTGAAAACTACCACAGGAAAAGAAATACGCTGAGTAGAGCAGGGAGCAGGAAAGAGGAATTTGAGGTTGAAGATGAGAAGAAAATGAGAAAGAGAGCAGAAAAGAGTAATTTGGGGCTGAAAAAAGAGAGGACAGAGTTTAGAAAGCACACAGGGCCTCTTACTCCCCACCCTTTCTTCTGCAAAAGTCAGAAATAATTGTAACTCTGATGTTTCAGAAAGCTCTGAAAAAGTACTTGGTGGTATAGGTGTTCAGCGATCTGGTATCCTTTTCTTTCACTTGAACTGGAGACCTTCTCAGAGAAAATCACTCTAACATGTTAAGAGGAAAATTGTTACACAAGTACGAAGCCATGACCCACCTGGTTTTATGACTGTCCAGAGCTATATTTATATATGTACATATACCGTATGCTAAGGAGACCCATTGCTGGTATTTGGAATCAAAAACAACCTGCAATACTGCGAAGCCTTAAAGCTGTGCTCTGGAGAGGCAGTCAGGAGAGAAAAGGGAGAGGGGGAATCTGTAGACAGATTTCTGACAAAAACTTGCTGTTTATATCCAAGCAAAGCTAGGAGGCGAGTGCTGAGATTCCTGCAAGATTTTCCAAACTTTGTGCCCACAGTTTGGCTCCAGCACCCATCATTTGGCATCCTAAGGAGTGCCTTGGTTTATCGAAGTGCAGAGCACATCAGCCGATCTCCCTGAGACATGCAGGGATACAGCATGTTGATGCTGCCATGCCTATGCCAGAAACCTTACCAGTCACATGCGTTCCTGTCACTATCTCATACAGATGTGTTTCCTTTGGAAACTGGGGCAGATGGCACAAATCCATTTACTTTTACAGTGTAAACAGAAAGCAAAAACCAAACTGGGATGCACAAGTGGATGCACTCTCATCCTGATCAGAACATCCATACGAATGTGGCTTAGTACTGCAGAGTGCTAGCAGATGGAGACTATGGTAATTTTAAAGAAAAAAAAAAAGAATGCTGTTTTTCAAGAGGAGAGAGTATGTTTAAATTTGTATTTCGCAGAGCAGCAGACCTTATCTGTCTAAAATACACCCCCTAGGGTGGCACTCCTCAAAAATAAGCCTTTACTTCTATCTAACTCCTCTTCTCACTGCCCACACTTTCACTGGAGTTTGTGTAGTGCTTTGGGTGGTGGAGCCATCCACCTCCTGTAACATCAAGAAAAGAAAAACAACTTATCTAGCAGAAAGAGGAAATTCTAGGAGGTTAACTGTAATGAGAATGAAGCAGTGAGATTCTAACATCCCTCTTTTCCTGGAACAGATCAAAGACCAGGCAGTAACTGCAGGCAGCTCTATTTTATTAGCCCTTATTTATTATTTAAGCCCTATTTTAAAGAAAATGCCCAACTTCACACTGGCCCTAGGTGGGATATATCACTCCGAACCACCTTCTCATGCAGCTAGCCTGGTGCTTTCCTTGGTTGTTCCACCCCAGTGCTGACTGGGTCTGATCCTGTTTAACCATTTGTAAAATTTCTCTCAGTTTAAAACAAAATGTGAAGCTCTTCTATTACCAAGCTTTTCTGAATAAACTATTGACAATGGATCATATCCATTTTGCATATGCACAAACAATCATTTAGATAATCCTGTAATCTAATTGAGATATTTTTCTCCCAAAAGCTAAAAGGTAAAAACCAAAATAACACAAAGACAAACACTCAAGAGTCTCCCAGAGAGTATGCTAATTACCTGGAGAAACAGATAAGCTATATCTGAAATTGTCCTTATACCATGCCCACGGCAGTGTCTTCAAGCCTAAATTCCTTGGCCATTCACACTGTCTATCCCTCTGGTCCAGCTGTGCTCACATCCTGAGCGTGCTCTGGACAGGTGGCCAAGGGAAACGTTGGGAATGGGTATCCTTACGTGGTGAGCCTGCCAACACACGTTCACAGAGTGCCAGATCTGCACCCCCACATCCACCCACCATACTCCTCACAAAGCAAGGCTCTTCAGAATAGTGCCATGCTCATCTTTCTTACTTGCCACCATTGCAAACCCATGGCTTGTTCTCTCTGGGGTGGGCTGGATTTAGGAAGGCACTTGTGCAATTCTTTTATGTATGGACAGAGCAGAGGATGTGCAGAATACCATGTATAAAGACCACCTGGAACAGCTATGTCTGCAAGGACATTACAGGTTTGATAGGTTACGTTGTCAAAACTTGAGGGAGTAACACCACTGAACCAGGAACAGTAGGGTGGGGAAGAGATGAGGCATCCCTGCCTTGGGTAGCAAATGCTTCAAAAACCTTCTAGCAGTAAGGCACCCACACACCTTTGCTTGGCCACACTTAATTTCCGTTTTTCTGAAAATAGTCTCAATATTTACTAGAAAAAGAAGGGGAATGAGGACCATATCACCCTCCTGGATGAGTATACCAGCAATGATTGGCCTTTCTGCAAGGGTAGACTGTGAGGTCACCCACCAAGAAGTGTAGCCTTGCACTAATAGCCTGCAGAGGCGTGTCATCAGCTCCTCTCATCTACATCTCCTTTACCCAGCTGTAGGCCACCTCCCTGGCACCATGCACAGCAGCAGGGATAGAAGTGCCAGTACTTTAGAGCCAATGTCAACACAAGCATCAAACTGCAGGAAATGAAGATGACTTTTCCCATGTGAAAATTCATGGCATGCCACATCTGGTGGGAGATGTGGCTCCATCAGAATCTATTTGTGACAGGCACCCAACATTGTCACCATACCCTGGCCCTTATCTGGGCCATGGCCTCCAGCCCAGGTCTTGCTGTGACAAATAAGGTAGCCAGCCTTGTTTGAAGCAGTAGCCTTCCTTCTTACCCTAGGAAGGACTCTGAGAAGTCTCATGCTCCCTGTGTCACCCAATCTGTGATGTGAGTTGCAACTTCTTACTACTTACTGGCTCAAGAAGATAGTCATGAATGCCATTATGAGGGTCAGTTCTCAGAAACGTGCTGAGGACAGTGTAGATGTGGCCATACAGATCTAGCTCAAAGGAAGAATGAGCCTCACCTCACTGCCAAAATGTGGAAAAGTAAGAGCATAATATGGGTAAAAAAATCTTGGTCAACCTGATTAGCAAATATTCCACATGACATGGTAAAATGACCTGCTGGCAAAAAAGACAGGGTGAAAAGAAGAGTCAATTAGAGACTGTTATGAGCCAAATGGAGACGCAATATAATCCCCGCCTCAGTTTCTTAGTGCATAGGCAGCTTATATGTCCAAAAAAATTGGGGGACCTGTAGTCTGGACTGCAATCTGTCTACAGTCTTCCACTGCTCTGAGCCATAAAACCACAATAGTTCACGTCACAGCCAAAATTTCCTTTTGGGACATTCAGACGTCCTCTGAAGATGTATGTCACCTCTGAGGTTTGCCACATCTGAACACCACAGAATTCCCACAACTCTAAACCCTGCAAGTGTCCAAAACCCCAGTGCACAAAGAAGATAGTCCTGTCAATCACTTGCATATGCTTTCATGCCCCACGTGCTAGTCATGTGACTGCAGCTACACTGTGCTCCTTGCCATGCGCAGCACTAGCCCAGTCCCCTGACTGTATGCAGAGAAGGTGGATATGACAGCTGGGCTGCCTGCATGGACCTGCACAGCCAGCTTCTCCTGCTTTATTAGAAGAGAAAGCAATCTTGCTGGCTGCAAATATGAAATTGTCTGAATAAGATCTGACCTTGGATGATTGGCATGCTACTGTGTTTACATTATGATAGGAACTGTAAAGACAGTGCCTAGTGCAAAAATTTCTCCATCTGGGCCAGAAGTGTAGAGAGGCCTTCATTCATATGTGAAGCTTCCTGCATCCTGCTAAAAGACAGAAACAGGAGCTGGGGTTAGAAACAGCACCTTCTGCACCAGTAGCTTCTGGTGGAGCCACAGACCCACAGCCCTTTCTTTACACTGGGGAAGATCACACTGCGATCCAAAAGACAAGGAGACATCTCAAGATAGAGAAATGCAAATGCTCTACACTGAAAAGCATTCCAGAGAAATGTAGATTCTTCTTCATCTTCACTAACCAGGTGTCATGTTGATTGAATTTAACCACCAGGAAAAAGGGGAAGAAAAGTGTTGTTTTATTATTTTTATTCTGGCTGCCTAACTAGCATGGTTAATATAGAAGCAAACAAAGCTTCTGCAGAGTGCTTTGGGAACTCGCCATGAAGTGATAAGGGAAGCATATCAGTGTTGTGGAAGATATACTTGAGTTGCAAAGCTTTCAAAGTGCTTGAAGAAACCCAATAAACCTAATCATCTGCCAGCGAACAGGTAAGGCTCGCAAAGCTGGAGTTCTGGCATTTGCAAAAATAATCTATATGGAAAAGCAAAAAAAAAAAAAAAAGAAAAGAAGGAAAATACTTTATACTTTTCATCTGAACTTGTATGAAGTGGAAACATCGAGATACAATGACGCTGATTCAGATCATAAGAGATCATAAAGAAGGACTAAGAGGGGTTAATTTAGCATGGCATTAACCCTGAGAAGTTACACTTTGGAAGCTGCTAAGCACATCCCTTCTTCTCAGAGAAGATGAGAGACACCCTGGATCAGTTTGTGCTGGAGACTGGCTACAACTGAGGAGGCTCATAGCACTGGCCAGTAAAAATCACAGCAGCTTCCCAAATCAACTATTAAAAACCACTCGCTGAAATCTCCGCTTTTACTTGTCCTGGAGGCTGTTCCTAGTCCTCTTCTTAAGCTTGGGCTCCAGACAAAGGTGATTTTGCTGAGCAAGTTCATAAAAAAGTCCTATTCTATCATTTCTGCAGAAGAAATGTTATGATTTTTTTGCATAATTTTTAACCTAGTAAAGATTTCTTTCATTTTTTTAGTTATTATTTCTCAGACTGTGACACTGCACTTATATGTGATTGCCAGGGAAGTTACTAGCTGCTAAATTAGGAGCTAGATGATAAAAGAAGCTGCACTGAATTTCAGCACTACAAAATGGATTTTCTGTTGCTGTTGCTGGCTTCTTGGCTGCTACCTTCCCACTGCATATTGCCATCAAAACACCACACCTTCAGACATCACTAATGCCAATATCCTGATTTTCTTCCTATGTCTTATTTTCTTCCATTATATTTCTGTTTTTTAAGGGGAGCTGCTTTACACATCTTAAAAGTAAAAGAATCACCTCAAGGGGTAACTGTTTCTTCCATTCCCATCCCCAAGCTGGACCTTTTAGCTGTTCATCCCTGCCTGCTTTATCCTCATCTTCCCTTATTTTCCTCCTGAAATGGGAGTAAAAGTCTTATCAGTGTGATCAGTCTCACTCCTACAAGGGGGCAGAAGATGTAGGTGTGTGCCCATACTGTCCATGTCCATCTGACTGCAGTTAAGGGGCACCTTGCTTTATTGGGTAAGAACTTGGATAGCAAACTGACTTCTTCAGTCACTGGTTTACAGCTTACAGCACAGTACATGCCAGAGAGCATCTCTCCCTAAAACTGAAATCAGAATCTCTCTGAACCGGAAGCAACTTTTTAAAAGCAAAAGAAACTTTCATTTGCTGCTTTTAAAACTATATAAATACTTTTCCTGACATTTTTTGTCCAGCTGCATTTGTTCATTGTGCTTCTTAAATCTTTGCAGCTTGCTAAACCTAGGAGTCCCCTTTTTGGCTCTGCATGAAAGCAAATATGAAACTGGACAGCTCTATAGTAGCGTTTCTGTGTAAAGCTTTGGTCTAGCTGTTTTTCACCCCAGAGGAAAATGTTTCTAAGCACAGAGTGTTACAGCAGGAGACACAAACTGCGATCTCTCAAATTAAATGTTACATTTTATTAACCTCAAATATAAAACCTCCCTGCGCTGACAAAAAAAAATTATAATGTTCTAACCAAAAGGAGTTTTTAATAATTATTGTCAGAGAAGCAGCAGCTGTAGGAAGGTGAAATAATCTCCTAGTAAAACTCTACTAGTGTTAACAAATTGTAAATTAGATACAGTAAACACCTGCCCTCTGTTGTAAATTATTTGTTTTGGAAACTGTCTGGACATTCTTCCTCTGGGTGGAAGGATAATAAGACTTGATGTTAAAGTCTCATCACAAGAGAAAGGAGGAGCTGATAGAATAATCACATGAAACCAGGGATGACCGTCGCAGTGGTCACAGTGGGGGGTGCAGTGATGAGGTTACAGGTCACCTTCAGCCTTCAGCTGCAGGTAGAAGATCACGCATTTTGGCAGCAAGACCACTCGCTGGGGTGAAGGGAGGCTCCACTACCCTGAGGAGCAAGGCAGCTGTCGCAAATCGCTTGCACAGGACAAAGCGGGAGGCACGAGCACTCCCGCCAGGCTTGGATGAGAGGCTGGGTGGCAGGAACCAAGAGGCACAGGAGTGAGGTGATGAAACCTACAGCTGATCGAACAGACAGAGAGGGCTGTGAACAGGTAAAACCCTCGCTGCTTCATAGAAGTTGCATGAAGTGCAACTACATAGAAGAACAAGTGCTTTGAGTTATATTGCTGGATTATTACTCAGTTACTTTTCTAGTTTCACACAGAAGCATATTGTCACAGATGCTCCATCTATTGTCCAGCGATAGCTAAAAAGAACTCAAACAATATATTATGTTCACTTTAAAACTGGATGAAAAATGTATAAATTCCTTTATATTTCCTGATTCACATCCCCACCTGAAATGCTGTGTGATTTTCCAGCTCTGCTACTGTAAAGCACACAGCAGAAAGCAGAGCAACTGGGGACACATAACGCAAGTGCTTAGAGGTACGTAGGAAGACAGCTGAGGCGATTGGGACAATTGGGTTAGGGAGAAGACAGTGTGTACACAACATGATATGTATGAAATGATGACTCAGAGCAGGTAAATTTGTCTCCACTGTGCCATAAACTGTAACAAAGGCATGTTTGATGGCATTTATGGAACACATCTGAGGAACGGACTGCCAGTGGAACAAAGCAAAATTAGCTGCAGACGAATATCCTGGGAGCAACAGCTCATCGGGATTTTCGTATGTTACCAGCCACAATAATACCTACACTTATAGACGATTCTAAAATTAGAAGCAGGAGAAGTATTAGAAGTAGGAGTATTAGAAGATCAAAATAAAGAAGATAAAAATAATTTTAAAATTCAAATAAATAAAGAAATAAAGATAGGCACCTTAGGGCACAAGGCTCTCTCAGGATGATGGATTGCAGGAAAATTACTGTATTGAGCAATTATGTCCTTTTTTTTCCAATAGTGGAATTCAGTGACAAACAAGGAGAATTCTTCTTCCAATAGAAAGTAATTAAAATCTTTGCAGTCAGTGCTATTAAAGCCCACTGACAAGCTTGGATATAGAAGATAATGCTAGGTAGTTAACTGTGCTGCAGTCCTTTTAGAGGATGTGGCTTTCACGAGTCTTTTTTCTGCTTTTACCACCTGAGTCCCTCTGAAATTAATCCTTTTCTACACAAAATATACCTGCTTGCAGGATACTCACACAGGCACAGAAAAGAAGCCCCTTGCACAGAGTAATTTATTCATTTGAATGAGAATGCACTCAAGGTAACCATCATGTAGCTCTACCCTGCTATCTGGAAGCTCAACAAGAGCAAATCTGCCCAGACTCTTCATTCCCCAGGATGCCAGGACTCCTAAAGACCTCACATTACCGCCCCTGCAAATCGCAGCAACTTCTCACACAGTCTTAACAGATCTACCCATCCTATGGATAGAGTTAAGTCCATCAGCCTCATAGTGATGAGGCTTGCTGACATGTGACCTGCAATGCAGTGAAGACGGACAGCAGTATTTCATTCTACCTTACTTCCCAGTGCAGATATAGAGGATGAGAGACACTGATCCTTCTAGGTTTCAACTCTCAGACAATGCCTTTCTGACTGCATGGACAAGGGACACTTCAGAGAGCCAGCAAGCTGTAATTAACGGTAGCAACAGCAACGATAAGAATGCTAGAGGCAATTGACGTTATAAATACAGCTTATCACTGCATCAGTGTGCAAGCAGCAGCACACATCAAGGCAACCGGCAATCAAGTTACTGAATCATAATGAACTACTACTCATGACTCAGCTATGAACTGGTTGATGGCTCTCAGCCCATTGAAAATGTGAAGTAAAAAATGCTTACTTCAACCCTTGTAGGAGTGGTTTCTTACACAAAAGCAGGAGGTTTACGTTAATATAATTTATTTCACATTCAAAATGGCCTAAGAGCACACAGTTTCTGCAGCTAATGAGGTAAGCAGTAAATCAGAGTCACTCAGTGCCTTATGATAGTCTAGCCACAGTGTGCAGATCCAGACCTGGCTCTGGGCTTTTAGCTTCCCAAAGTTTCCTGTTGTCTCAGACTACATTTTAAGATTAGTTACAGTACAAAATCAAGCAAAACTCTTTTCTGCATTAAATGTGGACGCTCTTCTCTCACCACCTTTGGAGATGCTCAAATCCAGGGTACTCATTCAGGTCAATTTGGGAGAAAACATAAGGAAGATTTTATTGAGAGATGGTATTAGAGGAACTAGAAGCACAACTGGAAGGATCCTTCTGCTGTCACCAAGCTTTCACAAGGTGGCAGGAAGTGAGTGTAGCTGAGATCAAACAACAAAATAGAGAGGTTCCTTTTTTCTCTTTTAATCACTACATTTCATAGTCTGGTCCTGAAAGGCTCCCAAAGAACAGTTCCTCTCTCACAACCTCTGGTTTAATAGATTCTGCAGCTCGATTTCTGCAGAGGCTGCAATAGGGAGAAAAGTCCCACTCCATCCCATCCCCTCTCATCCTATCCCTGTGCCACAGGGCTTCGAGGGATGGTGGATGAACACGTGGAAGTTAAACACCTTTACTGGAAACCCCAAATTCGATCTTTCTGAGCTAGAGAGAGCAAAACACTGAGAAATGCTCCCTGGGGCTATGTTTGAGAGTTAACCCCAGCCCCATAACAGACTGGTCTATTCTCCAGGGTCTCCCTTGTTTCACTGAAAGGCACCAATCCGGGAAAGTTTGTGGGGTTGCACAGACTTTCTGAGCTCCAGTGCTCTTCCTCTCATCGTGGCTAAGCTGATCTTCTACATCCTTCGGGGTTACTTTCACTTGCTTCTCTCTCAACTCCTCTTCCGCTCTCCCAGTTCCCATCTCCCCTGACACGCACTCTGCTCAATCTGCTCTTTTTTAAGTGTCCATCACTTCTCAGTAGCATGGAAAAAATGCAGTTTTGTGAGCAGCAAAGCATCTAGCCCAGCTCTATCCTTTCTGAACAACTGAAGAAGTTGACATCAGCCAAGCTCAGAAAGTCTTGCATGTACACCATGCCCAGGCAGAACCAAAGCAGGCCAGACGTGGGACTGCAAGCTAGGACAGTGGCACTGAGAAGCTCGTTGTGTTGCCGTGGTAGAGCTGCTAAGGGCACATGGAGCTTAGGAAAGCTGCTCTGTCTCCCTGCAGAATGGGAATAGGCTGGAAAGAGAGCCAGGGCTGCTGATGTGAGACCCAGAAATCATGGCAAGTCCTTCAGTGCAACTGGGCTTGGCCATGAATCATTTCATGCTCCTGTATCTCAGTGTCTTCTCTGATTCTGTTCTCATTTTGTGCTGCAGTTTATCTGCCTTCACTTCACTGCACAGCAGTACAACCAAACCATAACTTAAAGCTTCTCTACAAATACGAAGGTGCCAAGGTTTCATGGTCTGCACACGGGTAACAAGTTAGGTGAGTTCTCCCCTGTCGTGTTCTGTGCTCCTATACTGTGATGTAAATGGCTTAGTCTTAGCTTACAAGTACCTCTATAGCCTGCCTCGTCTTTCTGTTTCCTCTTCTTGTCTTTTAGATAATCTAATCACGGCTTCCTGGTGACCTCCTCTCTCACTGTCCTAAATCTCCAGGTGGCTGACTATCTAATTGTTATGCCTGGGGCTCCAGAACCTGCTTTTTGCTGCATTAACTGCTGTGATGTCTCACACATTCATCATACTAGAGACAGAATCTCGAGGGTGAAACCAGAGTCGCTGTTTCTACTCAAACCAGTGAGAGAGGTACTGCAGTTCATAGAGGAATGGTTTTCTTTGAGTTTACTTGCCTTTTCAGAGCTGCTGCCTCCAGCATCAACTACAAAAAACATATAAAGCGGAGTCTGGCTTGACCTCATTTTCTCTCTTTTAGATGATCTAACCATGTCCTTGTCAATGCCCCTTCCTCTCCCTTTCCTGTCTCTCTTTTTACATGTAAATTCTTTAGGAGTAGAGACTCTCCCTGAGGATATGGTGCCTAGCAAGGGCTGCCTGACCTTAGAAATGCTCTTGAGGCACAGCTGTGTATAAACAATGCATTGACATGAGAAAATCCTACAGTTCCTCCCAAAGGCTAAAGAAAAAAGGGGGAAAAAGGCAGCTCAGACACTGGACTCCTGATTCTCCTCCCTGCTTAGCTGTTGCCTCTCTCCCTTGCTCTGTCTCAGGATGCCTTTACTGAGGCAAACTGACTTCCCAGGAGCTATGAGTCCTCAAAGAGCTAGAATTTGCATTAGGGATGGGCTTGTTACAGCCCATATTTAAATGAACATATTTCATTGGTAATGTTTCTTTAAATCTATAGGCAAATGGTTGGGGAAGACTCTAGGCAAAACCTCTGCATGGAGGCAGACGCTCACAAAGTGGCTATTATGATGACGAGACATTTCTTATTCTAATAGAGTACCTCATTCAGCACAACTCTGTCTGTGATTTGCTGTCATTGCTACCAGACAGCGGTGACATTGCTTTAATGCTATTGCCTTCAGACTCATGTGGCTGCAGTCTGAGGGAGATAATAGCTCAAATCAAATCAGATTTGATTATAGTACCTGTCCTTACCTCATTGCAGGGCTACAAAAATCAAAGGGATTAGGAAATTTGTGAACTAGGTATCACTATCCACACAGCATCACAGAGCTCCTCTCAGGTAAAATCATAAACATCAGCTGGCAACTCTTTCTGAAGAAACTCTTTCTGGCATCTTCTTTTCTGAAGGCAGTGGAAAACCTCCCATTTTATTTGCTGACAGGTTCTTAGTTCCTTGTTATATATATAACCCCTGCAGAAGGCAGGTATATCTTATATGCTCTGAAGGCTTTGGACAGTCTGGAATGGTAATATTATAGGGCTATCTATTTTGATGGTTTGTAGAAAACATTCAAGAGTTTGGATGTGAAAGAGAGGGTGAAAGATCTCTGTGTGTTAGAGTAAGCAGAGCATAAATAATATGGCAGATAGATCAGGTAGTGAAAAATAATTTCAAAAAATCAACAGAAGTGCCAAAACAGATGAATCAGTTTTGCTTGAATCAAAGACGTTTCAGAAAGAATTTAACATGAAAGGAAACCGTGTGAAGCTAGGAATATTTCTGGGAGCCTAGGAGAAAAATTGAGTTTTTTTTTTTTTTTCAGGATAACTGGGGAGAGAAGACCCTAGGTGGGGGGACAACCTCATAGTTATACCCTATATTTTTCCATGTTACTCTGGATACAAAACAGACTCAGCAATGTGGAATGGAAACTTTAGAAAGCATCTCCCTAAGGAGTTTCCTGTCTCTTTCGCTGATGTGTGCAACACATTGCCACTAAAAGTGTCCTTCCCCACCGCTTCCATGGCTTTCCTTCCTGAGCAAAACTGACCACTTCTGGAGTCCTACCTACTTATACAGACATTTCTAAATTACCTATTGGTGGATTAACTGGGCTGCGCATTATGCAAGCCAAGGACACCGAACTAGTCTATACTGAACAATGTGTATTAGCTCAGACACTGCTCTACAGAAATATAGGCCATGTCTGCTTCCATGTGGTGTACTGTCAGCATTAACACATCCTGTTGAATCTGAGCTGGCCTCACACAGCTTTTACACTACACGGGACAGGGAACACAGTGCAGACAATTCAGGTGGATTCAGTTGCTGGCTCTAACATACACTTACATTTCAAACCCAATAAGTGCTGGAGCATCAGACTCATCTTTAAAGCTCTTCCTGACCTTTGAGGTCTCCAGTGGTCATTAAGACCACCAAAGACACATTTTGTAGATGATTCAGAACCCTTCAATAATTTCACTTTACCATAGGGAACTGAAAAAGCAAGGTCAAGGAGAGTTTGCAGGAGAGTGAATGCTAATGCCTCTTTTCCAGTGTTCATTGTATATCAGCCTGCTTTCCACTCCCATTTATTCTGTCATATCATGTATTTTTTCATGCTGAAACTATATATATTATACTGGAATATTACCATGATTAATTTCCTTTGTCACTTCTTCCTCTCTCATTTGATGCATTTTGTTTTGTGCTACACCTTGGCGGGCAGCAGTCACAGAAGGACCCAGTGAATAAAGGCTGACGGATTATTAGCTAGATGAAGAAGGTTATATTATAAGGACTGGTAGAAATTTAGGCTATACATGTTGTGTAAATGGCACCTGTTTTGACTCTGGAACACTGGATGGAAGATGATAAGGGACAAATCCAGCTGCTAAATCAGATGGGCAATTGAGAGTTATGTGTGTCCCACAAAAATAAATGAAATGATGTGGAAATAGTGTGAAAATAGAAGTCTTTCCTCCTGTGAAGAGGAAAGACTTCTAATAAACTCTGAGCTATTTCTAAAATAGCTTACTGGAGTCCTATACTTTGGCAGAAAATTCAACTGGAGACCAGGCTGAGCCAGAGAAGCAAGTTCAAGCACTTACTTATAAAAAGCTATGGTTACCTGAAGTGGGATTTTGTCTAGTGGTCAGGGAGAAGGAAGGGGAAGCATGTTTCTTGTTCTGCTGGGTGAATTGCTTTCTTATAATTGGAAAGTCTGCACAAGCAAAACTGTCTTGGCATAGCCAGTACTGGAGACCAGTGAGGTTCCCTATTGGCTCACCTTAATGAAGGATTCGATAATGAGCACAGAAGTCCAAATCTAGGCAATTGTATTCAGCATAGATGTAGACTTTCAGGCTTGCCAAATATTCATCAGTGAAATTGCAAAGCCTATGGGAAAGGCAAAACATACTAGGAGTGCATGCTCACTATCAGTCTTCGGTACATTATGTGGCTCACATTGAATATCGGTTATCATGCACTAATCATATCCATAATGATTTTGTATGGGTAAATGTTGCTAACTCTTCCTTGCTCTGGAGTAATTATTTATTGGACCTGGCTTGTTGATTACGTACATAGCTTTTATTTCTGGTAAGAAAAGGGTTGACACGTTTTGGGCTCAAATAAATATCTGCCATTCAGAATGCTATGCACCAGCTCTGAAATGCAGGAGATTTATTATTTGCATAGATTTCTCTTTTTCTTCAAAGTTAGTCACTGGCTGTGCAATAGGGAGCTCTGAACCCATTCTTTTCCAGATAATTCGTATGATCTGATTATTCTCAATGTGAATTGCTCACTAAAAGGTTCCCCCTCTGCCATGAGAACACATTTTTCTTCTGCTTACTGCCAATGAATGATCCTCAGGAAAATGTATGAATCTTAAGGGGAGTGAAGGAGAATGTAAAAGAAGTTCTAGCCAGCTAGTTTGGATCCAGACTTCAAGTAGCTTGAAGTCCAAGTATGTCCAGATTCAGGAGTTTTATGTGTGCTCATCCTTTATAGGCAGTATTCCTTTATTTGAAAAAAAAAAAAAAATAGAGGCAATTTAGACCAGAATACGACTTCTTGGAAGCTATTTTTAAAATGACCCTTGAGGAGTGAATTCTTGCTGTTCAATTTGCTAAGTAAGTTCATTTGAAGCAATTCACTGATCAAATAGCATGATGGAAGATGGCAGTGAGTGATTGACTTCATGCTAGCTCATAATATCAGAAGCAGCTTGGATAACTATAAATATATTATTGTAGAAGAACAAATATGAGACAATTAATACATAGAGACACCATTGTTTCTCCAGTTGTTCATATGTGCATGCAGCTGTGAAGTATTGGAAAGAAAGAGCTGGCAAAGGAGAACTTCCCCAGGAGAGAACTGTTTCCAGCATACCCAACCCAAGTCATCTCTCTTTGAGTAACGTGGGATTGAGTAGTCAATGAAGAGACAAAACAGACCCCAACAAATAAGGGCTGATTTAAGTGGCTTCACAGGTCTGGGCTCACTACACCCACAGGCAGGCTCTAGCCACACAGTGTCTCTCGGGACCACCCAGCTCCATTATTGGGCAGGCAATACTGAGTCTAAGTGTTGGTGAAAATGGTATGAGGTTAACTAATCATATCACTTGTAGGAAGAGGGTAGTGTCCACTTCCGGAACATTTCTGTAAGGAATCAGCAGGGTAATTGCTGCTTAATTCTGAAGGGGAGAGAGATCTGCTGCTTCTCACCTGCTACAGCTGAGATGACACCAAAACAGGAGACCGGCTCATACCACTCCTCTTAAAACATCAGTTAGAAAGCCAGAGAAGCCATTTATCAAAATCCAAATTTGTATTAGGTTGTCTATTATAATAATACCTTGTCTATTTGGGGGTCTGTTTAGCAATCACATATATCTGGTTATTTCCTTCAAGCAAAATAGCTGAGATGCAGGATATTTCCTCTTTTTTACAGATGGAAATTGTGGCACCAGTTGTCTGCCACTAGACAAGGAGACTGAGATTTGATGTGTTGTGCTTTCACGCCTGGCTTACAAGGTCGCCCTTCCTTCTGACTCAGTGAATTGCTGAAGCCCATTGATTTTTCTAAAGTGCAGCCTTGCACTAAGCAGATTGGTTTGATTTTGTTTATTTGTTTGGGTTTTTTTTTTTCCTGTTTGGGAATTGCCTCAATTCAGACTGCATCCTAGTGACCTCTAAAAACACTGGATGCTACACAGAATGAGATTGCTTTTTCTTCTAGATACCTTAGTGGAGATAATTCCATGTAGTTTTTTCTCCGTGTCAGTGCTGATCTAAGCACAGTCTGACCTTGGGTGCTCATTCAAGTTTCCAAGATGCCCCTTCATTTGTGTCTATACAGCAAGTAAGGACTGTCTGGGAAATCCAGAGCCTGAGGTGAGCTCACACCACTGAAGTGATGTGACCCCACAAATAATTGTCAGCTCAATAAAGAGGTGAGGCTGAGGGTTCAGCTTGCATGGCAGCTCAGGAAACCATTGTAGAACTGGATCCTGAGTGATCGATCACTCTTCTGGGGCTTTAGAGGAATACCTTTACACAATTTACTGTGTTTGTGCTACACTTAAATGTAATGCCACCATCCCATCAGTTGGACCATAACAACTGCAAATTCGCTAGGAAATATGCTGCTGAATTGCCACCTTATTAAATCCAAAGTGTTTGTCTAATTTCTGTCTTTCACAGAGAGTATTTCTAAGCAAATAGAAGATTATCAAGACTATAATTCACTGGAGTTTTAGTCTAATACAGGAGGTACAAAGGGGCAGCCCTGTGCACCAGGTGGACTTTGCAGGCACAAAGTGCCCTATATCCAAAAGAATAAAGAAGTTCTATGCATACAGTCCCAGAACTGTTATACAAGGCAGAAAATCTTTTCTATCTGACTAGATTTCCAGAATTAAAAAGCAAGGCTCTGATTCCACCTGTGACGTTTTGTTCAGAAGATAGAAAATGTCAAAATCAGACTGATTTAGTAGCTAGAAGATTAATTGGTAAAAAACACAGATAATAGATAGGTGAGTTCATTGATTAAACAAGGGAAAAATGCACTACTGAAGGAATTCTTTCTCATGCCGAAGACAGGAAGACAGACAGATCATGCAGCTGTTATTCTTGCCATTACGTACAAACACTTCACTGTCAAGATGTGCAAGAAGGATAGTTTTCGGTCTTGGGCCTTTTCAGAGAACTGAAAGCCATAGTTAGGAGATGAGTCTAAAACTCACCTTTCAGTTTATTTAACACAATAGTATATAGGACAAACAGATCCATGTAAATTTTAACAGTAGGCTAATTATATATAGTACTTCATAGTCTAGTGTGTGCATTAGCAATTTTCTTTTACAAATACCTACTTTCAAACAGGTTTTTTTGAGTATTTTCTATTTTTTATTACCTTCTGCTTTGTGGGTGTGGCTGATTCTTTCTTATGTGTATATACACACACATTTTTATAGAGGAAAACTTCATGTTCATCATGCATGTACTGTGATGGTATGGTAACAAGTGCATCATTTCACCACCCAGTTACCAGTAAGGAACAATACACACTACACAGAACACTCATGTTCCGTCTTCACTGATAGGGTTTACCTTCATAAACCCCAGGCAGAGGATCCAATTAGGGAACACTTAAACTGACTGGACAGACAGCAGTTGATCGGATGTGCCCACAAGTGCTGGTGGGGCTGGCCGATGTCATTTGAGAGGTCATGACAACTGAGGGAGGTTCCTGAGGACTGGAAGAAAGAAAACATCTCTTCTATCTTCAAGGAGGGCAGGAAGGATGATTTAGGGAACTACAGGCTGGTCAGTCTCACCTCAACCTGGACAGGCTGGAGAAATGGGCGGAGAGGCGCTTCACAAAGTTCA
Source organism: Struthio camelus (assembly GCF_040807025.1). Lineage (NCBI taxonomy): Eukaryota > Metazoa > Chordata > Aves > Struthioniformes > Struthionidae > Struthio > Struthio camelus. The sequence goes on along the minus strand of NC_090942.1, from coordinate 216,439,768 downwards.
ACAAATGGAAGTGCAAAGTCCTGCAACTGGGGAGGAATAAACCCCTGCACCAGACAGGCTGGGGGCAACTTACCGGGGAAGCAGACTTGCAGAGAAGGAATAGGGGATCTTGGTGATCAACAAGTTGAATATGAGCCAACAATGCACCCCTGTGACAAAGAATGCCAATGATATCCTGGATTGCATTAGGACGCGTGTTGCCAGCAGGTCGAGGGAGATAATCCACCCCCTCTGCACAGCCCTAGTGAGACCACATCTGGAGTACTGTGTCCAGTTCTGGGCTCCCCAGTACAAGAGAAACAGGGATATGTTGGAGTGAGTTCACTGAAGGGCTACAAATATGTTAAAGGACTGAAGAATCTGTTATATTGGGCGAGGCTGAGAGAGCTGGGATTGCTTAGCTGGGAGAAGAGAAGGCTCAGGGAGTATCTTAGCAATGTGTAAAAATACCTGATGGGGGAGTAAAGAAAACTGAGCTAGACTCTTCTCAGTGGTGCCCAGGAAGAGGACAGAAGGCATGAGCACAAACTGAAATACTGGAAATTCCATTTAAACATAGGAAAAAGCTTAATATTAATAGTGGTTAAACACTAGAATAAGCTGCCCAGAGAGGCTATGGAGTCTTCATCCTTGGAGATATTCAAAACCTGACTGGACACAGTGCTGGGCAGCCTGCTCTCTCTGACCTTGCTTTGAGCAGGGGCGATGGACTAGTCTATGTCCAAAAGTCCTTTTTGACCTCATGCTTTCTGTGGTATGCATTTATTGTATGCTCTCTGTTGCCCAGTCTCAGTATTTTTTACAAACACTGATGAATTCAGCCTTGCAGCACTCCTGAAGGTGACTAAATATTATGTCCATAGTGAATATGGGAAAGTCAAGACAAAGGAAGGGTAGTAAAAGGGTATCTAGAGACTCCAAAACAGGCAGTGCAATGAAGGAGTCTTGGCTCAACTGCTTTAGTAACTAGATAACTTCCCTCCCAGGAATAATTAACAGACCTATTTTTCTTTAAATGAGTTATTTAACGAGTAAAAGATAGAATGACAGTGATTGCTTAAAAATTCTAAAACTGACTGGTGAGCATGAGAGGGGCAGATAACATGAATTTTATGCTGAATCTCTTTCTCTCTCAAAGGGCCTAAATGCAGTATTACTTCTCTTGGTATTCACTGGAGTTTTGCTGTTGACTCTGTTCTGATCAGGACATTTTAGTTAGGAAAATTATCCTTTCTTCTTTCCTTTTCAATAGATGAAAACTGGGATACATCATAGAGCATATTTAACAAGGACATGGGAAACGTTCAGATTAATAATTTTATTTCTATCAATTCTATTTCAATTTTTCTACTTTTGAACTGGATCTATTTAGTATAGATATATCTGAGAGCATTTTGATCTGCTTTCCATCGTACTGAGTTACTTAATAGATTGCTGTTATGGCTTAGATTAGAGGAAAACTAACAGAGCTGTAGCCACCCAAAAGGCTACTGTTTTTTTGAAAAAAAAATTGATTTTGTTAAAATATCAAGACTCCTGCTGTAATTGGCAGGTTGATAATTTTGTTTTCATTTATTTCAGAGGAAGCTGGAGCTCCCTTTGAGGAGTTTGTTGGGTGAAAATCTACCTTAGACAAGAAAAATCAGCACATCAAACTTTCAGTGGTATAAAGCACACACTAGATCACTTGGCTTGTAAAGGTAGGTGGTTCCATATCATAAGTGCCTTTGAAAATCGCATGGAAGCTGTTATATTTGATGGTGCAAACCCAGAATTAAGTGAATGTCTTATATTTCCTTCCTGTATGAGTGAACAGCATGAATAAGATGTAGAATAATAAACTTTATAGATGATTTTAATTACTCTTTTGTTGTAGTCCTCTGAGCTCTGTTCATTATGATTCTGGCATATTTTCATATTCGCTTCACTCTCCAACTTTCAGAAGAGTCCAGATTTTCCTCTTTCAGAAAGCACAATATTTAGGCACTAAAGCACTGGGGTAATGGTAGGTTAGCTCTTGTATTCACCTCTTTGCCAATATATTAAATATATCAGTACCCATCAATCAGAACTGATTGATTTACATGACACTTCCTCTAAAGTCCTTGCAGTCTGATGCTGCCCTGAATTGCTGAGGGTCCTGCAAAGGCACAGAAGAGCCATGAGAGTAACTCTGTCTTTGGAACACAGGACTCAAGAGATCCTACAAACCATGAACCAGATGATTAAAATAAGGAGGAGAGGAGAGAAGTAATATCTATTTGAGTCCACACCCAGTCAGAAGCACTACTGCTACAAAAAAAGCATCACTTATATGTGAACAGCTCAGGCCCAGAGGCTAAACTTTGCAAAAGGAAGGGACTGGCTTTCCATGCATCTTCAGACCGTCTGACGTACTGGCGTTCTTTGTCTGGTTAGCACTTTTGCAGACATAAAACACTGTAGCTGTTTTCGTTGTAAGAATTTGTATGAACAACACGTCACTGCATTAAATGGTATTGTATTTCTGTGTATTTCTATTCTGAATGCAGTTGACTTGTGAAAAGGCTTAAGAGTCCTTTAGGGACTTATCCGTGTTGCTTTTGCAGAGAAATACAATGACAGATTTCATGCAACTGTTAGAGTACAGCTTTTTCCCAGTACTGTGATATGGCCAATTAATTTTTAAAGCAGCCACTAATAGAAGTTGCCAGTAAACTAGATGTTAGTCTTAGAAGAATAAATAGTGACAGATTTTTTTCAATTAACCCAAGAGCATCGTGGCAATTAGTGTATCAGTATTTGTTGTTGTATTTCATTTCCTCTGATGTCTGAATCATTTTTCTGCTTTTCAGTTTGGATGCTTGCAAAAGATTTCCAAGTGTTCACTGCTCCACATACATAATAAATAGAACAGGATCTTGGGAGGTAAAACCAGATTTTATTCAAACTCTCATCTCTGCCCTGTTGTGCTTTTAAGTTAAGTTCTGCACATCCTTTAGTTTTCAAAGTAACTCACTAATGGACATTATTATCCGCTGATCCTTCTGAATAAGAATAATTTTTTTAGTAAAAGAGGGTTATTACAGTAAATGCAGTACAGTATGTTGACTAATATTATACTCCAAGAAGTAAAGATGGTAGTAAGCAAGCTACTGAGTAATTTAGCCAATCTTTGATACCATTCCCACTAATATTATTGCAAAAAAATTAGCATAATTAGGCAACTATCAGTTCAGCAGAAACAGAGTCTAATTTTGATCTTGTAAATACAGTATTGTATTGGCTTAATTTTATCATTTTTGTTGTTCTTATCCCTTATCGCATACTAGTGTCAAGCAAATTATGAACAGAATGTTATCTCCTATGTCTGATGCTTTTTTGAGAAGATTTCTAAATCAGAAAGAAGAGAGTGAAGGCAATAAAGCTACAGACACGATCTACCCGAGGTGCCTCTATTGCATGCACAACAATGAATACAATACATATTATTGAAACAAAACACTGCACAGATTAATTAAAAAGTATTATAGCAGTTATTAAAATCATACTTTTTCTGACTGGCTCCCAAACTATAGGAACATAGACATCCTTGTATTATGCAACTTTTATGCAAAAGAGTTTTAAACTCTTTTGCCTTTGAAAAAAAAAGTGTTTTATGTTGAAAGGTAGGTTTGGCAAAGATCTGTTTACCTAAAGACACAAACATTCCCCTATTTTGTGACAAGTTCACGATATCAATTTCAGAGCAAATAAGAGCTCTTTTTTCAAAAACTTTGTGAAAAGAAACCAAGAAACAAAGCCCATAACACTATCTTCACCATTTCCAAAGGCTTTGCCCAGAATTGCCAGGGCTCAAAGCCCTCACTCTAACCTTGAAGACCCACAATATCAACATCTATGTGTGAAATAGTCCCTATAGGCTCCCCTTCTACTGAATGGGGACAAATGGTCACTTTTAAGGTGCACTTCATCTGCCACATTTTCAATATCTACTTTAGAATGAACTGATGTGGCCATTACTGTCCCATTAATTATTGAAGGCGATCAGATGATGAGATCATATGTGTAGGTGTCTCCATTCGGTGAGATGAGGCCTGCCTTTTAATACAACTTTGAAATGGAAATGTGAAGAAATGATATCAACAGATGCTACTAATTTTGTAGCATTTAATAATTCACTAGCATGGGGAGCAGTCTGAGCTGTCCTGCACCAGGAAGCATAGTGGACACCCCAGTTAAAGCACTTTACTGTACAAATACAAGGATTTTTGGACACAGTCTGTCCCACCAACCCACAGTTCCACTTCTCCAAATCACACCTATCTGCTGCTGACATATCTACTTTACAGACAAACTTCTTAGTGCAGTATAGGGCTGGAAATATGCTAATTTAAGGTGCAATGGAGAAGGTTTGCTGCATCCTCTTCAGTTTCGTTCCAGGGTCAAGAATAGCCCAGACCAAAGAATTACAAATCCTAAAACAGATCAGAAACAGTCAGTGACAGATATGCAGCTTTAGCTTTTCCGTATGTTCGCAAAACCATTTCCTTAGGATCTTGCAGGCCACAGTGCCAAACTTCTGAGTGGCCTCAATCATCCGGTTCGACCACCTCATATACTGCTCCAAAGGTAATGGGTGCAGGAACAAGTCTTGCATCAGCAACATTATACAGTTTAACACCTTGTGAGTCTACTGGACTAGAAAAATGAGATTCCAGCTCTCCAGCTGGGAGCTGATAATTTTTTTCTAACACATAGACACTAAGAAAGTGGGATTATAGATGGAAGTTCTATTTTAGGCCTTTCTTTGCAAGTTTCTAAAAGGTGTTAGCAATAAATTATCACTCCCTCAGTGGCCTGCACAGCTGGACTCATGGTGGTTAAGGCAACCATATTATCAACAAAGGACAATGTCATACAACTCCTAGAAATTCTCCATGCACTTTCCCTATTCAAATATACAGCACAGTGTGACATGTTCAGAGTAATCCCATAGTTTCATCTCCTCTCCCTACTCGCCAGCTGTTTGTCACTTAGTTACAGCTGAGACTTTAAAAGGGAAACCTTCTGCCCCAAAGTTGGCACCAGGTCCGCAATCTACAGCCAGGCCCTGCCAGCACTGTTGAAGAGCATCCAGCAAACCTGAAAAAGGGCACGATATACATACGCAGAGCAATCCTGCTCTCAGTAACGATGTTCACCTCTTGTTACGACTGGAGCTCCCTTATTTTTACCAGGTCTCTATGTTTTACTCAGATAAGCTTTAAGGTAAAAGGATGCATCTTCTTCTATTAACTTGAAGATTAAAACTGCCATAATTGGAAGAGTTATAAAGGAAAAGTCCTGGCTGGCACACCCTGGAAAGATCTTAGTTATCTGTCTTGTTTCTACTATTATCTTGCTTTGTTTTGTCCTGAGGATACTGGAAACATAGAGACCAAGAACTGCAATTTCTTTCCTTGGAACAGGCCTCCAACTTCTATTGATCTGTCTCTTCTAAAGAATCTGAACCATATTCAGAGCAATCTTCCATTGAAAGCACACAGTAACGTGAGAGGTTAGGTCTTTTCCTCATCTCAAGACTCCTTCATTAATACTTTGATCTCTTGTTAAAACCTTATGAAGAAAAAGTGGTAGAAGTTTCCTTTCCAATGAATATATATTTTCAGTCTACACATACCTGAAGCCAGAAAAGAATGCTTGGATTCAGTCTCAGTTTGTATCTTCACCTCCCTCTAGTACACAGTTAACTTGAGGGTGGGAGGGAAAATTGAAAAGAATATGGAGCTGATTTACTTTCTACATACACTAGCAAAAATATAGGATATTACTGTATGCATCAGTGGAATTAAAGAAGAATAAAATTAGTCTGAGATCACGTGTAAACACATCCAGTCAGATGTGATTGTTGCCTGAATGGGGATGCATAAATTAAACTTGCCAGAGGATACTAGTAAATTATAGTTTTGGCTTTTTGGAAGCTTCAAGCACTATGCTATTTACTTATGTTGTTTATTGAACAAATATGCTTAACACAGCAGTCACAGTATATAAATGCTACCTTGTCTTTCAAATATATCGGCTCTAAGATGTCATAGGCCAAATACAGCCTTTGAAGTTGGAAAACGTCTATTGATTGATTCCTGCCTGAACAGGTGTCAAAGGGAACATGGAATAAAGAATAATTAAGTGTCATAACGTACCTAATATTGAAATGTGACGTTTTTATTTTTTACGATTCCCAAAACAGAGTAAACTGAAAGATGCTTGATAACAGTGCCTTTAAATGGGGGTAGATATTTTAGGCACGTGTGGAAATAACCGATGGCTTTGATTTAAAGGTCATTGTAAAATAAATGTAAGTTAATAAATAAAATAAATGCAAAATAAATTCATTTTGGTCCCTTTAGTCCACTACAATCACTCAGGAATTCTAGAGTTTTGTTCTGTGTAGGGATGCTCATTAAGACAGTAGCTTTAATTATTCCTTGAAATGCCAGATATATCACCTTCATGTTTAATCTTTTTTATAGCTTATAAACTCAGCAAATCAAAATCACAATATCATAGCAGTATTCAGATAGGAGACCTATTTTATGGAAGTAGCAATTTAGATTCAAAAGGTGGCATTCTTCCCTCACACAAGTGAATTCCTCAGCTTAATCTTGAGTAGGTGTGCTTTCTTAAAGATATAGAAAAAAAATCACTTGTTAGACCTATCAAGACATTTTCTGCCACAGTCAAATGAAGACAGATCCTCTTCAAATCTGAGTAATTGCACTGACCCTATTTCATCAGGATACGATATTTGCATTTGCACTCTGACCACTATTTACTGTCTTCAAACTAATTTCTTCTCTTAATCACCATATCATGGATTTGAGAGCCTAAAAGCCACAATGTGGCGGGCTCTTTTCCGCTGTCTTGTTTGCTTGGACTTCATTATGAAATCCACCTCTACCAGAGACAACTTCACACTCCACTCTCTCAGGCTGTCTTATCTTCCTCTGCTTCCTTTGTCCCTTGCAATCACAAACATTCTCACTGCCCCAACAAGCATGGAAGCCCTTTGTGTATGCAGCCAAATTAAACCCTGTAGGTAAGGTTTTCCGGAGCACAACTTATTGCCTGAAGAGACTGCATGTCCATCCTCCCACCGACAGCTCTGCTGCACTCGCCAGCACTGACCGGAGGTTATGAGTCAGAAGCCGCCATTGCTGCTGCCACAGCCCGCTGCCACGTTACTGAACGCGTCGCTGCAAGTGGAAGACAAACATGATGGGCTGTGTCATGTGAAGGTCACTGCCCCGTGCTATATCAGGGCATGTCTGCGACACGCTCTTTCTCTTTGTCTCTTCTTTAACTGTGGGAGGAACCCGCTCCTGGAAACGCTGTCAGCAATCTTAGAGTAGTTGCTGGGGAACGAGGGCTGATGTCGCGTTGAGCTGAATGTTTTCAGTCACACGAACAAGAGAGGGAAACCTGATGTACGGGCAAAGAACTGGATTCAACGCTGACACACACAGTTGCAGCACAGTTAATGAGGAGTTTTTCAGGTAATTAGATAATGACAAATGGAGATGGAAGTCCCAGTTTCTACTGTACTCAGAAGCACGGTGTGCAGAAGCTGGTTCTTTGGGAATCCTGCTTGCCATCTCTCTCCATTTCTAACATTTTTCTTTTAGTTGTCCCCTACTTAGCCTAGCTCACCCGCTGCCTACAAGGAGCTCCGTATCTTTCCTCTTATTTTCCTTTCTAACCGTAATTCTTGGCTGCTGTTTGTCCCTCCCAACTCTGCCACTCTTGCCTGGCAGGAGGAGCTCAGCACAGTGCTCCCTGGCAAGCCCACTGTCTGAATGAGCAGGCTCGGAAGTACCATGAAGCACTGGCCAGCTGCTGCCATTCGTGAAATCAGGTGTAATATAATTGCTTGGCCTTTCCTTCTCACTTGCCCTTTCTTTTCCCTCTTAGCAGCTCCCTGAAAGTGTGGGCCCTCATGGTCTCTCATGGATGAGAGCATACCGGTTTAGTCCCTGGCAGCATGTAATCAGCATGGCCTCTTAGGAAGATTTCCAATGCTTGGCAGCTTTCCTACTCTGTTATTAAGGCAGGCAAACTTTCATTTCTGCCATCCTGGAAGTTTCTGCAGTCTTTCTGCAGCTGCCTTTGCAATGCGCTACGGGATGCCAGACAACAGCTCAGGCAGCAGAGGGGAAGAGCTGATTCCTGTCTTCTTTGGGACTGTTCCTAAATTTGCCGCAGCAAGCTGTGTAGCTCGTCTCAAGGGAGGAATTTCTTCCTGTACGCCATTTACCAACGCACGCTTCTGGGGCAACACAAGACAGCTTGGGAGTCTCAAAGTGCAACTTGTACAAGCCTTCTTGCTACGCTTGTGAAATGAAGTTGTTCCTACGGTTCCTCCAGTAAGCACGCTGCAGTGCTTACAAGGCGCACGTGCACAGTCAGCTCCTTTTGCTGGCAGCTTCCAGTCTCTTTAGGATTTTGCTCTCCGAAGCAGCACGCGTGAGGGGCAGCATCCTGAGCCTCTCTCCCGCGGCTTTTGACTTCCACCGGCCTATTCCTTGTAACCAGCCTAGAGCTGTACGTTTCAAAAACCTGCTTGAAGACTGACAGTGAAGTTTCCACCCAGCTGAAGTAAAGGGAACAACAGAGCATGTGAAATCAAGGTGCTAGGTACGTGTAGAGCAGTCAGATTTGAGATGTGCAAGACACATCCCCAGGCTTCCTAGACCGCTGACAGGCATGTTTCCCATCATAGCTAAGAGGAGTCTGCTGAAATCTTGGATTTAAAGGCAGTTTTTTACCTCTGGGGCACAATCCTACTGTCACATACAGCCAATGCAAGAATAAGCCAAGTGCATGCCATCGCCACCTCCTGAAGCCCTCCTGCCTCATCCCTCAGTAACGTCCAGGAGGCACAATGAGCAGTTGGCCCCCTCATTGCACGCCCACAGTCACACTGGCATTGCTCATCTGCCAATCGCAAACAAGGAAACTCTTCCAGCTCCACCACCACTTTGGCCAGCGCCGACAAGCTCTCACCCAGGAGCTGGGAAAGGGGGTGTCCTTAACGGCCCTCCGAAATACCTCCCCAATGGCCCTTCCTGCTTTCTTGGCTGTCAAAGCAGAAGACGCATCGCTGAGCTTTCTCTATGGCTCAGGAGGCGCATCGCAGAGGTCTTCCCAGGTCTCCCCAGTCAGCCCTTCCTCCAACACGGCCGGGGCTTTTCCCCACAGCGAACAGCTCCTCACTGCTCTCCCTCACTGGCCCCTCAGAGAAGCAGCTTTTAGAAAGAGCGGAAGAGGACTCCCAGTACTTCCTGGGAGGAAGTCCTTCAGCCTCTCCGGTATTTGCCAACCAACAGAACAGGCATTCTCCTTCCCCCCTCACTTCTGCCTCAGGCTTTTCTTGCGCCAGCCCCCACCGAGGGTGCGGCACCACCAAAAACACCAACAAACACCCAGAAATGGCCAGAGGCTGCGCCTCCAGACGCTGCAGAATAAGTCCCCATCTTGCCAGGAAACAGCCCTCCCACAGACAAATACGCTCTGGAATCACTTTCCCACCTCGTGGCCTTCCAGGTCGAGTTCAGAGTCACAGCCCTCTCCACTTCCCTTGCCCCATACAGACACAGCTCAAACACACGGCAAGAACAGCAGGTCCGCACGCACCACAACAGCCCTGCCTCGGCCAGGAAGCACGGCAGGGCCTTCTGCTCAACAAGCAATGCTTTATTTTGGTCAGCTGATTGTGCTGGCTCCGTGGTAACACCTCCAACTCTCTGGACGGGCTGCCCTTTCCTTGCCTGTCCGGCTTTCCCGTTCCTGCCCTCTGGCGACCTCCTAGGTGGTCGGAACACGGCTCAGCTCTGGCCAGTTGTCTCCGAGGACCTGAGCTGCTGCCTGCTGCACGCTGGCATGCTGGTCTTCCTGCAGCAACTGGAGAGCTGAAAGAACACAGGCAGACGCATCAGGGACTGTGCAAGCCCCGGACAGACAGGTCGTGCCTCCCCTGGCTCTCTGAGCAGAGCATCCCTTGAGAAAGCTGGAAAGCCCTCCCTGGCCTCGCTCCTGGGGCAGGCTGGGAAGGGTAGGACGTGAACAGCTGGCTTTGCACCCCGCCACTGCAAACCCTCAGCCTTCTGCTCACATCCAGCAAGAGAAATTCTCTCCTGGGACCAACGGTCCCTCCCTTAGGAGTCTGCCACGCACTTCGCCAAACGTGTGCAAAGGTCTAATTCCCCAAGAGCCTGACCCCTTTTCCCAAGTGTGCTGCTACCCAAAAGACATCCTTAGTTCAGCAGGAACATGTCTGTCTGCGGAGGCAAGAGCTCCGCCTCCATATTCACCCGAGATAAAGTCACTCCCCGGCCAAGGTTTGGGGCCGGATACCAAAGAGAAAGGGCAGTGTTAGGGTAGCAGGAGGTGGTGACGTCTTTCCCCAGACAAGGAGCGAGCGGAGTGCAGGCGGGGCCATTGGAACCTACCTCTACTTAGAGAACTCATATCCTGCTCTCTCAGCCACCGGGCATCTGCGTTTTCCAGGATAACACCTGCTCACAAAAGGCAGATACGTAAACATGGCTACACTTCCCAGGGCAGGCCTAATTCCCAGCCTAGTCTCTGACTCGCCTCGCACGTTGGCGATGGGCTTTGGGGAGCACAGGAACGTTGCAGCTATCAAACCAGCAGGGTCCCGTCTACGCTTCAGTTGCTAGGGAGAGGCCTGAAGCAGAGCTGAGAAATGTGTGTGGCGGGCGCTAAGCCTCATCTGCAGCACTAATTGCACCGTGCGTTCCCTACAGAGACTTCAGGCACTTGACAGCCCTTTCCTCCTTCCTCCTGCTGCCACCCTCGGCAGACAGGTGGCTACTCCCACCCCTTTGCAGAGCAAGTGGACGTGGCTGCCTCTCTGCTGCCTCTTGGAGGGAGGAGCAGTTAAGAGAGCTGCAGCTTTGTCTCGCACCGGTTAGTTTGACGGCCGCAGTCCGCATGCCCCAGCACGAGCTCCAGAAGTAGGTCCTGAGGGTGTCATAGACGCTTTCGAGCAGCTCGGGGACGTTCCTGGCCTAGGGGAAAAGAGAGGAAAAGGAGTCCCTCGACTCAAAAGGCCCTTCCATTGGCCCTGGGCAAGGAGAGTGGCCGAACCAGGAGCTAAGGAAAAGAGCTGGTGCCTGCAAGGCGCTGACCCTTCCCAGCACCGCCAGGCTAGATGCTGCTCTGCCACTTCTCTGAAGGGCACTCCGTGCTCCCGGGCTCTGGGCCGGGGAAAGCCACGGCCGCCCGTCACTCTTACCCTGGGCCGCAGCTTACTTACCAGGTGACTGCAGACACTTTCCTGGAGCCCTTCCGCACTCTTCGCCATGTTCAGGGCAACGTGCGTCTGAACCCTCCGCAGGCCCAGCAACGGAGTGCACAGCAGGAAAGTGCTGCAGCAGGCCTGAAAAGGAGAGTGGCTCCAGCTCAGCCCTCCCCAGGCACAGCCAGATGCCTTGCACGGCAACTCACTGAGCTGAGCACTACTGCTGTCTTTCCAGAAGAGGAGGTGTTGCACTCAAAGCAGTTTTCAGAGAGGAGAGGGAAAAGACTGCAAGAGCAAGGACATGCTGGGGGAACGCGCAGCTATGCAGAGAGCGGCAGGAAGGGCAGGCCTGCTCTGCTCTCGCCCCGCATCGCTCCCCTCATGGAGAAAGAAGTGAAGTGCGGCTCTTACATTGTAAACTCCAGGGTCAGGGTCGCGCAGGTGGAGCAGAATTCTGACCCAAGTAGTTTGGAGCTCTTGGCTGAGAAAAGAGCGCCGTTTCCTCTTGGCGGAGGAGGCCAGCATTCCATACAAGGTGAAGGCAGAGGAGCGAAGGACTGCCTCATCCTGCAACCAAGAAACCCCAACCATCAGCTTGCTGCCTAGGACCTCTGACTACCTGTGTGTGGCACTGGGGATCAGGAGACCTCACCCCATGTCTCATCCTTCCTCTTCAGCCTTTGCCAGGAATGACCCTTCTTCCCTGAACCCAAGCAGTCCTCATGTCTGCTTGCCCCCGTCAGGTGAGCTCGCCAAGACTGCTGCGACAAGAGTTACCTACTGCTCTGCACTTACAGCATCAAAGAAAGTCTTTGTACACAGGGCAATGTCCCTGAAGGAGACACCAAGGCCCTTCTCTTTCAACTCCGCCACCACTTTGGCCAGCGCTGACAAGCTCTCCCCTATGATCTGCGGGGCGGTGGCGTCCTTGGTGGCCCTCAGTAGCACCTCCACAATGGCCTCCTGATGCTTCCTCAGCTGTCAAAGCAGAAGACATACAAGAGCTTCTCAGCGTTCATCCCTCTAGCATCTCTTCTTTACCGTTTCTCCCAAGAGCAGAACCTGCTCGAAACCATTCCAGAGCACGCCTTAGCCCAAGCCTACACACTCGGCCTCACAAGATACCTTTGCAGCCAGAGTGATGGCCTAGGACGGAGCAGCACGCTCTCAAGAAACACCAGCATTTCCCTTTCTGCTGCTCCGCCCAGTTTCTTTGCTGAGCCTTGTGCAGCTCTTTACCAGGACCTTTCTCGCTAGGGGTGGCCCTTAGTGAGCAGCAGTCGCATTCTCACCTCCTCTGGGGCTCCGCTGGCCAGGTTTCCCAGGCCTCTCACCGCCATCTGGCGGACAGCGCTGCTGGCGTCCAGGGTTTTGTCCACTAAGGCAGAGAGGACAGGCCGAAGCAGCTTCCTTTCCTCAAGCACTGGGTGCTTCATCAGCTAGAAAAGGGCAACATGACCATTAGCACCAATATAGTGATCCGGACCACTCACAGCGTGCCAATAACAGCATTCATGGATTCCAGCACTGGCGGGACACGTTCTGCCAGGATCGTCCTGCAGAAAGACGTGGCCCAGGCAGCCCGTTTCCAAAGACAGCCGCCCTCAGCCCTTCCTTTCCCACCTTCTGCCTCACCTCAGCAAAGAAGGCCGTTGCCATGGTCCTCAAGTTTGCTGAGGGCGAGTCCAGCCACGGGAAGACAGCGTTTACAAGAACCCGTGTGATTACGCCAGCTCGGAGCAGGACACTGCACGCACAGCACAAGAAGAGAGTGAGGCAACAGCCCATGAACTCCCAACAGTCAGCTGCTGTGATGCACAGAGTCCTCCTCAGCAACTCAGCACAGCCTCCCCAGGCAGACATGCCAGAGAGGGTCCCATTCAGCCCCTTGCTAGCTGAGAGTCACCCCCCAGGAGGGAAGGGAGACCTCCATAACACTCTTACCTAGTCAGGAGACACGTGCCCTCCTGGGAAGCCTGGGGGTTTTCCAGGAAAGCCCACGTTCTCTGCTTCCCGAGAACCCTCATCCATCTCTCATCAATGCACTTGCAGAGCACAGCATCTAGCGCTCTGATGGAAAGCCTGGTGGAAACAAGCAGTTGGAAGCAGAGCCCTTGAGACTGTGTCGTGATCACAACTAAAGACGCTCAGCCACTTCCTGAGGTGCTCGCTATCGTCTTCGAAGCCCCACTGAATGATACACAAAGTATCCTTCCCCCCCTGAAAGCACACCTCATAATCCCGAAGCGTGCCAAGCTAACAGCAAGCTGGCACGGGCACGGTCCTCCACTTGCATGCCCCCAAGCTCACTGAACACATCGGGAAAAACAGAGACCGGCACTGCTTTGACGCTACAACCTGAGGGTTCTTCTAACCATCCCTTGGAGGGAACTGCCTGCAGACCGCAGTCAGCATCTCTTTGCTCTGACCCTTGAGGAGCATGCGCATTACCAGAATACCATTCCATGCAAAAGATGCGCACTGAGCTCCCTCCTTCCCTCCCCCACCAACTTGAGGAAATGGATAGTAATGGGCAAGAACGGCCATTCTGCAGTTGCACCGCCACTTCTCGGTTCCTTGAACAGAGCAGTCCTAGGGGAACAGGAGGCCCTGCCCAGCTGCAGAGGAAGAAATCAGTCACAGAAGACTGAGCAGTACTTTGTTCTCTACCATTCCCATGAGCAGAGTCTCTCAGGGTTCACCAAAAAGCTGGCATCCCAAGCTGCACTGGAAAACCTTTTGTGGCCACTGCCTGGACACAGAGAAATTTGTTTCTGGCTTCCTGTGGAAAAGCGTTGTCAATTATGAGACGTGCTCCGGCCAGAAAGCCTGTCCTTGGAGCCCAGAAGCCTCTCTCCTAGAACGCACAGCAACCAGAGGTGCTATCAGACTGGAAGGCCTGGGAGGATGTCCTGCCCCATGCTCCCGTGCTGCCACATGGCTCGACTCGGGGGAAGTCCAGGCAGCTGCCTCAGGTTGTGCCTGGGCAGGCAGAAATGCTTCTGCGTCCCTCAGACCAAACCAACCTGCGGACTTTTGATTCAAAAGCCTTTCCACAAGCAAATGAGACCATCCAACAAATGGTGCCCAAGGAAGAAAGGTAGGAAAGCAGGCAAAAGGCAGAACCAAACCGAGACTAGATGAAACAGCAGAGCTCCCTGGCCAGCACACAGACTACACCAAGAAGGGAGCAACAGGAGAGGGCCGCTTGCCAGACCTCCTTCATTTCAACTGCAGCTTTTCTTGGGCGGTGCCACACCACACAAGGTTTTCTTCACACTACTTTACTTTTCCCAGAGCACACTGAGCTCATGCTAGGGCACAAAAGACACCTCGCAGCCTTGTAAGCAAGGGGAGAAACACCCAACCGGAGCCAAGAGCTAGGAGCTAGAGACAGACAGAGAGGCCTCCTGGCAAAAGCCCTGCTTTTTCCATTGAGGGGGACATTAACCTTTGCGAGAATTCCCAAGGCAAGAGGGGATGCCTGGGAAGGAAGTCCCAGGACCCTGCAGGTTCTCTGTGACAGAGGCTTGAGTCAAACACAGGTTGTGCTGAGCAGCACAAAGGGAAAGCAGTGACATTCTGAAGCCTAGCCTGTACAGGGCAGAGGCCACGCTGGAGAAGTCAGTGGTGCCACCTAGGGACCCTCTTCGCACCTAGCAGCCTCCGTTTCTCCGCGAGAAGAACGGAGGTTAGAACCACCACAGCAATCTGTCTCCACAGCGAGGAAACAGGGCAGACCAAAAGTTCCCTGCAGGCCAAGAACAAACATGACCTGGTGATACAAGCTAAAGCCAGCCCCCTGCGTCTCTGCCCGTTCCGCTCATCACCCACCTGCAAGGCCGGCTGTCTTCCCCACAGGCCACCAGGACCAGCTCCTCTTGCGCTCTTCCTGGGGGTGACGGCATCTCCTTTCCAAGAGTGTCACTGATCTGCTTCATGAGCATTGGAAGTAACCGTGGGAGCAAGAACGGCACAGTTTCCAGGGTCCGCATGGCCGACACCAGCTCAGAGATGGCACACGTCACCTAAGAAGAAATGCCCTCACACGCAACCGGCTGGAAAGAAGAGCTTTCCCCACCACTTGCCCCGCCCGCCCGCCTGCCTGCCAGGAATTCCCTGTCTGCATCTCTGACTTGTGCCACAGCCTCGAAGATCAGGAACAACAACTCTTGCAGCTTCTCACAGTGAGGGAAATGAGACGGACCGAGCAAAGCACACTGGGAGGCTTCTCCATGTGGATTTGCAAGTGCCTGGCTAACAAACAGGACGATGCCCTACCCCTCGCTTTCACTCCGCAGGATCCTCGGCCAAAGAGGGCACAGAAGCGTGCCGGTCAGGTTACCTACCGCGAGAGGTTCCAGAGCAGCCTCGCTGCTCTCCACTGCATCATCAGGGCAGTTCCTGCGGCTGCGGGTGGTTTCTGCGCTCTCTAGTCTGTCCATTAGCAACTGGAGCACTTGAGTTGCAAGGAAGCTTCTGCCAAGGGTCCTCCACAACTCCGCTGTGTCACTGGGAGTTGAACAGAAGTTCACACTTGGTCCCTTGTGCTCTTGGCCCTACAACCCCTCCGAAGCAGGCAAAATGCCCGGCCCCAGCCCCGGCCCAGTGTGGAGCTTTAGCGGCTCAGGTTCTTTGCAAAGCTATAAGCACGTGCTCTTGCAACAGTCTCACTTTTCCGGGACAACAACAGCCTGCTCCTTAGTGGAGCCTCCTCTGGCACGGTCAGGCTGTGGCATCTCTGCGTTACTGCAATGGAAGGCAGAGAGGAGTGGCACCGACCTGTCCATTGGCAGGTGTCTCTGCAGCAGGCTGTTGGCCACTGCCTGTGGGTGACAGTAGGCCAGGGCAAATACTGCCTCCAAGACTATCTCTTTCAGGTTGTTCTGCCGGCAAGCTGGCAGATGGTCATAAAGGACTGTCAGGACTCCTGGCACCTGGATGGAACAAGGCAAGAACAGGTTGAGGAGGAGAGCTGAGCCCCCACCACTGGCAACACGCATCACCAATGGGCAAAAACTTCTCTCTAAAGTAAGGCAACCGTGCAGGCACCCTCAGGGAGAACAAACAGGCAGGCTCAGGCACAGCACCGAGAACCAGCAACACAAAGACAGGCCGTGGAATCGCAGGCCAGCCAAGACAGACCAAGGAAGCAGGCTGCCTTAGCAAGCAGGTCACAGAACCCAAGCAGAGCCAGGGCCGAGGAGAGCCAGCCCCCCATCATCAGTATCCGAGCCTTCCCAGAGCAGAAGCTGAGACACCAGTGGCCCTCTGCAACCCACATTCCTGCCTTCTTTCCGCGGAAGGCTGGCACCGCCCGCCCTCCAGGCCCAGAGGCGCAGTGGAGAGGAGAGCAGAACAGCAGGGAGAGGGGCAGCTACTAGAAATGTGGGTCCTTCAGGTTTTCTCCTTCGTGCAACTCTGTCCGGAACACTTGGAGACTGTGCACTGGAAGACTTTGCCCAGCGCCCAAGGCCAAACCGCAGAGATGAACAAAGGGTCTTTTACCTCTGGGAGGATCTCTCGTCCACGTTGCTGCAGAAAGATGATCATCCACTTCCCTGCTGCCATAGCACAAGCAGGGCTGAAGGACAGCATGCTGCCCAAGACAGCCTGCATAAAGTCTCTTGCCTGCTCCCAGGGGATGTATTGGCATGCGGTCTGGAGAGAAATCAGAACCAGGAGAAACAACTTTGGAAGCCTGCTTCCACTCTTCCCGAGAAAGGACAGGAGAACTTGAGCAGCTCCGTCCTGAGGCTGCTAGCTAACTGGGAAGGCTGCCATTGCTTTGTAGTCCAACTGTGCATACAACTGCTGCTTCTGAGTTATGGAGCGCCTCGATTTGGAAGGCTCTTCCGGTAGGCCATTTGCATGTTGACACAAAGAGAAACCCTGCAGGCGGAGGAGCTTCCCTGCCTCTCTTCAACATCTCTTTGTCCTCAGGCAGAGCGTGTTTGGGTGTGGACGGACAAAAAGGAAACACACGCACGCACGCGCGCACGCACGCAAGCACAGATTCACAGAATCTTTGTGGCCTCTCTTGTTTTCCCCAGTGGGAACACAAGAGACCGTTATGCTTTAAAACCCTCTTAGTACTTGCTGACAACAGAGGCCCCATTGCCAGAGGCCACCCTGAAAACGGAGAGGAAGCTTGGGAGCCAAAAGAAGAGAAAGGGGAGTGGAGCTTAGCCACCAAGTAGCCACAGCCCTGTCTTTTGAGTCAGTTACCTTGGCGATTTTGGAAGATGTCTTCAGCAGAGAATCCGCGTCTGTGGCACTTAGTTCCTCACAGAAGTGATTCATCTCATCTTTCTTCACGTGCAGAACCTCGGCTGCAAGGAACACCAGGGGGAAAGGATAGGCGCGTTTTCTGGCACTGAGCCTCCAGCCCATAAGCAGTGACCAAGGAATCCCCAGCTGGCAGCAGTGAAGTCCACAGGTGAACTGCAGGACCCTTCTGAACTCTGGAAGCAGCACTGTACGAGTGCAGCCATCGGATTCTGGTCTCTGCCAACCGGGACCAACAGCAGTTTCCAGAGCGTACCTGCTGTCCTCAGCTGGAGGCCTCTCTGCTCTCGGCATCACCAGCCCGTGTTCTAGCACGGGTCACGCCGACCTCTGACAGGCAGGAGACTCTCCACCGATTGGTCAGTGTGGACAGGGAACGCTGACCACAGCTCACCCCAGCAGCCCACGTGCATAACTGCCTTCTAACCATTTCTAAACTGGGGCCGTTGCTTTGTAGAGCCAGAGGGTGCTGCTTCTGCTCCTTGATTCCTGAGAGCGTTGCCCTTCGACACAAATGCAGAAGGGCCCTCGTTCCCCACAGGAACTGGAAATGCCCCTGAGGAGGGGCTACCCAAAGAACTTCCCCCGGGCCTCCCTTCTCCTGTGGCCTAGAGGAAAGAACGAGCAAGGCTTGCAAGAAACGTTGCAAGAAACTAGCAAGAGTCTGCTGTCCAGTACTCTTCTCTTCTGGCAAGGAAAGCCCGTCCCTACCTCTTGCCTGTGCTGCTAGACAGGGAAGAGAGGGGAGAGCCACCAGAAGGCAGGAGGGGAAGACCTGTCCTTCTCACCTTGGGCAGAGAGCAGGCAGCTGATACAGTTGAGTGCCTGCTGGCGGGACGTGACCAGGGAGTCACAGGTGAGAGGCCCCAGCACTCCAGTCAGGTAGCCAAACTGGGCAACAGTGCTTTCTCCCTGCCAAAAAGCAAAGGAAGAAGAGCGTTGCCAGGCTACATGAGTGGCCCAGCAACCACCACCTTCTGGCGCTGACTCCTGACGCGCAGGTGGCCATCTGGATCAGTGGAAGCTCAGCTTTATCCTCCTGGGAGATTATCGACCCAGACACAGCCCCAAGCACATCTGCCTGCCAGGCAAGCAGAAGGGATCGAGGAGGAATGCCCTGTTTGTGGCAGATGGGCACTGAGGCTGGGGCAGAACTGCAGGCAAGGCCTCCAGGGCCTCCTGGCTCACCAAGTCTGCCATCGTGTTTCTTCCCCGAGAGACTCCAGCTGCCCCCACAGAGCTTCCACAGGCTTCTGGGAAGAGGGAGCCCATACTCACAGTGCTCACAAATCTCTCGGCATAAGCCTGCATCAGCTGAGTGCAGACCTGGAGGGCCCTCTCTCTTTCCCACTCCTTCTCAGAATGGAGCCAGGCCTCTAGGAGCTGTTGGAAGACCACAGCTAGATCACCCGTCTTTTACACACACACGCACGCACGCACGCACGCACCCTCCTTTCCAACCCCCCACCATTTCTGGCAGCTTCCCCAAGGAACAGCATTAAGGATACAGTGGCCTCCATGGGAATTCCTCACCACTGTGAAGCGACCAGCCACCAAAGACTTACGATATTCTTGGGTCTACTTGCAAATCGCGTTCACTCCATGAGCAAAGCTTGGGAGTGCCCTTGCATCTGTCCGCCAGGGCCATCTTGCTCCCATCAGACGCTCGGCAAAGCGCCTTCGCAACAAACAGCACGGCTCCTCCAGCCACCGTGGTACCTAGTTTTCTTCCCCTCCAAGGAGGACTTGCATGTGTTGCACCCTGTTCTAAAAAATCTCCCTTTCTCTAATGATCCCCTCAAGCAGGAGGCCCTCCGTGCTTGGCCCACCTCCTGGCAAGACAGGAGAGTTTCCCCTTCTCCTCTTGACTACTCACATGGAAGGATTCCTTGAGCCAGGATGAGGTCAGGTCTTCTTCAAGGGTTGTCATGAGCTGACCAAGAGCTCCCAGGCATCGTCTATACAGAGACTAAAAGCAGGAGAGAAGGCTTGACAGGTGAACTCCCATGGGGCCTCCAAACCTGCCCAGAGAGGCTGCCGCAGTTCAGCGCAGCCCTGAACCCTCAGGGCAGCAGAGGGCGATGGACAGCTACCTGCGCGTGCCGAGCAGCCTCTGCTGCCTCCCCTTCCTCTTTGCTCTGCTCAAGGGGAGGCAGCGGAAGGAGGCTTTGAGAGCACTGGCGAAGGAGATCACAGTTTTCCTCCCGGCTCAGAGATGGCTTGATCTTGCTGGCAGGAAACAAAAGAAAGACCATTCAGAAGGCAGACTTACCACTATTCGCCAGAGCGGATCCAGGGGCAGCGAGAGTTCCTCTGCACCTGGAGCCCCAAATCCCAGCACTGCGGCTCCTTGAGAGGGAGCACTTTGCCAGCTTCCACGGGTTCTTGCCTCACTCACAGGCCTCAGGAAAACATCCGACTCCCAGGGTACAGAGAGCTGCGAGCTCCCTTCCCTCAGCTCGCCAGCCGGCCGGCCAGGCAGAAGCCTTTCCCCCCGACCAGAAACACTCTCTTCCCCACGCTTCTCCAGTCTACAGCCCCCAGCCATCTCTCTCCAACCCGGGACTTCAGGCACTGTGCCGCATTCACGGCTTCCGGCAGCATACCGAGCGCTGACCATCGTCTCACCCCACACCACAGGCAGCTCCTGAGCCCACACTCAGGTCAGCCGCGAACCTTCAGCCAGCTCACACACAATACCCAGCACACAGCAGGAAATGCCCTACCTCAAACGCTCCACCGCCAGAATTGCCTTGCAACACACAGCAGAAGGCACACAGCCCACAGGCTCCTCTTTCATGAAGTCCTGTAGCTCACCGAGACACAAGTACAGAGAGGTGAGCAGGGAGGAAAGAAGAGGGCCCTCCCTCAGCAACGGCAACGGCCTCGTCTGCCACGCTTGTGACAAGCATATACAGCCTCCCTGCAAACTGCCCCCACACTGGGAACACTGTCCTAAGACATTCCCCTGGCACGCTGCGGCCCAGGCTGAGGAAGTTCCCAAGGTTGCCCGTGCTCTTTCACAACCAACAGAGGCATGGCACCTCTGAGGAAACCCATCTCATGGCACAAGCAGCAACTCTTCTGCAGCACAGCCTCCCTCGCTCCGTGTCACTCACCAGCAGAATCGCAAGCAGCACCCTTTTGGAGGAGAAATTAAAGCTCGCCCCGTTGCTGACGCTTTGAATGGCACAGCTGACTTCGGTGACACTCCGGATCAGGGCCAGCTTGAGCTCTAAGTCCTGAGGACAGCAGAGAAGAACAAGATGGCACACATGAGGAGCTGTTCAAAGGACAAAAGGCTCACACGCGCACCAAAGAATAAGTAACCCAGAGCCAAAGCTGTCTCCAAAGCGCCACGCTGGGAAGAAACGGCATCCTCCAGAAGCCTGAACGACCTTGGCGCCGGGTCTCTGCCAGAGGGAGGAGAGTGCCCCTCGGGTCCTAGGAGGAAGCGGCCTCCCCGGAAGCAGGAAGGAGCTTTCCCCAGCTTCTCACCCAACAGAGAGTCCCTGCACTCTAGCCTAAAACAATGGGGAAGCCAGCCGGTCTGGGCTTCGACTCTCTGCCGTCTCAGACAAGTCGCCCAGGACACAAAGAACAACAGCAACGACTGAGGGATATGGACAGGGGACACAGTGACAGGTTTGAAACCAAAGGTTCACGACTCTCATTGAGAGGGGAGCCTTCCAGACAGATACCCTGTCTCGGTAGGCTGCGGTTCAGAGGAGGGCTGGAGCTGGCTCTAGACTGAGAGCTCTAACAATGAGCCTTCTGCGCTCCTACCTGAGAGCTGCTTCTGTACTGGCACAGGATGTTCTCCACGATGACTGTCTCCACTCGGGAACAAAGCAGCTGCTTGGGAGCGTGCAGAGCTATCTGGCTGTAGGCTAGCATTAGAGGAGCACACATCTTTGCTCTTCTCTCCTTTTGGTTCTCCTGGACAATTGGAACAGCCATCAGGAATCAGCTCAGCCTCCTTCGATTTACCTCAGCCTTTCCCCGGGCTTCTCCCTGAGAGACTGCCTCCACACCTGTGCGAGCCTGCCCTTTCTACCCACACTTCCCAAAGCTTTTCCTCAAGCAACTCCTCAGAGCCTGGAGCTCTGAGGCAAAGGAGGGCTGAAGTGCAGAGCCTCCTTCGCTGACACCCCTGGGAGTCTGATCGCTGCCCATTGCCCCGTCCTCATTCCCATTTGCCAGCTGACTTGAGGTCATGCTCAACACCGTTCCCGTGGCCGTTTGGCTCCTGTTGCCACCGCTGGGCAGCTTTCACCCATGACTCAGTAAACACGCTCCTTCCCACAGGTGCCTGAAGGAGCAGAACCCCAGGGTGCAGGCTTCAGGCAGGTCTTACACAAGCAAACAGAAGGCAGACAACAAGGAAAACCGACTTCCCTTACCTCCTGGAAGTTGAGGAGCCTAGAAAATCTGCTTTTCTGCCCAGCAGCCTCAAAGTCTTGGACTGTTGTCAAGGCAAGATCAAGGTGTCTCTCAGCAGAGCACGCTAGCACAGAGATTGCTCCCTGCAACACAGTGACGAGCGAGTGGGTTTCTGCCCCCGACATTCATCCCTTGCCAGCTACGGTGGCCAAGCAGGAAATATCGCCCGAGGGAAGCAGCAGCCAAAAGCCCCAAGCCAAGCCCCACCACAAGCTGGAGTCCGGCAAGGAGCCCCAAGCTCCTCGGAGGAAGACTGGAGAAAGCAGGGAGAGGAAGAGAACGCCCACCTCTGTCTCAGAAGGTTCCCAAGAGTTGAGTCTTTCCAAATAGCTCTGCATCTGCTCTTGAACATAGGTGACGCTCTGCGAAGCTGCCAGTGCTGTCCCCACAGCCTTGTACAGGAAACTCTGAAAGAGAAGAGGCTAGCACCCCCTGCCATCGCTGCAGAAGCGGAGCACTCAGGTACTCCTCCATCTCAGAGGCAAAGAGACAGCCAAGCAGCCAAGACTGTAGAAAGAGCCCCTTCCTTAGCCCACTCCAGTGACCAGCTCTATACCGAGACTGAAGAAACTAACAAGAACAAAGCCGTTTTGGAGGGCAGGCAACAGAAAGCGGTGAGAAGAGATTGTCTTGAAAAGACCGTGTCTTAGATGGCACGCCAGTGAGAGCAGCGTCCTGTGGCTCTGCCACCACACCTCCCCGAGACGAGGTTATGCTTTAAAACATAAGAGAGACAAAGTCCTAGCAGAGAACCAACCTTCTCCTTGGAAAGGTTCGGATACTTGGCCATCTGCTGAGCTAGCTCAACGTTCAGGTGCACGAGCCACGCCTGGTTCTCTATTGTCTCCAGGGATGTTCTCAGGAACTACGGGGAAAACAACAAGTGAAGCAAAGGCTGCCTCCGCTTTGCTCACGGCCTTTTGCACCTTCCAACAGAACAAGAAGTTCTCTGCGGAGAGCTAGCACTACAGGTAATCCCTCTTCCCTCGCCGCTCCTCTAACCTGCCCCGGGCTCTTCTTGCAGCGTGGCAGCTAAGTTTCCCCTGGGCCTCAGGAAACTACAGACAAAGAGGCAGCGGCACTTTTAGGACAACAGGCCCAAGCTGAGAGAGAGCACAGGACGCTCCAAGACCCTCCAAGACACTCAGGAGGCTAAGACCCGCCCCCCACAACCCTCATTTCTTCCCTGATCTCTGCAAGCCAAAGATGGGGCTGGAACTGGAGGGAAAACTCCAAAGAGTGCGTGGGTGATCTCACGCCCTGCCTGACACCCTCAAGATGTCCCTTCTCCAGTTATGGTCATTCCTCGTGACCCAGCCATGTGGGTCGGAAAGTCAAAGCGATATTACACCCAAGAATCCCAAACGATCCTGTAGCTGCCCAGAAATGGTTTCCAACTGAAGTCTCCCTTTTCACTTCCACTCCAATCATTCCAATGCCAATGAACAGCAAAATGCATTTGGTTGGTCTTCACACTAAAGTGCCCGTTTTCTAGTTCGTAGGATTCCTCGTTGCCTATTGTCCTTTCCTCCCCACAACTTGCTTTGCTCTCTCTTTGCTTCCCTCTTCACTTCAGGCATCACAAAATAACTCGGTACCTTCAGCAGAAGGCGCTCCCATTCCACACAGTCCAGGGAGCTCTCGTCTTTCCCTGGGAAGCAAGAAGACACAGCAGCAGGTCATCTCATTGCGGTGAGCCCCAAAGAAGCATCCCAAGGTCTCCTTTGTAACCACACATCCCAGCGACCAGCACATACCTAGCAGGTCAGAGCTAAGAGAGCCCTGTGCCACCCTCTGTGGGAGGCCTAAGGCACCAGGACATGTCTGACTCCCATTTCTTCCAAGGCCACTGAATCAACTCAGAAATACTGACCCCCTGCTTCAGAGCAGCTGCCGCAACTCTTCAGAGCACGGCGTGAGTGCAGGCTTTACCCGGAACACACCTTTGCTGCAAAATTAGGGCCTTGCGGCTCGTGCCAGCAAGTCACCGTGAGGGGAGCTTCAGGAACGTGCCATTTCACGTGACAAAGTGCCAGAGCAGCAGCACTCAGGTGGCCAACTGAACTTTCCAGGGGCTTCTGCATCAAATCTGTGGCTCCTGTTTCCTCACAGGGAAAAATAAGGAAGCAGGAGGACTATCCAAGCAAGGACAGCGCGATGCTCCCAGAGCCTGCCATTCTGACGCAACACGCGAGGCTAAATCCCACCCGGGGACGAGCCGAGCTCAGGGCCGTTGCTTCTCTCCGCTGTCTGTTCCAGCTGCCTGGAGCTGGAAGGGGCGCGATACAAGACGGCTTTAAGACACTCGAGGGCTCCGTTCCCCTCGGTCACCCTGGGGAGCTGCCATCCTCTTCTGTCCTCTTCAAACCCATCCCCTCCCAGCAGACGCCTTACCTTCAAGGTAGTGCAGCAGGCTAGGGATCTGCTCCGTCCAAGGAAGCCCCACCGCTCTGTGAATTGCTCTGTGTAGGGCCTTCAGCAATTGCAGGGCAGCAACTCCATAGCCACCTCCTTCGAAAGGAAAGCGGGCAAGCACCTGGGAGAGGGGAGGAGAGAGAGTTAGAGCTCCAGGCCTGCCAGAGGAACAGCAGCTTGCTCCAGAAAGAAGGAGAGGTCTGCTCCTGCCGTGGCAGCCAGCACCCAACAGAGTAGCTTCTCTGTTTGCACTGCCTCCCTGAGCAAGGCAGCCTCCTCGCTACTCAAGACATTCACAGTGGGAATCCCCAGGCACTCCACTACGGGCAAGACACGCTCCAGCAGACTTGCTCCTCCTTGGAGGCTGCAAACACCTGCCACGGAAACTGTCTCCCTCCTGACCTCTCCCCTTTCCCCTGGCTCAGAAAAGCTCTGCTCCAGGCAGTCCCCAACTACTCACCAGGAGGCGTACCAGCAGAGCCTGCGGAGTTGGCAGTTTGGCTGGAAAGAGAGAAAAAGCTCTGTTTCAGCAGGCCAAGTCCCCCTCATCGTATTCACCCATTCGTCTCAGGCCGGCCCTCCACCACGGGACTGAAGCGGGCTGATAACATGCTGCTGATCATGTGCCTTCCCACAGCTCTTGCCATCCCTGGACGCTCTTCCCATCCCTCAGCCTGCCCACCTGACAGAGCAGCACAGAATACACTGGAAAGGTTTCTGCTTCCTACCGCGTTCCTGGTAGCCCAGGTAGCTGGGTTCTTCCTTGTCCTCGCTCCTTCTCTCCTGTCTCTCCACTAGCGCCCCGAGGCATCGGGAGAGTGGGATCAGAGTGCCCGTGTACTGAGCTGGCACTACGTACTGGAGGAGCCTGGGCCACAAGAGCTGCCGAGAAGAATACGGCAATTCAGCGTGTCGTTCTTTCCATCCCTCCAGCGTCTGTTCTCAGAGCACTCTTCTTCGGTGGCTCTGACCCAGCCCCTCCACCTCTAACCTTCTCCAACGTCTTCCTTCATGCCTCTCCTGCCCTTTCTCTTCCCCCTCTTCTCCCTCTAGTCCACTGCCCCAATCCCCACTTGAGCCCCTCTCTTGGGTCGTAACTCACAAGGCTTCCTTTCCCCTCTCCTGTGGCATGACGTTTGGGTAGCCTCAGGCTCTGAAGAGCTTCTCAGTGGAGAGAGGCAGGGCTAGAAAGAAGTATCCTCAAGGCAAGAAGTAGCAGCAGGTGCTACAGGATGACTTACGGTCGTCATGCCGCTCCCTGAGACATCCAGAGAGTGAAGGACTTGCAAGCACAGGCTTTGCAGCGTGCTCTCCTCCAACGCTTGCGTCTCCGAGAGGTTGCTTGTCTCCTGCAAGACAGAAGTGGGAGAACGCTCCCATCGGTTTCTGTTTCTTCAGCAGGAGGCTAGAGGCTTCAGTCGGAGACTTGACTGTGGATTGGGGAGCCCAGGACACCTGAGGGAAGGCAAGACTGGGAAGCCTTAGAGTGGGGAGGCGGGGGTCGCCAGATCCCAGGCTGCAGGAAAAGCCACGCAGCACCCAGAAGGGAAGCAGAGAGCGCCACTGCCTGCTTGGGCGCTCAGCCGACTCGTGGGAATTGTGTAGCAAGCACACGAGGTGCTCAATGGCACAAGCTCTCTTGTAACGCCACCAAAGGAAATGCAAGGCACTGCGTTCTTCGGAGAGGTCGCGCTCGCTTCCTGCACTGGAAACAGAGCCTGAGTGGCCGCAGGCTGCAGCAGGAGGAGGAAGTGGCAGTTCTTTCCTGCTTTCTCCATACAAAGCTATGAGGCCTGCAAGAGCCTCCTAGCAAATGCGCCAGCAAGACTTCCTCCTGGAGACAAAAGGCCCAGCCAGATTTAAGAGCTTCAGCAAGGCACTCTTCTGCTGAACCATCTACGAGGATTGCCCGCCTGAGGGTTGCGAGCTGGCAAAAGAGATTTGCCCATGCCCCTTTGGCTTTGAGAAAGCACCCAGAGCCCCAAAGCTCTTGACAGAGGACAGGACAGGCTTGGAAGGGACCGAGGACAAGGAAACAATCAGAGAGCTTTTCCAGCTTGTCCTGCTTAGCCCATGACTTCTGTCTTTTGCTGTCTTTTGCAGGAGAGAGACCCGAGGTGCATGTCCGCTTGGATGCCAACCAGCTCCTGACACCAGCGACTCGAGAGCTGCGCCTTGGGGGCCTCCACATCCTCACGGAAGTCCATCCAGTGGAGCGGTCAACATACAAAGGGCCCAGAGCACAGTCTGAAAGGTCAAGCTCCCTTCTTACCAGTCTGCTGGTAGCCCGACTGAACTCGCTGAAAACATAGGCCACCAAACCCCACGCCGAACAGTTCTCAACACCAGAGCTGAACAGTTCCTTGATGAAAGAGAGGACCGCAGCCTTCACCTGCCAGCGAGGACGTTGCAAAGAAGGGTAACGATTAGTCCTTCCCTCGGAAAGCTCAAGGAAAGCTGCTGCCTTTCATTGACGTATGCATAAAGCCCCTACGATCTCGGGAGAGATGGCAAGGAGACAGAAGACTTCTTCGCTTCTGCTTTCACTGCCGGCCTTCACAGCCAGGCCATGTCTTGAGGCAGTGCAAGAAAGTGGCATGCCCTTTCCCCTTGACAATCTCTGCCCCGCCCATTTGCAAAGCTCCACTTAGAGCTCATCAACCACCACCCGGGACACG
Source organism: Struthio camelus (assembly GCF_040807025.1). Taxonomy (NCBI): domain Eukaryota; kingdom Metazoa; phylum Chordata; class Aves; order Struthioniformes; family Struthionidae; genus Struthio; species Struthio camelus. Next base: position 216,412,639 of record NC_090942.1, on the reverse strand, counting down.
GGCGGAGCTGCTCACTCGGCAGGCCCAGCCACTGGCCAAGGCAGTCCCCAAGGCCCCCTCCTCGCAGCAGCTCTCCTGCTACCGTGACAAAGCAGGACACCTAGCCCAGGTCCAAAAGAGCAGCCTCCTGGTATTTCCTTGCCAGGCTCCACGCAGAGGAAAGCGCTTTGCCTGCCACTCACCGTGGTACCACCCCTTCCCCAACCTCCTCACCTTACTCCGGTGGTCTCCAAACACAGACTCCATTGCCCTCACAACCCAGCGCATCTTGGTTCTTATCCTCGTGGCTGAAAGAAACACAGGTATGTTGCCGCACAGCCCCCTCTCCAAAACAACACCGTCAAAGTGTCCCTCTCACACACAGCCGGAAGGAAAGGAGAGGGCAAACGCCTGGCTTCAGTAGAAGCAGCAGAAGCCATGAGCAACCCCACTTCTACAGGCACAACTAGTTTACAGGGATTGCCTCACGCAGAGAGTTGGAGAAATGCGATCTCCACTGGAATGTGCTGCTGTTTGTGCTCCGAGCGTTACTGAGCTTAAAACGCCATCCCTGGGGTAGCGTGGTTGATAACTCTGCCGACAGATTCAGCTGCTTCAGCACACGTCAGTACCATACAATTCGCCTGGGTAGCATAATCTTTGGAAGTACTGAATGCATTTCTGTGCCTCACCACTGCAGTGACCTTTCTCAGGTGAAACATGGACAAGAGCCTGGGCCACGTTTAGCGTGCGGCACAGACCCACAGCATTCCTCACCCTTTCTGCCCGGTGTTACTTACGGTCACAGCGAACCAAAGCTCTGAGCAGATACAGGGCCGTTGTTCTAGAAGCCTCGTTGTCAATCCCCAGTTGGGCGTACAGAAACTCCATGGTGTCGTCAGGGGAAATTCGGGCTGGAGGGAAGCAACCGTGTTCTAGGTTAACCCGCAACCTCTTCACCCGTTGCAGCGGTGTGCAGGAGAGAGACAAGGACCGCACAGCCAAACTCTGTCTTCTGCTCACCTAGCAGCAGCATGCAGTAGGACAGCTCCATTTTGTGGTCAGTGCTGTGCTCCTTGGTGCCATCTGAGAGCTGTGGGAACGAGGTACGTTCTAGCATCAGTGTGCAGAGGGGCTGAAAAGCAGCTCTCCTGTGAGGTCTTGTCTCCCCGGGGAACTCACAGGGAGACAAAGATGCTCTTCCCAAAGCACATCATTGCTTTCTCCTCACAGAGCCTGCGTCGGCTCTCCATCACCCCTCCCTCTCTCTCTCTAGAGCGCGACGGAGAGCCCAGAGCAATGTGTTTCTGCTCAGGCAGACAGAGTCTAGATCCTGGCGTCAGAGACGAACACCTTCCTGAGTGTCTTGCCTACTGCCCTGCAACACTCCAGAGGGAGCCGGAGCCCACAGCACGCGACCTACAGACAAATCTAAGACTATGCCCCAGAGGCAGCAGGCAGCCTTTGAGTTCCGGTCAGGGGGTCTGCAGCAGCCAAGGGCGATTAGGCTCCAAGGGCTGCCTAGGATTCAAAGGCTGAACGTTAGGTCTCGGGGCTCCCGGCTCCTCCTGCTCTCTGCCTGAGAGTGGAAGTCCTTTGGGAACTCAGCTCTCCCTGCAGCCCAGGCAAAGCAGTCAGCATCAGGCCCGGAAAAGTCTGTGGGCACTTTGCTGGAGTGGGGCTCCTCAATGGCTGCCCGCACCTGACTGCAAGGTGTGAGAAAAGCCCTTGAGAGGGAAACTCTGCCCTGCCCCCCCATAGGTCTTTCTTGCCAGCCCGAGGCAGAGACCTGCCGAACCCAAGGGGAAGGGCGAGACGCTCAAGCCCCCTTACCTGGCTGTGCACAACAACACAGATGACAGAAACTGTTCCTTTTGGAAGGCAGAGCTGGAACTGTGCCACGCCTTCCAAGAAATGACTGAGACTCTACAAGAGAAAGTGCAAACAAGAGGGTGCCTTGTGACCTAGAGCAGCAGCTCACCAAGGGCAGGACAGCATACCTCCACCGGTGGCCATTTGCTTTCCTGAGAAAACCGGAAGCGTCAAACCTCCCCCTCCGTCTGCATGCACCTCTCTAGGCTTCTTCTCTTACAGGTCCCCCAGCTCTGCTAGGAACTCCCACAGCTCCCTGATCTCTGCACACACTCACTCCGACCTACACCGTGGCCGCAGAGCACCATCTTGCGGGATGCCTCACCTTGGTCACGTGAGAACTGTCCTGGACCTCTTCATATTGGCCCAGGAGCCAGGACACCTGGCTGCACACATGCTCCTGATACTCTTCTTTGTGAAGAAGGAGGCCCATCATAGCTGCCACAGTCCTGATGATGGCCTGCTTGAGCTGCACACAGGGAAGGCAGAAGACATTTGTGTGCTCCAAATGAAGCTCTGCTCTACTACGCAGCAGCCCCCAGGCACAATCTTCCCTCTTCACCACGACTGTGATTTCCCCTCTGCCTCTGGAGGACACGCTCTGGCTCGAGAAGAGAGGGGCTATCTTCCCCTCCTGCCTGCCCACAACCCTTCTGCCTCCAAGGCCACTGGCATTTGCCTGGTGCCCAGCAGGGATTCTCCAGGCCCCACCTGGCCCCGCTAGCTCATCGCGGGGTCGCCCGGCTGGAATCCAGGCACACTGTCTGTCTGTGAGCCCGCAGCACTTCCATGCGCTTTAGCCACAGCAGGCTTCCGGCTCTAGACACTTTCTTGGGCAACCTGCTTCCTCCCAAAGCACTTCTCCTGATGCTCCGTCGTTACCCAGCAAGGCAGGTGACCTCCAGCATTACAGCTGCTGCTAAAGGGCCGCAAAGGCAGCCGTTCTTACCTCCTCCTCTTCACAGGTCAGCCAGTTGCTGATCACATAGCAGTACAACGGGTACGCTCGGTCACAAAACTGGGCTTCCCCCATCCGAGGGAAGGAGCATTTTGCCCAGTCTTGGAAGTAAAGCGTTACCCCTTTTGACCAGCTTTCCAGAACTGCAGAAAAGAAGGGCAGAAAGGTCCCTGTGTCAAGTATGCAGCAGGGAGAACGTCTTGTGTTATCAGCCCGGCCCGCCCCAAGCTGCAGTGCCATGCTCATCAGTGCTCAGCTCTAGAGCAGCTTTGGATTCTGGGGCAGGGGCAAAATGTTTTAAAAAGTCTTCCGGGAAATGCCCAGCTGTCTCTGTCCTCCCTCTTCTCCTGCTTGTTCCCTCTAGCCCTTTTCCTCCTGCCAGATTTGCTGCAGGAGGCTGCGTAGTAAATTCCAAGAGCTCCGTTCCTGTCCTGGCCACAGCAGTCTCCTGAGCTTCAGACACTGTGGTGACACGGTGCAGACCGCTGAGAGCTCTAAAGGGCCTGAACTCACTAGCGGCTCAGAACCTGCTGTAAGAGCTGGGGAGAGAAGAGACTTGGGTGTTGGCCGCCGCTCGCTAACTTCCCCTTCCCCCCCTCTGCATGCCAATGGAGCCCTGGAACCAGGCTCTGACACTTACCGCCACAGAAAGCTTGCTTGATCCTGCTGCTGTTATCTGCTTGATTCAGCAAGGTGTGCATGGCTCCCCAGGTCACTTCCACAAAAGGGATGCACCTCAGAGCTGCAGAGAAGGCAGAGGCCAGCGCCAAAGAAAACAACCTGTCGTCAGGGTGATTCTTGGGAGGCTTTGGAGGCAAGCACTTAGCACCTCTCAAGGGCAAGGGCTGTGCGATGCCAGGCCACCTGGGACTCTATCAAAAGATTCCAGAGCTGCCCCAGAAAGTCACTGGTCCAGGTGGCGTGTGTGGCAGCGTGCCCTGCCAGGGTGCAAGTGTGCTGGCTGACCTCCCGCCAGGGGCATGGGAGCTGGGAAGCACTTCAGGGTGGGCCTGGAAGCACAGCGGAGCAGAACGCTGCGAGGCTGGGTCGCCCTGCTGTCCCATCCTTAGGGCACTTAGCTCCGGGGCTGAAGTCACCACTGCCAGCTGCTGCTGCCGGGCAGCAAAAGACATGGCAGCCACCACCTTGTAGCCCTCTCATTCCACAGCTGATTCCCTTCTCCCCCTGCTCAAGCAAGCCAGCGTCCAAGCCTGAAGCCAAAGGTGCAGTACCATAGCTTGTGGCAAGCTTGCTGAGGGCAGTAAAGACACACTCCTCAGGGATTTCCTCCACAGGCTTCAGATGACTCTGGAGCTCATCCATGACATGGAGGAAGTGAGACGGGGCCAGGGACACCAGGATGTCACTCGCTGCTCTTTGCAGTTCATCCGTTGCACCCTACGAGAAGCCGTGAAGGAAAACAGTGCACACGGGAAAGGCTGAGGCGGCAGGACACGTGCAACTAGCCAACAGTGGCTGTATGACCTCAGCTCTTCGTTTCCCTGTTGAAGGGAGCAGGCAGGCAAGTCTCATCGCTCCAGAGAGAGCCATGAGTTACCAATTTTTCCCGCCCTGGGTGGCCGTCACCACTTTGACCTCTTGCGGGAGCTAGGTAGTTCAGCAGTCCCAACTTTGCTGGGCAAGGGAGGAGTTGGCATGGCTTGCCCTTTGGTAGTGTTGCTTCCTCCCCCTTCCCTCTGCAAGAGCAAGGCAGTAAGAAGAGGGAAGCTCCAGGAAGGCTCCAGCACCTAGCACCTAACACGCTCCACACAGGAGGCCCGAGGGGACACTTGGTGCAGCAGGAGAGGGCCTGGCACTGTGCCACAGCTCTTCCTCCAAGCAGCGTAAATGCCCAGGAGCGGTCGTCCAATGGGCAGTCGTTTCGAAGCAGCTGAGTGTCCTTGCCCAGAGCCTTTCCCTTCAGGAGAGGCATGCTTGTTACAGCAGGCATGGGCCGGCTTGCCCCAGCTCCAGCCAAAGGCTCGGGGAAGCATGCTGCACGGGGCAGCTGTTGGAGGTGTTGCGCCTGCCCAAGAACGGTGCTGGCTACGGCCCTGTCCCTCAAGGAGTCAGCTCCCCTGACGAAGAGTCTTCCATAGCGGGATCTGGGAACGGTCCCAGGTTCTCAAGGCAAAGGGGAAATCTGTGGAGGCCTCTAGCTTGCCAAAAAGCTGGGCTCTAGCTTCAAAGAGAACAAGCTTACCTGCCCCACTCTCATGTCCCTTGAAGCCCGTGTTATTAACTGCCTTAGGAGAGTACTCTCCAAACAGGTGCCATCTTCCTGCAGGACTCTCACCAGGGTCCGGTAAGTTTCTACTCTGTTACCCTGAGGACAAGCCAGAAAATGGAACTTTTGAACTTCTTGCTCCTTGACGTCCACGGAGTCTTAGAGCTCTGCGCACTTGTCCCACGCAGCCTGCAAAATGGCATCAGGCCGACAGCTCCGTTTCGAGGCTGCAGTCTTAGAAAGCAGCTGAGTGAACAGCTCCCCTGGGAAGGGTTTCCCCAAAGGGAGGCTGCACCGATTGCTGTGGTAGAGTATGTTCTCGAGTTCCGAACTCAGTGCAGGTCTCCTGACGACTGGCAAAACTAGCATTTCTGTGATGCGGTGTTTGCCAGCGAGCACGTTTCCCACTCGGCAAGAGCACGTGCCACGGCACCGGATGGGAGGCAGGCACACTGGGCATCAAAGCGCTAGAATGCAGGTGGGAGCCACAAAAGTGCCACCGCCTTACCTCGTTCTCCTGCAGCTGGCTCAGCAGGGAGGCCACAGAGGCAGCCAAGGTGCTGATGGCTGCAGGGAGGGACTCTGTCCCCCTGCCTCCATCCTCAGGCGCCTGAGGTCTCACCCGGGAAGATGCTTTAGACAAGCAACCTGGAAGGAAAGAAGCCGAGGATTACGTGCCCTCAGGTGCTAGCAACAGTTTGAGGGTGACAGGGCTTGCCAGCCTTCGGAGAAATTGCTGCCCTCAGTAGTGGCAGCGAGAGGCCAGCTGGCTTGGAGCTGGTGCCTCTGTTGCCCAGCCAGGGGTGGGTGTACTGGAGCCACCAGAGTCAGGCGGGCAGGCCCGACGCCTGGTGAGACAGCATCAAAGTTGTGTGCAGCACGCTGTGGAGCCGCCCAGCAGAGAAGTGGCTCTGCGCTGGTTGCTTCCTTTTGCATCTCTCGGGGGGATTTTGTGGATGAGCTCCTTGGCTGAGAAGTTCGCAGGAGCAGGAGGCAGATCAAGATCAAGACTCATTAGAAAATGAGCAGAGGAGAGTGCTGAAAGTGAGGAGGCCTGCAGAGCTGACACAGAGAACTGAGGAGTGGCCCTTACCCCCGAAGAACAGGAATCTCTTCATCTCGGAAGTAATTCCCAACCAGGCAACAACGCTCTCTCCAACTACCTCCTTGCAGGTGGAGGAGCAAGCCACTAAAGACCCCAGCTGCACGACCGCGGGACAGCGGAGCCAAGGCTACTGTGACACCCAGGGGTCCTGCGCATAGAATCACAGAATCACAGAATCACAGAATCGTTTAGGTTGGAAGGGACCTCTGGAGATCATCTAGTCCAACCTCCCTGCTCAAGCAGGGTCACCTAGAGCATATTGCCCAGGATCACGTCCAGACGGCTTTTGAATATCTCCAGCGAAGGAGACTCCACCACCTCTCTGGGCAACCTGTTCCAATGCTCTGTCACCCTCACAGTGAAGAAGTTTTTTCTCAGGTTCAGATGGAACTTCCTGTGCTTCAGTTTCTGCCCATTGCCTCTTGTCCTGTTGCTGGGCACCACGGAGAAGACACTGGCCTCATCCTCTTGACACTCCCCCTTCAGATACTTGTACACGTTGATGAGATCGCCTCTCAATCTTCTCTTCTCCAGGCTGAACAGGCCCAGCTCTTGCAGTCTTTCTTCATAGGAGAGATGCTCCAGCCCTCTAATCATCTTGGTAGCCCTCCGCTGGACTCTCTCCAGGAGTGCCATGTCTCTCTTGTACTGGGGAGCCCAGAACTGGACACAGTACTCCAGGTGAGGCCTCACCAGGGCTGAATAGAGGGGCAGGATCACCTCCCTCGACCTGCTGGCAACACTCTGCCTAATGCACCCTAGGATCCCATTGGCCTTCTTGGCCACCAGGGCACACTGCTGGCTCATGTTTAACTTGTTGTCCACCAGCACTCCCAGGTCCTTCTCGGCAGGGCTACTTTCCAACAGGTCAGTCCCCAGCCTGTACTGGTGCATGGGATTATTCCTGCCTAGGTGCAGGACCTTGCACTTGCCTCACAAAGGTCTCCTGGCCGCTGAGGGCGTGTGTCTCACGCAGTCACTCCCTGTGGTGGAGAGCACCGTATATGGGAACAGCCACCAGGGGGCTACGCTCGTTCCCAGAAAGCCCCGTTTCCCCATGTCTCCCAGTCACTCGTCTTTGGGTCTCACTGCTGCAATGGTCGGGACTGTTGCCTTTGTCTGAAGGGCTCTTCACACCTCCTTTTCTGTCCAGCTAGCGTTTCCCAGCAGCCAGAGTCAGAGTGGTCTCCAGTGGCTCGTTGGCTCTTGTCTGTCTTTGTTTTCTGCCCTGACCTCCTCAGAAACATGGGCCGCCCCGTTGCCCCTGTGTGTGCTTGGGTCGGTCATTCTCTCTGTCTCATCCAACCCCTCTGCGCTCTTTGTGCAGCTAGAACAGAACGAGAAAGAGAAAGGGAGACCTCCAACCATTAGCTTGCCAAACATGTCCTAAACATAGGTGGTCTCTGTCAGGAAGGAGAGAGTGCAGATGCGAACTGACAGGAAAGTGTAGCAAGTGCCTCTCTGTGAGAGACAGGAGAGGCTGAACGCAGAAGACAGACACTGGAAGTCGGCACCTTTGAGAGTGAGCGAGGGCCGTGGATGTCATTTACCTCAACTCTAGCAAGTCTGTCATGGCTTTACCCCACGGTGTTCTGGTGTCCAAGTTAGAATGCTGCAGTTTGGATGGGGGAACAACAAGCTGGATAGAAAAATGGTTGGATGTTTGGGCTCCGAGGTAGTGGTTACTGGGTCATACTCTTCCTGGAGAGCAGGGGCAAGTGCATCACCACAGAGGGTCTGTCCTGGGAGCTGTCCTGTTTGCCATTTTTGTCAATGACCTGGAGGGGGTGAAGAGCGCGCTCTCCTGAAGTCAGCAGATGGCCCTGCCTCGAAAGGACCAATTGACCCTCTGGAAGGCAGGGCTGCCTTCCAGAGGGACTGAAAGAGACTGGAGGAAGGGCCACTGGGAACCTCATGACACTCAGCAAGGACAAAGGCAAAATGCTGAGAACCTGGGACAGACTGAGCCGCTTCAGACCTTCAGACAAACTCCCCTGGCGGTCACTGACGCAGAAGTCCGTTGCTAGCTCTCTTTGTTTGCTCTTGGCCAGTAACAAAAGACTCTTTTTTCATGAACTGTAACAAGGCAGGGGCCAAATTTCCTGTGGGGGAAAATCATCACAACTGGAATGACAGCTCAGCAGAGATTTGGTTTTGTGGGCAGCAACGCTGAATTTCAACTACATTAAAGCACTTGTGAGAGTCTCACCAAATGACCCTAAGGGTTTTGCTGCCCTCCAGGAAATCCACTGCTGATGTACAGCCATGGGAGCGGGAACAGAATTTTCCTAAATGAGTGTGCTTGCATCATACAAGCAGCTACTCTGTTAGTCATTCAGGTAGGTACTTAGACAGGCTCCTGGGGACTGAAGGTCAGGCGTGGGCTCTTTTGTTTTGATCTTTTAGACACTTTCATCCTCAATTAACATTCGTGTAAGGTGACAGAGCTCTTTGGTGTAAACTGCTGCACGTGGAAGAGGGGAGAAAAACGACCTCACTGAGCTCCGTTATGCAGTGGCCCGTATGACTTGCTGCAGTCGTTTCTGAAGGTGGGTGGCATTCCGCATTTAGCTGTAGCACGTCCAAGCGCTGTGGCATTGCTGAGAAAACCAATGTCCTTAGAGGAAAATGTCGTCAACAGCACAAGGGGTTGCAGGGCGGATGGGTGGAATGAGCGTCTAGAACCGAGCAGCTGCTACGGCGACATGTCTCCCTTGACAATCTCAGCAGCCTAGGACAGCTGCACCCTCTGTGCGTTGAGGGAGCTCTAAATTGAGATGCCTCCACATCTCCACCTGTCTTAAGGCTTAAGCTGTTCAGCAGAGCTGCTGGGTAACAATGCCCTGCCTAAAAGGCACCTTTGGCAATCAGCATGTAATTCTGCCAGATGTTTGCTAGTACAGTGCTAAAGCACAAGAGCCCTTCCGGTAGGCAGCAGTGGTAGAGTGTGCCTGTGAGACACAGGAGAGCCTGAGCAGGACACTTCCCCCTGAGTAGTGATGGCAAACGAGACTGACCCTGTGGAGGTCTCGTGTTCCTAAGTATATGTGATCTGCATCAGCGCTGAAGTGATCAGAGGGCAGTACTGCCATAGAGAGCAAGTGTCTTCTAGACACCAGCTGTCTGTTGTTGCACTTTGGGCTGTTGGACCCCACTTACCTTTGCCTCCTCAGCTGGGCTTCTGTATCCCTTGCATTTTGGCTTTGCCTCCGTAGTGAGGAGAGGGAGGAATGAGAGCTGCTTCTGCCTTCCTCCTCACATCACCCAGCGATACTGCCCTCCCTCCTTCAGCAGGTGTCAGAGCACAGTGGTGGGGGGCGTCTAGGTGTGCATTGGTTTTGGGATGATGGATGGCCCCAGGATGGATCAGGGAGACATACCACTTGGTGGAGGAGAGTTGGGAGAGGATGAACAAGTCGTGGTGCTCCCAAGCCCTTTGGCCACTTGGTACCATGGCCTCCTTCACAGGCGGAGTCCCAGCCAAGTCAGAGATTGTAGGGTGTGAGAGGGCAAACTTCACCCAAGGTCTTCGCCAAGGCTCAGTGGTGCTGCAGGACTTAGTGGTGGGGTGAGGCACCCTTCTTCTGGTTTCAGGATTGAGACGGACTCCAATGGCATCCCCCACCATTGCCACAAAAGTTACCTGCCTCCTTGAGTGTGCCCTTCCCGTGCTGGTCCGCTTAGCTGCAAGACTGCTACACAGCTACCCAAAGGACCACACAGAGTTCCTGAGAAGCAGGTTCCTGGGAAGCAGGATGGGCACCGTGAAAAGACAACACTGGAGTTATCTTTCAGCAGACAAGGCACAATGTGGCGGGCTCTTTTCCGCTGTCTTGTTTGCTTGGACTTCATTATGAAATCCACCTCTACCAAAGACAACTTCACACTCCACTCTCTCAGGCTGTCTTATCTTCCTCTGCTTCCTTTGTCCCTTGCAATCACAAACATTCTCACTGCCCCAACAAGCATGGAAGCCCTTTGTGTATGCAGCCAAATTAAACCCTGTAGGTAAGGTTTTCCGGAGCACAACTTATTGCCTGAAGAGACTGCATGTCCATCCTCCCACCGACAGCTCTGCTGCACTCGCCAGCACTGACCGGAGGTTATGAGTCAGAAGCCGCCATTGCTGCTGCCACAGCCCGCTGCCACATTACTGAACGCGTCGCTGCAAGTGGAAGACAAACATGATGGGCTGTGTCATGTGAAGGTCACTGCCCCGTGCTATATCAGGGCATGTCTGCGACACGCTCTTTCTCTTTGTCTCTTCTTTAACTGTGGGAGGAACCCGCTCCTGGAAACGCTGTCAGCAATCTTAGTGTAGTTGCTGGGGAACGAGGGCTGATGTCGCGTTGAGCTGAATGTTTTCAGTCACACGAACAAGAGAGGGAAACCTGATGTACGGGCAAAGAACTGGATTCAACGCTGACACACACAGTTGCAGCACAGTTAATGAGGAGTTTTTCAGGTAATTAGATAATGACAAATGGAGATGGAAGTCCCAGTTTCTACTGTACTCAGAAGCACGGTGTGCAGAAACTGGTTCTTTGGGAATCCTGCTTGCCATCTCTCTCCATTTCTAACATTTTTCTTTTAGTTGTCCCCTACTTAGCCTAGCTCACCCGCTGCCTACAAGGAGCTCCGTATCTTTCCTCTTATTTTCCTTTCTAACCGTAATTCTTGGCTGCTGTTTGTCCCTCCCAACTCTGCCACTCTTGCCTGGCAGGAGGAGCTCAGCACAGTGCTCCCTGGCAAGCCCACTGTCTGAATGAGCAGGCTCGGAAGTACCATGAAGCACTGGCCAGCTGCTGCCATTCGTGAAATCAGGTGTAATATAATTGCTTGGCCTTTCCTTCTCACTTGCCCTTTCTTTTCCCTCTTAGCAGCTCCCTGAAAGTGTGGGCCCTCATGGTCTCTCATGGATGAGAGCATACCGGTTTAGTCCCTGGCAGCATGTAATCAGCATGGCCTCTTAGGAAGATTTCCAATGCTTGGAAGCTTTCCTACTCTGTTATTAAGGCAGGCAAACTTTCATTTCTGCCATCCTGGAAGTTTCTGCAGTCTTTCTGCAGCTGCCTTTGCAATGCGCTACGGGATGCCAGACAACAGCTCAGGCAGCAGAGGGGAAGAGCTGATTCCTGTCTTCTTTGGGACTGTTCCTAAATTTGCCGCAGCAAGCTGTGTAGCTCGTCTCAAGGGAGGAATTTCTTCCTGTACGCCATTTACCAACGCACGCTTCTGGGGCAACACAAGACAGCTTGGGAGTCTCAAAGTGCAACTTGTACAAGCCTTCTTGCTACGCTTGTGAAATGAAGTTGTTCCTACGGTTCCTCCAGTAAGCACGCTGCAGTGCTTACAAGGCGCACGTGCACAGTCAGCTCCTTTTGCTGGCAGCTTCCAGTCTCTTTAGGATTTTGCTCTCCGAAGCAGCACGCATGAGGGGCAGCATCCTGAGCCTCTCTCCCGCGGCTTTTGACTTCCACCGGCCTATTCCTTGTAACCAGCCTAGAGCTGTACGTTTCAAAAACCTGCTTGAAGACTGACAGTGAAGTTTCCACCCAGCTGAAGTAAAGGGAACAACAGAGCATGTGAAATCAAGGTGCTAGGTACGTGTAGAGCAGTCAGATTTGAGATGTGCAAGACACATCCCCAGGCTTCCTAGACCGCTGACAGGCATGTTTCCCATCATAGCTAAGAGGAGTCTGCTGAAATCTTGGATTTAAAGGCAGTTTTTTACCTCTGGGGCACAATCCTACTGTCACATACAGCCAATGCAAGAATAAGCCAAGTGCATGCCATCGCCACCTCCTGAAGCCCTCCTGCCTCATCCCTCAGTAACGTCCAGGAGGCACAATGAGCAGTTGGCCCCCTCATTGCACGCCCACAGTCACACTGGCATTGCTCATCTGCCAATCGCAAACAAGGAAACTCTTCCAGCTCCACCACCACTTTGGCCAGCACCGACAAGCTCTCACCCAGGAGCTGGGAAAGGGGGTGTCCTTAACGGCCCTCCGAAATACCTCCCCAATGGCCCTTCCTGCTTTCTTGGCTGTCAAAGCAGAAGACGCATCGCTGAGCTTTCTCTATGGCTCAGGAGGCGCATCGCAGAGGTCTTCCCAGGTCTCCCCAGTCAGCCCTTCCTCCAACACGGCCGGGGCTTTTCCCCACAGCGAACAGCTCCTCACTGCTCTCCCTCACTGGCCCCTCAGAGAAGCAGCTTTTAGAAAGAGCGGAAGAGGACTCCCAGTACTTCCTGGGAGGAAGTCCTTCAGCCTCTCCGGTATTTGCCAACCAACAGAACAGGCATTCTCCTTCCCCCCTCACTTCTGCCTCAGGCTTTTCTTGCGCCAGCCCCCACCGAGGGTGCGGCACCACCAAAAACACCAACAAACACCCAGAAATGGCCAGAGGCTGCGCCTCCAGACGCTGCAGAATAAGTCCCCATCTTGCCAGGAAACAGCCCTCCCACAGACAAATACGCTCTGGAATCACTTTCCCACCTCGTGGCCTTCCAGGTCGAGTTCAGAGTCACAGCCCTCTCCACTTCCCTTGCCCCATACAGACACAGCTCAAACACACGGCAAGAACAGCAGGTCCGCACGCACCACAACAGCCCTGCCTCGGCCAGGAAGCACGGCAGGGCCTTCTGCTCAACAAGCAATGCTTTATTTTGGTCAGCTGATTGTGCTGGCTCCGTGGTAACACCTCCAACTCTCTGGACGGGCTGCCCTTTCCTTGCCTGTCCGGCTTTCCCGTTCCTGCCCTCTGGCGACCTCCTAGGTGGTCGGAACACGGCTCAGCTCTGGCCAGTTGTCTCCGAGGACCTGAGCTGCTGCCTGCTGCACGCTGGCATGCTGGTCTTCCTGCAGCAACTGGAGAGCTGAAAGAACACAGGCAGACGCATCAGGGACTGTGCAAGCCCCGGACAGACAGGTCGTGCCTCCCCTGGCTCTCTGAGCAGAGCATCCCTTGAGAAAGCTGGAAAGCCCTCCCTGGCCTCGCTCCTGGGGCAGGCTGGGAAGGGTAGGACGTGAACAGCTGGCTTTGCACCCCGCCACTGCAAACCCTCAGCCTTCTGCTCACATCCAGCAAGAGAAATTCTCTCCTGGGACCAACGGTCCCTCCCTTAGGAGTCTGCCACGCACTTCGCCAAACGTGTGCAAAGGTCTAATTCCCCAAGAGCCTGACCCCTTTTCCCAAGTGTGCTGCTACCCAAAAGACATCCTTAGTTCAGCAGGAACATGTCTGTCTGCGGAGGCAAGAGCTCCGCCTCCATATTCACCCGAGATAAAGTCACTCCCCGGCCAAGGTTTGGGGCCGGATACCAAAGAGAAAGGGCAGTGTTAGGGTAGCAGGAGGTGGTGACGTCTTTCCCCAGACAAGGAGCGAGCGGAGTGCAGGCGGGGCCATTGGAACCTACCTCTACTTAGAGAACTCATATCCTGCTCTCTCAGCCACCGGGCATCTGCGTTTTCCAGGATAACACCTGCTCACAAAAGGCAGATACGTAAACATGGCTACACTTCCCAGGGCAGGCCTAATTCCCAGCCTAGTCTCTGACTCGCCTCGCACGTTGGCAATGGGCTTTGGGGAGCACAGGAACGTTGCAGCTATCAAACCAGCAGGGTCCCGTCTACGCTTCAGTTGCTAGGGAGAGGCCTGAAGCAGAGCTGAGAAATGTGTGTGGCGGGCGCTAAGCCTCATCTGCAGCACTAATTGCACCGTGCGTTCCCTACAGAGACTTCAGGCACTTGACAGCCCTTTCCTCCTTCCTCCTGCTGCCACCCTCGGCAGACAGGTGGCTACTCCCACCCCTTTGCAGAGCAAGTGGACGTGGCTGCCTCTCTGCTGCCTCTTGGAGGGAGGAGCAGTTAAGAGAGCTGCAGCTTTGTCTCGCACCGGTTAGTTTGACGGCCGCAGTCCGCATGCCCCAGCACGAGCTCCAGAAGTAGGTCCTGAGGGTGTCATAGACGCTTTCGAGCAGCTCGGGGACGTTCCTGGCCTAGGGGAAAAGAGAGGAAAAGGAGTCCCTCGACTCAAAAGGCCCTTCCATTGGCCCTGGGCAAGGAGAGTGGCCGAACCAGGAGCTAAGGAAAAGAGCTGGTGCCTGCAAGGCGCTGACCCTTCCCAGCACCGCCAGGCTAGATGCTGCTCTGCCACTTCTCTGAAGGGCACTCCGTGCTCCCGGGCTCTGGGCCGGGGAAAGCCACGGCCGCCCGTCACTCTTACCCTGGGCCGCAGCTTACTTACCAGGTGACTGCAGACACTTTCCTGGAGCCCTTCCGCACTCTTCGCCATGTTCAGGGCAACGTGCGTCTGAACCCTCCGCAGGCCCAGCAACGGAGTGCACAGCAGGAAAGTGCTGCAGCAGGCCTGAAAAGGAGAGTGGCTCCAGCTCAGCCCTCCCCAGGCACAGCCAGATGCCTTGCACGGCAACTCACTGAGCTGAGCACTACTGCTGTCTTTCCAGAAGAGGAGGTGTTGCACTCAAAGCAGTTTTCAGAGAGGAGAGGGAAAAGACTGCAAGAGCAAGGACATGCTGGGGGAACGCGCAGCTATGCAGAGAGCGGCAGGAAGGGCAGGCCTGCTCTGCTCTCGCCCCGCATCGCTCCCCTCATGGAGAAAGAAGTGAAGTGCGGCTCTTACATTGTAAACTCCAGGGTCAGGGTCGCGCAGGTGGAGCAGAATTCTGACCCAAGTAGTTTGGAGCTCTTGGCTGAGAAAAGAGCGCCGTTTCCTCTTGGCGGAGGAGGCCAGCATTCCATACAAGGTGAAGGCAGAGGAGCGAAGGACTGCCTCATCCTGCAACCAAGAAACCCCAACCATCAGCTTGCTGCCTAGGACCTCTGACTACCTGTGTGTGGCACTGGGGATCAGGAGACCTCACCCCATGTCTCATCCTTCCTCTTCAGCCTTTGCCAGGAATGACCCTTCTTCCCTGAACCCAAGCAGTCCTCATGTCTGCTTGCCCCCGTCAGGTGAGCTCGCCAAGACTGCTGCGACAAGAGTTACCTACTGCTCTGCACTTACAGCATCAAAGAAAGTCTTTGTACACAGGGCAATGTCCCTGAAGGAGACACCAAGGCCCTTCTCTTTCAACTCCGCCACCACTTTGGCCAGCGCTGACAAGCTCTCCCCTATGATCTGCGGGGCGGTGGCGTCCTTGGTGGCCCTCAGTAGCACCTCCACAATGGCCTCCTGATGCTTCCTCAGCTGTCAAAGCAGAAGACATACAAGAGCTTCTCAGCGTTCATCCCTCTAGCATCTCTTCTTTACCGTTTCTCCCAAGAGCAGAACCTGCTCGAAACCATTCCAGAGCACGCCTTAGCCCAAGCCTACACACTCGGCCTCACAAGATACCTTTGCAGCCAGAGTGATGGCCTAGGACGGAGCAGCACGCTCTCAAGAAACACCAGCATTTCCCTTTCTGCTGCTCCGCCCAGTTTCTTTGCTGAGCCTTGTGCAGCTCTTTACCAGGACCTTTCTCGCTAGGGGTGGCCCTTAGTGAGCAGCAGTCGCATTCTCACCTCCTCTGGGGCTCCGCTGGCCAGGTTTCCCAGGCCTCTCACCGCCATCTGGCGGACAGCGCTGCTGGCGTCCAGGGTTTTGTCCACTAAGGCAGAGAGGACAGGCCGAAGCAGCTTCCTTTCCTCAAGCACTGGGTGCTTCATCAGCTAGAAAAGGGCAACATGACCATTAGCACCAATATAGTGATCCGGACCACTCACAGCGTGCCAATAACAGCATTCGTGGATTCCAGCACTGGCGGGACACGTTCTGCCAGGATCGTCCTGCAGAAAGACGTGGCCCAGGCAGCCCGTTTCCAAAGACAGCCGCCCTCAGCCCTTCCTTTCCCACCTTCTGCCTCACCTCAGCAAAGAAGGCCGTTGCCATGGTCCTCAAGTTTGCTGAGGGCGAGTCCAGCCACGGGAAGACAGCGTTTACAAGAACCCGTGTGATTACGCCAGCTCGGAGCAGGACACTGCACGCACAGCACAAGAAGAGAGTGAGGCAACAGCCCATGAACTCCCAACAGTCAGCTGCTGTGATGCACAGAGTCCTCCTCAGCAACTCAGCACAGCCTCCCCAGGCAGACATGCCAGAGAGGGTCCCATTCAGCCCCTTGCTAGCTGAGAGTCACCCCCCAGGAGGGAAGGGAGACCTCCATAACACTCTTACCTAGTCAGGAGACACGTGCCCTCCTGGGAAGCCTGGGGGTTTTCCAGGAAAGCCCACGTTCTCTGCTTCCCGAGAACCCTCATCCATCTCTCATCAATGCACTTGCAGAGCACAGCATCTAGCGCTCTGATGGAAAGCCTGGTGGAAACAAGCAGTTGGAAGCAGAGCCCTTGAGACTGTGTCGTGATCACAACTAAAGACGCTCAGCCACTTCCTGAGGTGCTCGCTATCGTCTTCGAAGCCCCACTGAATGATACACAAAGTATCCTTCCCCCCCTGAAAGCACACCTCATAATCCCGAAGCGTGCCAAGCTAACAGCAAGCTGGCACGGGCACGGTCCTCCACTTGCATGCCCCCAAGCTCACTGAACACATCGGGAAAAACAGAGACCGGCACTGCTTTGACGCTACAACCTGAGGGTTCTTCTAACCATCCCTTGGAGGGAACTGCCTGCAGACCGCAGTCAGCATCTCTTTGCTCTGACCCTTGAGGAGCATGCGCATTACCAGAATACCATTCCATGCAAAAGATGCGCACTGAGCTCCCTCCTTCCCTCCCCCACCAACTTGAGGAAATGGATAGTAATGGGCAAGAACGGCCATTCTGCAGTTGCACCGCCACTTCTCGGTTCCTTGAACAGAGCAGTCCTAGGGGAACAGGAGGCCCTGCCCAGCTGCAGAGGAAGAAATCAGTCACAGAAGACTGAGCAGTACTTTGTTCTCTACCATTCCCATGAGCAGAGTCTCTCAGGGTTCACCAAAAAGCTGGCATCCCAAGCTGCACTGGAAAACCTTTTGTGGCCACTGCCTGGACACAGAGAAATTTGTTTCTGGCTTCCTGTGGAAAAGCGTTGTCAATTATGAGACGTGCTCCGGCCAGAAAGCCTGTCCTTGGAGCCCAGAAGCCTCTCTCCTAGAACGCACAGCAACCAGAGGTGCTATCAGACTGGAAGGCCTGGGAGGATGTCCTGCCCCATGCTCCCGTGCTGCCACATGGCTCGACTCGGGGGAAGTCCAGGCAGCTGCCTCAGGTTGTGCCTGGGCAGGCAGAAATGCTTCTGCGTCCCTCAGACCAAACCAACCTGCGGACTTTTGATTCAAAAGCCTTTCCACAAGCAAATGAGACCATCCAACAAATGGTGCCCAAGGAAGAAAGGTAGGAAAGCAGGCAAAAGGCAGAACCAAACCGAGACTAGATGAAACAGCAGAGCTCCCTGGCCAGCACACAGACTACACCAAGAAGGGAGCAACAGGAGAGGGCCGCTTGCCAGACCTCCTTCATTTCAACTGCAGCTTTTCTTGGGCGGTGCCACACCACACAAGGTTTTCTTCACACTACTTTACTTTTCCCAGAGCACACTGAGCTCATGCTAGGGCACAAAAGACACCTCGCAGCCTTGTAAGCAAGGGGAGAAACACCCAACCGGAGCCAAGAGCTAGGAGCTAGAGACAGACAGAGAGGCCTCCTGGCAAAAGCCCTGCTTTTTCCATTGAGGGGGACATTAACCTTTGCGAGAATTCCCAAGGCAAGAGGGGATGCCTGGGAAGGAAGTCCCAGGACCCTGCAGGTTCTCTGTGACAGAGGCTTGAGTCAAACACAGGTTGTGCTGAGCAGCACAAAGGGAAAGCAGTGACATTCTGAAGCCTAGCCTGTACAGGGCAGAGGCCACGCTGGAGAAGTCAGTGGTGCCACCTAGGGACCCTCTTCGCACCTAGCAGCCTCCGTTTCTCCGCGAGAAGAACGGAGGTTAGAACCACCACAGCAATCTGTCTCCACAGCGAGGAAACAGGGCAGACCAAAAGTTCCCTGCAGGCCAAGAACAAACATGACCTGGTGATACAAGCTAAAGCCAGCCCCCTGCGTCTCTGCCCGTTCCGCTCATCACCCACCTGCAAGGCCGGCTGTCTTCCCCACAGGCCACCAGGACCAGCTCCTCTTGCGCTCTTCCTGGGGGTGACGGCATCTCCTTTCCAAGAGTGTCACTGATCTGCTTCATGAGCATTGGAAGTAACCGTGGGAGCAAGAACGGCACAGTTTCCAGGGTCCGCATGGCCGACACCAGCTCAGAGATGGCACACGTCACCTAAGAAGAAATGCCCTCACACGCAACCGGCTGGAAAGAAGAGCTTTCCCCACCACTTGCCCCGCCCGCCCGCCTGCCTGCCAGGAATTCCCTGTCTGCATCTCTGACTTGTGCCACAGCCTCGAAGATCAGGAACAACAACTCTTGCAGCTTCTCACAGTGAGGGAAATGAGACGGACCGAGCAAAGCACACTGGGAGGCTTCTCCATGTGGATTTGCAAGTGCCTGGCTAACAAACAGGACGATGCCCTACCCCTCGCTTTCACTCCGCAGGATCCTCGGCCAAAGAGGGCACAGAAGCGTGCCGGTCAGGTTACCTACCGCGAGAGGTTCCAGAGCAGCCTCGCTGCTCTCCACTGCATCATCAGGGCAGTTCCTGCGGCTGCGGGTGGTTTCTGCGCTCTCTAGTCTGTCCATTAGCAACTGGAGCACTTGAGTTGCAAGGAAGCTTCTGCCAAGGGTCCTCCACAACTCCGCTGTGTCACTGGGAATTGAACAGAAGTTCACACTTGGTCCCTTGTGCTCTTGGCCCTACAACCCCTCCGAAGCAGGCAAAATGCCCGGCCCCAGCCCCGGCCCAGTGTGGAGCTTTAGCGGCTCAGGTTCTTTGCAAAGCTATAAGCACGTGCTCTTGCAACAGTCTCACTTTTCCGGGACAACAACAGCCTGCTCCTTAGTGGAGCCTCCTCTGGCACGGTCAGGCTGTGGCATCTCTGCGTTACTGCAATGGAAGGCAGAGAGGAGTGGCACCGACCTGTCCATTGGCAGGTGTCTCTGCAGCAGGCTGTTGGCCACTGCCTGTGGGTGACAGTAGGCCAGGGCAAATACTGCCTCCAAGACTATCTCTTTCAGGTTGTTCTGCCGGCAAGCTGGCAGATGGTCATAAAGGACTGTCAGGACTCCTGGCACCTGGATGGAACAAGGCAAGAACAGGTTGAGGAGGAGAGCTGAGCCCCCACCACTGGCAACACGCATCACCAATGGGCAAAAACTTCTCTCTAAAGTAAGGCAACCGTGCAGGCACCCTCAGGGAGAACAAACAGGCAGGCTCAGGCACAGCACCGAGAACCAGCAACACAAAGACAGGCCGTGGAATCGCAGGCCAGCCAAGACAGACCAAGGAAGCAGGCTGCCTTAGCAAGCAGGTCACAGAACCCAAGCAGAGCCAGGGCCGAGGAGAGCCAGCCCCCCATCATCAGTATCCGAGCCTTCCCAGAGCAGAAGCTGAGACACCAGTGGCCCTCTGCAACCCACATTCCTGCCTTCTTTCCGCGGAAGGCTGGCACCGCCCGCCCTCCAGGCCCAGAGGCGCAGTGGAGAGGAGAGCAGAACAGCAGGGAGAGGGGCAGCTACTAGAAATGTGGGTCCTTCAGGTTTTCTCCTTCGTGCAACTCTGTCCGGAACACTTGGAGACTGTGCACTGGAAGACTTTGCCCAGCGCCCAAGGCCAAACCGCAGAGATGAACAAAGGGTCTTTTACCTCTGGGAGGATCTCTCGTCCACGTTGCTGCAGAAAGATGATCATCCACTTCCCTGCTGCCATAGCACAAGCAGGGCTGAAGGACAGCATGCTGCCCAAGACAGCCTGCATAAAGTCTCTTGCCTGCTCCCAGGGGATGTATTGGCATGCGGTCTGGAGAGAAATCAGAACCAGGAGAAACAACTTTGGAAGCCTGCTTCCACTCTTCCCGAGAAAGGACAGGAGAACTTGAGCAGCTCCGTCCTGAGGCTGCTAGCTAACTGGGAAGGCTGCCATTGCTTTGTAGTCCAACTGTGCATACAACTGCTGCTTCTGAGTTATGGAGCGCCTCGATTTGGAAGGCTCTTCCGGTAGGCCATTTGCATGTTGACACAAAGAGAAACCCTGCAGGCGGAGGAGCTTCCCTGCCTCTCTTCAACATCTCTTTGTCCTCAGGCAGAGCGTGTTTGGGTGTGGACGGACAAAAAGGAAACACACGCACGCACGCGCGCACGCACGCAAGCACAGATTCACAGAATCTTTGTGGCCTCTCTTGTTTTCCCCAGTGGGAACACAAGAGACCGTTATGCTTTAAAACCCTCTTAGTACTTGCTGACAACAGAGGCCCCATTGCCAGAGGCCACCCTGAAAACGGAGAGGAAGCTTGGGAGCCAAAAGAAGAGAAAGGGGAGTGGAGCTTAGCCACCAAGTAGCCACAGCCCTGTCTTTTGAGTCAGTTACCTTGGCGATTTTGGAAGATGTCTTCAGCAGAGAATCCGCGTCTGTGGCACTTAGTTCCTCACAGAAGTGATTCATCTCATCTTTCTTCACGTGCAGAACCTCGGCTGCAAGGAACACCAGGGGGAAAGGATAGGCGCGTTTTCTGGCACTGAGCCTCCAGCCCATAAGCAGTGACCAAGGAATCCCCAGCTGGCAGCAGTGAAGTCCACAGGTGAACTGCAGGACCCTTCTGAACTCTGGAAGCAGCACTGTACGAGTGCAGCCATCGGATTCTGGTCTCTGCCAACCGGGACCAACAGCAGTTTCCAGAGCGTACCTGCTGTCCTCAGCTGGAGGCCTCTCTGCTCTCGGCATCACCAGCCCGTGTTCTAGCACGGGTCACGCCGACCTCTGACAGGCAGGAGACTCTCCACCGATTGGTCAGTGTGGACAGGGAACGCTGACCACAGCTCACCCCAGCAGCCCACGTGCATAACTGCCTTCTAACCATTTCTAAACTGGGGCCGTTGCTTTGTAGAGCCAGAGGGTGCTGCTTCTGCTCCTTGATTCCTGAGAGCGTTGCCCTTCGACACAAATGCAGAAGGGCCCTCGTTCCCCACAGGAACTGGAAATGCCCCTGAGGAGGGGCTACCCAAAGAACTTCCCCCGGGCCTCCCTTCTCCTGTGGCCTAGAGGAAAGAACGAGCAAGGCTTGCAAGAAACGTTGCAAGAAACTAGCAAGAGTCTGCTGTCCAGTACTCTTCTCTTCTGGCAAGGAAAGCCCGTCCCTACCTCTTGCCTGTGCTGCTAGACAGGGAAGAGAGGGGAGAGCCACCAGAAGGCAGGAGGGGAAGACCTGTCCTTCTCACCTTGGGCAGAGAGCAGGCAGCTGATACAGTTGAGTGCCTGCTGGCGGGACGTGACCAGGGAGTCACAGGTGAGAGGCCCCAGCACTCCAGTCAGGTAGCCAAACTGGGCAACAGTGCTTTCTCCCTGCCAAAAAGCAAAGGAAGAAGAGCGTTGCCAGGCTACATGAGTGGCCCAGCAACCACCACCTTCTGGCGCTGACTCCTGACGCGCAGGTGGCCATCTGGATCAGTGGAAGCTCAGCTTTATCCTCCTGGGAGATTATCGACCCAGACACAGCCCCAAGCACATCTGCCTGCCAGGCAAGCAGAAGGGATCGAGGAGGAATGCCCTGTTTGTGGCAGATGGGCACTGAGGCTGGGGCAGAACTGCAGGCAAGGCCTCCAGGGCCTCCTGGCTCACCAAGTCTGCCATCGTGTTTCTTCCCCGAGAGACTCCAGCTGCCCCCACAGAGCTTCCACAGGCTTCTGGGAAGAGGGAGCCGATACTCACAGTGCTCACAAATCTCTCGGCATAAGCCTGCATCAGCTGAGTGCAGACCTGGAGGGCCCTCTCTCTTTCCCACTCCTTCTCAGAATGGAGCCAGGCCTCTAGGAGCTGTTGGAAGACCACAGCTAGATCACCCGTCTTTTACACACACACGCACGCACGCACGCACGCACCCTCCTTTCCAACCCCCCACCATTTCTGGCAGCTTCCCCAAGGAACAGCATTAAGGATACAGTGGCCTCCATGGGAATTCCTCACCACTGTGAAGCGGCCAGCCACCAAAGACTTACGATATTCTTGGGTCTACTTGCAAATCGCGTTCACTCCATGAGCAAAGCTTGGGAGTGCCCTTGCATCTGTCCGCCAGGGCCATCTTGCTCCCATCAGACGCTCGGCAAAGCGCCTTCGCAACAAACAGCACGGCTCCTCCAGCCACCATGGTACCTAGTTTTCTTCCCCTCCAAGGAGGACTTGCATGTGTTGCACCCTGTTCTAAAAAATCTCCCTTTCTCTAATGATCCCCTCAAGCAGGAGGCCCTCCGTGCTTGGCCCACCTCCTGGCAAGACAGGAGAGTTTCCCCTTCTCCTCTTGACTACTCACATGGAAGGATTCCTTGAGCCAGGATGAGGTCAGGTCTTCTTCAAGGGTTGTCATGAGCTGACCAAGAGCTCCCAGGCATCGTCTATACAGAGACTAAAAGCAGGAGAGAAGGCTTGACAGGTGAACTCCCATGGGGCCTCCAAACCTGCCCAGAGAGGCTGCCGCAGTTCAGCGCAGCCCTGAACCCTCAGGGCAGCAGAGGGCGATGGACAGCTACCTGCGCGTGCCGAGCAGCCTCTGCTGCCTCCCCTTCCTCTTTGCTCTGCTCAAGGGGAGGCAGCGGAAGGAGGCTTTGAGAGCACTGGCGAAGGAGATCACAGTTTTCCTCCCGGCTCAGAGATGGCTTGATCTTGCTGGCAGGAAACAAAAGAAAGACCATTCAGAAGGCAGACTTACCACTATTCGCCAGAGCGGATCCAGGGGCAGCGAGAGTTCCTCTGCACCTGGAGCCCCAAATCCCAGCACTGCGGCTCCTTGAGAGGGAGCACTTTGCCAGCTTCCACGGGTTCTTGCCTCACTCACAGGCCTCAGGAAAACATCCGACTCCCAGGGTACAGAGAGCTGCGAGCTCCCTTCCCTCAGCTCGCCAGCCGGCCGGCCAGGCAGAAGCCTTTCCCCCCGACCAGAAACACTCTCTTCCCCACGCTTCTCCAGTCTACAGCCCCCAGCCATCTCTCTCCAACCCGGGACTTCAGGCACTGTGCCGCATTCACGGCTTCCGGCAGCATACCGAGCGCTGACCATCGTCTCACCCCACACCACAGGCAGCTCCTGAGCCCACACTCAGGTCAGCCGCGAACCTTCAGCCAGCTCCTCTGCAGCACACACAATACCCAGCACACAGCAGGAAATGCCCTACCTCAAACGCTCCACCGCCAGAATTGCCTTGCAACACACAGCAGAAGGCACACAGCCCACGGGCTCCTCTTTCATGAAGTCCTGTAGCTCACCGAGACACAAGTACAGAGAGGTGAGCAGGGAGGAAAGAAGAGGGCCCTCCCTCAGCAACGGCAACAGCCTCGTCTGCCACGCTTGTGACAAGCATATACAGCCTCCCTGCAAACTGCCCCCACACTGGGAACACTGTCCTAAGACATTCCCCTGGCACGCTGCGGCCCAGGCTGAGGAAGTTCCCAAGGTTGCCCGTGCTCTTTCACAACCAACAGAGGCATGGCACCTCTGAGGAAACCCATCTCATGGCACAAGCAGCAACTCTTCTGCAGCACAGCCTCCCTCGCTCCGTGTCACTCACCAGCAGAATCGCAAGCAGCACCCTTTTGGAGGAGAAATTAAAGCTCGCCCCGTTGCTGACGCTTTGAATGGCACAGCTGACTTCGGTGACACTCCGGATCAGGGCCAGCTTGAGCTCTAAGTCCTGAGGACAGCAGAGAAGAACAAGATGGCACACATGAGGAGCTGTTCAAAGGACAAAAGGCTCACACGCGCGCCAAAGAATAAGTAACCCAGGGCCAAAGCTGTCTCCAAAGCGCCACGCTGGGAAGAAACGGCATCCTCCAGAAGCCTGAACGACCTTGGCACTGGGTCTCTGCCAGAGGGAGGAGAGTGCCCCTCGGGTCCTAGGAGGAAGCGGCCTCCCCGGAAGCAGGAAGGAGCTTTCCCCAGCTTCTCACCCAACAGAGAGTCCCTGCACTCTAGCCTAAAACAATGGGGAAGCCAGCCGGTCTGGGCTTCGACTCTCTGCCGTCTCAGACAAGTCGCCCAGGACACAAAGAACAACAGCAACGACTGAGGGATATGGACAGGGGACACAGTGACAGGTTTGAAACCAAAGGTTCGCGACTCTCATTGAGAGGGGAGCCTTCCAGACAGATACCCTGTCTCGGTAGGCTGCGGTTCAGAGGAGGGCTGGAGCTGGCTCTAGACTGAGAGCTCTAACAAAGAGCCTTCTGCGCTCCTACCTGAGAGCTGCTTCTGTACTGGCACAGGATGTTCTCCACGATGACTGTCTCCACTCGGGAACAAAGCAGCTGCTTGGGAGCGTGCAGAGCTATCTGGCTGTAGGCTAGCATTAGAGGAGCACACATCTTTGCTCTTCTCTCCTTTTGGTTCTCCTGGACAATTGGAACAGCCATCAGGAATCAGCTCAGCCTCCTTCGATTTACCTCAGCCTTTCCCCGGGCTTCTCCCTGAGAGACTGCCTCCACACCTGTGCGAGCCTGCCCTTTCTACCCACACTTCCCAAAGCTTTTCCTCAAGCAACTCCTCAGAGCCTGGAGCTCTGAGGCAAAGGAGGGCTGAAGTGCAGAGCCTCCTTCGCTGACACCCCTGGGAGTCTGATCGCTGCCCATTGCCCCGTCCTCATTCCCATTTGCCAGCTGACTTGAGGTCATGCTCAACACCGTTCCCGTGGCCGTTTGGCTCCTGTTGCCAC
The DNA here is from genome assembly GCF_040807025.1 of Struthio camelus. NCBI lineage: Eukaryota > Metazoa > Chordata > Aves > Struthioniformes > Struthionidae > Struthio > Struthio camelus. The sequence continues at coordinate 216,387,710 of NC_090942.1, read as the reverse complement.
CGCTGGGCAGCTTTCACCCATGACTCAGTAAACACGCTCCTTCCCACAGGTGCCTGAAGGAGCAGAACCCCAGGGTGCAGGCTTCAGGCAGGTCTTACACAAGCAAACAGAAGGCAGACAACAAGGAAAACCGACTTCCCTTACCTCCTGGAAGTTGAGGAGCCTAGAAAATCTGCTTTTCTGCCCAGCAGCCTCAAAGTCTTGGACTGTTGTCAAGGCAAGATCAAGGTGTCTCTCAGCAGAGCACGCTAGCACAGAGATTGCTCCCTGCAACACAGTGACGAGTGAGTGGGTTTCTGCCCCCGACATTCATCCCTTGCCAGCTACGGTGGCCAAGCAGGAAATATCGCCCGAGGGAAGCAGCAGCCAAAAGCCCCAAGCCAAGCCCCACCACAAGCTGGAGTCCGGCAAGGAGCCCCAAGCTCCTCGGAGGAAGACTGGAGAAAGCAGGGAGAGGAAGAGAATGCCCACCTCTGTCTCAGAAGGTTCCCAAGAGTTGAGTCTTTCCAAATAGCTCTGCATCTGCTCTTGAACATAGGTGACACTCTGCGAAGCTGCCAGTGCTGTCCCCACAGCCTTGTACAGGAAACTCTGAAAGAGAAGAGGCCAGCACCCCCTGCCATCGCTGCAGAAGCGGAGCACTCAGGTACTCCTCCATCTCAGAGGCAAAGAGACAGCCAAGCAGCCAAGACTGTAGAAAGAGCCCCTTCCTTAGCCCACTCCAGTGACCAGCTCTATACCGAGACTGAAGAAACTAACAAGAACAAAGCCGTTTTGGAGGGCAGGCAACAGAAAGCGGTGAGAAGAGATTGTCTTGAAAAGACCGTGTCTTAGATGGCACGCCAGTGAGAGCAGCGTCCTGTGGCTCTGCCACCACACCTCCCCGAGACGAGCAGGAGAGACAAAGTCCTAGCAGAGAACCAACCTTCTCCTTGGAAAGGTTCGGATACTTGGCCATCTGCTGAGCTAGCTCAACGTTCAGGTGCACGAGCCACGCCTGGTTCTCTGTTGTCTCCAGGGATGTTCTCAGGAACTACGGGGAAAACAACAAGTGAAGCAAAGGCTGCCTCCGCTTTGCTCACGGCCTTTTGCACCTTCCAACAGAACAAGAAGTTCTCTGCGGAGAGCTAGCACTACAGGTAATCCCTCTTCCCTCGCCGCTCCTCTAACCTGCCCCGGGCTCTTCTTGCAGCGTGGCAGCTAAGTTTCCCCTGGGCCTCAGGAAACTACAGACAAAGAGGCAGCGGCACTTTTAGGACAACAGGCCCAAGCTGAGAGAGAGCACAGGACGCTCCAAGACCCTCCAAGACACTCAGGAGGCTAAGACCCGCCCCCCACAACCCTCATTTCTTCCCTGATCTCTGCAAGCCAAAGATGGGGCTGGAACTGGAGGGAAAACTCCAAAGAGTGCGTGGGTGATCTCACGCCCTGCCTGACACCCTCAAGATGTCCCTTCTCCAGTTATGGTCATTCCTCGTGACCCAGCCATGTGGGTCGGAAAGTCAAAGCGATATTACACCCAAGAATCCCAAACGATCCTGTAGCTGCCCAGAAATGGTTTCCAACTGAAGTCTCCCTTTTCACTTCCACTCCAATCATTCCAATGCCAATGAACAGCAAAATGCATTTGGTTGGTCTTCACACTAAAGTGCCCGTTTTCTAGTTCGTAGGATTCCTCGTTGCCTATTGTCCTTTCCTCCCCACAACTTGCTTTGCTCTCTCTTTGCTTCCCTCTTCACTTCAGGCATCACAAAATAACTCGGTACCTTCAGCAGAAGGCGCTCCCATTCCACACAGTCCAGGGAGCTCTCGTCTTTCCCTGGGAAGCAAGAAGACACAGCAGCAGGTCATCTCATTGCGGTGAGCCCCAAAGAAGCATCCCAAGGTCTCCTTTGTAACCACACATCCCAGCGACCAGCACATACCTAGCAGGTCAGAGCTAAGAGAGCCCTGTGCCACCCTCTGTGGGAGGCCTAAGGCACCAGGACATGTCTGACTCCCATTTCTTCCAAGGCCACTGAATCAACTCAGAAATACTGACCCCCTGCTTCAGAGCAGCTGCCGCAACTCTTCAGAGCACGGCGTGAGTGCAGGCTTTACCCGGAACACACCTTTGCTGCAAAATTAGGGCCTTGCGGCTCGTGCCAGCAAGTCACCGTGAGGGGAGCTTCAGGAACGTGCCATTTCACGTGACAAAGTGCCAGAGCAGCAGCACTCAGGTGGCCAACTGAACTTTCCAGGGGCTTCTGCATCAAATCTGTGGCTCCTGTTTCCTCACAGGGAAAAATAAGGAAGCAGGAGGACTATCCAAGCAAGGACAGCGCGATGCTCCCAGAGCCTGCCATTCTGACGCAACACGCGAGGCTAAATCCCACCCGGGGACGAGCCGAGCTCAGGGCCGTTGCTTCTCTCCGCTGTCTGTTCCAGCTGCCTGGAGCTGGAAGGGGCGCGATACAAGACGGCTTTAAGACACTCGAGGGCTCCGTTCCCCTCGGTCACCCTGGGGAGCTGCCATCCTCTTCTGTCCTCTTCAAACCCATCCCCTCCCAGCAGACGCCTTACCTTCAAGGTAGTGCAGCAGGCTAGGGATCTGCTCCGTCCAAGGAAGCCCCACCGCTCTGTGAATTGCTCTGTGTAGGGCCTTCAGCAATTGCAGGGCAGCAACTCCATAGCCACCTCCTTCGAAAGGAAAGCGGGCAAGCACCTGGGAGAGGGGAGGAGAGAGAGTTAGAGCTCCAGGCCTGCCAGAGGAACAGCAGCTTGCTCCAGAAAGAAGGAGAGGTCTGCTCCTGCCGTGGCAGCCAGCACCCAACAGAGTAGCTTCTCTGTTTGCACTGCCTCCCTGAGCAAGGCAGCCTCCTCGCTACTCAAGACATTCACAGTGGGAATCCCCAGGCACTCCACTACGGGCAAGACACGCTCCAGCAGACTTGCTCCTCCTTGGAGGCTGCAAACACCTGCCACGGAAACTGTCTCCCTCCTGACCTCTCCCCTTTCCCCTGGCTCAGAAAAGCTCTGCTCCAGGCAGTCCCCAACTACTCACCAGGAGGCGTACCAGCAGAGCCTGCGGAGTTGGCAGTTTGGCTGGAAAGAGAGAAAAAGCTCTGTTTCAGCAGGCCAAGTCCCCCTCATCGTATTCACCCATTCGTCTCAGGCCGGCCCTCCACCACGGGACTGAAGCGGGCTGATAACATGCTGCTGATCATGTGCCTTCCCACAGCTCTTGCCATCCCTGGACGCTCTTCCCATCCCTCAGCCTGCCCACCTGACAGAGCAGCACAGAATACATTGGAAAGGTTTCTGCTTCCTACCGCGTTCCTGGTAGCCCAGGTAGCTGGGTTCTTCCTTGTCCTCGCTCCTTCTCTCCTGTCTCTCCACTAGCGCCCCGAGGCATCGGGAGAGTGGGATCAGAGTGCCCGTGTACTGAGCTGGCACTACGTACTGGAGGAGCCTGGGCCACAAGAGCTGCCGAGAAGAATACGGCAATTCAGCGTGTCGTTCTTTCCATCCCTCCAGCGTCTGTTCTCAGAGCACTCTTCTTCGGTGGCTCTGACCCAGCCCCTCCACCTCTAACCTTCTCCAACGTCTTCCTTCATGCCTCTCCTGCCCTTTCTCTTCCCCCTCTTCTCCCTCTAGTCCACTGCCCCAATCCCCACTTGAGCCCCTCTCTTGGGTCGTAACTCACAAGGCTTCCTTTCCCCTCTCCTGTGGCATGACGTTTGGGTAGCCTCAGGCTCTGAAGAGCTTCTCAGTGGAGAGAGGCAGGGCTAGAAAGAAGTATCCTCAAGGCAAGAAGTAGCAGCAGGTGCTACAGGATGACTTACGGTCGTCATGCCGCTCCCTGAGACATCCAGAGAGTGAAGGACTTGCAAGCACAGGCTTTGCAGCGTGCTCTCCTCCAACGCTTGCGTCTCCGAGAGGTTGCTTGTCTCCTGCAAGACAGAAGTGGGAGAACGCTCCCATCGGTTTCTGTTTCTTCAGCAGGAGGCTAGAGGCTTCAGTCGGAGACTTGACTGTGGATTGGGGAGCCCAGGACACCTGAGGGAAGGCAAGACTGGGAAGCCTTAGAGTGGGGAGGCGGGGGTCGCCAGATCCCAGGCTGCAGGAAAAGCCACGCAGCACCCAGAAGGGAAGCAGAGAGCGCCACTGCCTGCTTGGGCGCTCAGCCGACTCGTGGGAATTGTGTAGCAAGCACACGAGGTGCTCAATGGCACAAGCTCTCTTGTAACGCCACCAAAGGAAATGCAAGGCACTGCGTTCTTCGGAGAGGTCGCGCTCGTTTCCTGCACTGGAAACAGAGCCTGAGCGGCCGCAGGCTGCAGCAGGAGGAGGAAGTGGCAGTTCTTTCCTGCTTTCTCCATACAAAGCTATGAGGCCTGCAAGAGCCTCCTAGCAAATGCGCCAACAAGACTTCCTCCTGGAGACAAAAGGCCCAGCCAGATTTAAGAGCTTCAGCAAGGCACTCTTCTGCTGAACCATCTACGAGGATTGCCCGCCTGAGGGTTGCGAGCTGGCAAAAGAGATTTGCCCATGCCCCTTTGGCTTTGAGAAAGCACCCAGAGCCCCAAAGCTCTTGACAGAGGACAGGACAGGCTTGGAAGGGACCGAGGACAAGGAAACAATCAGAGAGCTTTTCCAGCTTGTCCTGCTTAGCCCATGACTTCTGTCTTTTGCTGTCTTTTGCAGGAGAGAGACCCGAGGTGCATGTCCGCTTGGATGCCAACCAGCTCCTGACACCAGCGACTCGAGAGCTGCGCCTTGGGGGCCTCCACATCCTCACGGAAGTCCATCCAGTGGAGCGGTCAACATACAAAGGGCCCAGAGCACAGTCTGAAAGGTCAAGCTCCCTTCTTACCAGTCTGCTGGTAGCCCGACTGAACTCGCTGAAAACATAGGCCACCAAACCCCACGCCGAACAGTTCTCAACACCAGAGCTGAACAGTTCCTTGATGAAAGAGAGGACCGCAGCCTTCACCTGCCAGCGAGGACGTTGCAAAGAAGGGTAACGATTAGTCCTTCCCTCGGAAAGCTCAAGGAAAGCTGCTGCCTTTCATTGACGTATGCATAAAGCCCCTACGATCTCGGGAGAGATGGCAAGGAGACAGAAGACTTCTTCGCTTCTGCTTTCACTGCCGGCCTTCACAGCCAGGCCATGTCTTGAGGCAGCGCAAGAAAGTGGCATGCCCTTTCCCCTTGACAATCTCTGCCCCGCCCATTTGCAAAGCTCCACTTAGAGCTCATCAACCACCACCCGGGACACGGGCGGAGCTGCTCACTCGGCAGGCCCAGCCACTGGCCAAGGCAGTCCCCAAGGCCCCCTCCTCGCAGCAGCTCTCCTGCTACCGTGACAAAGCAGGACACCTAGCCCAGGTCCAAAAGAGCAGCCTCCTGGTATTTCCTTGCCAGGCTCCACGCAGAGGAAAGCGCTTTGCCTGCCACTCACCGTGGTACCACCCCTTCCCCAACCTCCTCACCTTACTCCCGTGGTCTCCAAACACAGACTCCACTGCCCTCACAACCCGGCGCATCTTGGTTCTTATCCTCGTGGCTGAAAGAAACACAGGTATGTTGCCGCACAGCCCCCTCTCCAAAACAACACCGTCAAAGTGTCCCTCTCACACACAGCCGGAAGGAAAGGAGAGGGCAAACGCCTGGCTTCAGTAGAAGCAGCAGAAGCCATGAGCAACCCCACTTCTACAGGCACAACTAGTTTACAGGGATTGCCTCACGCAGAGAGTTGGAGAAATGCGATCTCCACTGGAACGTGCTGCTGTTTGTGCTCCGAGTGTTACTGAGCTTAAAACGCCATCCCTGGGGTAGCGTGGTTGATAACTCTGCCGACAGATTCAGCTGCTTCAGCACACGTCAGTACCATACAATTCGCCTGGGTAGCATAATCTTTGGAAGTACTGAATGCATTTCTGTGCCTCACCACTGCAGTGACCTTTCTCAGGTGAAACATGGACAAGAGCCTGGGCCACGTTTAGCGTGCGGCACAGACCCACAGCATTCCTCACCCTTTCTGCCCGGTGTTACTTACGGTCACAGCGAACCAAAGCTCTGAGCAGATACAGGGCCGTTGTTCTAGAAGCCTCGTTGTCAATCCCCAGTTGGGCGTACAGAAACTCCATGGTGTCGTCAGGGGAAATTCGGGCTGGAGGGAAGCAACCGTGTTCTAGGTTAACCCGCAACCTCTTCACCCGTTGCAGCGGTGTGCAGGAGAGAGACAAGGACCGCACAGCCAAACTCTGTCTTCTGCTCACCTAGCAGCAGCATGCAGTAGGACAGCTCCGTTTTGTGGTCAGTGCTGTGCTCCTTGGTGCCATCTGAGAGCTGTGGGAATGAGGTACGTTCTAGCATCAGTGTGCAGAGAGGCTGAAAAGCAGCTCTCCTGTGAGGTCTTGTCTCCCCGGGGAACTCACAGGGAGACAAAGATGCTCTTCCCAAAGCACATCATTGCTTTCTCCTCACAGAGCCTGCGTCGGCTCTCCATCACCCCTCCCTCTCTCTCTCTCTAGAGCGCGACGGAGAGCCCAGAGCAATGTGTTTCTGCTCAGGCAGACAGATTCTAGATCCTGGCGTCAGAGACGAACACCTTCCTGAGTGTCTTGCCTACTGCCCTGCAACACTCCAGAGGGAGCCGGAGCCCACAGCACGCGACCTACAGACAAATCTAAGACTATGCCCCAGAGGCAGCAGGCAGCCTTTGAGTTCCGGTCAGGGGGTCTGCAGCAGCCAAGGGCGATTAGGCTCCAAGGGCTGCCTAGGATTCAAAGGCTGAACGTTAGGTCTCGGGGCTCCCGGCTCCTCCTGCTCTCTGCCTGAGAGTGGAAGTCCTTTGGGAACTCAGCTCTCCCTGCAGCCCAGGCAAAGCAGTCAGCATCAGGCCCGGAAAAGTCTGTGGGCACTTTGCTGGAGTGGGGCTCCTCAATGGCTGCCCGCACCTGACTGCAAGGTGTGAGAAAAGCCCTTGAGAGGGAAACTCTGCCCTGCCCCCCCATAGGTCTTTCTTGCCAGCCCGAGGCAGAGACCTGCCGAACCCAAGGGGAAGGGCGAGACGCTCAAGCCCCCTTACCTGGCTGTGCACAACAACACAGATGACAGAAACTGTTCCTTTTGGAAGGCAGAGCTGGAACTGTGCCACGCCTTCCAAGAAATGACTGAGACTCTACAAGAGAAAGTGCAAACAAGAGGGTGCCTTGTGACCTAGAGCAGCAGCTCACCAAGGGCAGGACAGCATACCTCCACCGGTGGCCATTTGCTTTCCTGAGAAAACCGGAAGCGTCAAACCTCCCCCTCCGTCTGCATGCACCTCTCTAGGCTTCTTCTCTTACAGGTCCCCCAGCTCTGCTAGGAACTCCCACAGCTCCCTGATCTCTGCACACACTCACTCCGACCTACACCGTGGCCGCAGAGCACCATCTTGCGGGATGCCTCACCTTGGTCACGTGAGAACTGTCCTGGACCTCTTCATATTGGCCCAGGAGCCAGGACACCTGGCTGCACACATGCTCCTGATACTCTTCTTTGTGAAGAAGGAGGCCCATCATAGCTGCCACAGTCCTGATGATGGCCTGCTTGAGCTGCACACAGGGAAGGCAGAAGACATTTGTGTGCTCCAAATGAAGCTCTGCTCTACTACGCAGCAGCCCCCAGGCACAATCTTCCCTCTTCACCACGACTGTGATTTCCCCTCTGCCTCTGGAGGACACGCTCTGGCTCGAGAAGAGAGGGGCTATCTTCCCCTCCTGCCTGCCCACAACCCTTCTGCCTCCAAGGCCACTGGCATTTGCCTGGTGCCCAGCAGGGATTCTCCAGGCCCCACCTGGCCCCGCTAGCTCATCGCGGGGTCGCCCGGCTGGAATCCAGGCACACTGTCTGTCTGTGAGCCCGCAGCACTTCCATGCGCTTTAGCCACAGCAGGCTTCCGGCTCTAGACACTTTCTTGGGCAACCTGCTTCCTCCCAAAGCACTTCTCCTGATGCTCCGTCGTTACCCAGCAAGGCAGGTGACCTCCAGCATTACAGCTGCTGCTAAAGGGCCGCAAAGGCAGCCGTTCTTACCTCCTCCTCTTCACAGGTCAGCCAGTTGCTGATCACATAGCAGTACAACGGGTACGCTCGGTCACAAAACTGGGCTTCCCCCATCCGAGGGAAGGAGCATTTTGCCCAGTCTTGGAAGTAAAGCGTTACCCCTTTTGACCAGCTTTCCAGAACTGCAGAAAAGAAGGGCAGAAAGGTCCCTGTGTCAAGTATGCAGCAGGGAGAACGTCTTGTGTTATCAGCCCGGCCCGCCCCAAGCTGCAGTGCCATGCTCATCAGTGCTCAGCTCTAGAGCAGCTTTGGATTCTGGGGCAGGGGCAAAATGTTTTAAAAAGTCTTCCGGGAAATGCCCAGCTGTCTCTGTCCTCCCTCTTCTCCTGCTTGTTCCCTCTAGCCCTTTTCCTCCTGCCAGATTTGCTGCAGGAGGCTGCGTAGTAAATTCCAAGAGCTCCGTTCCTGTCCTGGCCACAGCAGTCTCCTGAGCTTCAGACACTGTGGTGACACGGTGCAGACCGCTGAGAGCTCTAAAGGGCCTGAACTCACTAGCGGCTCAGAACCTGCTGTAAGAGCTGGGGAGAGAAGAGACTTGGGTGTTGGCCGCCGCTCGCTAACTTCCCCTTCCCCCCCTCTGCATGCCAATGGAGCCCTGGAACCAGGCTCTGACACTTACCGCCACAGAAAGCTTGCTTGATCCTGCTGCTGTTATCTGCTTGATTCAGCAAGGTGTGCATGGCTCCCCAGGTCACTTCCACAAAAGGGATGCACCTCAGAGCTGCAGAGAAGGCAGAGGCCAGCGCCAAAGAAAACAACCTGTCGTCAGGGTGATTCTTGGGAGGCTTTGGAGGCAAGCACTTAGCACCTCTCAAGGGCAAGGGCTGTGCGATGCCAGGCCACCTGGGACTCTATCAAAAGATTCCAGAGCTGCCCCAGAAAGTCACTGGTCCAGGTGGCGTGTGTGGCAGCGTGCCCTGCCAGGGTGCAAGTGTGCTGGCTGACCTCCCGCCAGGGGCATGGGAGCTGGGAAGCACTTCAGGGTGGGCCTGGAAGCACAGCGGAGCAGAACGCTGCGAGGCTGGGTCGCCCTGCTGTCCCATCCTTAGGGCACTTAGCTCCGGGGCTGAAGTCACCACTGCCAGCTGCTGCTGCCGGGCAGCAAAAGACATGGCAGCCACCACCTTGTAGCCCTCTCATTCCACAGCTGATTCCCTTCTCCCCCTGCTCAAGCAAGCCAGCGTCCAAGCCTGAAGCCAAAGGTGCAGTACCATAGCTTGTGGCAAGCTTGCTGAGGGCAGTAAAGACACACTCCTCAGGGATTTCCTCCACAGGCTTCAGATGACTCTGGAGCTCATCCATGACATGGAGGAAGTGAGACGGGGCCAGGGACACCAGGATGTCACTCGCTGCTCTTTGCAGTTCATCCGTTGCACCCTACGAGAAGCCGTGAAGGAAAACAGTGCACACGGGAAAGGCTGAGGCGGCAGGACACGTGCAACTAGCCAACAGTGGCTGTATGACCTCAGCTCTTCGTTTCCCTGTTGAAGGGAGCAGGCAGGCAAGTCTCATCGCTCCAGAGAGAGCCATGAGTTACCAATTTTTCCCGCCCTGGGTGGCCGTCACCACTTTGACCTCTTGCGGGAGCTAGGTAGTTCAGCAGTCCCAACTTTGCTGGGCAAGGGAGGAGTTGGCATGGCTTGCCCTTTGGTAGTGTTGCTTCCTCCCCCTTCCCTCTGCAAGAGCAAGGCAGTAAGAAGAGGGAAGCTCCAGGAAGGCTCCAGCACCTAGCACCTAACACGCTCCACACAGGAGGCCCGAGGGGACACTTGGTGCAGCAGGAGAGGGCCTGGCACTGTGCCACAGCTCTTCCTCCAAGCAGCGTAAATGCCCAGGAGCGGTCGTCCAATGGGCAGTCGTTTCGAAGCAGCTGAGTGTCCTTGCCCAGAGCCTTTCCCTTCAGGAGAGGCATGCTTGTTACAGCAGGCATGGGCCGGCTTGCCCCAGCTCCAGCCAAAGGCTCGGGGAAGCATGCTGCACGGGGCAGCTGTTGGAGGTGTTGCGCCTGCCCAAGAACGGTGCTGGCTACGGCCCTGTCCCTCAAGGAGTCAGCTCCCCTGACGAAGAGTCTTCCATAGCGGGATCTGGGAACGGTCCCAGGTTCTCAAGGCAAAGGGGAAATCTGTGGAGGCCTCTAGCTTGCCAAAAAGCTGGGCTCTAGCTTCAAAGAGAACAAGCTTACCTGCCCCACTCTCATGTCCCTTGAAGCCCGTGTTATTAACTGCCTTAGGAGAGTACTCTCCAAACAGGTGCCATCTTCCTGCAGGACTCTCACCAGGGTCCGGTAAGTTTCTACTCTGTTACCCTGAGGACAAGCCAGAAAATGGAACTTTTGAACTTCTTGCTCCTTGACGTCCACGGAGTCTTAGAGCTCTGCGCACTTGTCCCACGCAGCCTGCAAAATGGCATCAGGCCGACAGCTCCGTTTCGAGGCTGCAGTCTTAGAAAGCAGCTGAGTGAACAGCTCCCCTGGGAAGGGTTTCCCCAAAGGGAGGCTGCACCGATTGCTGTGGTAGAGTATGTTCTCGAGTTCCGAACTCAGTGCAGGTCTCCTGACGACTGGCAAAACTAGCATTTCTGTGATGCGGTGTTTGCCAGCGAGCACGTTTCCCACTCGGCAAGAGCACGTGCCACGGCACCGGATGGGAGGCAGGCACACTGGGCATCAAAGCGCTAGAATGCAGGTGGGAGCCACAAAAGTGCCACCGCCTTACCTCGTTCTCCTGCAGCTGGCTCAGCAGGGAGGCCACAGAGGCAGCCAAGGTGCTGATGGCTGCAGGGAGGGACTCTGTCCCCCTGCCTCCATCCTCAGGCGCCTGAGGTCTCACCCGGGAAGATGCTTTAGACAAGCAACCTGGAAGGAAAGAAGCCGAGGATTACGTGCCCTCAGGTGCTAGCAACAGTTTGAGGGTGACAGGGCTTGCCAGCCTTCGGAGAAATTGCTGCCCTCAGTAGTGGCAGCGAGAGGCCAGCTGGCTTGGAGCTGGTGCCTCTGTTGCCCAGCCAGGGGTGGGTGTACTGGAGCCACCAGAGTCAGGCGGGCAGGCCCGACGCCTGGTGAGACAGCATCAAAGTTGTGTGCAGCACGCTGTGGAGCCGCCCAGCAGAGAAGTGGCTCTGCGCTGGTTGCTTCCTTTTGCATCTCTCGGGGGGATTTTGTGGATGAGCTCCTTGGCTGAGAAGTTCGCAGGAGCAGGAGGCAGATCAAGATCAAGACTCATTAGAAAATGAGCAGAGGAGAGTGCTGAAAGTGAGGAGGCCTGCAGAGCTGACACAGAGAACTGAGGAGTGGCCCTTACCCCCGAAGAACAGGAATCTCTTCATCTCGGAAGTAATTCCCAACCAGGCAACAACGCTCTCTCCAACTACCTCCTTGCAGGTGGAGGAGCAAGCCACTAAAGACCCCAGCTGCACGACCGCGGGACAGCGGAGCCAAGGCTACTGTGACACCCAGGGGTCCTGCGCATAGAATCACAGAATCACAGAATCACAGAATCGTTTAGGTTGGAAGGGACCTCTGGAGATCATCTAGTCCAACCTCCCTGCTCAAGCAGGGTCACCTAGAGCATATTGCCCAGGATCACGTCCAGACGGCTTTTGAATATCTCCAGCGAAGGAGACTCCACCACCTCTCTGGGCAACCTGTTCCAATGCTCTGTCACCCTCACAGTGAAGAAGTTTTTTCTCAGGTTCAGATGGAACTTCCTGTGCTTCAGTTTCTGCCCATTGCCTCTTGTCCTGTTGCTGGGCACCACGGAGAAGACACTGGCCTCATCCTCTTGACACTCCCCCTTCAGATACTTGTACACGTTGATGAGATCGCCTCTCAATCTTCTCTTCTCCAGGCTGAACAGGCCCAGCTCTTGCAGTCTTTCTTCATAGGAGAGATGCTCCAGCCCTCTAATCATCTTGGTAGCCCTCCGCTGGACTCTCTCCAGGAGTGCCATGTCTCTCTTGTACTGGGGAGCCCAGAACTGGACACAGTACTCCAGGTGAGGCCTCACCAGGGCTGAATAGAGGGGCAGGATCACCTCCCTCGACCTGCTGGCAACACTCTGCCTAATGCACCCTAGGATCCCATTGGCCTTCTTGGCCACCAGGGCACACTGCTGGCTCATGTTTAACTTGTTGTCCACCAGCACTCCCAGGTCCTTCTCGGCAGGGCTACTTTCCAACAGGTCAGTCCCCAGCCTGTACTGGTGCATGGGATTATTCCTGCCTAGGTGCAGGACCTTGCACTTGCCTCACAAAGGTCTCCTGGCCGCTGAGGGCGTGTGTCTCACGCAGTCACTCCCTGTGGTGGAGAGCACCGTATATGGGAACAGCCACCAGGGGGCTACGCTCGTTCCCAGAAAGCCCCGTTTCCCCATGTCTCCCAGTCACTCGTCTTTGGGTCTCACTGCTGCAATGGTCGGGACTGTTGCCTTTGTCTGAAGGGCTCTTCACACCTCCTTTTCTGTCCAGCTAGCGTTTCCCAGCAGCCAGAGTCAGAGTGGTCTCCAGTGGCTCGTTGGCTCTTGTCTGTCTTTGTTTTCTGCCCTGACCTCCTCAGAAACATGGGCCGCCCCGTTGCCCCTGTGTGTGCTTGGGTCGGTCATTCTCTCTGTCTCATCCAACCCCTCTGCGCTCTTTGTGCAGCTAGAACAGAACGAGAAAGAGAAAGGGAGACCTCCAACCATTAGCTTGCCAAACATGTCCTAAACATAGGTGGTCTCTGTCAGGAAGGAGAGAGTGCAGATGCGAACTGACAGGAAAGTGTAGCAAGTGCCTCTCTGTGAGAGACAGGAGAGGCTGAACGCAGAAGACAGACACTGGAAGTCGGCACCTTTGAGAGTGAGCGAGGGCCGTGGATGTCATTTACCTCAACTCTAGCAAGTCTGTCATGGCTTTACCCCACGGTGTTCTGGTGTCCAAGTTAGAATGCTGCAGTTTGGATGGGGGAACAACAAGCTGGATAGAAAAATGGTTGGATGTTTGGGCTCCGAGGTAGTGGTTACTGGGTCATACTCTTCCTGGAGAGCAGGGGCAAGTGCATCACCACAGAGGGTCTGTCCTGGGAGCTGTCCTGTTTGCCATTTTTGTCAATGACCTGGAGGGGGTGAAGAGCGCGCTCTCCTGAAGTCAGCAGATGGCCCTGCCTCGAAAGGACCAATTGACCCTCTGGAAGGCAGGGCTGCCTTCCAGAGGGACTGAAAGAGACTGGAGGAAGGGCCACTGGGAACCTCATGACACTCAGCAAGGACAAAGGCAAAATGCTGAGAACCTGGGACAGACTGAGCCGCTTCAGACCTTCAGACAAACTCCCCTGGCGGTCACTGACGCAGAAGTCCGTTGCTAGCTCTCTTTGTTTGCTCTTGGCCAGTAACAAAAGACTCTTTTTTCATGAACTGTAACAAGGCAGGGGCCAAATTTCCTGTGGGGGAAAATCATCACAACTGGAATGACAGCTCAGCAGAGATTTGGTTTTGTGGGCAGCAACGCTGAATTTCAACTACATTAAAGCACTTGTGAGAGTCTCACCAAATGACCCTAAGGGTTTTGCTGCCCTCCAGGAAATCCACTGCTGATGTACAGCCATGGGAGCGGGAACAGAATTTTCCTAAATGAGTGTGCTTGCATCATACAAGCAGCTACTCTGTTAGTCATTCAGGTAGGTACTTAGACAGGCTCCTGGGGACTGAAGGTCAGGCGTGGGCTCTTTTGTTTTGATCTTTTAGACACTTTCATCCTCAATTAACATTCGTGTAAGGTGACAGAGCTCTTTGGTGTAAACTGCTGCACGTGGAAGAGGGGAGAAAAACGACCTCACTGAGCTCCGTTATGCAGTGGCCCGTATGACTTGCTGCAGTCGTTTCTGAAGGTGGGTGGCATTCCGCATTTAGCTGTAGCACGTCCAAGCGCTGTGGCATTGCTGAGAAAACCAATGTCCTTAGAGGAAAATGTCGTCAACAGCACAAGGGGTTGCAGGGCGGATGGGTGGAATGAGCGTCTAGAACCGAGCAGCTGCTACGGCGACATGTCTCCCTTGACAATCTCAGCAGCCTAGGACAGCTGCACCCTCTGTGCGTTGAGGGAGCTCTAAATTGAGATGCCTCCACATCTCCACCTGTCTTAAGGCTTAAGCTGTTCAGCAGAGCTGCTGGGTAACAATGCCCTGCCTAAAAGGCACCTTTGGCAATCAGCATGTAATTCTGCCAGATGTTTGCTAGTACAGTGCTAAAGCACAAGAGCCCTTCCGGTAGGCAGCAGTGGTAGAGTGTGCCTGTGAGACACAGGAGAGCCTGAGCAGGACACTTCCCCCTGAGTAGTGATGGCAAACGAGACTGACCCTGTGGAGGTCTCGTGTTCCTAAGTATATGTGATCCGCATCAGCGCTGAAGTGATCAGAGGGCAGTACTGCCATAGAGAGCAAGTGTCTTCTAGACACCAGCTGTCTGTTGTTGCACTTTGGGCTGTTGGACCCCACTTACCTTTGCCTCCTCAGCTGGGCTTCTGTATCCCTTGCACTTTGGCTTTGCCTCCGTAGTGAGGAGAGGGAGGAATGAGAGCTGCTTCTGCCTTCCTCCTCACATCACCCAGCGATACTGCCCTCCCTCCTTCAGCAGGTGTCAGAGCACAGTGGTGGGGGGCGTCTAGGTGTGCATTGGTTTTGGGATGATGGATGGCCCCAGGATGGATCAGGGAGACATACCACTTGGTGGAGGAGAGTTGGGAGAGGATGAACAAGTCGTGGTGCTCCCAAGCCCTTTGGCCACTTGGTACCATGGCCTCCTTCACAGGCGGAGTCCCAGCCAAGTCAGAGATTGTAGGGTGTGAGAGGGCAAACTTCACCCAAGGTCTTCGCCAAGGCTCAGTGGTGCTGCAGGACTTAGTGGTGGGGTGAGGCACCCTTCTTCTGGTTTCAGGATTGAGACGGACTCCAATGGCATCCCCCACCATTGCCACAAAAGTTACCTGCCTCCTTGAGTGTGCCCTTCCCGTGCTGGTCCGCTTAGCTGCAAGACTGCTACACAGCTACCCAAAGGACCACACAGAGTTCCTGAGAAGCAGGTTCCTGGGAAGCAGGATGGGCACCGTGAAAAGACAACACTGGAGTTATCTTTCAGCAGACAACTTACTGTTTCCAGACATCAATAAATGCTGTAAGACCATTGTCTGCCCACCAGATTACAAGGAAGTTACTTTTTTTTTTAAAAAAAGCATTTACTTTTGCAGTGAGGGAGAGATGACGGTAGAGAATGGGCTTGCAAGGATGGAGTCTGCCTGAGCATCCGTGGAAGTAAAATCTACCCCGGATCTCCTACTCATTACTCTCTGGCTTTGCTATTAGGGCATGTCTTGCTTAATGTAAACAATCGCACTGATACTTTTACCATTTCAAACTTCTTGTTCACTTACACTTTGTTCCGTTTGTTAAGATGAAATAGTATCTTGCTTTGCTATAGCTGTCTGTTCTGTTTTTGACACTGGTCACAGGCCCCAGAAGACGTTTCCAAGTGCTGAATCCAGGAATGTATGCTGACTAATACATCCAATACAGAGAATGCCATAGCCTAGACCTCTTGTAGGGGCAGAAGACTCAGAAACATTCAGGGATGAGAGAGACCAGAGAGAAAGTACATCCTATACTTGTGATAGTCAATAACTTTGAAAATCCAGCTGCAGTTCAGGTTTCTAAATGCAGTTTGGGAGTCACCTAGCTTTGAAAATATTTGGTTTACCCTAAGCTCAAGAAAGGAATTTGCTAGGTATTTGGTGGGAAAACCAACCCTTACCTGGGACAGATCTTGAAGAAAACATGGGCAAAAAGGGGGTAAGTGCTCTAGTTGTTTGCAGAGGGACTGGACTCAAGCCAGAGGTCCTTTGAAATACCATGTTCCAATGACTAGGTAGCACTGCCATTGACAGCACTAAGACCTTGATCTGTATCTTGCAGTCAAGGGCTACCACAGAGAACTCCCATAAAGCATGCAGAATGCTGAAAAATCTATAAAATGTGAAAAGTGTAGGAGGAATATTAAAAATATCAGTTGTTTCATCAACTCCCCCTCTCTCCAAGCACCTTACCAGTTTCCCCTTTTTTCTGTTGGGTTACTTATCTGCTTGCCTTCCTTATTTTCAGCTGCTTGAGAGGGGTGCCTCCTGGCTTTAAACACCTTTGCAGAACATTGCATCATGAAGCAATCTCTGCTGTAAGCTCTCATTGTGACTGATAGACAATATGGAGATGTATTACTAGTATTCATGTGAAAGCTGTATCATGAGTGGCTGAGAGCATATGAATAGTGCCCTCCACTATGTTTGTATAAATGACAACAAATAAAACAGAGTGGGCGGGGGATGTGATCAGAATATACAGTCTCATGATCTGACCCTGTCTGGTTGTAGGCTGCTGCCCTCCTATGGCATGTTTTGACAGCCCCCTCTTATTTCCAAAGTGGCTCTCCGTATTAGTAAGATGAACTGCTTTCAGTTGCTAGTACCTGCTGTTAGAAATTGAAGCTTCCAAAAACTCAGTTTGCTGGTTCAGTTTTTGTTTGAAGTAGAAAATTAACACCCTGGGGTGTTGATTTTCCTCCAAGGGAACCCTTTGTGGTTTGAAAGGACGGACTGCATGCCAGTGAAGGATCAATTGCCATCCTTAGTCTGCGTGTGACATTGTTACTGCTGAACAATAAGCTCCCCAAAGAGAGGGCTTAGATCCAGGGCTCTTCTCCCTTAGTGACAGCTTTTTGTTGCTGTTGTTGGGGGTCTTTTTTCTAAGCTCTGTATCTTGGCAACGTAGGAATTGTTGACATGGCAACTCAGTGCTTTAAATAAGACTAGGTTTGTTTGAGCATTTCTGCTGAATCCTGCATCTGTTACCATGGCAGGACTTTGGAGATAAACTTCAGCATAGATACCATACACTTGCTTTCGTACTAACATCCTACTAGTGAGTTCCTTGGCTGCTTGCCTTCATTACCCTGGCTTAGACAACTGCCACTAGTAGTGGTGTTTCTGCCCCCAAATACCCCATATACTTCTTACTTCCATTTTTAATCTCATCTTAGCCCTCTGAATGAAAGTCACACCCCAAAAGAGCAAATGCCACTGAACAAATTATGATTCCCCCAACTGGCTCTTACAAAAGGCAGGAAACAGGGCAGGACCAAAGAGCCACTTAAGAGAGTCCATTGAAACTATAGGAACAGTTCTTAAAGGCTGAATCAAACTGGGCACCTAAAGGGACCTTCGAGTCATTAGAAAACAAGTTAAAAAAAAAAAAAAGCATTTATCACCACGGAGGCTTTTCTGCTCTGTTTAGTGATTCTGACAGACTGATTTTTTACATGCCCATCTTAAAACATTGCACTGTACTAGCTGCTAGAGAATTGGGGCTCTATGAAGGGTATAGAGGTGGGTGAGTTCAGACAATCCACATGTGCTAGTCATTGCTGAAAATTGTATCTTTTTTATTCACAGCTACTTTATGCTATATCATGGCTCTCAAACTTAGCAGTTCAAATATAACCAGTTATAAAAAGTACCACAAGCAATAGTCTTTTTTTGTCTGCACTTTTATTTTAAGAAGTAAATTCAGAATTTCTAGACTTCTACAGTAAAAGAGATGCCTGAGAGAGCCTAAAGTATTTTAGTACTACTATAAGCTTAAAAGCAAAAATTCTCTCTTGCAAAAATATTCAGAGGCTTTGAAATCTGTATTTTGCTCTGATAGGAAATAAAATGAAGATAAAATTCAGTCAAGACCATTCTTCTTCCCTTCCAGAGTAGCCAGCCTCAGAAGCATTTATATGGGAGATACGGAAAGTCAAGGTCTTAGACTTAGATCATTTCATCCTTCCTAACAATTTGAATGGAAATTTCATCCTGAAATTATAGTGTCTTTTGGATGAAACAAATTATTTTCCATTGTGTTCTGAGTCCCTGCATGATTAACAACAACTTGTATGGAAACAAGGCACAACACAAGGATTCAAAATTGACAGACTGGGATGGCTGGTTCAAGTCCAGTTCTTTAATGAGTAGAACGACTAAAGTCCTGATTTTCAAGCCACAGCTGGCTTTTCCCAGCTGGCACGGCTGGGAAAAACTCTGTGCTCTAGAGTCACTTCTGTTTAGAAATTGGTCTTGGGAGTTAAGTGCTGGTCTTTACGCACCAAACCTAGAATGTATCAGACCCACATTGTTTTCCTCCTAATAAGTTCACAGAGGGTGGTACCCAGAGCAACAATCAGTTTTCTCATAGCAGATCCCATTAGGGTACTGGAATAACTATGAGGAAATGACTGGCAAAGAAATACCTACTGTTGCTAATCTATTTATTCCCTTCTATACATCTGGCTACAATTGCAGGCAGCTCTTTGTCAGGGATGATGGGAAAGACTGTAAAAGGCAAAGCTTTTTGATGGTCATCAAGAGCTTTAAAGAGAAGAAAACAATAAGCAGTCACCAGCAAAGGAACAATGCTGAGGACTGCTCCAAGTGAGGGAGTGCAACTCTAGGCAGGATTGACTAGCACAGTGAGCACAGAAGTGAGAGAGATTTAGTTAGCCTGTCATGATTTATTGTGCAAGTCTGTCAGGCAGGCTGCTCAGAGGTGATAGCAGCACGCTGAGGAGGCTCCGTGCAATCAGAGCTGGTTTTCCCATTTGTAATCTTGGTATGGGGCTGTTGGACTTGCCAGGTCACAAGAAGAGTGAAGTTGTGGTGTATTCAAACCAACATAAGAGATGACATCTCAGCTGAGGCTTTGCCCACAAACTAGATCTGCAGAATTTAGGCATGGCGCAGTGGAGTAACACAGGGAAGTCCTAAACAAGATTAGGCATCAATACAGTGCTGTGCACGGTATGGTAAAGTCACCTCTTTCCAACCAAAATGGACAAAACAGAGAAAAAGTGGTGATAATAAATATCAAAATTATTATCCAGGGTGGGGTGCTCTGAGACGATTCAGTGCTTAGGCTAAGGTCAACAGGAATCCATGGTAAATCAGGAACCAGCGTGGAACCAAAATTTCCTCAGTTCCCATATAAGGCTTTGACATAGGATTGTCACTTCTGGTCTCTAGCTACAATGTTCATGTACAGGTTACAGGTTTCAAAGCTTCAGAGTTCAAAAGCACTAGGAGCCAGAGTCTTTTAGAAGAACTGCAGCCAGGCCTGGTTTTGCATTTAAACTCAGGGGTGTTTAGACATGCACAGAGCCAGGCTTACGGAAGCTGACCTGTAGCAGTTGTCTAAGGTATAGTGAGTAAGAGAATAGAGAATGAGAGCAAATCAGGCTAAATTACAAGCACTTCACTCATCTAAATGCAGCTGGGAGAAAATCAGTGTGCATTAGCCTTTGCTCAGCCCTCTCCATTACAAATCTAATTCTGACTCTTGATACAGCAATAGAAGTCTATCTGTAAGACAAATTCAGGGCTGTATTCTTTTCCTAAAGTCTGTCCTGGAGATGTGTTTTTGAAATGAATATTCTGCCCTCATGTCACTGTACCCAACATTGCAATACAGCAGGATTGCAGCCAGGTGCTCCAGAGCTAAATTTGGCCTCTTAATGTTTTTTGCATGGATGCTCCATGTCCACACCAATACAGATCTGAATTGGTCTAAATTCTGTGTTGCCTACTGTAGGCAGCTTGCCTTTACTCTGGGCTCTGCCTGTCCACAAATCTTTCTGGCCTTAATGAGACAACATCAGTGCTCTCTCAAGGAATGTCTTTGACCAGGTTTCCTGTATGTCCTCATTACTGCATGGCTAGATAAGAGAAGGTCTTGCTTACCCAGACCTTAGTTTTAAGGGGACACGCAAAGCACTGGGCACACCTTCCTGGATTCTCACATATGCCTCCAGTGGGCCAACAGCATAGACAAGCAACTAAGGTGGCCCCAAGGTTGCCTAGCTGCTGCTCCGCTTGTTAGCATAGATACAGACACTGAATCTTCACATCACATCATCAGCTGGGTGGTGTCAGATTCATGCAGACGAACCTGCCCAGGGTGCACACATTATCTGGCAGCAAAGTGAGGTGTCTTTTACTCTCCTTTGCACAGAGACACCTCAGATGTTTTCCCAGTTCAGGGCTGTGTTAGAGCACTGCTAATATCTGAGCTCTTGGAACTGCCCTGCTAATGCAGGTGTATCTCTGGATATTCCTTCTTTGTACATTTTACAAGCAAAGGCAGTCTGCATAAGTTCTTCCGATGTCCTCCTCTATCTGCTGTATTCTCTGTGTGTTTTTACCCTTTTTGTCCCTCTCAGCTCTCAACAGGCATAATCTTTTATATATACTCTAATGCCAGAGACCAAACTGCTTTCTGTGATATTGACCTGAAATCGCAAGCAATTTGGATTTATTTGCTGCAGCTAAAAGCAAAATTCAGCCACTTGAGTATCTGCAAACCTTAGCCAAGCTAAGAGAAACGTTTGTGGCCTGAAGCAGATAGGGTTGCTGACCGCGATTATAGTTTCCAAACACTGAGGAAGGACTGAATTCAAGGAAGGAGAGAAATGAAACGGGCGCTTTTCTCTTAAATGCTTGCTACTGCAACTTTGCATGTATGACAGCAAGATGAGACGGAGACGTGCATGCACTCATATAAAAGCCAGGATTTCTTCTCTTTAAGCACAGTTTTCTTTTGCTTACCCCTGTGTCAACATAACGGATGGCTGACTAAAACCCTCGAACTTTAAAATACATGACAGCATGGCAGCCAGGCAGGAAAGGCCACGCTGGTGTGACCAAAACTCCCAGAAAGCGAATGGGAACGTGAAGGACTGCGCAAAATGACTTTCCTAGCTCAGCTGCTGGATGTCTGTCTGCGAAGGTCAGACAGGCCCCCGCTAACCACAGCCAGGCGCAGCTCCAGCTCGGGCAGGCCGCCAGCCCGCTCGCGCCCGTCCTGGGCAGCAACCGCGCACTCGCTACAAGAAGCGCGTGGCGCGCGGGAGGTACTGGGTGCTGGGATGGGGGGCAGCGCACAAGGCCCCCCAGAGGGGTAGCTGATGGGAGGCACAGGCGCTCCTTTGGGAGCAGGTCCCCCTGAGGATCGCGGTGCCCCGGCAGTTTTGGAGGGGACACCAAGGCGAAGGAGACCGAGACGAAGATGGAGGCTGCTCGGCGTGGGCAGGCCGCCGTGAGGCGAACATGGCGACGGGAGCGCTGCCTCTGCTGCCATGGCAACCGCTCCTTGCCCCCCCTTTCCCCCACGTGCGCATGCGCGGCGGGCGGGAACGCGGCGGCCGCCGCCGTTCGCAGACTACGACACCCAGCATGCCCCGCGGGAGCACGCCCTCCCCGCGCCGACGGCATGCGGCACATGCGCAGTAGGCGCCGCCTGGCGGAAGGGGCAGGCGGGCGCCGCGGGGAGGAGATGGCGGTGGCGCGGCGCGGGGCGGCGGCGGTCCTCGCCGGGGCGGGCGGCGGCTGCCGCCGGGGGAGCCTGGGCCGCGCCGCGCCGCCCCCGGCCGCTCGCAGAGGTGAGAGGCGCCGGAGGGCCCCGGCGGGCGGGCGGGCGGGCAGCCGTGGGGGTTAGGCGGGTGGGAGCGGCCTGGCGGCGGCCCGTGGGCCTGTGGGAGTGTGTGAGGGGGAGCGGGCGGCGGCGGCGGCTGGGATGCGGGACAAGGCGCTGCCCGAGGCAGGGCCGCTGGAGAGCGTGAGTGAGGTTTGGAGACAGCCGTGGGGGGTGTAGGGGGAAGAAAAAAGCAGCATGTCTCGATAATCAAGAGCTCCGTGCTGTAATATTGCCCTTTTTGAGAGAGAGAGTGTCGGTGCAATACGTATGTTCAGCCCGCTGAAGAAAAACCCGCTAGACACGAAGGACTGCGATATTTCTTTATTTACTCATAAAGCTGTCTGTTTAAAACCTATTAGGGCTCAGTGGAAAAAGAATATTTTATTCCACAGTGAAGTTTAGAGACATATTCAGTTATTGGTATATAGCGTTCAGTGTTCATGCACTTAAGCACAAACCTTTTCTTTGTCTCATTCACCTTAAATCTAATATAAACTTTGGCTCAGACACTAGGTCTGACTTAGCTAGTCATAACCACTTCCTTAAAGCAGATTTAAGTAAACACATCCTGATATATCTACCAGTGGTACAATATAACTGCAGTGTTGTTTAAGTGATACAAAGCCTTTGAGTAAAAATCTAGATAAGATACAGAACAATGTTTTAGTTAAGGGGGACAGCCAGCAATGAGAAAGGTTTCCGATACGTGTGTGTTTTGAAGTTACAGGGCTTTTTAGAATGGCAAAGACCCTATCGGAAAGAAATGAGTACTGTGAAAGGCCCCATAAAGTTAAGATGAAGGGGAAAAATATACTTGAAATTTAAGGTAGAAGAAGTAAGGAAATGTCTTGTAGGAGGGCCTTCGCGTAGCAGGTGCTGTGGATTCCTAACTTGGGAGATCATAGGTATTAGGTTACTAACATCATCTTGCTTTGTTTCCCAGTTACCGTACTGTTGAACCAGAAAATTCATTCTGAATGTCAGACCTGCTTAGTCTTTAAAAATTCAGTAGCTGGATCTTTACACATGGTGCTCTCTTGCTGGTAGTGGTAGTAATAGAAGAAGAAGGTGTAAAGAGAACGTGGTTATGGGAGCAAGAAATTGTCGATGTGTTAGAACTGCTAATGTTTTAAAAGTAGGAGCATGGTTTAAATGATGTTTTTCATATATTACAAAATTATTAGTCATAATGTTTTAATTTTTGGTGTGTCAAGATGCTTGTCTGTTGCGCAGCTCCATACTTATATAAATGGACTTAGGATTGATGTATGGCCCCTAGCTGGCACAAAATTCCTTTGGGAAAGGGATGGACGGGTGTGTGTTATAACCAAACTGTCAAAAGGACTTATCATTTTTTGTTGCAGCTTTCATGCAACTTTGTTTTCTTTTCTGTGATGAAAAGAATTAAAGTTGTTCTATTCATGATAAACTGAAGAAAGAACCAGATGGTTTTAAAGCATATGTTGTAACTTCCAGGTTTTGCTGCCACAGCTCTTAGGAAGTCTTATGATGTGAGAAGAGTTGAAATCACTCCCCTGGAACAGAGGAAGGTAACTTTTGATACCCATGCCTTAGTGCAGGATCTGGAAGCCAATGGTAAGTGACATCTGTTCAATAATTCAAAGGAAGACTGAGTTTGAGCATTATAACTTTGAGTACTGTTGAATTCCCCAAAGTGTCAATACTTTGTCTTATAAAATATGTTAGAAGCCTTAGAGTGTGAGGGGAAGCATTTGATACAATATGAGGCGTCTGCAACCATATGAATAAGCTATTAGGTTAGATTTACCTTATTTGTAGCTATATGTAAGTTTGTATAGTATCTTCCAGCTTCCAGGAACATAATGCCTTTAACAAATATAAAATATCAGTAACAGTGAAAGAACTGTTTTCTAGCAGAAATGAAGCTTTAATGTAAGATGCTACAATTGGCTGCTAATAGTAATCTAAGTTATTGAAAATTAATTTTAAAACTAGATTGGTAATGCTTTTTTATATTTCATTTAGTTATGAACAATAGGAAAACCTGTCCACTTCTTATTGATACATAAGGCATCATAGTGTTGCAGATGCAAGCACATGACTGACTTATATGTAATTGATTTATGTCAATACAGGTATATATAAATGGCAGTTGACCCCACCTCGGAACAAGCTTGCATTTAATGTTTTGAAAGGTTAATGTGATGGAATATTTTTGATCATAGTTTCTGTTGGTTGCAGAGACAGGAAGCAGCGTATTCTTTTGCTATCTATTCTTAATGTGCTTTTATGCATGTCTGTAGTCTTTTTTTGCAGTTCTCCATTTTTATTAAGTTTGCCCTCCTCCTTAAATTTTTTAACTATAAATATTAGCAGCAGGATAGTGCTGTGATACATTCTGCACTTTTGTTTTTCTAAGTGTGGCTGTGCTGGATCAGATTAAAGGTTTCTCTAGCCCAGGCTTCTATCTCTAACAGCAGCCATGAGTCAGTGCCTGAAAAGAGTGTAAAAATGGAACAGATGTATATGACACATTCTCTTATGCTTTCTAAGCCTACCAGTGATTATCACCTTGGAGGTGTTTTGAGCTGGATGTGAGTTTTATGTATTCAATAAACTTCAGTGGAATTGGTTCCATAAGCTTACTCCATCCTTCAACCACTATAAACTGGTTAGAATCACAGAATCACAGAATCGTTGAGGTTGGAAGGGACCTCTGGAGATCATCTAGTCCAACTCCCCTGCTGAAGCAGGGTCACCTAGAGCACATTGCCCAATATTGTGTCGAGATGGCTTTTGAATATTTCTGGCGAAGGAGACTCCACAACCTCTCTGGGCAACCTGGTCCAGTGCTCTGTCACCCTCACAGGAAAGAAGTCTTTCCTCATGTTCAGACAGAACTTTCTGTGGTTCAGTTTGTGCCCGTTGCCTCTCGTCCTGTCACTGGGTGCCACTGAGAGGAGTTTGACCCCATCCTCCTGACACCCGCCCTTCAGATACTTGTAGGCATTGATGAGATCCCCTCGCAGTCTTTTCCAGGCTCAACAGGCCCAGCTCTCTCAGCCTTTCTTCAGAGGAGAGATGCTCCAGTCCCCTCATCATCTTGATAGCCCTCCGCTGGACTCTCTCCAGGAGTGCCATGTCTCTCTTGTACTGGGGAGCCCAGAATTGGACCCAGGACTCCAGATGTGGCCTCACCGGGGCTGAGTAGAGGAGGAAGAGGATCACCTCCCTCCACCTGCTGGCAACACTCTGCCTCATGCACCCCAGGATCCCATTGGCCTTCTTGGCCACAAGGGCACATTGCTGGCTCATGCTTAACTGGTTGTCCACCAAGTGGACACCTTGTCCACCAGGTCCTTCTCGGCAGAGCTACTTTCCAGCAGGTCAACCCCCAGCCTGTACTGCATGGGATTATTCCTGCCTACGTGCAGGACCCTGCACTTGCCTTTGTGGAACTTCAGGAGGTTCCTCTCTGCCCAGCTCTCCAGCCTCTCCAGGTCCCTCTGAACGGCAGCCCAGCCCTCTGGTGTGTCAGCCATTCCCCCCAGTTTAATATCATCAGCAAACTTGCAGAGGGTGCACTCTGTGCCTTCCTCCAGGTCATTGATGAATATGTTGAACAAGACTGGACCCAGGACTGACCCCTGGGGGACACCACTAGCTACAGGCCTCCAACTAGACTCTGCGCCACTGACCACAACCCTCGGAGCTCGGCCATCCAGCCAGTTCTCAAGCCACCTCACTGTCCACTCATCCAACCCACGCTTCCTGAGCTTATCTATGAGGATCCGATGGGAGACAGTGTCAAAAGCCTTGCTGAAGTCCAGGTTGCACCCAGAATATCCTTTGGCATGGACTTCCAGGAGTCTACTCCTTATGGGGAAAAATACTTCCATATGTTAATACAGAACCTGACTTCCACTAGGTTGATTTGATGTCCTTTCAGTTCTTTAGTGGGAAGAGGAAACGAACATTTCATGTATCTCATAGTCTCTTATTCCTCCCTCGTTCTTTTCCTGACAGAAGAGTCCTACCCTGTTGAAATTTCCCATTCACAGCTGCGTTTTCATGCTTTTGATTGTTCTTGTTGCCTTGGTGTGAATCTTTTCCAGTTCTATTGCATCCTTTTTGAACAGGGAGGGAACAGAATTGCCAGCACTCTTTGACAACTGAACGTCCCATAGATTTGAGCAGTGGCATAATGTTGTATCTATTTTTGTTCTTTACTCCTTTTGTTAATAATTCTGGAAGTTTGGTTTGCTTTGTTGATCTCTGCTAAGCATTGAAATGATCTCATCATCAAATTATCAGTTATCTGTTATAATCCCAAGTTCTTTCTCCTAAGTAACAATTGGAACTTCATAGTCTAAGATTAGGGGTATTTTTCCGTTAGTAGAGTCTACGAATAATATGTATTAGTACTTAGAGTACTGAGAGTTTACTACTGGTGCTTATTATTATTTCTACTGATTTTTTTTTAATGCGTATGTGAGACTTATCAGCCTGTGGTTCCCTACATCTCCTCTGGAACTGTCTTTAAAAACCAGCATTGCGTTTGCTATTTTCCAGTCCTCAGATAACGAAGGTAGTTTAACTGAGACATCCCCACTACAAATTCAGCTCCTATTTCTTCTCTGAGTTCCTTTAGAACTCATGGGGTGAATACTGTCCAGTGTTGGTGAGTTGTTATTAGTTAGTTTGTTAATTTGTTCCATAATGTCTACGAATACTTCAATATTACAAGGACAAGGCTCTAAAAGTAAAACCTGCAGATATTACAGAAGTGAAAGATGCATTTAGTTTTAGTCAAACTTTAGTTTTCAGGTTCCAATCTCTTACTGTTGTATATGTTAATTTTTCCACATTTTCCAAACTCCCATGCAGCAAAGACTGCTACTGCTGTATAGAAGAATAAAATTATGAATTGGCAAAAACCTACGTTAAATAACTCTCTAGATTCAGAACAATGCTATTACACCTCTTAGTGGAAGGAAGTTGTCATAAAGCATACATAGCTTTTTCAGTAATGTAAACTGATGGTGCAGCTTGACAGTTCCAGTACTTTAGAAGGGAACAGTAGCGTATTTCTCTAAATAATTTGCCTTGAAAGTATTTTTCAGCAAAAAGCTAATTGATCGCATTTTATAAAGAGGAGTAATTGGAATATGACACATCAGTTAGATAGCTGGAAATAAATCCTTAGGACTAAAGCCCTCAGTGCTAAACCAAAGTTGGCTAATCTCTGACAGCTGGTTCTTTTACTATTTACCACTCATCATCTTTAAGCACTTCAAAATTGCACGAAGCTATAGACAAAGTGTAAACTTTGTCATCGGAAAGCTGAAATCGCATAGTCTGAGTTCATTCCACAAGCACTAGATGGAGCAGTTTTAAAATCAGGAGTTTTGCATGTGTCCATATCTGTGCAGAACATTTTTAATATATGTGGTCTTAACTTTTAATTTTATTATTCTATAGGATGCATACTTTATAGGAAAAGTAAGTTCTATTAAAAATCAAGCTTACCAAAAGTTTATAATAAAGTGAAATTTTGCTGGAGTATTTTTATAAGGCATGAGCAGTAAAACATTTTATAGTTTTGTCCTCCTGTCAGCCATATTATAGACTACTTCAGTTTACTAAAAATTAATAATCAATGCTCTTCAGATTTTGCAGCATTAAGTCTAGACTTTTCTAGTTAAAAGTCACGGTGACTGACTCTTTATTGTCAGTTTTCAGAACTTGTGTGTTGCTGTAGTTAGGTAAAGCAATTGCAAGACCCAGTTTATTATGTAGCTCTTGCTCTTCTCTTCATCTGATTTTCTGGTATTATCTCAACTTGTCATCTTTCAATTGTCTTTCAGGCTTTGGGAAAGAACAGGCAGAGACCATTGTATCAGCACTAATAACTCTGTCAAATGTCAGCCTAGACACAGTCTACAAGGATATGGTGACCCAAGCTCAGCAGGTGAAAAGTCATACATAGCTATATAAATATAATGATGCATATTTGCGTATTTAAAAGACAGTCGAGCAACTTGCCGTAGTATACGCTTTCCTGAGATAGATTTTTCCTCAGTTTCTAACTGCTATTAAACTATAAAAGGATCACAATGTCTTACATGTAACAGCTTTCTTCTCACAGGAACCTAAAGTGCTTTCTCAATGCAGCTGCAGTGTATAAGTCTAGTGCAGAGATTGCTTCATTTGCTACTGAAAAACTCTGAGGTGAAACAAAAATTTTAAGTGCTTCACAACAGCTGAGGGTAGAAAAGAAGTTTGAAAGCATTCCTGAGAGTTAACAAAACTACATAAAATAGCAGAAAGTTGTCTGATTTTTTTTTTTTATTGAACGATAGTAAAAATGCCAGCTTTGTTCATACAAACGCTGTATTTCTTGTGCTTCGTTATTTTCTGGTTCATAAACCAAAAACTGCTTTCATGATTTCAGTTCTGCATTTTCGTCTCTAAAGCTTTATCTACTCTAGAAGCTAAACACGGCCACGGCATGGGCTCAAGCATCACCACACGGTAGTCGACTGTTAAACTGTTAGTGCAGCACTGGCCTGATTTTGCCCTGGGCCAGCTGTCAGTTTCCCTGACTGGGGCACAATTTATGGGAAGGCATAGGGCCAGAAACTCTCCAAGACGGGATGGGCAGAGCCACAGTGTTTTAGGAGCATGAGATTTTAGCCATCTGGGCATGAGCTGTGGCATGCCACTTGCCCTCAGGAACAGCCAGGGGGCCCTGACTTATTTGTTTATATAAACCTAGCTATTGGCACTGGTTGGTTCAACACCTTCGTCTGCATGCAAGCCAAGTACCGAGCTGTCGTCTTTGCTTAGGCGTTCAGGTGAAGGTTTGTGAACGTATCTGGTGGCAGTGAATTGGTGAATACGATTCACCGTGAATATGATTTTTTTTCTGCTGCTAACACAGGCAGTGACAAACTTCATCTTAACAAATTGCCAAAATAAAGCTCTGATGCACAGTATTGGCTTTAATTATTAGTCAGGAAGGCTCTACAAATTGAAATTACATCCCATTCTTCTACAGTAAGTTAACGCAATTAAACGTTGGTTGCTGCTCTATTTAAACTGCTGAGCCTTGATTACAGCAGAATTTTTTCTCACTGACGTTTATTCTTGGTAGAATTTATCTAACTTTTTAAAAATATATCTCAAAGAGAAGAGGCCAAAAACCTATGTGTTTCTATTGTTTGGGTTTTTTTTTAAGTCAAAATGGAAACGTTTCTTTTGGGGGATCCTGTTGCACTTCAAGTCAGTATCCCAAATGTAATTTGCATGGAATTTTGTTACATGGAAACACTGCTTCGTGTAATGTAGTCAGTGCTGAAGCTGAATACTGTAAGATGGGATGAGAAAATCGGCTCCTAAATGTAAATGCAGCTGAAGTTCTACCAGGAATTGTTAAAAGCTGCAACTTCATTGTGTGCAAAGAAGTCAAGTCAGACTTCAGGGGAAGTTGGGTCAGGACATTTTTTAGGTATTTAGTTCAACATAGGATCTGAGAAATACTGTCTCTGAGTGAGAGCTCTTCATTTTGCTGGCGTTCAGCTTTAAAGGCAGAATCCCACAAATCCATCTGTCATAATTCATGCTAAATGGTAGGGTAACTTCCTTATACTAGACATAGGAATATTACTTTCAAGATTCTAAAATACAACGTTTCCTCCTTTATTTTCTCTGTAGTTTATAAATAACAGCTGGATTTTGAACTTCCTAGTCCAAACATCAGAAAGACTTTCCAATTCCTGCGTTTTTTTACTAGCATGCATCACACCTTAGAGCTGAGAGAAGAGTATGATATTTATATCATTAGGTTCTTGGCCTGTGATGACTCTTTGGACAAGAAATGCAAGTGCTTATTTAGGAACTGGATTGAGACTAACAGTTCATGTTTTGTAGTGTACTAAACATTCGTTGAAAGGAGAAGAAAATGAAGGACTAACCTGAAGTTTTTAGTCTGTTTCACTTGCAGCTGCTTGGAATAGATGCCTCTGGCTTTTTTGCTTAAAATTGGAATTAGTTAATGAGAACAGCAAAAATCACAAAAAAACAAAACCTCTTGAATCTTTCATACAAATTCCCACTATAAATTTCTGTAATTTGGCCACTCTCCTGTTGGCTTTTTCCCCATTCTATGCTTTGTTGTAATTTATTTCATAATCTTAGACCTGAAAATCTTTGTTTTCCTTGACTTTTCCAGAAAGTGTGGAACTTAATCATTTTGACGTGTTTATTGTTTCCAAGGAAATAACTTTACAGCAGATAATGGCACATTTGGACTCCATTCGAAAAGATATGGTCATCCTGGAGAAAAGTGAATTTGCAAACTTGAGGGCAGAGAATGAGGTACACAAAAGTATTTTAAATTAAGCAGTTAAATTGTAATACATGTCTGGTTATACCTGTTGAGAATTTTTTGTGGAACAAAATATGTAGGTATGGATGCTTCTATCGGAATTGAAAAGTTTGTGGATGACAACTTTTGTGATCATACAAAAATACATTTCAGTTGATAAGATTTGCTCAGCTCTTCTGCAAAGAAAAAAATGTTGGCATCTTTATTTTTGTTTGAGGGTGGTTCTAGTAGAGTCTTATCTTTAGTCGTACAGTGCAGGCAGAGTAGTCAGCCCTCTTTATGCAACAATTTAAACAAGTGATTTAGACGTATTTTGATTTGCTTGACAGCATTTCAGTATTTGTTTTTCTGCTATCCTGAGTCTCAGTATAACAAGTTAATCGTTGTATATCGTTAAAAAATAATATCTTACTTTTGAGCAAAATTTCCAGTAGGTTACATCTGGCCGTATAGACTGAACACACTAATTAGTTTTTTTAATCAAGAGCAAATTGCTCCATTAGGAGAAAAATCTTGTCACAACACTTAATTTTCTGAATTTGTGTAATACTTTTTTTTTTTCCTCAATTACACCTAGAAAATGAAAATTGAATTAGATCAAGTTAAACAGCAGCTAATGGTAAGTAAATAGCAAGTATTTATACATTCAGATTAAGGGAAGTAAACAGTTATTTTCATAATCATTATTTGTTTTAAAGAATGAAACGGGTAAAATCCGAGCTGACAACAAGCTAGATATAAACCTGGAAAGA
Organism: Struthio camelus; assembly: GCF_040807025.1. Taxonomy (NCBI): domain Eukaryota; kingdom Metazoa; phylum Chordata; class Aves; order Struthioniformes; family Struthionidae; genus Struthio; species Struthio camelus. Next base: position 216,356,975 of record NC_090942.1, on the reverse strand, counting down.
AGCAGAGTGACAGATATGGTAAGCTGAGCTTTGAAGATATCCTTATCAGTTTTGTTTCTTGTTTTTCCTTACTACAATTGTACAATTGTTTTATTCGCAGTTTACAGATCAAGAGAAGAAACTCATGGAAGCAACTACAGAGTTTCATAAGAAAGTAAGTATTGAACAGAGCCCACTTTATAATATGGAACTATTTTCTTCTTATATGTCATGTAAACTCAAAACTCCCATGAAAGTTAATAGGATTTTTATGTGTCAGAACAAAGTGTGGAACATTCCTCATGTTATGTGTTCATTGTCTAGGTCTGTGGGATTTGTGCTAAACATAACTTGGGTGGAAGGGGTCATGCAAGGTGTCTCTCTCACTTTGAGTGTTTTAATGTGTAGGCTCTTTTACGTGAGGTGTGTGCTATCACCCTGCCCTTCCCCATATTAAAGGCTAAGCTGATCAGCTGTACCAAAGAGGTAGTTTAGCTTCCCACAGCCAAGGAACAGTTTTGGGGCTGGAAATCCTTGGACTAGCATGCAGGAAGTGAAGTCCAAGAGGCTGTGGTGGACAGCCTCATCCCTTTTCTGAATATGGCTTGTGAATGAGTAAATCAACATTTCACAGAAATTTAGGCATCTATCTGTACATTGTAGAATGCTGCCTTTAGGTTGATCAGGTATTGCCACATCAGAGAAAAATCTGTATTTGAATTTTCTTCTTTTCTCTCTCCCTCTTTAATACCCTACTTGGATTATATCGTGTTGCCCAATGTCTTCTAAGGTCACTTAGCAGCTACATATTTTACTTCACTAACAGACTGGACGTTTGGTTTCAAGTGTTTTTCTTTCTCGTTTCTGATAACACGGCATTTCTGTTCCCTTTTGCAAAACTGAAAAGGCTGGAGATCACAGTCAAATATATGTTATCTTCTAATATTTTAGGATTCAAGTACCAACAGTGTTATCTCAGAAATCAGCAATAAAATTGACACTGAAATAGCTTCCTTAAAAACACTTATGGAATCGAATAAACTGGATACAATACGTTATTTGGCAGGTACGTGATAGGCAAGAAAGCAAGTATTCATATGTGTTTTGGAACTATAAAATTTTATTCAAATATATTTTTAAAGACCAGAGAGACAACTCTAGGAAATCTTTCTTTTGTAAACTAGTTGTGTTCTTTTGTGTCTCTTTGCATTTTCACGTGTTGCAAACAGAATGATTATGTCTCTGTAGTATATAAGCAGTGCTGTCAGTTGCTGTTCCGAGGAACTGAAGCTGCCTGTAGCATGGAAACAAATGGCTGATGCAGAACAAATCCAAGAAGTCAGCTGTGTAGCAGCAAATAACTGGGGTTGGGGGGAGGTACCCCCTTGAAAACAAAAGTGGCATAAAACATGGAAGTGGTGGGAACATGAGAGCACTGCAGCTGAATTAGGATTGTGCCCAGAACTGGGATCACAAGGAACATGAACTTGGGGTGAGGGGGAGCTAAATAGCCTGTCTACTCTGCCAGCACCTCTCTTTGCTGCAGGGCAGCCATTGTTCCAGAAGCTCTCCTGAGGTCGTCCTTTAAGTTATCCTGAAAGCTTGCTGACAATCAGAACTAGCCTGAGAGTGAAGCAGTATATTTGCATATTCTTATGTTTAGGTGTAAGCTATATTGTGGGCTGGTCTGTTCTCAGATCCTAAAAGTCCTTGTGAATTCTGTTGAATGGAGTATAGAAACAGAGGAACCTCTTGCTTTGAAATCACTATATTTTCCTGCTGCAACCAGTTCTGCCTCCCACTCAGCTTTTGGAAGAAACACATTTTCAGTGTGATAGTATTTATCCTTTTCCCTGCCAAGTAGAACAAATTTAAGTCTGATTTGAGATTGACTTCTCAATATATATGTAACTAGAGAAATTTATATTGCATTAGAGCTGAATTAAAAAAAATAACACATAACGTTTGGAAGTGAGAACAAGTCCAAAGACAAACCCGGTTAGTTTTATTCTAACATTAACGGAAACAGCAGCTTAACAGTTCTGTAAGACAACAGATCAGGCCTCAGAGGCACTGCTTAGAAATCCTAATGTTATATCAGGTGTGTATATTGTTAGTTTGTTTTGTTAATTTTAATTATGTCTAATGAAAGACCTGTCTTAACCATCTCTCTTATAATACAATTTCTGATAAATGGGAACCTTACTAAAAATTTTGGTAGCCTATTGTGCTCTGTATATCCAGCATAGTTCCACAGACATGTTCCTGAAAACAAAATTCCTCAGACTGCTTAATTTGACCTGTCATCTCACAGTTTGGCCAGTACTTCTGTATAGGTTGTTAAATATAAAACAAACATAAAACAGGACACTGCCATTTAAATTTCTTCTGCCCCATCTGTATGCAATTAGTCTTCTGCATGTAGAAGGTGATGAAATGTAGCATTGAGTTAATTATTACCTCTTTTCTTTTAACAGCTTCAGTATTCACTTGCCTAGCAATAGCACTGGGATTTTATAGGTTCTGGAAATAGATGGAATACATAAATGGAATGACTACATCGAATATAGATGGAGAAAAGGTCACCATGGCACATCTGCTAGGCCATCATGTTTGAGCTGTAGATAATCTTGGTACCCTTTTGTTTCGATATTCCTATTGTGCACTAAAAATGTTTTCTTAATAGGTAACACTAAAGATCAAAATAAATGGGGAGGGAAAAGTAGGCAAATACATAGTAATAATTCTGTGTCTCTTATGCAATAATTTATTTATTTCAAGAGACTTTCTACATTAAATCAGAAAGTGTTCCCTAATACATTTCGGAATTAATTTTGTTCTGTCTTTCAGAACATTCTCTATGCTCTCAGCTCCCCTCAAAATGGAAATACTAAACATCTGATACGCCCTTGAAAATATAGGAATATTAATGCTGGATTCCAGCAGACCTACTCTGATCCAAGCAGAGCATTCTAATCTTAAATATAGGAGCTGGATGTTTCTTCAGTTTGTTACTCTCTTTTCTGAGGGGTTAAAGCATGGCTCCTTGGCAATATATATATAAACACACACTCCCAGGCTTTTCCTAAAGAATCCTCTTTTTCTTGAAAAGTGATTTACCTAGATTCAAAATTTCATTTAAAACTAAGATGTCTCCGTACACTTTTTTTTTTAATACCTTTCACCCATACTCCCAAAGGCCAACAGCATATGGGGAATTTCTCCATCTTTCTCTCTTTCCAAGGGGAGACGTTCTCACTGTATGGCGCCTTGGGCAGATAAATGTTCCTAACTCCTTCCTTCAAGTAACACAGAGTATTTCCAGTAAACCCTGGTGTATTTTCTGAGTATAGGATGTGACTTCTACTGTGACTATACTCAGCATCTCAAATAAAGTTGCTAGTGTGGTGGTGGTTCTCCTCTTCCCAGTCTCTGCCCTTCTCTGGAGCGTTTTGTAATCCCAGGGAAATAAATGGGCCGCACTGACTTCTAAACTAAACTGTGATGGTCATTGCTCTACCTTCTGCAAGTACTTCATGACTTCGATTGCTGAGATGGAACATAATGGGTGGATAGCTTCCAAAACTGAAGCAGTCACATTTTGCTGAGTACAAATGCCTATGCTCAGTTTGAGTCTTTTATTTAAAAGACAAATTCTTCCTGGTTTAAACTTTAAGTAAGAATAGGCCCTTAATGGGCTACAGAGCATAAAATTTTGGATAGTGGCAATTTTTTCTTCTGTTGCGGTTTTATTCTCTTTACAGTTGAATTTGCTGGTACCCTGCAAATTCTGATATTTGTGCATGAAATTATGTATTTGAACATTTTCATTTAAGAAAATAAAATGAATTTGTTACATTTGCTGTATGAGAGACTTCATTGAATTCAGATTACCAGCTTGTAAAAATGAGATTTTTGTAATAGGCACAGCACTACTCTACTGAGGGTGGAGGCTGCTCTTTACAGAGTCTGTGTATTAGTCAAATAGGTATGGGGGTGCTACCAGCAAAGACTTCAGGCTCATGTCTGTTGTAACCGTCACGTATACAAATTCGTCTTGTAGTAAACTCCACCCATTCTGGAAGTTCTCAAAAAGATTCCAGTTGATCGTTTGCACTGTTACTGCATGAGTGAGAATTTAGTACTAGCAGTGATGCAGGAAATCTACTGCAGCTCTTCCCCTTCCCTCCATTTCCCACACACACAGCCTGAAGTGGGTGCTAAAGACTGGATTTTTCCTTTTCAGCTCTTCTTTTTCCTTTAGGTACCTGAGGAGAGGACAGATCAGGATTCAAGCATTATCAAGTTAACTTTTATTAAGTTCTTGTATTATTGAGCTGACTTTTATTATTGAAATCAGAATTGTCACAGTATTATGCATGATGAAGGATCCAATAGGAAAAAGGAATTTCACAATAGCATACAGATGGGAGAAAAATATTTATTATATGTAAAATCATGAAAAGTTTTTTGGGCATGGAGGTCAGGCTTGCCACTTTTAACTGTAATGTGCCCCATAACCTAGTGAAATCTTCACCCCTGAGTTAGACTCGGAGGCCCAGCAGTACGGTTCATGTGGTATGTTGTGAAGGAGTACCTGCAATCTGTATCTGATTTACTTTAGGAAGTAAGGTGCTGTTTTTTAAAACAGTAATACAGAATAGCCTAGCAGATGGGGATACTTTTTTCCAGGCCCAGTAGGGCCTATGACATCTCTGCAGTTAGGTCTTAAAATGCTGTTTATAATTTGCAAAGCAGTTGCTAAACAGCTACTGGGATAGGAAGAGAAGTCTTACAGTTTAAAAAAAAAAAAGCTGCTTCTGTGATTTAAAAGTATTTTCTAGCCCGGAGAACTAGGAAAATAGTTCACTGAAATTCGAAGATATGAAAACCACAACTCATCTGCAGAACTGGAGCTATCCAGACAGTTTGCACCATCTTGAATAGTGCTGCTCTGCTTTCTAGCAGTTACATAACAGCTTTTCTGCCTCTAGTGACTTATGTTCAGAAAGGCTTGAGAGATGATTAGAAGATGAACCTGGTCCAGCTGTTGTGGAGTAAGACAAGACATACAGCCTGGCTCGGCTGTTTTGGACAGACAGTTGCATTCCTACATCAACATCTTTCTCTAAGCCTGCCTGCCCTTCTTACAAGGTTCATTCATCAGCATCGTTTCACAAACACCCCTCCAGGGCTGCAGGATGGCTTCTTCTTTATTTTCTTTTTCTCTTTGCAAGAATCAGATGTTGCCTCAACTTCCTGAAACAAAGAACACCACGATTAAACTACAATTATTTAAACACGCTACCTAATAAGATAGGATTTTGAACAACTTTTGAATAACCAGAGAGTATTATGTTCAAAACAAATGCACTAACAGCCCAGACCGTGTTTTATGTTAACAAAATCAGTTACTGAGCCTGCGGTTTGTCAAACAGGACAGTCAAAGGCATGTTCTTGACATGCTCTTTTTCCCCGTGTTGGTAATCTCCTTGCCTGTGACTGAACCCAGCCTGAGCCAAGAGCCTAATGACTTTCTGAGCTATTTCTATACCTATGTTCAATTTCCTGCCCCTGCTGTTTATAGGGGACGTTAAGAGTGCAGTGAAAGGAACTTGTATTTCTTGTGAACTTTCACACTGCGTGGGGCATCTGGCATGAAGCGCTAACACAAACACTTTTTTTCCTCCCAAGAAAGTAGTTAGTAGTGGTTGGACTAATATTCAGAGTGGTAAGGGTGTTTGTTTGATAAAAATCAAAGCCAGAAATAGATGAAGTGTTCAGCTTGATGGTACACTCAGGCTTAGTGCTGTTGCACTGGCCCTGCTCTACTAGAGTTTGTCTCAGCTGTTGTATACTAGAATAATATTGGAGCCAGACTGACGCTGAGAGCAGAGTTTGGTCCCCTCTACACAGCATGACAGTCACAGTAGGGTAAAATTTTGGAGACCCCTTGTTTGCAGCAGTTATTCAAAGCAGAAGTTTTTGAAAACAAATTTGCCTCAGCAGAAGTTCTCTCCAATCTCAGTTACTGCTAGCAAACTAAGTAATTACAAACACTGTTCTACCCTGGAAATGGGGTGCTATATGTCAAAGTGGTCTCAGATGGCCAGGTAAGTAGAACGGGTAATGTTTCAAGGTGGGCTGTGGACACAGAAAGTGGCTTTTCTTCTGAAGAGGGAGGCACCTGGCCAGCTGGAGGGTCTCCTCAGTGAAGAAAAGTTCAGTGGGAAGCAAACAGCTGTAGAGCACTACAGTGTTGGGGGCGGAGGGTGACAATCCTGCAAGGGAAGGCAGGAAGAGGAGGAAGAAAGTGAGGAAGGGGATGAAGGGAGATGGAACGAGCTGTGCAACATTATGCTACAGCACATGGCGTTCCTGCCTAGAGATAGGTATAAGAAAAAAGTGCAGTAATGCCATGGTTGCTCTGTGGCTCAGCCCCCCCCCCCCCCCCCCCGGCCCCCAAAGCCAAAGGCAGCATCTTTAAAAAAAAAAAACAAAAAACTCCTTGATAATGTGTCTTATGAATGTCTCAGGATCTTTTAAATCCATTTGAACCTTAGCAGATGATAAGTAGGACATGGTGGAAAAATGCTATCTGCAAAAGTACCATTCATCCCCAGCTGAGGGACCTGGTACAGCCAAGAGGCCCCACAGACCATGTGTAACAACTCAAGTGAAGAGAAAGGCAAAAGTGCAAACTAGGGATGTTGGAGCTGCTGCTGGAAAGAGCTAGGGGGCACGGACAAAGACTTTGGTTGCTGCTATGAATCCAGCACCCTGCACTACGGTGTGATGGAGGGACCGTGCAGGCCTTGCTGCTTTAAGTTGCAGCTATTGAATGGCGTCTAGGTGCGGTGCACATGCAGCCATGTCATGTTACCCTGTGACCAGAAGATGGCAGCAGAAGGACTAAAATGCTTGTGACAGAAATTCCTTTTTTCCAAGGACCTGCAGCACAACACAGTCCACAGCACAGCTCCTGCTCCCAGCTGCCTAGCGGTGGGATCACCTCTGCTCTCAAGGGGCCTGAAATGCCCTGGCCATTTCAATAGCCAAATCCATGTGTAGCTTAAGCGGCAACAAAATAGGGTTTTTTAAATGCTCACTTCCCACTCCGAACATCCACCAAGCATTCTTCCCCATCACGCTTGGAAAACAGAAGGGACCATTATCTAGTGGGGAAGCTCTCCAAGCGCTTGAACCTCATCCCAACCTGGCTGAAGAAGGTGGTAATGTTACTCCTTTTATCCAGCAACCCTATTTCTGCTCCAAGGAATACACAATTGTTTCATGTGAAGCTCAGGCCAGATTTCCACCTTCCTGCATGACTTCCCTTTTAATAAGCCTATAAAGTTGTTTTCTCTCATTCTCTACCTCTGGCCCAATGAATAATTAATTATAGCAATCACAGCGCATGGCTGAGAGTCATGAATGAACATGGCTTTGTCTCAGGAAAGCTGGCATCATGCTGGTTACGACATCCCTGGGATGTGGCTTCTGGGCCCTTCTAGGCAAAGGAAGAATTTAAATCCAAGTCTCCCACACTGTCAGTGGCTAGTGTCCTCACCTGACTTTTATATCAGTTAAAACAGGGCCCTACAAACAGTTCTATCAATCAGCACAATGGTGAGGGCAGTTAAGTGAAGCTCTAAGAGCAGCAATGAACAGCCTATCTTAGGCTGAGCCTAAGACAGGGCCATGAGTCTTTTACACTGGCTGTATCTTTGAAAGAAACAGCAGTGTAACTAACTGCACACCAACTCCCACCAGCCACGGGACGAGGAACTTAGGTGCCTCACTCAAGGCTGTGGATTGACTGGATGGCAGAGCTGAAAAATGAGGTGTTGACTGTCACATCATTTTGTGGAAGTTATGTGGCAGGGCATGATCTGAAGGCAGGCCTCCTATCCTCAAAGGCAGCATGTGAACTTTTAAATTATCATCACTTTTGGTATTAAAAATAAAAAAAGTTGTAATTTTTCTGTCTTCTCCTGCTAAGCCAATGTATAGTTTAGAGCTGCATCTTGTTTGCCATCACTGGGCTTGATAATTAAGACAACAGCAGATGGCATCCAAAATCAGTCCACTGAAATCAGCCACTACACACAGCAATATAGTACTATATTACAGTGCTCCACCAATTCACTTCATTCTGGTGTGAAAAGGAAGAAAATAAACCAATGTTGAAGGAGAGTTCTGAAGCAAAGGAAATACTCTGCAACACTGCTGCAAATGCTACAGACCATGCCAGTCTGGGGGACGAGGGGTTGACATTTTTCCTGAAGCACCCAGTACAGCGGGACTCAGGTACCAGCCAAGGGGAACAGCTAGTCACTGCAGATGCAGCACGGTACTCAGCACTCAGTCCACTCCCTTTTGTTAATACAAACATAAATAAGATGGACACATTTCTGTCAGGAAACAGAGAGAAAGTGATATCCTTTCATAGCAGAGGCACTGTCAGGATGCAACGAAGGCTGCTCCTCGCTTCCCAAGCTGTCCCAGGCTAAAGGCTGCTAACACATCTACTCCAATTATACCTCCTAGCACCGTGCCCAGCAATCTCAGTGTGGCCAAAACGCACAAGCAATGGCAGCTAGGCTCTGTCCCATGCACTAGCTAGCAAGCCAACTTTTTGTAGCACTCACCGGCGGGACAGCAGCGGGCATGTGAGTTTTCTCCAGGCTCTTTCTGAGGTGGCCTATCTCAGCACGGTAGTCATCCAGCTGGCTCTCCAGCTTCTCCCGCCTGACTCGCTCATATTCTAGCTGGGCCTCAAGCTCCTTCACAGCCCTGCCAAAAGCAAAGCAGACAAGCAAAGCCTCATGAAGCGCACCCAACCCTGTCCTGGCTACTCCATGCAATTCTGTGCCTCTGCTAAGGAACAGATCAGTCACAGCAGAAAACAGTGCAGTACTCGCATCAAATGCCAGCACACAGGTGGGGAGGAAAGGCCTCTTCCCACCTCCACTGCCTATCTTCCTTTTTTATTCAGGCTGACTTTTTAACAGGCCTCTGTGAGAAGACCACAGGAGAGAAATGGTCTCTCCATCACTAAGTGCAAAATGACAACAGAAATTCAAGGGAGCACTGAACCCTCTATCAAAGCATCCCAGGGATGACAGCATGGGAATCCTGTTCAGTCCTTCAACTGGATGGAGGTGCTCCTTGCTTCGCTCCAAGCCAAATGTATGTGTACAGTGACCTTTATTCAGCTACAGTGTGCTCCTGGCCAAATACCCTTTGTAAGAGCCTCAGCATCAGCTGTTTTTTCCTTCTTAGCTGTGAGCAGTACTCAGCACATTGAACCACGAGATGGAGACATCTTCCCACACACTGAGCGAGCTACTGGAGTCTTCAGTAGTCTGTGACCCAGGTTCTACCCCAGCTGCAGAAGAGGGAGAAGTGCCTAAGAAGCCAAAAGCTTAGCATGAAACAGAGAAATATCATAAAACTGGGATTCTGGAGGAGCCAGGGGCAGCTTTTTCACTTAAGATTGGTTTGTCTACATCCTTCCTAAATCCTGAAGTGATGGGCTTAACCACAGAGGAGGAATGCTCAAATGATAGCTTGCATAACATTTTCTGCATGGAAGCTGCAGCACTGTCTGACATATGGTTGCACAGGTTATCATCAGTCACACTCACAGTGACTACTAAATGAACTGAGATTCCTGGAACTAATCGGCAGAGACATAATTCAGATATATTCTTATTACAGTAAACAAATGACCTCAGAAACTGAGTCATCTGGAGTTGAGCTGGCTCTCCTCTGTACCAAGATGAATTAGCATGGCTACAAATTTGGGAGCCTGGTAAAAGGAAAACAGAGATGTCTGTCCTACGGATTCAAACAGCTTAGCAGAAAAGCTAGAGGGTGCCTCAGCCAGAGGTACCACATTTCCTGGACTGAATATGCCTGACTCTCACAGCCCAAAGCTACCAGGTTGCATCAGCCTTACTGACATTGTGAGAATGGACTGTGCTTATGCAGGGAAATCAGTGCTTGGGGGCATGCTGACTCACGCACATTTGAGATTAATAAGACACATCTCCAAACTTACGTGGCACGCATAAGGTGGGCATTTTTCCCTGCAAGACAGCCTGGTCAAAGCACTGGGCAACGGTTCCCACCAGGTCTCTTGCAGCCAGAAAACCTGCACTAAAGCAGAAATCTTCAAAAGCTGCTAACGTTCCTAAGCGACAACTCCTGCTTTGCATCTAGTAAGAGCTATTGTCATTAAGTATCTATTAATAATGAAGGTTTTCTGGCATATGATAAAAATATATTAGGGTTTATCCACAGGTGTCTGTAGGTACCCTGAAAAGCAGTATTCCAGTTTCAAAATGCCAGTGTGGAACTAGGGATGCTTTTTGGCATGGGTAGATGAGACAGAACCTTCAGAAACCCTCACTATTGTACTTTCTGGTTTAGTCCCACATGCCACAGGAAACAAAATCACTTTAAGAGCCTCAGCAGCGTTTCCTAAGAGGCATGTCTAACTTTTGAGTAGCTGCTATATCCAGAATGACCTCTGATTTCTGCCATTAGACAGCAGTGACTTTTCCATCACTGCAAACAGGTCACTCTCAACTTCCAACATAGCCATCACCATCTGAGCTGGTTGCCCTACTCCCTTACAAAGAGAAGAGACGCTGCTAGAAATGATTAATCTCATCCTAAAGTATATTTCTGATTACATTCTGAAAGTGCCTACATTTCTCTGAGGACTCTAAAAAGGAACTTGGGGTGACTAACTCAGATGCAGGTTTCCACACTGCCAACATCTAAAGGTAAGGAAGATGGGCCTCTAGCCTAGGCTGGAGTCGAAGCATGCTCTGGAGCCAAAATAAATCCTGACCTCAATGCCTTAGCTCATATAATGTTATAAAACAAACTATCTGTTCAGTCTTGTGACTCCTATAACCTGCTCCAGACCTACACAGATTCCTAACTCTGCTGTCTTCCTTACAGCACACAAGCCTTTGTAATGCACAGTCTCCATGCATGTCCAAATAACGGCATTGGTTTGGGGATGCCCAAATGCAAAATGGATATAATTATCTATAGAGACTGGCAGTGTGTAGCCAAATCTTTAAGAAGTAGCGGTGGAGAAAGAATCATCCAAAAGACAGCCCTATATCATTTAAGTATCCGACAGGAGGGCATTTCTCTGAAACTTAGATAGCCTGCCCATCTGGTCACCTGACCCATCTAACAGAATCCTTTCATTTAACAGAGGTCCTGAGAATTAGACAGATATTATGAAAAGTGCTCCACATACAAGGGCAGGTTTGCTGAGGTTTTTTTTTTTTTTTGTAGTATGGATATGCTCTAATACATTCTTGAGCACAGAAATACATTGCCCTTGACACAGAAATGTGGTAGGTCATTGAATAATTTCCCCTTTATGCGCACTGCCATCCAAGTCTTGCTAAGACTAAGGCTTTTTTTTTCAGATTTCGTACTGTGCGTGCATGTATTCTGCATTCACAATGCAATGAAAGTAGCCAGGATGTATCAAATCTACTGCACATATGCAGTAGGAAAACCTGAAGGTAGAGCAGATAATCCTACATAAGCACAAAAAGTGTGGACCCATCAAGCATAGTGCACAGAATCACACAGAATGGCCAAGGTCAGAAGGGACCTCTGGAGATCATCTAGTCCAACTCCCCTGCTGAAGCAGGGTCACCTAGAGCACATTGCCCAGGATTGTGTCCAGAATATCTCCAGCAAAGGAGACTCCACAACCTCTCTGGGCAACCTGGTCCAGTGCTCTGTCACCCTCACAGGAAAGAAGTCTTTCCTCATGTTCAGACAGAACTTTCTGTGGTTCAGTTTGTGCCCGTTGCCTCTCGTCCTGTCGCTGGGTGCCACTGAGAAGAGTTTGACCCCATCCTCCTGACACCCGCCCTTCAGATACTTGTAGGCATTGATGAGATCCCCTCGCAGTCTTCTCCAGGCTCAACAGGCCCAGCTCTCTCAGCCTTTCTTCAGAGGAGAGATGCTCCAGTCCCCTCATCAACCTGGTAGCCCTCTGCTGGACTCTCTCCAGGAGCGCTATGTCTCTCTTGTACTGGGGAGCCCAGAATTGGACACAGGACTCCAGATGTGGCCTCACCGGGGCTGAGTAGAGGAGGAAGAGGATCACCTCCCTCGACCTGCTGGCAACACTCTGCCTCACGCACCCCAGGAGACCATTGGCCTTCTTGGCCACAAGGGCACACTGCTGGCTCATGTTTAACTTGTTGTCCACCAGCTGGGCTGCTGGAATGGCAGCCCAGCCCTCTGGGCTATCAGCCACTCCTGTGTTATGGGGCTGATCCTGGTAGTGGAAGTCTAGAAATGGCCAGACAAATGGCTGAAGTCCTTTTCTTTTTGGCCTGACTAAAGTTGCTAAGTGAAAAAGAGGGAATGACCAAAGCAGTCTGAGCATAAGTTAGCCTTGGTTAAGCATTACAGAATTAAATATTACCAGGACAAGTTAACCTTACTTCTCAATTTTCCTTTCTTCTTTTTTCATCTTCCTTTCCTCCTCAGTTATTCCTCCCAGGTGTCTGTAGTTGCTGTAGGCAATTTCTAGAAGTTGCCGAAGTTCCTGAATCTTGTGATAGGCCCTTACTGCAAGACAGAGTTCTCCAGGTAGGTAACGTGCCACAGAGTGAAGACATCCATGCTGGAATCTAATAGTCTGGAAAACAGCCTCACAAACAGACAATAGCAATCACACTGCTCAGCAGATACAGAGCTACACCTGACACCCACGCAGCAGACAGCTCTCAAACACAAAACATGCAATCTAATGGGGCTCCATCAATGCAGATTAGAAGTTTAACAATTATGTTCTGATCATCCTATGCTATGCTTTCTAATTTTCCACAACATGTTTGAATGCTCTGTGGTACAGAGATCCTGTCAACTAACTTGTCTTATGACAAAGTCGTCTACAGCAGTTGGCAGAAACTGCAACTAGGAATGTAATATCTTGAGACTACCTTTTTCCAAATAAAGGGTGATGAAAGACAATGCTTACTGCGTGCATTCCTTTTCTCTGCTTTATCCAGGGTTAAATCTTCCTTGCTATCTGTACTCCCTTCCACACCATGCCTTTCAAAAAACTTCATGTTGCTTGCATCTAGCTCTTCGTCATCAGAGTTACTGTCTCCACTTCTTTGTGTCAGAAGTTCCACAGCTGCCAGCTGGGCAAATCTGCACAGAGAACAGTTAATCTACACTGAAATATTCCTGTCACATGGAAAAATGTATCCAAGCTCCATAATGGGATAGAAAGTCTCTGAAACACTTCATGTTCCCATTTATCTCAACCAGATGGGGTTTCAGGATTAAAGGAAGCACTGGTGCACAAACTAGGAGCAGCTAAACTGCTTTTTGTAGTATTTTGATCGTGATTTCAGCCTCAGCAAAATCTTAGGACAATGACTTCCACAACAAAGATATTTTTTCCTTTACAGGGATTTTTAATTGAATCTCATGAGCAATTGCATTATTTTTATTAATAAATAGGAAAAACAGAAGGCCTTATCCAGTTCTCACTTACTTTGTATATGTACTTTATATACAAATACTATGTACATATACTATGTATATTTGTACTTTACATATGAATGGAGCATATTGGCTCCTAATTTTCCTTTTCCAAAACAATTCATTTTCATCTTTTACGTCTGACCTTACTCAAAAAAGTTAAAATTAAATTAAGTTAAAATTAAAACCTTTTACAGCTACAGTACAGCTTTGTTTATCATAATTCCATTCAGAGCTGGAATTTACAGGCCTAATCCGTTCTTGCTCCATCAATGAAAATCAAGAGTAATTTCAACAAAGCTGACCTAATGATATTGATATATAACTAGTAAGCAAATAAATGATATAGTTACAGGATAGGCACTGCTACCTCTTGGCTACATCTTTTGGAGTCTCTCCAGCTTCATTCGTAATGTCACAGTCAGCTCCCATCTCAATCAACCACTGTAAGCAATGGATATGCCCTTGTCCAGCGGCTGACGGAAAAAAATGTGCACACAAGTCAGATGTATATGGTTGATGTGTTTCTAACCCAAGACGTCCCTGTCTTGGCATGGTTTGACATCCCAGCGTTTGGGTTCACTAACACCCTAAGGGGGAGATACTACTTCAAGAGGAGCCCAATGATCAAGTCATACAGGCACATGCGGCGTTGAAGATCATGCAATGTAGCTTTGTGCCTCCTTGTAGCTCCAGAAATTTATCAGCAACTCTTCCCAGGCACAAGTCAAACTAAACTTGCCCAGGCTAGTGCACTGAGTGTGAGACACACAAATAACTGCTGCCTCACAATCTCTTGCAATAAGGCCTGTGTGTCGTATATTTGCAGCACAGCACCGTCACCTGCTCCCAGCTCTGGGCTCCCACACACCAGACAGCTGATTGATTGTCAGATCTGTGACATGGATTGCTGCCTCATGGAGCAGAAGAAAAGCCAGAGCTTTGTGCCGGTACATTGTTTCTTGGGCCACACACTCGAGGTAAGACTGATCAGCTACAGCCTAACACAACAGCTTTCCCTGATCATACGATCTGGCATGGCTACTCCCTCTACAACATGGTCCCAGGAATTATGTTTCACATACGGGAGGATGGTACTTGGCATGCTGGCTGATACCTGCAAGCCTTTTTTCTCAAGGAAGAATAAATTTGTCTCTGACAGCATCCCCTTTGGATGTGTGTCATATCTGCTTTCTTACTGAGACAAGGAAGTACAACAATAATGGATTACAATATTTCCCCATAACATTATATTGTATGTAAAGATTGGGGATGAAACAATTATAGGGTAAGAACACCTAAGAAAAGAAGGTGAGAAAGAATGCAGGAAACACTTTTAAAATCCCTACCTAGCAATTCTTGTAATGAGAACTTTAATTATGTTTTGAAAAATTCTACTATTTATACCTAGTCAAAAAGAGGTGTGGGGAGGCTGGAGAGAAACTGTGTTAAAGACATATTACAAGAATATCTCCCTCTTTCTTTCATCTTCCATTTCTTCTTTCAGACATTACAAAAGAAACTCAAAACACAGGAGGATCATTTTTTTCTAATGCTAGCACTTCACTGCAAATCAATGTGTTAGATACCAGGTGCTTACCTTCCTCCACAGCATACTATCAAATGATTTTGCTGTGGTTTTTAGAACACATCTCCATAGTACCAAGACATTCAGTACATAAAGGCCTAGGCCTCAATACACACCATCATACCTAGACAGTCAATGTTTCTACAAGTCACATCTCATCTGATAAAAAAAAAAAAAATTTAGTTTTCAGTTTAGATATTATTTTCTTTTTAATATAAACTTTTCTTCCTTGACTTCAACTCATTTAGTTTGTTTTTAAAGTAAATGACACCTACGCACACATGCATCACAAAGTATGTGTTGCCCTTTGAAGCCCTCAGGAAATGAGATGCTGCTTTTCATGAAATGTATCTGATAAGCAGCCACTCGAAAAGTAAGCAAACAAGTCAGCAACAAACAGTAACGAGCTGAAACACAGATCGTAATTACTGACCTTTGTGCATGAGAGTGGATCCTGTATCATCCCGCTCATTCATATTGATTATTCCACTTTTCACTAATCTTCTAAGTGTTATTAGGTCCCCTCTGAAAGCAGCACCATGGGCTGGGAAAGCTAAACCTAAAAATGAAATGTACATGTTTCCAAGCAGATGCCCACAATTCCAATAAGCATGCTCATATTTGTCTTTCACATCTTGCCTCTCTCAGTATATATTAACTTACGCACAGAA
Source organism: Struthio camelus (assembly GCF_040807025.1). NCBI lineage: Eukaryota > Metazoa > Chordata > Aves > Struthioniformes > Struthionidae > Struthio > Struthio camelus. Next base: position 216,341,186 of record NC_090942.1, on the reverse strand, counting down.
ATTTCAGAGCTGTAGTTAGCAAGGCTAACGCATCCTTCATCAGTTAAAATGCAGCCGCATAAGTAGCACTGTTCTTCAGTCTTGACTAAACATGTCTTGGTTATGGCTACAGGCATCTTACACAGTTAAGAGATTAATTTCATAAATCTGGAATAACAAATACGCCTTTGTTTTTAAGGTTGCTTGTTCTACTATTGCTGGTAACTGGAGTCATCCGCCTGTTTGGAATTCTATAGTCTTACCAAATATATAAACCACTTTGCTCCTTGTTTAAAACACTAGCCACATAGACAAATTGATTTTTCTAATTATTTTCAGAGAGAGAGGGGGCACTGACATATATATGCATAGATATAATGATAAAAGAATAACAGATAAGAAAAGTAAGTGCCTGAAAAAAGTCAAGAGGTGAAAGGGGCAATTCTCATACCTTGCTCTGTTGAATGTTCTCCTTACAAACCTTGCCACCCTTGACTCTTTCAGCTGTTCTGACTGCAATAGCATTACTGCTTAGCAAGTAATTCTAATTGCAGTGGGGTGTTTCTAGAGTAAGTTGCTACTCAACGCAAGCAAAGGATTCTGAGCAGGCAACTCCGAGCACTCGTGAAAATATTACAGAGTTTTGCAGGATCCCTAGTGTAGTCTAAGAAGAACATAGATTAACTTGGCATTCATAGTGTAAAATAGAGTGACAAGTTTTATTTTGGCTAGGAGTAAATCTAACACATTTTTATAAAATCACACTGGGTCATCCCAGTCTAGCTATCACTAAGTGTGATAAGTATTGAAAGCGACAGCTGTTGCTTACATTGCTTATGTAAAGGTTATATTTCTGTTCATACAAGTTTCCAGAATCCAAATAGTTTTGCAGCATTACACTGCCTATTTTTAAAGTATCTTAATCCATACTCACCTTCCTGGGTCTCTGGATGCTTCTCCTGTTTTTCCACATCATCAATATATTGCAGAACATTGTCTTTATAGAACCGTTCAGCTAAGTCCCTTGGAGTCTCTCCATGGTCATTCCTGGCTTTCAGTGCGTACCTGACATTGGTCATTTTACTGACCAAGAACTTAAAGCAATGCAGGTGTCCTTCCATTGCTGCCAGATGAGCTATAGCATGAGGTAAAACACACTACGTTAGAATAGAGCACCGCTGACCACCAGGAAAGCACTGCTGTCACTACTGATCAGATCTAGCTCCTCTGTCAGTGCTTGACACATTCAGCATTTCACAAGAAGTAGGAATAGCCTCAGTTGGATAAGGGATGCTCAGGACAGATCCAGAAAAGAGTTTGGCTCTTGGGAAGGAGACAAAAGAAAACCTCCTCCTTGGTAAAGAAGGTAAAAGAAAATTGCCAAGGAGAGGGTCTCTAAAGAAGATTCGCTGGCAGAGCTGATGCAGGAGACAGTATGACACAGCCAAGAGGCCTTTGACCACTAGCTAGCAGAGTGCACTGCTGGAGTCTCATCTTTTCAATGAACACAAATCTGACTCCTCAGCAGCTGTGTTCTTCTGACTTCCCTGTCCTAAGTCGAGTCTCACTGTAGAGAAAGCAGCAAGGGGTCTACTTGATAAGGAGTTAGGGGGGTTCTGCTTTATTCCCACCTCGATCGTGCCACCACAAACAAGTTGAATCACACCTCTGCAGCTCAGATACCCCTCCTATAAAATTAGGACAATGGCATTCACTTTGTTGAGCAAAGTATTTGGAGGTAACTCCCATGACAGAGGCTATACACAGTACATCTATCACATTTATCTCCCAAATTGTTGTAGACAGTTGCTACGCGCAGGAGCTGCTCTGCCTCACTACCGAAGTGACTGCTTCCCTGTAGAGGTCAAGTGTTTTCTCCCCTGTGTTTTAGGCTAAACTGAGGTTTAGTTATTTAATACCAGTAAAGTGCTGGGCCTATAACAAAGTAAGAGGTACAAAACACTTACTCGTCATTTTGTAATGCGTAGTATTCTCTAGTCCCATTAAGGGGAAGAAGTTGCCAAAACTGCTTATTAATTATGTAATGTCACTCTATGAAAATGCTCTGTGTAATTTGGCTGATGTACTACAGGCAAAAGGATTGCTTTGTCTCCAGTTAAGAATCTCATTGTCATTATAGTAGCTAAACAATGCCCCCAGAGAAGCAGCGCTAAGAAATGACACCTAAGTTAAATTTTGGCACATACAAGCTCTCTGTTGCAAACCAGCCACAGCTCCCCACACTGTGATTGCTCTTAAAGGCTACAGATACTGGTTTTATGGCAAGATAAAAATATTTAGGTAGAGATAATCGCTAACACGTAAAGCAGCAAAATGTGAGCTTTGTTGAAATTGGGGTAGCTTTTCCTATTGCTTTTAATTTTACTCAGTGAGTTACAGTTACTCCAAGAAAACTGAAAAGAAGTGGTATCTTCTTAAAGCTAAATGTCGATTACTACAGTCAGCTGGTGCAAAACTGACTCAGTCTTAGAAATCTATTTTCAGATATCCAAAAATCTCAACAACAGCATTTAACCTTCTGGGATTAAACTTTTTAACTAGCTGTCTGTGCAGAACAGCAGTCAGAAAAGCTCAAAATTTTCTGTATAGATGGCAAGAGGAAAATAAATTAAAGAGTTGTATGCAGTCCATGTCTTTTAGCAGAGTTTCAACAGGATGCTGTGGAAGCCACATAAAGGAACTTCATATAGCTGCTTTTTAATCTGTGTGTCTCTTAGTAGCTAGTGTCCAACATGTAACTGTGCCATATGATCAACAGGCATGCTGAGCATTTGCAGCTGAGCCAAAAGTGAAAGGGTACTGCAATGTGAACATAAAAGATGCTGCTCAGTGCTAAGAACTTTGAAAAACTTTGTCTTAGTGTTTTAGGCATCACAAAATTGGCAGTGAGTAGTTGGTATCCCAAGCTTTCTGTGTTTCACCTCATCATTTATAAAATCAGGCTAAAACTATTTGTTCTTCTCAATAGTGAGTAAAAAATAGTGTTTGTGAAAAATTCAGGTGTTGCATCACGATCAATTTAGTATTGTCTTTAGAATAGGCTTAATTAGTGATCAGCAAACGATGCACGGATAGGAACAAAAACTAAACATAGAGAGAAAACAAAAGACTGCGAGGGTGAAAAATGTAGAGAACATAGAGAGCAAACCAAATGTTGAATAGCTCATTAATGAGCACAGCCCGTTCTCAGCCTGCATGAGTCACAGTTCTTTGAAAAAATTAGCATGCTAGAGGTAATTAAAGTGTCTACCACAATACACAAATGGAAAAGGTCCAGTCAGTCTTAAGTCTTACTTTTTTTTAGTTTTAGGTGCACGGCACTGCAATCTCAGCAAGTTTCTTTTAGTACACTCTCAGGTAAAATTATGGCACTTGCCAACTAATCTTGAAGTTCAGTTATGTAGAGATGATATAATTCTACTTCGCTGTTTTAGAAACTGTGGAAAATAGTTTGATCTATATAGCACATCACTTATATTAATCTTTCATTAGCAGTATTCCAAAGCAGTTTCTTTCCTTTGGATGATAATACGGTCAAATGAAAATGAACAAAGGCTGGAGCTTCAGCTTCTGCAGACGTCAAAAAAATAACAAAAACAATTTCCTACGGACCAGGGTATACAGAGCATTGAACTGGAACTGTGTTGTATTCCCCATCTCTCCATAAAAAAGTCTGATAGAGACTTTTCCCTGACCCCAATAGGGAAGTGTTCCCAAATGCAAATAGAGCTATCTTCTTCACTGTCATGAGAGTACCTAACATCATAATCCTTTACTGCTTGAGCTAATATACCAGATGTCCTACTGGGAGATGTAAGAGACTCACATTCTTTGACGAAAAACAGGTTTGCAAAACAGGGCATAGGTATCAATTTACTAGACAAGTGGTGTTTAACAAAGGGTGGAAGACTTTAGGTGGCACGGTATAAGCAACAGCATTCAACTTAAAGAGGATTGTGAGGCAATGGCAGGGGTAGACAGAGAAACAGTGGCAAAACTATAAAGAGCAAGGAATAAATCCTGCCCATTTTTTGCACTAGATAAAGTGATTGAGCACATGATTATAAAAAGAATACAGATCACAGATAATACGGAAACGTCAATATTTCAGAAATCAAGATGAGATCACAGGTAAATGAGAAGAAGGGTTTTCCCAAATCAGTTAAACAGTTGGATACAAAAACCTGCCCAAGAACAAGCCAGAATTTGATCACACTTGCCTATCCATTAAACCCTGGCAGAAATTTAAAAAGGAGCATATAGCAGCTGAAACTGCTTCCTGCCCTGCCTACCCTTCTCCTCCCATGACCTCCACTGGCACGTGCACTCTGTCACACGAATGGGAGAGGCTGCCCACCTACACAGCGCTCTCAACCAGACTGAGCCTGCTCCGATGTGAGTTATTCTAGTACCCATGAGCTCTGGTCCTTGCTAGTAGCAGCAAGAGGTGAACAGGGCAGCCTGCTCCAACAGATAAGTACTTTGGATTTTTTAAATACACCCATCATTATAAAAATGAAATAACTACGCTGATTGTATGGAATCGACTAGTAAATGCTGCCGGTATGCATTACTTATCATTTGCTAAAATTATCACATAACACAACAATTATAATCCAAAGGCTAAAAAACATGTGATTTATCCTGATGTACCTGGAAGATTTCCATTGTTATCCACATCATCTATACATGCTCCCCATCTAACTAGCAGCTGCAAACACCCCAAGCGACCATGAAAAGCAGCAAAATGAACAGGCTTCCAGTCATTCCTATCTGAAACATTTGCATCCTAGAATGAAAACAGTAGGTTAATTCATTCATTTATGAAACTCAGAAACAAGATATATTTTATGAAAAGGAATCAACTGTTCATTGTGTTCAATTATTTAAATCAAATACAAGAACTTTTTCCAAAGTTCATGCCACGTGCATAGATCCCATTCCAAGATTATTTTTCATAGGTTTTTGATTTTATTTAAATAATACAGGTATAAAGAGTACATTTTGGGGCATATTTCTATCACTATATCTGTCATTATTCCTTAAATATACACCTAGGTTTGGTTGGGATTTTTTTTAAGTTTATGTCTATTTTATTATGGAAGATTAGTACAACTGCAAAAAATCACAATAACCACAGTGCCCAATTTTCATTCAGTGATATCCCTGTGGAATGTTTTTTTTCTCACATTATTGATTCTCCCTAGATTTTTGGAACATTTTCCTAACATGTCTTACAATTAAAAAAAAATGAAATTCAAGTTAAAAATAAATTCCCTCATCCCCCAACAGCATACCAACAATGATGAATCTACAGTCGTAATCTCAGTCTAAGCTTTATCTACAAAAAGACACAAGCCTTTGACTTTGCATTAGGGAACTGCGGGCAAAATTCCCTCACCACTCCACTTCGTAGTATAGTTTGCAAAGTGTAAGACTGCCCATGGGCTGCAGCTAAGTGTGACGGAGTGCACCCACGATCATCTTGAGCTTCTAGGTTTGCTCCATTTATTAACAGAGCCTAAAAGAAACGCAAAGGAAAAGTTCAGTTCACAGGTTGAAAAAGTAAATGTTGACTAGCAGGATGAATTCAGCAGGAGGAATGTGGGGTGACTTCTAGGCATTGTCATTACACAAAATTTACTCTGTCTGTTTGCACAGACAGAGTAAATGAGTGCATTGGTTAACAACAGTGACACGGTTCCAGTTCTAAAGATAGCAAGAGGAGATATTCACAGCTCCATTAGGAGCTGTCTCAGCTGATCTTCATAACGACCTCATGATAGTTCATCCAAGCTTATGGTCTGCCCTACTTGATTTTATTTTAGAGTGAATACTTACACTTACCTGCACGCAAGCATCCTGACCTCGGATAGCTGCAAGATGAGCTGCTGTCCAGCCTCTGACAGTTACTTGTGTTGTATCAGCTCCATGCCAGAGCAACCAGTGAAGACACTGCTCAACCAAAAAACAAAGTATTTTAAATTATTCTTATCATGAGTCTAGGGCACAATTCTAACTACAAATTATCAGTAAATGTTGCATTTCAAAGCATATCAGAATACTTCATTATTGAAATAAGACACCCAAAGCATGCATTAGCCAGATATTTGTGCATCAGGCAGTTAACAGTAAGTTACACAGTTTCAAGGTTTCACCCAGGCGAAGAAAAGCACAAATAACATGTTTAACATGCACGTTTAACATGCACTCTGTGAGAGTATCTATGCGGCATGAGTTGAAAGCGTTGGAGAAAACAGTGCAAACACGCTTTCCTGAATTCCAGTTAAAACTACTCGTGGGAAAAATACAACCAACTACATTTAAAACTTAATTTCATTTATTAGGCTCCTTGGGTGAATAGACTCCTAGCTCTATTCTCATCCTTCCACAGCCTAGCCTTGCTTCATTCACCTTTTTCCAGTAGTTCCTTTTGTTTTTCAGGAAAAGCTTTACGAACTATCCAGAAAAACACAGAGGACGAGTTATACAGTGTATTAGATATTATTATTTATTATGTTGCTTTATGCCAGTGCCCAGCTCCGATTCTTCCTGTTTCCAACGTTAAGAGCTTAGTGGGGGACAAATAGATGACAGATACTCAGTCAAGCCTAATACTTGCAAAGGAGGAGAATCAAATGAAAATTTGCAGAATTTATAGAGTTAAAAAGGGTATGCGAGCTTTCTACTTTTAGGGTTGACAACAGGATGACCAGCATTTTCTTGACAGTTTCTGCATATTCCAACAACAGCATTGCATTTATTATCTCTTGAGTTTAATAAGAACTTCATATTCTTTCCTTTTGGACATGATTTTTTTATACAATTACTCATGGTCTTGTCGCTTCAAGGTTAGATTGCTATAATGATTCTACAAGAAGGTTGTAGCAAGAAGGTGAATGTTGTCCTTAATACAGAAGCTCAGTCATTCTGAAAGTTCCTAACATTTATGTAGCAAATACTTGCTGATTTCTGCATCAGTTTTTTTTTTATTTATGAAAATAAAATATATTAAAACTATTGCTATAGAAAATGAGGCATGGGGCAAAACATTAATAAATTGAATGAATGCATTGTCACGTCACTTCTCACCTGCTCCAGCCCAGCCCAATGCAACCATCATTAGAATACTGTACACATCCCACAGGATTTGTCCTTAAGTGAAGGGTAAAACTTAGCAGGGGCAAAAGACGGTCATGAATCTGGAAGGGAGGCCACACTATACTTGTAGTAAGAAAACTACTGGTTTTTGAAATCTTGCAATGTTGACTACATAAACGGTCTGGGGCTTCAGAAAGGCACAACAAAAACCTAAAAACTGTACTTCTATCCTTGCTGAATATATTTACTAAGAAAGACAGGCAGAGATTATTAATTTAGCTTGGTCAGAGCTAAAAATTTTGTGTCCCATCTCCCTCACTAAAATAAGAAGGAAAACATTAACTTACAAAAACCTTGCTGTGTTTGAACGCTAACAAAATATTTTACCTCCAGACTTCCAGAGTGTGCAGCACAGTGCAAAGGTGTGAATTTGTGGACTAAATCCACCTCGTTAATATTGGCTCCACTTTTTATCATTGACGCAAGCTGTTCTACATCACCGGCTTTCACTGCCTCATGTACACTAGTATAATTTTGCTTCTTCTTGACAGCTGGTGAGGAATAACAAAAGGCCATTAGCCACTTCAGCAACATTTAGGGGATTTGAAATAAGTGATGAATCAAAGAAACATCAGGGTGCCAGCTTCAAAGGAAACAACCAAAAGTGTTTAGAGTAAGCTATGAGAGTTAGAGTGGGACTTGTATCAGCAGGAATCCTTGGTCACTTCTTCTGTCTGTCAGAAACAGCACAACACTCAAAAACCTGAGACAGCCATGTTCCCTCCTACCCCACAAAAAAGGCCCCAAAGAAGCTGTGAATAAGACCCAGAAGAAAGATGACAAGAAGCATGACACAAGCAGGAAGGAGAGCTACTTACTCCATCTACATGTGCAAGATGCTGGAGCAGGTGCACCCTAACACGAGCTGTCTTTCAAAACCTGGAGCATCGCAAACCCTTTCATCGATCATATCTTCAAAGTGCACCACCAGCGAGGTTTCTCAGCTGAGCAAACAAGTGCTCAGCCATCACTTCCCAGGTGCTCCACATGGCCACAGTCCAGTTGCTAAGGCCCTGGCATACCAAGCTGGAGGGCACCTGAGCCCCCACCAAATAAGCCCACTGTGTAATCACTCCTGACTGAGCTACATCAGCTTCAGGACAAGGATGCAAGAATTAAAGCTGCTGTAGAAAAGCAATTCTTCATACAATGTGTTAGTCACCTTGTGTTGCTCTTCTGCTAGAACTATGCTCTGGCACCAGTCACTTTGCTAGTATCCTGATACTCAGCTCCCACTGAAGTCAATAATACTTTCATTGAGTCAGTGGCATAGAATCAAACTCTAAATGTAAAAGCAGTGTGGTCCAAAAAAATCCACCATCAGGTCATGGAATCAAATAGCCTGTATTCTCCTTCAGGCCTTTTCACTGGTAACTAACTATGTGAGTGTAACCAATGGGAGTTAAATCTCTAAACCCTCTTGCGATGTCTTGGCATTTTGCCAAAACTCATAAACAGAAATAAGTGATGGAAGTAGACCAAATGGCTGAGGTGGCTAATTTCAGAGAGCCAAGCACAAGAGTAACCTAAAATGATATAATAGTCACCTTCTAGCATAGTCGCCATTCTGGTAGCAAAACGCACTAACCCTTTCATTAGATCCCATAGTGTAAGGAGAAGCCTGGAAGAGGTGGGGTACAGTTTTACAAGTTAAGCGAGCATGAAAATGTAGGCCTTAAGGTACTATTGCCTCATTTTCTCGCCTGTGAAGAAGGAATGGTAGTACCACTTCAAACTGTTAAGTAATTTGAGAGTAAAGTAATAAAGATTATAAATAAGATGCCATATGAAAGGTTTCCTGACAATATACATAAAAAGCACTAAAAAAATGACTAAAAACAGTCTTCACAGTTTACCTATGACTATTTTCATGTAATTTGTAATCACTGCATGACAGTATTGCTCAGGCACATTCGGGTTTGCCAAGGAGAGGACAAGAGGTCTGAAGACATTTCAATAACGTAGACTAAGCGCAACGCAACCCCCTATGCTGTAACGCACCATAGGATCTTGTCCCACATAGCACTCCAGTTCCGCCAGTTAAGCTGCATCTCTGCCCTGCAAAAAGCAGCTTCAGCTAGGAACTGGGACTCCACTGTGCAAAATACTACGTCAACAAATAACAACAGCATAGAAACACAGAAGAGTTCGGGACGGAATGGTTCAAATAATTTGAATGTCTATTTTATGCTTGGGGATTTTTTTTAAAGAGACAGTCTCACCAGGGCAGTATTTTCCCACCAAAGAGTCACTTGTCATTATGCCAAGTCAGGATCACAATTATATTGTGATTATATCGACATACATCACAGAGAGCTGACTTGCATCCACTACGCAATTACATTTACTTACCCCAGAGAAGGACCTGGCCAGCTACGCTATTTGCCAAAGTACTAATGCGTTTTAAGCAACGTTCTAGTGCAATAAGTTCAAGGTAATGCCTTTTTCTTTTCCTTTTTTTTTTTTTAATTCAGAAGAAATGCAAACGAAAAGGCCAGCAAGTAGAGTGAATTTTGTCTCCTTCCCCCCTCTGGAAGGGAAAAGGACTTTTTAAAAGTGCGCAGAGACTGATGCCAAGCACTGCTGCGCTCCTTCCCAGCCGCCTGCCCTCTCAGACGCTCCGGCTTTGGCCAGAGCCAATACTTTGGCTCCGGCTGCCATAAACTGTCCAGAGGCAGCTCCAGCGGGACTCAAGTTCAGTAAACATTTGTTGCTTGAATTTTGTGCAAAATATGTTGATCCTGAAAGTGAATAACATTTTCCATAATTTTATTGCCAATTTTATTAAAACTTGGCAAATTTGCGTTAAACCCCTTTTAAAAAAAACAAAAAAACAAAAAAACAAAACACATTTTGGTAAGTTTCCGACCAAGAGTTGTTAAACTAAGTGAAGAGCATCACTGAGAATGAGGAAATATAATTTTAAATGTTCATATATTTTCATAATACGCAAAAAAAAAAAAATCGTATGCAGCACTATCTGGGGAGTACTCCAAGGGGACAAGACTGTCAGCCCCCAAAACGCTACGCTTTAGGCCAAAAAACGCCCTAAAGGTGGTGGTGGTGGTTGGGGGGGGGGGGGGGGGACAGCGAGGTAAAAAATTAACCGCGCAGCTCCGGCCACCTAACGGCTCGCAGCGCCTGCCGCGGTGACGCCCTTTATCCCCGCGCGATTTGCAAATATTGAGCAACCTGAGAATTTCCCCGGGGTCCCCAAGTGCCGGAGAAGGAAACTGGGGCAAAATAAACGAGTTTGGGCCGGCGCCGGAGCGGGGGGGGGGGGAGCGGGGCTGCGCGCCATGGCGGGGCGCTTCCCCTCACGGCCGAGGCGGCGGGCGCCCGCCGCGGGGGGAGGGGCGCAATTCCCGCCCGCTGCGGCGATGGCGGTGCTGGGGGCGGCGGGGGGGAGGGGGCAGCAGGCCTGGGGGAAGGAGCGGGGGGAGAAGGAGCGCGGGCGGACCCGTCTCACCGGCCGGGGGGGGAGGCGGTTTGGCGGCGGCGGTTGGCATGGCGGCCCCTGAGGGCGGCGGCGGCAGGGAGCGTGGCCGCCTCGCCGCACCCGCCTCCTCCTCCTGCGCTGCGCGCCGGCCGCCGCCGCGGGGTTGCTATGGCGACAGCGCGCGCTGCCGCCGCGGCTCCGCGTCCGCGGAGGGAAATGGCGCGGAGGCGGCGGGCGGCGGCCGGGCGTCCCCGTCCCGCCGCGGGGGGGGGGGAAGGAGGGCGAGGGGCTCCGGCGGGACGGTTTGTCTGCGTGAGGCTGGATAACGTCGCGCGCGGATGTCTGCGGCCGGCGAGGGGGAGGTCAGCGGGGAGAGGAGGGCGGGGGGGGGGGCTCCGTGTTCCCCCGCGCTGCTGGGGCGGCTCTCCCCTTGTCTCAGCCCTGGGTTAGCTTCTCAGGGAGGGATCGTCACAAATCCGTATCTATTTTAGTCTCTAAAACCATCAGCAATGTGTCGGCCGAGGAGGAATTTCCCTGCTCGTGCTCTGACGGTTCAGTCGAGAGCTGTGCGTTTTTAACTGTTTCTGCGCTGAGGAAGGCGGTCTTCAGGTACAAGGTGGGAAACGCGGCCGCTTCCCAGCCCCCTTAGCCAAAACGTTGCCTACGGTGAAAAGCCGGGATGCCTCTGTGGCCTCTCCTCTATGTCTCCAAGGAGAGCTGTCCCCCAAGCCGGGGTGACAGCCGGAGTCTAGGTTGGCCCGCCGCTCGGATGGGGGTCACAGGCGCTGGCGGGTTTGGTGCTGGAGCTGCAGACGGGGCCCTGCTGCCCTTGCTTATCGTGTCCGAGGTGCTCCACCGTTCACGCTCGGCTGAACCAGGAACTAGAGGACCGCAAGCGTATCCTTCAAAGCCCCAAACCGGGCTTCAAAAACTTTGGAGAACGGGGCACAACTGAGAAAGCACAGATTGGTGTCCGGAGGTCCCTAAAAATAACTCTCAAGGATTATACAAGGGGGAGAGAATAAAAGAAATCATGAACGTAAAAAAGACTGAGGGCTAAAAAGCAGAATTTGAGGTAATGAACATAACACAGAGACTCCTACAGATGAGACAAACTAAGGGTGGTGGGACATGCCTGACCTATGCATCCATGTGGCCTGATTCCTCCCCATGGATATTTCCAAGGAAAAAAAGTCTTTGGCATTAAGTCCCTATGACACAGTCTCCTAAAGCTAGGTTGGATGTGAAGAGTTCTGCTTAGAGAAAATAGACATCTTTCTAACAACAGCGGATTTAACCCATGAATCCTTAGTCCCATATAATCAGGTACCTATAAGTAAATTAATACTACTGATGAGAAGGAAGCTACCCATAAATAATCGGTTTGAAGACTGAGGAACGTGAAGCCACTGAGTTTATGTGCACACTTTAAGGCTGCTGCATTTAAAAACCACATTTTATTAGCGTTCACTGCTGGCTCAAGCCTGAATTCAGCATTTTTATTAGTAAAATTACTGTGTAAATTGAGTTTGAACAGAATGTCTAGGTAATATATCAAAACAAAAAAAACCACCTTTCACATTTTAAATTTTTTGGTCCAACAGGCTTTTAGAGGGCTGAGACCAGGACTATCTGATCTAGTGCCTCTAGAAGGGAACAGCGACAGGGAATCTCATCTATTCCCATTACACTCCACTTTCAAGGCAGAGAAAATGAAGCACAGCCCACCAGCAGATTTCCCCATACAAACACCCCTGCACAGGATGGAGGAGAAAGCATTTTCACAACTCTAGAGGGAACATATACACAACACAGCCACACTGCCTTCAAGACTGATATTTAGAGAATCTCTTCAGTACCACGTAAAGTGCTACAGATACTTGTCAATAACCGTAGTAAATACTTAGACCAGACAGCAGGGCCCCAAAACTCCAAAAGCAAGGCAGGAAGAACTATTCTTTGTAAGATTTACAACTATGCATCGCTAATTACCTGGAGAAAGTAGGATTTTGAGCTTAATTGTCCTTCCAGGCAGAAGCTGTTTTAAACACTTCTGTAACTCATACAGCACTTCCTACCCCACATACCACCATGCAAATTTACTTATGCCTGAAGAATCTAATACGCTCTAGACTTTCCATAGCAGAAAGATATTTTTAAGGCTGACATCTGGAACTGGCTACACTCACAACCATAGCTAAGATATTATTAATGATAAAGAGTCAAGGGACTATTAACATCTTAAAAACTGCTTACTGCTTGAAGCCTGGTTGCGAAGATGGGAAGAACAGGGTTGCAACCAACATACGCAGCATATTCACAGCATATTTCTACTTACATCATACACTAAAGGGTGAATTCTGATCTCCCAATTATCCTCACTGCAAAGAGCAATATACTAGCACTGTGACACTACTCTTTGAGGTTTTAGTGCTTTAAGTCTTGCTCCCAGGATCTTTAAAACTACCTGCTATACACATGCCAGAGGGAATAAAACTTTAAATGTATACTGTCCTAAGACACACACTGTATGTCCCATTTATTTCTAATCCCACCAACATGCCAGCCCACAAACCCATTACTGGAAGGAAGAGATTCACACGCAAATATATGCTTCATTTTATTTATTACATTTAAGAAATATTAACATCTCAGGATATCTGGTTTACCATCTAAGTCCAGTCATAACCAACAAAGAAAAACGTTAACCATGTTTCAAATGAGCATTCTTACATTCGTTTCCCCCGTAACTTAAAGAAAAGTTTGTTCAGCTATATTAAATTCTTACGTGTTTGACTAACGGAAAAAATCATTTAAAATGTCTCAACCACCAGGCATTCTGGTTTGTTAACTGAATGTTTGTTGGCACTTGCGTTCACAATCAAGCACTCTGGTTGCTTTGTTAATTTTCCCCTTCAACCCAAAACTGTCTTTTTGGTTATTTTTTTAATACCTGGATATGTATGTAAATGTATTCAAATAAATTTAATAAGAAAAGAAATCTAGGGCTGTCTCTCTGAAAAAGTTCCTGCATTGCTTCCCTTGATAACCCACATAATGAGATAATGGAAGGAAGTTATTTGCTTTAATTTTTCTGAATCTTGTTGAGCAAGAGGTCTAAAACTGAGGTCTTTTTAATTCAATTTAAACTGAAAAAAGTACAGAAACACTGTCTTCGTTTGATGGTGTGCATAAACATTACACTCCATATATAGCAAAAATATCTTTTATTTATAATTTACATTTCCAGAAGTGAAAATTGTACATTTTTACATATACAATTTCGTTCCATTAAATTTTCACGCATCTACAGAACTTTCACACAATGACACCTGAAACTGTGCAGGCAATAAGAAATTCAAATACAAAAATGTATTTATTAACCAAACAGTAGCTGAGGCCCTGCCTCAACTAAACATTTTTATTTCATATAAAAAGTATTTGCCTTCCAGAGTCAACACAGCAGCTCTTCTGTTCTGTTTAAAAAAAAAAAAGAAAAAAAAAAACCACCATACCTCAGTTTGTTTAAACAGACTCAACCTTATCAGGTTCTGTTTTAATATCTGTAGATGCAGGTGTGCTCTCTTCTGCACAGGCAGTAGGGGTGTCATCAGGTTCTTCTTTGACTTTAGGGGAGTCACAGGATTCTTGTGTTTCTTGTTTAACAATGTTCAACATAATATTTAGTGGATTTTCCACAGGAGTCTTGCTGGGAGATGGCGTGCAATCAAATGACGACGTCTGCAAAATGAAAGTCATTGCAGCATTAACGCACCATTAAAACCGCTATTTGTAACTTCGTATAGCAATTTTCAAAATGTAAGCAGCATGTTAACGATCAGGCATCCAAAATCCAAACTTCTACTTGAACTAGATCTTGAAAAAGTCAATTTACTCTTTAACAGGATTACTTTACAATTATTTTGAAGAGAGATCATCCAAGTAGGGATGAAACACTTAACGCATTACCATGAAACATTCCCAGCTATCCCCAGAAGTACTGTGACTCTTACATCATTAAAAATTTCACACACACAAAGTCCATTTATTCCATTTTGCAAATTCCTAAGAGTGAGCACTTTACTCAACAATAAATTCAGAATATGCTTTCAAACCATGGTTTCTCTTTAGTTGTGTGTGATATACCAGCTGACATGCTACATCACAACAAAACATGTATCTTAGGTAATTTTGTATTACAAACTTGCCATGCCTAGGGCCTTCAATTCTTTGTCTATTTATATGCAAGGGAAACGGATAGTATATTCTGAATATATTTGCTCCCTGCAAAGCCAGAAATCAAGCAAAACAAAACTCAAAATGCTTAAGAAAACATAAAGGATTCACTTACGTTTTGGTAATCTTCGTAACATGATGGATGGTAAATCTGAAAAGGAATTGTTATATATTTAAATATATAGTTGTGTTATAGTAGAAGCACTGGTCATGAACAGAACAGTTTTGATTACACATATTATAATCCCTCTAGAAAAACAATGGTATGAGTAGGCAAAGTATAATAGTCAAATATAACTGGGAAAAGATTTTGTGTGCGTTCACGTAGGAAAACTTACACAAAAGCCTGGTAGAGATTGAGAATTATTTATGTACAGCTGTATTTAGAATAGAACCAATATCTACATCCATATATAGAGACATTCATTTTTCTTTTAGCAAGGCAGCATGAGGGAACTCTAGTGAGCCTATGTTAATGGAATCGAGGTTTCATGCATTTCGAAAGGCTGAGATATTCGTGTACTTGGAAGCCAGTAAAACCATTAAGAGAACCCTTTGGGAATGAAAATCACTTTCCCCTCTTATTTTCTTGCAACAATTCTTCTCTCTCTTTTTTTTTTTTTTTAGTATTAATAAGTATCACATGTAATAAAATCACATTACCTTTTCATCTACTCTAATAGCATTCTTCAGATGCCATTCTTCCTCTTCCTCATCCCAATACTGTTCAAATTGCTCTTGGCAAATTTCACAGCTCTGAAAAGTTATTAAAGTAACAGAGATATATAAATGTGATTTTAACAATATACTGAACACATCAACTTTAAGAAAGCGACTAATGTCACTCAAATAAAGCTCTTTTAAAATAAGATAATTATATTGAACTATGACAAGATCTTGCCTCCACATTTTAGAAGTATCTTAAAAAAGAGGTATGAATGCAAAATTATTTTAAGTATAGTTTGCAGACAGTAACAATTAACATCAGGATTTGCAGACAGCTGTCACTTGGGAACTCTAAGCTTTGCCCTTTCAGCTAGGAAGTCTCTGCAAAACACTTGGTAACAATCTAATGCCCTTCTTCTCTCAGGTAAGACAATCCAGTACAGTGACTCAATTTTATTTATGGCACCATCTTCACCCTTACCTCTAACTCAACTTTAAGTTTCAAGTTAAAAAGGGAGACCTTTTACTTGAAACGTTAACATCTTTAATACTTTCTCTGCCATACGATCAACTCTGAGAACAAGACACAAAAGGTTCTTTCTTCCAAAATTAATTCAGGGCTTGATAGCTAGTTTTGGGGTTAGATGTAAAACTAAGTTGAAATTCTGTTAGTACTTGTATTTGATTACTATACCAATTCATCTAATAAAATATGCATCTACTGGTTATTTTCAAGTCAAAAGACTGAGATACGTCTTTGTCCTAATGCCTACCTTCTACCAAAAAAAAAAATTTTGTGTAAAGGTAACACAAACTAAGTGTATTTGAATCACAAAGGACCATTTCCAATTCACTTGTTCAATTTACTCCTCCTACGGATATCCTCAGTAAATTAACAAGCATTTCCCATTCCAGCTTTGCTAGAAAGATGGCATGTCAATAGGCATAGTTTTTTTTTTTTTTGAACTACGTGTAATTTTTATCACTATCTGCTACTGGGAAACAACCATTACATACACAAGTATAAGATCTATGAAGTGGTTGCACAAAGGTCCAAGAACAAAACTTCAGACACTGTACATATAACACACTGTACAAAAGAATGCTGTAAAATTCTTTACAGTATTAGATAATTCTCACTCTCTGGACTAATGAAGGCAAGTTGAAACATACCTCATCTGCTCCAGCTGGTCCAGCAGGAACACTCTGAAACTCTTTCTCTTTTGCAGCTTCTTGTGTCTTCAACACAACCTCTTCATGAGCTTTTTCAAAAAACTGGCTTTTTGCACGCTCCTCTAGATCAGCTATTTCTTCAAATTCAATCCAGTCCTACGGAAAATTTTTCATTCACAGTCAGACATGGACAAATATCCACAAATCCATACGTAAAAAATGAAGCTCAAAAAAAATCCAAGTAGCAGCATATGTAATGAGTCTCTTCATTAAAAACTGATTATGCTCATCCCATATGCAGCATTACAGAGTGTATATTTTTTCACAGTACTACACTGTTGAAAAACTTTCTCCAGAAAGATCACTATCCTTCAATTTCCGTTCCATTCTCAGTGCTACCAAAGAGATACTAATAGTTTAATCTGCTTATTGCTCATACGTTCATCTCTTGTGTTTTGACTGGCATTTATGAGAACGATTTAAAATATCTAAACAGTGTCTTTTAATCAAAGGCAAACTCCTGTGATGATGTAACTCGAGATTAAACTGCAATCCAACAGCACATACATGAAGCACAGAATGTGGCCTTTAATTTATTAAGACACATATTGCATTACTTACCGTTAAACTGTAGTACCACCTTCTGTGCGTAACTTTTCTGCTAACATCCTTTTCTGTACGGTTTTGGCGATAATGCCAATCTAAATGATCTGCATAAACATCTGTCTGTGAAGTAGTAAATCTCATTCCACACGAGTAACACTGAATTCCAGTGTACAGTCGATTTATAACACTATCGTAACGCCTACAAAAAGAAAAAAAAAATCTTAATGTTTCTTTAAAAAGAAACAAGTAAGAAGTTCCTCGGTAAGTTGCTTCAAATGATAACAGTTAAAAAAATAAAAAAAAAAAAGGATGAATCTACTATACAGCTAAAACATGCAATATAGCTAAATTCTTCCTGATTTTCAAAACATCAATTGAAAACACGCATCTAACAAAATGGTCTCACACCAACTATTCATGAGGAACTCGCTAGTTACGTGTTAGTTTTATATCTACTAGCTCCAAAGGTCTAATAGTGCGTACTACCACAAAGGTAGTAACACTGGTAGTAGAAAAGGAAGTAACACTGACTTCAGTTTCTATAACCTTGCTGATTAAATCACAACACACATCTTGTATAAGAATGGATTTCTCCAGTTAATTTTCCCTCTTTTTCCTCTCTCAAATTCTGCTAGGCTAAGAACAGAAGCCAAAACTGCAGGTGCTCTTTTAGCAGCCACAAAGTGGCATTTAATCTTTTAAAAGCTCTCAGCTATCTTGGATTAACTACACAAATATTACCATGTCATTGTTCTTACTGCATTTTAAGATCATGCTACTATACGCACTGTCTGAGTTCTTCAACTGTAAAGTTAGTGAGGTCTGGGACATCTTGATCTTCGCTCTGGTCTTGATCATCCTCCTCCTCTTCAGCAGCCGGCTGGGCTGATGTTTCATTCACTTCTAGAAAGCATGAAGAGACAATTTTTTCAAAACTTCAGTACATTACTGCAAAGAAACAAAGTTCTCCTGAAAGTTATTTTTGTTGAAATATTAATCGAAACAATCTGACTATGCTAAAATACAAACATATAATAATAGGTGAATCGGTCTCATCTTCTAACATTATAAAAAGCATACAAAAAGCAATTAGTTCCTTGCAGCCTGAGTTTAGGAAAATAGCGTTTAAATACCTTCACCTAAGCCTTTGGCTTTAATATTCAGTATTTAGAGAAAGGGGTATTTCAGAAACTGACAAGAATCTGACTATAATCAAGAACAGGTTACCAAGGAGCAGCACCAAGGATGTAATTCACAGCTTTGGATAGCTTAAGCACATAAATTAAACTACAGGATATATTTTAAAAGTTAAAGAGTTTACTTCATCACATGCACCGAATTCCTTCCAGGAGGAAAAAAGTTTAGTTTAAAAAAAAAAAAAAAAAAAGGCACACCATAAGAGTTCATGAAAGGTCTTACACTCAGCTTCTCACATTGGTTATGCACAAACTGAGTAGTTAGAACATAATGGATCTACATACGTGCTGACGTGGAATCAGTTTTTGACAGTTTAAGGATTCCTGTTGACAGCAGTTTAGCAAACAACTCATTGACATCAAGCTGGCCAAGGTGGTTATCAGGGTATGAATGTGGAAGGCCTCCTAGGGAAAAAACATCAACATTCATGGTGACAAAAGGTTTGCTTCAAAAATTTACTTCATTTCCATCAACATACTTCACAACACACTTCTCTGCCTCCTGCTTCTCTCAATTTTTTTCTTCCCTTGCAGCAGCTTCCTTCATAACATAAGTATTTTTAAGTGCTATCTGTGCTGGCTCTTTGTATACAGATTTCTACCGAATACTGTTTTTTGAAATGTCGTACTTTCTCACTTTATGCTTACAATATTTATAAGGACTAATCTACTTGATTATTTGCTTTAATAATTCACGACATTGTAGAAGCTTTTTATTACTAACCATTCATATACTCTAAAGTTTTTATATAACCTGGCAAATGCAAGTCAGTCCTACGGACTGGTCCCTTCTTGCCCTCTCAAAAGCAGACCAAATTTTGTTTTTCCAGCCCAACTACATACCCAAAACCATACGGTTAATGAAAACTAATGAAAGCCTTCAGTGTTTGAGGGAAATCCTCACAGAAATTCAGGGACCACAGAAAACACATCCACTAGCATGTCCTTAAGTGCTAAGGCTTCCTTTAGTCCACACACAATTACTACACCAGGACACTACAGAATGCTTGTTTTTATGGCCTCTAACAAGCACAACAGTCCAAAAGAAATAAAAAGGTTATAATTATTTTCAATAAAGGAATCATTTTCATGACTTTGGTACACACCTGCTGGGTTCTGAACAAAGCTTCCAGGATTTGGTAAATACTGCTGACCTTGGCTGTAAGGTCCTGGTTGAGCGGACATGAGAGACACCTGTAAAAGTAAAATCTTTAAGTATTGTCTGCATGATAAAAAATGTTATAATCAAGTTATCATTAACTTCTAGGTATTTTTCAGTAATTTTAGATATGGTGCACTCCTGGAAGGAGTTTAATGTATCAGCTTAGCATTGAAATGTCAACAAATAAGCTTTCTCTAGTTTTAATTTCCCATCGGAAAAAATTCAGAGATCGTACTTTTGTCTAACATTTAAATAAAAACAATTTCTTTCTTCTACTTATCCAGCCTTCAAATTCCAAACGCATTTTCTAAACACATTATTTTCTTTTAAATGCTTTTCACCAAAACAGAATGCATCAGAAACTGGAGAATCTGGTGACCATCTATCAATAAACACTACTATTCAGTAAACAGATACTCCTTCTTAGATTAATTGAAATGGTATCCACTATACCAAAAGCATCCTGAAAACAGGATGCAACAAACCAGCTGCAAACTCCAGATGGAGAAATAATTTTAGAACATGTTTCTAATGAAAGTATTCTTTGCAAATTGACTGCTCTTGGATTTATCAAAAAGAAGTTAAAATTCTTCAAAATTTTATCCCTCTACAGGTTAGCAGGACACAACTGTTCATGTTCAATCAGTTAATTTAATTCTTCTCATCTACTGAAAGGAATGATACGCTTTTCTATGACATTCAGTATCACTTTCCCCTTCTGAACAGGGCATTTCCGACAGGCATAAAGACAACCAAACTCAAAGCATTCTGGTACAAAAAACATTCTTCAGGAGTGTAGTTCAACAATGCTCAAATCTTTCCTAATTCCCCCAAATTATGGGCCTCTCCTAAGTCTTATCACCAATTCTAACAGCCCCAAAGAGTAACAATTATTGCGGTCCATTGTAATTCCACACCTAACAGATTAATCATATACATTCATAATTATATTATCTTCCATGCTTTACAGATAATTCACTTTGTGGTATTTTCGTTAATCTTATTCAGACTTCAAATCACATAGTTGTGTTTGAACTGAAAATACAGACCGAGTTCCCCAAGTTATGTTCTCAGCTACAAAACAATGGTTGCAAAAATCCATTTTCTCTATTTATTTTCTTTTTCAAAAAATAGCAAAGTATAACCTCCTTTAAAAAAAAATCTAAAAAGTACTTAGCAAGGAAAATTTTTAGTCTGAAACTGGCTCCCAGTCTCCTCATTATGAGGAAAATTTTGTGGTTTAGGAGGAACAAGAACTACTACTGCTCTCTACACAGAAATACTTCAGACTACCTTATTTAGTACAAGTCTTACCTGATTATTTCCCACTGACATATTATTGAAGTTTCCATATTGAGGACCCTGAAGACTCTTTTCATCAAAATAATGTCCAGATGCTCTCAAAGCGAAATTCTGTGCTCCTGGGCCAGCTGGCCCATTGAAATTTGGTCCTGGAGAACCATCAAATAGTTCAGGTCTCTGGAACTGCATCCCATGAGATGGTCCATTGTAGCCCTGGCTGGGATGTTCACCAAATGGACCACTTTGTCCATACGGTGGCAATTCTAGTCTTGAGGCAGGATGGTTAGCTACATTTTCAAAACGTGCACCTTGAAGGCCAAGGGGCAAGTCAAACCTTGAGGGTTGCTGGTGAGGACCATCAAATCTTTGAGGTATGGCTGTATCAAATCGTGGTTGTGCCTGTTGGCCAGGTGCCCTTTCAAATCTTGGGCCAGGCTGTCCATGAATTCCCTCAAATCTTTGCAGAAGAGATAACTGTCCAGGCTGACCATCAAATCCAGCTGAATGACAGCCATCAAATCTTGGACCAGTTCGACCCAGAGGACCTTCAAATCTAAGACCACCACCACCTTGGTGTGCTGGCCCATCAATTAACCTAGGACCCACCCCTGGCCCTTCCAATCTGAGTCCACCACCGGATGGTCCATGTGGCCCCTCAAATCTAAGTCCAGCACCTGATGGTCCATGTGGCCCTTCAAATCTGAGGCCACCTCCAGGCTGACCATGGGGCCCCAACGGCTGTAAGTGTGGCCCCTCAAACCTGAGACCACCCCCCGGTTGACCATGAGGCCCCAAGGGCTGACCATGGGGTCCCTCAAACCTGAGACCACCCCCTGGTTGACCTCGAGGCCCCAGAGGTTGACCATGGGGTCCCTCAAACCTGAGACCACCTGAAAGTTGACCACGGGGCCCCTCAAACCTGAGACCAACTCCAGGTCCTTCAAATCTAGGACCACCTACAGGCTGCCCTGCTGGCCCCTCAAACCGCAAAGGACCACCTAGCTGCCCAAGGGGTCCCTCAAACCTCAACGGACCTCCTCCACCAACCTGTCCTGGGGGTCCTTCAAACCTGAGGGCACCTGCCAGCTGCCCTGGTGGCCCATCAAATCTTAGGGCTCCAGCTCCCCCTGCTCCTGCCAGTGGTCCATCAAACTGAGAGGCACCTCCCCCTACTAGAGGCCCCTCAAATCTCATAGCAGCCTGTCCAGGTGGCCCATCAATTCTAGAATTTGAACCAGGCGAAGGACCATCAACAAAAGGACTTCCTGGTCCATCTACCCCAACCCTTGCAGCAGGCGGTCTAGGCGAGCCATCAAATAGAGGCCTTTCCTCCATCAGTGCACTTATTCTCTGCTTTACTTCAATGCCTCCAAATCTTGATCCTGGACTTTCTGAAAACGGTGCTTTCTCTGGATCTTCATACCGCGCTCTCTTGAAACGTTCACTGAACGGGGACCTTGGTTCCTCTCGAACACCTAAACAAAAAACAAACAAAAACTATAAACACTTGCTGAAGCGTTGCAAGTTACTTCACAGCGCAAAAGTAAAGCAAAAAACACATACCAGCTTGCCCAAGAAGCTGTCTTTCTTCACGATTATCAAATCTGCAGATTGCATCACCATCTATTTTCTGGAACTCTGGTGTACTCTTCCCCTGTTGTCTGAGAGCTTCTCTAAATTCATCTGATTCTCCCCAGCTGTCATAAGGATCAAAGCTTTTAGAACCTCTTGCTCCTTTAGTAGCATTTTGTTCCTCAAGTCTCCGTCGACCCTCAAGTGGTGAAAGATTATCAGGAAAAGGTCTACTACTGCCACTTACAGGAGAATGTCGCCTGGATCTTTCTCCAAACGGTTCTTTTCTGTCAAACTGTACTCCACGCTTACTTTTGGCTTGCTCACATTCTATTCCAGAAAGTAAAGCATCAGGTATATGATAATCCAAAATATCATCAGGATCTAACAGATCAAGTCTCGACAATGAATGCTGTACTTGTGTTCTTTTCAATTTAGCTTTGTGTTCGTAATACGTTAATTCTGCATCAGATAGAAGAGGTTTCTTTTTCAAACCACATTTTTCTTCTGTAGGACTATCCCACACATTGCATCTGTGCTTTCCTTCCTGATACTGGAACAGCTGTCGGATCTGATGAGCTACAACGAGGAACTCATCTTGTGTTATTTCACCAGATGCTAAGCGTTCATTTGCCTGTAATAAAGTTAACAGTTTAGACTTCCAAAAAGAAAAAAACAACTGTATCCGGGACACTTCTACAAATACAAATTAATTAGCGTTACCTTTTTAAGCAGTTCTCTCTTGCTTGCAGATGTCAATTCTTTGGGAATCTGTAAATTGGCATCCACACTTAACCGGTGCTGCTGCTTTGGTGCTCGGGGTGACAAAATTCCTTTACTAGCAGCCCAATTTTCCCGGTGTCTTTGGTGAGGTGATTTACCAAGTGCTTGGTGTTCTTCACTCTGCTGTGAGCTGAAAGCAAGATCACATTTAAAACTTATTGTTCCTTTATTCAGGACGTGTCTATTATATGTCAGTTAAAATTTACTGTGGCAAAACATCAGAATTACATCAGAATCTAAATACACATAATTTCCATATTCCACTATCAAAAAGAAGTTAATAACCTGAACAATGAATTTTGACAATTTGAACACTGCCTCCCAAACCTGAGCATACTGAAGTCAGCAGGAAAATTTCCACTGACTTCAGGCAGAAATTGTTTAAAAGTTGGTAACTTACTTTTTATTTTCTTCCCAACCAGATTTCCACCTCTTGCCTGATTTGGATCCTTGCCAGTTTTCTGCATTCTCCTTTGGATCAGGAGAGGCTTTTGTAGAATGCTGGCTTGCTGTTTCTTGGGGCCTATCTTCTTGGGCTTTTTTCACTCTCCTTGGATCTCGCACCTCTTGCTTCAGGTTTCGTTTATTAGAATTTCTTTCATCTCTTGCTGTTTGCGCACATTCTTCAACATGAGACTGCTTAGGACCTATCTGACGGATCTTTCCAATTTTAGGAGTTGAAGAAGTGGGAGATAAACTCCTAAGTCTTCTTTTGGGTGATCTCCTGTCTCTTCTTTTTGGAGAATGTGTAGACGGCGACCGTGATTTCGGAGAGCGTGATCGTGAGCGTTTTCTATTACTCGATCTCCCTTGTTTTCCACCCTGTTTTTCTGACTCCTCTGTAGCTGCGTCTTGTTTCTGAACAACGCCATTAATTACTTTATTCCTGCTGCCTACCGGTCTGTGTTCACATGTCTTATGTTCCTCTTTTTCTTTTTTATCTGCATTTTTCTTCTTCTCTTTCACTTCATCCTCTTTGCCCTCTGGCTTTTCTTGAAGATGTTTTTTCAATCTTGGATCCCGTTTACTGATTTCAGAAACTTTTGCGCTTTCACATTCCTGGGTTTTAGTATCTTTAGCACTGGGTAGCTTATTTTTCAAGGGTGATGGCGATTTAGATTTTGCTTCTGACTGATCAAGTTCTTTCTTCGGTGTTTTCTCACTTGCTTTCAATTTTTCTTGCTTTGATGAATTCTGCTTTTCAGCCTGAGCTGTTTTATTTGCCTTGGTATCAGATTGATTGGCTGTGTTTGGTGGAAATTCTTTCCTGTGAGACTGATCTTTAGCATGAGAAGAATGCTGAGCCATCCTATTAAGTCGAGGATCCCTGTTTACTATTTTGATATCATGGAGCGGAGGACTGGGGGATGGTTTGTTTTTTTCAGGTTGCACAGCAGTCTGATGAGGAGGTTTAACTGCCATATGAGGTGTCGGAGACACATGTTGTTTGGAAGGTGCTGGAACTGAAGCTATAGTAGATGACCCTTGTTGAACACTAAGAGAAACAGCCTGAAATGGGAAAAAAACAGCATTAACCTGCCTGATAACTCCTGTCCAGTGATGTTCATATTTTGTGATTTGAGGCCAAACCTAGAAATGGAAATGTCTCAAAAGATACAGTAACAAGAGTGAACTGTTTAACACAAAGTGATCCATTAATTGCTAATTACAGGTGTTTAAATAACGTAGTATTACAAAAGATCAAGTTCAAACATAATGCAAAGTCAATACTACAAAACATGACTTAAGTGCATGTTTGCATTACAGCATGAGAGCTTTTAATACACTCTCTGTGCTTAAGGCAACTACGCTGCTGCATATCTGGTGTATTTCTCCTATTTCTAGACTTTCAAGGAGCTTTAGTTTCCTATTTTTACACTGTCAAGATGCTTTTACAACTATCAACATAATAGGACTTTCAATAACAAACATGAAATAACATTGCTTAGCTGCCACTTTCAGATTTAACAAATTTGACCTGACGAGAAAACTGACTTTACTGTTCCAAGGAGCAAGAGTCCTCATTCTAGAAACGAATTAGCCTTTCTCAGAAAAATCAGAGCAAAGATAACTGAAAAGGCCTGGCTTGCTGTGAGCCATGAGAAGAGGTGGAAGATTAGGATCATAGGCAGGCATCATTTTGGAGAGCCTAAGTTAAAACAAAAAATAACCCAGGAGCCTCACTTTTTTCATTCAATTTTTATTAGAATTGGTAAGATTTTTAGATAATACTGTTTTAGAGCCCAAGATCAATTTGCATTGCTCTAATCCTAAAATAACATTTGTCTACATTTGTCTAAAATTAAGAAAAAATTAATTTACTGCAGTTAGCAGTATAGCTAAAGTGCTATTCAAAAGAAACCGAGACAAAAAGCCCACCTATGAAGGGTCCATCAACTACCCTACTCACCAACTGTGCTTTAGTCTGTTCCAGCTCCAGCTCTAATTTTTTCTGCTGAAGTTCTAACAACTGTTTTTGCTTTGCAAGCAACTGTTGCCTTATCAGTTGCTCCTGTGTCAAATTCTTTTGTATTTCAGGAACAGCTGGAGGAGTTGAGGCACCTGAAGTGACAGCAGAGGTAGGTGCAGTAGATTCCTCTGGCTAAAAACAAAACAAAGAAAGTTACATTTAAGTCTTGATGGAATCAACTAACTCCGTATCCTTTAACCGCTATCACGATCCAGTAGCGGGATTTAGTTTGTAACGCAGTTATACATTGCATTTTAAATGCAAAATATAACTAAAATATTTTAAAACTGTTGCTCCACTACAATTTGTCCACTGTGAAAGTTACAGCACATCATTTAATATAAAACCATCAACGTCCAGAAACCTAAAATAGTTTTGAAATATAAAAACCAAACCCAGCAAATATCCTCAATTCAGAAATTCACCTTACCTGTCGATAAAGCTCACACAGCTTCTTTCATAATATACTTAATTGTCAAAAAGCAGCATACAAACAACGAAAACGACATGTATTACCATCTGCTCATATAGCAGGCATGAAAACTTACCGATTTATTTAAAAACTTAGGATTCACATGGATGCTAGAAGTATTCACATTTGGGGGCAGAGGTTTAATTGGCCAAGCAGGATCTAATGAGTTGACTCTGACATCAAGGGCATAGAGTTTCTTCAAAGGAAAAATATCATCCCATGTGGAGCGTAATTTAAATAAACTTTTCCTAGTATTTTCATCCACCTAAAACAATAAAACAATTCTATGGCTTGTTAAGTTAATATAAAACAACTTTTTACACTTTTGTGTTAAAACTTATTTCAGTTATTTTATATTCGTATCAATAGTTCGTGATTTTAACACATTCAACTGGCTAGGCAGAATTTAAGAACAGCGCAGATGTGCTTTACGATTCACACATCTAAACCACAGAATTAACAACAGAGGCTTCACGGTGGAAATATTGTTTCAAGGCCACGTGAAGGTTTTATTGTGTATTACCGTTCTCTATCAGAATTTTCTTTCAACTTTTCCGTTACCAAAATTCTCATTTTACTTGCCCATTTTCTATAAAACACACAGTAGTAAAAACACTGGACGGCAATAGCCTTTAAGACAATAGGGTATTCAAGTGCCTGTGCTGAACGGGATATTACAATCACCAGCAAATCAGAGAATGATGAATCACAGAACAAAATCAGAGTATGTTGTTCAGCTGTTCAGTCACTGAACAACTTATTCCAGTAAATACAACAAGAGCAGCCTTAGGTAAAATCAAGACAATTATATTTCAGTTCAACTGCAAAATTACACCTGTCTATGAACTATAAATGAAGTGCCCTTGTAGGCCTAGTCCCTATTTTATCTTTTCTTTAACTATTAGTTTGAATCAGTTCATGAAAGTTAAGTTAGAAATTTACAGTAAAGTAAAATTTTATTCACTTGATAACCCAAGTGGTTAATTTAAAAAACAGTAAGTGAGGACACAACATATGCAGCTGTCCTAGTGTCAACACGCTAAATCAGTCATTAAATGTTGACCCTTAGAGACTGCAGTTTTATTTTTAAGGTGTTACAGCGAGACATGTAATAGTCTAGAATAATTGTTCTGGGGGCTTTTTTTCTTTTTTTGCCTCCTCCCCTTTTTTCTAGGTAGTTCAATAAAACCAATTAGTACATAGCTATCTTGGAGGGGGGTTCTATCCAAATTTCAAAAGAGTATGAAGTCCACTGCAAAAGCTGCTGAAAATGACTGGGCAAAAGTATCTGATTTCATTAAGTGTTTAAAGATACCTTAGTGACTATTTACAAAAACAATCAATCAAAAAATTCGTAATAACATCAATGGAATTCAACTTGCACCTTTTAACATCACCAACTAAGCTATCAGAAGTGACTGCCACTTTGTATATACACATTAAATACGCATAAATAAAGCACTCTAGTTAGCTCAGTGGACAATTAACCTAGAAAACTCAAAAAAATTATTATCCATAGCTCCAGCGGCAAGAAGGTTAAATCCAATTCAGTGAATGAACATTCACAATACTGGAAAAAAAAAAGTAGAACTTCTACTTTTCTACCTATTCTAACACACGAGTTTAAACTTCATGCGATTACAACACACTCCCTAATTAGTCACCCATTTCACATCTGAAAAGCACATATAAAGTATACTGAGATCTCAGATCCTCGGTGATATGTAGAGATAGGCAAATATGCAAAAGATCCTCTCATCTCTTTCATGAGATGCCACTTACAATATAGAGAAAACTACAGAATTTAACCCTTCATTTTTGATTCACCTTCAACCCACTCAAGTCTAGTCTTTCAAAAACTGGACTTCGATTTGCCTTTCTTACTAAAGACTAAGCACAGCTACTCCACTGGGTTTAAAGATTAAGGACAACCAAAAAAAAAAAACAATGAAAAGGTTTGGCTGCCGTTCTTGATGTTGAGTGGTATTATACACTTATTTGTAACATCATACAGCAATGCATTCTAACAGCCTTTCCCCTCTAGCATGTTTTTAAATCACAGACCACCAGAAGAGTATCAGGTGTCAGTGAACTTCAGTCTTCACAGTTCAAACACTTATTTTGTCACATTGCAAATTAAGTAATTTAGACTAACCTAATTAACTAAATGAGCGAGACGCGCTGAGAAATCCACAAGAAGAAACTGAGTCTCAGTATATTCTTGGCATAAAGACTATTAACTATCTTAAATATAAATCAAATTCATAATTAATCAGTCTATACATTATAAAAAGTCCTTCCAGGCAAGCAATTATTAATGAAAAAATTGGTAATAAAATCTTGCCCAGAAAGAAAGATCACAGAAGTTTATGAACTTAATTAAACACACCTTCGCAGCTAACATACAACTTACATGCTGGACAGTAGCACAAATCTTGCACATCATACCTAACAATACTTAAGATTTAAGAAAATCAATCAATTCTTCTATTTCACCACCCAAGAAAACCCAGAACTGAAAACATATTTATTTTACCAGGAACAAATTTTGCTTAGAATACAGAACTTTTCTGAAAGTGTATATACCTTTTCAAATACACAAATAAATGTTGCAACTAGGTTTTTAGTAAATGCAGTAAGATACTCTCTTCCCACATTCTTGACAATGGAATCCATAAGGTACATAACTGGGAGCTTCTCTGATGCAGGAGCCTGGAGTAATAAGAAGAAACTGAGAAGTTTAGTACAACAAAAATACACTTTAAGCTTTTTAAATAAAGGGATTACCGATCCCAGAAATACAGACCTCTCTTTTTGGTTGCCACTATAAACACCAAGGGATTTGCTCGGGGTTTTTGTTTATATAAAAACTTAAACTGGAAAATCGATAGCCAGCTGAAAGTACCAGGCAGTGTGTCTACCACACAAAAAAGTAACACCTTAGGTTATTCTCTTTGTGTGTGAAAGTTTTGGGCAAAAAGAAAAAAAAAAAGAAAAAAAAAAAGAAGCCCACAAGACAATATTGCTGCTAGCACACCGAGTGTAACCTTTCAAAACCCATTGAGAAAGTAAGTTTAAGTTAGCAGAAAACCACTGTTAGCACTTGAAGGAACTTCCGAAAATTGTTTATAACTCAAACCTCCTTGAATGCAGTTTTTCTGGATTTCACAGAACACAAGTCAGACTTCTGGCAAAAAGCCCAAATTAGTGAACTTCTGTAGATGCAGGTTTTATGGTGAGCGTCACAGTCTTTTGGTAAACTACATGCAGAATAGGTCACAGACATTTCATTGTAATCCAAAGAAATGGAGCAAGGAGTCCCATTCTCTCTTGGCACTTGCAGATACCCACAGTCAGATTTTCATGGTGCACGTGAAATGCGCAGTTCAAACAAAGTTCTGCATCCAAACAAAATTCAGTCATGGAGTTGACCAAGTAAGAGTACAGATGAGCTTATAAACTGCAATCATGTTTTTCAGGGAAGGGAGTCTTCATATTCCGGGCACACCTTTGCTACAAGAGGAGGTTTGCTTTTTTTTTTTCCTTTTAATTTCACACTCAAGACTTGAACCAAGCTTGTGCAATAGAAGTGTGGTGATGCTGGACTGCCAGAGCAACTTCTAATGTAAATGAAGCACTACTGGCCCAAATAAAAGTGATTTTAATGCTCAATATTAGCCTTCACAAGCAGATGGCACCACAAAGTTCCAGAAAGCATCAGGAAGTATACAGACTTGTTGAGTGGACAACTGAAAAGACAACGCTACAAGCTGCGTGTCGACCGTGATCCCCTTAGAAGAACATCCATTCATAATACTTAAGTCCCATTCACCATCTGGTAAGCTCAGGATAAAACCAGAATAACTTCACTCACTGCGCATTTTAAACAGGACAGGCTAGTAGGTTCATTAATGACACCTTACTTCACAACCCCATTGTCCAGACAAGTGTGTGAAAGTGCTCTTGTTTTACAGTTTTATATTTAATTCTTTCCCCATTAAGGTGGCTTATAGAGGGGCACCGACTCAACACTATTTTTATATGGGAAAACCACAGTGGTTTCTCATGCTTAAATGTGTCTTCATTTACAATATACTAAATTCATTCCATTATATTACCATGACCTGAAACTTAATACTGAAAAGGATTTCAGAATTTCTTGTTAGTTAGGGGGAAGGTCACTGCCTTTGTGCACATCAAAAAAGTAAAAAAAAAAAAAAAAAAAAGGCAGCTGATGTATCTTCATACATTAAAAGATAGAGATGTGCACTCTAAGATAGCTAAAACTAACTGCAGCACATTAGAAGCGTACTTTTCACCAGTTATACTAGCTAATCTGAATACTGAACACCGTAAATGAGCTAATATGCAATGGTGTTACAATAAACACATCTCTCCAGCCTCGGGAAACAAAGATCGTGGGTCTAAAGCTACTTAATAGTAAAATGCCTGTAAAATATTGGTTTCTTTAATATAGTCTGCAGGATGGCACATTAAAAACACTACTTTAAGCTCTGAATGCCTTCCGTTACAAAAAGAGTGACACTAAACGCACAGCTACTGAGTTTCAAAGTCAGCTTTTAGTGAAACACTGACCTGTCTCACTAGCACCTATGCTCAAGAGCTACTGGCATAGTATTTTATATTCTTCCACTTCATCAATGTACGGAAGTAGTTCACTATACTCAGCTAAATTCGAGACGATGGGGAATCCATTTAGTAGCAAACACGCTGTAAAAAGTTTAACCATCACCTTCATTATACATCAGGCTGTTAAAAGTAATCAATCACATATGGAAGCACTGCAACCTGGTAAGGAAGCCTACTTCAAAATATGACGCATAGAATTGTAAGTTTAGCAGCAAACCCCACTTCACATATAAGCTACTCAGGTGTTAACATTTTAAGAGCCAGGACTTAAATACAGGTGGCACATTTAAGTCTTCACTTCTGGAAATGTTTATTATGTCAAGATATCTAGCACATATTCTATTAACTACAAAAGTGAATCCCAGATTTGAATGTATTTTGTTTTCAGGCAGTCTCTAGAGTATCTCTCTAACAAGAAAGAAACCCACATGACACTAACCAAAAAGCAGGGAGGCTCAGCGTAATCACCAGAACCACAGAAGAACACTAACTCTGAGCTTATCAGCATGATATTAAAGACTGTTACAGAATTCCCACTGTTACTTCAAATAATGTATGAAAGCTATTGTTGGAAATGTGTGGCTCTTTATTAGTTTCCTAAAGGGTTTCAACCTTAAAACCATATCTAGTTACTGAATCCCAAGTCACAAACTTGTGAAAAGTTTTGTTTAAAAAATAACGTTGTATATAAATGGGTCTTGTAAACAGATTCTGCACTATACAATGGTAAATAAAAAGACAAATACATATTTCACACTTTTTATTTACAAATTTTATAATACCAGTCACACATTTCATAACCATTTATTAAATCGTAAAGCAGACCACTCAGTTTTACACTAAACAAACTGTCTCCAGGCAACACTTTTTAAAAGTGGCTTAATAAAGGAGATCACTTTCCCAGGAACAACTAAAAACTTGCCTTGTATAACCATAGTCACGAACAGTAACTAGGCAAAACTAACCATTGATACAGGATTTAAAACATCTTTAAAAAAAACACACTTCAGGGCAGGCTCTAAAATCACCCCAAAATGAAGAAATTTGACAGCATTGGTATTAATCACAAATCATTTTATATACATCCACTGCCCTTTAAGAGATATAATGGTGAGATCTATTAGATTATGAGGTCACCTCCTCAAAGAATGGCCGAACTCAGCCACTGGCAGCATTTAAAACTAAACTCGAAGAGGTCTGTGGAACACTAAAAAGCCATCCTGCATCGACAGAAAGATAGATTAAATAACTTAAGAGATCTTTGCCTCCCCATCATTAAATAGTACAATTCTCACCATTATAAACCATGATTTAAAGCCAAAGGAAAAAGGCCTTTGAACACCTGATATCAGAGGGAGCAAGGGAAACAACGGGGGAGGGGTGGCTGGCAGGAATAGGGGGGAGTGAAAGAAGAACGCTTTCCACATAAAAATCTCCTGTTAAGAAGGTGCAGTAAACCCCCATCCATGTGCTGTGGCTGACTGATGTCAGCAACTGCCTGGGTTGGGCTCAGAGGGAGCCTCCTCTTTCCCTTCTTTTTATATCATGTGCCTTTCAGACGCCATGTTACGATCCTACAGGCTGCTGCAGTTTCTACAGGCAGGGAGAATTTCTTCTTCCCCATCCTCAGCCAATAAACTTCTCTAGCCAAAATATATTAAATGCACACACCATACTAAGCTTTAATCAGGGCACAAATTTCCTGAAATCCAAACAGATTACCCCAAGCCCACGTAGATTTCTCTAATCAGGCAGAGCAAAACAACCCCCGTGACCACCACACACACACACTTCTCTAATTGGAGCAGATTATCACCTTTTACCCACAAACTTTTCTGAAAGGGGTCCCCCCCCAATTAATGCCTCAAGTAAGCACAGGGCAAGTAGTCTTAGCTTCCATATCATAACTGATACTTAAATCTCATTATATTTAGTCTTTAAAAAGTGGACAATTTATATGTTATAAACTCAACCTTATTTTCAATCCTTTAAACTATCCACAGAAAAACTACACAAATCTATCCTCCCAACTAGTCCCTCTCTAATGATCGCGATACTCATCTACTGCACAAATCGCTAAATGTTTAGGTATCAGATTAGAGAGAGTGAATACTGGCTCCATGTAGGGGAAAACCCAGCTACAAGGGCGAGGTGCTGCTGCCCAGTCACTGCCAGGCCGCCATGTTGCATTTGATATTTATACGGGACTTAAATCTCGAGCCACGCTGCCCTCCCAACGCTTTTGGTGGGTCCACTCCCAAGCCCTCCCCTACTACGAACACCCCTCCTCTGCGGCAGGGTGCTGTGGGGGCTGTTCCCCTCCCTCGAGTCCCCTGCTCCCTATGGGGTCGGGGGTGGCGGGTAGAAGAAGGAGCCTTAAGCTTAGCGGTGATAGGAAGAGCGCCCGACGCCTCTCCCCGTGCTCCCTGATCCCAGCGTTTCCCTCCACCTGCTTCGCCGCAGCGACCCCAGGCTCCTGACCTTCTTCCCAGTGCCTCGGCCAGGGCGCTCCCTCCCCTGCCCGAGCCCCGGGCGCCCTCCGGCGCCGCCGAAAACCTGCCCCCTGCTCGCCCCTCGCTAGCCTGCCCCGCTGCCTCCGTGTCCCCTGCAGCCCCCTGCCTGGCCGCCCTCCCCCTCCCGAGCCCAGCTACGCCCGCCCGCCACTAGCCTCCTCACCGCACCTGGCTCCTTTCCTCCCCTGAGACTCCCCCTCTCGCCCCGTTTCCCACCTCCCAGCCCCTCTCATGCCCTCTTCGCTTTCTCTCCCCTGCCCCCTCTACCCTCCCTCCTCCCCCCCTCAGCCCGCCGCTGCCCAGCTCCGCCCGCGCCCCTCCGCAGGCCCTCGCCCCCACGCCCTTGCTCCTAGCCCCCGAGGCCGCCCTAGCCCGCTGCCCCGGCCTGTCCCCCCGGCAGTATAGGTAGGAGTAGTAGTCGGTGGAATATAAAAACCTTGGCGATTTGCGCCTCGATCAGGGAGACGATGTCCTTGGCGAAGGGCACGTTCTCCTCGGCCAGGATGGTCAGCATGTTGATGTGCGGCTTGCTGTTGAACGTCAGGTCCTCCAGCGACGACTGGTAATCGCGGCACGCGTCCTCCCGGGCCTCGCTGCTACCAGCGCTGCTCTCCGGGGCCGACATGCTCCTCCGACCGGGGCCCGCACCAGGACCCGACCCACCGACCGAGAGCCCCCTCCCCGCGATCCCCTTGCCGCCGCCGCCGCCGAGCGATGCCGCCCCCCCGCCGCTGCCGCTGGGCTCCTCTACCGCATCCTCCGGGCTGCGGCTCCCGCTGCTGGTGGTGGCGCCGTCGGTGCTGCTGCTCCTTCGGCCGCCGCCGACTCAAGTCTCAACGCTCACAAAATGGCGGCGGCGGCTACGGCTCGCGAACCTCTTCCTCCAACCGTTGCGTCATGTGAAATTGTTCTGAGGAAAGGGGCCGGCTGATTGGAAAGCCCCTTTTGTTCCCTTACTGCGTCCTGATTGGCTCGCGCCCCGTCTGCTCACTTTGCGATTGGCCCACCCATCACCACAGCAGCCTCTGGTGGGCGACTGCCGCTCCTTCCTGCCTGCTGATTGGTTCCTGCCGTGTGGCTCCGCGCTCGCTCCTGCGCTCCGACTTGCAATTGGTTGCGCTCCCTTACTCCCTTGCCTCTGATTCGCTGGGCCGCTTCATCCCGCCTTCCCGCACTGGCTGGACTGTGATTGGTGCCTCCGCGTAATCCCGCCTTCCTTCGAAGCTCCGAACGGCGATGGCTTCCCCCGCGCAGCTCCCCCCTCCACCCCCAGCGCGGCCTCCCCACCCCACCCGCGCCGCGCCGCGCCCCTATTGGCTCGCCCGCCCGTCGCCATGGCAACGCCGCGGCCTGCGGGGCGCGCCCGCGGCCTGGCGCCGGCCTGCGAGCCGCCGGGCGGGAGCGGCCGCCTCCTCAGCGCCGACCCCCAGGCCGGCGTGACGAGCGACCGCCGTAAGCTGCCCTGGGGCTCGGCCGGAGCCCCGGCGACGCAGCACCAACCTCTTCAGCCTCCTCTTTGGCGCTGGGGCTGCGCCGGCCTCGCGGGATTAACGCGCCGCCGCGGGGGGAGGCCGCGACGCCGGCCTACCCCCTCCTCTGAGGCCCTCCTTCCTACCTAATACAAGTCTGTAGGTCGTGGCCGCGATGAGCAGAGTCAAGGAGGTGTTTCTCGTTGTAATTGCCCTAGGAGGGGAGCGCCAGTACGGTCAAAGCAACAAAACTTGCTCTCCGTTGTGAGATTTGCCCACAGATGATAACAGCCGATTCTTCTCGGAAGTTACCGATTTTGCAAAGCTTTTTTTCTTTTTTTTTTTTTTAAGATACAGCTGTTCCTTCCCCCCCCCCCCCCCCCGCTTTTCTACATGTTACTTATTAACCGTGCAAACCTGTCAGCCTCGGAAAGTAGGCCATGTGTGAATGCTTCATTAAAATACACTTTGCAAAACGCCCCGCTGTGAGAAACTACTTTTTAAAAGATGCCTGTGATAGAACACAGAGATGGCAAAAAGAGCTGGAAATATCTTGGGAAAGGTTTGCCATTTTGTCCGGATAAAAATGTATTTCGGTTTCCAGGTTTATTTTTCTATCCCTTTTCTGAAGAATTTGACCTTCAAAACAGAAGAGAGGAACGGAAACACAACATCTTTTTTTCTGCCTGTTTAAATGCATGTTCACGTTTGTTCCTGTAAACTGAGAAATGCTGTGCTTTGTACATACCACTTCTCTTTTACAGAGTGCCAGCGCGAGATCAGAAAACGAAACTAAACTTTCCGTCTCAAGCAGACTGAAGCTAGGACTATAAAACCAATTTTTTTTCCGTGCAAATGTTAGCCAGCTTTTGAAGAAACACTGCCCATGACAAACATTAATTATACACCAGGAGTCACACCATAATTTAGACTCAGTCGTGTTTGGCAAAAACAGTATATATTGTTCTGCTTCTAGGGGAAAAATGTGGGGGTGAGGACATCTGCCTCCTCCTGGAACTACTATATTTGTAAGTTAGAATGCTAGCTTACACTAATTACAGGAGCAAAACCAATAATACTAGCAAAACTGCCTACATGAGGACATCATGTGGTCCAAGGCCACTCTCCAAACCAGATTTGCTGATTACTAATCAGCAAATCACCAAGCCGGAGAGAAGGCAAGGCAGTTAGCTCTCCTGCACAACAGGCAGAACGCTGCATCCGAGTGTACCCTACGTGCCTGAGCATATCCAGGATTTTAGTATACTACTAGTTTGTATTCACTGGTCTTAATATGAAGCCAGTAAGACGTGAATGAGGGCTACAGGTTGCCAGCAAGAAGTCTGGAGGTTGCCCGTGGGGATGCTCCCGATGGGGGAGCGCTACATGGTTTAAGCAGCTCTTGCAACGGCTCATTGCAAGCGGCACAGAAACGCCTTCTCACTGCCTAGTGAAAAGCTGGTTATTATGTTGTAGCAACGATACGTTCAGATTATGGATATTTGTATGTCTGCAAAAGCATGTTTCATATACATTTTTTTAAACCACCCCTCAAAACCATAGAAGTCACCCCATCAAAAACACAGCTTTACTGAAATCATTAGTTAGAAATGCTTCTAGCGCAACTATGTCCCATCTCTTATCCCAGCTGGCACAGTTGTCAGCTGAAGTCTTTCCTACAGATGCAGCTAAGGTGTTTTGCTGGTCTAAAACTCATTAAAAAGCTTCTAGAATAGACCTAGTTGCAGTAGATTTGACCTGAGAATCACCAGCAACTGATAATTAAAGAAATCTTGCTGGATAGATGTGAGATTATAGTACTACGTGGGAAAATGTGTCTCAGTAAGAAGTCGTTCCAAGAATTTATAGCATTCCAAATCATTTATAGTTGTGGTTGAAAATGTTCATACCTGTGTTTATGCTTGAGCTAAATGTTCTTGGGAAGTTTAATAAAATTCATTTGAACTGCTTTATAGCTAGGCAAGTGAGGAAGCAATGATATCTAGGCACTCAGAAATACTCTTGCTGCTTTTCATTCAGGCAAAGTAAAAAGTAATTAACAAGGTGTTCTTTTTTTACGTGTTTCCGGGAAAGAAAAAGCAGATATTAAAGAAACAAACACCCTGTAGATTTTTAAAGACTGGTATAATTAGATGTAAATTACTTCTCTGTGTATGAGTTGGAGTCCTTTGTTCTCGAGGAGAGATTCACTTAAGGAAGCAGACAGTGTTTCCTTGTGGTTCCTCCCAAAGGGGGAAAAGCTTTACGCTCTTGTCAAGTCTCCAAAGTCGCTCTGCTGTTATCAGCCTCACGCTCCTCAGTAGTTTATTTGTGGAACAGTCTCCAGTAGAAAGTCTGCCAATGTAGCTACAGGAGAAGACCTGGTACACCCTTTTAGAGAGGGGATCCAATTTAAATCAGTACAATACCTACATACTGCTTATATCAAAACAGAAAAAGATGTTTTGCCATTGCAACTACAAGTTTTTGCCAGCAGAGCTATATCGATTGCTGAATTTGGTTATAGTCCTGGTATTGCTAAATCAGGAAACTTTTACATACGAATCAGGCCCCAGTTCTCTGGTGGTCAGATTACTTCTTATTTAGGTTACACAGGTCTCATGAAGCATCCCTCGCTTTTGTTCACATTTAGAATTACCTTTGTGACCTCTGGCCAAAAAAAAAATAACCACAAGCTTTTTATAACTGGATTATCTCCTGTTTAAAGCTAAGCACCTAGGTTACTCTGAATGCAGAGAGTCTGTATTTTCTTCACGTTGTCAAAATGCAGGAAACATTAGAATTACAAACAGTGGAAAGCACAGAAATTCCATTTGTCCCTTCCTCAGCTTTCAGTTTACTTTTCTAGTGAGTGGTGGTGAAAAGGGCTAAACTGCAGGTGCGTGATGAAGGAGTCATCTGTTAACATTTCTGCATTTATGAAATTCTGCACAGTGTAACAATTTAAATTTGGTTTAGGTTGCACATCCCAACTTCTTCAGAAAAATTTAATATATTTAGTAAATGATAATTTGACAGGTAGATAATTAGGAAAATTTTAAGTGTTGACATACTGAAAAATATGTTCAGTATGTCTAGACACAGCTGCTGATAGGTTACTTACTCTGTTGCCCTTCAGAGCTTTGCAAGATAGTCCTGACAGCTTGTAATTTCCTTAACATTTTCACTGTGTGGGTTCATCTTTACCAGAAGGCAGACAGACTGCAAACAGCAATGAACCAAGATCTAAGGCTAGTGATAGATAGGGAAAGACCTGTTGAATCCACATATTCCTGTTTTGCTCAATCTCAACCCATTAAGTAAAATGGCATAAAACCCAGATCTCTGAAACACTCTGGACGATATTATCAAGCCCAGTATTTGGTATGCCTATATAACAACCAAAGCTGTGATGGTAGGCGCTTGCAAACCCCATCTTCCTTTAAACTAATTCTACCTAGCTGGGGTACTAGTAAGAGCTTGACCGCAACAGCTTGCGTTCCTGATGCTAAGGACTTACCAAGCTCCCACGAAGGCTTGCGTACCCTTTAAAAAGCTGGTGTTGTCACAGCTAGCTTGTTATCGGTACCTGAGTTAGCCGAGCTGACACGTCAACAATTCATCTTCTGAAATAGCATTTTCTTGAGTCTTGGGAGAATGAGGGGCTCAACTCAAACTCAGATATATTTTTCTTTGGGACTTCTATGTCATCTTCAGCTACTATTCTGTATTGCCTGAGACTGATTGGATGACATTTTGCCGGGCAAGGTTCTGTGTTGCTACAGAAACTGTCTCCACAGATCCATTCGATCAAACAAGGCCCTAGTGACAAGACTCGTGCTTTCAGCGAGAGCATAAATAATTCACATTTTTCCTGGGCTGCTCTCCTTGCCTTCCCTATAAGCAGGCTAACAGCTCAAAGAAAAACAGCTGTGATTAGATGGAACTCATACCTGAGAGAGTGTAAGGCATGTTTACTAAAATACATTACATTTTCAAAGCCTTTCATTTCAGAGACTTCTTTTTTTTTAAAGGAAGCAACATTAGCAACATTCTCAGTCAATAGTTCTTCAGAAAAATAATGGGAGGGGCTCTTCACTGAACGAAAACCGCTCATATCACATCAGTTCACACTCTACCACTTGTCCCACACTGCAGCAAAGCCATCAAGGAGGCAGCTATTTTTCCAACTGATAAAACACTGTCACAAAACACCGGGGAATTAACGCAGAAAAAAGATCTCCTGGTGTTTCAGATTTTACTGCCTGTTAGTATGCATGGTGAGCAGTGGCCATTGGCACAGATACCACTCCGTAACCATAGAAGTCAACAACTGTCACAGCTCAGTGAAAGTGGCACTTGGGTTTGGATTACGCACTATGCTGGAACCAGGTTTGACACTGCTTGTTAGAACTTGAATTAAGCTGTATAACTCTTAAAAAACCTCCTCCATAGACAAATTTTCAAGAGCTTCCCTCTGTACAAGTTCTGAACCCTTCCTGCTTTGCTTTGACCTTTTCCAGCCTATGCAAACCGTCAGTTCGATCCTCAACGCATATCCGCTCTCGACCAAGCTTCTGTGTTCCTTCTGACCTGGGAGTTCAGCTCTTTCTTCCACAACAGCAGCAACATCATCCACATTTACAATTGTTTTCTATGAAAAGAGGTTAGATGACTGTGGGAGAGAAATCTGCAGCACTGTTTGGGTAACCTGAGTTCTCGTCCGCCTCTAGCAATTCAATCATCTGAGAACCTTGCGAGCAAATTGCATGTTGTGAAACACTACTTAGGTTCTGCTTGTGTTTAACATAGCTGTAGCTGGCCTGGCTCATGCTAACATCATGGACTGACCTTTCCGTTACGTCTCAGTTTGATCTGATAAGAAGCACACTACATCTTATGTAATGTTTATCAAAATGAAAAAATCATTTAGTTTTTTGATGTCCTTTGACTTCTTCAGTGGTCAGTTGCATCTAACGGAGGTGGTGGTTGCCCGGTTGTTTTGCTGAGAGCTGCCACACAGCTAGGCAGGCCCTCCTTCCTCCCCCTGTGACTGGCTGTGGGATAGTCCATATTTTTTGGCAGTTCTCTGCATTGACCAGCTTACTGAAAGTTTACGGTTAGTTTTAGGAGAACATATCTGCCTTTCCTAGGTCCATTTGCGGAAATGTTTTTAGCCTGCCGACTCTGTAAAGTAAACCATACACAGCTTGAAGTGCTCTAGACTTCCGCGTATAGTCTCCACTGAACAGTGACAGCATAGGGCTCCACCACAGGACAAGGACCTCCTCCAGCTGCTGGTGGCAACTCAACTGCCATTGCTGCCACGGAAAACAATTGCAGGGGTATGAGGGTATGAGTGATGATGGAAGGCCCATTGGTCAAAGTATATTAACAGTTTTTGAATTAAACTAGAATAACAAGGAATATCCTAGTATCTGTGATCACAGGTAAAATTGCAAATATCCAGAGTCACAGGGAAAGCCATAACATGAGAGAAAAACAGGACTAGAAGAAACCAGGTGAGGTTTTCCAACCCATCTCTCTGTCCCAGAGAACGGCGTAATATAAACTTGCACAGATGAAGAATCCACAACCTACTTAAAACAGCGCCAGCGTGCTAGTAGGATGTTGGCCTTTTTCTGTAACGGCACAACAGTACAACGTTTTGTTTGTGGTATTTGTGATCCATTATACCTCCCAGATCCTTCTGTGAAAACAGCTGCCTAACCGATTGCTCTTCATCCTGAATCTGTGCAACACATTGTTCAGGCCTACGTGTATGACTTTGCGCTTGTCCCTATTGAGTTTAATTTTTCAAAATGTTGCTCCAGTTGTCAAGAGTGTTTTGAATCTGAATCCCACCCTCCTGCTTATTTGCAAGCCTTCATGGTTATGCACGATCAGCGAATTTCATAGATGTATTTTTTATTGCATCATCCGTATTGTTAGTGGAAACACTGAACAAACGCAGATGTGGAATAGACCCCTGTAGACACGCCTTTCTGTTTTGACAATGAGCAAAAACAGTCCTGTACTGACCCTACGAGAGTTTCAGCGAGTTTGTTTACGAGAATACTACATGAGACAAAAATTTTACTGAAGTGGAGCTATCTGATATCTACTGCTTTTTGCTTATTTATGACTCTTGTTAGCCTAACCTAGAAGGAAATTTGATTGTGATTTCTACCAATAAATCCATGCTAGCTGCTACTACTCTTGTTATTTTCCAAATACTTACAAATAACTTCTTATTATCTGCTCCAAACTGAAGGAAGTGAAGATGACTGGCATTTAATTTCTTAGTTCCAAGGACCAAGTCTGTCCGATCCCGCTTCTCACGGATGGTGTTGAACTTACATGTCTCCTTACATTAACCCACGAGAAATGCTGCAGGTGATGTACATAATGAATTTACTGCCAGCACAATGCCATGCTTGCTGTGAGTAAGCATCTGACTAGCAAAGAAGCATCTAATCTTTCCAATAGCACTTCAAAGTCCTTTGGGAAAAAAAAAACAAAAACCAAAACCCAAAAAAGCAGTGTGAACACAAAGGTCTGAATAGTAAAAGCTTTACTTGTTTATAGAAGTAGACCCAAGACAGACCACTGCGGGTACATCATTCTGCTCTGCCAATGAACCATTGATAAGTATTGCCTGGGTACAGTTATACAGCAGTTTTGTTGCTAATGTAACAACCGAAATTTCAACTACTTTGCTTATGAGAACGTTACGTGAGACCAAAGCCCTGCTGAAGCGGACGTCGTTACTGCTTTCCCCCTCTGCAGGTATTTTCTTACTTATTCATAAAAGGATTCCTTTTGGTTTGATAAAGTTTCTCTCAGATAAATTCATGTTGCCCACTAGTAATATCTTTGTTACCTACTGCAGAAAAAAAAAGATAAAGAAACTGAAATATCTGCAAAGATTTCCAAGAGCTTTTTGAGACTATATATTAAAAGCAAATCTTCGGGGTTTTTTATTGTAACAAAGGAACACTGTCCACCAGAAAGTGTATGGTTTGACGATGAGAAGCAAAGTAGTTTCAATCTATAGATAAGATGGATGTTCTTCTTTCTCTCTGGCTCTTTGGTTAGATTAGAAGGAAGCTCCGCAAAGTGAATTTGGTATTGCTCATAAGAGTATTTTTCTAGGAAGAAACACTGTAATTCTTGGCTAGAAATCCCTTCTCGCTTGCCCCTCTGCCTGGAAATGTCAGTTTTGGGGTCCTGTTTACACTACTAGACCAACCATAGCTCCATAGCGTGGTGAAAAATCTTTGTGGGTGTAGAGTGTTGCAAAAAGTTTCCATCAACTCTCTTGAGAAGAGAAAATCTATTCTAAGGGTGGCATTTTAACTCTTACTTACTTATTGCAGCTCTGTGCCGGCGCTACGCTCATGGGGCTTTGAGAAGGGGCCAAACCAGGCCCCCTCTCCTCCCACACCCGTGCTGGGCGGCTGGCACCGCTATCCAGCTGCCTAAACAGCAGGCCTGGAGCTTTTCCCTCCCTGGTTTTCAATCTGGACAAGAAAACTCACGTTTGGGCCATGAAACACATATTTTTTTCAGAGACCTATATTTGGTCATTAAACAAAATTCGTGCTAGCTCTGTGATGTAAGAGCTTCTAAGAAACCTGTTTCTCCTTATCCCACTCTGGACAGCCCTGCTATATCAAAGAATATAAAAGAATGTAAAGAATCAGAGTGGACCAGACTCTGTAGTCACTACTTAAACCAGAGTAACCATACAGAGGGTGGAGGGACTGCAGCATTATCAGCACAGTATCTCTTGTTCTCCAGGACAGACTCTTTCCCTATTCTTCAAACAGGATTTTCCTGTTACCCTGTGTGGGCTGGAAGGTTTAACTGCAGTCTGACTCTTCCCACTGCTATGATTGTAATTGACTCCCAGGAATCTTTACGGATATTGAGTAAGGAGGCATAAACCTGCCAGGTGGAATAGGATCCGTGTTTCTGCAAAACCAATATTCCTAGGGAAGAACTTTTGTCACCACAAAAGTGATAAAACTAGCAACCCTTTACATTAAAGAACGGTTTTTGACTTAAGCCTACTTTGTACCTTGTAAGAGGATTAAAAGAATTAAAGAGGAACCAAGTGACCTGTTTAGTCGTTTTAATATTAAGCTTATGACACATAGCTTTGTCTTATATAGGGCTAGAACAAGCAGAAGGACACGGTTACACACCTTTTGTGCTGCTCTTGAGGACTTCCATGCCGGAGTACCCCGTCTACATCCAGCTTCAGAGGAGCTCCAAAGCATCGCAGCTGCATTCGCGTGCCAAGGGGTTCTTGGAAAAAGCATCCTATTTTGGTGACAGTGGAGTAATCATCTCCGTATATGAGGAGCAGAGTCACCCTGCTTGTGCTGCAAAGTTTTGGGGGGGTGCAAGGTGGCCAGGGGGCAGGAGGGACAGGGTTTTCTCGGGGGCTGCAAGGCTGAATGATAACGCCACAGGGACTTCTTCAGATTTAGGTGGCACCTAAAGCTCTTGCTGTCCCAGTAATGCTGAACTGAAGTGTAACCTTTTCCAGGATTCCACAGATAGGAAAGAAAAACGATTTACTCGCTGACCTAAGCAGGAGTGGTTAAAGGAGTACTCACAATGTTCTCCAAGACTATCATAAAACTCCCGGGCTAGTTCCCAAGTATTTTGACAGTCCACTTGAGCAAATTGCTAGCAGGGAAAAGAACTCCAGCTATAGTTTATCTACATGCTAAAGAAGGAAAGGAACATACAGGTGCTTAATATCCTTTCCTGTTTGCAGCAATGCCCTGTGTCGGTCCAAAAAGTACTTTCAGTAAATGTTACTCAACTTGTAAAGTAATTACCACGGGCAAAGAATCCATAATGAATTAACAAGCTGCTCTCTTTACATTGGGAGCAGCTGGTAAATTTGGATATGCTATGATGAGAACCATAGTTTGGATATGTTCCAAGAGAGATAGGAACCTGGATAGGTTACAAGCCTGGCCGTGATCAGTTCTTGCTGAAAGTACAATTTATATGGGACAATACGGTGTTTGGGTACTTTGGCATTACTTTTAGTTTATTTAGACAAACAAACAGAATATACTTCTGTGTCAAATTAACCACTTCAGTGCTGTCAAAGGTGCCAGAATCCATCCCCAAAATAAAATGTACCCTAGATATTCCATATATATATTTTGTGTGTGTGTGTGTGTGTGTGTGTGTATTTATACATACATTGCTACTGAAAACATCTGTAGAATGCTGGTGTTTTAAAAGCTGCTGCTGTGCTGCTGGACTGCAGTGGAATTTAACAGTAAACAGGAACATTAGTTCCTCCTCAAATAAAATCTTTTTAGATCATTTGTGACTATTTTTTCTTCTTTTTGCATAAATTCCTTCTTCTCCTTTTACCCTTTCTGTTTCCCCTAACTGCTTTTGTCACAGGAATAAGGAAGTACCCATGCAGTTATTTGTCTCGTCATGCTATGTGGAACACTGCACAAATTACACACTACCAC
The DNA here is from genome assembly GCF_040807025.1 of Struthio camelus. Lineage (NCBI taxonomy): Eukaryota > Metazoa > Chordata > Aves > Struthioniformes > Struthionidae > Struthio > Struthio camelus. Next base: position 216,296,801 of record NC_090942.1, on the reverse strand, counting down.
ATTAATAGGTATACGGGAGCAAATAGATGCTTTGTTCAAGCCCTGCATCTGTAATAAAGGGCCCCATGCGATGCACTTTGCAAAGACAAAAGCCTTTGAAAGGGCAAAAATCAGACTGATGAATATAGCCCAATAATACTACTGAGCTCTGCTGAAATGCTTTATGAGTCTGTTTCTCCTTGGCCTTTCCCGTATATCGCTCTTTACCTCTGTACCCAGCGTGTGGAAGCGCGAATGATCATGACTGCAACCTGACGCTTACAGGCCAAAGTTCAGCAATGTGTTTAAATTCAAATCGCTATGTTTTGCAATTTACTCTTGCTTTATAAATGTGCAAATCAAAACAAAAAGCGCAAGGAGTGGAACGCCGCTATCAGCAAGTAACTAAGGGATTCATGCTATAATCCCTGTAAAACAGCTAAAGGCAAGCCAAGTCATTTTGGAGGTAATGGCATATGTAATGCTATTAGCACTAGGGTAGAAGTCAGCAGAGCTTTGAGGTACCTCTCGTTTTTCTTTACAACAAATGCCTCAAAACACAAAGCGCTTAACTCAAGAAAGTGGATTTTAGTAGAACATAAATGAGTACAATTTTTCTTAATAGAAAACATTTGAAGCGAGGTGAAACAAGAAATTTGCAAATGACTCTTCCCCTCTGTCTCTATCCTTTTAGGCCTGGTCCTTTCTTTGAGACCTGCTCTCACCTGAGCAACTCTTCGCTACTTTCCTGGGTAACAACTCCGCACAGCCCAGCTTTCCCTTTCTGTTACCTTCCAGGCCTGGTGTGTCGCTGCTCCCTGCTTTTCTCAGAAAACCTCCTTGTTTCTACTCTTAAAGCAGGCCCCTCGATGAGGCCTCTCGCTGTCCCACGCTACACTTGAGATGTTTCAACCAAACCCATCGTGCTTACTTGCTCCACAGGAAGGCTTGTTGTCCCCCCTCCCAAGGTCCTCCACAGGTGGCTGCAGCATCCAAGAGAAGACAGCGAGGCACGCTTTCTCCCAGCTGCCAAACCACAGCCCCTTAAAGGAGCATGATATATAGGAAAAATGAACAAAACAGGTCCCATCCCTCCAGGCTGAAAAAGTCAGTCGAACGGCTGTGGCTGTTTTGCCCTGCAGAAGTCAGCTGCTCTAGGTAGTCACCTACTTTGCCTTGTTTCAAACTCTGTATCCAGAAAGGTGTTCATTATAGGTACCTTTGGCATTTCTACACCTTCTGTTGATTTATGCAGATAAACAAAGGCATGCAAGCAAATCCATGGCACATATGCGTATTTCTAATTGACAAACAGCTCCATTCTCAATATTGCAAGACAGCTAACTGTTACCTTTGCCCATACTGTTGGTGATGGTACAGTCTGGGTAGCGTAAGGGATGTAGGGAATCATTTGGAGACAGGCGCAAGACGAGGCTTGTGATTTCACACCAGAGCTTATGTATGCCTTCAGAGTTTGTGACCCAGGTCGCAACCTGATGAAGTAAACAGGTTCTGTATCCCGCGTATGGATTGCATAAAAACAGTGAGTGCCGAAACGTAAATCTCACAAAGTATGCTACTTACCCAATCCACTTACAATTTCACCAGACTAATTGAGAAACAAAGCAATATGCTACATTACATGAAGTTTAGGCTGTGATTTCAGGTAGGTCAATAAATTAGTGATTCAAGTTATCCAGTCATCAAACTAATACACCAGATAAACTAATGAAAGGCAGAATCATTTTCTTTTATCTTACAATTTAATGAAGACCTGATTTTCTTTTAACCAGAAAAACCCAGCTAATATTTAGCTAGCAGAGTCTATTGACATTGTTAACATGTCACTGGGGGACCGGCATAAGTGGCTGTACGATATTAAGTGTATGTTTTGGTCTTAGGCCACTTAAGTGATCCAAGTAGACAATAACTGTCTCAATGAAATTAGTTCAATTAGCTCAATGAAATACAATTATACAAATGCTTGTGCAGCTCCCTTAAATCTCACTGTTAATGCACGTTATCAATTTGTTACTCTTCTTTTTCCCTTATTTTATGCAATAACATAGACTCTTCTCAGAGATTTAACATGCAAATGATGACTGAATCCTCTCTAAAAGCAGCTTTCAAATAGCACTGGCTTTTTCACTGAGAAGAGCGTACCAGTGACAGAGGGCTTTCAATTTTTAGCAACTATAAAAGACACAGTTCACCCTCCTTCTCTCTGATTGTGGCTTGATGACACAATAAATCCCACATTAGAGTCCCAAGATTCAGACGAGATATGCCACAACCCACTACACAGAGTGCACATCCAACTTTAACTCATGCTGCCCGTTAATATTTCTTCAAAAATTTTGCTGGTTTAATTTTGTACTGGCATGCTTAATGCGATTACAGCTACCGTCTCTCTGTGCCATTGTCACTTTATGTCAGATCAGATATCACCTGTCCTCTACCAGCTATTATAAAGCTAGTATAAAGTCCATGCCACAGATTCTGAGTAATTCAACAGAAATGCAGTCATGTGCCCCCATCTAACTGGAACTAAACCTCTGTGCTTGGCGAACCAGTAGTGCACAGATCAAGTAAAAATAATAAAGGAAACATATTCTCACACATACGCTGCACACACACTAAAAATAAGAGACATGCTTTCACTAGAACAAAGCCGAAAACAAGGAATTCAAAGAGCTGTTTAATTTCTAAGGATCTCTCTCCCTAAGTCACTTTGGGGCATGGCCCATTTAGGGGTGCTTTCACAAGCGTGATACGCAAGGCGTGCAAGGGTCTTGGTAGAGAAACTTATCTCAGTTTTCTGCTTGAGATTGCAAATGCAAGAGGTACATCAGCATCCGTTGTGTTTTATAAAAACAATTAAAATTTATTCAGCACAGTAACTCCTTAACATCTATTCTTCATTTGTCAATCACTGTTGTGTTCTCAGCAGTTTTAAACCATGCCAGATCTCTACTGTGAAGGAACGGGGGAATTGATGAGCGTGCATAGCTCAACTTGTTAGCTTTTGACCTAGAACGACAGTTTTTTTAATGGCTGTTTTAGATTTTATAAAAGCACATTCCACTCATAACTGAGCAAAGTTTTTTGTCCCAGTCAGCAGGGGGCTTTTAAAAAGTCTTCCAAGTCCTTCTCTCTGTGCTTGAGTGAATATTCAGGCTTGGGAGGGCATAGTGAATTATTAATTTTGGTCATAGTGTTCCGGGGAAGAGTGAAGAGAGAAGGAGAGAACTTGCCTGCCACCTTCACCACTGCTTTAAGTCAGATCTTGGACTCCTGGGCACTTGTGTTTAGCTACGTTTCCAAAAGATACGACTGCCCTATGTGCTGCTTAGCACCTCCGCTGCTTTAAGATGGATGTTTGAGTATAAAAAATGGTATTTTCCATACATTCAGGCTTTACACCAGTGATTTCCCTTCTCTTGGAAAACTGACATCCCTGGGGCCAGTCACCCATGACCAGTCAGCAGAAGGGTAGGTAATGAGTGACATTTTAGTGTGCTTTTGTACCAACGCGTGCTTCCTTCCTTTGGCTTAGAATCTGCAGCATGTGTGTGAACTCAGCAGAAGAACAACCTCCATAATAACTGCAAAGACTTCTAATTATTACAGCCTTGGCTGGTTTTAAAACCTTGCCTTAGTTCAGCTAAAAAGAATGACTAGAGTTTAAGTAGCATGTGTATAGATATTATTACTATAGTAAATCTCTTTTCTTTGGCTCCTCACAACAAGAAACATCGTGGCGTCACTGCAAGACAGAGACAAGACATCTGCAGGAAAGAGTGGAACTCGTTTTGCTGATAAGAAATTGCTTTTTGAAACAGAAGTAGCCCCTCCTCCCCGCACACATTCTCTGTGGTCATGTCTCAATTTCCCTGTTGCTAAAGTCCATCCTGTCAATTCCTTTCTTGTTGACTTTGGCAGCAAGTTCCTCCAAATCAAGTAAGCGGCGACAAATTCCTGCTCTAAAAAAGTAAGATCCCTCTGGGAAAGTTGAGCATAGCCATTGAAATGTTCCACGAGAAAAAACAGCATGTCACATCCATAGTTTCCTTGTCAAAGATTTTGAAAACTTCCACAACTTGACAAAGTAAATGTAAATTGTCAGTACGCAAAGGCAATGTAATTCAAACCTGGGGAATTGTCTCTTTTTCCCCACTGATGCCACTTTTCTCGTTCCTTTTTCTTTTCTCTTTCTCTGTGAGATAATGTCCAAAAAAGACTTGGTTCTAGGAAGGCACAATGGCTATACAAATAGCATATAGATTATTCATGAGGTCATACATTATCAGCTTCAAACAGCCCAGGCATAAGGGCTAAGACCACTGAGTGAATTATGACCCTGTCCAACACAGGAACAGGAAGATCTCACTGGCACAGAGCAATAGCATAGTTCTGCGGTCTCCAGCTATTTATCAGCACACCCATCAGGCTGCATAACCACTGTAAATGCAGCTCGTAGCCAGACACTGTATTTCCAGAGCTGAAATAAAATAAACGAAGCCATTCTGAGTAAGAAATGAGAGCATTCAACCGGCTTTATTTTAACCCACGCTATATTTCCAACTGTGCAAGCCTGCATAAAGAATTTACGTCTTGTTTTCAGAAACTCTCTCCATCTCAGCCTTTGAAGGGTCAGATGCCTTACTGTTGAGATTTCAGTAGGATTAGGAGCTCAATCCAAAAGGCAGTGAAACATGATCCGGTGGAGCATTGCAATATCTATCTTCCAGCTGAACCCAGACCTTCCTCTTGGGCACCTGGGCTCAGTACCCTACAGGAGGAGAGTGAGGTGCCTTGGCACACGACACAAAACAATCCTTCTTCTGAGCAAGAAACCACTTCAAGTCAGGTAATTGGGAAAGTGCCTACAACTTGCTCGAAAAGCTGAGGATGGGAGTGTTTGCAGCCATGACACACTTCAGAGGCATAGAGTTGGGGCATACAAACAAGTCCCTGCACGTCCTACAAAATCCAGAAAAGTCTGCATAGATGGCAGAAAAAAAATCTTTATAGGGACTGTAATGTGTGAAGCAGATTTTCATAGGCAAATAGACTTTTGCGTGGCAAGATTTTGTTACTACACAATAATGAAACTCACTTCAGTTTAGTTGGTGGAACCAAAACCACGTTAGGAACTGAACTAGATTCTAAGAGAAGGTCACCAACGAATGTAATTTCATAGATTTGAATGAATTTGGTCCTAGTATCAACAGAGCTGCAATACAGTTTTAGGGCATACTTTCCTTATAGTTTGGCCCTGTTTAACAGAGCAAAAGAACATTCTTATCAAGCTGAGGCTAGAACATGACCTTCTTGCAATTAATCTAGCTGTATAGCTTGGACTGTCATCATACCAAAAAAACAAAAGCAAACCAGAATTTTCCTCCTCCATGAAACGGGTAAAGGCTAAAACATTGACATAATTCAAGTTCACTTTAGGAAATCAAAGATTAGAGCTTGCAGTGAATGCGAGTAATTTATCAAAAAAAAAAAAAAAAACCATTAATCAATCAAAAAAATCAAAAAGTCATTAACTTAGGCCAAACTACACACAGCTCTATTTTAGCATTTTTTCTTACAAGTCAAATCAACAGTGGTGTGAGTCATAAAACTTTTCCCCAGAAAAAGGCAGTAATTCACCCAAAAGTAATAAAATTCAGTCTAGTTCCAGGAAAAAAAAAAATGTTGTCCCGTTTCATCAATCCAAATCTTAAGGGACAGACACCGAATGAGAAAGAGCCTGTACAGGGAAGGCTAAAGGGTTAGAGATGACTCAATATTACACTGCAGCATTGCAAACAGGAAGAGGCTATTTTATAAATCATAGGTCATTTCCATAACCTGAAAGCCGATATGTATACTAACAGGTTATTACAGCAAGGAATCACACACAGGACTTTCCATATTATTAACCCTGAACAGAGCTCAAGTATTGAGCACACTTAAACTCCTCCTGATCCTTCTGTACAGTCTTGTGTGGACTGGAAAACTGTTTTGGAAGAGCCACAGCATATGCTCGTGTCATGAATACACCCCTCTATCTGCTATAACCTCGTCTTATCCTCCTGACCCCGTTTCTCTAATCCTTTAATCATTGTGGTGTTCCTCTGTGTTCTAATATATCAAACACCCTTCTCGTCCTGTGGACATAGTTTTGGAAGCTGGTTCAAAAGGCTTGATCCCTGCAGAAGAAGCGGATGCAAATCCTGCTCTGGTGTGTTTGGTATTCCCTGTGCTTTGTAGGAGAGAGAGACAGAGATTATCTACTGTTGATAGCCATTGTGGAAGATGCCTTGTAAATCTTCAAGCTTTTGCTTGAGCTGGTCACTAGGTTACTCTCTTTTCTGCAAACTGATAGGAATGTTATCTACATCAGTAGATGCTAAGGTCTCATCTGTGCTGTATTTGTGAGATGCTTCCAAAGTGAGAACTGCTGATATCCAGCTTTTTAAATTTAAAGCACTTTATACAGGAATTCAGTTTCGAAAATATAGGCCTTGCCTTTTAAGTAAGTGAAATTACTTCAGAGATTTTCTGACTCACCTCATCTGCTATCTACAGCTGACTACAACCCGATTTGAACTTGAGCCCTTCACTCCAGCTGACTGATAAATCAACCGAAATTAAGGACAGGCATCTCTGAACCTTTGTTCAAAACCTTTAAAAACATCTAAATATTATGTAGGAAAGTCCTCAACAGAACATTAACACAGAATATGAATCACTAAATATTAGAACATGATCAATTTTCCATCATTACTCACTATTACCTTTTACTACGTATTGCTTCCTAACAGATCTTCAGTCAACAACAGCCTGAACCGCTTATACATGTGCAATTACTCCCATATGGAATTCCACTGATTTCAGAAAAGTTAATGACTCCCTAGTAATTACATGAGTAACTAGCATACTTTATGCCACTGGATATGAAATCAGATCACGTAAAATCTGATAAGTACCTCTGGGCCTTTAAAAATGAGGCAGGGTATTACCCAACATCAGTAACACTAGCGTATAGGCACAATGGGCGAGATTTATCTAAGGTAGGTGTGTAGGTTAGAAGTATAATTTTGAGCTAGTTTGGCCTCTGCTTCCTCCATAGTCAACAGAAAGGAACAAGCATCTCAAGAGACAGATTAGTCTCCCTGTAACACAAGCATGAGAACTGAGCTCATTCCGGCATAATAGTTACTCACATAATTAGCTGTTGAAAATAGTGGGACTCCACATGAGAATAATTATACATGCACAAATAATGTTTAGGAGCAGGCTCCTGTATGTATATGTATACTGTTTGGCTATTCTTAGCTGGAAGAACCACAGAAACATAAAGCAAAGTGGGGGGGGGGGGAAAAAAAAAGCTCAGATAAATACTGTGTCATATATTTACAATTACTAAATAAAGCTAACTGGAGGATTAGGTAAAAGAGGAAGCACTAGGCCTATTACACTCACTCAGACTATAAAGTAAACTACATTAAAGCCATGTTGAAACACTCCTGCAGCCACCCTCTGCTGGAAGAGGCCCACAAGTACAACAGAAGAGCAGCATCAATTGGAGCAGCCTCCCCAATTTCAAAGCTAGCACAGCTCAATACTTCCTAAATGCATGTGGAAGCACCACGTGGGATTTGGATACACTGAAGAATTGAACCAGAGATGTGAAGTGAGTGGGGGAGAGCCCAGGCAATGGAGGCATCTCACTGCCTGTTGGCATTACGGGGCATTGCACGTGCTCTGGGATAACCCTGCCATTCCCTCATCCACACTGCAGCTGCATCCGGCCCTCCCTGGCACCATCAGGTTTAATTACACTTACGGCCACATCCCCAGGAGATTCTGTGATGTGCGAGAAGATATTAAGAGGAGAATTTATGACTGTGATAACGTGATCCATGTTCTTTCTCTCTGTTGCTCTGCAAACAAAACAGGCTGGCTAGTAAATCATAATCTATGCCTGAATATTGACTCCATAAGCAAGCGCATACATTCATTTTATTAAAAAAAACCCCAAAGTCTTATGTTTCCATCTTGAAAAAAAAAATCAAGGCTCCATCTTCAGAATTTAACTGTTTTTTAAAAGACATAACACAAAACCACTTCATGCCTTCGATGCAGAAAAGCAAATGCATTATTTTCAGTGATGCCACAGACTATGTATGAAAATGGATATCTGAGTAGTTAAAACTGTGATATTACAAGAAGGTTGAAGTTACATTTCATCTGTAAGGAAAAAGACTCCTTGTAAGATAACCCTTATTAAAGTAGGAGTGGTAGTCTTGTAGACTTAGTAGTGTATTAAAATGGTGACACCCTATAGATGTATTGCTAATTATTTGAACGTCCTCTTTAAAGTGCTGTCAACTGGTTTTCCAGAGGATAATTTTTAGGCAGAACGCTTTAAGCCAAACATACCAGAAGGAGGGCTGCGTTTGCTCAGCCTGCTGAAAAGTGAGTTTTTTCACTGCTGCATTTCAGCGTTAGTGACTGGTTGATTGCCAGCAATGTTGGGGTCCTGTGTCTTCACTTAACATTTGCAAAATGACATTTTTGTCTTATCAGGTGGCTGAAAATGTAAGTCTCTGCCATCCTAGGGCTACAAAGCAGGAGTGCCTAAGTCAAAATTTTGATACCACGGATTTTAGTGCCACACTCCTAGACAACAGAAAGATCAGCCATCCAAAAGTTAAAGTTGAAATAATTACACACATTATGAATCAAAGAAACCCCACCCAGTGCCTGTTCATCAAAGGCTGCCCCAGCAGAGCTTGGAAAAAGGAGTATCTAAATCTCAGTAAACTGCCACTGATGACCAAGTGTGAAACTAGCTTTGAAATATATGGCCAATTACAATTCTCACAGTCTATGCAGGGAAAAGCAGCCAAGTGAACACTGGGCAAGAATCACTGTCTCCTGGAAAACAGCAAGGGAATGATTCCAAGTGACTGGGCACTACAGAAGAGACAAAGTATTCGGAGGGGATGCATTTTGCCTCTGGACACTAGAGCGATTGCTCTGCTTTGTATTTGTTTCTTTAAATGAGGTATTTGAAACAAATGGCTGAAGAGGTCTATTTAACCCCAGGTAAATAAGCTCCTGTCCTTATTCCAGGTATGATCAGTTTAAGAAACAGAAGGTGCTACTTTACATTTTTTTAAGTGAAGAGGTTAAAAATACAAAATGGCATATGGAAAGCACCTTTCACCTGCCTCTTCAGTGTTATCAGAACTATTTTTTTTAAGAGATGTAATGAGAACCAGAAGAAAGATTTTTGTCCCCAGAGATAAAAGATGCCAAAGTAGAATAAAACTGTTGATGTAAACAACACAGCAGCCAGAGATTCACAGATGTCATCCAGACCAAACACGGTCCTGAGAGGTGTAAACAATTTGCCCACTAAATGTGACCAAACAGAATCCAAATCCTCTGAAGTCTGAGCTCAGTAACTCTTGTGATTTTTGACCTAATTTTAGCATTTGTTATTCAAATATTCCTCATTTGTCTCATGTGGATACATGCAGCTGTAACATAAACCATGAAAGAGAAATGCCTAGTAAGAAATACCATTTATATACCTTTGCATAAAATGATCATAGCACGCATGTAGAAAATGGAGAAATGAAACTGGCTGTTACTTGCATAGAACACACAGGGCTTCTCAAGGGCTTATTTAGCTGAAACATCTACTAGGTCAAACCTGTTTTTTCCTTCAATATCTGACCTGCAGGACCCTCCAAAAAAGCGCAGAGCCACCTTTGTGTTATGAGCTCATCAGAGTCTCCTTATTTAACAAGAGAATTTCAAAACCCTACACTTGCATGATTACCACTGTAGGGCTACAGAAGAATATTTGGTCACACTGCCTCTCAAGAGAAGAGGACATTAGGCGCTTGGTCAAATTTAGCAAAGGTCACACACAAGGCTTCTTGGACACGTTTCCTCTGTTATGGACTACTTAAGGCACAGCAGCTTTCTCTAGTCAGCTATGAGAAAGCTTCATCCGATGGCACACCAAGACACATCAGTGCCCGCCGTCTCAAAAGGCTAACTGCTTGTGCTAAAGCTATCTTTTTTTTTAAAGCTATATCTATTGGAGCAGTTATTCCCAAATTGGAAGGACATGAGCTTCTGGAAGGGAGACACAGAAGGCATGGGGACAGAAGTGCCCACGCCTGCCCAAGGAGAGAAGACGGCAGCTCATGAGACCACTGTCCCCACACCTTCCCCACTGTATAGAGCAGAGCCAGTGGGACACGGTACAGCTGTCCCATGACCCAGTGCAGGGGAGAACAGAGGCTGAGGCTGCCCATTCACTAGGGTGATCAGAACCACCTGCTCTCGCTCTGAAGCTGGGCAGGACATCCCAAGAGAAAGGAAGGAAAGGAGGTCTCCTTCCTACAAGCTTTCTTTTTAAGTTTCCTAAAACAATGGAGTGCAATAGGTGGAACCCCGCAGCCACCAGTGCCACCAGCTCCACACAACTAAACACACACAAAATTATCCTAGGGCTTCTCACACACATCAGGGCATAAGCTACAGATTGAGCACTGGGCATATGTACCACGCAGAAGAGACAGGGAACCAACCTATCACAGAAAAGGAGAGGAACAGTTTTTAAAAGTTCGGAAAACCTGCATGCTGTCACAAAGCCTACCTTAACACTTACTCATTATCAAGAAACAAAAGGGTGACAAAACCAAACCCCATTCACGGCTGATGGACACGAGCCAAATAACGTTGTGCATTCACAGCTGTGTCACTACCTGACTGCCCAGCAGCAAATTCAGGCAAGACTGGGTTAGCTGTCCCATTGCGCCTCAGAGAGGTGCAGAATAACTGTGCTTATGCATAAGCTGCAGGATGCAGAAAATTCAGCTGCATGGTTGCTTGAGGAGGAGTGACAATCTGGCAAATTGATCACAAAATCATAGGCAGATCCACCCATACCAGAGAGTATGACTGACTATTACAGGAAGGCAAGCATATTCCAAACCAAGGCTCTCTGTGTCATGCTGCGTACCTAAATTTACCTGGAGAACTGAACTAACGCAAGATTGGGATAATCTGGATAGTGTAAAACCTACGTAAAGGGGGCTGTAACATCACTCAGAATGAATGCCAGCAATGCTATCCATTCTGGAGAGCAATAATACTTAACATCTTTAGTGCTAAAGGAAACTTGTGAGAGACCCAACACATGCCAGCTTGCATGGCCAAGCACATCACATGCTGCTGTATTCCTAGCAACGTTAACCCACTTCTTCATAGATGAGAGTTGGAAAGACAAGCATGATTAGAAGTTTTAACAGAAACAAAATGATCCGGGCATAAACTGTATTTGTCTGGGACCAGATTGCCACTTTCAGTCTGTTCTCAAGAGGGAAGAGGTACCCCGTCCCACATTTCCGAGGGCAACAAACCAAGCTTCTCAAGGCTCCCTTGATTCCTTCCGTCCCCAGTGTAGAGTAGCCAAATTCATTCATTTTCACTGAGCTGGAGTAGCTACTAAAAGCAGCTCCCTTCTCCTGCTTCATTTACTTGTTTCCATGAGGTAGTATTGGGACAGTAGTTGCTCTGGTCACAATTTACCCTGGTGTCGAAGGAAGTTCTCATGGGCGCGGATTTACAGGAGGGTTAGCCAACCTCATTAATATGAGCTACTAAAGCATGCACTGTCCTTTATCCCACGTGAGATGCACCCACTTGACTGCACAACATCCTCCCTCCAATTCACCTGAGGATTGCATCTGCCTCTACTTCTGCTCCTTGTTTTCCAGGAAGGTTAACAGCAGCAATAATCAAATTCTTAGGGGACACAATTACTACTTCATCTGACATTTGCTAAAACACAGCAATTACAGTGAAAACACTGTACTCCCCACTCTGGAGAGGCAGTAAATCATACCTGCATTATGAGAAAGTTCATAGTAGCGAAGCTGACTTCAGCCCTGTCAGGAAAAGTCCAAAAATGCTGACACGGAAAAAGTTGAGATTAGGCCCTTCATCCACCATTTGTGATATAACTTAGCATCTAATTCTCTTCTCGCAGATCTGCTCTTCCATTAAAACATAAAAGGTACACTTGGCCCGCTGTGCGGGGGCAACATATAATTCCCTAACTGTAGCAAATTGGTACTCTTTTTAACAGTCCTAAAAGACAAACTTGGGAAAAACACCTCCACATCTTACTCTAGCTCGTCTCCCTTGGTGATTTGTCCGAACTATGTCTAGCAGCCATCAATGCTACTTACAGACATCAGGCTTTCTAACGCTGCAATTGCATGGTCAGAGAGCGACACAGAGTGAAACAATTGGCTGGGTGTCAGATACCTACAAAGCAAAAAAACATGCTTAATATGCATGCACACAAGGGACATGCTGCTGCTGCTCCTCCCCAGCAGAGAAGCATCCTTAGATGCGGTTTAATGAAAGAGAGGCCGCAGCAACAAAGCCTAAGGACTGCCTGACTTCAGCTACATGCTGGCAGCCTGTTTTTACTGCCATCTTACAAATGCTCTAAATCTGGCCTGATCCAGGTTTTCAAAATGCACACAAACACAAACCTCCTCTGCTTCCACCCCGGGCTAAAGAAAAATACACAGGACAGAGGGGGTATGTAACAGCCTCATTAGCTGATAGCTCGCTATACAGCTCCAGCTAGCTGCATCGGCATGCGAGGGAACTGTGTGCCACAGCACAGGAGTACAAGTGGCAGAAGGTAGCAAAGGACTGCTTAAACTAGCAATGCCACCAAAGCATCCACACTTTGAAACTACGTTTCCCCTGCAGCTCAAGGCAGAGCACTCAGGAAATGCTTCTCCTGAGAACGCATGCCAGAAAGATTATGCTGGATACAAAACTCCACTATGGATGAAACCAAAACCTGAGAACAGGGCTGTGCTATGAGCAAGGCAGTTTAGAGAGTCAACTTAACACATCCATGCTGGTTTTAAGAATCTGCCCTGTATTGGAACACGCCAGACCTGTCAGTCATTGAAAGCCTACCCTTTGCACCTTAAGAGCCCCAAGTCTTGTTATGCAGAAAAGGAAGATTCCGATGATTCTGGGTCACACAGTAGGTGAAAAGAGCAAGCCTACTCTGCCCCCCTCCTTTTTTTTTTTTTTTTTCCTCAAAAGACTTTGCAAGAACAGTGTAACACTGTCTTTTCCCTCAGATAGCATAATAGGAAACCAGGGATTTTTAAAGAGTAGTCACTGAACTCATCGTAAGGAAACAGGCTTACATAAACCTGACCTACGTGGACTGAAGCCAAGACATAAAGGTTAGCTTCTTAGTAGCACTCCACTAAACTACATCCTTAGGACACTGCATGTAAATTACTTGACAGAATGGGGAATATGAAGCCACGTGAGTGGAAACTTGGCCAGGCACCTGAAATGCTTACTCTTGTTCCCAGAGATTATTTGCAGAGAAATGGCAAAACCAAACAAAAATCATCAGCTACGTGAAGAAACTGAAAAGGCCCAACAGCAGAGACAGACAGACTGCAGAAAGACTAAATGTTTGGGAAAACACCAAAGTCTACGGCAACCAGGGAATTCTGGCATAGAAAAGACTATCAAACAATGCTCTACCTGGAGTTCTGCATGTCTTCCACAGTGCCGTGTTTACTTACCCTAAGTGAAACGGCTGCTGCCAAGGAATGCTCTGTGTGCTCTTTATGTACTCACACTGCAAAGGCTTGTATTTTAAGCTGAACCATATAGAAAGCGAGATATAATTTTTTGTCACTGCATTTGAATCACCAGAGGTGAGCACGGTAGTACGGACAGTCAGGCAGCCCACCCTGTCGATGTAGTTGCAAGACTTCCTTAGCAATATATAATAACAGCGCATAACTTGATGGAAAATAATAACGGTAACACTGCTCTTTCACCTTTGGTTATGGCTTTCACTCCACCCCCTGCTCTCTCCTCCCACTTTAGTAACAGGGATGAGGAACAGCACTGGAAAATTGCAATAACTGTCTCATTATCTTAATCACAACATTGTTTTCTAGAATTTTCTCTTTCTAAAATATGTACGTTTAGTGGGCTTTTAATTTCAACAGTTTACTGTGACTGTCAAAAATTTGTTTTTGAAGTGTAAGAGCTGGTCCATGCTCGAGAACTTGCCAGATCGTGGATTACTTGCCTCTCTGGCACGCACACACAGACTGCCTTGCCAGTGAAATAACGTCAGTAACCAGCTCAGGTTTACTTACATACAAACAAAAATAGACCTTCCCAAGATTAGTGGCAATGGAGAGGGGTCCACACCCCGTGTAGCCTCAGCATGATACCCTACTTAACTCTGTGCAATCCGTTTAAGTTTTGTGCTGAAGTGTGCACTGCACACACAAAGCACGTTTGAAGCCCCACAGCCCCAGCACCGATCTTTCTTGTCCCACATTAACTGCTGATATATTTGTGCATACTAAAGCTAGAATGCCAAAAAACACAGGATTTACACTTGCCACTGGACCCCGAGTCACAGTTGTGCGCCATACTCTGCGGCACTCCACGGGCGGGGAAGACTCATCTTCAGCACAGTGCTCCACAGCAAGCCTGAGAGAGCTCAGCAGGAGTTAGGTAGACCAAGCCACCTATTTTAATCAGGCAATATTCTCAGGCAATTTGACCAAGTCTGGTGCTGTTCAGGTGGTTCTGAACTGTACAGATGCACATATACTCTCAACAGAACTGGGAGACTGCTTTGGCTGTGACCCTACAATTTTCAATGGTCATTTTAGGCCACCCTACCTGAAGGGATATATCCATACCTAGCAAGGAGCAGCAACACAACACACACTATTTTGGAAGCTGCAGAAGCGTCAGTGAGTTTTGTGACGTGCCAGTGTGCCTTCCCCAAGAGCAAGTTTCACATCTGCAGTCTCTTGCACTTGGACAGTCAGTTTTTCCCCAGGTCCATCACATTGCCTATGTGGATCCCCCTCCCCAGTGCCTAGGATAAAAATTATTACCTATTTCAGTATTACAGTTAGGTCTCATTTAAAGTCAAAAGGAGTTAAAAGTTCTGGAAGAACCTGAGTTTTTATCTCTGATAAAATCAGCCGTTCTTTCAGAAACCAGTTCCTATGAGGTCAGGGACTTGCAGTAGCCTGCACATACTTTCCTGCTGCATAACTGCTATTGAACTGCTGCCATATTTCAATTAGAGAACACGTCCGTGCTACTTAGAAAGGTTCTTGACTGCTGTTAAAGCATTGCTCTTGTGCTGAAAAAGAGAGAGACAGAAAACACAACTGTTAATACCTTAATCAGTTACTAGAATTGCCTTCAGAGAAACTTTACACACGTTTTCAGCTACCCAGGAATCCTACATTCTAGAAATTGGTTTAAACATGTGCCTCACCACAATTCCACAAAGTCAACGAACACTTAACAAGGAAGACAAAACCCTTTCGCTCTTACCTGTATTTTTCTGAACTCTCTCCCCTTAAGAACAAAGTAGCAGCATTTAAAAACAGATCCTTTTCTCCATCTCGTTATCATTAAGAAACTGGGAAAAAATAACACCACATACAAGTATTTACATGGCATATAAAAGTAATATCTCAAGCTGAATTCACTCTCCTTTTACCTTGCAGCCCCAGTAACTCTTCAGGAAGCAGCCCTATGTAAGCCATTACATATCAAAAACCTTCACAGCATTTTCTTCAGCTTCTAAAATCAGAGCAGTAATGTGAGGGTAAAGTAGTTTACCCCCCTCCCTCATTATAAACTCTAAAAGGGCAACGGTCTGTGGCAGTTTCTCAACTCTCAGTTCTCTTTCCCAGCCCATCTCCAACGACCCCATGCCCCAGCCAGAAAGCATGGGCAGCTCTTACAAAGATTTGTGGCTGGGATAACCAAGAAAATATTGTAAAATTCAGTTTTATGTGCCAAGACTAGCACAGTTCAAGTCAGTCATCGTTATTAGGCCTTTAAAGATCATCCTCCACTTTCTGTTTGAGCGCATACAAATTTTTAACCCAGCTAGTTCACATGGTAAGAAGGACTGACAACTAATATGCAGGAATTCTGAAAGCACCAATATTTTAACAGCAGTTTGCCACGGTGCACTGACATGGATGTTGATACCAAGACACCAAACACATTAAAAATTACATGTTATCACATAGCATATTTACACAGTTCAGGTGAATCGTAAGGTTCATCCTTTTTATGTCACCTTTAAGCTCATAAACTTACGTATTTCTCATCCAGATTGTCGACCTGTTTAGCAGGCTATCCAGCACAGGCTGAATTTGTAACAGCTAACCCCCTGAAGTTTTCATAAAAAGTGAGTAACTTGCTAGAATGAAAGCTGAGATATGAAGCCAGATTCCTACATATGACCTTGGCTAGCCAACTTGAGAAGACAAACAGAGTAGTTACATTTTTTTACAGTATCTTCATCCCTCCCATCCCTCTCGCAGGAACGTCCAACCTCTTCCAGTGATTTTTCAGGTCGCTAGGTGGCTACTTACCTAAGACCCATGTGACTAAAATCACTTTAGCAGCAGACAACCTGCAGTTTCTGCAGTGTAGGATGCTGACCTAAGTACAGACAGATGTAACAGGATAGCAGCCTCACGATCATATGCAGAGTGGATTAAGTTTTCAAAGACCACATTAAAATGGACTATACCTATGTATATAAGAAATGCCAAAGGCGGGCCTTCAGTTCTGCAAATCACCTTAAGTCTTTTTATATACAGTGTTGAGATAACAGGTATTTCTGCAACAGAGCTGTAGATTGCTTGTATACCTTTTGTGGATCTTGCAATTAAGACCTGTTGAGTCACAAAACACACTCTGACAGTAGCATTTTCAAAGTGAACACTGTGATGAGAACGTGCAGGCTTGAAACATATAGCAGGTTTTATCATTAGAATCTCTGAGAAGTTGTAATCTATGAGCAAGATTCATACACTGATAAACATTAGACACCCCTGAACTGATGAAAGTGACCTATAAAACATGCAGAATTCTATTGTACTTGTCCCTTGCCTGATGCATTCACTTGGACAGTCGCTTAAGTCATTTCATTATTTCCACGTTTCAACACGCAATAGCAACTCTCAGCTGTGATATCAGCAGCATCTTCAGATGAAGAAACATTGAAAGAAATAATTGTATTTGTAAAGCAGGATGTTTCCATGCCACCTCCCCAGAGCAGGAGCACTGCGAAAGAGGTGGGGAGGAAGGAAATCAATGCATGTGAAACAAACTGTTGCTTAAGCAGTTTAACTACAAAAAGGTAAACAGTCATTAGGTTAGTAGACTTGTCTTGGATAAAAATTTAGCATTCTTTTTTTTTTTTTCCCAGTTAGAGGACCCTCCCCCCCCCCAATTATGCCATCACAATACTTACCTTCCTTATTTGACAAGCAGTTGCATGGATATAAGGATAGGCTTTAAGTCTAAAATTCCCCCCTCCAAAGAAACCAAACTAATCCAAAAGATAATTCATCCACACTAGCAACACAGAATAAGAAAAGATATAAAGGAGGCTATATTCTGTAATTCAGAATTATTCAAGTACATGCAATTATTTACTGAAAGTTATAGGAGCAAAAATTTGTTATACTCTCTTCACTCCTTTTCTCCAGGAAGGAATATGGCAAAATTACATAAGCTGCGGTGGGGAGGGAAGGGCGGCTATGTAATTTGCAGCTCCTCTCCCAACAAAACGGATATTTTATGGGAGAATGAATGGGGAAGGCAGAGAACTAGTCTTTCCTGATTTCCCCCCTGCTTTTTTTCCAAACTGGAGGGAATTACATTTAAGGAGATGGAAGAACTGGATGTACCGCTGCAGTTTTAACAAATCTTGAAAGACTGCAAAGGTTAGGTTAAGTAATTGCATCACAGAACATTTCTCATGAAAGCCTCCCTCCACCACGTTGACCATACCATGGGGTAAACAGGCTACTTCACCCGTGCACTACTACTGCAAAGCATTATCCTGAGCAAGTGCACTGTACTTACCTCCAGGAAAGGCCAAAATATTTTTAAAATAAAAGCCTATAACCCCCTTTTCCTAAGCTATTTTACCGCTATAGGACTTTAGCCAAGACTTCCAGGAAGACTACACAACTCTTCTTAACTCCTTTCAGTGAAGTATCTTCTTGAGGCAGTAAAGCACTTTATTGCACAGGAATGAGCTGTAACTAGAAAACACATTATTTCACATACCATACAAGTCTTCACTGAATGCCTGCCCTCCCTCCCAGTTTTGAGGGAAGATCCTCCACACGCTATTTCAGCATTAGCAAAGGAAGTCCGATCTTCTTAAAATTAACAAAGATTTAATTAATCTCCAGTTTGACAGAGGGATCATTTCCCATTCCCCAGCAGGGAGACTAGCATGAGCGGGGATGACTGTTCAGTCCAAGAAACTGCAACTCACAAGCCTCCCTCCTCCAAGCCAGCCAGAGGGTATGCTGGACTCAAGGGCTTGCGGAGCCCAAGACAGCATCTGAAAGCTGATCAGCAGGCTAAGCCATGCCAACACTGGGCAGCTGATGCAGGAAACAAAACATGGAAGCGAGTTAGCTCGGCTGCTTCAGCACCATCTTGAAAGGTCTTATGCCATCTCATCCATTCCATCAGCTCCTTCGACGCCAACTTAAGTCTCTATAGTTCTGGAGCGGACAGCATTACAGTCTACAGTGCGGGGATTTGCCTTTAGGACGGAGCAAAGCTCCTCCTGCTGGGCACAATACGCCACACCTGACGAGCGCCGAGTAAGATCAGCGCACTTACTACACATCAGACCGAAGCCACAACCCCTGAAAGAGCCCAACAGCGGCAAGCACAGGCCATCCCCTCCTTCGCGAGAGGGGCACGTCGCGGCCTGCGCCCTGCTCGGGGCCTCCCCCACCACGCCCTGGCCAACAGTTCAGCCCTGCTCTTTAGGGCACGGAGGGCGGCTCATTCCGCGCACCTGCCCCGCACCCCGCCGGCCCCCCCCTGCGCCACACGAGGCGGCCCCTTCCCCGCCAGCAGCGGCTCCCCGGCCCCGACGCACGCCGCAGCCGCCTGCCCTCGCCGTCGCGCCACGCAACGCCGACCAGCGGCCCCTTCCGCTGACCCACCTCGGCGGCGCCGCTCCCCGCCGGCCCGCAAACGGGGCGACGGATAAAGGCCCGGGACCAGCGCTGCGCCCCTCACCCCGCGGCGGGGGCCAGGGCCTCGCCGGCAGCAACCGGCCGCCGCGCAAGGTCTTCCGAGGCCCCCCTCAGCCGTCCTCCCCTCGATCTCCCCCTTCTGTTGTGCCCTCCCACCCCTGAAAGAGCACCTGCCTCCCACCCTTCCCCCTTTTCCGGCATTTTAACTCCCTTCCCCAGTCTCTTCTCCCGGGCTAAAAGCATCCCACGCCACCAACATGGCGCTGCCGCCGCCACCACCTCCCTCTCCACATCCCCGCCCTCTTCCCCCCCGTGCGGCTGCGCAGCGCGGGGCCTTGCGGGAGTTGGAGTCCTCACCTCCCAGCGAGGCCGGGCGGCCGGCGGGGCGGAGAACTACAACTCCCAGAAGGCAGCGGAGCCGGGGACGGGCAGCCAATGGGAAGCCGGCAGCGCGGCAGCTCGCCCCGCCCCGGCGGGCGAGAGGGGTGATGTCATTGCCGAGCGGGCAGGGAGCGGGGGTGCGCTGCGATTCATTGTGCTCCGCCGGCGCCGCCTCCCGCTGCCGCCAGCGCCCGGGGCGGCCCCTGTACCGGCCCCCGGGGGCGGCCTCCACCGGGCCTCACCCCTGCCCGGGGCGGCCCCGCTGCTGCCGGCCCGGGGCTGCCCGGCGGCTGCCCTGCCCTCAGCCCCGCTGCGCCCGCCGCCGAGGCGACCCCGACCCGGTGCGCCCGCCGCCGGGGCCGCCCCGACCCGCCCCGGTGCGCCCGCTGCCCCGCTCCCGCGGCGGCCAGCCTGCGTCCCGGCTCCCGCCTTGTTTTATGGTCGTGGAGAGGGAGGGAAAATCCCAAGCCAGGTGAGTTCCGCGCTCTGTGGTTTTTTTTTTTAATCCCTTTTTATTTCTATTATTATTATTTTTTTTAATATCCTCCTTTTTTTTCCCCTCTCCTTCCCTTTCCTCCCCATTCCCCTCGCGCGCACCGCGTATTGCCCGGCGGGGGCAAAGCGCCGCTGCGCGGGGCGGGCGCCGTGCGGGCTGCGCGGCCAAGGAGAATAGTAATAACAATAATCGCGTAAATAAGGCGTCGCGGAGATGAGTAGCGGGCTCGCGCCGGCAGCGCGCCGCTCCGCGCCCGCGGGGCCGCCGGCAGCTCCCGGCGCTTCGCGGCTCGGCGGTGCCCGCGGAGGGCCGGGGGGGGGGGGGGACTCATTAAAAAGTCCATTTAGGCTCACTGAGAACTTCGCGATCCTGCCAACACGACTTCAGTTTTTTTTTTTTTTTGGTGTGGCTTTTCTTTCTTTTCTTTTTTTTTTTTTTGGTATGTTTGTTTGTTTTCCCTATTTCTCGTTGTTTCTGTCAGGTGCCTTTCAGATCTCTGACGTGGACAGTGCTAGGATGTCAGTGCAAAACACTGGCTGTCTGTCTTCTTAGTGCAAAACATCACGATTGCGTGTTTCCCCCTCTATGTTACCGCTGCAATTGCTTGTGCTTCGCGAACGTCTAATTTGGCGATGCTGGCAACGGTGGCAGGTGAACGTTTGCACGCAGGAAAGTCCTGCTCATCTCGGCTGTCAGCATCTTCCAGTGCCCTTTAAAGTTAATCCGCTCCAAAGCCTGGCTTGGAGCCTCCTCTGAGAGCAGCAGCAGAGCGTAAGGCTGAACTGATATATATATATATATGTATATGTGTGTGTGTGTATATATGTGTATATATATATATATATTTTTTTCCCTCCTCTGCTGCATGTTTGCTTCTGCACCTCTCTTGTGTAACCGACACTGTCTTGTCCTCTGGCAGAGTTTCCTTGGGATGGCCGCGCTAAGGGACGGGTGACATGAGTGCAGTGTGGACAATGCAGCTCCCTGTTTCTTCTGATCAAAGTGTTTGTAAACACCAGCACAATGCTCGGGGAGGCCGGGTGCGATGCTCAGCGGTTTATATCCTCTCCTTTCGCCAGCGAACTCCTGCGGTTCCTGCGTCCTGACCTCCTCCTGGCATTTTTTTTTTCTGTTCTTTTTCCTTCCTCCTCCTTTGTTACTGACTCAAAGGGGAGGAAAAACAGTGCGTGCAGTAGTCGCCTTTGTTGGGTTGGTCTTTTTGAGAAATTCTGATTTCCTGGAATGGCCTTTCTTCCTTTATTTATTTCACAAGGGAGAGAAGCAGTGACCTAATGTTGGGTTTCCCATTTTGGTTGCAGAAGGTGAAGTTCTAGAGCAGTGATTTTGTTAACTAGGCACTGGAAGTGAAGCGATAGTTTGAAAGCCTGGTAGTCATTCTGGGGAATACTGATCCAGAAGTTCTGGAGAGCAAGCAGGGAACCCATGCCGAGGGGGTTTGCACTTGAAGAACAGTACAGTTTTTGTGATGTCCCTCTCCGATTCTGCGTTCATATTTAGTTATGTGTAGGTATCTTTTATAAATATATATTGGTATTTATGCTGATCTTATTTTTTTCAAGTTGTTATATTTGGTTGATTAGAAAGACTTCTGATAATGTCCCGTGCGCTAGCATTTTTCAAGCTATATTGCAGTACAGCAATAAGTGGATTAAACTTGTAGCTCAGAAATTTGCACTAATCATAAGACAAAGTTTTTGCCTTGCAGCAGCAAAAATACAGACACATTAAAAACAGGCCAAAGCTGCAAAGCTCAGGAGATGAGCGATTGCTGTGAAAAGGCAAAGACAAGCTCACAGGTCCTTCCTCTTGAACTATTTAGGTCCTCATCCCGCAAAGACCTCAGTGCATGCTTTTACTGGCTTGATTCAAGAAGTCCCTGAGATGCCAGCGCGGGAAACTGGGAGACGATCCCAGGAATGTTATATATTTCCTCCGTTCTTCTCCTTTTTCCAGTGTCTTACTAGTGGCTAGCTCCTGAAAGGAGGTTCAGAGCTGGATTCTCTGAATCTCTGGTCTCTTGGTCTTACTCTCTCTCTCTCTCTCTCTCTATATATATATATTTTATAGTAGTAGTCCTGTTGTTAAGCGAGTTCAGTGTGTTACGTGTGATATTTATAAAGCCAGGAATCACGCCTCTGCAAGATAGTAAGCATTGGCTACATGCCCTAAATCGTATTAAATTGTCCCTATCCCAGACAAGTTGCAGAAGGAGGTTCCAGCCACCGCTAGTATACATCCCTAATATGTTGGGGGGGTGGTGGGGGGAGGAGGTCCAGAAGACCGGTGAGATGGGGGGGACCCTGGGAGATCCAGGGCTGTGGCAGGCTTACTTTTTTGTTGTTATTTTTGTCTTTTTTCCTCCCAAGTGTTGTTTTCTTCTCTACTGCAGCACTGAGCAAAGGGAGGATGTTGTTTTTTTTTTTTCTAGCCAAGGGTTTGGGGGGGTCTGGTGAGGAGATGGCGCCTTCTGCAAGAAGGTACGAATGGAGAAGGCTCTGTTCAGAGGGACCGAACTCCTGCTTCGCTAGCAGGCGACGGGAGGGAAAATGAGAACTGGGCATCTGCGAGAGCGTTGAGCCTGTGCTTGTTTCTTTGCCAGCCTTCCTGCGAAGAGCTTTGCTTTGTGCAAACCCGTGGCAAGCCTGTGCTGCTGTTCCTCCTAGGCCAAGCTGCAAAGGTGGGAGATGCTAGTTGCTACCTTCGGTGGAGCCTTGTGGCTCTCCAACGCGAGCCAGGGCAGCTCCTACTTTTGCTTCTGGAGCTTCCCTCGTCCGTTCCTTGCTGTCACAGCTGAGTTTGCATCTGTCAGTCAGCAAAGTGTGGCGCTCATGGTAATTTTACAGCGTATCCTAGACAGGTGTATCTGCAGCTCTGCTTTTTTTTGTGGGTGACGGCTGGTGAGTGTTGGCTTTTTTATTTTTACCTAAAATATAGGTGAGCGAGGTGTTGTAATAGTTGGGAATTAGATCAGTTCCTGAGGAGAGGAACCTGCAGTTTAAATGCAAGCTTTGCTCTTCATACAGAAACAGGAGATGTGCTGGGACTATATTTATTAGGCTATAAAATATTCTGTGTTCCTGATGAGTTTCCAACACCAAAATCAGCAGCCCATTTAGACCAAGCTTGGAACAGGGATGATGAGCAGTAGCCCTGCTTTGGCTGAAGGACAGGCTGGATGACCCAAGACTTCTGATTTCATTTCTCGTTTCTGTGACCTCATTCTGCAGCAAGGCATTCAGCTCCCCACCAATCCATTCTGTCAATAACTGGCTAAATTTTATTTTTAATGTCTGCCTTACAGTGTGAAACAGTTCTGTTGTGTTTGTGATACATTCCTCATGTGCCTCCTGGTTGGTCTCTGCTTTAATCGTGAAGTTAAATTGGGGAAACTGTGTTAAATATTCCTCAGATGCTAATCTGTTGAATTCATTAGGGTAGAGCAGGAATGAACTTGGCCCTTAAAAATCATTGTCGGTATTTAAACACTATCAAGACCGTTTTAAAGCATGTCACTGTTGGAGTGGTCTCATAACTGATTTGTGGTACTCAACATCGGCCCTGAGCGTAGCGCGAGAGCAAAGTATTGGTGAGATTTGTGTAGTAATATTATTTGACTTCAGCCTGCGTAGATAAAATTATCAGAGCGGCTTGGTTGGGTTGATAGGTATTTAGGTTGCAAACAACTTGACTTAAATGCTATTTGCTGTCTTTCCTCTCCTGGAGCTGCTGCTCTCACTGCGCTACACTTCTTCTGTATGTTGATATGCGCTATTCTCTAATATACTTCAGACAAAACCTAAAACACCTCTTAAACTAACCTGGCTGTGTGGTTTTTTAATCTTTTTTATTTTCTTTTTTTCCAGAGATTAATTAGGGAATAGTTGTACAGAGGAAAAAGCCTCCAGTAAGGTCTTATATTGCTCCAGCTAGATAGACCCTTACTGAAATCTGCTACTGTCCTGTAAATATCAAAGGATATCCTGCTTATTTTCTTTTACTTTAGCAGAAATACTTTCTTTTAGGAATTGCTGAAGTAAAAGTTGACTGTATTCTTTCAGTATCCCAATAGTGGGTGTTTTTTTTTCCTTTTTTAAACTTTGAAAAGAGTATTGTGAAGAGGAAAAGAGGGAAAACTTAGTATGAAAAAAGATGAGCTTGCACATGGCTTCTCAAGAGACTGTATCCTACAGACTGGGCAGAGTCTTTTTTTTATGAGATAGAAAAAAAAGATTAAAAATAAACAGATGTTAGAGATGCCAAAGTGCCCAGAAGTCACTCAGTCCTTGAGTAACTGGGTCCTACTAAAGACATCCTCTGCAGAGAGGGGAACGTGCAGTCCCCAGCAGCTTGACCTGCTTCTCTACTGTGTTGCTTCTCATGTGTTATGAAGTTGCACAACAAAAAAAACACAATTTAGTTTTCTGTGTTAAGCAAAAAGTCAGTCACTCGAAGGGCAGCATGTGTGCATTTCAAGTGGGAGTGTTTCCTGATGTAAATCCAATCTATTACTTTTAAAAGGGAACTGCTGTGGCATGCCTGCTCCCAGTGGGATGGTGGTAAGCCTTGGCTTTGATCTGATGGGAACAGGGAGGAAAGGGACATCCGACGGCTATTGCCGGAGAGGCAAATCTGTATGACAGGCCGTTGCGTGGGCTTTCCAGGGCATGTTTGACTGATCCCCTCACATCTGTAGAAAGAGCCGAAATACTCGTTTCTATCCAGCTCCCCCGGCCGAGGATTTCCTTTGCCTCTCCTTCCCCCCTGGTTTTTCTGCTATACAGTGAGGTTCAGCAACAATCTGGGGAGCTTAGATACTCCCCGACTACCAGTGCATCCGGGGAATGTTGTAAACGAGCCTCACGTCTGAAAAAGACGTGGCACCAATAGGGAACAGGTTGCGAAAGGCACTGGCGGGAAAGACGAATGTGCATGTGATTAGCAAACCTGCACCTATGCTTGGTCCTGCGGCTGGTGGACCTCAAGGCACAGGGGCTTGGTGAGCACTTCTGTTTTTCTACCAATCACTCTTTTGTTCCAAACACCCATTCGACCATAGCCACGAAAGTGATGGAGCTGCAGGAAAAATCTGAGTGCCGTGTTCAGGACAGACTCCTTCCGTCAAAAGGTGCTTGCCAGTGTTCAGCTTTACAAATGATCAAAGAAGAAATGAAGGAGGTTATCAGGATGAGGAAAGAAATCATGTTAGCGCTCTCCCCCACCCACCCCGGATTCCAGTTTTGCTGTGGTTTAAAGATATGCTTTCACTAATCAAAACCTGACTTGAGAAAATAATCATTAGCACTTCCATGTGATTTAACTTTCATTGCCTGACCTCGGAGTAATGGAGAATAGATCAGTCGAGGCTTTTTATCTAGCAAGGCCTTAAAAGAAGCCAACTTCATTTCTAATTAGTGAGAAGTTCTCAGTGGTGTCATCTCTTGAACTTTCAGGGTCTAATGCATGGTGTTTTCATGACTGAGATGTGGATGCAGCATGGGAATATTTACTTAAAATGACCTCCTTAAAAACATTTGTGCGCAAGGCAAACTCATTAATTTGCTTCTTAAACCGAATCCTTCTTAGCGACCTCAAGGAATCCCTTTTGGGGTCTCCACGCTGAGAACCAAGTGCTGCGTTGGCTTATTTTCCTGTTTTCTGGTGGCAGAAGGGAGTTTTCCATTCCCTTGTCTCTGACATGGGAGATTCAGGCTTTATTAAACTGGCTACCTAACTTGATTAACTAAGAGATAAGGAGGCTGCCACTTAAAGACTCCTTTTGTGTGTTCTCGCTTTATAGCTATTAATTCAAACACCTGAAAAATAAATGTAGGGTAGGAAAAGCTTTCCTGACTCATTTGGTGTCCCTGTCGGATCCTCTGGAGAAAGCAGATTGTTCCAGCCTGTGACAACTCATACTTGGACATGAGAATTGGATAGCTTTTCTCTTTCCTCCTGAAATCACTGTGGGAATATCGGTTCTTTTTTTTTTTCATATCATGATAAAGATTAAGAAAATTAACATTAGCCTTTTTATTTTTGCATCTCCCTTGAAGTTCATGGTGCATCGTGTCCTGCAGAGAAAAGATATTAACTCGGGTAAACCCGCAGTAATGAGTTTAATTAAAATGCCAGTGAAGGCTGAGGCAGTCCGTAGCTTTCACAAGTAGGGGCAGGCTTGGTATTTATGTATGTCCCCAAACTTGCGAGAACGCCAGGGCACGACTGCGTTTCCAATGTTGATTCTTCATCCTGGATCCTTTGGGAGAAAAACAGCAAGTTTTGCAGGTTGAAGTTTAACCTAATGACGGATTCAAACTCTGCTCCTGTTTCTCTAGTAATCCTGCTGGTGTTTCTGTGGCATGACTGCAGAATAAGAAGTCCTTTCACCATAAAGGAGTCATTTTGACACAGTTTACAACTCTGATGTTCTCTGTCTAAAATCTGCTCGAGTGAAG
Organism: Struthio camelus; assembly: GCF_040807025.1. Classification (NCBI taxonomy): domain Eukaryota; kingdom Metazoa; phylum Chordata; class Aves; order Struthioniformes; family Struthionidae; genus Struthio; species Struthio camelus. The sequence goes on along the minus strand of NC_090942.1, from coordinate 216,270,306 downwards.
CGAATGTCTGCACCATCCTTCGTTATTCCTGCCCTACAGGCAATAGCTGTCTCCAGAGTCTCCCCGTCCTGTGGCTGATGGAAGACAGTGGCACCCTCTAATCTCCCGCGTCTGCATCCGATAATGAAAATCCCCACTGCACATATTTGTGTGTGAGAATTATGTAGTTATGAGGCAATTCTTGAACAATTTGGAGTCTATTTAAAAAAAAAAAGTTGAGCTGCATGAATCAGAAGCTTGAAACATCAGAAGTCAGTGCTTGATTTCTCTCTTGCATCTGTCCTTGTTCTGAACAATTTGTTCTGCCTAAATAGGGAACTGTGCCCGTTTTCTTCAGACCAGTGGTATTCCCACTTGTAGAATATGGTAGTAGCATTTTACTCAAATAGATGTGCATAGAAGTCCCCCAAACAAACCCAGATTCCTGTTAACTCTTTAATTTCGGCAGGCAAATTGGGACTCTGGATTTTAGCCCTTAGTTTCTAGACTTACGAGGGTAATAGGTTTCTGCTCAGCCTGTCCACAAGAAGTGGGAGCATGCAAATAAGTTGCAAACTGCTTTATCTATAGGAATGAGACCTTTTTGTGGTGTGACCTGCTTTTGGGTGTTTCTGTATGCTGACCAGCTCCTATATAAGTATAGGATATAGTTGATGCAGAAACAGCCTTGGTAATAGTAGCCCAAATTCTGAAGTTACTCCTGCCTCCCCCTCCTCCAAATAACTGAAGAAATACATCCATACTGTGATCCTGAGATACTTCTCGGGACGTACTTCCAATATGCTTATAAACCTAGGAAACTGCTTGTGCATCTCAAACCTCTGGCCTTTATAAATGGCCACCCTGTTTATATTAGTGTTGCCTATAACCTGTACTGCCTCTGGATCAACAAACTACATGGTTAAAGACAACCTTAAAAAAAGGAATTTTTTTTTTTTTTTGCTGGGTTAATTTTCTTGGGGCCACTGATTTACTTTGCAGCCATGCAGATGATTAACTGATGCAAGAGCATGAGCAAGATGGGGCAAGTGAAAGCAGGGAGAAGGCACCTAGCATGTGTGCTTTCAGCCGCTTAAATACCGCGTGGCAATGTGGAAAAAGAATGAAGGTGTAAATAATATAGCAAACTTTCTTCCTATGGGGGTAGAAGTTTAAGGTACTTAAAAACTAATAAAATATATATATATTTATAAAAAAAAGTTAGACATTCAAAGCTGAAAAAGCTCAAAACAGATTGAGTATTGACTTGCGCAGCTAAATAACCAAGGGGGAAAAAATCATTGTGGGCTGAGGTTAGCTCTGTTGGAATAAACGAGGCTGATTGTGAAATAAATACTAAAAGCAGTCTCTCATTAAGTTCTGCATTTTTACAAAAGCTGTCGCCGTAGGGAGAAAAACCTGGCGTGAGTTATTGTTTGTTTATCGCCGCTGTCAGTCAGCGTGCCGGGAAGCGCGTTGCCTCCATTCGTAGAGGAGCCGTTAGTAACCAGGCCATCCTGTTTAAATGTCAAACTCTGAGAAATGTATAAAACTAAATAAAAAAACATATTTTTCTATCTTGTTAGTGCCTCTTTCATGGTCTTCCTCATTTTGCTTGGTGACATTAGTTCTTACGGATACGGGAACGCTTTAAAACCGTTGAGTGGTGCTTGGGTAACTGATTTAGTTATGGCTCTTGGTGCCTGACGAGTTCTGAAGGGTTGGTCCATTCTCGTTTCTGACTCTGATACGGTTTTTCCCTGAGTTGTTTCTCTTCTTTATCTGTTCCGATACAGTTGTAGGCGATATTTTATTGTCAGTTGTCAGGCCCTTTGGGATAGGGCTTTTATCCATTCGTCCTTAGTTTGTAGCATGAAAATCTGGAGTTATCTGCAATCTGTAGATGAGACTATAAAAAACAGTTAGTTAACCAGTGCAGTAACTGGAAGAAGAAAGGGATAAACCACTAATGATCTGGGAAATGTCAGTTTCTTTAGTTTTACTGCAAGTAAATCTGTATATAATTTCTAGTATTGTCTAGAAAGACCTCTTTTTGGACTTTAGAGGCAAGACAATTAAATTCTTCTGCATCTAAACATTCTATGGATATAGGCAAGTCACTTTTAAACTTTCTGTATCTTAGTTGGCTCCTTCTGTAAAATGAAGATAACATCCGAGGGATACCGTGAATATTCATCAGTGTTAATTGTGCGCCGCTGAGGAAAAGCGTTATGGGCAACGTTAATGAGGTTATTCCTCAGCTTCTCTGTTGCGCACTGATCAGTATTTCAAACATCTCCAGTCTTCACAGTGAGCAAGAGCAATTATTCTTAACTGGACGGAGTCCATAGATGACAGTACCAAGCTCGATGTATGTGGTGCTTTTTGCTTTCAAAGGACTCCAAAGACTTTTATAAACTGTAATCCTAACCAAGTGCAGCTATCGCCTTACTAGCTGCTAAGTACCAGTGAGGTGTTGTGTGATGGATGCTACGATATAGTTGGCAGCTGTGCACAACAAGTTAGCAAGAGAGAAATAATGTTGCATAGAGTTAAATGGAGAACTGCCTGAATTGTGATTTTAGCTTTGATGTGATCCATGATTCCTGGAGATCAAGTGACTCTCATATGACGTGCGGCGTTTCTGTTGCAATCCCACAGTGCTGCAATGCTGGTTCAGTTCTCACCAAGCAGAAGAGCACTATTTGCCCTTGGGGGGTTGTTTCTTACTTTTCTGCAAGAAGCATGCATTTCTGGAGGTCTTCCATTCGGGTTCTGGGGCACAACAGTGTGATTTCAGCAGTGTCTGTCTGGCGTGGCCGTGCCAAGAGCCTCCTCTTCTTACGGAGGCAACAGGCCAGACTCCATCTGCACAGGCACTTGCTGTTTGTTCTGTACATCCAAAGAAGTTGAAAGCATAACCCAGATAATTTACTGCAGAATTGAAGTGTTGTTGACACCCTACATCCTCGTAGTATAAATATCTTTGCAAGGATGTTGGCTAAGGATTTATTGTGGTCAGTTGAGTTTGTCCACTCAATGATGGAGCCTTGGCATCTCCCCTGAGTTTTAAGCACCAAAGTTAGGTTGTCCGAGGTTAAAAGTGTTGTTACAGTGGGTTCCAGACATAGTCACTGGAGGGAAATTGACGGCACTTCTAAATCTGCCCGAGAAAGTCATTTCTCTCCATGATTAGATGGGAGAGACTTGCACTTACGAGGCTAATGTAGACATTTTAATTAGCTCCTGAAAGGCAGGCAAGAAGAAAAGACAGTGCTGTGCCGTGGGGAGTGTAATCTGTTAGGTTGGTGTCACGCGTTGCTGCTTTAAAAGACTTGCTGTATGGCTCAAGTTCACTTTCCACTTATTAACTAGAGGTTTCTCAGCTTACCAAAGCTCACCTACCTGGGATGAAGGAGAGGCTTCATTGTATGATCTTTAGGCTTGATCTGGGCTAATGGAGAACTGAGCAATCAATAGACCGCAGGTCAAGGTTGGGCTTCCGGCCTGTACCTCTGAGTTATAGGCTTTACCAGTCTTTACAATGAAAACAGCACGATGAGTGTGCTTCCTGAATAACAATAGCGTGCTGGGTGAATGTATGTGTGTGGTGTTTGGTGTGTGTTTGTTTGTTTTAATATTGTGGTGCTGTGACTCTCTAAAAAGCTCTGGGTCCAGGATTCGGATCTTTATCCGAAACCCCCTAAACTTTGTTTTGCTAAGCTATCTTCTCCTGCCCGTGCTTTCAATATCTGTATTGATGAACCAATGACTGCAGTGACTGCGTTCATGTTTAATCTAGGAAGTTTTTCACCTTTAGAATCTCATTCATCCATATTGCTATAATTGATTCATCCTGGAGATACTACAGTAATTAGAGGAGAGGCTGATACACAAGCATCACTGTGACATGCATAACTGACCTGTCTCATTTTGATCCTTTCATTATCTCTGCTTATGACTTTAATTGTGTACCATCTTGAATAGGACCTGCTGTTTATGCACTGGATGAACAAGGAGTGTGAACTTTCCATTTGCATGTTAATGGAGCTTTGTTTGGGAAGGTGTGATTGGGTTTCAAGCAGTGCTATGCAGAAAAAAGATAACGTTGCAAATATGTGAGCAAATTCGATACCAGAAGTTCAGGCATTGCTAATCACGAAGGTTTTTTTCCTCTGATAATTTCAAATGCACCTTTCAAATGGACAAGGCAATTAGTATGATTTAGGAGGAGAATTATTGTAGAGAATGCCTTCCAGTAATCAGCATATATCTCCTTATATGAAGGAAGGGCTTGTAATTTGTATGCCCTTTCTGAAAGGGAGGATGTGTTAATTGAATCTTAATGTGTTGTGACATGTATGGTGATGTGGGGTATGTTGGAAAATATTGTACACTGAAACTAGATGGGTTTGGTATGTGTTAAGATATGTACGTTGCTGAGAGTGTGGATTATTCTCAAAAACTGAAATTAAAACCTAATGTATAGAGTACATTTGTAGTTTGTCTGGCATTTGAAGGTTTGACTAAGATTTTGATGTTTTACCCTCCAACTCTTGGGGTTTTTTACTCCTTTTTTCAAAGGACAGTGTCATTTTATCTGAACTGAAACGTTTCCCAGTGATATGTATTTCAGTATGTGACTGGGCTTGTTTGGAGACCGTGGTATGTTTCTCTTACAAAGGACCAACGCTTAATGACCGTTTTCACCATTCCTAGGAAAGTCTTGATACTCTCCATCATAATTCTGCTCTTGTGTGGGAAGACCTCCCTATAAACAGTCCTAAGATTCCCTGAAAATGTCTACAAATGTATCATTACACTTTTCAGATCCCTCTTCCAAATTCCTTGCGCTCGTGATGTTTGCAAGGAACTTGACAGCGAGTTTAAAGTATGTGTCTCTACGTCTCAGGCTGATGGAGCTGGAACGGGTTGCCATCCTCCGTGAAACAGATTTGCAGGAAAATGAGTGGCACGTGGGTAACAGTGGTATTTCCACCTAAGGACGGTTATGGTAAGCGTCAAGGTAGGAGCCTTGCTGGTTTAAATGTAGACACATGTGGTCCTGGACCACCCCAGGATGGTTTATCAAGCAGGGTCCCTTTTGCTGACTCTTGCTCCGTTAGATTGCAGTAGTACCAAGTGGCCCCGTCCCTGCTCTGCTAGTACCTGCACAAACACAGCAGAATCTGTTCCTATCTTGCAGAGCTTTATGGTGAGTGACAGCAGATCAGGGTCCCAGACAGCTGGGGGAAGGCCAGGGAATAGCGAGACTGTTATTTTGAGCAGCAATGACAGGCTGCCGGCTGTCTACCTTTTGAGTTTACAGTAGGCATCACAGCCTGAGATGACTTTGAAAGGAGACAGCTTGGTGGATGTTTACAGGGAGATCTTCCCACGCGTGAGGAAGAGCGTGCTTGACAGTGTGAAGGTGTGTGCTGTGAACGTTTCCATGGTGTATTTGATGGGGAAAAAGTGGCAGATAATGATTTATGAATCACAGAATGGTTAAGGTTGGAAGGGACCTTTGGAGATCATCTAGTCCAACCACCCCCCTGCTCAAGCAGGGTCCTCTAGAGCATATTGCCCAGGATTGTGTCCAGACGGCTTTTGAATGAAGGTCTAGCTGAGTTGGAAATAATTCTTAGCTGAAGAGCACTGAAGTGCGTTAATATTCCTCGCAGAAATTGTAGCCGTCTCAGAACGGCCGCTCGGAAACAGTGTAGAGAAGAATAGTTGGCACCACGCACTGTGATAAACGGCTGCTTATGTGTTGGCGATAATTAGTGGGATGTGGAATAGACTGTAAAATAAATGTGAAAAGCAATTAGGAGTGGGTGAGCCAATGGAAGGAAGGAGGAACAAAGGGAAACTCTGAAGTTGCGAGCCACCAAAATTGTCCTTTAACAGTGGCTTTTGAATGGCTGACAGTGATCCAAGATGAGAGCTGTCGAAGCCAAAGGAGGACAATCACCGCAACGGAGATGTGGGGGGCTATTGGGTTGGATTGATTCTGAAGGGACTTTATTTATCCTAAAAGGACTCGCTGATGTACTTCCGCAGGAAAGAGCTCTTTTGCCAACGCAGTTTAAGCCAGTTCTCTGAATGAATAACCTATGCTAGCAGCAAATCTTTGTGTTGGCTGGGCTTTAGTTGGCAAGGGGAGGGTTGCTCTCGAGAGCAAAGGGAGGAGAGGGTTTGAGAAGAGGTGGACGTTGTATGTTTTAAGTTGGAAAACTTCCTGAGTAAGTATCATCAGCTCCTGAAGGTCTCTGTGTTATTAACCGTGAAGGTTGTCCAAATGCAAATAGACTCTAAAGCTGCCAGCAGCTTCAGCGCTGATTTTGCTGTCCAGGAGTCTTCTAACCTGGAGTGCAAGGAAAAATAGCATTTTCTTGCCGTTCACTGCTCTACCAGTTCAACTGTGCCCAAAGAACACTAAAGTAGGACTGAAATCACTTGCTTTGGAGTTTGGGGAAGGAGATTGCACTAGGGCAGCTGGAGGATGATTTGGGCAATTGCATAACAGTGGAATATGGCCAGTCTGCACTGGGAAACTGGGACAGAGACTGTGGAAAGCTGTGCTGTCATGGGGAGCTCCTGTGCTTCAGTGCCTAGGCATGGCTATGGAGAGAAGCAAGAAGAAAGAACTATCTTCTCAATTTCAGGAGCTGTAACTCTTATGTAAGAGTTACTACTTTAAAAGTGGAGTGTCAGATCAAGGACAAAAATAGAGAGAAAGACAAAAATGTAGAGAACACCGTGTAAGGGCAGAGGAAGACAGGTATCAAGATTGAGAGTCAAAGAAGAAAAAATGCAGACAGTAAAGAAGTGTAGTAGAGCTGGGTGACAGTAGTGAAAGGAAGGGACCAAAAATAGGTGAAAGGGGTAAAAGAGTCCAATAGTCTTAGATTAAGGACTGCCTACACAGAGGCTATTCCCAAATTCCTGACCTTGGGCAAGTCACTTTATCTGTTAACTTCTCCTGCCTTGCCTGTGTGCGCTGAAAGCCCTGTGAGGTGGATATTCTCATTGAGTGAGTGCTATAGGATGGAGTACAGTGAGGTCATGAGCCTGGTTTTGATTTCTAAGTGTTATTATAATACAGATTTGAAATTAGTCTTGAGGAGGAAAGGGGGGGAAAAAAATGTGACGTTCTCCCAGAATGGTGGTGCTGACTTAGTTGGGCGCAAACAGCCCGTGCTTCATTCTGATGCCCTCCTTTAAAATGCAAAGGGTGCATGTGTGGGCATGTGCGTGGTGCAATGTTTGCTTCCACACTTGCTGCTTGCAATAGTTAAATATTGAGTAAAGTTTTCGAGTTTTATCTCTGGCCTTTGAAAAATGCCAGGAGGTCTCCTTCAACACGACAGACCAGAGAAACTGTAATATATTCTTTCCAAGCATGGCACTGATTTTTATGATTTGAAATCTGTACCGCCTTTTGTACAGCCTGATATAAATACAACTGCCATCATGCGCATGGCGATACAAACAAATAGGAAATAATGAGGGAGAACAGTCTGAAGTTAAAAAGCCACGTGTATAGGATCTACCACACTCTTGTTGTCTTAAATAACTGAACTGGTGTTTAGGTTATTTTCACATTTGTGTTATATTAGCATGATGAATAAATAATTTAGCCTTGATACAGTTATATATTTTAAATCACAGCTTCCTGATTCCTCCGTACTCATTACAATAGGGATCTGGATTTGTTCCAGTAATGCGTTTATATTAAGAGTGAAGGGGACCACGTTTGTAATTGTGCTTAGGGCCTTATTTTATTAGGTTTGGGGCGAGCATTCGGTGGCACAGCCTTGCTCCTAACAGCATGCTCTGTCTTCCCTGACTCTGTGTTTCGGGGTGAGAAATACCCTATGACATGCAAACATGGTGCCTTCTGCAAGATCCTCGTTATCTGCTACCCTTGTATTGTGCCTGGGAAGTCTCATTCGGTGCTTACCCAACATCGTGGCAAGCAGGAGGAGGAAGAGAGGTTCTTAATTGCCAAGAAAAGAAACTCGAACCAGTTTAAGTGAAAGCTTGGAGCTGCTGGCTTTAACCCCAGGCAGTATGTGAGGCTACTGCAGAGCAGCAGACACAGAGCAGTGAACCAAAGGAGCGGATTAGGAAGCGCTCAGTGAGAACTTGGATTTCTTCAGCAGGGATGAAATTCTTCATTCCAAAGGCTACAAAAACACTTTTTTTTTTTTTTCCCTCCCCATGTGGAATACTTGTCTTTGCTATGAGTCAACCTAAATCTCTATGCCAAAGCAATGCTCAAGCCTGTCCCCTCATATTGCACCACAAATGTGATGCTTGACACGTAATGCTTAAACTTCGATGGTTATCCCGTGTTGTTTTGTACAACATGTTGTAGTGGCTGTTGTTCAGATTGACACTGAGATTTGCACTCGAATCTGATTTGTGTTTAGCGACTGAATTAAGGTTCATGGATCTGACACAGTTTCACCAGAACACGCATCTCCTTTGTCCTTCTGAAAATGGAGCGTTTTCTAGCTTTTGGCAGAAGTAATCCTGAAACGGCCCTGTTGTTTGTCTCTGCAGGTAGCTGGCGAGTGTCCTTCCAGGGTGAAGGATGTTTTTTTGGTCAGTTCGTTCCCTCTGAATGCGTTTCTCTGTGATACTTCCTGCCTCTTGTTTTATGCCCAAGTTTCCAGCTCTCCTTTGCTGCAGTACTTCTGCTAGGCTCATGCCTTCTTATTCTAGCAGTATCAGTCTGGACATCTTTAGCCCAGATCCACCCCATATCCTTCCTATTTTCCCTATTTTTTCATATATCTCTTATTTCCTTTCCTTACGTATCTTTTATATCCTTGTATATAACTTTATGTCCTTGATGTGCCCATGTATCCTTTCTTTAGCCTTTGTTTCTCCTATATCCTTTATTTCTTCCTTTTTTAACTGTTATCAGAAACTGCCTCACGGGACTTTTTTTTCCCCCACCAATATATATATTTTTCAAACCTAGCTATTACAGCTGTAAAATACTTCCGCTCAGTGTAATCTGTAGCAATTCAGGGTACTGCCAGTTAAGCAAATATCCAAGTCTGGAGGAACCCTATTTCAGGAGCTTTGTTACCATTCCTGGATTCTTTGCCACTGCAATAGCTTCTCTTTTGCTTCTTATCATACATGTTTTGAGTGCTGCTTTAACTTGGCTAAATTTAAGTCGTTCTGCATGTGAGAACTGCAGAGATGTTGGGGTGTTTATGCTGAAAGGGAGCGTGGGGCAATCTGTTAAATGGGAGCAATATGTTAAGTGACGTGCCAGTCATGAAAATAGCTGGTGTTTAGTATCATCCCTTGCAGTGAAATTAGATGGAAGAACAGAGTAGCCTGAAAAGGGGGTGTGAAGCTGGAATTCAGCTGTTCTGACAGGCATAAACTCCTTGCCGATAAATTCATGCAAGTCTTTGCAAACTCCCTGCGCTCAGAGAAAAGATGGGAGAAACCGATAAAGTTGGAAATCTGCTTTTGAACTGAAGTCTTAAGATAATGCTTCTGCAAATGTTCCTAACAGTCTTGCAGGGTGCATGAATTCGGTCTTACAGCACCAGTTTGAGACTGCTTATATGGACTGTTGTCATGTGGGGAAGCATAAATTCCCCGGAGCCAGGTAAGAGGACCTGTCATGCAAGCCATCACTGGCAGAGCCAGAAAAACCTTCCCCTGTTCTCACTCCTCTTGTTCAGTGTTTTCCCTGCTGTGAGGATAAATATGCACACAGTATTCTTCTGTTTTCTTTTTGTTTAATTTTTTAATTTTTTTTATGGCACTGTCCTGGATTTTCTGTTGTAAACTGAAGTGGTATATATTATAGCAAGATCTTCTAGGGAAGGCTTTCCTCTCTAGAGGTAGGCTTAGAAGTGAAATCATAACTCCAATGGCAGCTCGTGCAATACAGTCTGGTAGTCTTGCATGGCTTCATGGAAGTTCACTGTGCTGGAGACACTAAGGCTCTGGCTGTGTTTGATGGGATAGATGGCTAGCTGAAACCTTAAGAGGGAAATCTTTGTTTTACAAAATGAAAATATCTTCTGTTCAGTGTTGAATTGCAAGTATTCCTGCTGTTGGGCGACTGCTGCCCATTCTGTTAAAGACCAAATGGTGGCACTTTGAATTATTGTGTATAAAATCAGGGAACTGCAAGAAGCAAACGTAAGATGTTCTGTATCTGCACAAAGGCACAAGCACAGTCTGTTTGTTGCATGCCACTTCCTTTGATAAGCAGTTTCCTAAAGAAAAATGTCAGCGTATATACGTGTTCCAGAAGCAGATAGTGCAATCTTTTTTGTGACTGCAACACTTTCTGTGTGCGTGTGTGTTTTTACTTGCAGCGCTCTCTGTCAAGGTCTTGAAAAATCTTAGTATAACTAGTTGGTAGTAGCCTCCTGACCAAGTCTCCTAGTCAGGATGAAAAATACTCTGTCATGTCTCTGTAGCATAAAGGGGTGAAGCTGTGGTGTCTATTCTGTGCTCCAACACTGTGAAGTAACTCCAGCCTAATAACAAAATTCTTTTCACTTGGTTTTGTTTATCTTTTTTTCCTTTGTCTTTCTCAGCCTGTTTTTTTTTTTTTAATTCCTCTTTCGTCCTATTCTTGTTCCCTTCCAGCATCCACCCACTTGCGTAGGAATTCAAAAATGCTCCAGACCCCAGAGAGCCAGAGAACCGAATGTTCTTGCTAGAAACCCTTGCAGGGAAGGGATGCTGGTGTACCAAAGGGTATTCTGGCCTGTCATCCTGTGCAGGAAGGCCTCATCCTCAGTGCTTTTGTCTAATTTTCTGGGCTCAGAAACAGAGCCTCCTTGTCTCCTGCAATGTGCTTCTAGTTCCAATAATTTTTAGCCACCTCAGCGTTTCTTCTGAGGTGTGTTTTGGGGTAAGGGTTAACTTATGAGGCTCGCTTAACGTTGATTTGCTGCGCTTTGAAGCTGAAAAGCGATTGTGGAAATCTCTTTGCCCTATGCTGGATGTTGGCCTCCATTGGATACTTCCTACGTGAAAGGGTGGCCCCAAGCACAGCTTGTCCTTTGGGGAGCCCAGCTGGAGAGGAGGAAGATGGAGAACCTTCTTCCTTTTGCCCCCTATCCAAAAGATAAAGTATCCAAATCAGTTATCCTCATTAAATATCACTGCCCAGGAGTCCTCAGTTGCAACTCTGTGAGGAGCTCTGCAGCTGAAGCGTCGTGAGGAGCCCAGTCCAGCTGGGTTCCTCATAGTGGCGAGGGCTCTACAAGAGCGTATGGTAGTAAATGCCGTTCACCTTGGTCGGGTATTGCCCTTGACGTATATACACAGATCTGAGTGAGGTGGTGCAGTTTTGAATATAAGTAAGGGAGCTTCTGTTTTTCATTGAAGAATGGGTTGCTTTCTAGCAAATTGCATGTGTGCAGTTGTACAACTTCTGGTCTCCCACATGCTATCAAGATGGATGGGGGTAGGGAAGTGTGGCACCAAAAAATCTTGACCCGCAGAGGAGCAGTGCTTTCAACATGGTGTAATAACCATTATTCCTTAGGGCCCCGTTGTTCCTTCAAGACAAAAGGCCTTGCCTTGGAACCCACTGGTGAAGAGATGATTTGCAAGAGGGGAAGGGCCAAGAGCAAACACAACTGAATAAGGCCTCGTGGCAAAAACAGTGACGTGAATCTGTCGCGTGGATGTCCTGGACTTCCCAGCCTTTTAGCACGTGGCCACAGAACAAAAGGCGGCGCAGCACTGCTGGAAAAAAGCAGCTCTCTCGGGGCTGGCTGATGAAGTTACAGTCAAATTACCTCCTGCCTCTATTCAGGAAACCTCCTCTAATGAAACGTTATTTATTCTTAATAGTGCGGGCTGTTGGAGGCAGGGCACAAGGTGCCTTGATTGCACTGGGTGGAGCCAGCGCAGGGATGTCTTCGCTGCTGCAGTTGCCCGTTCGGCAGATTAAAATGGATATAGAAATGCCTATATTCTTGTTTCACTTTAAGCAGCTTCTGTTACTGGACAGGGGGCAAGGAATGCTGCTGTGATGCTGAGTTTCCCTGGGGCATGCGGGAACGGGAAGGAATCTTGGGACACTGAGGGTCCCTTGATGGTACCTTGTTGTCAGCCTCCCTGATGAACTCCCCTAGTGCAGCTTAGATCCTGGTGGTTAATTCGACACCATCTCTTTGGCAGGCAAGAAGTCACCACTAATAAAAGCACATGGTTCTCATTACCGGGGCCTGCATGTTTGCTTAAGCTAAATTGCCTGTATTCACTGACTTTCGGATGGTCCTTCAGTAAGCTGGAGAGAGAGAGCAAACATTTTCCCTGGGAAGGAGCAGCTGGTTATATAGAGCGTGCAGCGGGTTCAGGAGCAGTTATTAGGAAAACATTCCTTTCTGGCCAGGAAGAAAGGCATTTTCTTTTTTCCTTTCCTCCAAAACACACAAGTCAGAGTTGGGGATTTTCATTTGCCATGACAACCCATGAAACTGCAGAGCTATGTGATTTCTCTATGCTTCCTATGATTAATTTCTTTTAAAGGCCATGTTACTGACAGTTGAGAAACATCAGGTGTTATTTGTTTTTCTCATGTAGATTAGCCGGGATTTAATTTGCATGTTTGCTTGGAAGCTGTAGATAGTGAAGGGATACTGATAATTTCCATGATTGATGTTGAGAACGGTACCTTAGCTCAGAATTGTTGTACTGTACTGAAATCTCACTTTTTGCTCCGAGGTGGTGGCATTACCAAGGAGTCCTGGCTCCCACAGGGCAAACGCCAGACCATCTTGAGACCCATGAGCGCTGCTTAACGGTGGTGAGATTCAGGGAGACATTGGCCTGTGTGTGATCCAAAGGGCTTTAGAGATGGGCTTTATGACCCAATAAATCTCTTCTCATTCTTATGCCAGGGTGAAGTTTAGCAAAGGCAGAAGACGTAACGGATGCAACTCTTGATGCTTGGTTCTGCTGCCATTGTGGTCTGTGAGAAGGCTCCCACAAGCTCTGGGCCTGAGCGTTTCACGTCAGCCAAAAGACCCGGGTTGGTGGGTCGGTGTTGTCAGCACGCTCGAGTCCCCCGTTTATCCTACCGTTTAAAAATTGCCATTTTCTGCTGAGAAATTGCCCCAGGGCACCAAATATAGATTCAAAACAGCAAAACCCAAGAGCTATGCTGTTGCTAAGGAATAAAAATAAATGGTCACAAACACAGCGCTGACACGCCAGCTCCCGTCCCCATGACCATGAAGCTCTGCCTGCGTTTCTGTAGCTGGGCAGTGACAGCACGACCCGGGGCTGTGCGCGTCATGGTGCCCTCAGCGCTGAAGGCGGAGTAGGATCTGCTTGCTTTAAGTAAACAAAAGGAAATCATTTTTTTTTCTGCTTCCTAATATTATACTCCTTAGAGGTCAAAACTTCAGTAGGTTCCTGCTAGGAGATAAAAAAATAAAAATAAAAAAAAAAATTGAGAGATCATCCTTTAATGTGCTCTTATATGTAATAGAACGCTGCCTGTCTAGGAAAATCTAGGAAAATCTAGATTTGCAGTGGTGGGAGAACTAGAGTAGAGAGCACCCAATAACAACGCTTCTACATTTGAGATTTTCTCTTTTTAGTTTAGAGTTTAACCTGTGCGATCTCTTGAAACACAGCCAGCCTGGAGCTGAAATAAGGCTTTAATAGCAGATAGTCATTCTGGATGAGCAACTGCACTCTTGCAGTGGTTTAGGGCAAGCGAAAAGTACTATAACGTACTGAAATGATAAGGAGAAATTAAGAGGAAAAAAAAAAAGGGAGGAGAGGAGGCAAGTGTTAGTACGTGAGCTGAAATTTGGCCAGAACAAAAATATCTTTCCATCTTCTATGGTGAGATCTGTCGTATCCTTAAAATCTTATTTAGGAGCCATTCTCATTTGAAATGACCGTTATGGAGATATTAGTTACAGGAAAGATGCTTTTCTATAATGATGAAACTTTTGAGATGTGCCTGTGAAGACCAGGAGTTGTGGACTTCAGGTTGATTTTATGGGTTTTGATTTTTGTTTCATTACCCCTGTTTCAGTCAGGGGTAGCTTCACTGAAGATGACAAAGTCACCCCAAATTTTTGCTGGTGTAATTGCAAACCAGCCACAGAGCCCACTTTCAACGAAACGTAGAATCAAGTGCCAGCGCCCAGTTAGAGTATTAGACCATTAGTTACCGACCAGTTCTGCGCTCCTCCCATCTTGAGCTTTTCAGTTTGTACCTGAAGGCAGCTTCACACTTGGTTGAAGGCCACCTAAGGCAGGGGAAAACACTCGCGCTCGTGGTGCGATTTTGCTGTGAAGCAGGCGCGTGCCTGTGCGCAGTTCTGCGTGCTCAGGACCGCACTAAATGGGAGATACGGGAGATGATGGATGAAACGTGCTTCCTGTACGGAAAGTTATAGCAGGTTCTGCATTGCCGCGAGGGGCGCTTGGGGCAATGCTGAGAGTGGAAACATCTGTCGTCCCAGACTCACTTTTTGCAGTGGCGGGAGGAAGAGCAGAGAGCAGCGCGAGCACGCGGTGGGTGCAGCCAGGAGGAGAGCAGCGACTGCCTGGTCGAATTAGCCATCGATTAATACAGTAATTTAAATACAAGGGCGTTATTTGTTACAAACTGCGCCGTTATGATAGGAAAGGTGGCAATGTGCAGCTCGTGGCTGGCTTACGATAGATATGTGGGTGGTTGTGATAAGGGAATTGTGAGATCACTTCTTTATTTCCTCATGTAAGTGTTTACTTTAAAAAAAGGGGCGGGGGGGGGAACCATGCACGCTTTTCTCCAACAATCCTGGCTCTGGAGCCAGCTGTACGCTCTTGAATTAGTCTATAAGTGGCAAAGGCACGCAGGAGGTTTCTCTTATCGCCGTACAAACTCTGAGGGCAGGGGCAAACGAGATAGAGAGATGAACACAGCCAGCTTATTTTTAAGCCTCCTTTGAACTGGCTGCTATCACGCCTGGCCTGAGCCTCCTGCGTCTTCAGCAGAAAGCGCTGAGAAATGGCGAAGGTTACTGCTCTGTGAAAGACCCTTTTGTAACTGTGTCGTTCCCTTTTACATACGGCTGAAGGGAAGCATGGAGCGGTGAGATGACTTGCTGGAGGCTGTGCGCTGAGACAGTAGCGGAGAGCAGCACGTGTCGCTGGGGAACTCCAGCTTCCCCATCCCTCTCCAGTCACCGGGAAGATGCTGCCCCCAAAGTCCCAAATGCAAAAAGCTGTGAGGTAAGGTGTGCTGGTTGCTGGAGAAAACTTCCTCAAGGGATTGCCTTGGGAAAGGTTTGTTACAGAGCTTCAGGCTATGCTACAAAAGGTATGAGAGGTGCTATTTCGGGGTTGAGCTCCTCTCTCGCTGAGGTGTTACAGGTCCAAGTCCTTCAGAAAAATTCATTTTTTTTTTGTTTACTTTTACAGCTCTTACAGTGCACACACAGTTCTTACAGGTGTAGCATCTTGGCTTCTGCAATTATGACTTTGATTTTTTGCTATTTTAAGAGAACTACTGACACAAACACATGTAAACGTCTAAGAGGACATCCTATACCTATCTCCTCTTGGAGATCTGGAAATACAGGAAGAATGCTAAATTTGATATAAATGAATAATAGGTGCTGTGTCTGCTCCTCTGGAGATGTAGCTGTCTGAATGCTAGCACGATAAAGTAAATGGATGAAATATGATGTCAAGAGTGGTGTGTGAGACAGGCGGTGACTTTTATCTTGCTTGTTAGCTCTCTTCTTTACCGCTAGTATTCCTCATTTATTATTTCTCTGGCAAGCTGCTACCTGTAGTCTGAGAAGTTGCCTTTAGATCTGCTGTCTGCCTCAAGTCTCAGAGCCAGCAGCTGAAAGCTATTTGTTTTTTTGAACAAATAGCAACTGTCATTTTAATACAGTAGCGACAATTTTTAGCTTTTCAATTGCTACAAAGTAGCAAAAATCCTTCGCTGTTCCTCTACTTTTTTTGATGCCCCTTCATAAGCCTGAATTTTAATTCATCTGTTTCCAAAACCTTTTAGCGATGCCACATCTTGCCTTTGGGGTGTTGCTCAACTATCACTTCCGCCTGTCCCCATGACTAAATTTAGGTCAGAGGAGGTCACCATTGGTAAAGGTCAGGGTCTCCTTGCCACCCGAAGGTGGGTGTCTGTGGGGCAGGTTGCTGTCAGCCCTCTGCCCGGTCCACAAACAACACCCTGGAGACTAGTCACTTTGTAAGCAGCTGAAATGGTTTATTTCTGCCCGTTCTCGGTGGCGGTGACGTGCCTGAAAGTTTTGCATGAGAGACACGTACACAGTGCACTGCATTTTGGGTGTTACTTAGCGAAAACAGATGACTCTGCACTGAAGCAGATGAGCAGTACTTACATGATGTCATCCCAGCCTGCAGCCCCCAAGGATGCCTGACCCTGTCATCCCTCCAGCTCACACTGTAGATGCATATAGTGTGGGAAGACCCTGATTTGCCATAAACAAGGGTTTGTTTGCTGTCTGTGCCATTACTTCAGTCAACGTAACTAAATTGTTAAGCCCTCAAACACGTTCAGCAGAATTGTTCCCAGTGTAGCTTCACCACCTCTTTGCATAAAGAAAAAAATGGACTTTTTCTCATTGGGACTGTACCAAAGACTACTTTCAACTCAACAGTCTCCTGGGGAACATGTGGTTTTGGTTTCTTTGCTTGTACCCCCCACACTGAGCTGATGCATCCGGGCTGATACATGTGGTGCATCTCTAGTGTAGGCCTACCCCAAGGAGGTGGTGGTACTGGTTTTTGTTGGTGGCTGTCTGTAGGTGACTGAACATGGCATGTGAGCCAGGTTTCTCCCAGATGAAGCCCTACTGGGCCTCTCTAGCTAGTACAGGTCAGATAAACATGTGCTTACGTCAATGTTTGTGATTAACATCTGTTGGTAGGATTCATTGCTGATGTTCTGGAAGCTCAACTGTATTGAGCTGATGGACTTGTCCCATAGAAAGTTGGCTACCGTTAACCATGACATTTTTATTGATAACAGACCAAAAGCCTTTCCTGGACTGGTACTCCCATGTCTACCCTGCTAAACAGCTGGGAAATCCTCACAACAGCCAGAGGCAGCACAGAAAGTTTTTAAGATGAGGCCAGACGTGAAGACCTCGGATGGGTTTAAGCTCTACACGGCATAAAACGAGCGTAGGCCTGTGCTTGTGATGGGGCCTCAACCCTCAGTGACTTGTGGGGTCTGGGCACCCACCCGTGATGTCGAGGTGAGCCGGGGCAGCCGGGAAGACCCGAAACCACATGGCCTTTTGGTGCTGGCCTAACGTGTCCCTGCTGCACCGAGCCATGCCGCAGCAGGGACGCAGCAGCCTGGACACTGAAAATTAGGGTAGATAAGGCTTAATGACCAGTTACTTTTACTAGGTTTGGCAGAAGTGGTGTAAACACAAGTGAATTACAAGCTTATCTGAGCAGAAATCAAGAGGTGGAATTAGCAGCTTCTTACTTTTTTTAAGATTAAAAAGCATTCTTAAGAAACAAAACCTTATTAGCAAAGCTTGTTATTCTTTTGTACTGCCGCCTCTGGCCCAATTAAAACAAGATGGTCAAGAGCAGTAAGATATGTCACTAGTTAAAATTGAAAATACTTTCTTGGACATATTTTTATAACCCAAACTGTCTAATGCGCATACTCATTCGTATTTCACAATACATTTATGGGACCTGATGTCACTGGTTAATGACATACTTAAATTTATGCTACTTCCACATTCGTGGTCACGATGGCCTTGCAAATATTTTATTAAAATCCTTTGGTTATGATAGCTTTTCCAGTATCTTATCAAAAACCTTGCTGTCACGTGGAGTCTAATCTTGCAAGCGTTTCATCCAAGCTCTGTCACCCGATGTCAAAATGTATTCACGTACAGCTGCAGCTCCACTCTGAAAGCGTGCCAACCTAGCAACTAATGTATCATGAGGCTTCCTTGCCTTTTACCCAGTCACCACACGGCTTTCTTGCATGCCAAGGATGAGTCATTCCTACTTCTGCTTTGCCAGCCTGTGGACTTAACAACTGGCTCCTTCCTACTAGCGAGGCTGGAGTCCATGGAAACCTCGCATGGGCACCAACGTGGTGAGCTCATTTGGGGCTAGACCTGTTTTTGCTTCTGAGTTCCTGAGGACAGAGTGATTCTCACCTAATTGATGACAGTTTTCCCAATTGCGGTGGCCAGGTCTCGGTGCTGGAGCAGAAACTGCTTCCTTGGTCCTTCCCTTTTGGGAGACGGATGTTTAGGGGCTCTGCGTCCCTTGGGAATTGCGTGATGGTTGGAGGGAAGGAGAAGGTGGAGGTAGCAGGAGCTGGCATTGCTGCTTCTTCCTTTGGCTTACCTCTAGCAGGATGGCGACCTCTTAAAATACAGCTTTGTGAAGGAAAGCTTTATTCCCCATTCCAGAGAACCGGATATCTGAAGCTTATTTCCTGGCTTTTCCATGCAAGATACATTCCAGATAATGTTTGGCTGTAGCTTTAAAAATGTTATTTATTTATTTATTTATTGTCCTTGGGGAAGAGGCTGTTGTTTTCGAGTAGATAAAAAAGGCATTTTTGGCTGGATTTCTGGCAATGCAGTTTTCCACACTTGAAAGTCTGCCTGTCTGCTGTGCTGTCTCTTTTTTTAACCTCTTCCATGCAAATGCTGTAGAGTTACTGCACTGCGTACAGCTTAGTGGCTGAACGGATTGCTCAAACATAGCCCAAAACAACACAGCGCTGTTTTGAGCATGCACTGTTGTGTCTCCATGTCCAGACGTGTCTTGAAAGATGTTTGTAAGAGCATATCAAGGTTGCATTGACTGATTTGACGTTCTGCAGTCAGAGCCCAGATTGTGTCAGTAAATGAAGCTAATACAGAATTGTGGATGTGCACTTTAGTGGGTTTTTTTTTTTTCAATCCTATGGGGGAGGGGGAATCAATTTTTTTTTTTGCAAGCTCGCTCGCTCTCTTGCTGTCGTGTTTTCCCTAAGTAACACAATTTAACAGTAACTGATCTGTGTGAGGAGAATCAATTGCTGATTTACTAGTTCAAGCCTGAAATATATTTAATGGACTATCACTTGCTCTCTGTATGTGGTATTTTGCACTTCCATTGTCACTTCCTGTAGCAGATGTTGAAGTGTGGTGTGAGTTTTTTTTTATTTTACAACTATCACTGAGCGAGTCTTCCCTCCCTCCAGAAGATGGGAAAATCAAACGAGGAACCTGGACCACAGCAGCTGTGATTTACCTGATCACTCATGGAGAGTCTTTGGTGGGGCTGAGACTAGAGCAGGGTCGCCCCTGCCTATTGGGTCATGTCAAACCCACACACTCCCTACCCTTCCACCATCCGATTAAAAAATGAGTGGTGACATATGTTAATCCTGCTCTTGATACTTGTACCGGCAGAGCCCTCCCAAAACATCTGAGGTGGTGGTGGACAGCATGGGGCACAAATTTGTTTGGACATCAGGGCTAATGCAAAGAGTGTGTGGAAGACCAAGGATCGCTCCCGAATGCAAGATCTGTGACCTGCAGCATTAGGATAAAGCATGCAAGCCAAGACAGTAGTCTGCAGCTGGTTATCTCTGATAATTAGAAAAGATTCGGGGCCCAGCTGTGGGCCCGTGGCAAACCTGGGCCCTCTCGTGTTGAGTGTGGGTATCACAGCTGAGTGTCGTGCTCCTGCAGAGCTCTTGTCCTGAAGGGAAGAGCAGGGCTCATGTCCCAGGCTTTTTATTTGCAATGATATTTATGCTATTTTTAACTGTTGGTTTATGGTGAAGCATGTCATCTCCAATCACTGAGTTGCTGCTTAGCACCTATATAATAAGCTCCTGGGAGCCAAGTAATGTATGAACCAAGATCTGACCAAAGTAGTTCAGTGAGTTGCAAATTTTCCCTGGGGTGCAGAAGAGATAAGGGAAGTTGGGGCTGTGCGCTCTGTCCAGTCATTGTTTAAAACTCCTCAGTTTTAGATTTTTGTCATTATTTATAGAACTGTCTCAGTGAGACAGATCATGCCTGTGGTACGCAAGAACTTGTACCTGCCACTTAGCTCACCTGGGTTTCTGTAGCAGAAATGTACTGAGCAAAGGTTTGAGGAGCAGGAATCTCTCCAAATAAAATTCTTGGGTAGGGCTGAGGTTTTTCCCAAAATACTGTTTTTCCAGCTGGAAAGCCTGGGTGCAATTTGCAGATTTCTTTTTAAAGGTTTATCTAGACTTTTGGACGAGGCATAGCTGATTGGCCAATCCTGACTGGTCTCTGCGCGTAGGGAAATCCTATGCGTCCCTGCGGTTCCTTGGAAGGGTCAGATGGACTTACTGTGCCTGCGTTTGTCAGCTGTCGAGCTGTGAACCTGCTGTACCCTGGAGGTGCTGGGTTTATCATGTATGCACCAATAGTGTGCTGGTAACGCATGTGCATAATGTGTATGGGTTTCTACCTGGCAAATCCCACTTAGTTATGGCATTTCTACGCTTGGGACCCTTCTTCCATCCTGTCCCCGCTAGGTGAGGGACCGTCCTTGAGGAGGAAGAGTGGTTAATGATGGCTGGCGTGACTCCCAATGTGCAAGTAACTGGGAAGATGCTTTCCTGCCCGACTGAGATGGGAAGGAGATGGAAAGGCCAGACTCTGCAGGCAGCATGTTCACAGAGGGGGTATGAGCTGGGAACTTGTTTGCCAAGTGCAAGGAGTCCCTTTGGGTTGGCAGGTGTTCTCACAATGAAATATTATCCTGTGTTATGTAATGCAACAGCGGGTCCAGATCTGAGTTCCCAGCAACTTCCTGGCCAGCAAGGAGTAATTTTTCTAGCTGATATATTAGCTTTAGCTTTGGATTTCCTGGCTCACATCACAAATTTATTCAAAATTATACCTATATACATAACTATTGCTGTTTGAACTTCAGTTGTTTAGGTAAATTGCCTTTTATTTGTAGCTGTTGGATGACGAAAAGCAAAAATCTCTGTTCAATAAGGATCACATAAATGCATCAAGTCCCACCCTGACCAATTAAAGATATAGCAGATAGAGGAGGTTGCAGATTTTTATGTTGAATTGAAGCAAAAGGTCTTCAAAATACCCTGAGGATGTGAGTTGGGAGAGCTGGAATTCAAATTATCGGAGTTCCTGGCTTCATCTGTGATATGTTGCAGTACAAAGAAATGAATGTCTTAATTTAGTACCTCACTTTCACACTTTATCGCCTCATGTGGAGGAGCCACTGTAGTGTAGATTGAACCCTAGGCTGTGGATAGCCATGTGTGACCTAAGACCACGCATGGATCTGCATCACCTGTCTAAATCAAACCTGTTCTGGTAATGCAAAAATTTGACAGCAATGGCCCCCAAACCATGGTTCATAAACAGGACATGCCTGTAAAACCTAATGCTTTTCAAGGCTGCAGGAAATGAAAACGTCTAAGTGAGACTAACGTGGAAAGAAGAATATGCCCCTACTTGCCATCTGTACCGTTGCCTGGCCCAGCAGAAGTAGGACCTGCTGCTCTGTAGACTCATGAACCTCTATAATTTAGAAGGGGATTGAGATACCAAGGAGGCTTAGCTATAACAGTTTATTTCTGTTTTGCTAGTCTGAGAAAAAAAAAAAAAGATGTTTTCTTAGACATAAAAACTTTTGACTTCAGACTAAGGCCTCTGTTTCCTGAGCACAAGTTATTTTGTGATCATCAAGGAGAGCCAAAGAAAGGCAAAGGTTGGCACACTTTGGTCATCCTAAGAAAGTCTACTCTTTTGAAGCCTCCAACTTTACTTCTGGCTTTGTAAAATAAAATGACTGGAGCAAATTCATCATAGAACCTGCTTTTGTCAGGTCTAGAGGGGAACAAGTCTGCCTCGAGCAACGGAGTCGAGGGAGAAGTAAGTACCAGAGATTTCTTCATGTCAGCTAAAGACCTTGCTCACGGTTGCTGTGTATTTTGTGCAGTTTGAGCTGAGGTCTGCAAAGATGGATGCTAACAAAAGTTGATGAGGGACAAAGAGCATCATCGCTCTGAAGTGATTAAAGTTTCTTAGATAATCTTTTAATCTTTGCCTTGTGCTTCTACTTTATTACACTTCTTTATTACCCAAAGACACTAAGAGTCCTACCTGTCTCTCAGGGATGTGTCGAACCCAAACACCCCCTACCCTTCTACCATCTGACAAAAAATGAGTGGTAACATATGTTAATCCTGCTCTTGATACTTGTACTGTCAGAGCCCCCCGAAAGACTTTGGTGGTGGACAGCATGGGCACAAATTTGTATGGACATCAGGGCTAATGCAAAGTGTGCGAAAGACCAAGGATTGCTCCTAAATGCAAGATCTGTGACTTAGAGCATTAGGACACTAAGCAGGGCATGGGCAGAGCCTGTCTTATGTCACGTGGTCAGAGATCAGGAGGAACCCTCTGTGCCCATTCGAATTAGCGGGTGATAAAGCACTGCAAAAAGGTGATAAAAGAATTAGTTCAGATGGCAGAAACCACAATGAAAAACACTGGGGGGGTAAACTGCATTGGACCTGGGAGGACTGGTGGAGCAAAGAATGGAGCAGACACAGGGAGAAATCACATTGGGGAATAAAGTAAAACATATCCGGAAATTATATTCCCTGAAGCATGTATTTATTGAAGATTACAATTCCTTACCTGGTGAACAGCAAAAACAGATGGGAGTATATCTTGCTCTTCCATCAGCTGTACTGTTCTCCCATTTATAGGCACTGAAGGCTCCATGGCAGGTTAAAACAAAAGGCCGTGTCCTGCTGACCGTGCTCGCGGGAGAGAGTTCCTAGTAATTGAGGTCCTGGGTGAAGTGGAAGGACTAGCATGTTTCTGCCATCACGTTAGCAACGAGGGAGAAGGCAGGCCATGGCTTTTGTGCCTCCTTTTTTCAGATGTTTCTTTGGGAGATGGCACTTGCTTGTGTGATCTTGCACAGACTCAGTGGGGAAGGAAAGGTGAATGCACCTGCTCTTTGGGTGAATGTTCAAAAGACTGGTCAGACCCACCTGTAATGGTCAAATTAGAATAACTAATCATAAGGAAATACTGATGGGTTGTGTGGTGAAATGGAGCAGAGCAGGGCCCCAAGTGTCAAAAAAGCTACCCTATGAATTATATATTTAAAAGCATATGGCGTGTATGTGTTGCTGCAAGATCCACGCTCCCTGATTGCAGAGGGCAAGGACCAAGGTTGGGACGAGTGTTCCCTGTTGAGAGAGGGAATTGCTTGGATGTGCGACCAAGCCAGCAGGAAAGGTCACTTAGCCAAAAGGCTCAAGTTGCAGAAGCAAGAGGATTGCGTAGGAGTAACTGATGCGATGTTTGTGCCTGTTCAGTCCTGGCTGTGCGGTAGCTTGGGGTGTGCATGTATGCGAAAGGAGGAGAAATAACTAATGTTCTTGTACGTATGAAGCAAGGAAATTGTAACTAGGGCTCCGGCTCTGCATGGTCCTCTCCCCGCAGCCCAGCAGGAGCGTTTTGAGCGGCCAAAGACGATGGCTCGCTGTCCATCCCCGAAGGGCAGCTGGCGTCCTTCCCTGTGGGCTGGAGGAGCGATGGGAATGTGCTTAGCAGGCAGGGCCCCTGCGTACCGTGGTGGGAGCTAGGTTCCCGCGGCCCGTCCTTGGCAGGAGCTGGGTTCCCACAGTTAGGGGGTGACGGCGGGCGCTCGGCGCAGGCAGGAGTGATGCTTCCAGAGATGATGCCAACAGGAATGGGGGATAATATTCTTCCTTCCACTGTATAGCTAGGATGGGAGTGAAGAAAGAGAGAAAGGGGCAAATGGGGGCAATAGTGTTTAGCCCCATCTGTCGCCTCCACTTCCCAAATTATTTTTCTCTTTCTCCCCTCCTCTGCCTTCCCTTCCACTGCTCCCCCTTTACGTTCCTTTAGTTCTGGCATTTAAGCTTATCGTGTTGTTTGTTTTATGCTCTTGGCTTGTTTTCCAGTTCCCGTTCTGGGTTAGTATCACAAATGATTAGTCTTGGAGCCTAACGAAGGGGCTCAGACATGACTCTAGGGTACGTCTGAGCCGTTTAGTGTTTGCAAATGTAGAGCTCGAAGATCTGCTGTGAAAGTTTATTTTTAAGCTCCCTGAGAAGATAAAATTGAACGTGGGCTTCTTTAGGATGTAAACAATACAACTGAAATTGCTCCAGGGAGCAGCGCCCTCGAGGCTTTGAAGAATCCCAGGGGCAGTTTGCAGTGCTTGTAATAGCTTTTAATGGATGATCACATTTTTGTCACGTTTTCATCACGTGGTCTGAAAGCTTGAAACCATATATTAATATTGAGCCTTGATTTTTAAGAGTAGTGTTGAATCTTTCATAATATGATTATTGTCCAGTGCCAGGAGATATAAAATAAAAATAAAATTGTTGTGCAAAATAACCTTCAAAAATGAGAGCATTTTTAGCACTTGCTCTTCTAAGGTCCTGCTTTTGCCGTGTTGAGAGATAGTGGGAACTGCTTAGGTCCTGCCTGCTAGAGCAAGGCCAGGTTAGAGCATCTTCAGGTCTGCTCTGACTCACGTCACTCGATGATGTTTTGCTGGGGACTGTAGCAGCAGCTCAGTAAAGCAGCAGAGCTGTGTCACTAGCAGTGCAGTTTGGCCCTGGTGAAATGAGGTGTCCACGTAGTGACTCAGGTCCCCATTCACCGTTGGCTGATGTGATGCAGATCATTAGTCACCAACTGGTAGTTGGTTACCCTTTGATAGGCTCCTGGAAGGACCAAAGGTCATGCAGGCAAAGCAGCTGAATCAGTCCTCCACCTCTCCTGCCTTTGGTGTGTAAAGCAGTTACTGGTGCTTGGGCGGTTGTTTTAGTGTGTGTCCCTTCAGGCTGACCCAGACTATCTCGTTTTATCCTGTATTCTCTGACTGCCCTTGCTGTTTGGTTAGAAGCTCTGTTATAGCTGCGTGGTGGGACCAGACCTGTAGCTGGGAGTGTCTGGTGTGCCTCTGTGTAGCGGTAGCTCCTTCTTCAGCAGCTCCATAGGAGCCTTCTAAACCATCTGGGGTTTTATTGAGGAACTGAAATTCTTCGTTCTTTCCTTTTATTTTTTCTTTTCTTATTTCACTTCCCCATCTCCTAAGCTTCCTGGTTTCAGCTGTACCTCCTCATCTAGTGTCTATCCTATAGGTCCTAACACCCCATCAGCCTGTTCTCCAGTACCTCTAGTGATGGCTTGCAAATCTCTCTAGACCAAGTCCCTTGTGCCGTTACCCATCCCAGTCTCAAGGGCTACCTGGTTCTTTGACATCGAGTAGAGTACCTGCATATACCTGGACACAGCTAGGTATAGAGACTGCCCTTCTGCTTCCTTATCTGCAGATTTTTCTATCCGACACCTGCAATTCAGTCTTTTCTGCCTGTCCTGGCTTATCTTGATCGTCACAACCCTCTCCTCTGGCTTTGGTGCCAGCTGCACCCTCGGGTGCGCGGGAGAAGACGTTGGTTTGGGCTCTGTGTGTGACTTTTTTTGTCTTTATGGCAAACACTGATCTTATTTTTAATTCCACTGTGTCTCCTGTCCCCCTGCTGCCATGGCCCAACGTGTGGGTGCTGCTGCTTGACCGTTTCCTCCTCTGGTCTCCTGCCAGCTGCAGGCTGGGGTCCCTCGAGAGATCCCTGCTGTTGCCTTTTCTGTTGCCCACCGAGAGGCTTGCTGGAGGTTTCTGGGTTTTGCCGTAGCAGAAATAAATTACGCGCTCTTCTCAGACAACGTGGCGTGGTCCAAATTGTCGTTTGGAGCGGGTGCAGTTAGCAGTGAAATGAACATTAGAAGGAATCTAGAAAACGGCGCTCTCGGGCTTACGTAGCAATGCCTGTATGGCTGAAGACCAACTGGCACGTGTCATTCGTGGGGAGCCGAGTGAGGTGGCATGAGAGCTGTAATGGGGTCAAAGTTTCACACCGGTTGCGATTTGGCCAGGAAAACTGGACTCTGCCTGCTCGGAGGCCTGTCCGCAAGGAGCGTCTCTGCATGAGAGCAGAAGGATCCTCTCTCCCTTATCTCGGAAGCCGCGTGTGAGCGCCGGCGTGACCTTTGGTCCGAGGATTTGGAGGAATAAAGTTCAATGGGAATGAAGGGGCATTTGCCCTGGTGGGAGGGAGTCACAACTCACTGCGCTCCTCTCCAGCAGTGCCCGGCGAGTGTTGGGTGCCGACATCAGACCGCGGAGCAAGTGGCTCTTCAGCTCATCTTGTATTTTGCTCTCTTGCAGCTGCGTAAATGAGTATGGAAGATTATGACTTCCTCTTCAAAATTGTTTTAATTGGCAACGCCGGTGTGGGGAAGACCTGCTTAGTCCGCCGCTTCACTCAGGTGAGACCGGGCGTCTGTCGGATGCGTGGTGAGGAGGTGGGAACGTTGCTGCGCCCGTTTGGATGAGGAGCGGGCGCTAAAGTAACTCGGACACTGTGGCTGCGAACTGAATTGTCCGCTGGCAGCGCAGCTCTTGATTTATTTTATTGGCTGCATTTCTTAATGCATGTCACTGATATCACCAGCACAAACGATACCTTATTAGTGCTGACAGCGAGCTTGTTGGGGTTCTGCTGTTAGGAAAAAGTCATCCCTCTCCTACAATGGAAAATCTTCCCTAAGAGCTACTGGAAAAACTCCTCCTGATTTTGACCAGAACACCTTTTGATGTGCTTTCCAGGATGCCTTTTCTCTCTGGTCCCTCCAAGGTAGAAGAGGCAAGTCAGTTAGCTTGTGCAAAAAGCTGTCACTTTAATTTTATATTATTAGATAATTGGGTAAGCTCAGGGTCCAGGGCTGTCGGTCCCGTGTGTTCTGTTAAGCATCAGAGTCTTTAGAGTTTATACCTCTAGAGCTTTACTGAGAGCATGAATTGAAGTGTGCTGTGGTGGGCTGCTGGCGATAAAATGAGACCTGGTGTTGCCTGGGGAAAATCTCAGCTCCCTGCTTTTGGGGCTTTACATGCACAGGCTCCAGAAAACCTTGCCTAAGAGTGGGGATT
Organism: Struthio camelus; assembly: GCF_040807025.1. Classification (NCBI taxonomy): domain Eukaryota; kingdom Metazoa; phylum Chordata; class Aves; order Struthioniformes; family Struthionidae; genus Struthio; species Struthio camelus. Next base: position 216,243,279 of record NC_090942.1, on the reverse strand, counting down.
GGCAGGCCCTTATCTATCAGCCTGATTGCAGAAAACTAATCAAATGCAAAAGTTTAAGGACTGGCTTCCTTTTTTGTAAAAGGCTGGTGGGGAAAGGACTAGACTTCTGGCTGAGAAGTTTTCCTGATGCACATGATGCATTATATAATGCAAGTTTTGTGTTTTCTTGCTGTGGGGTTTGTGGTTTTTTAGTGTTTTTTTTTCGGTTGTTGGGAATTGTCAGCAGTTGCCCCCCACTGATACTTTTATTTTTAAAACTGTGGCAGTGTTAAACACTCTCTCCTATTGAGCATAAATAGCTAGTGGCAATAAAAGTAGACCCAAAGGGTTAATTGGGAAATCTGTAGCTAGCTTTGCTGCTGCCTTTGCTTTGGCAGCGTTATTGCTACTGCTGCTGTAAGAGATGGATACATCCTAAAATCAACATGACCTTGTAGGCCTGGACATGAGAAATCAAAAAGCTGTTTTTTTTTTCCCTTGGTTTGCAGTTGTTCCTTTCGGATGGCATTGAGATTGAATAGTGCCAGAAGTGCAACAGCCACAGACTCTTGGCATTGCTGCAGTGCTGGTAGCGGCTCGGTCTGATTTTTCTCGAGCTGCTCTGCAGGAACCTGAGCCTGTTGCATGGCACCTGGCAGAAATATCTTTTGATGCTCTTACAGCACAGTGGAGGGGAAAAGGAAAGGCATGAGGTTGCAGGAACAAAGTCATCTTGTCTCATCCTGCCTCCTTACGCTTTTGCTCCCACCTCTTTAAAGGAGTTGCAAAATTAGATCAGAGAGGCTGCTGATAGCAGCAGCCTGTACAGAAGCAGAAGGGCTTTTCCCTTTTGTTTTCCCCTTAATTTGTCCCTTGTTTTCCTTCTCCTGTTTGCTTTCCTACCTCTGAAGTCAGCTACTTTCTGCAGGATTAGAGACCTATAAGTAGGGAGGACATTGTGGGTTGAGTTATGGTAGCCTTTGTACTGTAGAAAGTATCTGTTTTATTCCCCTCAAGATGCAGAAGCGGATTTTACTGTCTCCCACACTGGATTTTAAGTGTATTTGGGGCCAGATCAGTGTGCGGAGCCTCACCAGACCCCAGTGCACCTGCCTGGGGTAGTGCAACAACCGGTTGCACTTTTTAGTGCTGTTCATTTAGAGCTGTTGCCTATGTAAATGTGATTGGAAATAAGTGCCTGGGGAAGAGGGCAAGAGTGGAGTAGTGTTGGGGATGGAAAAGGGTTGGTACCCAGAGAAAATTTTGTCTTGCTACAGAACGTGCTTAATGAAACTCTTCTTTTCTTCCAGGGGCTTTTCCCACCAGGTCAAGGAGCCACGATTGGGGTTGACTTTATGATTAAAACTGTGGAGATCAATGGTGAAAAAGTAAAGGTAGGAGCCTGCTGATGCTCGGCTTAAACTCAGGTAGCAGTACGATAGTTCAGGTCTCTCTCCAAAAGCAGCTGTCCTGCTGCTGGAAGGCCCATAGACACATACTGGAGTGTGAGGTTGTGTGTCATAGCTCAAAAGATGATGGGCATTACACTTGATCTCTGTTCCTCTCTTCACAACTACCATCAGGATCATAATAGTTAACCTGCTCTAAAGAAGAAAATAAAAAGGGGGAGATTTTGCAAAATTGTCTTATGGTTTATAAGGCACTGAGATCTTGCCTGGCTGAGGTTATGGAGGTGCAAAGAACCATTGCAATGCAATCTCCGTTTATTGCATTTCTGGTAAGCTGAAATCAGTTGCATTCCCCCTGGGATGTACTCAGTGAAGGTTTTCTCCTGCTGAGCTCCTGAAATTACTGGCAGCAGGGAGAACAGATTTCTGGGCTTGGCAGGGGGTTCTGCAAAACAAAGGCTCATCGCCAGCTTCTGCTGAGTTATGAGTTTGGGAGAAGTTGACTGTCGCAATGCTGGCCCTTTAGTCAACAACAGGCTGAAGGGATAAGGTCAACAGTGACCCATGTCCACGTTATTAACTCTTTTACCCTGCAAGCTAGGGTGATCCTATCCAAACTGCCTGCTGGAAACTGTCCTTGTCCTGTGCTAACTCCTGAACTGAGCCTGGGTGTCATTTGGCAGACAGCTAGTTTACCCAGGCCAAAACATGCCAGAGCCCAGTCTAACAATTTAATGGGATACATGATTGGGTGCCAGTGCCTAGAGGTGTTGGCTGGCACTGTTTAATTCATTAGTAGAGGTTTAGTCCCAGCTGGTATGGTGTTCAGGAGGTGGGAGAAGAATGTGATTATCTGAGCTTCTGGTGTCAAAAAGGTGTCCAGGGTCTCTGAGCTACTCCTGGAATTACTCTGCCTGAATTAACTCCAAGGGCATAGAAATGAAAAACAACTGTTTTCTCTTTGCTACCTACACCAAATCTAATAGTGAGCAAGTGGAAGAACCTGCATCAGTGTGGCTGTGATTGGATGTGAGACCTGGACCCATTTTTAAGCTCATGCAAATGGTGGGTTGGAAACAGTGGGCTTGTACAGATTTTCAGTCCTGGGTGTGTGGGGTGTGTGTGTGTGTGTGTGTTTGTTTTCTCCATGCATTTTTCAGTGCAAGGTTTTTGAGAAGAAAATCAGGTGGTGTGTTCATAAGTTTAGGACAGATTGGAAAAGTTACAATAATGTCTGCAAGCTCCTACTCTGCCATATGAGGAGCTGTAGAAGCCTATGGCAGGCGATAGTCCTTAACCAAAAGACCGTTCAGTTTAATCAGGTGAAGGACAGGAGGTATTAATACCTACATAAGGATAAGGACCAAGTTAATGAGTTGCCTGTTGCTTTGCAAGTGGGCTAGAGCAGCAGGCAGGAAAGCAGTGCTAGCCTGACAAATACAGATGGATCTCCAATAACTCTAGCTTGTATTTGAGATCAGCTTTTTAAACAGCTGAAGTTTAGTGGAATTACCGTCAGCAAGGACTTGTCTGTGTTTGACTTGCACCTGTGACATAATCCCCCTTTAGCACTGGTTTGGCCTGAGGGTGCAAACTCTGTAACGGCGAGAAGGTTGTGAGCAGAGTTATGCATGGGGTAACTGAGAGACAGAGACCACACTCAGCTTGTACAGACTCCTTGCACAAACTTGTTTGTTTATAAATCCCTGTTGCCCTCAAAATAGCTGATAAGTGCACAAGTAGCCATCAGCGCAACTTTTTTTTAAAGCTGGATTGTGTTTAACAGAGCAGTTGGCAAGTGCTAGTTGGTGAGTTGTCATATAGCAAATAGGAGTTGTTGTTAAGTCAAAGGTCCCCTCTCTTCCATCAGTGGAGTAAGCCGAAGTCACTAGTTTGGCTAATGAGCTGATGCGCAAAGAAACTTAATACTGTAAATTTACCCATTTGAACCATCCTTCCAGAGTCCGTAAGACAAAGTGCTTTCTTTCCACCTCTCACAGCAGTGCAAACAGGTAGTGATCTGAAAGTTATTGAATAAGCAGTGCTAGTAGGAATAAACACTGAATGGGTTGGTGGGAAAAGCAGTATGACTCAGGGCACAGAGCAATAAAACCAACATCTCCCTCAAACCAACAGTGGCTGTTAGCACGTTTAACAGCGCCCGAGTTGTGACTCTGCTTCTGGGCAGCGTCTCCTGCACATCCGTCAGGATCCAGGGTTAGAGAGCAGCACTATTTACCAAAACAATTTTAAGATTTAAAAATAAACAATAGATGTCTGGGCAGATTACTTTCTAGCTTTCAGGATTGCGTTCCAAAGCGGCTGGAGAAGGATTTGCCAGCACGAGGGCTGGGCAAGCCATTTCGGATGTAAGAAGAGCTACTAATGCTCAATGACAGGCCAGCTGTAAAAAGAAAAGAGTATTTGCTTCTCTTCATGTTCTTCGCATACAACGTCATGAAGCGTGTGAGACAGCACTGTGCAGCTCAGAAGGGGCTTTTGATCTGTCTGATCTCTTCTAACAGACCCCAAAATATGCCCAACATATGTACTGTCTAAGAGGCTGCACAAATTCAAGCCAAGTAGATGGTAATTGTAATGCTGGTCAAAGATAAACGTCCTCAGTGCTGCAAACATAAGGCTGTGCTATGTGCATCTGTGATCTTATTGCACGTGCGGAAGTGTTTGTATGCAGAAGTCTAAATTCGTATGCAAGCGCTGGGAGGTGGGGAAGCATCAGCTGGCTCCCAGGAAATTAACTTTGATTTCTGCAGGCTGAATCAGGCACCAGCCTTTGGTAGCTCTGAGAAAGCGGTACGAGTGAAGGAGCTGCTGTCAAATCTTTCACTTGGCAGAAATAAATTGATCAGTGGGATAAAGCGTGAGACATGAATTTTGCTTCAAAGTCGATTTTTATCAGTGCTTTTAAGTTCTAGGGCTTTTCTTCTAATGTTTGTATCCATCTGGTAGGTAGATTCACAGCAAGAGCTGGTAACAGAGCCTTCTCTTCCAAAGCAGCCTGGTACAGTCCGTTTTGATTTCAAAATCTGTTGTATTAAAGCAGTGGAAGAACATAACCACATCAAAAGCCCTTTTCAGCTCAGAGATCTTCTGGATAAATGCAAAGCGTTTATAAACTCATTAACCACTAGACCAGTCAATAGATGTTGTTTTTCCCCCTGAGAAACAGATGAACAAAAAAATTGGCCTTTTTTGCCATCTGCCAGTTTGAAGGCTGACTTGTTTTAAAGAGTTGGTTGCTATCTGAATTTCACATGTAAGTTTTATGTACCTTAACTGCAGGTGCCATGTTCAGCTGTCTAAACACAGCTATGCCAAGAGATTAGGCAGCAAGGTGCCTGGGAGTTGTGAATGAGCCACAAATTGTGTTTGCAAAGAGGTACTTTTTCAAAATCATACGCCTTGTCTGAAAGCTGTTTTAATGGGGGCTCTTATTTTGAAATAACGTATTTATGATGATTAGCTGATGTGGTTCAGCTTGGGAACTCAGCAAGAATAAGGTTTGCTCTGTTATGGGCTGCACAGCATAGGGAAAAAATCCTAAATATTTTAACTTCTGCCCAAAATACACAGAATTCTGGCTGGAAATGAACCTTTCACATACTTAACTCCAGGGAGGGGCACTTTTAAAAAACAACAACTGAAGCAGAGAAATACTCTCTGAAGCTGGAATATTTTAATTTTGGATATTTGCTGCTTTGCATTTTTGAAACATTGACAGTGTTTGGGTCACGAAAAATTCATGGGCTGGTCAAATTATAGAAATGAGTTTGATTCGTATTAGGAGATGTCTTGTGTGTTGTCTCCCTGGTCCCAGAGACCTTTACAAGTATCAGTTAAGCCTCATGACCTCTTCTGTATAGATAAGGAGGTATTAACCACTTCTACGCACTGGGAAGAAAGGCAATGAGCAACTGGGTGATGTGTCCCAGGTTACGTAGGGGAAGTGTAGTAGAACCCCTGAACCGGCGTTCAGCGGCAAGTCTGAGCTCTGTTTTTGCTCCTACGGTTTGCACCCCTTTGACACACCATCTCAATGTAATTAAACTCTGGGAGCTAGAGGAGAGGCTTTCTTAGCACTTCTGTGATGGACGTTGCTGTCAATGCAAAGCGCCTGTCAGATGTCTTGGGAAGGAGCAAGAGAAGTGATTTTTTTTTTTCCCCCCCCCTCCCTGCAGCGCCTGCATTATAATTCCACGCCGGCAAAGCTGACTCTGTCCGCTGCTGAACGAAATGCCAAAAGTCACACGAAAGCTTGCAGACCTGCGGCTTCCCGGGGATGTCGGCTGGAACACCAGCCGAGCTTGTGCCTTGCATTTCAATCTCGAAATACAAAAACGGAAACAAAAATTGTTGGGGGAAGGGGAAGCCAAAGGGGAGAAGAGCGAAGTGCTTTCCCAGCGTTGGTTTTACCCTGAAGGCATTTAGGTCAAAAGGATGCTGCTACCAAGTAAAAAATGTTAAATTTATTCTTTTTTTTTTTTTTCTTTCACTGCTCGCCCTCGTTATGCTAAAAGCTGCAGATCTGGGACACGGCAGGACAAGAGCGATTCCGGTCCATAACGCAGAGTTACTATCGCAGTGCTAACGCGCTAATACTGACCTACGACATAACCTGCGAAGAGTCCTTCCGATGTCTTCCCGAGTGGCTGAGAGAAATAGAGCAGTACGCCAGCAACAAGGTCATAACTGTGCTAGTCGGTAAGTGCCGGCTGTCCTTCAGAAGGTGGTTTGCAGCGAGGTCGTGAGCTGTGTGTCAGGAGCCCCTGAGAGCCGAAGGCAGGCGGAGGTGTTAGCAAAGGCATGTGTTAAATAGCGGTGCAGGATTCCCAGGTGGATACGGCAGTTCTTGTTGCCAATCAGAGCTGTAAGCCCAGGGGCATAAGGTACAGCTGGTCCCTTTGGACGAGGTGACCCACCATTTGGATGGTGCAGATTAACCCCAACGCTCCGGTGATGTGCAGGACACTAACAGCTGCTTCTCAAAGGGTGGACTTCTCCCAGGCCTAAGGTCTCTGCCTGCAGAGGTGGATGCTTGCCACAGGTTGGTCCCATAAGGGACTAAAATGGTGTTTGTGCGGCTACTGATAGAGCGAACCATAGAGCCTTTTCCCTTGCAACTCCCAGCTCAGAGCTCTACAAGTATTTGGAGGTCTTCTGAAGCTGTCAGTGGCTGCAGGGTGTTATGCCCCAATAGCTGTGGGACCGCTGGAGTCTTGGCCAGAGTGGGTCGAGATCTGGGAAGCAGGACACAATGGGTATGTGGTCCTAGCATTACAGGTGGGACAGAGCTGGAAAACTAAATTTTTTTTTCCTATGGATTTTAAGATTTAAAGATAAATACTGGAAGCTAAGTTATCTGTAGTGGCTTCAACTCAAGCTAAAACAGACCTCAGACTGTCTGCCAGAAGCAAGATGAAAGGTATTTTGCCTGCATGTGCTTTCCTGTGCTTTCCTTTCAGAATCTGGCAGTCAAAACCTGACGGTTAAAGGCCCAAGAATATCTAAAGAAGAATAGAAAAATAACATGGGGAAAGCTACAACTTTTTTTTTTAAACTGCAGTGTCCTTTTCTTGTTAATAGTTTGCCACTAAAAAACAAAGAATAGTTCTGTAGGATGATCTAGTATGTTTATTACCAATTTCAATTTTAGAATATCTTTTTGGTATCTTTAAAAATCTTTTGAGCTTTACATGTCACAAAACTGTTGCACATGAACATTAGGATTTAAGGCACTTCCATACGAGAAACTCCTTACACTACATAAGAAGAATATGGGACTGGTATGAATAGCACAGAAATAATTTATAAGTGACTAACGAATGTACACATAGATTATTACAGAACATTAAATTTATATTTTAGACTGTAAATGTTGATAAGAAATGCTAACAGCCTCAGCATACTTTTGTGGGTGGTAACAGCCATAACCCACTTACATTAGTAAGTGGTCACTAGTGACTGACAATTGGAAACCTACCCAACTTGTGATAATCTACTTATAAGTGTAACTTTGGTGTATATATACTGTGTCCAAGTAATTATCAGAAAAGAAAGGATAGCTCAGAGGAAAGGATGCCAGCGAGATGTGGCTTGCCAGTGAAAGAGCACAATCTTTTCCTCCTAATAATTCTCACAGCAGCCTCGGAGGAGTTGCTGGTAGAAACTGGGTTGGGGCGGTTGAACTGGCTGAGTCTCTGGACACAATCTCCTGCTATTACAGGTCTTGGTCTGTTATCTTTTTTGAGAGATTAAATTATGGTAAAAACATCATGTTTAAAGTGAAGCGGCCAGTAATAGGGTATAATTGTATCAGACGTTTACCTGGGGCGTTTATCAACTGTCTGCTAAAGTGAGCTCCCAAAGGAAGGGGCTGGTTTCTCTCCCCACCTTGTTCTGTGAGCACCCTTGAGCCCATCCATGTTCCAGGCTCCACAGCCATATCACTCCCAAGAATATTTAATTAAAACAGGAAAGCAGCCCTCTGTGCCAGGCTTGTTCTAAAGCTTATAATTACATGAAAAATATCACATTTAGCAACCCACATGTTATGAATGACATTTTAAGTGCTCCTTAGAGCAAGAACTGGAGAATTTTCAATAGATATTAAAATGGCAATCCTTTAATGCCAGTTGATAGCTTTAATTTAGCCCTAATGCATCTGTTTGCCAACTGACTTGTATGTTCACAGGACATATTCCATTAAATGACCTGATATTACATGAACTTGGTCGCATGTATCAAGGAATCCGTCCTTTGGGGAGGAAAGCAAGCACTAAGAATTTCCCATCAAAAACCCTGTCTGTACATATATACCCTACCAAACACTGCGTCGATCAATTTCTGTTTCTTTTGTCTTGTAAGTCAAATTAATTCCCTTTCTAAAATCTTTTATCGATGCAGGTAATAAGATTGATTTAGCTGATAAGAGGGAAGTCTCCCAACAAAGAGCTGCAGAATTTTCCGAAGCGCAAGACATGTACTATCTGGAAACCTCTGCAAAGGAATCAGATAATGTGGAAAAACTGTTCCTGGACTTAGCTTGTCGATTGATCAGTGAGGCGCGACAGAACACCCTTGTGAACAATGTGGCATCCCCATTACCAGGAGAGGGGAAAAGTATCAGCTATTTGACTTGCTGTAATTTTAATTAAAGAGCTGGCATGTGATTCCCTGTCCCCCATGGATCAAGAAGACTTTTTGCTGGGATTCATCTCCTTGAAGGGAATTCCTGCCACTTCACTTCAATTCCTGACTTACCCCTGAGTCAGGTTGCAGATCTAGAAGCATGGCAGGCTGGTGGCTCCAGCTGCATGGTAACATAGCAGAATATAACATGGTTTAATTTTAAGGTTTTTTTACAGTCTCTGGAGTTGGTTAGGAAAACAAGGGTTGCACAAGGTGCTTCGTGTAATGCAGAACATGAGCTGTTGTATTTCCTTCTGTAGGAGACTAGAACAGCCTCTTTCAAAGAAGACACTGAAGAGTTCAAAATCTCTCTTGCAGAACAATGTGTTTGATCCTTTTTAAAAAAAGAAAGAAAGAAAAAATATGAACGCTGACCCTGGACTATACTGGCAATCTTCTGGGCTGCCAGCCAATGGATTCTTAGGACATGTAAATAGAGTCTGTCCACACGTCTTCACGGAGGACTCTGGTGTTTGCAATAGTGTTATGTCTCTCATCTACAGGCACTTTCATGAACATGAAATTAAAAAGAAAAGTTATATATATCAGCATTTCCAAGCAACGGTCTGAGAAGAGATATGGATACAGTTCCATTGCTCCCTTTGGTGCTAGCAGTTCAGCAAATATTCTGTAGACCAAACATAGTCTTACTACATTACTGTCCTCTGAATGTGTAGCTTAGAATAATTAGGAAAAAGAACACTAATAAGCACTGTTCATTTAAATAAAAGATGTCATTACCTCTTTTTCTAGCCTGAACGTAGTGGGTAAGGACTGTGCTTTTTTGGTATCTGACATAGGGTGAAAAGACTTTCAATTAAAAAAACAAACAAAAAAAAAAGAAAACAAATCCTGTCCCCCTCTGATTAGTAATGCCCTAATGTGAAAAATTAGCCTCGGGAACTTTTATTGCTGGAGCTGGAAAAAAAATACACCAGACATGCGCAAAATATTGCACGTGCATTGATTGTGTATAAAGGTTCAAAGAGAGCACAGTTTTTAAATGGCAGTTTGCAATATGTTTGAGTAAATATAAAGCTTGTAGATACAGTCCTTGTTGAAAAGCAGGCATACAGTTTTGTAGAATTTTTTTATGCTAAGTGGAAATAGCAACAGGCTGCAAGTGGTATCATTCTGTGTCTAACTCATCCAGCAATCACCGTATGGAACTGTACTCGGAGAAGCTCTTCTTAAAGGTATCTTCTTGGCATCTATTCTCTTCAGAGTAGCTTTCAGATCCACGGCTGTAGAGTGATTTCATTTACTTGATGCTTTGTACTCTTACATCTTGAACTCCGGTATATGTATAACTCTTTAGGCAATTCCTTTCTACAAAATCCCTGAAGTGGAAGCATTATGGAATTTGTTACATTTTTACACCTCTAGTGCCATACTCTAATGCATTGCAAATTCACACATTGACATTAAAGCAAAACTGGAAGACAGGTGAATTTAAAAAAAAAAAAAAAGTTCCTGTGCATAAAGTTTGAGATCAGTTCAGCTAACCTGGATGAAACTTTCGTGTCAATTACATGGCTGTGATATGCTATAAGTCAGAATTAATCGGCTTAATATCATTTGGCACTGATGACAACTGAGCTTTTTTATTGACATAAAAAGCTGCCAGTAAGTACTTCCTGAAAATAAAAAAACTAGCATTTTCAAATGCTTTTTCACATTTTCCTAAAAAAACAAACAAAAAAACACCTTTGGGCTATATCATATTGTGCCTTTGCTCTTTAATGGGAACTAACTGTATGTTTGTGTGTTTGAGAGAGAGATGGCTATTTTAATGAATGTTTTCTTGCTATTGTTTAGGTCATTCCTTCTTTTATAAGTAGTGGTCAAAATGAAATGTAGAAGTTGTGGTACAAAACCTGTTTGTCATGTAGGTAACGTTTTGCAAAGTGCTGCTCTAAGTGTTAGATGTTGGGGAAATGTCGTCTAGCACGCTGGCCGTTACTGGTTCTTTTCAGTCTCTGCTCGTGCTGTAATCCGGAGGATTTAGAAATGTGTGGTATTTGATTTCTGCTGTGCTGGACTGTGTGGTACAGCCTGGGCTAAAAAGCACTGTCTGTCTTGAGCATCTCCCAAATGCAACCTTATCTGAGCTTTTAAAGACCATCCAACTCTGAAAGAGCTGATTCTCTACAGCTCTCAGCTGTTTAAAGCAAGATTCATGAGGTTATATGTAAGATGATACTTGAGTTAGAAATCAATATTACATATATTTGTAAAAGTTGTAAAAGTTCTTACTCTCCAGGTGGTGGAATTGTCAGAAAGCATAAAACTTGATAACAGATAGGGCAGGGCTATTTGATCACGTTCATCAAGGAGGGAAGAGACTGCTCACTACAGCACCTGTGGGTAGCCTGATTTCCAAAAGCATCAAAGCTTCAGGTATAACTGTCCAACACCCTCTCCATCTACTCAATCTCCCAACGCGTTTCACTGGGAAATTTTGAAGCTGTTGGCTGTTTTCAAGCTGACTTGACAGAGACCAGCGCTGATAAATTTGACATAAAAATCTGTTGCTAGTGGAAACTAGAATACTACAGAAATATTTTTGAGCATCACTGAAGGAATAGTGTTAAAACACCAGAGAGGGGGGAACACATGGGAAATGAATAATGATCATAGGCATAAACTTGATTCTGAAGTGGACAGGTACTTTTCATTCCTGCTGAGTACCATTATAAAGGCATTTTCAAATGCTCCTTGCATCACCTCTGGAGGTTGAACACTAATGCATCGTCATGACTAAAGAAGCTGAATTGATCAAATAGCAGAAATTGCCCACTTTATTTTTCTTGAATATTCAATCTGAGGTTTCTGGAAGGCTAAGTCTCTTTTCCAGTGCTTTCCTACCCCTTTGCTGATGATTTTGTATACTAGCTGCCTACCAGTTGGCACAGCTCAGTTCTGTTGCTAGCAGATCTTTCAAGAACTCCATCTCTAGACAGTGATGTGTTGCTCCAGTGGAGCGAAGTGCTGCAATTGGATTGATGTTGCAATAAGGTAACTTACTTCTCCAGGGACAAATGTGAAATCATTCCTTTCAAAATTTATTCTGGGCCTGAGTGCTTTAAATCTTTTAGGAGTGCAGACTGTTACGAGGTTAGCAGGAAACAGTGGTGGCATGTTCAACATTTCATGAGATCGTAAGCCAAAGTTGTAGTCTGAAACTTGCTTTTTTTTTTTAGTTAACAAACATTAGCTGTTAAATAAGTGGCGTTTTGCTGTGATAACTCCTTTGCAAGAGTTGTTTTTATACACCTTCAAATTTTTATCTTCAGTTTGTAGAACCCACTTGTGGGTTTGAGGGCTAATCTTCTCTTCTGCAGTCTGGTCCTCTGCTGAAGACTTTACAACCAGAAGAGGAGCTTTATCAACTGCTAATGATGATTTAACATTGTGGCACATTGGTTGAAAATAACAGCTGAAAAATAACAGGAGAATAAAAAAATAAAAATCTGAATTATGTGGCAGTTATATGTCCATTTATGGCAAACCCCTAGCTAGATTAATGGATTTTTACGAGAGAACAGTCAGTAAAAAGCATGATGCTTGCTGGGTCAAGGGTCCAAAAGCTGTGCAGAATTGATGTGACAGGGCCAAATATGACAGGAAGTCTTCTCTACTGACAAGAGTATAAGGTGTTGCCTTTAGTGCAGTTGCTAGATTTTGATGCATTTTCCAGGACAGTACATTCACAATCATGGAGTAATCTTATTTCTGGGTGAACGTGAATTTTTATAGTAGTCTCATGATGACATCATGTGTTCTTTAAACATCTTAGCACAATGGCTAGCTCCAAGGAGAAGCCAATATGGATGGTCAATGGATGTTTGCCTGCAGACAATCCTGGCCTGTTGGGAGAGGTTAGTTAGTAAAGGCATAGTCTGCAAATAGGGTGATCTAAATGCTATTTTTCAGTTCAGCCACTGATGCGGTCAGGCTGATCTTGGACAAACCACTAAATGTGCATCAGGTCACTCTTTGTAAAGTGCTCTCACAAATATTTTGCGTTGGCTGTTTACACTGCAAGTTTCTTGGGATGAGCTGCAACTCCCTTCTGTTCCTAGTAGTGTTTCCATAAGAGAGAGAGAGAGAGAGAGAACGCATTAGGAAAAAGCTTCTTAACTCCTCTTAAGGAGAAAGACGAGGTCAAGCATTATGTTGGAAAAAGGCATACAAATCGTCTAAAAAGAACAGGATGTTTTAAATCTCTTCCTACCTCTCACATTGAAGTTCTGATTTGATCTGCTGGTAAGTCATTTTGAGTGTGCAGTCGGAGATATGCTTGTGCTGAATGCTAAATGACTTTGTGATCGCTATTCAATACAAACACACATGACAAATTATCAGACAGGATACTTGGGTTTAGCTGTAGAATGCAGGAAACAGCTCTTAATCCGTTAGTCTGTTAGTGCTGTTTGTCTCTGGAAATAGCTATACCAGCTACAGTGGGCTCCTGCTAGTCTAGGTGGAGTGGTTAATGGCTATTGAATTCCTTCAGCATCAGCAATAATGGCAGCAGACTGAGGTTCATACTGCAGACAGTGGTTTGAAAAGAGAAAAAGTGGAAATTAGTGATGCAGGAGCAGAGTGGGTGCACGCTTGTAGGACAACGGCCTTTCCTGAGCTTTTGCTGATAAGGGATGCAAGTAGTTGTAGTCAAAGCTACTGGGTTTTGCACTCTTTGTTATCCCTGAAGACTGCTGTTTGTTCAGCTGCTTTTCCATTTTTCCTCTTTTCAGCATGAAGAACTGTCCATAAATTCTGCTGAGAGGTTGAGCTAGCAAAAATTCCATGTTCTGGAATTCCAGACTGAATTCATCTGGAAAAATGAGCAAAATTCTCAAGCTATTGAAATACCAGAGTGAACACGCAGAATACACTGTCCTGAGGGAGCTGTGGTGCCATCATGGTCAGATATGGCTAACACAGCAACTTTCTCACAGCTAATTGGCAATTTTGCATGATTTTGATTGGTCTGGATTTTAATAAGGGATGCTTTGAATTTGACTTTCATCTAAGTTGCTGCAGCATTCTGTTGCTTTCAGTATCAGGGTATCCAACATCACTCATAGGTGCTGTTGCTATAAATACATACTGAGCAGAAGACCTTTTTGAGTTTATTCAGTCAGAAGGCTGCTTTTAGAGGAAGCCTTGTGATTTCCTAGTGAGCAAGTGGGAGATTGTCCTAAATGTTGGTGGTCATAGTTTAGGATTTATCTTGGCTAGGAAAAGAGGCAACAGGGTAGTCAAACTGATGTGGTTTCATGATGCAAGACTCCCAAAGTAGCCTGCTGCGTTGATCTGACTTACCATCTTAATCACCAAGCTAAGTTGACCCAAAGCCTCCTTTTGCTATACTGCCCTATCTAGCTGAGATAGATGACCAGCTATCATCACACAGGGATGAAATCACACCATTTCCCCTCATGTGAATGAGCTGCAACCTAAAAGGGAAGTAAAAACTATGTATGCCATGTGAGTTAAGTTTCTCTTAAAAGCTGGGAGCCACAGATCCGGAGAAAAGCTCATCTCTGATACATGCCGCTCCAAATTCAATTGACTTGGGGAAAGATAACCTGGATATAGCAGAAGAGGTAGAGCAGAAGCTGAGGTGACAGAATGAGTGTAACTAGGCTCTAAATGCTGCCAGTGAAAGATTATCCTGGTTTTAAGAGTGTAGCCGTGGTAAGCAGTTCAGGTCATCTGTCCATGGATAACAGGATTGGCTATGATGGATACTCTGAGTTTGCCTCTGTTCTGCGTTAATGACTAGTTATTAACATTTCCTGGATGTGATCAGATTCTTTAAAGTTCTCCTTCTCCAGTGAGTTTGGAAAATAATTTTAGCTCTGTTCCGTGCCATTATCAAATAAATGAGTCTAAGACTGAAGAAGCAGATGCCACCTTCACCACTGCCTTTGGCACCACTGTTTATCTTAGGGCAGCATTCGCGAAGACATGCACACCTGTGAGTGCTTGAGGCTATGCCCCTGCCAAGCATCTCCTAGGATTAGCTCTGGTGCCATGTGGTCATCACAGCCATGTGATGTGGCCAAAACTTGTGTCAGTCATCGCAGCTTTAATTGCACTGGTGGAGCGGCACGGCTCTACCTGGGGAGTGGGAATGCTAGAAGTCCTCTGTTGTCAGAGGCAGCGATCGCAGCTTTGATGCGTCAGGTGTCATACAAATGCCAACATTGGAGCTCATCAGAGCTGGGGAATCCTGGCTCCTTCAGTGCCTACCGTCCATGAATCTGTTCATTCCCAGTACTGCTTATGCCTTGCAGTGGCGCTGGCGTTACGGGAGCTCTGTGAGGAGGGGGAACCAAAGTACTGTGGAGATCTTGGACTGGAAATGGGCCTGGCTGGCTGTGGGATTCACTAGATGCAGCTCCTGCTTTAACTAGAAGGAGAAGCATCCATTTATCTTCTCTGCTTTCTCAATTTTTTTTTTTAATAAGACCATGTAAATCTGATTAACGTATTGTCAGCCAGCATAGTTTATAAAGAACGTTATCTTTTTTAGGGAACCAGTGTGAGAGATTCAAATGTTAAGAGCCATTGGTGGTTTGGGGCAAGTGAGTAAATGATCAATGTGCAGGTGGACTCTGCTCTCAATCCAGTGAGATTTGTAGACTGATATGAAAAGTCATTTTGAGCTGCCACTTTGGTAATGGTGTGAAAACCTCTGAGAGTCTGGGCTACATCACTGGCACTAGCGTTAGTGAATGTAGTGGCATTGGTGTCCCCAGCAGCTAAGCTGTTATGGGGGAAGTGGAGGAGAGGGGAATACTGTTTTGGCATTTTAATGGAGTGAGTAAAATGTTTGGTTTAGGTCAGGGAAAGCAGCAGTGAATTCAAGCACTGCTATTGCCTCAACTCTTGCAGACTATTTGGAAGAAACGCCTTACAACTGGCCTCTTCAAACAGTCAGCACTGAAGGAAAAAGTCTGAAAGCTGCTTAAGTCCACATTTTTGGGGGGAAAAGGTCATCTAATGAGATGAAGAAGCCCAGACCTTGTTGCTATATGAGTTTTGAGCCACAAATCTATCTCTGAATAATAGAGAAATGGCTTAAAACGTGCCATGGGTTTTTAGCAAAGCAAGATGTGTTGCAGATATGCCACGTCCATTTCATTCCCCACAGCTGTTTACAAAAGAAAAAAAAATCCTGAGACTGGAGCAGCTGCAGTCACTCAGCTGTCAATATGAGACAAGGCTCTTTCTGCTCCTCTTTCATTTCCACTTCACTCTATTCTGCTGCACATATCTAGCTGTTCTGTGAATCTGCAAATTGTGAGGGTTGTTTTTGACTGCCTTTGATCTATGCAGACTCACCCAGCTCTCCTTGCAATTCATTAATGCTTTGACTAGGCATTTTAATTTTATGTTTACTGGCTCGTTCCCCTTTGTAATGTTGTTACCTAATTGACAAGTTCTTCATACTCTGTGTTACGTTTAGGTTGCCGAGTCTAAAATGTTTCCTCTTTCCTGAAAGCTTTGATAAATTTTAGAGATTTATAAACATATTTGCTTCCACAGAAAAGAAACTATCATCAACTTTGATTACTAATAAATCAGTAATGAAGCACATACTTCCTTTTACGGCGTGAACCAAGTACATCTTGTGCCATCAGCTGTAGTTTGAATTGTAGTTTAAATGCCTGCTTACAGACTAAAACCAGCATTTTGTTTGCAACTTCCATGCCAGTGAAGCCACAGCATTAAAGGCATTTCCTGGATTGGAGTTTTTCCCCACATATTCAGCTGTTCTGTAAAGATTTGGGTTTTTTTTTTTTTCCCCCAACAATAGTGAATTCAGCACAATGTATAGAATTTTAGGAAGAACCCCAATTTGTTTAAATGTCCTAAACGCATGGCCAGAAGGATGAGATGAAACATTTCTTGTTGATCAAGCACAACCATTTCAGTGGAGAAAATGCACTACATTTGGTCAGACCATTTATCTTGAGTTGCTGGAATAGTACTGTCTTTGGAAAGAGTATAGGTGTTAGCAAATTGCCAAACTGTGAATCATTAAACTGTCAGAAGCATTTGACTTGTCTGTTTTTTAACTTCTTGTTGTCAAGTGTGGTACAGTGGGGTTGAGAAAGGAATGTATTTTGGATGACCAGGATGATGAATGTATGGAGCTTCATGTTTATTTGTAATGTCCTTTTTATACTTAGGAATTGCTTACATATGTATCTGTATGTAAATAAATGTTTAATCCTTTCCACTTGCTGTTTTAAATGTTTGGTTTGTTTGAACAAAACCTGCAAAGCAGTGTTACCTTCAAAATACATGTAAGACAAACTGATTCACTTTAGGAGGACATGATTTGATATCAGATTAACAAATGAATGGCTACTGAGGATTTTCTGCTTGGATTCAGCATATCAAGGCTCTCACAGCCTTGGGATCTCTCAGCAAGAGCAAAAATAGAGCTGTTGTCCTTGGGGGCAATGTCCCTTCTCACTATAGCAGTAGAAAAAAGTTGTGTTTAAACCCACAGAGTTCAGAGCTGAGTTTGAAATGCCAATTGCGATCGCTAGAGGGTAGTAGTTGACAAGAGGCCAGATAGTAACCATGAATGAAAATACTATGAACTTGTGGTTGCTTAAACTCCTCTCCTAGCAGGAAGCTAGGGTTGTTTGAGCAGAGGTGATGTTTCAGCTGGTTTTTATTCATTGTCCTAGTGCCTTTGTTCTGTTCTAGTGCTTCTCTTCAGCCTTCAACTTTCTCTTTTCATGCTCACAGAAGAAGATAGTTGTCTTCCAGTGGAGTTTCCTAATGAACAGCCTTTCTGGATGACTGGAGGCTTTTTGAAAAGATCCTGTTTTATTTATTTATTTATTTATTTTTTAAAAAAAGTGGTGGTCTCCTGTCAGCCTGTAATCTTTTTGGTCAATATATAGAGTCTGTGCTTTGACTCATTCTGGGGATAGGATTTCCTCCCTGTGCTCTATTCCACATCAAGGATGACTTCTGCTGATGCTTGTTTTGAGAAATGAGCTGTGAAGCTTGAAGACCCATATGCCTTTTATTGCCTTCTCCACTGACCTTGAAGCTCCTTTCTTGGTAAATGCCTGTGACATCAGGGCTGGACCATCTGCTCCATGTTCCCCAGGAAGCTGGCAACTTGAATTGGCAAAAAAGCAGAAATATTTGGAGAGGAAGACTCTGCATGCCTCGAGGTAGGAACTCTGTAAAGGAAGGGGAAGAAAAACATCCTTAAAAATCAGTTTGCAAACTGAGTATTCACTGAAAGAATGAGGGCTGGAGTGTGGGGCCTGTGGAGGTGAAGGTTTCCTTCCTGGGGGAAGGTGAAGAGCAGCAGAACTGAGCTGTGGAGCAGCCATGTGTGTCCCAGGTGCCCAGCTGAATCAGCCTTCTGCTGCAGGGAGGTGTGCATTGCTCCGCACAGGCATTTGCTTGGTGCGGAGAGGCAGCTCTTCCATGCAAGAAGCATGTAATCTGTGGGATGTGCATCCTTTTCTTTGCTGCTCAGCCTGCTGAATAACAATGTCACCGAGAAAGCCTTTGCTGTGCCAGGCCTTGGTGTGTGCAGAGAAGACTGGAAAGACTGAAGGAGCGTGTAGGCTCCCCACAAAAAGTGAACAGCTTGCATAGGAAACAGATGCAAGACCGACAGGCTATGAAAGTGAAAATGCTACAGCTTCCTTCCTCTCCTCTGTCTTCTCCTGTACATGTTCTTCTTACAGAGCATTCGCAATGCTGAGCCCAGAAGATGCCAGCTAACGGACAAAGGTCTTTCACATGATAGTGATTTTTGATATTGGTAAGAGTGTGCAGTCATTTCCCATAGAGTAGAGGTGATGTGATTGCCCTGCATATTAATTCCTGTAGTATCTCATAGCCAGTCCTACCTGATTTAAAATCCAGTCTTGATTTAGGGATTTCTAAGGACAGGGGCTTGACCACACAGTTGGTACAATGTTTCAGAGTTTATTACCTTGAGAATTAAACCTGCTGGGTTTTATTCTTTTTGCATATAAAAATTCAGAATTAAATTGTGTCAGCTTACACCAAAGCTACCACTTACCTGTAGTATGTGGGTGAATCATCAACTGAGAAAAATTCACTCATGTTGGATGCAAGATTTTAATGTCAGGAAACTGTCAAGTATGCAATTTAGAAAGTCTGTCAATACTTAAGTGCTAGCTGCATCAAATCTCTGGCATATTACTAAGGCTGAATCTAATCCCCATGATGAAGTGAGTTCACCACAAGAAGAGTCCAGTTCATCGTCCAGTTCATCACAAGGGAGTCCTTAAAGAGCCACTTATTCCATGGTCTTGCATGATGTGGAAGACTAGCAGAAAGCAACTAGTTTCAATCATATGCTTTACTTTTTAGGGTGCTGATCTCTTATGTAGCTTTCAGCATGGGCTTTCCTGTTGCCAGTGATTTGGGAATGACTAAGACTGTTCTTGACTTCCAGTCTCTCCTTTTCTTTGTTCTACATAAGATGTAAGTGCGGATTTATCAGGTAGGTTGAATTTCTTACTCCTTTTGCCCTTGCACCTAAGGTAGATTCATCAAGTAGGATTTTACTTGCAAATAAGAAATTCGTTTTTGGTTATCTTGTTTTCATTGTCACTGTGTAGTTCAAAATGAATGCCTCCCATGAGTTTTTTTAGTAGCTGAAGCCTCCTGATCTGATTAGCTTCTTCCATAGAAGATTAGATGTCTTTTGAAAAAGATCTGTATGATTTGGACAGCTCTTATCCCCCTACACAAGATGACCTGGAATTCTGCAAAGCCCTAGCATGTCGCCTTACATCTCTCCCTCAGGGTCCTTCTGAATCCCTTGATGTCACAGGCAATCTGTGAGGCAATCCTTGAAGCCGTATCATTAATGTGCAACATTTCCCTCCCTTCCCCCCTCAGAGATTTTTGCCTTAGCTTTGAAAGATACAGGGAAATCTGAGCCATCACTTTGTTCCAGTGTAACAGGACTTAGTCCTGTTATTCAGTTGTCTTTTGCATTTCTTCCCTAATCTTAGTACTGAGTCCCTGACAAGGATTGTCTGTTTCCTGCACTAGCTGATACTATTGGCAGAAACCTTGCCTTTCAGCCTGATTGAACAGCCATGCATAGGTACAACTTTCTGAGCACTCCTCACTCAGCTAAATGGCTCCTCAGAGGTGTTCTCATATCCCCAATAAGCTTGTAATGCTTGGATGCCACTAGCAGTGTGGTGTGCCTCCTGGCAGTCAGTTCGCCTGTCTTTGTTAGTCCCATCAGTACAGAGTATGTCAATGAGTTCATATAAGCATAAAGTACAGTGACAGCATATAGTTCAGCTAGTGTGATCTGAACCCACATTGTACATGCGTATGTGTCTTATTCAAGTGGTGTTTTTCTGCTTTGCTGTGATCTTGCTGATGTTTAGCTAAATGCTCAGAAGATCAGATTTTACTTCATGCGTTCGTCGTCTTGGCAGATGTGTTCTAACTTGATCACAGTCAGACCTCCAGTGAACAACAGTGGACATCTCTGAACAACGTGCAACCAGCAAAAAGGTCTCTCTCCCTCTCGTGGTGCTATGGCAGAATAAGGGTACATTCTGGAAACCAAGGGCCAAATTATCTTCTATTATAAAGAATCACAGCCCTTGCTAAAGCGGTGTGGATGCCCTCATCCTAAACATGTGTTTCAAACATCCTCCTTTAAAACAAACTTTAGGCTTTGGCAACATTCCCACAACAGTGCTGAAATGGAGAGATCACTGAGGCAGAAATGATTACTTCCATACTGGCTGCCTGCCTGAACAGTGAGTGGGAGTCTCTCTTTCATGTGCTATGCTCATATGTACTTCCAGGCACATGTGTCTGAAGGTTGCACCCAACGGCACTGCCTGTCTGCTTGCCACAGCTGCCAGCTGACAAAAAAGACCTGGTTTGATACTCTAAACTTGTAAACAGGCCTAACATTGGCAAATGCAGGCACATGCACAGACCTAGGTTTGCTCACTTACGGCACACCCTAGAGCGTTGAGCTACTACTGTCATATTCCCCTGGCTGCGTCAAGAAGTCTTGTCTTGCACAGGGATCTGCATGCATATCACTTATAGCATGTCATTGCTGTGCTTGTTTGGAACACATCGCTGGCACAGCACTTAACAAGTGATTCCACTTACACATAGGATGTTTGAAGTTACTTTAGACATCAAATTATTATTTATTTTTTATTTTTTGCTATGACTGCATCTGTATCTTTTTGCTGTGTTTATGTCTAGGATCCAGAGACTGCAGAGAAGATCCACCTGTAGGAGGAGCCCTCTTATACAAGCCAGCCTCTTCCCACCACCGCCTACTGTTCCAGCATCCTTTAACACTGTGAAGAACTTTTGGTCTGTGCTTCAGTACCTTGTTGGGTAGCATAGCAAGGAGAAGAGATGGTTTGCTGGCTAAGATTCTTCAGCAATAAAGAGAAACTAGGATCCATATTTTCTTAACATTGGGCAAGTCTCAGTGAATTTCTGAGCCCCAATTTCATTAAATGTAAGTAGTGAAAAAAACTGACTGCTATCAAACATCTTTATGGAGTGCACTTACCAAAGTAGACTTGCTGCATATGCATGAGGATATTTTCTTTGCTCAGCCGGCAGGAACACTCGCAGCATCAACATACCTGTGTCCTTGGTAAGGAAGGGTATGTCATAGAATCACAGAATGGTTAGGTTGGAAGGGACATCTGGAGATCATCTAGTCCAACCTCCCTGCTCAAGCAGGGACCTCTAGAGCATGTTGCCCAGGAATGTGTCCAGATGGCTTTGGAATATCTCCAGCGAAGGAGGCTCCACTACCTCTCTGGGCAACCTGTGCCAGTGCTCTGTCGCCTTCCCAGGAAAGAAGTTTTTCCTCATGTTCAGATGGAACTGCCTG
Organism: Struthio camelus; assembly: GCF_040807025.1. Lineage (NCBI taxonomy): Eukaryota > Metazoa > Chordata > Aves > Struthioniformes > Struthionidae > Struthio > Struthio camelus. Next base: position 216,221,745 of record NC_090942.1, on the reverse strand, counting down.
TGTTTCAGCTTGGGCCCGTTGCTTCTTGTCCTGTCACTGGGTGCCACGGAGAAGAGTCTGGCCCCATCCTCTTGACACCTTCCCTTCAGATACTTATACATTGATCAGATTTCCCCCGTCTTCTCTTCTCCAGGCTGAACAGGCCCAGCTCTCTCAGCCTTTCCTCAGAGGAGAGATGCTCCAGTCCCCTCATCATCTTGGTAGCCCTCCGCTGGACTCTCTCCAGGAGTGCCATGTCTCTCTTGTACTGGGGAGCCCAGAACTGGACACAGTCCTCCAGGTGAGGCCTCCCCAGGGCTGCTATTACTGCCCTCCACCTGCTGGCAACGCTCTGCCTAATGCACCCCAGGATACCATTGGCCTTCTTGGCCACAAGGGCACACTGCTGCCTCATGCTTAACCTGTTGTCCACCAGCACTCCCAGGTCCTTTTCCGCAGAGCTACTTTCCAGCAGGTCAACCCCCAGCCTGTCCTGGTGCATGGGATTATTCCTGCCTAGGTGCAGGACCCTGCACTTGCCTTTGTGGAACTTCAGGAGGTTCCTCTCCGCCCAGCTCTCCAGCCTGTCCAGGTCCCTCTGAATGGCAGCACAGTCTTCTGGTGTGCCAGCCTCTCCCCCCAGTTTAGTATCATCAGCCAACTTGCTGAGGGTGCACTCTGTCCCTTCAACCTGGTCATTAATGAATATATTGAACAAGACTGGACCCAGGACTGACCTGGGGGACACCACTAGCCACAGGCCTCCAACTAGACTCTGCGCCATTCACCACAACCCTCTGAGCTCGGCCATCCAGCCAGTTCTCAAGCCACCTCACTGTCCACTCGTCTAGCCCACACTTCCTGAGCTTACCTAGGAGGATGTGGTGGGAGACAGTGTCAAAAGCCTTGCTGAAGTCCAGGCAGACAACACCCACCGCTCTCCCCTCATCTCCCCAGCCAGTCATTCCATCAGAGAAGGCTATCAGATTGGTCAAGCATGATTTCCCTTTGGTGAATCCATGCTGACTATTCCTGATCACCTTCTCGTCCTCCACATGCTTAGGGATGACCTCCAGGAGGAGCTGCTCCATCACCTTTCCAGGGATGGAGGTGAGGCTGACAGGCCTGGAGTTTCCTGGCTCCTCCTTCTTGCCCTTTTGGAAGACTGGCGTGACATTGGCTTTCTTCCAGTCCTCAGGCACCTCTCCTGATCTCCAGGACCTTTCAAAGATAATATCAAGATTGGCCTAGCAATGATGTCTGCCAGCACCCTCAGCACTCGTGGGTATTTCATTAATATTCTGCTTCTTCCGCAGGAGAAACTCGTTTGTCTTCAGATATCCTCCTCCACTGTCGCTCCCTCCCACTCCCACTGAGCAATGGGTTTGGATAGAAGGTGCAACATAGGGTAGAGACAGCGAAATTGAAAAGGCTTACCTGTAAGTTACGCAATGGCAATTCATGCTAGAAAATAGTGGATAGAGGACAAGATGGTGAGAGAGTAACTGCACTTATACTTTCCTGAGTGTCCTGAAAATAATGAACGGGGAAATTATTAATTTTACAGAACAGAGATGTGAAAGTATAGAAAGAGTAAAGCTCAAATTCCAAAGGTTTTTTTTTTTTTTTAATCCATCCAAAATATTGTTGCCTTAGCTGTCTTTGGCAAAACCTGCCTCAACATGCTGGTTTGTTTGCAGCCTGTGCACCAGTGAAGTACCTAACTCTCCTCACACACTGGGTAAAGAAAAAGATGTAGTCCAGGGCTCTAGAGTCTTACTGGAGACCAAGCGGGTGTAACGTTAGAAAAGCCATACAGCTTTACAGGAAGAGGCCACCTAGCCCTGAATCCCAACAGTGACCAAGAACAGATGCTAAGAAAAATATACAGGAACAAGGTTAGTGCAAAGTGATACATTCCCAAAATATTATTCTACCTTCCAGCAACTTCTGATTCTTAGACTTCCTCAGCCAGAGGTTGTGCCTGCAGAGGTATCTATTGACAGTTTGTTCCTTGCAGAGACACAAGACTCTCCTGAACAAACGACGAGTCTGGGTCTTAAAGAGGTACATTAGAAATAACAAAGTGAGCGACTTCCAAAAAATAAACAGATAATAAAATCTACCTTGTAGCAGAGAATGAACCAAACAGAAATCTCCTGGCCTCCAGTCACAACACTTACTACAATGTAATGGTACATACTCATTTTATGCCTCCAAAGAATCACAGCAGACAGGTAATTTCTGGCCTGCTTCTGGTTCAACAAGTCAGCATTTTCAGACTGATGGGTTCCCATGCTGTCAGGTTCCCACATCCTTCTGTGGGATGTGTCCTACCAGTCTGCTGCAGCAGCCCCAAGAGTTCTCTTCTCTCCTCCAGGATCCCAAACGTCGCTGTTTTGGGTGGGGGGTATGGAAGACCCCAAAGCAAGGAAGAGGAAAGACAATACCCAGAGTCTGCCCCACCAGTCTTTAACTTGAAAAAGCCTACAGGAAAGCTGGGATCCGCTACCAGTTTCTCCTCTCACAGGTCAAACCTGGCACAGGACCCTGCGTGTGCCATGGTATTTTTTGATGGTTTCTTGGATGAAAACTTGGCCCCTCTACAGACAGTCATCAAGCAAGAAACGGGAGTGGACATAGACTCCAGGGGCTCTACTTGTGAGGGAGAGACAACACTGAACCTTACATTTCATCTACCTATACTTGAAAAAAATGAGGTCTATTAAATGCTCACACATTTACATTACCATTTATTCCATGTTCTACAGTTAATCTACAGTAAAACAAAGCAACAGCAAAATTCCATTTTATTCAACATCTCTGCCGTACAAAACTCAACAAATAAACATAACTCATCTTAAGAACACATGTTAACAGGTGTATAAATAATTTATTTTTAAACAGCTCTTTTCTTCATCTGGCTCCTTTCCAAAATCTTTAAAACATTTGCAAAGAACATAGCACAAAAGTATAAATCTTTAGTAGTTGGGCTTATGGGAAAAAGGGCTCTGGGCTTGAAAGAACAACTCAGGAGACCAGCTAGCTGTTCCTTCCAGTATATCCCCTGAATAATTTGCACATGAGAGGTGATTCTTGCCTTCTGAAGCAGAACAATTTTCCAGGACTGTACCATTAAAAAACAAGGCCTCAGCAATACCTGCAGATACAGGAGTTGTTAGAATCCTGGATGTATTCCCGGGGCTTAGTTTCTCACTTCTGAAGCATATATTTCCACTGCTGAATTTGCTTTCAAAAGTAGGGTGCTTGTCAGTGTGCTTGCACGTAGATTGCAAATCAGCAGCTGAACTAGCTGTTTTAAAGTTTAAAGATGCAGTTGGTTTCAATCTTTTTGCCGATGGAAGGATCAACTCCTCAAAGTCATCCTCAGCCAGTTGGCTGTCAATAAGGGACTGCTGTGAAACAGAGCTATTACTTTCTTTGTCTTCCTTGTTACTTGGCCTTTCACGTTTCACTGATCTGCCAGTAAGTTGCTGCAGCAGAGTGTTTTGAAAGGAAGGCCTTGATTGCTTACACTTTGAATGGATTTTAGTAAGATTTTTAGGGGTGAATATAGCAACAAAAGAGCTTCTTTCCCCAACAGGACATATTTTTTGAAGAGGTTTTGCCACAGGAGTTGACTGTGAGTAAGGAACAAAGTCTTGAGCACCAGCTGAACCGCATTCTGAATCACAAAAGGAGTAAGTTACTGGTGTACTGTGTTTACTAAAAGCAGGAGGAGACCTATGTAGGGATGATCTATGTTTTGATTTTTTACAGGGAACATCGAGATAAAGCACCAATTCATCTACGCCCTTTTCTGTCAAAGCATCTTCCTGTAATGAAGAGGCACATGTTTTACTTAAAAATTCTACTGTCTTTGCTCTCTCTCTTGCACTTGCATCAAAGAGATCAGCAGAAGCATTATAGCTGCCTTCAGGGCAGCCACTGTTCCACAGCCTCTCTTTCTTATTTATACTTCTAATGGTATTTTCTTGCAGTTCTGTCAGTGGTTTTAATTCTCTTTTATATGTCCTTCTTGTATTGATAGGAGTTGCTGGATCAGAGTCCCATGCCCCCGAGCATGTAACATCTTTTCTTTGGCTTGGTATACAAGAACAATTTTCTTTATTCTCCCAATCAACTGAAGGGCTATCATGTGCAGAAGGTACCCAAGCAGCTGTCCTGATCCTTTGTAAACCTAAGATTTTTCTGTGTTCAGTAGTACATTGTAGGCTGAGGAAAGAACAAGTCGACTTTGAAATGCCAATATTTGCTTGTTTAGACTGCACAAATCTACTCTTGGATGGAGAAGACTCCGATGTAACTGGCAAGGACCGTGATGGAATCAGTTCATGTGGGTTAGGTATAAAGAAAGATGCTCTGCATTCTTTGGTAGTTAAAGACAAAGCACTACGAAAAGACTCATGTTGTGACACCTCAACTCTTGCAGGATTTGGATTTGACTGAAAGCAAGCAATGGACATGCTCTCCCAACTATCCTTTTCCAGTGGTGACAAGAAACTCCCTAATACGCTCACTTCAGGCAAATTACCAGCTACCAGGGTTTGCCTAGGAGATGACTCAATATTTGTATCCAACTTGCTACTTTCAACAAGGGCGCATGTGCCTGTATCAAGATTGGGTGATGTTACAACATTCTTGTCTTCTATTCTGGCTAAAAATTCATTTAGACTTTCTGAGAACGGGAACTCATCCCAAAGCATGGAATCTGTTGGAGATGCTCCAGCTCCATTTACATGATTAGAAGGTGAAGCATGTCTCTCGTAACAAAGGGATTTGTGGGATTTTTCTGGATAAGAGTCATTTCCACTTTTATTCTCTAAGTAAGTGTTTTTTACTCCAAATTTCAAGGGATTTTGTAATAACCTGGAACTATTATCAGATGAACACTCTGTCTTTGAGGAGGAAATTCTCTCAAATTTGTCAGTTGCAGAGATGTTGTTAGTCTGATTAGACTGTGAACTTGATTCATCATCTTCCTCTTTATCTCCTTTCCTCTCAGAAGAGCTGCAAAACTGAGAATTCCAGAGAGTTTGATTGTTGAGGCTTACAGTGCATGATTCTGCAGAGACAGACCTCTCCTCTTGTTCCTTCTGTTCACTCATCAGCTTTTCCATTTCCAAAGATGAAAAGTCTTCTGCTGTTACCCAAGCAACAGATGAAGTCAGGCTGAAGGACTGCTGCCAGGACCCTAAAGAACTTTCTCCACCACTCGAATGAATAAAATAGGAGTCTCTGCTCAGACTAGACAAGCTGCTGAGCTCACTCACAGGCTGATCTACTGCAGCTGAAGATGCATCAGGTAAATGTGAGCTGCTATTACAGCTCCTAAATTTTGCAGATTGCAGGAGCCGATGGAAGTAGCTGATAACAGTAAAGCCAGTGACAGCAGTGTTTGGCAGGAAGATCTGGCAAGCTGTAAGGTTTTTTGTACCTCTATTAATTTTAGAAGAGTTTTGCAAGATGCTGCTGGCAACAGAATGCCCTCCATCTTGACTCACACAACCCTGCGGGTGGGAGGGGAAAAAATTAGTGCAATACTTTGTTCTGAGACAAAAAATAAAGATTTTAAGGCACCACTTTCGAGTCAGGCTTAAATTCAGGTCTCACTTTTTGTCAGGATCTGCAGGGAAGAGAACAGGAAACAGTCGGTCGCAAGCCAGTACTCTCCAGGAAATAAGCACTGGCAAGGGCTATAAAGGGCATCATAGCGAGAGGTGCTTTGCTTGTTGCAATGATGCAGAGTGTTTTGGATCTGGGAAAAACAAGCAGGAATTTTAAGAAAGGACTCCATAGAAATTTTCTTCCTCCCATTAGGGCACTGGGGACTCTGGGGCTTCCTCCAGTCGTGCTCTGTCCAGCTGGCTAACTGCCTAATGCCTTTTTTTTTCCTCCTCCTCAAATCTAGGCGGCACTGGGCAGTACCTGAAGCAAAGCATTCTGGTACCAGATTCCTGACTTGGCAGCTCAGCTATCCAAGCCAGCATGATATTTCCTACGCACTACCTCTATGAAAGGGAAATAAGCTCCAACCTTTATCATCTCAGATTTACTTAGAGAGCATCGTTTTTCAAAGGAGCTTCAGCTGTAATTCTTTACAGCATCTGCTTCTCGCTACATGGACATTTCAGGTGGAAAATGACATTTAAAAATAGAAAGAATTATCTAATGCCTTGAGAAGTGGATAAACTCTCTTTCCCCTCCCCCTCAAGATCTGGCAATGCCAAAGGACAAAAAGCAGATATAGCTGTCTTCAGATTCAGCAATCCTCTACTTCCTCAGTCTATGCAGAGGTTAAAAGTTGAGGCTAAAGGCTGCTGGCTGAGGAAAATGCACTTTTAGGCAAGTTATTTAAAGGAGGGGAAAAAAAGGAGGGGGGCAAAACCACCTCAAATTCCTCGCATTATACTGATTCTGAGTTTTATTTGGGAGAATGCAAGTGTATGCATAGATTAACTGTTTAGATATATCTGTACCCAAAGGCTGAGCAAACGTTCTTTAAACGTACGTTTACTCCTTGCGCATGCATGAACAGCGGCAAGGCTATTGATATGCAGAAGGACTACTTGTATTGGTAAATAAATTGGACCTGGAGAGCTGGTGAATGATTCTGGTTAAACCAGGTTAATCCACAAGGCCCTCCAACTTCCATTATCTGACCTGAGGATTTTCCTAGTGCACCGTGTCTAAATACAAACGTCATGGTATCTCTCAGAAAGGAAAAGCCTGTGCCAGATGGGATTTAGTTTACAAACTTTCTAACATGAATGACTCACACGAGCCTTACTTGAACAGAACTCAGAAGACCGTTCCTATGGGAATATTTGTTCTTAATTTTTAGTTTATTAAATATATAAAAGAACCACAGATGTATATGCTGAACAGCTCTGTTTTATCAACATCTTTAAACACTTTCTTAAATCCAGAAGTATCAAAATGCTGCAGGGCGTGTGTGTGTGCGCACATGTGTGTTTCCCTACATTTCAGATCCCAGGAAAATATGCAAGCACTGAAAAGGTAAGGCAGCGCTTACAGAGAGTTTTTGTTTCTTGCTTGAACTGTGTGTGTGTGTTTTTTTTTTTTTTAAATGGATTCCAAGCTGTTACTGACACACGCAAGAGTTGGAGTTGCCCAGGCTCTCTGAAAAGTGACCCTGACTGTTAAGTTGGCTAGTGCCACTCAAGATGGCTTTTGAATGCAATTAATTTAAAATAACCCAACAGTCAGAAGAGGAAAAGAAATAAAGTTCTTCCCATGTCCTAGCCCTAAGTTTTCTCCTCTGTATACTGAAATCCCAAAAGATATTGTATATGATGGTTTGCTAACTCAGTCTATGCTCCTACTTGGCTGTAAGCTAATGAAAAAAAGAAATCATTATAAGAGCAGAGTGGATTAAAAGTTACCTTCACTCCAAATATAAATCTTTTCCCAATGAAACAGGTTTCAACTGCTTGAACTAACTCTCCTGGAGACGCATCTTTGTTTGTTTCTCCTGACAGCTGATTAAAGTCTTGAATATACCTTGAATAAAAACGCATAGAAGTATTCCATCAACAGAAGAAGCCTTGCATAGCATTTTAGCTGTAATGTAGGTGGGATACATGCTACAGAGAAGACCTGTGTTAGCTTGAACTAAACATGGAATGAAACCTAGGTGAGGGATGAACCTATAAATTAAATTGTTTAGTTCACTTCATTTGTTAGTGAAATAGAAGCAATTAAAATCACTGTGAATAGGTTTAATGCACATACAATTTTTAGGGTTCTCTGTGTGGTTGCGGATTTTGTACAGACACAGACTTGCGAATTATAATGCCGGCACTGCTTACACATCCTTCCTGCCTGCATCTTTATAGCAGCAGCAGCACCCATGTTAAAGACATGCAAATTGTTGTTTTTCCATAGTTTACAGTATTTCCGTGGTCTAACGTAAAATGTCTGTCATGGGAATGTTATTAATGCTATTTATATGGGATCTGTACAAGGGGTCGTCTTCTATCCAATGACAACATGAGTCAGTGGAAAATAAGAGAACAGAGAAACAGGTAGTGAATGCATCCAAATGTTCCATCCTAGCAGTTTTGCACATCAGAACGTCTGAAGCTTATGGGTCAGGCTCTGAGGACTAGCAGGCATTCCTTGAAATTCCTCTTTGCTAAAGGAAAATCCAGCTGTATTAAAGAGGAGCTATAAGGTCAACACGTGTTTTGACTAAAGACTGAATTTTTCTTCATGACTTAAGAAAAGTCTTAAGGTACAAATAGTGTCTAAGCCTGTGGAAAAGCCACCCTACTTATTAATTTGCTGTTACACAACCATTCATTCATCTCAGATAAGGGAGGAAGGACGCAAGGGAGAGGGCCAACTAAATTGCAGAGCTCACTTAGCATCTGGTAGCTGCCTTCAATAGACAGTGGAGGATCTCCTTCACAGAAGTAATCCATCTTGAGATTTGAAGATTTCCAGGGGGTAGGGGTCAGGGGGTAGAGACATGGACACGACCTAAAACCTTAAGCCTTTTCCTCAGGGTGATGGCTAAAAAGGGAATTCTGGAAGGGACAGTTTTAATAGCTTCTTGCCATTCCTCTCAGCACTATGCAGGCTCATCTCTCTTTCTGTTTTTTTTTTTTTTTTTAAAAAAAAAAAAAAGGCTGGGAGAAGGAGCGGGGAAGCACCTATGTAGTTAAGCAGCAATCCATTCCTTACCTCTGCAAGTTTCCTGCGGTGACTCCAAAAAATGGATCTAAGCAGCTTCCAAACACAGTAATGTCAAACAAATCATTAGTGTCAGCAATCTTTAGGGACAATCTATATCTGTAGCTTGCCTCTGTAGCTTCACCTGTGCAGCCACATTTTAGACAGTTAAACCTGATAAAGATAGCAGAAGTTAAACAAACAACTGAACTTCTGTTCATCACCACTGACGTAAGAATTTATCTGTAGCTGTATGTGCCACTACAATAACATATCAAATACTCCATTAGAAGTTACAGGATTCTTTCCTATTCTTTGTCCTTTTAAGGCATTAATCCTACCATATGCTCAGCAAAGTGCCTTTATGACTGCTGAATCCCTCTGCTTTCTTCTACAGATTTATTAAACGCCAGCTGCTGTGAAGCTGCAGGGTTACACTGTGCTTTAAAGGACCTTTTGGGCAGTAACTTTGAATTTACTGGCATCCTTGTTTGTTTGCATTTTTTCCTCTTTTGGCATTTTTCTTCTTGTAGCTTTAGTAAAATATGTGGTTTACGAAAAAGTCAGCAGGAAATAGTGCTATCTTATGCTTTAGCATTTGAAACAACAGATATTCTTGCTTTGCAGAGCCAGTTCCTTCTATTTAGTGCCGATATTCATTGATCTGGTGTTCTTCCACATGTGACAGATGTGACATAATGATGACAGCAACAAGGAAAGCCTATGTTTCTGGATACACAGCTAGTAGAAAAGGCATATGGGATAACCTGATTCATTACACGAACAAGATGAGGAGAAATCAAAAAAGGTTAGCAACCTCTCACAATCAAGTCCTAAATCAGCTTAGTCCAGTTACACTAATGCCTTCCAACACAGGGAAAGCACTGAAGAACTGGACTGCAGGAGATTCCACTAACACACCTCACATCCTCCCAAACTGTCCTCCAATATTGTATGGCACTTAACACAACAGAATTCTTGATCCATAACAATCTCCAAGCTGCTACAGGAATACAAAAGGAAAAAAAAATAGTGCTAATTACAGATATTTAGGCTATTTATCACTTATTTCTACTGTTGATGGATTTTCAGCAATTTCTGTTTTAGCCTCTTGTTCAGCTCCCAGATAGTCCCAAAGCCACCCACAATTAACAGTTGGCAATCCCCTAAACACAGCATACCTCCTAGAATCCAGTATCAGCCTAGAAAAGCAGCTTTGACAAGCAGGATAGATGAAGCAGGAGTTCTGGATGGAAATTACAGAGGCAGCCAAGAGTGCTCTCCCACCACTCATGTGCTCACAGCATCACCTGAAAGAGGTAAGTCAAAATGGTTCAGCAAGCTGTCATTTTATGAAATGTTAACATGGACTGCTGCTAGTTGGGTTTTTGTTGTTGTTGTTGTTGTAGTTGAAAGGCAGCCTTCAGGAAATGGTGATTTCTATTTGTAACTGTAACCCAATTCAGTCAACAACTATTATTAGCCTTAATTATTCCTTTAAAGGAAAAAAAAAGCTGCTGGAAGATATGCATTAAAAGGCAAACGCTCATGATGTTTAAACAACTATTTAGATAAACCGTAAGTCCCCAGTCATGTTTTGAAAATCTTTATCAGAACCATCCTTGAATGCAGTTCTGAGCAAATCTGTTTGCTTAATTTAGGACAAAGTCACAACATGGGGTTAAAAAAAGAAACGACTCCATGCATGCAATTCTATAAATATCTTCAGTTCCAACAACGTTGAAAGGAGAGGATGTCCAGCAAATCTTATAAGGGCTTGCAATAGCAATTATATTCCTGCCCTTTGAAGCAATGGGACAGTTCTAACAATATGGTTTCAACAAAGAGGCCATACTGATCTGACAAATAATGGATTACATAATTCAATAAATAATGATTTTTCTAAATTCAGTATTACTTTCCCGCAGAATTATCATGCCTTTATAATAACTATGTTGCAACTAAATTTCAGTTTTGGGAAACTCCAGAATTTTAGGAAACTAACTTTTCTCTGAGTAGAGGCCAGAAACATGTATTATCAAATTTACTGAATTCTTATACCAAATGTAAAAGAAATATTATTCAGCTGCTCTACAGTACGACTGTTACTAAAAATGCTCTTTAAAATGTCCAACTGTGATACAATTTAATAACACAGGATAATGTGTGGGACTTGATGTTGCTTTTGTAAAAAACCTCAAGCGTTGCATTCATTTACAACAGCTTCCTCCACTTCTTCAAGAGAGGGCTCCAAAATAATCCATGTGTTGTTCTGTAAAGCATGGGATAGTCAAAAAATTGCCCAAAGCAAAGTTCACCTCTGTTTCACCTTCCAAAAAAAAAAAGAAAAAAAAAAAAAAAGAGACACACACAAACAAACCCAAAACTATTCCAAACTTCCTTTGCCACAAATAGAGTTGCATTTTATTTACTTTGCAGGGGCAGGGGTTTAAAAGCTAACATCATATGTAATTTCTACATTAGTGCCTTCAGTACTATTTCTTGCCTTCTCTTTCCCACAATTTCTGTTGTTTCATCAGTGAATCATCACACTGTCTTAGGTACAGATGACTAGACTGGGGAAATATAAATCTGCAGCAAAGATTTTGCTCCAAAGGAATTAAATAAAAGCATTATAGGATTTTGTTTAAATTATAGGCTTCATTCAGAATCACTTACAGTTTATCCATCACATAACTAAGAACAGCGTATAGATTTTTTACATTCTCACTAGAAAGCTGGTGGTGACGAGGTCATTTGTTCATTCAGGCATTCACATAATTAAGAGAACATAGCAATGGGCATATTTAACCATGACAGCTCACACATAAAAAAATAGTATTCTCAGTCAATTCTGACTGATCGACATATTGGAGTACAGCGTAACTCCATAAAATGATAGAAAAACCTGATCTCAAAACTTTGATAAAGCTACAGAAAACAATACTCTGGAGTACTTCAAATTACAGTGTCTCAACTTAAATTGCCAGAAGATTTTAATTAGCTGAATTAAAGGAGGTGTTATAAATCCTCCTCCTCTGCAAAAGCACTTTATCACAATAATAACTGAATATACATCTCATTTCAAGTTAAGCTGCAGAATATACTCAGAACAGAGAATCTCAGCTTCCTATGCGTCTATGTGTCCCAATAGGAAGTGAATTCCACATCTTCATCCCATTGCTCCCTCAAGGAGATGAAATGTCAAGGAGATAAAAGAGACTCTACTTCTATAGATTAAAAGCCATTTTCATATAAACATAGATGTTTGTGAATATTTTGCCACAAAATAGCTTAAGTCATAGCCTATTCCATTTCACTTACAGGCACTGTTCTCAGCAGTCTGGAAAAAAAAATCTTTTAACATGAGCACTACAAAAATACAAGTAACTACACTTGTTAGCATGAGTAGTTCAGAGGAAAACAAAGTTGGACATCAAACTATTCCCTGTGGCACAAAGGTCTGAAAAACAGATGGAGGAAAAAGTAAGAGCTTCACTGGAGGGTGAAGAAAAGTCTTTTTTTCAGAACACATATTAACGAAGATTTATTTGACCTAATATATTGAAAGGTCCATGCTTTCAGTTATTGCCAAGAAGAGTTATTTTGTTTTAGTTATAGTAAAAGATATCAGTAAATAGCGCAAGGAAAACATATCATTGTACAAAAGAGAAGTAATAAGTCTCATTTTGTAAGTTCCCGCAGAAGACAGACTTGGAGAAATCATCAGGTTTTTCATACTCCAACCAGTTTTCAACTCAAAACTACATAACCAAAGTATATAACATATAATATTGTAATATATAATCAATCAATATATCATATAATGAAAGTACCTAAGCTTCGCTCAGTGGCTGGTGCCCTCTAGCGGGCTCATTACTTCAAACTCCTCCTAAGGAAAAAAAACAAGCACACAAGGAAGAGGTGCGGCAGGCCTCACCTTGCAGTTTTTAACCGTAACCAGCAGCCTCCTACCACCCCAGCCCCGAGGCGCCCCCGGAGCCAGCCAGACTCTGGCCCAGCACCAGGGCCGGAAGGTCACACGGAGCCGCCTGGTTTCACCTCCCCTCTCCCCCGCGGTCTTTTAAGCGTTCAGTTACGCTCAGCAGCGGCTCCGTGACCGAGGCGCGCTCAGCCTCACCCGCCCGCCTGGCCCGCCGCGCTGGGCTTCAGCGCTGCTGCCCTCCGCGGCCCAGCGGAGTCTCTACCCCCGGGCCTAGCGGGAACGGGGAGACGCCGCCCCGCAGCGAGGGGCAGGGGGCGGCGGGGCCGGCTCGGGAGGGGAAGGCCGAGGGGCGGCTCTCCGTGCCGCCCCCCGCCCCGGCGCCGCCGGACGCGACAAGGCCCCAAACGCGGAAGGGCAGAGGTGGGGGGGTTGCTAAGGGCCGTTGCTGGGGGCGGAGCCGAGGCGGCGCTCACCCAATCGCGGCACAATCCGTCCCACCTTCTCCAATAAGAAGGGAGGAGGCCAGCCTCGCTCTCACACGTTCCTCCTACGGCACGGAGCGCAGCATCCGGCAGGGAGAGCGACATGTGAGCTTAAACAGCCAATCACTGCTTCCTTACAGGGAGCCGCGCGACCCCCCCCCTCCGCTCCCCCCGCAGCATGCACGCGACCAGCGGCGCGTCTCCCCGCCCCACCAAGCCAGAGCAGGCTGCCCAGCGCTGTTTCCCGCTTACTGGCCAATAGGAGCGCCCGCTTAAGCGGCACCACAGCCAACAGCGACAGCACCCGCCAACCATCCGTAACTCGCTAGCCAATCAGAAGGGCTATTATTTCACTCCGCCCCTCTCCGCCCGCGTGTGGAATAGCCACGCCCCCACGGGGGAGTGCTGAGTGAGCATTCGCTGTGACAGGGCGCATGCGCAAGTCCTCCCGCCTCCTGCCCGCCGCGAGGTCCTGTCGCCGCCGCCGCCGCGGGCGGGCGGCGTGCCACGCCATGGCCGGCTCGGAGCAGCCCGCGGGGCGGGGGCGGCAGGGGGGAGCGGGGCCGCTATAAAAGGGCGGGGCGGGCAGCCCGCCTTCGTTTTGGCGATGTCGCGGCTCCTGTTGCTTCTTCTCCTTCTCAGCCCGCCCGGCGCCCTGCCTGCCCCCCGCCGCCGGGGCGCCGCGCCGCCCGCCGCCCCCTACCTCACCCGCTACCTCACGCAGCAGGTAGAAGGCGGCGCGCGGGGGGCGGGGGGAGCGGCTCGCGCCGGCGACCGTTAACGGCTGCGGGCCACTGTCCCGGCGGGAAGGCGACTCCTGCCTTTCCTCACGCCGAGCCCCCTCCTCCGCGCCTCAACGAGGGGCTTTTTTGGGGGGAGGGGGAGCACCTCAGCGGGACGTGGCCCTCGGCCCCTGGGCCGTCGGTGCGGGGTGTGGTGCCGGGCCGCCAGCCTTGAGCCTTGTGCCCTGGCCGTAGGGAGAGGCGGGAGGGAGAGGGTGCTTAATGCACAGGCAGCGTGGGCGATGTTGCGGGAGGTAGTGAGTGCCTCTGGTGTCAGCTTTGTGGGAGGTGACGAAGAAAAGTGGAAAAAATAAGCAAACTGGGGAGAACGTGCTCTCAAGGGGATCAGGCACTAAGGGCAGACGAGCTGTGGAAGCATATTCTGAATAGCTACAAAAGAGTTGCAGAGTCAAGCTCCCTGTCGTTCGGGCTCTGAGAGGTTGGTTGGGGGCAGTTTTATTCAGAAATCACTGTTTGGAGAACGCTACTGTTCTGCAAACTGTGTTTCTATGTTGGGAACTCTCCTCTTACAGTGGTCTTCTTGGATAAATCATGGACTTCCTATGCGTTAAAAGCCTCTCTCTATTTAATAACTCTTCAGTCACCCAGGTAATGATTTGAGGTTTGGGTGCCCTCGTTAGTTCCTCTAGTGGCCCTTAAACTTTGATGACACACTACATAGACCTGTAATGCGTGGTCTCTGTTGGACAGGATAGCGTTATTGCGGTAGGGTTGTAACTAAATGTGACACCTCTCGTTCGGGTGCATTCATTGTTCATGCTGTCATAGCTTCAGTGATGCTAATTGTGTGCTCTGGTCTGAACTGTACTTTGTCACTGCCTTATTATTCCTGTGTTCCTGTCCGTTCTTTGAGCTGTTGTTTCACCTGACTCTTCTCTTCCCGTGTCGGTGGAAAGCACAGGAGACAGAGGCAGACTGTTCCCTTCGATTGCCAACACAGTGGCAGAGCTGCTGTGCATCTGAGATCGCTGGATTCTGGGAGATAGGCAGCTAGATGAGGAGAGAAGGGAGGAGAGTCCCAGTGACATCCTGTGAAAGGTGATGCCACGTCTTGCTCCCTGCGTTCTGCTGCATATTTCTCCTCCCCTCTCGCCTCAAGTGAAATCATACTGGGTGAGAGTGGCTGCTGTAGAGAGAGGAGTCATATTCACAAGCCCTTACAACTTCAGTTTCTTTGTCCAAAGACATACTGGTGTTGCAAGACACTGTACTCGACATTTTATTCATATATTTTTTATATTCATATCATCAAAGGTCTGAATGCTGTTGTCTGCCACTTGAAAGATATAGGGCTAGCATAAGAGGTGTAATTACATGAAGGGCATAAGACTCTCTTTATCAGTAGCATAGCATGCAGAATTGACTGCATGTTCTTCAGCCGTCATGAAACGTGTGCTTAGCACTGATGTCTGGGAGCTTGTAATAATTACATTATGGTTCTGTAGTGGAACATAAATACCCTGATGTTCTCATAATGGGATTTCACTGACTTCCCCTAACCCACCCTCTTGAATCTCTTCTGTTTCATTTTCTTTTCCTATGGTCTGACATTTTAATTGAGTGTCGGCGCTGTAGACCTCAGAGTGAGGCTGTAGATCATCTCAAGTTCTAATGGCTAGAACTGAGGGGAACTAAGAGCCAGGCATCCTGTCTCTAGTCCCAGCCCACTACCAACTCACTGTTACCTCAGGCAAGTCCCAGTATCTCAGTTTAAACTGATCAACATATTAAATAGAGGAGATGATACTTTGCTACTGCACATAACTGTTTAATTATTAACATTAAAGATGCTTACAATGTGAATCATCTGCTTCTGTTCCTTGTTGCCGATTCTTTCTTTTTAGCTAAAGTTCTTGTTTTGATTCCTCCTTTTCCCTTTGTTTTTTAACATCAGTTAAAATTATTTATAATAAAATCATGCAATATGAAAAGACACAGAAAATTGTCTGAACGTGAGCAAAAACTTCCCTGTGAGGGTGACTGAGCACAGGGCAAGGTTGCCCAGAGAGGTTGTGGAGTCTCCTTCCCTGGAGATATTCCAAAGCCATCTGCATAGGGTCCTGGGCAGCGTGCTGTAGGTGGCCCTGCTTGATCAGGGCGGTTGGACTAGATGATCCAGAGGTCCCTCCCAACCTCAGCCATTCTGTGACATTACAATACCGCGATGTATTATGCTAAGTCACAAAGAAAACATTTCTTTTTATGACTCTTTATATTAAAAAAAGATCTCTTGAATAGACGCTTTATATATCTAACACTTCCACAGAATCCAACTTCGAAAGGTTTAAATAGATTCATTGCTTGAATTCTGTTTCTTATGAGTTACCTCTTGAGCACTATGAACAGTTCAATAACATTGCACATTGAAGAACTTCATTTCAGCAGTTTAAAATTTTCATATATAAGTTTAGAGGGGATTGTTTAAGTAGTTCATTACAAAATAAAAGTGGAATTTCAATGCTTCAGTGAAGCTGCTTGACACTAGGGTGTATAGGCTTTCTGTAACATGGTTGTGGGTTTAGTGTCAGTGTTTACTGAGAGGCAATGATATTTAAGTTTGCTTTCATGAAAATGGGGAAATAACAGGATCAGACATTTC
The DNA here is from genome assembly GCF_040807025.1 of Struthio camelus. Taxonomy (NCBI): domain Eukaryota; kingdom Metazoa; phylum Chordata; class Aves; order Struthioniformes; family Struthionidae; genus Struthio; species Struthio camelus. The sequence continues at coordinate 216,205,218 of NC_090942.1, read as the reverse complement.
GTCTTAACACTAACTTACATTGAACTTCTTCCTGCTTACTATTTGAAGGGTCAAACGCTTACGCTGACAGGGCTAAAATATGGAACACTGAAAAATAAGTTAGGCAATGCCTGGGCCGGTGTGACTAGGATCTTTAGTTTGTGTTATCTTGCCTACTGGAACACACATGTCCATACTTGTAAGTCTAGTGGAGAGGTGTGTGGCTTGTCCTCATGTGGTCTCTTAACTCTTCTTGTTGTTTTTGCTTATTCACTCTTGGCCTTTAGACGCTTCCCTCCTGCCCCCTTTCTGAAAACATAAGTTTTATTATTTTAGCTTGGCTCTATGATTTTTTTTTTCCCCTTCATAAGTAACTGATTACTTTCAGCCCTCTAATTCTCCAAAACATGAATGAAATTATCCCAGAATAAGGATAACTCAAGGTAACACAGATTAATTGACAGCCCTTGTAAGAAACTGTGCCATCATTCTCTTCTTTACATCAACAAATTGCGTCTGTCTTGGTGGCGTTGGTCGTCTTTTCAGCTCTCCTCACATAGTAGTGTGACTTCTGCAGGTGTAAGACTGTTCTTGCCTCTACTTTGGTAGCTTGCTCACCAAAAGATTGTATGTGGTTTATGTGTTAATTCTTCCATTTAAAATTGAACTTTACAAAGAAAGAGATGCATAGGATGTATAGAGCTGCAAGCAGAAGACCACTGTCTGAATGGCTTCTTTGTAGCCAGCTGTGTCAGTGACCACAATGCAAATTCATTGGAAAGAGCCATCTCCTTCTCTTTGCCCATGTGGTAGTAGTCTTTTAGCATAGTGGAGAGAGTCGGGAGTTGGGTAGCTTTTCTGACCTTGGGAGAGTCTTCTCTTGTACTTCTGCATTTGTATTTTCAATACACACACCAGTGTTGCAAAAATCGTCGCCTGAGAATTTGCGGTGCATTATGTGCAATGCTGCTAAGAGGATGATGCTTTAAATTTTCTCATACTTGAATGCTTCTCAGGGATAAACTGTTCTTTTAGAAAAGAGAGTGCATGTGTCATGTCTTCACTCAGTGTCGTAGTTGATAGCTCTGGAATGCTTAATGTGCTGGTGTATTCTTCATGACAATCATACTTTGTGATGGCATCACTTGCTTTGCAAACTGCTATGAATTGGCCTAAGAATCAATGCAACATGTACAAATTAAACTTTGTTTAGCAAGTTACAATTTACCAAGCCTGTTTCTTCAGTCAGATTCAGTCTTTTATGCTAATATATACATTTCCAGAATGTGGGTTCTAGTTGCTTCCAACAAATTTCTAGTTTTCATACGTATGTGAATATTTCATAACTTAGTCAAGCCATTTGCAAGACATTTTGCTCTGTAAGCATCTGCACTTCAAATTGTGTGTACATAGACGGAAGCTATGTTGATGCTCTTAAAGTTTCAGAAGCAGTGCATCTTGATCTTTTCCAGCTGTATCAGGTGTCTTTAGTATCCTGTTTCATGTTACAGACTGAAGTTTGAGGCATAGAAAATGTAGGCCTTGGGATTAGAAGTGCGAAAATTAGAATACAGGTTTCAAAAAAGAAAAGACAATTAGGGAAAGAATGGTAGGGAGAAGAGAAGTTCTATGTTTCTGGTATGGTGGTTCTTATCTTACAGGAATGGCCAATTTAGAGAAAGCTGGTGAATCTCAGAATTTTCCTGCTGCAGCTGAAAACCACTACTATAGCAAAAACAAACCCACAAAATAAAAAAAAAACCCACAATTTGACTTCAGTCAGGTCAGTTTATAAATGAGAATAAAAAGTGAGATGAGGAGCCTTTTTTGACAAAGCTCTCTTAGTTTGGATTAAGATGATAAGGATGCAGTTTTGCTCTTAAATGGTGCATCCGATATGTTGTGTTACTCACAGGAATGAATCTTATAATTAAGGAACAAAATGTATGTTAATCCGATTCTACATTTTTTTTCAGTCTTAGAAATTTTGAAGGTTGTGTAAATGAATGTCACTAAATATGTGTTTACAACAGCACTGAGTATGGTGTTTTAGTACTAAATAAGCAATGCTCATCCATGGGGCTCACGCTTCCTTATAAAGATAGATTGAGATTAGCACTTTAATTCTGTTTCGCAATCTTACTGTGACTCAGTTTAGTGTCTCAGAATAGTAACAAATGTTGGGAACAGTTAAAACGTATTTGTTTTTCATGTCTGGCAGCATAATATAATACCCTTTTTAACTTCTGGTCAAGGAAAAAACAAAGTGCTTTCTGCATAGCCCCTTGGTACCAGTTAAAAGTAATGTCAGTGGTTACAGAAGAAGTGATGATGATGTTTGGTGAATTACTTAGATTGTATGTTTTACTCATCAAGTAGTACACAGGGACTTGGCAGCTCTCACTCTGTGATTTCATAGCGTGATTTAGAAAGGGACCTGTAAGCTATAAAGCAGGTCTATAAGCAGAAAACAATAACTCTTGTTCAGTGGACAGGAAATCGGGGAAGTACTTGTTAAAGCTTGTTAGTGAATTTTTATTTTTATGCACTACTTATCTGTAGGTCACAATGCAGGCATCAGCTTCTCTAATTAAACAGGAAACACTTAATTTCCTCACAACCTGCAGTCTTTCTTCAAGGGAGCAGTTAATACTGAGACTACAAAAAGTGTCAGTAACCCCCACTCTCTGAAAATGAGTATTTTTATCTCCCAGGCAGCACTAGATTTAATCATTAAAAATCCATAATAAGTCACTGAACAATTCCTTGATTAAAGAAAGTTTGAAAGACTAAGCAAAAATACATGAAACGGTATAGCTGAATTAGAAAGGTATTTATAAATACCCGACCTACATGATGAGCTCTTCAGCAGAGATGAATGCTGTTAATTTAATTGAAGTTTTCCTAACTTGCACCGTTTAGTAGTTGAATTGAAACCTTGGATCTAAATTTCTGTGTGTGTGTGTGTGTGTGTGTATGTGTGAAGCTCAAAGTGGATTTTGATGATAACAATTTGATTGGTTTCATCATCTCATTTGAAGAGATCAAGACCATGCAACAGCATAAAAAGTCACTGTGGTCTATAGAGATAACTTATAGCATATGTCTAATTGGTGAGAGACTATAGGTTGCACATTTGATTATTCTTAAATCTTCAGAAACAGAACTATCTTAATTATCTTTATATGTCGTACATCTAATTTAATGTTATATTTGAAAAGTATGCTTTAGGGTTTTTTCCTTTCCTTTTTCATTATCCTATAGTGAGGACTCTCTCTTGCCCTTATATTCATAGGTTTCTTGGATGGATAGTCTGCAGGAAAGTTAAACCACGGTACTCTTTTGTACTTCTGAACCTGTAAACTCATGGGCAGGGATTCTGTCATTCTTTGATCAGGATCTGGCAACCTGTGCCTCTTATCTCAGCTGTCCATTAGATAATGGGGTAGTAAGGTGTGGAGTTTTGCCCTTCTAGTCTCTCTGGATTCTTACGTATACTAAGCTATGATTTTGAAACTTGTGGAAACACAGAAAATTTCCTCTTCGTTGGCTCTAAACGTTGCTCTTCTGTAAATGTTGTTTCGTCTGATAATCAGCTTTTGTCTAAGACAACGAATAACTGATCAATATTTTTTTCTCATTTTAGGACTAAATGAAACTATAATACTAAGATTAAAAACTTCCAATTCTGGAAATTGTACATGCTATTGTCTAAAGCAGTGAAACTGAGAATAAATGTAATGGAAAAAACAGTGCACTCGGTGCAGATCTTTGCAAAACAGTTAATCTGTTTATTTTCATGTATGTGAAGTCAGAGAAATATGGACTGGAGAATAGGAGCTGCATTTCTTTTCAGCACAGTTCAATAGATAATGTCCTCCTCCTCTTATGGTGTATGGGGTTTAAAAATTTTTATTTAAAACTTAGATGGTTTCTCCCATGTTTTATTTTACTTCCACTCTGACATGCGTGGAACGCTTTCTGGTATGCAATGCTATTCCACGGCAACTGCAAAGTGGTGCTGTCAGTTGTGCTGTGGTCTGGTTGCTGTTCTCTAAACATGCATAGTGAGGAACTTCAAAGAGCAAAACTTCTGATACTTTTGGTCTGCTCTTGCTATCCTTAAGTTGACACAACAACTTTTTCTGTCTCGTATAAACTTTGTACCTTGTCTCTATGTGAGCTGACTGTTGTCAGGCTTAAGGTGAGAGTGATTAGTGGAAGATGACCTGGAAAGGCTTTTGCAGAGTCAGATCCAAGAAGCATCACTCTTTTCGGAAGAGAAGAATGTTCACTGAAAGGCCTCTGTGCGTGGGATATGAGGAAGCAGGGACTTACTGTGCATGGCCTCCTGCCTCTGGCTGCTCATATAGACAAACTTGGTGCACCTCCTTTCTTTCCTGATTACTTTATTCTACCTAGGGGTAAATTTCTATGCACTGTGAAGCAAAAAACCTTCCTACAGGTATCTGCAAAGACAGTTAACGTGAAAAAGCTAGTTGGAGGTAGGCATGCATGGTAATTTCCATGCAGTAAGTTCCTGTAAAGACAACAGGAACAGAAAGTGATGGGTAACAGATGCTTTGATTTCAGTGGGACTCGGTCTGAAGCCAGCTTGAGCTACAGGAAGCGAATGAAAGCAAAACTAGCGTTAACAAAACATTTGATTTATGCCTCAAACAGCAGCTTGTTTTTCCTTACTGTCCTGTTCCCTGAAAATGGGATCTTCCACAAAAGCTGTTCAAAACCATGTGCTGCTCTGGAGATGCTGGCTTTTCTGTTGTATTTTTTACGCAACGATAAATGACCACTTGCAAGTGCAGAGTTTTCATTCCTGCAAGTCAGAGTTGCTAGGGTGGAACCCAAGGTTCCTTCGGCTCCTGAGCAGGAGCTTGCTGTTCTACAAGTTAAAGGCAAATCATTGTTAGCAAAGTCTGTGGAGTGATTCAGAATCTGTTCTGAACAGATTCCGAACTAGTCCATAGCGGTATGTTCTTGCCTGTTTTGAAGTGGAAAGAGAAAAATGGAAATGAAAAATCTTTTCAGATAAAAATCTGAGATCTTTGTAAGGGAAGACTATTCCTTTGCTATGAGAAGAAAAGCCTCTGTGGCCCAACTCAATTCTGGATGTTAATTGCACTGGTTTAAAGACCTGTTGTGTGTCTGTGTGCTCATTAGAGCTTTTCAGCTGCTGGAGAGCTTTTGTAATGGTCATGACAACAAACCTGCATGTTTTTATTTTAGAGCAATCTGTAGAAAAACTTCTCAGCTGCAGAGATCTAAGTGTATTATTTCCCCAAATGGTACTGTCACCCTACTATCTGCTCTACCGATGTCTCAAAGCACTACAAGTAAACAGTTGGTTTTTGGTGTTTGTATGTTGCAAACATACCAGAGCAGCAGTTGGTGTGGGGTTAGTTTTTTTTTTTTTTTTTTTGCTATTGCATAAAGCCTGTGTGAGTAGTTGCTTCTCCCCTAATTTGTTTTCTGAAATGTTTCTACCCCCTCCACACAAATGCTCAACCAAGTTGTCGGCTATTGAATAAGTGATTCACAGTGACATGTGAAAATCCTTAGCACTTGGCCATAGGTAAGTATTTGTACGTGCCTTTTCATACAAATAAACAGACATCCTGCACTAAAATGTTCTCTTGCCTGTGCTCTGTCTAAGTAGAACAGCTGGATGGATGACAGGACAGTTTTCCTGTTCATTTTCACATTGTCTTGTCTGTTTCCTTCTATGAATTCCCTGGCATGCCTAGGGTTATCTGTAGAAAATAAAATACAAATAATAGTGGTGAACTAGAGCTGGGAAAATAATGAGATGGAGCAACTTTGATTGTAGCTCCGAAAACGTGGGAAATAAAACCATTGCAATTTGAGTTGAAACTTGAAGCAATTCTTGGAGGGATAGAGGTGGTTTAAAAGATTTAATTTCGACAAATGAAAATATTTTGTCCCACATCTGAATTGCTTTCTTTCCCCAAGTCCGTGTTTAAAGAAGGCTGAGGAAGCCTTTCAAATGAAAAGATTTTTGATCAGGGAAAATCAAATTTTGGAAAGTTTTATTTAGCTAATTAGTCTTTTTCAAAGCTTCAGGACGATCTCAGCAAAACTAGAATAGATTTTTTTTTTTTTTTATACATCTTCATGTGTGACAAATTGAAGCTTCATGTACAAATTTGTTTTCTGCTCTGAAGTAAATGTTGCAAGTGTTCCAGAATCTTCCAAACGTTGATTGGTTTGCAGTTCCTTCTGGAAGGAAGATGGAGAAAAGTCACAGGCCTTTGCCTGTTATGGGACTGAGACTTTTCACAAGAGTGACTTTATTTTTGCTGGTGTTTTACATCTATTCGCTGCTTATTTCAGCCTTGTGGAACAATGTACCTGGAGTAATCAGAGCTGTTCATTCCCTACTCCTTGCCCCTTCCCTTGTCCCATGGAAGTGTTTCATCGAGATGATAATGCCTTGGACTGAAGCATCAAGGATGTGAACGTTCAGTGTGCTGATTGCTGTAGTGATTTGTTCCAAGCTTGCATGATCATTTGATTCTCAGGAACACAAGTCCACCCATTGCTTGGAGAAGAACAGAGCAGCAATGAAATCGAAAGGCGTTTATGGCAGTGTCAGCACTAAAACTAAATAAAGTGATTCTAGCCATCTCCTGACTTGATCACACTTTTTCTCTCTTATGCTGGACCTTTGCCACCCTCATTTGCAGGGCAGAAAATTTTGTCGGGGCTGGAACCTCTGAGTAACCCTCCAACTGGAGGAATTGTAATGAGGACTTACAGCCTTACTGTGATTACTGGAGTATTTTTTTCTTAAGTTTTAAAGTCCATAGGCACATTGAGCTTTATCTTACATGATAAGGAGAATCTGGAGTTTCGATTGTAATGTAAAACTGTTAACAGCTTGGCCTTCAAAGACAGCTTGTTCTTTGTATTCTCCTTTGTTTAGATTTTCAGCATACACATAACCTTTCTTCGTATACTGTTTGGGAAGGGTTTTGTTTCTAACAAGGTCTGACATGACTAGAGCCTGCTGCTTTCCTACATCATAGCTGTTCAAATATTTTTCAGTCTTTTTCTTTGAAATGCGTTGCCTAGACTATATGATACACAGCAATCATAGAGGTCGTGTCTGAGGTTTTCCTTGTCGGTGTGTTTTAATCACTGCAATAGTGCTAAAAAGAGACTTCCTTAGACAGTTACAGCCTCCTCAGGGCAGATGACTTGGTTTCTGCAGCATGAAAGAAGCTTCAGTACAAACATGAAGCCTGGTTATAGTAGAAGGCCAATGCATTCATTAAAACATAGTCATGAGGTGCTTCCATTATGAGGTGCTTAAGCCTCCGTTTGCTTTGGTGCAAACCTGCTTGTTCAGGGAGCTAATTTGGCTGAAATCTAACTGCAGCTGGGGAAAAAAAGGTAACTGTTGTTCTACAGTGTCATCAGTGGGATGGAAGTTAGTATCAATTAATATACCAAAAAATGTATTGTTGTGTCTGTATATTTTGTTAAATGTGGTTGTTTTAATGAATGATCTGATTTAACGATCAAAACATCTGAATTGCCCTGCTGTTATGGGTAGTTTGAAACTTTTTAGTGACATCAGGATTCTGTTCCTGAATTCAATTTTTTCCGTTCTACTTTGGTGCAGGACGTTCAAGGTAGTGACCCCATGTAGCGGGATGCAACAAGATGCAGTTTATATCTCCCTACTCTTCCATAAAGCATCACATGATTATGTATTTCAGTAGGTTGATGTTAATCTCTGCTGTCCCCTGCACGAGTACTAGCCTCTCAAGAAAAGAATGCAGAATTCAATTGGTAAATACCTTGCAGAATACCTGATTCCATGCATTTAAAATGGAAAAGATGAAAAGCAAAGCCAAGCTAACCTTCACATCTAAGCCAGTAAATTGGCAGGGACAGACTGAGAGAATATTGCCAGCCGTCAGGTGAGATGAAACAAAAAGATCAGTCCTGGGAGTCTGTAATACATTCCCCTCTGTGCAAGAGGGGAAAATGCAGGAACATGAATAATCTCAGGGTGGGAAGCAGGCATGTTCCTAAAATCAACTTTATTTAGCTTTCATTTCTGATTCCATGTAGCGGCTGCCACAAAGAGGTAAATAGCATGTGAGTATGCATTTTTAGTAGTACCCTACTGCTGCAGTAGTTCTTATGAACGTTAATGTTTAACAATTTATAGTAATACTCTTAACAAATTTAGGACCTGCTTGAATATCGTACTGTACAGAGATGGCAAGGCAGTCTCTGCCTGCATAAGCTTACAACTTAAACAGAGGAAACAAAGGTTTTTAAGAGGAAACAAAAATTATAGGGCCAACTAATTGGACTGGAGTTCCACAGCCTGTTAAGAGTAAAGCCAGGAATAGAAACACATCACTAAAATCCCAAAGAGGCTAGTTCCCTCACTGCTGTTCATGGCCGGAGGATATCCTCAGACTATCCTGTATCTTCCTATCCTGAGGAAATAATTTAGACAGGATGAGCACTCACAACAACACCATGAACACTTACAGGCTGGAAACCTCTTTAAATCCTCTGGCTTCTCACTGATACAAAAATTAAGTGACTCAATTTCAAACAGAATATGCAAGCTTGTGAAAATAAAGCTATTAAGAGAACTGAAATACAAGATCTCACAGAGAGGCTTTCAGAAGCTTGCAATTTTACCAGAAACTAGAGAGTATTTAAAAACAAACAAACAAAAAAAAAAAACCGTGTACACACAGGCAGGCTTACCGCAGCTTTTTGTTAAAAGCTACCCTATGAAGTGTAATCTCCTTTGGAGGAAGCTTAGCTTAGCTGTCCTGACTCTGTGATCATTAATGATCTTAGGGTGCTGCTGAGGAGGAAGTGCTTTTTTAGCCCCCTTATCCTGTTTTGTCTTTATACTTCTCTCATTCCCGTAATTTCTGAATACTTCCAGGAGTATATTAAGCAGACTAACATCTGTACATTAACATCTGTTGTGCATTTATTTTTTCATCTGCCCCCCAAGGGAGAACTGTGTAGCAGAGCAGCTAGTTTGGGAAGTCCATTTAAAACAAAACAAAAAACCGCACAAAAAACCCACAGAGGCAAATTATCATTGACAGCATAATACATGACACACATGTACATATAAGGTAAAGTCAAAGAAATATCCCTTGTTTTTTAGAGAGGAAGGCAGTGAGGTAGACTGTGATCCTCCCTTCCAATGGGAGCTTGCTTAGGGGAGCAGTCTGGAGAGAGCTCCTCATCCAGAGCAGATAAGCTGCACTTCATAGTAGAAAGTTCCTCTGAGCTGGAGGAGCAAAGCTGCTGACTTGAACCTTGGGTCTGAAGCTGTTATCAGCCTCTTGGATAAAATAACTTGTGCTGCCTACCTGTGTTTTTAATCAAGTTTAGTGCATGCAGTTCTCAGCAGCTATGGCAGCGCTTTAAGTGGCTGCAGTCTTTCATCTGGAGCTGGCTGCTTCCCGAGCAGTCTGTTGTTTATACGTAGGTATTTTCCCCAAATGCTCTGTGAGGCTTTTGGGTCAAAGCTATACGCAAAAGGAGAAGATGACTCCTTTTCTTAATAAAAGAAGGATCATAAAGATAAAAGAAGGATCATAAAGTTTTTTTTTTTTTTTTGTACATGGAATGAAGTTTGTTGCTTGCTTTCTTTGTGTTAGGGCTGCAGCCCCAAACTATTCTCATCCTGCCCACTTCAGTTTAGAAAAGTTTGCCTTAAACTTATTTATAACTTACTTCCAGTACCCCCTCTTATCCTGCATTTATCCTCACTCTTAGGATGATACCACTGGAGTTAAGAATGACTGAATCCGGATCAGAACTACTGTTGCGTGTGCGTCATAGGTTCATTTCTAAAATGCTACTGTAGTTCTGAGAGTATGGCTTGTATTGCTGATGATGACTGTTTTCTTGTTTCTAACCAATTTACCAGGTAGCGCTGTTTACGAAGCTTAAAAAATTTTGGGCTGTAGAAGTGCTTTAGATTAATCTTAGAATACGACAATTTGGAAGGGACCCCTGCATGTAATCTGGTCTAACCTCCCACTCAAAGGCCAACTTCAAAGTTAAATTAGGTGGCTCAGGAGCTTGCATTTGCTATTGACCTGTAATCTCATCCTGGCAATAACTGTAATTATGAAAAGCCTGATATATGTTAATATGCTTTTACTTGTGTTACTCTTAGCTAGCACTTATGGTATTGTAATGTGTAACGAACTGTTTTCTTCTTTTGCTCTTATAGGCTATTCTGTCTTATTAGTTGGTTTGTTTGCAAAAGCAGATGTTCTTGTCTTATTGCTTTTACATAAGAGTGGAAAAGAAATCTTCTGGTTCAACTTCTTAATAAAATCTAATTTAAAAAAAAATCTGAGTGATTTGAGTTGTAAAATGTAGTTCAACACAGTATGGCATTTACCTGTTTTTGTATCCATTCTGTAACAAAGAAACCACTTGTTAAATGAGAACAGGTAGCTTCCCTGGGGGAGCGGTGTGGGTACAAAGGGGTTTCCCTTTGTATCAAAAGGTTTCACTTTACAATTTTATATTGGTTCTTGTACTTCACTCTGTCTTCGCACAGTTTCAAACAGTCCTCACTTTTATGAAGAGATATTCCTTGTGACACTTGCAAACTGCGTGGTGATCCTCTAATAGCGAAGTTCTTGGGATTTCTTGTCGGTAACTGATACTTAGGACATCTTTCTCTCTCTGTGCTTTACAAACATTAGGTTTTTATTTTCTAATCATGTTATGTGTCTTACCTTTGCAAAGACAAGTTGCTACAGGATAAGGAACTGCATCATCTAGCAATGAAAAAGTTCTTATTCTTCTGTTCTTGTAACAGAGGTTCTTGTGTGTGGTGTGTGTTTTTTTTTTTTTTTTTTTGTGAGAAGGAAGTTTGGACTTGGGTCTCAGTTATTTTTCTTTTATGTGTCCATGGTTTGTGCTATGAATAAGATGAACAGAGGCAGTTTAGCTGCAAGAGACTCTACACATTTTACAGTTTGAGGGAGGAATGGGAGAGAAGAAAGAAGTGACTGATGGCAAAGAGTGAGCCTGCATCGTGTCTCCTATAATCAAGATGAGGAATAATACCACTTCAGTCAACTTTATCAGCTTTACTGACAAAGGAAAGCTTAGACTCCTGTCCTTTACTCCCAGTTGTTACTGAGAGACAAACTCACTGGAACATTGGGATTTTGATCTTTTCTATTTAGTGGGAATAGACAGACCATAGCAGAAGAAAACTAGTAAATCAAATATGTAAAAAGAGAAGCCATGATTCAGGGAAAAAAATATTGTGTACCTGAATTATACTATCCTGATTTTCTAATTTCATGGGAAATGGTACAGTAAGATGGGCTTTAGAATCTGGTCTGCACAATACCCCATTGAATAACCTCAGCCTGATATCAAAACAGTGCTTATGCATTGACCTACTGTGATTTCCCCGTTTTTTATCTACTTCATTTTAAGCTGTCTGCACTGTGAAGATTTAGGTACCCAGCTTTATAGGCCTGGAAGGGTGACTACTTCTGTAGGGAGAGCTCTGGCTTCAGATACGAAGGAAGCAGAATCAAGTTTTCAGGTTAGATGTTTAATTTTAGATCCTTCCACATGAAGCAGACAAGACACACAAGCCTAGATTGGGTGTGTTTTTTTGTTTTTTGTTTCTGTTTATTTTGCCATCTCTGGCTGCCAGCCTAGCCAGAAAGGGTACATAGAAGAAGATACTTCTCCATGTTACAAATAGACGTGGAACACCTAGATGCATTAGGTGTGCTTTCTAGTGGTGTGGGAGTTTATTAAACTGCATTTTAGTTCTTATTAGATGTGCTCTAATATATACATCTAATCTTTCTTTAGTTGTCCCAAAGTCTTATGACCAAAGATTTTTCAGTTGCTGAGCTTATCCTACCTTGCTGGGAATCACACTTTATTATGATTAATGTAAACTGTGAAACTAAAACTAATAATGGCTGTGCAAATGAAAAAACACCAAGGTAGTTATTAATATAAAATCAACCCAGCGTATGTTGTCAAGACCTGAATTCGGTGAAAAAGCCTCCGAGTATGTGCACAGTAGCATTGTCGTGAGCTTATGAGCAAGTAGTAAATTGTCCCACTGAGCAAAAATGTAGAACATGCATGAAATACTTTTAGTTAGCTTTGGAAATAATGACGCTAGCTTACTCAGGATGACGACCTTGTCTCTTCTATGAATGTCAGGATAGCGCACAGACCTTCACCTGTTTCTGCTTATTCAGATAGCAGTGAGCTGCAACACACACCTGTCTCCTCAGTTCAGTCTGATTAAGTCTGTCTTTAGATCCAAGAGTGGGTAAGCTTTGAGACAGTCTGGAAAAAGTTTGCAGCAGTGTATATCTTAGATAAGTTCCTACGCTTTCTTTGGCCCAAAGCAGGCACAGATGTGTGGTGCAGAGCAGCTGAATTCTGCAGGTCAGGATTCAGGCTGCCTTTCCTGAGCTGGAGAAATTTTCCTAGCAGCTAGTTCACTAAGTGCTTGGATTTGATATGGTTTGCTTCTTTTTAAGCATTAACCTACAGATGCTCTCAAAACAGAGGAAATTTGAATAGCTGGTTCCCAGGGCAGCTGAGGGACTTGGCAGTGTTTGGCGAAAATGCAGATGGATGAGCGGAGATGTTCAAGCCAGCAGATGTCAGGCTCTTGCCGCCAGCAGCCCTGACGTGCAGTCAGGTGGATTCAGCCAGGGCAAAACAGTATGGATGGGAAAGATGATGATTTTTGAGGATGGAAATTAAAAGTGGGAAATTATAGGTCATCTTCAACTAATGAGTAAAAGTAGTGATGCTTTGGGATTTGGGAATACGTGAAAATTAACAAGCATAGCTCTTCTGGAATAGCTTTTTTAGTGAAAAATGTGTGTGGATGTTTTGGCTCTCAAATAAGAGTGTGCCCATGCAGGAAGCTGCAATGTAAAACCAATTTTGCTTAACTTTCCAGTATATATGAACAGCTGGAGAAGGGTCAAGGGCGATAGCACATACAAAGCAATATGATGAAAGCTGAAAAGTGGACCTTAGGAATTAAAAATGCATTTCTAATGAGGCAATAAAGCTAACACTGTGGGGTTTATGCTCTTTAATGGTTTGTAAAGGCTTAGACTACTTCTAAAAGCGGTAGGGAGGTGGAAAGAGGGGGGATTCTAGAGAGTGTGTGAACTAATGAAAATTGCTGGGAGAGGAGAAGTGCTTGACCAAACTATCTGCAAAATCTGTCAATAACACAAGAACGGCAGATAATTAGTTCTTTTTTTTTCCCCCCCCTAAGAATTGAAGAGAAAAAAACTAGTATTCTGACATGAATCTGTTGAAATTTCAACTTTATGCCAAAATGGAGAGAGGAGAAGTTTGTTTGTGTTTTGTTTTGTTTGATTTTTAAAATAAATGCTAAGTTTAGTCAGGAATTTTCCTAAGACTATAAATGTTAGAGGACATTGACTCTCTTTACTCATTGGTACGGTCTCACATCAGGTACCGTGTGCTCCCTCAGCAGGTTTGTCTACTTTCCTGAACACATTTAGAATATCTGCATCTTGTGTAATACTGTAGAAAGGGTGTATGTCTATCTTGTACTTGAAAGCGCATTTCTCCTTTAAAGTATAGATGTATAATTGTGGTTGTTTTCCTTTCATAATGCAGAAGAAAACAGATTTGGATGCACTGGGAATCCAAGAATATAAATGAATTTAGTTTTATATTTTTTGATCTTAGTAAAACTTTTCATTTCAGTTTTCCTCTGTAAAGTGACCGCCACCACTTGAAGTTCACCGCATGATCTGTTTTAGCTTTCTGAAGATGTTGCTATTTCTTGCTCTGACAGATCGATCACTTCGGATTTGATGAAAATCTTACATTCCAGCAGCGATATCTAATAGCAGATCAACACTGGAAGAAAGACAATGGACCAATACTATTTTATACCGGCAATGAAGGAGACATCACCTGGTTCTGCAATAACACAGTGTGTATAAAACAAATTCTTGCTGAATTACAGTTCTTGTTTTTCAGTAGTGGTTTACTGAAAAATATGGAAGAGCAAGGAGACAGCACCAGAATATCATTTAAAGTGAAAATTTGCAATAGTGGTTATGATGATTACAGACGGAGGAGTAAGCTGAAAGAGAGCACAGGGAAGGTTATAGGGGGTTCAGGGTCGTATTCAAAGCCCATAGAAATCAAAGGGAAGCATTTGTATTAACTTCTTTGGGTTGTGAAGAAAGCCATACTGTGGTGGTTGAATGCCTCAAGCTTAGGATGGAAAGATTTGGACCAAATTACATTGATCTTGTTACTTCAGAATGGCCCAAAATAAAATGGGAGGTCTTGTGGAGAACTAAAAACATCAAGGGAGACAGAAGTGAAATGACGGTGGCTGGAAACCTGAGATAGATGCTTTCTCTCTCACAAAACAGATGAAAGTGTTATTTCCCTGACGGTCACAGATGCAAAATGGAGCGTGTGGGCATTCTTCAGCCTCTTCAGTACGAAGTCCAGTGATGCAACAGAAGGTGGCATGTGCTAGGCTTGAAGTGACCAAGGAATGCTTACACGCTTTATTGTGCCAGCAGAAGATCTCTGCCTTTGCCTGTTCTCTAAGCAGGGTGGTATCAAGCTGCTGTGGAAGAATAATAACAAGCTGTCATAGTTATTTAATTAGTCGAAAAGAAGTCTATCGCAGTGCTATCGATTATTACTTATTGTCAAATAAATTTTGTGTTATCTGTTGTGCAGTCCTAACTCAGATGTGCACATTTCTCCTGTAGAGTTTTTGTTTGTTTGTGGGATTTTTTTGATTTTTTTTTTCTGTCTTTCCTGTGAGTTAAGGCTGTGCCATAAGAGTTTTGGCAGGATTGTCTGAGGGTACCCTCACAAAACAATGCTGCTAAATGTTTTGCTGCGTTTTTCTTTATACATGTACCTTTGCATGTCTCCTGGTGGATATCTGCCTTGTGTATTTTCTTATTTCAGTGATACCTTAAAAAAGAATTGCACTCTGTCTTTCTAGTTGTATTTTGTTAGTGATATCTTCCTAATCAAAGAATGTATGTTCAGTTAAACTAGACCGAAGGTAGAACTTTCGAACTAATTCACTTTGAACTTGTTTAATTGTCCTTTTTCCTCTTACCAGGGTTTTATGTGGGATGTGGCTGAAGAACTTAATGCCATGTTAGTATTTGCTGAACATAGATATTATGGAGAATCTTTGCCCTTTGGAAATGAGTCTTTTAGTGTAAGTATCTTATTTCTTTTCCTCTTTGGATGTGATCTCTACTAAAATAAATCTGCTTATTGTAATTCTTGCCAGTGCAATGACTGCTTGCCTGAGTAAGATGAGTAAGACTTAAATGTGCTGGAAGCATATGACTATCTAAATTTTTAACTCTTAATTCTAGAATTTTTAAAAAATAACTGGTATTTTATAGCATTTCAAGAAACACCCCCACAGAATATTCCATTTGTTATCAGGCACAGATTTAGAACTCACTAGCTCCTACAGGAAGTCTTTCCTGCGTTGCATGTAACCTGTTTTCTTTGCCTCAGGATTCTGAGCATCTGAATTACCTGACATCAGAACAAGCTCTGGCAGACTTTGCGGTACTGATTGAGTACTTAAAGGAGAACATTGTAGGAGCCCGTTATAGTCCTGTCATCGCTATTGGGGGCTCTTATGGAGGAATGCTTGCGGCCTGGTTTAGGATGAAGTACCCCCACGTGGTAGTTGGGTGAGTGTGCTTGTCCTGCTTGAACAGAGAGCAGTCATTATTCTGGGCATTTGTAACCTCAGTGCTATAAATATTACGGCACTGGGACAAGTACCATAATTCAAGCTAGCTTGAATTTTTCACCTTTGGGAGGAGGAGTTAAGTCACTTTATAAGGAATAAACGGCCTCTTCCCAAATTCAAAGACAACTGTAGGTCAGCAAGTACTGACTGGTGTGTATTTGCATTTTTTTTTTTTTTTTAGTTTTTATAAGAACAGTCACTTACAAAGCCGATGTTCATAGGGACTTCTTTACTTTCTTTTGATTTCCACCTCCCCTACTCCATTACCCCCTTGCTATTCTATGGGACTGTATTCAATATCATTGCAAAACGTTTTTGTTACACCAGACTCAAGAGTCTGTTGAACTCTTAGTTCTGTAACAGATTTCCTGGTGACTTGAGGCAGGCCTTTAATCTCTTGAAAGCTCAGGTCCACTCTGGAAAACAAGAATAGCACCCTTGTCTGCTAGCGAGTAGGTTCTCATGGGCAGGAGCTCTCACTTCAGTTGCGTTTGTTCAAGGCCTAGTGTGAAAGCCCTAGATGCTGGATGAGAGTGAAATATAAAGTAAGCAAACTCTGAATTTCTACTTTACGTATAAAATGACGTTTTTTGTGTTAGCATCTAAGACTCGCAATCTTCAATAGCCTTTGCATGCACACCTGTGGAATAGTTTTGCAACATTATGGTTAGTTCAGCTAGGGGTCAGTGTCTGAGCTGAATTATAAATGCTACTTAGATAGTGGCTGTGGGGAGAGTATTGCCCAGAGCAGAGAAGATCACTTTGCAGAGGTTCAGGATGCATGTGTTTCACCAAACAATCTCCTCTGTATGTCCATTTGCAGAGCTCTGGCAGCCTCTGCCCCAATCTGGCAGTTTGGTAATTTGGTTCCTTGTGGCACTTACTTCAGTATAGTGACTAATGATTTCAAAAAGAGTGGGAAGGGCTGCTCAGAAAGCATCCGAAATTCCTGGAATGCCATTAACCATCTTTCCTCAACAGGTAAGACCTCAGCAATATTTTTTTTCAAAGGATGTTTAGGATTATATTATGTTTAGGATTATATTATGACCTCATAAAATCAGAGAGCTTGCATTATGGCCTGCACATGTGTGTATATATATACACATACATATGGATAGATAGATAGATTTCTCTCCCTCTCTGCCCCGAGTATATTCTTAGTCCTACCAAACTGTCACATCGGCTCAGTGTTATTTTTTAAATCAGTCTGTTTTGTTGGATCAGATGCTTCATTCATATCTAGTGTGATTCAGAATCCAGGTCCAAGCCTGGACCTGGCTTATATCATATCAGATATAAGCTTACTTCAGATCAGAATTTCAAGGCTAACATTCCCTTCTGGCAAAGGAGAATGAATGCTGTCTTTATTCTAAACAGTAGCTTAAATGCAAACGGAAGCAATCAGGAAGAGAAAATCACTACAATCCTTACGGTTTTGGTGCTTGGGTGAATTTATTAGCTGGGTTCACTGTATAGCACAGGAATTAAAAAAACAAAAGAAATAAACGAAACAAAAACTTCTCTTGCTACTTCAGTTCAGAATCCTGCAATGGAAAGCCTAGTATCGTCAGTTAGCTGGTTAGTATGGGAAGCTGAACTAGAGGAATTCTACATCAGATAAAATAATGGAAGAAAAAACAAGCAAACTGTTGGGAGATCTAACAAAAGGCCTTGCATTTTGAAGTAACTGGTTTGATGTTTTTCTTTCTTCAAACGAAAGGTGTCCTGACGTTACTTCCTATCAAAAAATGCCAAATGTCTTGCAACTCTGAGGTGCTTTTTGTTTTTAAGATAATGTTATCTTACATACAGAGAGTGTTGAATCTTAACTGTTACATGCAATCTGCACACAGCAGCATATGGGTATTTCCCTTCATTGAAATAGATGCTGGTTAAATTTAGGTCTGCTGTGCTTGTGACTATATGAAATAATTTCACTAGATGAGTTATGCTAAGGGAAAATATATATTTTTTAACAGCAATACAGCTGGTCTGTATGTGATTGACACAGATTCATTAAACGTTTATTCTGCTGTATCTTTTTTAAAGATGCAGGTTTACAGTGGCTTTCCAGCACATTTCACTTGTGCAGCCCATTAAAAAATCTTCAGGATGCTGCTATCTTGAAAAGCTGGCTGAGTGAAACATGGGTAAACTTGGCTATGGTGAACTATCCCTACAAAGCTGATTTTTTACAGCCTTTGCCTGCTTGGCCTATACAGGTAACTGAGCTCCTATATCCTCTAGAACTGATTTCAGCTTGGGCTGTTGAAGTCCGTCCTTTCTGCTTGGTTTTACTGCTGAAGAAGTTTAACTAATTTTCCTCTTCTCTCCTAGCATGCACCTTTTTCCTTGATTTTCAATTCTGTAAAGCCGGCATAGTTGAAAAAGGAGAACAGAGGCAATACCTTCTAAAGCATCAGCTGGTTTGCTGACCAACTGCTGTTTGTAGGGCTAATAGACTGCATCAAGAGCCCAAAGAAAGAAAAGTGGCGGGGATGACTGAAAAATCTCGTCTGGCCTGCAGAATTACTCACAAGGAGCAATACTGCACAAAAAAAAGCATATGCCATTAGAGATTCTGGTGCCAAGCTCAGCTGGCAGAGCTTGCAATCAAAGAAACTGTTTCTGACCTAGGTCCTTTTTGATATGGGAAAACTAATTAGAGAAGAAATATGGATCCCCACAAGCATATTCCTTTCAGGGCCACATCTCAAAGCAGAACCAACTTTTCACACCTATAAACCTTCATTTGTGCGGCTTTGTTTATCTGTAGTGCTTTCTCCAGTATTTCTGTCTTCTTGGAGTTTTTTTGTTCTTGTTAGTCCCTGACTGAATTTTTCTTGCATGTCTTTGGGTTCCTGTGTATGGCAGGTGAGACAGATGAAATGGCACTTATTTTTGCTATTAAATTGTAGTTGTTACAAATAAAATGAAGAATCTGAATTCCCCTTGATTAGAGCTGGCTAATGGAGGAGGGGATGGACATTCATCTGTCCTGTGTGTCCTTCGGCAGAGGACGGTATAAACACCTTCAGATAATTTCTGTTTTCTTATCAACCTAATGCAACACAAGAAATGTACTCACCTTCACCACCAGTCACTCTTTTTCTGTTTGAGATATAACACAGTAAAACCTAAAATAGAAAAGGCTTCTGCTTTTCTGGACAATGCTAATGTATGAAATCTGAGTGATATAAGCAGCGCAGGTACTTTCTCTGAAACAGGACCTATAACCTGACTGAGGGTGAAAAAAGGAACAGTGACTTGGAGTAGCTGAATATATTTCGCTTAATCTGTTCTCTAATGTTGGCTGCCTGAACTCTCTCAGAAGTATTGATCTCTGCTTCACTGCACCATCTGAGTTTCAGATACAGGGCTATCTGCAGCCCTCTGTACTATTATCTGTCTGCAGTGTGTATTTTATTTACATGAGTGAGTGAGCTTTCCATTACTGAGTCTAGAACAGATGGCTGAGTGAGCCAAACCACGAAACCCACTTGGGATGGCAAAACATGAAAGTTGTGCATTGGCCTTGTCGGGAAGAAGTGGAGGATCAGTTCCTGACCTTCTACAATAAAAAAGAGGGAAAAGATTAAATGGGGGAGAGATGGATAGTAAGTTCATTTCTTGGAAGATGTGCAATTTGCTACTTAATTTCCTGTGATGATCTGTTAATAACCAGTAACAATCCTGTAAGTCACCCGTGTGTGCATATGCCCCTGTACTTGAACAGCTCTAGAGCTGCGGTGCATCCTTTGCTCCTTGCAGGAATAATTTTGGATTCTGCTGATGGGCTAGGAGCTCAGACACGTAGCCTTTGCTCTTCGTTGTCCTTTTGTTGGCCCAAACTCTTGTGGAGTAGGGGTAAGGAGGAAGCCCTGCTAGAAAGGATGCTGTCTTTTTTACATTTTGTGAGGTGAAAAATCTTTCCAGTGCAGTGGTTTCTGGGTTTTCTGTTTTTTCCACTCTTGTATGATCTGTCCCCAGTTAAAATTCTAAAATTCATTTTACCTAAGGGTGCTCTTAGTTCTTCAGCAACAAAACAATTTCTCACCTTGTATCTTCCAAACATGAAGAAGCAAAAATATTGTAATGCTCCTATATAATAGCACTTACAAAAAAAAAAAAAAAAAAAACTATAGCGAGTTGTGGAGAACACCAATTTGGCCCTGGAGCTTCACTGTCATATATTTACATGTAATAGCTTTCATCCCAGGAAAGCTAAATGTTTTCTATTAAGCATCCTCTATTTTAAAGAACAGGAATTGGGTTGAAAAGCTTAGTTAATGGAATATTAAGGTTGCACTCTTTGCACTCTAAATCTGGAAATAAAGTTTCAGATTCTTCATAGTAGAATGCACTGCAAAGTGGAATACTGTAATTTGTATTTATGATAATGCTTAGGGTATAGAAAAATGTTGTCTGGAAGTGGTCTGATTGGTCTAAAAAGAGACTGATATCCCATCAAGTATAGTGTTTTAATCTGTATCTCTTGCAGATTCAGATTCCAGTTTTCCCTCTTCGTAATAGGTAGTCTGCAAGTTCATGACGGATCCCAGTCTTCCGGACAAACCGTTGCTACAGAATGTCTTCCAGGCAGTAAATGTCTACTACAACTACTCAGGAGAAGCCTCATGCTTTGACTTGTCTCAGACTGCAACAAAGAACCTGGGCCAGATGGGTTGGTACTATCAGGTACACTCTATCTTTCCTAAATTCAATTCAGTGAGTTTTTTGTGCCAGAGCTCGTGGGAATTGTCAAGTCATTTTACTGTCAACATGTTGAGCCAGCTATAATTCAACAGGTTGGGCTGCACGTAACCCAGACCTTCAAAATCAGGCTGGATTTCGAACTGAAACTGAATGTTGTTGTGGTCAGTTTTCATAGACAATTTCATGGATAGTTCATGCTGTTAGATGTTCACGAAACAATTGCAAGCTGTGTATTTTCTTTGCTTAAAACTTGAACACTTCAAGATTGTTTATAAGAGTAATGATAAACGTTATGCAATCCTCTCATTGTAGAAAATAGGATTACCTATTGATTTTTGCTACTAACTTTTATCCTGTGGAAAACATACAGGAAAAATGACTACTATAATAAAACAACTTATCTAATGAGGAAAAATGTGAACATGAGGCAAGTATGGTTGTAGCTGTGGGGAAGGCAATGCACAGAAGAGAAACAGCTTCCTCAGAAGGTCCACATTGTCTTTTGTTATTTGCCTGAAGCTTGTTTCCTGCCTGCTTCTGAAAGCATTTGGGAAGGAGGCAAGCAAGAACGGATGTGAGCTTGATTAGTTGCCCTGGTGGGCAATGTGAGGCCTCTAGGCTATAATTTTTTTTCCTCCTTTTCTAGCTGTTACCATTAAGGTCAGGGAACGGCTTTTATCTGAAAAAATGAAGCTTTTGCTTTATCTGTATGCTGATCGTTTGGTAATTACTGATTGAATCCTGTCTGAGCTTTTTCATTTAAGTACTGCACTCTGTTATCGTACAGTCTCCTGTGAATACATCTTGTTGCCTTGCTCTTTCTTTCAGGCTTGCACTGAGATGGTGATGCCCATGTGCACAGATGGTGTCAATGACATGTTTGAGCCTCAGAAGTGGGACTTTGATGCACTTTCAGAGGAGTGTTTCAGACTGTGGGGAGTGAGGCCTCGCCCCTCTTGGATTCTTTCTATGTATGGAGGGAAAAACATCAGTTCACACAGCAACATCATCTTCAGGTAAGCCTTATTTCAGCCTCTAGAGTGGCTTCTTCCACCACTTTGGGCTGTCAGTGCAGAGAATCTGCTCTGAGTAGCAAAGCATCTGTTTCCAACATTCCAGCTGGATAAATGATGGTGGTGCTTTTTGTTTCACTTCACAGTAAATGGTCAATCTGCAGTGACCAAAGAAGCAAACTGTTCTGTCATTGCCTGTGTGTCTCTAAAAGAAGAATTTAGCTTGCGCTTTTGCCAAATGTAATTTTCTTCCCATGTGGATTTCTTCCTATTTTGTGGCCAAAGTCCAGGTTTCCCATGCTGGTAAATCTGTCTAACTTTTATGAAGTCAAAGCACCGTCTCTTCCACGTGAAAGTAAAGTCTAAACAAGCTCTAGCTGTAACACAAGATCCTGGTGACTAAAATTGTTGCTCTGGGTGATAGCCTTGCGGAAGGCTGGGGTGATGTTCCTCTTCCCCTTTGATACAGGAGAGAGGGAAGTAGCTTGAGGGGCTTTCCTACCACTACTTTCCCATTTCCCCTTCTTTTAGTGATAATTAAGTTAAGTTTCAACAAAATTGTTAAAGACTCTGTTACAAAGACATATATCCATTCTAGCAAGGCATACCAGTAGCACAACAGAAGCTGGTCTGAAACACAGAATCACAGAATGGTTTAGGTTGGAAGGGACCTCTGGAGATCATCTAGTCCAACCTCCCTGCTCAAGCAGGGTCACCTAGAGCATATTGCCCAGGATCACATCCAGGCGGGTTTTGAATATCTCCAGGGAAGGAGACTCCACTACCTCTCTGGGCAACCTGTTCCAATGCTCTGTCACCCTCACAGTGAAGAAGTTTTTTCTCAGGTTCAGATGGAACTGCCTGTGGTTCAGTTTCTGCCCATTGCCTCTTGTCCTGTTGCTGGCCACCACGGAGAAGAGGCTGGCCTCATCCTCTTGACACTCCCCCTTCAGATACTTGTACACGTTGATGAGATCGCCTCTCAATCTTCTCTTCTCCAGGCTGAACAGGCCCAGCTCTTGCAGTCTTTCTTCCTAGGAGAGATGCTCCAGCCCTCTAATCATCTTGGTAGCCCTCCGCTGGACTCTCTCCAGCAGGGCCATGTCTCTCTTGTACTGGGGAGCCCAGAATTGGACACAGTCCTCCAGGTGAGGCCTCCCCAGGGCTGCTATTACTTCCCTCCACCTGCTGGCAACGCTCTGCCTAATGCACCCCAGGAGACCATTGGCCTTCTTGGCCACAAGGGCACACTGCTGGCTCATGTTTAACTTGTTGTCCACCAGCACTCCCAGGTCCTTCTCTGCAGAGCTACTTTCCAACAGGTCAACCCCCAGCCTGTCCTGGTGCATGGGGTTCTTCCTGCCTAGGTGCAGGACCTTGCACTTGCCTTTGTGGAACTTCATGAGGTTCCTCTCCGCCCAGCTCTCCAGCCTGTCCAGGTCCCTCTGAATGGCAGCACAGTCTTCTGGTGTGTTAGCCTCTCCCCCCAGTTTAGTATCATCAGCAAACTTGCTGAGGGTGCACTCTGTGCCTTCCTCCAGGTCATTGATGAATATATTGAACAAGACTGGACCCAGGACTGACCCCGGGGGGACACCACTAGCCACAGGCCTCCAACTTGACTCTGCGCCATTCACCACAACCCTCTGAGCTCGGCCATCCAGCCAGTTCTCAAGCCACCTCACTGTCCACTCGTCTAGCCCACACTTCCTGAGCTTACCTAGGAGGATGTGATGGGAGACAGTGTCAAAAGCCTTGCTGAAGTCCAGGCAGACAACATCCACTGCTCTGCCCTCATCTACCCAGCCAGTCATTCCATCAGAGAAGGCTATCAGATTGGTCAAGCATGATTTCCCTTTGGTGAATCCATGGGAATCACTACTCCTGATCACCTTCTTGTCCTCCACATGCTTAGGGATGACCTCCAGGAGGAGCTGTTCCATCACCTTTCCAGGGATGGAGGTGAGGCTGACAGGCCTGGAGTTTCCTGGCTCCTCCTTCTTGCCCTTTTGGAAGACTGGGGTGACATTGGCTTTCTTCCAGTCCTCAGGCACCTCTCCTGATCTCCAGGATCAGGACACCTTCCTATATGGGTGAAAAGTGAAACAAATGTTTCAGTCAGATACAAAAACTAATGCATACTGCTTGTTCTCTACTCAGCCTTTGCTTTTCTTATTTCTAATGAGGTTAAATTCTGTTTCCCTTTCTTTAAAGGGAGGTTCATGTTGTTGTACTTCTGCTGCGAGGTGATATGAATTTTGAACAGCTAAGTACTGGCTGTTCATTAGGTTGCTACATGGTAGGGAGGCGTTTAATAAACCCATTTGCTGCACAATTGGAGCCTGTGCCCTCAGGAGTTCTGACTCACTGTAATGATTACCCACTGCGGGCAGCTCCTAGATGTACCCCTCTACTCTTGTTCAGATTGTGCAAGGCCTTTTCAAAAACAAACTTCCTTAAACAAAAATCAGAATTAGTCTTTTAGACTTGCTGAATAGTTGTGGATTTTAAAAGTAAAAAGTCCTGGCTTGAATTGGGGATTATTCTCTGGATTTCAGCCGTTAACATTAGTCTCTTTGGCTCCAAAGGCCTATTGCTTTCCTTTCATTTGTCTCTTGCTGTTTCTGTCCCAGCGGGATGTCTGGTCCAAAGTGAGAAATTCCACAGTTTTTAATGGGAAAAATTATTGATCCAGCTTAATTTCTGCAAACTGTAGCTTATTTCCAAGGTTCCACAGCTCTGTGCACTAGAATTGTGCTTTGAAAGCAATAGACAAACAAATCTAAGTGTTTGAGAATTTATGCCGGCTGAAAGAGCTTGAAATGAGAAGAGCTTGAAAGCAACCAAATGAATGAAAAAGAAGTGCTGTACACACAAAGCTTTGGAGCTCAAGCTGAGTTGTTTCTCTTCAAACAAACACATTGTCAACACCGTACATTTTATATAAGAGCCTTTTATCCACAAACACCACAGAGTGCTTTACAAAAAAAAACAAAAAACGAAAAAACAAAAACAAACTCTACATCTACCAGGAGATGTGGCCCCACTGTGGGGTAAAAAGCATTATGTAAAAATGTCAAGCAACTTACACAACAGTTTAGCACAGGAAGGGAGGAATACTCCGTCTAAGCTGAACCACTGTAGAATGGATTTATCCAGCCACCTTGGGATTTGGCCAGGATACTGAAACTCATGTTGCTACTTCTCCCTCTGCTAGCAGTGCATCACCCTGCAGATTCCACACTGGAATTGTATTGTGTTGACTTGGGAGTTCCCATTGCCCCTTTGGTACCTTTTTTAGAGGTATCTCACTAAGTTTCTAAGTAGTGTGTGGGTATTACTTAGACTATAGGTAGATGTTACCTACCTGTGCTGAGATGTTCACCTTTATTAAAACACTAGTTTGAGGAGCCTGGGGCTTTCAGTACTGCTTTGTCTCTTTCAGCAATTTCCGTTCCTGAAAAAGGTTGTAGCAACTGGCAGTGTCTCGTCACGAACGTACTGTGGTAGTCAAAATAAGCCCAGTATACATGAGAATTTAGCTTAAAATTTCAAATTCTAGTTGAAGTCAACTTTTTTATTCTTGAAATGTTTAAAAAGTTTTCTTTGGTATAGCTTTGAAGGGTGGCAGAAGTTTGAATCCATTTAGCTAAGGTGGGCTTGTGTTTCTTGTATCTTGTGTCCAGAAACATCTCAGGTTATACCAAGTAGTATAAAAGTTGATGTGCGTAGTCCAAAAATTGAAACTTTTCACTTTAGGCAGATCACAGGATACACAAACAGTGCTGCTAGGAACATGTGAAACCTGTGCTTGTTCTGAGCAGGCTTGAAGGGCAGAGGAGGCTCTAAAGAGACAATAGAAAAGGGAACAGTTTGTGCAACAGGCAAGGTCCTAATTATACTATCTTAGAAGTATGATGAAATGAAAACGGGTTTAGAGAATGGTATACTGAAGAATCAAATCATAGAAGTCTCATTTGATCTGCCTGGCTGATATTTTGGATTGAAATTTGTTATTTCTGAAGCCCTACTTGCCTTGCCATTGCTAGAAAGGAATGGCTGATTTTTATTTTATTTTGTGTTTTATTTTCTTGTTACTTCTATTTACCCTGGGAAACTTCAGACCTCTAAGACGGGCGACTGAGCACTTCAAGTGCATGCTTAGCTTTAGCATGTAAATAGTCCATTCTAATCCATTAATTGGTGCTGAATTCTCTTATCCTGTAAAACTGTGAAGCATTAGGATTCTTCAGCGATGAGGCCCCCCCCAACAAGTATCACTTCTCAAACTGCCTAATGCCTCTGGTGCCATCACTTGGCAGGAGTGCCAGAGTATGCAGCCAGCAGCTCTCAGAAAAGTCAGAGACGTGTTGTTTTCTTGTGGCATGCTTAATTTCCACATGACTGGGACCAAAGGATCCAAGTCCATGTACATCTTGGGTCTCTCAGCAACTCATCTCCGTGTTGCCAAGGTGCTATGCTGATTCAGATGACCTTTTAAATCAAATGTGTTTTGCTTGTTGGACAGTGCTCTATGTGCATTTTGTTTTGCAGATACAAAATGTTTCTTAATCTCAGTCAGGTTTAGAACCATTGAAAATAAAGAATTACAGAAATTAAAGATGAATTTTATCAATAGAGAAACATTCAAAATATTAGCTCGAACTGCATATAGTTTTTACTTCTAGTTATTTCTACAAGCACTTTTTACTCATTATCTCTGTGATTCCTTGTGCTGTCATTGTGGTGTTTTTCTAGCGGCATATCTGTTAACGTGCAATGGTGCTTTCTTTTGTCAGATCTTGTTCCTAGAAGTTTACACTAACTAACGTACAGTAGTCTATCTCTACAGTTTTCTTTTGTGGGCAGATCTAGTGTTTTAAGTGAAGAATAGATCTAGATTTGTGTGGTTACGTAAGTATATGGCTGTTAGCTATTTTGTGCGGAAAGACAGATCCACATTTGGTAAGGACAATGTGATAAAGGAAGATAAGAGGCAGTAGAGATTGCTTGGCTGAGTCCAAAACTAAGAATGAGATGCTGAAATCTCAATACAGCCTTTGGCATACTGCATGGACCAGGCATTATCTGGGGCCTAATCTAAGGTCCCTGGAATCTGTTCATTGATTTGGGAGGTAGTGAATCACTTTAGACTGCCCCATCACAGAGGAAGAGTCAATGGAGAGTTTCTTGTGGGGTAAAAGCTTTGTTTTATTGTGATTGTTAAGAGAAGCAAGGGGAATAACAAAAGGCCCAAGCATTTCTCTGCAAAAAAAAAAAAAAAAGGCTGGTACCTGACTGAGCGAGCATAAGGTAGAACTTTCTGAAAATTTCAGGCCCTAAAGGGATCAACTGGCTAATAGTTTATGATAGATTGTGGAAGAAGGAAAGTGAAGAGTTTGGCTTTGGAATTTGAGCATATTTTGGTATGGGGAACCTGAGCCTCTTCTCACAGCAGTGGCAGGGGGCAACAGATTTTTCTCCGGAGGCCGTAGCACTATTATAGATTATTACGTGAGTCAGCAGATATTCCTTGGTGGCAGTGTAGCCTTGTTTAAGCTACTAATAGTCATATACCTCTGTCAGGAAAGCCCATCTAGGAAGAGAGGTGGACAGAGGACGTTGTCAATGGGCTGAGGTCTGTTTCTGCCAGGAGATATGCAAAACTAGTTGAAAGTCAACTCGGATATGTTGGTATGAGCCATACCTTCGCTGACTGTTGTGCAAGCGTAGCCTAATAAGGTATTATTTTCCTTTATAGCAACGGTGGCCTGGATCCGTGGTCTGCAGGGGGAGTGACCCAGAACATCACTGATTCCCTCATAGCAATTGTGATCCCAGATGGAGCTCATCACCTGGACCTACGCAGCCGCAACCCTTGTGACCCCAAATCTGTGCAGCAAGCTCGGGCCTTGGAAATTCATTACATGAAGCAGTGGATTGAAAAGGCCAGGCATAACCACTGAAGTGGTACTGAAACCACTATGGCCATTATACCTCCATTGGCTTTGCTGGGAGAAGGGCTAGGCCTTATCACACTGTTGTCTGAATGTTTCACTCTTGCTCCCTCACCTCCTTTACAGTGCTAGCCACCGATGCTTATGCCCAGAAGAGGAGAGGGTGATAGATGGAGAGCATTCTCCAGTAACCAGCTTTGGTTAATAAAGCGCATGGATTGAGCTGCCTGCTCTGCCTTGCTTTCCTGTTCTGCTATTCTCAAATGCTGCACCTTATGGTAGAGTTCCTGTTTTAGACGTTAATGCCTTCCTGGCTGCGTTAGATTATTGTCTTGGGTGTTGGTAGAGTGTATACATGGATTAAATAGCGGTCCTGTTAATTGTGATGGCTCCTGCTGCCTTCAGTGGGATTGAATTTCTGACATCCTCAGCTGGAATACCCTGTCATGGCAGGGGTATGGAGCGAATGAGGGAACAAAAATCACATCTCTGATGTTTGCTGGAGAGGTAAGGAAGGGAAGGGGGAATTGGCTGTGCAGTTTATATAAACAAAAACAACTCCTCCTCCCCACCTAAACAGCCCCTACCCTTAGGAATCAATGCTGGAAAACAAGTAAATATCTTTTCCCTTAGTTTTCTGGCAGCTTATTAATCAAAGCTGCCTTAAGTGGTTTTTACATTCTACTCTGTACTGAATGATGAGGGCTGGTCCCTAACTCTCTGCTGATAGCTTGCTGAGCATGCATAATTTATACCAGGGTTTTATTTCTTCTGTTGTTGTTTGTCCTAACCCTAGAGTATCTGGCACTGTGATAACAGTAGCCAAAAAAAAAACCAACCCTCTGGCTATATTTCATGTGTGTGTGTCCTGCACAAACACTTACTTTTTCAAATCAGGAAGCTTTCTCAGCTATTTTCTTGATGAGCAAATGTGACACTTGTGTTGGCTAGAGCTTATGAAGAGACAAATAATAGGAGCTGTGCCTTGTGTGGGGTCCCCCCCCCATTCTGTGTATTGTTGCAATTCTGCATGATCTGTTTGCTGATAGCTCTTTAATAAAAGCCTTTAAAAAAATGTTTACAGGACAAACTATTCAAAACACAGAATGCAGCTATCCTCTTGGATCAGCCTAAAGCATGATGCTGAGCTCAACAAGCCAGGTGCACTAAGGCTTTCTGTAAAGCTTCCAAAACTGACAAACTGCCGTGATTCATGAGACGGCATATTTGATGTTAATAAATGGCTGGGGCAGTCCCCTCGTTTTGCAGCTTTGGCTTCATTCACACTGAAACCTTTCTTCAGAAAGGATTCTTTGCAGTTTTAAGGACAATTCCATTTCAGAAAGATGTGGGCAAGGCTTGCTGGGCTGAGGCTCTTAAAACTCCAGTTCTATTGAAAAGTTTCTCAGCTTTGATGATATGCCTGATAGTTGAGTATTTTCCTAAGACACCAGGTGGCCTTTGTTTTCAGTGTCCTCCTATTCTCTGAGAACAAGATATACGTAACACTGAAATTTTATCTTTTAATAAACTCCTGTGAATCCTCTCTTCTTTCCGATAGTTACTGGCATCTTCCTGTCTTGCTCTAATGTTGTAGAAACAGTTGTGTTAAACAAGGCATTTATATGCAGATTCAGCACTGTGAACCTCTCCTGCTCTGTCTTGAGCAAGGTTATTACTTCAGAGAATATAGAGAGCAAGACCAGAAAGAATCATAGGGGAAAAATAAAGAACTAGTTAGAACTTGCCTAAAACCTTTTGATTGAATGTTGTTGTCAGTCCTTTTCCATTAGGTCTGTTTCTTCTGGTACTGTGATGTAAATATACTCTAATTTCTTGCTCATGTACTTTATAATGACATAAGGGCCCCCCCTTTTTTTTTTTTTTTAATCAAAAAAAAGAATGTCTTCTAATCGCCTGAGTTACAAGTCAATTTAAAAAAAAAAACCGTTGTATCTTCTTAAGCATTAATTACTTTATAGTAATGTCCTATTTTACTGAAAGGTAAGCAATGGAATTTGCAAGTGTAAACATAAATCACTGGGATCACAAATGGATTGCAACCGAACAAGCAAGAGCCTGGTCCAGCTCTCACTAAACGCATAGTGTTCTGAGTGCAAGTTCTTGGAATAAATACTGTAATGCTATATGGAGATGGATATGGAGAAATTCATGCAGTGGGCTGGTATAACGTAATCGCCTTATGTCCCCTCCTCCTATCTCCTTACTAGTTAACTTTCTCTCTCAGGAAACAACTTGTTTGTTGTTTGGAAAACGCTGTTAGTTTCAAGGAAAGTAATTTAAACTTGCATTCCTTTTTTCTTTCCCCTTTATTTTTTCCTCTCCTTTTATTAGCAGGAAAAAAAAAATCCTTTTAAGGAAATTTAAATCTTGCTATTTTGAATTTTGAAAAATTGTATTTAACAGCAAAACTGTTCAGTTTCTTAACAAAAGCAAACAAACAAACAAAATCTTACCGTTCCCGTTCACTTTCTGACTGAAACCAGCTTTGATTCTAATATACTTTGGATCAGGTTCTTATTGCTTGTACCAGCTTATAAATTAGGTGACTAGCTTTCTGATTAATCATTCTACCTTGTTACTTCTTCCTCAAGCTGAGTAGTTGAAACTAAGTCCTATTTACCTTAAGCTTTCAGACCACATCTTAAAATCTGTATACCCATCTATATATGTTGGCAAGGGACTATCTGTGTTGTTTGGCTACCTCATTTGAATATTAGCTCTGCCTGCTTGTTTCATGCAGGTGGGAACAAAATGGATCGCTGGAAATTGCTGTCTTCTACCTTCTCTCCCCAGTCATATCATGATGGTCCTTATTTCCTCTCAGGCCCATGTATGCCCATGGTATGTGTCATGAATGATTTGAATTAAAATACATGTTTCTCACTGATCAGAAAAATGCAAAGGGAGAAGAATTAATGATAACCCTACCCAAAACACGAATCTTACTGGAGAAACTGCAGCTTATATCAATAAAAATGTGAGCTTCTGAAACTGGATTTTATTTTGTAAGGACAAATTTTTGTCCTCAGGCAGATTTAGAGTTCTGCAGACGTGTAAGTATTGCCTAGTTTATGCTTGACTCTGAGTGGGAAGGTGACAGTATTTAAGCTAATACTCACTTATACACACAACAGTCAAGATATCAGATTTTGAGTTTCATTTGGTAGTTTCCCACTTGAGCAGTTTAGCTAACTAGTGAGGAACAGATGTATTAACTAGTGGTCCTCATTTTGGAAGCTTATCTCCAGCCAAACAAACGCTTCCTGCGTGTCAGTGATGATGAAGGTTGCGTGGACTAACTTTGCTGTCCAGCCTACTGACTTGGCAAGTGGAGGTTTGACTGGGCTGCATAGCCTGAAATGTTAATCGGGGAGGGCTAAGGCTGCAGATTGTTGGGAAGAAGCTACATAGCTTCTGCCTGCACCTTGCTGTGTTTGTAGGTAATTTTAACTTTGAAGGTAATCAAATACTGCATCGTCAAAGGAGCCTATAGAAAAGAAAGCCCCTCTGGGAACCTGGAACGTGATTCCTAAATCACAGGAAAAGTGCATGCAAAGTGAAAACGAAGGGCAAGTTTTGCATCTCATACTGTCTGTGCACGAGATGTGTTGCAGAGAAATGTCTGCACTTCAAATGAAATAAACCTTTTCTACTGCTTTTAAAGAGGGTATTTTAGCTGTCCTGAATCTAACCTCTGTGGAGTTGGAAGGAAGCATCAATAACCTAAAGTTTTCTGTATTTTAAAAGCTTTTCACATTGACAGTGGATATATCAGCGTCTTCCAGGACAAATGGTGGAATCATGCCCTCCTGATTATCAGGAGGGCACGGTATGAAAGACCCATAAAAATAGGGTTGAAAGCACTCAGGGGATTGTATACTCCAAGCCTACCTCAAGAAGGGACCAGCTGTGTCTAAGCTGTTCTTGATGGGCAATGGGTGTAAGATTTTTAGGTCTCCTGTCAGTCAGGAGAACACCATATCTGTACTGTCTTCAGTCACTGTAATGGGTGGCATGTGTTTTGTGAAACCATGTATTTAGAGGAGAAAAAAGAAACACTCTAATAGTCACTTGAGTTAAAAGTAAAAATAATATTTATCTGAAACTGTTCATATTTGTGACCCGCATACTTGCACTTGTAGCCTTGACAAAGGGGTTACTTGTGCTAGAACAAGAGTGCTGTGGGGACAGATCTGTGCTGTTGGAAGAATAAAACGGGTCCTCGCAGAGCTGGAGGAGTAACACCCTTGTCATATGAGTCTAAAGTAAACCGCTGAATGGATGTTCCATAAAATGTAAATCTTTCTGAAGTTGAAACTGTGTATATGATGTTTCAGTCCCTAAGAACAATTTACAAATGATCATTTAGATGGCTTGCTTTGAATTCCTTTTTCTATCTGTCATTTGCTATGATAGCATCATCTGTGTTAATGTATGGCGACTGTTGTCTCTATTTTTTATAATCTAGCCTTCTCTTTGTTTGCTTATGTGTTTTTAAAATAAAGTCGTTGTTTTACAAAAATGATTCATTCTTTACAGACCAAACTTTAAGATTGTCCAAACTTTAAATCGCTTTTGCCAGTGCGGGTTAGCAGAATCTGTATATATTGTGTTACAATAATACTGAGCATTGACGAAAAAAGATCTGAAATGAGGATGGTATCTGGGATAAATTTACAGTCCTTAAGTGCTTTTCAAAATTCTCATTTGATTCTTTAAAGAAAAAAATGTGAGGGTTTTTTGTTTGTTTTTCAACTTAAAGATGCTGAGTGTTTACTTGCAACCTCCAATCATATCAATAGACTTGTAATGTTAAAGTCATTTTGATTCTGCAGCCTTGCCTTTAGGTACCAAGATATAAATGTAGATGCCTAACGTCAGCCTTTTCCCTGCCATCAAGCAAACTAATTTTTTAATGTCAAATCTTAAACTGCATATGCTATGGACTCTTTGACTTGCCAACACACAGGTGCAAAGACAGGCTGCTCTTCGTGGAGATTTATCCCTGTCCTTTGATGTAGGGACAGGCTGCTCACAGCAGCGAAGATCAAGAACATGGTCCTTCTGCATGGTCACCACATGTGTGTCCCCTAAAGCAGTAATAACTATGGTAGTTATCAGTTATCTTGCAGTTGGGTTTTGGCCCCAGGTCAACCAGCTGGCTGAGTGCTCTGGTTATAGTGTCGATAGAGGCGCTGGATATCTCCGTAGCTGTGAACGTGTTTGCCGTAGGCATCTGTTATAACAGGGAGATACCTCGGTGGGGAGCAAGTGCTCCTCCGACAGGGCTCTGTTTGCTCATCTGTAACCGTGGGGGCTCCTTTCCTGGGGGCTTGGTGGTGGGAGGAGGGGCTGGCTGCTTCCCGGCTCTCTGGTGCTTTCCCTTCTGCTGATAATTTGCAAAATCTTTTAGTTCAATCCCCCAGTTTAGAAAGTAGGTGCAGTGAAACACTAACACTGGGAATAGCAAATCCCTTCCGTTTGTCTTGTTGTTTTCTAATGTATGCGACCTCTCTGGGTGGTTTAAGCGGTTTAGGTACTTTCTATAAAAGGGATCTTTTAATGACAAAACTAATGTGATTATCTTACTGAGTGTGAGAGGCGTATTCAAGGTTTAAAGAAAATCTGTTAGAATAGCTGAATGTATCTGCTTAATCCTTTCTCTAATGTGGATGGACAATGCTCTGGGAAGCAATTGGTCTTTCTTTCTTAGAGTAAATGCCTGGTCTCCAGAGGTAGGAACTGTTTGCAGCTTTTTATACCCTTACGCTTCACCTTCTAGAGAACACAAAGGCACAGGAGAGAGGCAGAGAGCTTTGAGAGGCCAAGTTTTTCCTCAAATAGCTGGGGGTGTAACCAATACCAGAGCAATTCCGGCAAGCTGTTGAGCACCCTCAGCTCCCTTTGACTGCGATATGAATGAAGGGCCGTCCACATCATGCAAAATCACGTCCCTGGAACGTGAAATACAACAGCGCTTTCTCCTTCCTGAATGGTGCACGCCGAGTGCGTGGGTAACCTGATCTCCGTCACTTGGATGGCCAGATCGTTGCCTGTGTTAGAGATTGCTGAGCGACTGCTCTCCAACACAGATCCTGCCTGTGTTTGTGTGCTGGTGAAGTAGTGCTTCCTATGCAGAACCGTGTCTTTGTACGTTTGGGGGAGGTTGCCAGGAAGAGTAATTTTGGGAATTTTCCAGAGTACTATATATAGGACCCCCACCTTTCCTAAGTGTTTATCAAAGCAAGTAGGGGTGAGTGAGAAACATAAGCAGAGAAGCTTCCACACAGCTTGAATTGCAGCCTTTGGTTGTGGCTGCTTCCTGCCTGGATCTCTTTACAGCATATGGATTTGACTGCATAGCTGAAGCAAGCAGGTTGCCTTTTGTAATTCGTTATCCAAACATCCCAGAAACAGTACATAAGGAGGAAAGATAATGAGCTGCTGCCTTTTCCAGTGTTATTGAATTGAATGCACTGTCTCCTCTCACCACCCACTACAGAAATGAGGAGAAAAGAAGTTCCTCAAAATCAGTATATCTTCATCATGGAGATGGGCATGGAGATAACCATACAAACGAGTCTTACTACCACGGGCCGTGAAGTACTGCACTTGGATTCTCTGTTGTGAAGGGAGACAGCATTCAAGGACTAAAGACTAAGCACAAAATTTAAAACAAGTCCTAGGATGAGGACTTGACATCTCCTCACCAGAGTGCTGTACAATCAGTAATCATAGGTTAGGAAGCACCTCAGGAGGTCCCTAGTCCAGCCTCTTGCTCACAAGCAGGGTCAGCTACGAGGACATACCAGGTTGCTCAGGGCTTTATCTGTGCAGATCTTGAAAATCTCTAAGGACAGAGCCTGCACAACCATTCTGGGTCAGCTGTTTCAGCATTTAACTGTCCTCATGCTGGTAAGATTCTATGTCTAGTCCGAACCACTCATTTCAGCTTACACATGTTTCTTATCCTCCCACTATGCACTGCAGTGAAGAGCCTTTCTCCATCTTCTTGATGATCCCTGTATGCACTGGCGGGCTGCTGTTAGGTGCCCCTGAAGCCAACCCTTTTCCATCTCAAACAAGCCCAGCTCCCTCAGCCTCTCCTCACAGGACTAGTGCTCCAGCTCTGACTGTCCTGGTTGCCCTCTGCTGACCTCACTCCAACTGATCAATGTCTTTTACTGAGAGGCCCCAAACTGAGTGCACTATTTGACGTGTTATCCAACGAGTGCTGAATAGAGCGGTATGGTCACCTCCCTGTTTCTCCTGTCTCTGCCCCTGTTCATCTAGTCCAGGACACTGTTGGCGTCTTTGCTGCCAGGGCGCCTGGAGGGCTCATGCTCAGCTTGCCGTCCGCCAGGACCCCAGGATCTTTTCTGCAGAGCTGCTCCCCAGCCTGTCAGTGCCCAGCCTGTGTTGTTGCCGAGGGCTCTTCCTGTCCAGGTGCAGGATTTTGCGTTTGTCCTTACTGAATTTCATGAGAGTCCTGTTGGCCCCTTACTCTAGCCTGTCTAGGTCCCTCTGGATGGCAGCCCTGCCTGTGGGCGTATTAACTGGTCCCCTCAGGGTGGTGTCATCTGCAAGACTAAAAGATGACAAAGAAGAGCTCGGAACCTGAGAATAACACGGTTTCTTTCTAATCTCTGCTCTGCTCTCAGAAGCCCTGATATACAGCAGTCATATTAATGGATTTTAACAGTGTTATTCAATCACCACCATCTCAGTGTTGTGGTAAAATAGAGGCTGGTAATTTTTGCTAGGGACTGTGGAACAGTTTTAATGGTTAAGCACTATGCAAAAACCTGGGATGGGGGGAAGAGTTGCCTCAGCTACCTCCTTCCCAGCAGCAGTGCAAACACTGTAGCAAAGAATAGCTTTTTGGAGGATGCACCATAAGTTCAAAGGACTCTTTGAGAGAACTATGCGTGGGATCACCGTTATCATATCATAGATACTATATTACCATTTTTAAGTGAAGAATTCGGACCAGAGTAAGACCAGAGAGGTCCTGGTTGTTTTTTGGGGGAAGAATGATAAACATTCTTGCATCATATGACTGCCCATATCCTGAGAGGTGGTGCAAGGCTGCTCACTGCTCCCAAGCAAGTTGGCCAATGCGTCTGGGCAGATGCTGGAGGAGTTTCAGGACTGATGGCAGGCACAGTTCAGCAGTGCAACATTATTTCTAACATTAGGCTTCCCCGAGCATCCAGAGCTCTGCTTCCAGGCCTGTATACGCATCGGTTAGATAGGAAGTCAACTCAGTGCCTCATGTCTGTCACCTGTTGGTGTTCCTCTGAGCATCCTACAGATCCACGGCCTGCCTTTAGCTTCCAGGCTGAGATGGGCTTTGTGGAATGGCATCCCTTCAGCTGGAGAGGGGAATGGAGGTCCCACCTCCTAGTGAGAACACAAGATGTGTATGTGTGTTGTGAATATGCGTGGAAAAAATAGGGTTCTTCCTTCGCCAGAAAGGAAGGACTGTCTATCTCTCTCCCCTAGCTATCTGTTCAAAGAAAGGGCTTTTTAAGTGGCTTGCTCCAGGGGAAGAGTTTAGGGATGTGACTCCTGACTGGTCAC
This sequence comes from Struthio camelus, assembly GCF_040807025.1. Taxonomy (NCBI): domain Eukaryota; kingdom Metazoa; phylum Chordata; class Aves; order Struthioniformes; family Struthionidae; genus Struthio; species Struthio camelus. The sequence goes on along the minus strand of NC_090942.1, from coordinate 216,169,084 downwards.
CTAGGAAGCTTCCATTAAGACACTGAAGTCTTGCAAGGTCTGATGCACCTCGCACCCATCAGTGTCTTCTGCTGTGTAGCTTACACAGCGCTCTGCTCACCCTACTGGTTTGCTCTGGGGAGAGGGAGGGGAGAAAGGCCTCATGTGGGCATTCTGATTGCCAAGAGGTCACTGCGATGTGCAGGTCCGCTTTGCGGATCTACCCTCATGATGTGTCTCAGGCCACGCAAGGATTCACCACAAGGCTATGACTTGGAGTCCTTCTTCCTGAGGCCTGTCTGGACCCCTGTAGTTGCTGATGCATGCAGTTCTGCACACTGGGCTCCTTGGCTACCCTCTAACACTTTACTGTGTGCCTCAGAGGATGGGAGAGGGAGAGAAGGATGTTATTTCCTTGCAGAGGCGCATTCCCCATTCTCCATCACTGCAAACAGGGCCACTAGAAAAGGCCAGGCCCTCCCAGGTCAAGCTGGAGGAGAGGAGTGGCTCCCACCTTTCCTCCCAGCAAATGAAGTCAGTACTTGCTACGCAAACTAGACTAATAAATGTCAGGGCAGCAGGAGGTGAGTGCAATCAAGTGAGAGAGCCTGAGTTATAGTGGTAACCTGCTGAATTCCTAGGTCACAAAGTAATTTACAGAACAACCCTAATGTCATTCAATAATTATTCAGACAGGCCAGACTCCAGGGGGCACAGCCTCCTGCTGGTTATATTATTAATACCATCAACAAACAGCAGGATGTTGGTGTGAAGAAAAGAACCACAACACAAGCGTGTGAACCTAAGGAACAAATGGAAAACGGTACTAACAGGATATTGTACCAGTCACTAATGAGTAAAAAAAAAAAATCTATCTATCTGCCTATCTAATCTATCATGTCCCGGCAAGTCATTCAGCAAAGTACGGCTGAGTGTATCCCCTTCTACCGACAGTGAAAATTGCTCACCGCAGTTTGAGGGAGAAGGGGAGGAAGGTTGGTGTGTCGGTGTCTGGCCATTTATATCAACTAGCCTCTGCGATAGTCCCCATGGAGACTGACGGGGGGAGATGGTTTCCAAGCGCCCTAGAATAATTTAAATTAATATCCAGCGAACAATGTAAACCTTTTCTTTGACGTGGCGTGGGAATAAGCAGTCACACCGCTCGAACTGGGTCAGCTGAAAAGGAAGGTAATGCCAGTACCTCAGGATCTGATCAGCAGAGTATGCCAGGGTCTTGACCTCTGCTATCTCAGTCGCTCCTTTCTCTCCCCACTCCTATCCTCCAAAACATAAAAATGGCAGCAAATTCCCTCCAGAAATTTGTCCTTGTAAATTGAGACTTCCTGGATAAAAACGATGTATATGTAACCTGAGAGTGGGTGTACAAGGCAACCTCTTCTCCCGTGGGTGCACTGACTCATGTCATGGCATGTGGGTGCCACTGTTCATGCATGCAGCTGCCTATGTAGCTGTACTCATTTGAAGTAAACTTTGAGTTGTTTCTCAGTTGGGAAATGACAGCTGAGAGCTACTTATTATAACACTTCTATGTGTTATTCACCACTAATAAACAGACAAACAAAACCTCCCTGTTTTTGACTCTTCCTCATGCAGAGGAGCACACAGTTTATTTAAACATGGGGTTAAATAACGGGATGTCTTGAGGGCTTTTAAAACATGGGGAAAGGCTTCCTAGCCCTTATCTCGGGGATAAATAGCAGATGTTGGCTTAAAACAGAAGAGATTCTACCCCAGAGCTATTACTGTGAAACAGTAACAAACCTGGGCTGTTTTCTCAAGCACTCCCTGAGGCTGTAGACCCATGTGTGCATGGAAGAGAGGTCGCCGCTGGTGACTGTTGTCCTGGGGTACCTTTCTTCACACCGGGCTGTGCCTGGCGCCTTCCTGGAGCATTGCTGTAGCCAGAGACTGAGGTCATTACAGTAGTTGGACCAACGCTTTGGCTTGGGCATGTTATGAAATCAGTGATTCTGTTTGGTCCTTAAAAGTGCAAAATTAGTAAGTATCCACAAAACTGTGCAGCAAAAAGAAGCTGACCATCCTGCCCGGTGGTAGGCAGTGCTCTGGACCAGTTCTTTCTTCATTTGAGCGCGGGGCATGCCAGGAGTGAACATGGGTGTATCTGCACAACTACCTGAGTCTGCCATCCAGCAGAGCACTTACGTCTGCAGCTGGACTTGCTGATTCTAGCGTCAAACAAATTATAATTACTTTACTGAATCTAGGACTGCCAAAGGGCAGTCTGAAGGGCTTTCATTCCCATGAACAAGGACAGAAAAGAGTAGAGCCTTGAAATGGCCTTCACATTTCCTACTGAACAAAAAACCAAAGTGCATATCACGGCTCTCATTTTCCAGGGCTGCTGGCAGCATGATGAGGTCCTTCCCTGCTTTTTCCGATGAAGTGTCCAAGGGTTGTTTCTTGCCCATTTGACTGGCACTGGGATGTGACCAGGTCCTGTCCGCGCTCTCCAATGGGGTTGTCTGGCAGTGCGATGAGGTTCCTGTGGAAAGATGCTCTTTGGCTGAGGCAAAGGCTATGGAGGTGCAGGGTCTAAAAAATCAGTCACAATTTTGGCTATTTCACAACTTATTTATGCCAGGTTTCTCCACGGTCAGGAAGCCAAATAGATCATAAAGCAGAGCATTTAATTAGTAGGGGACATAAAGGTCCCAGACTCTTGCCTCTGAAATATGAATGTATTGACATAAATCAGCCTGTAGCTTTCCTTGTCAGATATAATCTACCAGTGCCAGTTCTTCATGTGGGTCACTTGATATGTTCATGATAAGGAAGCTTTCTGGGGGTGAGAGGTTACAGGGCCATTCTCTTTCAGGGCAAATAAAATGTGTAATTATGCTCTTCCATGTTGACTGCTAGACTAGTGAGCAAAAGATGGGTTGTACCAACGCTAAATTTTAGGGAACTTCAGATGGCTGTTAATCTGTTAGAATTACAGCAGCGATCTAGCAGCTAATATGGGTCCATCTGCCCAGGACAGCCTCTGACCCTACAAAGGAAATACAATTGAGAGCCCAAAATACTTTTTTTTTTTTTTGGGTTTTGCTTTGCTTTTCTGTTGCCAGAGCTCAGCAGGCAGCCAGGAAGACTTTCTCAGACACTGGCCACAAGAAATACAGAGGACTCCGCTGTTAATTTTATGCTTCGGACCCTTCATCTTGTTCCCGTTCAGAAATAAATTGCCAGTGACATCCACCCCCTATTTAGCCTCCCTCCTTCATTCCTCTCTCCCCCTACACTCCCCACCTCTGAAAGTGACTGTAATTTTGTGCCTATGCTACTTTTCTTCCTGGTGGGACCTAGGAGGAAAGGGGGAGAGATGCATTAGTCTGATGTTATCACTGTACCTGCCTAAGAGCAGGATCACTGAAATACTTTCATTTAGCCTATTATGTGTATGCACAGATGTTACTGCCGATATTCCCTGAATTCCACTGAAATAAAAAGAGTGTTTTATCAGTATTCCCCAAGTGTCCAATACAAATGCAAATCAGCTCTGGGCGCTAAACATTGGTTTGGTTTTTCCTGGCTGCCCAGCATTGACTGGCTGATCTTTTCTCACTTTTTTTTCTCCCTTTCCTCGAACCCCTCTGTCCGAAGCGAGCTCTCTCCAAGGCACAGAAACCTGCTCCGTTCCCACACCTCTGCCCTCCTTGCCCTTCTGTTGGCCAATGCACTTATTTAAGGTGTGTTTGCTATTAACCCTTTAAAAGGTTTCCCACTTGGGCAGTGATATCAAGAGGGCTTAAGCTAAACCACCACTCCTTGAGATTCCCTAAAACAGTGGTCAAGTGGGCCACGTCAGTTCTAAAAATGACAACTTAGCATTTTATTTTACTATTTTGCTGCTTGTCTGCTGTGCAAGGATTGTCTCACAGACAGCAATCAAATAGTTCATCACTCCGGTGATCTGCAGAGAGTCACGTTTGGAGGAAGGAAGGTGGTTCTGAACTTGCCTCTCACTTTAAATAGGTCGTGCTTTTCAGTTAATGAAATACCTAAATGGGGGATTCCTAAATCCCCCATTAGTAGGATTTTAGCAAGTGGGATTTTGACCATCGTCCAGTGAGGCTGGCAAGGGTAACTAGTGCACTAAACCTTCAGGCCAAAAACAGGTGTCCAGTCACACAGAAAATTCATCCACTCTTTTTTTCAAAGCCCAAAGAGAGGTGCTGGTATGTAGATTCGGCTGCCAGGTTAAAACTTTTTCTGCCATTTCTTCTGCCGGAGTTGGCACGTTTTCTTACATGCCCAAATTTCAAAAACGCAGATTCTCTGTGCTCTCAGGGTATTTGACCCTTTTTTTTTTAAAGGAAAGGTTCTTAATTGTATTTAAATCCTCAGCTGAACAAATATGCAGATGATATCAAAAGCATACTAAATTGTTGCAAGGAGGAGTTAAAAGCAAGACCTGCACTTAAACATTAAAATTCGGCTCTAACACTGCAGTAAAATTCAGCCTACGGACGTGATCATCTGAGCCCGTACTGAGCCCTGCTGCCAAAATCAGCCTCTTCTAGGATTAAACACTTCCTTACATCACTTTCAGATCAACGAAGCTCTTAGATATGCACTTAACTTTAAACGTGAGAACAATTTCCACTTCCCAAAATGTTCTAGCAAGGGGTTAGGCATCCGGCGGGATGCGCTCCCTTCGGAGGCCCGCAGTGCCGAGCAGCGGGATTAGGATTTAACGGCGCTCGGGAGCGGTTCCTCAGCCCTTCGCCCCGCAGACAGCCGCACCGGGCCCTTTCTGTCGCCCGCGTGGCTTCAGCCCCTTCTCCCATCTGGCTGCCGCCGATACTGAGCAACTTGTTCTGCAGTGAATGCCGCAGCTGAGTTGGTTCCTAAAAAAGACCTCAGAGTGAAAAAATTCATTTGTGTGGGGTTTTCTTGTTCTTTTCATCTTCTTTCCTGCTGCTATTCATTTAGCATGAAATAACCTTCCAAATCAATCCGGAAGAGATCGTTTGAAACTGTTGCTATTTTCCCATTGCTAATTACGAGTTTGAAATCCCATTTGAAACACTCTGAATACACGCAGTCTGATGTTCCTCAGCTAAGTGCCTACCAGGTATTTTCCCTGACAGTCTTTTATTTCCCTGCAAAAACAATCCTGGCTAGCTGGTTAGCTTTTAATGAGACAATAGCATCTACATAGTACGTCTTGTTTCCGAAGCGGAGCCGTGTTTTGGCAGGAATCTCACACTGCAAATTTTCACAGGGCTGACGGGACAGTTTGGTGTTCGCAGCCCCAGAAATGAAGCAGTTAATTGCCCTACTGGGAAGGAGGAAATTTCTTGTAAAAATCTCAAATCTGGTTGAACAATGTGGCCTTTTATTTTTCAGCCTTGGAATCAAGCCTGGCTGCCCTTGTAAACAAAGAAAGGAAAGAATCACTGAACCAACCCAACGCATAAAAACTGACCATGTCTGTCTTTGAAGTTCCCTTTATGTTGTTTGGAAAACTTAGGATTATAGAGGTTTCTTCTTCTTCCTTTTTTTTTTTTTAAGAAAAAGACGAACGAGAGGGAGTTAAGGGAAACTTTTTCTTAAGCAGAGCAGAAGTCATTAATTAAGTATCCCATTCAGCACGCAGGCACCGGCTCATCAATCAGATTTCTTATTAGCATTCTGATGACCCGTATGACCCCCCGTCTCTGCACTGTCTGCATGACGACACGCAAAACCAGACCACACACCGCACGGAGGAGGATTATTCTACGCTTTTCCTTACTTGGGGAGGTGGGGGGCAGAGCTGGGAAGAGAGATGATGACCGAAGTTGTTGTTTTGGGTTGAAGCGAGTTAGTAAGCGGCTCCTAAAGGAAACAGTCGTGAGAACTGCAGAGGGCCACGTACAGCGTGTCCTCACCGGTTTGCTGCTCTTGGTGCTGGGAAACGAGGCTGAGCACTGGCCTCGTGCCGCCACAGGGTCCCTCTGCGACTGCTGGTCTCAGCAGGACCAGCTATGGTCACCTGAAGGTTGGGTAAACAGAGCTAGTGGGAATCCATAACTGCTCTGGAAAGCAAAGAATAGGATTTTAGTAGAGCAATCGCTGTACTCTTACCCCTGGGTAACCTTGCTGCACTCTTACCCCTGGGTCACCCCAGTCAGGAGACGATCAGCTACTAAAAATGTGCTGGCACCTTCTGGGTCCCTGTAAATATGCTGCAACTTTGTGTCCTCAAGAAGGGTAAGGATCACACATCTAACAGTTTTCTCATCATTCTCTTCAAAGGTTATTCCAGCCCCAAGTAATTAGCTGCTTCAGTCTTTACACAGCTGGTTTTGAACAAGTTGTTGCATTGAAAAAAAAGCACACACAGCACACATGCACAGAGCATGCAGCCAAGGATGACAGTAAATGACAGGGAGAGTGCTGGTAGGGGAATGGGGCAGCAGGGGACATCACGAGCTGCTCTCTGTGATATCTGCAGTGAGGTTATGTGGAGATGCATGTTGGGGATGGAGCACTCAAGTGTGGATGATGTGCCAGTGTGACTGCCACGATGATGGCAACAAGAATATGACTCTGCTCCTAGCACAGTTTGTTACGAAGAGCTGGCTGACATTTCTAAATGAGATTGTTTTACCAAAAGCATTCTTTCCAAAACAAAAACTTTCTGACTTTTTATTTTTAAACAGGGGAGGCTTTTTTCCTACTCAGATAGAAAATAATTTGTTTTACCTTTTCCCTCTTTTGCTTCTTTATTTTTCTTTCTCATTTTTTCTCTTTTTTTCAGCAGCAAAAGAATAACAATGCATGTGGCAGATGGGAAGAAGAAAACTGGAAAATGTGGTTAAAATAGCCAAAAGTTTCTCAAGTATTTGAAGGTTTTAATTTTTTTTTTAAACTTATTTCTTCTTTTTGATTTGATTTAGTTGCAAGGGGTTAAACCTGAACAAGCGTTACACGTTCGCCCTTGGGTCTTGCAATGCTGGATGCCATTACCGTCACAGCTCATCTCTGAATTTAGGCAATTTTCTCTGAGTCACACTTGAAATTGCTAGACATCAGGCACCTTCAGGGATCTGAGCCTCAGTGTTTGGCCCAACATTAAACAAGAAGTGTCCCTCTGGGCAGGAAATTAAATCTGATCTCCAGCTGAAACCCCCAATGCATAAAACGTCTTTTTTTTGGAGGATCATTCTTAAGGAAGAAGACTACTGTCCCTCTGTCAGCAACAGCTGAGGAGGAGCAGGGATGTCGACCCCAGGACATGGTGAAGGCATCTGGTGTAAGAAGTGCTCACAAGAAAGAGCAGTGATTGCTGAATGAGGAGAAAATGGAGAGAGCGGACTTGAGAGAGGATGCGGTGTGATCTTTCATGTAAAATACGAAAATGGCTCTGGGATACCAGGTACCGGATATGTAGAATCCAGATCATCTCTTTCCATGTAAGTGACTCTGACATGAGGCTGCAGGAACATGTCTGCTCTTTGGTCAATGAATCTTAAATTATCTGACATGAGGGGTGGCATACAAGTAAATTTCTTTTGCATCATATTCTTGAATTATCATTTCATATTCCTCCTAATTATATTCTGCTGTAGAGCAGAGCTTGGTGCACTTCATAGCATTATCTGAGCATTTTACTCAATGAATTCCCTGCTCCTGTAGTCACCCAGACACTGATGTTGGGGGTTTGTCCACCTGTCTTGAGGCACACTGCAGATGTTGATCTGATCTTGTACTTGTCCAGGCCCATGGTGTGTGGTGTCATGTGAAATGGATACTCTGCAGACCCTTCTGAACTACGTGTCTAATATAGTTAGGAATTTCCTTAGTTATCAATCTCCTTCCCAGGAGGTACCTGGGAAGAGCCATTAGGATGGAGCAAGTGCATCACAACGCTTCTCCAAGCACTCCCCACCTCCTACCATTTGTGGCTCAGAGACTTTGGGCTGTTAAGTGATCTGCTGGGCTCCATGGTCCACATTGTGTGTTCTGGTCCTATGTAAACCTAACATGGAAATTGTAACGTGTAACTGTAACACAGAAACAGAGCCTAAGGCAATGGCTGTCAAAACAATTTTTACCTCATCTGCAATTTTTACTGTTAATGTTTCTGGTGGTGTCCTGATTTGCATGGTAGCCTCATAGGGAGTCACTAGTCCAGGACATCCTCACAGATTCACTTCTTCCCTCAGCTCCCTTCTCACCATAATCTGGAAGAGTCATAGGAAAGTCATAGGTTAACCTCCTGAGGTTATTGTGGGATCTTTCTACATGTTGCAACAGGAGTAGCCCTTCTACCATGATCCAGATCGTGGACCGTGCACTTCAGCCTGGATGGTCCTACTCCCCTGTCACATCTGCACTTGCTCTGGCCTTGCTGCGCTGCAGTGCCCAAAGCAGTGAGGTTGATCTTCCCTATTCTTCTCTGCCTCCATAGATGGCCTAAAAAATCATTGCAGTTCACTGGCATGTTTTTTGCAGTTGGGGAACACAGAAAGGAATTAAACATATGACATAATGAAATAACAGGAGTGTGTTTTAGATACCCACAATTCAGTCTAGTTTTCACAGTCCTTGTTAACCAATGTAGATGCATTCCGGTTCCTCCCTGAGGTAAGCTGCTACATCCTGTGACTGTTAGTTGCCTTTGTGTGCCATGCCATGCTATTCAATACTCCATGTATTTTGAGTTTGGGTCGGCTAAAATGTCGGATATTTCCCTGATGATGTCTTTTTTTTCCAGCAAATTGGCCTAGGAAGCAGTAAATAAAAAAAAAGCATGAGGAGAAGAATGTGGTGTATTAGGTAGATAATATCACAAGAGAGATTGGATGGGGAGAAACTTGCTACATGGAAGACCTAAAAAATTGCACAGAGGGTTCCGAGAAAAAAGAGTGAAAACTCTCAATTTCTTTCCAGTGCAGCAAATTTTGAGGGGAAATTTGTCTGGGTACAAGTTTGGAGGCTGCTGATTTGATGCCGGACCATCTGACAAAGTGATCAGATGTTATTTGCAAAGCCTGCATAAATTAAATTCCATGTACATGGAAAAAAATTTAAACAGGATCCCTGGTGCCAGCAGCTCCTCTTATCGCTTTGTAGCCTGTTTGTGTTCCCTGGCAGATAATCACCATGACTAACATTTATCTGACGCAGCCAATTTTGCTACCCAAAATCTGTTTTCTGACTTTAATAGATTACTCACAGAAATGACAGCCCCCCTAAAAGAGTATAAATGCTAACAAACCCCTCAAACCTTCCTACAAAATAGATGAGTTCTGGGGACATTTTGTGAAGTAAAACCAAGATGCAGTGCTTCAGGGAGCTGAAGGGAATCACTGAGGGCCTTTTATTTCTCTGTCTTAGTATTTGTGGCAGTTTCCTTCATCTCATTTATTTCTTTTGCTGTTTTATGTTGTATCTTGACATGCAGAAAGACTTTGTGCAATTGCATCACCTTTTTAGAGACAGAGATGTTGGCTGCGCTTTTCATGCTGGCTTGACTTCTGCTCTTTCTTTCTGTGCTGTTTTCTAACCTGTATTTTCAAGAGCTCTATAGAGTAGGAAAAGCTGGTATAAGTGTTTGTATGGCCATGCAGTGAAGTGGACTGGGGAACCAACCTGGTTCAGATGGACCTGGCAGAATCGAAAAAGAAGAGTTTTGACTTTGATCAGTTCCTTGGGCTGGTTCACCATGGGGCCGCACAGATGCTGCTCCTGGCTCCAGAAAAGGGTGGTGGGAGCTAGGACGGAGACAACGGAAAGAGAATAGGACAGGTCTGTCTGTGGTTTGTAAACCACTCTTTAGCAGATTCCTAATCTAACAGATTAGAAAGACAGATCTAACAGAACTGACTGCCCAGACCAACACCCTTTTACTGACCCATGTTCCCACAGATCTCTATTCCGGTCGTGTGCACTGCAAGTCCTTAGTTTTTCCTCTTTGGCGATAACCTGGGTGGGAGGGCAAGGTGCAGTCACGGGCTAGATATAAAAACTTTTTAGCCAGAAGGATTTTTTTTAAGCACTTGAGAGTTACGTGTCTTTCTCAAGGACTAAGTCCTTGAGGCGGGTCCGCCTATCCCTTTCAAAAGTCGTCTTCTTTTTTCTTTCAGTCCTTCTGCCGTCTTTCTCCTTCTAATTCTTCCTACACAAAGCCTATATCACCCTACTTCTTAGGAAAATCCACCTTTAAATAATGCATCTCGCTTTGAGTTGTGTGTTCACTCTGCAGTGGTTCAGACCTAGCGGTCTCACCTGAAGCTCAGTAAAAGCTGAAGGCCCCAGACTGAAGAGCGATAGCTTAGAGATCGTCCTTTACCAAAAAAAAAAAAACCCAGCATACTTTTTCCAAGTAGGACTAAATAAACACTTTCTGGACAGACTTGAGTGCGCAAGATTTTGTATATCCCTATCTTGCGTGTCTGGCTGTTTGTGAGGAATGTCAGGCCCAGAACTGGCTCAACTCATTGGCAAAATAGGGAGCTGTCTAGGTTGGCAGCCTGCCAGTGGTAGCCAAGCACCTATCCTGCCTGTGTTTGAGGAGAGATAACTCACTCCTGTAGCCCAAATGTCCTCCCCCAATCCCCTGCTTGTATAGCCCCTTGCTCCTGCTGCAGTGGAGGGCCAGGGTGAGGATGGAGGTATCACCGCCTCCCGTGAAGGCACCTTCTCTCAGCAGCAGAAGCTGCTGCCCCCTCACCCCTCCTTGACCACATCCTTGGGGCTTCCTTCTCCTCTGCCTGCCTTTATGGCCTTGCCGTGTAAAAGAAAACCCCTCAAACTGCCCCTACCCCTTCCTCTTCTGGCGTCAGAAACACTGGAGGTGCTGGTGGAAGGAACAGGACATGTCTTGGGGCATGAAAATAGGTGGCCACTTGCAAGGAGATGGGAAGTCCCCTGGGCGCAAGACAAGCTGACGTGTGGGTCTGGCTTGCCACTGACTGGGGTGAGCAAGAGGAGGAGGTAGGCTGGGGAAGGGAAGGGAAGGGAGAGAGAAGGACATCTGCTTTCCCTGCAGGCCCTCAATGCCTTCCACAAGGCCCTCGATGCCTTCCACATCCCATAACTTCCTTGAGCCTGCTGGGATTCCCTCAAAACTCCCAGCACACTCCCCCACTTAGACTTCCCAGTGGTCTCTCTTCTTCCTCCTTCTGCTGCCACCATAAGACTGAATTTTGCCTATGTTGATGACTGTCCCCACCAAGTCAAATAAATTTGCCACATTCTCATTCAATTCTCATTGCTGTATTCACTCTTAAAGTCCCTTTCATAGGCCCAGAAGGAATAATGTAAAGCCCTGTCCTGGAGAAGGTACTGCGTTTCCTTGCCTTCATTTTATTTAGTGTATCCAGCCATATGGACAGCGCTTACCAGATTTGCAGCTTTCAAAGGAAACTATTTGCCTTAGTGCCTGCACATTCTTGACATGAGGCTAATCACATATTCTGAGGTCTTATCAGAGTTAAGCTTAAAAATGGGAGGAGGAGGGATTAGACGACTTGGACGATATATAATGAGATGCACCGCCTTTTCTCTTTACAGTTTTGGTCCCTATCCAGTCCAATGAACAGGGAGAGTTACTAGCTGAGAGTTTGTATCCCCAGAAATGAATGTGGTGATCTCCGAATGGCTAAAACACATCTTCAGGACATGTTAGTCAACTCTCTTGTACTTCCACTTGCACTTAAGCAATTTGTAGCTCCAGTGGAAATCAGGCAGAGTTCACAGATGCCCTGAGCTTTTGAATAACAGGGTGGGATTAGTTTGCTTAAGTTCATCATGAGGGCTTCCTTCCCAGTTGGTGGAGGAAACGGGCAATCATAGGGCACAATTCAGCCCTGAGGTAGATGACTGAAATAGGACAGAGCAGTTACTCTGGAGCTGCCTGCTTCTCTCCATCAACACAAGAAGGAGCTGAGGGCAAGAAGCTCACGTGGTGTCTTCGACAGCCACGATCGGTGGCTTTTCAGGCCTTTTCTGATTGCTTGCCAATGTCCAAATTTGGCAATCCATTGTGCAGGTCACCTCACAGTCCTTACTGTGACAGATCCTCCATCCACCGGGACGGCTGTGCCCGAGTGCAGCCTGCAAGGGCTGCTCCCCTCCTAGGGCTCCCTGCGGAGAGAGACCAAGGCCCCCAAACCAGGCCACTGGCATCACCTGATGAAGGACGGGTAGAGCAGAAACACCTCTGTCCTCTACTTGGGAACCCCTTGGGACCACCTGCCTCACAAGGGAAGATGGAAACTTTAAGCCATAAAAAGGAAAAACTTGAAAACCTTGATCGAAATCTAAGCCTTGGGAAGGGCACTGCCAAAATCACTCGCACAGCATCTCGCAGGGGCCCTGCTCTGCCGGAAAAGCTTGCTGCTGGTGGCAGCCCCCCGACACGCGCGCTGATATGCACATGCGAGGCGAGAGGGGCCGGGTTCCCACCGCCGGGCGCGTGGTGGTACGGGAGCGCGCCAAAGGAGCCGTAGGGACTGCAGGGAAAAAACTCCTGGCATAGAATTTAAAATGCGCTCTAACCTTTTCTGCAAACTGAAAGCAAGAAAAATGCTCATAAAACTACTCTTTGTGCACAGAAAGAAGTCCGTTTTTATACTGTTGCTAAGTTCCTTATTGTTTTCTGGCTGTTTTTTGTGTTTCTGTGGCAGCCTTTTCTGTGGGCCTCTTTCAGTGACTTAGCTATATTGGCCTGCAGATAATTAGATCAGTGCTATCATTTTCACTGTCCTTTTTCCTCTGGGGTTATTTACATAATAATGGCAGTTTGTGCTCAGTCTCGCTCTCTCTTTTAACAAGCCACCATTTCTAAACATGAAATAATTCAGGGAACAATCTATGAGGGGCTTCTGTTCAGAAAAGCCTGAAAACATCTGGTTAAGAAAATATTTTTGGTATTTGAAATGTAAACATCTTTAGTCGCTGTAGCTTTCCAAATGAATGCTTTTTTTTACAGTATTTTCAGTCCATATATATTTCCCGTATGTAAAACTCCTAATAGTAGAATGCTCCCACTGTATGTAATGTATATAGAGTGTATATGTATAGGCTCATTTTATATATAAATATGTATATACTCATTATACACACATACTCTAATGTATGTGTATATAACGATTTTAATTTCTTTATCTAGATATTTTACAGACAAATAAGATGTTAGGAATTTCTGGCTTAAACTCTAAATGAATCCAATGAACATTTAAAAGGGGGTCTTGTGCTGTAGGAAGGTATCGAAGGCTGTGAACGACGATTTTGGTTCAGCAAGATATGCCTAAATTTAAGCATGTGAGTAATCCCATTGAAATCAAATGGTTGACTTGGATGGCTGCTGTTAGGTATGAACTCACTTGTATTGTGCTGATTTCGGGTCTGGGACTTTCTGTGAGGAACGTATTCGGCCCAAAGAAACACATTGTGTGGAAGTGGGGGATGATGGCCATCCCCTAGGCCAGCAGATCGGTGCCTATCTCAGCCTCTTCTTGCTAGACACATATTGTGCCCCACTACTGCAATGTGCCGTCAGGATTATTTTTGCTATAAGAAAGGGAACTTGAGACTGATTCCTTTTCTGGAAGGGATTAAACTCTCTGCGGATATGTTTCACTAGGTGAAAAAAGAGTGAAAAATTAAATAGTGAAAAAAATAAAGGAAATTATTAGAACTGATGCTGGGTGGTTCCACGATGTGTGCTCATACTGTCACCTTTATGCTAAGATGCTTTGAATTGTTTCCTGCCTGGTTAAATCAACTCAGTGAAGGTGCCAAGGCTGAAAGGAGGTGGAGGGACCACTGGACAGGGAGCTGTGGCCACTAATATCGGGAAATCACAGAAGTCATTTTAGCTAAGATGGCTCTGCAAAGGAGGCCAAGAGACAGGGCGCCCATGCAGGGCATTTTCGTCTGAGTCCATTATCTGCCATCTGCAGTGCATACATTATTCTGTATGTTATATGTTGGATTAAAAGAACACTGTGCAATTAGCAGAAGTCTAAACACGTTGTGTCATGCATTTAAATGGTCTTGCAGCAAATATTAACTTGGGCTGGAAAACAGTTTCCTTTTAGGGCATGCACAACTCTTTCTCCTGTAGGGAGGAGACCAGCCCTGTCACTAGGAGCTCTGGTCACTTCCACATTGCTGCTCAGGAGCCGTGTGTCACCTCCAGCCTATGAGACACAGTACCTTCCCGCTGGGACCTGGACCGCTGCACGACAGCTACTGCTCAGCACTAGGACTCAGCCTTCGCACCAGCAAGGCTCATCAGCTGTCCTGTTTCCGAGGAATATGTGTGAACACATGTAGCTGTCAGATCTTCATGTCATCCTGGCAAGACAGGTTCATGGTCTAGCTCCAGGTCTCAGAGTCCTCCTTAGAGCAATCCTCCTTGGAGCCGTCCATTCCAGGGGTTGGGGCATGAGACTGGGGATAGAAAAAGATCCTTGGCTGTTTAGCAAAGCTTATAAAAAAGTATTTGAATGGGGGGATTTTTTTTGTTGAAAAAAGTGACTATTTCAAATGGGCAATTTTTGACAGACAAAACTGGTAACAATTTTGATAGAGTTTTCCATAAAAGAATGATAAACAACAGAGTAAAACATTCCACAAACATCTTTTTCTGGGGTGGGGGGAAGTACTATTGGACAGAAAAATAGTGTTGAAGCATTTAAACACTGGGACAACGTTGACCATCATTTAAAGATGAACCTGTAACATAAATACCTCGTAATGATTGTAATATACCAACACTGATTTTCCTTTAAGTAAATTGAGTGCTCCGGTTGTCTACCATTGAGTTTCACAGCTCCTACTGTTTCAATATCTGAGTTTCAGCTCGCCCCCTAGGGAAGATGTGCACATCATAGTGAACGTGTGGTGGCAAGAAGCGAGCTGGCAAGGGTTTTGGAGGCTGAGCGCAGCAGCACCCCAGGCTGCGCCCCTGCTCCGGAGCAAGACCTGGGACCCCCTGTGGCCTCACCTCCCTGATGGATATGGGCTGCTTTCCCTGGAATGGCATCTTGGCCACAGGGAGATTTTGGGTTGAGGTTTCCTGGCTCAATAAAACTGGTTGCCCTGGAATAGAGGGTGAAGAGACAGGGACTGGCCCACCGAATTCATGGGAGGCGCTGATGCTTAGCAATTCTGAAAATTAGCTCAGTTAATTAGGGTTATCTGTCACTCAGTGAAGTCAACAGAAATGGCTTCATTGGGAGCTGGATTGGGTCCTTATTTAGATGTCTAAATAATGAATGAGAAGACTATTTTTGAAACACGGATGCCAGGCTGTGTATGATGGGGGGGCACCACACCCAAAACAACCAGCCCTCCTAGGTTCTCCTCCATCTGCCTCCATGGCAGGCACACATCCAAACCTCTGAGAAACACTGTGGTGCCTTTAGTTTCAGAGACCAGTTTGAGGTACATGAAGATAATTTTTGCAGGAGCTACTACATCCTCACTGGTTGCACTGGATGAAATTTGAGGAGCTTCTTCCCCAAACTGTGCAGCACCACCTGGCAAAAACCGTCAGTGGATCATGAGATGACATAGACTGGTTTCTGTCATGCAAACAGAGGTTAGCAGAGGGTTAGTGTACCGCAAACAAGCTGATGTTTAACATTAGGTCTGTGTTTTCATTTCACATTTCACACCAAAGTATTTCCAAGCAGCACCCAGCACAAAGTGAAAATAAATGAACAAGTTTCACCTCAAAACCCACATGTTTACTTGCAGAAATGTCTGTAAGTGAAGATAAAATACTCTGAATTTCATGGAGTTTGCAGGGGCTGAGGAAGAAAAGGTCTCTCAACACTACATATACAAAAATGTATTTCTGTTTTCAAATATCTGTAAATGTTTCCTAGCATATTTGTATCAGTAGCTTAATGCAGGACTCTGAGCAGGACATAATGAAATGAAATAACAATTGCAACCCCCCCAAACTCTTTTCCAAAGGGGCAAATGGGGATTTTCCATAGCTTTTTAGTGATGATAGAAAGCCAAGGGCTACGCGTCAGGGTTCTGCAGTTAAGAAAATAGCCCACAAAAATTACCAAATATAGTATTTCCATGGCAGGCAAAAAAGGTCATGGTTTTGTGACTTTGGTGATATTGTATGTTTATAATGAAGTCATGAATAACTTCGCAAAATCTGGGTGGAAGTTTGCTATGATAAAGCTAATATTCTCCCTGAACGTTCATGTTCTCATTAAAATATGTTTAACTCACTAAAGGCAGCTTCTGTGGACAGCTGTAAGCCTTCTGCAAGCACCTTTAACATTAAGTGGTGGATTTGAACAAAAGTCATCATGCTACGAGGAAAATGAGCATGAATGTGACTGAAAGGAAAGCCTGCTCTCCAAATAGAAAGTGTATATAATGAAAAAACAGCTACAATCTGTAGCAGCGAAAGCAACACAAAGCTTTTGAGTCTGAGGCTGAGGGTTGCTTTTGGACAAGCCGCCTCAGGAAATGGATGCGGATATGCTTTCTTCCCCATTGTATGCTTCTTTTGATCTTTTTCTCCCGAAGTGCCCCGTCTACCTTCCCAAAGATAGATTCCATTCACGCCGAACGTATATAAAGTATGGAGCAATGTTTATGGCTGTTTGGATGAAGGAGAATGACGTGCCTATGATGGAAGAGCTGATTCACCACTAAGTAACCCCAGTTTTATGCTGGAGTAACCGCATTGAAATAAGGAATTCCACTTGTATGAAACTGGGAGGTGAGTCAGGCTCAGCTGAATGATGGGTCTTTCTATTCATCCATAGGATTAAATATATTCCCTTGAAGTGTGGGCCATGTATTAGCTAAGTCCTGCGCTCCTTACTTGGGCAAAACAGCCGCTGCCTTGAAAGCAACATGTTCCTCGAATAGGGCGCTGCAGGATCAGACTGCATAAATCCCAAATATTGCAGAAAATACTGGCAAACGGGGAATAAAATCCCCCTCTGATGAATTTATGAACTTGATTCCAGCACACAGGTTGGATATACAAAGTCAATCGGACGAGGGTCCGAAGTGACCCACTCTTTTTTTTCCGGTTGGAATCCCTGTACGTTTTCTTTCCTGCTTGGTTAAAATAGATATATAAAAAGCCTTATGTGAAATGTCTCGAGGCAGCCTGTGACACCGTTGTTTAGCCTAGCAGTACTTTGCTAAAACCCAGAAGTCTCCTGCGGCGTTTCAGACTTTAGACCAGCCCAAGAGAGGGCCAGAATGGCCTTTACGGCTCTTCCTGATGGAGCGCTGCTCCCCTCAATAAGGACAACACGGCTTTGTGCTTTGCCTTTACCTGGCTCTTTCCAAGGCGAAGCGCCGCTAACAAACACACGTCACCCCGTCAGCGGTGCCAGCGGGGACACCGAGCACCTCCGTGCCCTTTCTTTGGGGAGGAATTATATTTTGGGAGAACACAAAATGGACAACGATAGTAAAAAAGGGAAATGGAAACTGAGACGACGGCATCCAGGGAGCGCGACAGGAAAGCAGTGCTTCATTTGCAGGTCGCCGGGCCTGCACTCCCGTGTCCGCTCATGATTTCATTCTAATAAAATAGTGACTTACAAAGGTGAGACCTTAAAAGAAGGAACTACACTTTGACTGAGTCGTTCCAAGTGGTCTGTAGTGATTTAAGGTAGGTGGGGCCTGGATCTACATAGGCTACATAACCTTCTGTCTAAACATATATACTAAATTTAGATGGATAGTCATGCTTCCTGGCTTAAGTTGAATATGCCCTTCCTCCTCACTGCTGAATTTGCTGACGATTTTGTCATCCGTTTTTCTTCCTTTGATAATGGGAAAGCAGACGGGTATGTTTTAAATTTCTCCAACTACTGTGAGTGTAAACTTCCTGAAAATTTTAGACTGTTTGCAGAGATGCAGGAAAATGAAGATTTTTTAGGTCAACATTTTCTTCTGGCAGACTGAGCCTGAAGTGCACTTTATTTCCCTTTAATTTAACAGCTCCAGCAGCTTTTCCAGTTAAATCGACTGTTCATTATTGAGCCCATTTATGAAGGGCTGTGCAGTGCAGTTTAATGAATCCCTGGCACAAAGCTCCCTTTCAGTGTAGGGAAAGAATAGCAGCCTATTTAGGTCCTGTAGGGCTGTATGTCAAAGGCTGCCTATAATACTTGTCAGGGAAGGGCAGAAATTCCCACTGATATAAGAATGTGCAAGAAATCAACTTTCACAACCAACTAGCAGATTAAGACACGATCAGGAAATGAGACTGTATGTTTCGAACAGTGACACCTGTTTGGACAGAGAGATTTTCCCATAACTTGATAACCATATGGGTCTATACAACGGGGTAAGGGGGAAAAAAAAATCCTCCCTCCCCTGCCGCAGAGATTTTCTTACTTTTCACGCTGCCTTCCTGACGCCTTGGTGAAAGGCAAACAAGCGCTGGGAACTGGGAGGACTGAGCTCCGCATCATGCCTGGAGTAGGCTTTCCTGGGAGAAGATGCTGCTCGCGATGGGCCAAAATCTGAGATGTTTCCTTCGGTCTGGATCCTGCTGGTGTGTCTTGAGCTGGCAGGATCAGCTCCGCTGTTGGAGGGAGGTGAACGGTTCGCTGCCGTCAGGACACATACTGCGACTACCTAGAGCCAGGAGCCGCTCAACCAAAGTCATAACACCAAAAGGCCGTTGTAAGATATGCCAGGCATCCTTGCTTGTTTGCTAACGCCTCTGCTGCATAGGACAACCTCTCTTTTCTGCTCAGCTCAGTCTGTACGGATAATAAATTGTTCGTATTACTAAAGGTTTGATTGTGCGGCTGAGAGCTCAGTTTGTGGCCTGTGTAAACCATTAGTCAGGTCCCTGCTCTCTGCAGCTCGTGGCGTGCACGTGCTGTGGTTCCACCTCCCAAAGCCGAGTCTGAAACTGCAGGTGTATTTCTGGAAAGCCTTGGTTTTAGCCGCAGAGCGGGTCAAGCTCCTGCTGCACTTAGGTGCAGATGAGCAGTGAAATAAACAATGCCAGATACATTTCCTACACAACAGGAAGCAAGAAAATAGTAGTAGAGATGCTAGTGCCCTTTCCATGGAGCAATGTGCTGCCCTGTGGGAGAGAGGCGCGGGACGCGGGAATGCTGCTGCAGGGGTCATCCAGCCTGTTCTGGTGCTGGGAAGAGACCGATGGATGATGACATCTAATCCAAACATTTGTGAGGGGCTGTGGTTGTCCCGGCACTGCAATCCCAACCCGCTGAGCAAGTACTACCTCTTCCCTAACAGCAGACCTTGGCACGAGTAGGACAGGATTGCTGGCTGCGCAGGAGAGCTACCCCGCTCGGGCTGAGCTCTCCAGAGCAATCCTGAAAAAAGCACAGGCGTGAGGGAAACATTGGCTCGTATAACTGCTGGGAAAGAGAGACATTTTGAGGGAATGACTAAACTGCGATTTCCTTGAAAAAAAATTAGCTCCTTGCAAGTTGTTGACATCATGTGGCTAAGCAAATTTCCCTCCAGGCATTGCTCAACTTGGGGTAATCAGCTCTGCTTGAAAGAACACGGAGAATGAGCTTGTTTAATGCAATTATGAAGGCTTTCTAAAACTCTAAATCTGGCCTAGAATATGTAAATTTGGCTGCTTAGCACAACTGAATGCAAACTTTGGTTTGCAGGCCTGACGATTGTTTTAATACTCTCCAATTTTTAAGAGGTAATAAAGTCTCCCACTAAAGCGTATCTGAGCTCTCAAAGCTGTTTAATTGAATGAATTCAGCCTTACAGAACAGGAGCCAGGGCTTTCAGCTTTTTTCCCTGAGCCACCGGATATTTAGCCACTCTGCATATAATGCCACCCAGACTCATTAACAACCCCCTTTCGAGAGGCTATGAAATATCGCTAGTATAACGCTGAGGCAGCTACTAACTTCGCAGCTGAGCTGCCCGTGGTATTTCAGAATGGTTTCGTGTTGGTCAGATAACAAATGGTCCCAAGCTGGCTGCACTTCCAGCGACAGGGAGTGAGGCTCATTTTCCAGGACCTTGTGCAATTTAAAGTGGCCTCAAAGGGGATGCAAAGCTGTCTGGTGGAGCACACCAGGGAATATATACGTTTTCCCTTACATTTTCACATCAAGAGAACTTGGAGATGGCTGCATGGCCTGACAGGGCTTCACGGGACCCATGGGTAAAAGCTCGGGTTGCTAACCAGTGTCAGCCGCACTTGAGCTACATCATTTACCTCCACCTCTTGGGGAGAAATTTCATTCTTATACGGCTAGATATACGGATTTCCCATAGCCTGCTACCTAGCAGGCTTTTGCTTCAATTACGCGGTTGCACTTGGAGTAAATCCCCAAAGGAGACGCTGGGAGGGCTCCAGGAGAGCACGGATGGCGCCACGAACCCCAGGCACGATGTGTCCCGCGTGAGCGGGCGCCGAGGCCAGGGCTGTGACGGGAACTGCGAGGCGCCGTCTGCCACCGTCATCCGGAGGCTTGGAGTACTGCTGTGACTTGTACGTGCAAATCGGGTCAGACGCAGGTGAAACCCCTTGCAAAACCTCGTATTTGTGTTTTCTTCCTGCTTTTTCCTTCCAACATAATACTACTGTGTTTCTAATGAATCGACACTGACCAAGAAAACTCACTTAGTATCTATTTCAGGCAGAACCAGATATGTTCTTTATTCATATTTGGGCATATAAAATCATTAAAAATAAATCTGGAGCTCAAAAGGTTGAGATAAGGTTCAGCTAGTCCGTATTAGTAGGAATACATGTAAAAGTTTTCTAAGTTTTTTCCAAAAAAGGCAGGATAGTTCCTTCAGGAGCTGCTATCAGTAGTTTCAGCAGCTGCTTCACTAATTTTTCTGCCTCCCATATGGAACATTTATACATCTGCTTCGCTAAACACATGCAAATAATTCAGTTAAAATCTCTACTGCTTTACAGCATCGGATTTTGTCAGGATCGGACTGGACGAGGAAAATACAACATCCGAAGCACTGTGTGCAACAATGCACTTGGGAGAAAAAAACATTGCAGCCTGGGACTTGCGCTGCGCTCTTGGGCTGGTTGCTGTCACAGCCAGCCTGCCTCTCCGTGGTCCTCGTGGTTAGATCCACGCAGGACATTTGGCGCCACCGGATTTGATCCGGACATGGGGCGTTTGGGGAAACGCATATGCTGCGTGCCAGCTTGCTGCCTGGGGAGCGGGTCGAAGCTGGGTTCGGCATCGCGCTAATGATGGGGTTTGGCACTGGCCTGGCCCAGGAGCTGCGTACCTGCGCTGAGGGCTGGCGATCTGCCTTGTGGAGGGATGGCGGAGTGTCTGGTCCAGGGGGGCTGCGTATCTGACATGGGGGGGGGGGGGGCAGCTATCTGGCCGAGGGGCTGTGTACCTGGTCCAGCAGGACTACCTGGTCCACAGGGACGGGGCACCGAGCCTGGGTGCGCGGCTGCCTATCTGGCCCAAGGGCTGTGTATTTGTCGCAGGGTGAGTTGCGCATCCAGGCCAAGGAGGGGTTGCGTATCGGGTCTGGGGGCTTTGCATCTGGCCGGAGGGGAGGTGAGATACCTGTCCGAGGGGAAAGACCATGTACCTGACCGGGGTGGGGGGAAGTTGTCCCCGAGGGGGCTGGATACCTGTCCCGGGGGGCGGTGCGGAGGGGAGCGGAGGGGAGGGGAGGGGAGGATGCCGCCCGCCCCCAGCCCCGACGGGGAGGGCCGGGCCAGCCCCGCGCCTCAGCCCTCCTCCTCCTCCTCCTCTTCCTCCGCCCGCCGCCTTTTCCCCGCCGCCGCCGCCCGCCCCGCGCAGCCCTGCGGAGCTCGGCGCTGGCGGCGCCCGCCGCCGCCGGCCATGGCCGTGCAAGCCGCGCTGCTGAGCCCGCACCACCTGCTCTCCTTCTGCTTCCCCGCCGCCGGTGGCCTCCTGGGCTATGCCGACCTGGAGAAGGGCTACGAGGGCGGCGGCGGCGGCGGCGACGCGGCGGATTTTAAGGAAGCCACCCGGGACCTGCTGAACTTCATCGATTCGGCTTCCAGCAACATCAAGCTGGCGCTGGACAAGCCGGTGAAGTCCAAGCGGAAGGTGAACCACAGGAAGTACCTGCAGAAGCAGATCAAGCGCTGCACCGGCATCATCGCCGCGCCCGAAGCCGTCAAGCGCCCGCCGCCCGCGCCCTGCCCCGGCCCCGGCCCCGGCCCCGGCCCCGGCCCCGGCAAGGCGGCGGCGGCGGGGCGGCGGGAGGCCTCGCAGGCGGCCAGCAGCCTGCAGAGCCGCAGCCTGGCCGCCCTCTTCGACTCGCTGCACCAGGCGGGCGGCGGGGCGCGGCGGGGCGCGGCGGGCGGCGGCCCCGGCGGCCCCGGCCCCGGCGGCGGGGAGGGCGGCGGGGCGCGGAAGGTGCCGCTGCGGGACCGCAACCTGCCGCCTTCCTTCTTCACGGAGCCGGCGCTGCCCGCCGCCGCCGCCCGCGCCCCGCCACCGCCACCACCGGCGGGCCCCAAGGAGCCGGAGAAGGGCGGCGGCGGCGGCGGCGGCGGCGGGGCGGAGGCGGCCGAGTTCTTCGAGCTGCTGGGCCCCGAGTACGGCGCGCTGCTGCCCGAGCACGCCGCCGCCCAGGACGCCTTCGCCGGCCGCCTGCCCGCCGAGCTGGGCTTGGAGCACGGCCTCTACGAGCCGCCGCCGCTGCCCGCCGCCCATCACCCGCTGCTGGGCGGGCTGCTCTACGCCGAGCCGCCCTGGAGCCCGCCCAAGAAGGCGCCGCCCGAGGCGCTGCGCCCGCTCCCCCCCGCGCCGCCGCCGCCGCCGCTCTACGCGGCCGGCGCGGAGCCGCCCGCCGCCGCCGCCGCCGCCGTCGAGGAGCCGGCCGGGCAGCTGGCGGCGGGTTTCGGCCCCTTCTTCGCCGAGTGCCCGCTGCCGCCGCCGCAGGTGCCCTACGACTACGGCGCCGGCTACCACCGGGCGGCTTACAGCGGCCTGTAGGGCGCCGTCCCGCTGCCGTGGGCCCCCCCACGGAGGCGGACGGTGAGCCGGGGTGGGGGGCGGGCAGGCGCGGTGGCGGTGGCGGCAGCGGCGCCGGGCCGGCCGGCTGCGGCGGGTGCCCGGCCCGACGGGGCGCCCGGACGGAGCGGGAGCGGCGGGAGGCGCCGCTGGGGCGGCCGGGGCCCCGCGCATCGCTGCGGATGGGAAGTGTTCCGTTCCTCCGGGTGTTTTTTATCTAGCGTGCACGGTGATTGCGTTTTCTTCGCGTGCGTTAGGGGTCTGGTGTTGTGTTACTGTAGGCAGATGCGACTTGGATGTTCCGTGGCTCACCCGGAACTGCAACGGGGGCTGCTTCTGCTTGGAAGAGCAGCCCTGACCGCTTGTAAATGATTTCCAGTTTTCGAAAAGTAAAACTCAAGTCAACTCTGGCGGTGTGTTTAAAATCTTTCCCACGCTTGCGTGCATCACAAGTGCTGGTGGATTTTTCAGCTGAGGACACAAAACTGAGGGGAAAAAAATTAAGTGACGCAGAATTAAAACAACAACAGACAAAGGCTGCTACCAAATCTTAGTGTCCTGGAATTTAACACTGTCTTGCAGGATATTGCAAACAGCAATTTACAGTGATAAATAAGTTAATTGACGACATAAGTTCTGCACAAACGTACTGTAGCAACTCCAGCAATGTGATTCCTACAGACTGTTGGATTTCTTTCAGGAATGTGTCAACGCTTGGAAAGTGATGCGGCTCAGTTTCATTGTGTACAGGAGATTATCTGATAATCATTTAAGTTATGTAAAAGAGTCTATGATAGGTCCTATAAAATAAAGCTACACAATAGATTTAAGATCTGTGGTTATTACTGCTGTTGAAATGCAGCTTGCTAGTGTTCTTCCCCATGTCTTCATCCTCTGTAATCGTTTCTTGGCAGAAGCTAAGACAGGCCAGCGGTTATTGTCTTTTTTTCCTAAATCTTTTGAGATGCTATGTTTTATCTGCAATGACCAACTGTTCTTGTTTTCTTGCCTTCATTTGTGCAGGCTGTTCTTTAACTTGTTAGAAAGAAGGGATTGATAATACACTAGAAAGGCAACGGATGAAAACGGTTACGTTTATGAAAACAGATCAAAATACGCCGACGTTTCCTATTGAGATGCAAGGCTTAAAAGGCAATCCTGCACGCTGGCTTCTGGCCAATCCCAATCGGATTGTTTGTTTTTAAAACAGGATTCACATATGGGCAAGTGTGAGTTTTTGCCCTTGGTGACGACAAATCCTTCTGCCTTCTATCATTTAAAAGAAATGTAAAAAATAAAACACTTTTTTTTTTTTTTCACTGATGAACTCAGATTTAAGAGACTTAGGGTCAAGAATTTGAGATGTATGGAGAGGATCAAAAAGATCTTTTGGAAATAAACGATAAGATAATTCTTTCAGAAATTGGCTTAGTTTTACTGTTAAACAACAAAAGCTGTAGCTTATACTGCATCTTTCCTCCCAAAGTTCCCCAAGCCCTCCGCAAACTGTATAGAAAGGAGTCATGACTGACAAACAGCACAATAGTCTGATAGCTGAACAGTGCCGAGCTGTTATGTTGTTACGGAAATGCACTTCTGAAGTATAAATTTGCTGTAGTTTATTTAACTAAGCTTAAAGAGCACATGTATAACGAACAATGGACAGCCAGTCCAGCCAAGGTAGCTACAAATTAGGTTAATCCTGACCCACTGTTCATTTAGATGACTGTACAATGT
This sequence comes from Struthio camelus, assembly GCF_040807025.1. NCBI lineage: Eukaryota > Metazoa > Chordata > Aves > Struthioniformes > Struthionidae > Struthio > Struthio camelus. Next base: position 216,144,389 of record NC_090942.1, on the reverse strand, counting down.
CCTACTTTGTGAACTCATTCCTGCGTTCCTCGCTTTGGCAAATCTCCCAGTGAATAGAGTGGGAGTTTTGCATTTGTAAGGAGTATTGCCAGGTCCAAGTGTAGTGTGTGTCTAACTAAATTTTAGATTATCTAGACAAGACCGACTATGGGATTATTTCGGTTGGTGAGTTTTTTTTCTTTTGTCCAGTAGCTGCTTTAAGCATATGAATTTGTAGCACATATTGACAACTGCTTGGGATATTTCAGATCGATGGTTCTGCACTAATGTATCTGGCGTAATAATACTTTATCACCCAGCTTTCTCACCTGAGCCATGCTCATGAAGTCTGCACGCTTTCAGCACTCTGAGTGACTGAAGGGGGAAGTTTATAATGCAAGAAGAGCATAGGGGCAGGCTTTACTTTCTCAGTTAAGAAAAAAACAACCTGTTTTCACTTACTATTTTAATAAGCAATTCGTTTTCACAAGTTCAATATGCAAATTTATATTAACCAGGGATACAATCTTGACTGCCACAGGTGACCTTACAGTCATTCTGTCAGCTGCCTCACCGCCTTCAGCGTAATCTTGCCTGAAAAAGTCTGAATGTGATCTCCAGGAAGAGACTCTGGAATAGACTGTGTACAAATTACAACCCTGAACAATCTGGTTCTGCACAGGTCAGACCTTTTTATTCAAAGTAGCTGTTAGATGCCACAAATCTGACCCACTGGTGTTTTTCATTCGGTGGGTGCTCTGCTCCCTTGTAAAGGGTGACCCATGGTGCACAGGAGCACAAAATCAAGTCTTTCTGGGCTGGATTTGCTCTCATACCTGTGGGAGAAGCAATTTGGCGGAAGTCAGTGGAGTGGGGCTGGTATAAAAGCAGTGTAGCAGCCTGATCCAGCCTCTGTCCAGGCTGGAAGGGATCTCTGGATGTAACCAAAGTTGGGGCAGGCTCCACATGCTGGGAGTCAGGCTGAGCGAGCAACGGCTGCAGATGTCTTGCTTCACCTCCAGCTTAGTGTGGCAAAAGGTCCAAGGCCTTAAATGGGAATGTTTAGTTTGCAGGAGCTTACACGGGGGGGAAAAAAAATCAGTATTTCTCAAAGTACCACTGCATTCTGCCAGAAGATGTATTTGAAAAGTGCCTAGTATGGAAAGTCTGCTGACACTAGAAGGAAGTGCACAATGGCTGGGCTGATCTAAACAGTTTTTCCCACAACAGAAGCCAACAAAGAACTTCTGTGCAACTTCTGAAAAGTACCCTGGGCTCCGCTGCACGTCCTGGGGAGGAGGCGATGGCTTCTTTTCCAGACCGAGGGAGGCCATCTAGTGGAGCTGGATCTGTCATGCTCTTCGTGTGTGGGGACTCTTTTTGTTGTGGCTGGAGGTTTCCCCAACTTTGATAATGTAGGCACGTAAAACGCCACGTAAAAGCCTCACTTACAAATGTTCTTGGGAAATCGCGTCCTCCACTGAAAGCCTGAAGAGTGTCATCTTGAGCATTTGTAAGAATAAAAATTTTTGTAATCAAACAGGATATTTTGGTTTATCTAGCGCACTTTTAAAAGGAGTCTGTCCATATAAAGCTGAGTCTTTTTAGCTTTTGTTTTTTGAAAGAAGTGTGTTCTTTTGAATGAAAGTCGGTTCTGTTTACTTGGGTCAATGCCAGACTATCAACATATGTAGTTTTACAATGTCTTCAACCGGCTCCTCAGATAAACTAAATTCCCTTTTGTTGCTGGTGTATTTTACACACACTATCTAATTTTACTGCAGTTTTTGGTGGAAAGGCTTACACAGCTCTGTATAATATTTCATGTGCAGTCAAAGATGATAAAGTATGTATTGAAGAACAAGAACAAGAACCCTTTGCTCTCTTTTTAAGAGAGGAAATCTTACCTTTCTTTAATGGTGATTTACTGATGAATAGCAAAGGGTTCACAGCAAATAGCTACTACTACATTTCAGTATTCTGTGATTTAAACAGTTTGGGCCTTTCCCAAAGCCCTTCCAGGAAAGCAGAAAGATTCTCTCATTTTTTTGGATGAGCTTTTGAAACAGACTCACTAACTTTTTAAAGGACCTGAGCTTGGGATAGCTCTGATAACAGTCTGACCATCAATGATAATGAGTCATCTTTGATGATCTTATGTGCCTGTACGAACAATATTAGTAAAAAAAAGATACAGACATCTATTGAAAACTCCTTGTTTTCTGACTTTTTGAATAAACTGCTCTTGGCAACAGTGTACAAACTGAAGGCCATTATGCAGTTATTGGCAACAGTAGAGAAAAAGGTAGTGGAGCGACTCTAGTGATATGCAAGCAAATAAGGTGGAAATGTGAGGATTTCAAGCCTGCAGGTTTGGCAAACTGAAATGCGAGGTGGGCATGTTTTTAGGATAGTGGTATGTCACCAGAGGAGTTGACTGCAATCTGCCTTCCCTACGCTAAGCTGGCGGTTCTCAGATTTTTAAGATCGGTGAGCACTTGTTTAAAATTCAACTTTTTTTGTAACGCATTTATATAAAAGAGCAACAAAAATGTATTGTGAACAGTGATTACCACCCCCCTATCTCGCCACGAACACATAATTTGACAGAGGGTTGTTGAGCGGAGAGATTACAAAGATGAGAGGGGAGAACACTGTATTTTCTGTGCTTTATAACGCTGTGTTCAATACCTTCCTTTGTGACTCCCCCCCCTCACTGGTGGAGAACCACTTCACTGAACCAGAGGCTCTTAGTCTTTTATGTTTTGTGGACTCCTGTCGATCAAGCGTAAATTTACTGTCAAAGCCTTTTTTTTCTTAGTTATCTCATGGACCTCGCAGGTTCAAAATCACAGCACTGCTGTCCCCTGAAACCATTTAAATGGCTTGACTTGGCGGGTGTAGCAAGATAATCTGTAAGGTTTTGAGGCATATGCAGCATTTCTCTTAAATGATCCCCCACCTCTCTTCCTCTGAGATGGGGGATCATGTTTTATTTATGAAATCTCTGTGACCCCCCCCACCTCGAGGCAGCTGAAACTACACTCTTCACCGTGCACTCCCTCCATGCCCAGATCTCTCCTGACAATATTGCACATGTATGAAAAAGTGGACTGATTTGTGAAAAAGAAAGGAGGGAGAGATTCAAGCTTTGTATTACCATGCTCCGGTGCTCCTGTAAGTGCATGTTTTGTGTGTCAGGATATCTCATATTGGTATTTAATCCCTTGGCCATCCCTTGGTCTTAGTACTCAGATTTTAATGGTTACTCTGTCTGAGGGTTCTGGTGAGTAAATTCTGGCAAATCCTGCCATGGTAGATGAAGAGGTGACTGTCCCCATTTTCCCATTCTGCCTCAGTTACTTCTGCCTGTGATCATAGCCCAAGTCCATCTTCAAGCATGGTTAGGGGTGCACTGGAGGTGGTACTGATCATCCAGGAATGGCCGGAGTTCAGTTCGTCCATGCTCAAAGCTCAGCTCAGCAAATCAACCTGTAGACTGGCTTGCGGCATACTTAACCCCTACCAGTCTGTCCTAAGGCAATGAGACGACTAATGTGCCGTTTCCCCCACCTGAAATTTGTACGGCTGGTCCACCTACAGCAACAAATAACAGCTCCGCTGCCTAAAACAGCACAGCACTATCAGAGTGCCATGCTATTTAAACAAGCATGTATTTATTTTAACGTGCTGCAGAGGAAGTCTTAGTACGATGACGGGCAGCGTACAAAGGCCTGGATGTAAACAGCGAGTTAAACCTAGGATACTGGGTGACAACAGTCTTTAGCTACAGATAGGTAACACAGACTGCTTTCTGCTTGAGTAGAAGCTGGGTGTAATCATTACTGATTCATTTTGTTCAGCTTCATAAAAGATACAGGCCCACTGCTTAAGGCCTCTGTGTGCCCACATAGTGGAGAAAACTCGGTGAGTTATTTTTAATTCGATGTTGCCAAGACACTCTTCAAATGTAAAGAATTCAGGCCTGAGACAGGCGTGTCTGGACCAGGGTTAGCAGCACAGAAGAGGCAGTGGCCGAGGCTTCGCCTCGCTCCTCATTTTCTTAACTGTCGAATGTAAGATGGTCTCTCTGATGCTATAAAATAAAGCAGGAATTTATATGAAGTGAGTCCTATGATCCCTACATCTACCGCTTCAGCTGTTCTGCTGAGACCTTGCTATCCACACATCTTAGGTAGAGCCAAAGCACAGGGATCTGCTTGTGCTAGGCTGTAGCAGATATGGTCCTTTCTAGCAGCCGTCATCCAAACCTCATGGTGAAGAGCTGGAGCCTATGCTGAGCCGATCAGTGTGTTCAGGTCTCTACTTTGGGTTCTGCTGAGACAACACACCAGGGTGGCCTTGAGAGCTATCCTGGATCCTCTCTTAGTATGATATATAATAACATTTCCTTCACTTCCCATGTCTCTTTGATCTGTTCAAACCATAACCTATCTGGAGTTCTTTGGGTATGTGGCTGGGTTAAGGCCTTCATGATATAAGCTGGAATAACATGTACACTCAACTAAAACTGAGAGCAACATTTTCAGAAACTGGTGCCCACCTTGAAAAGTGCTCCTTTTTTTTTTTTTTTTTAAACAGTTAAAAGCAAGGTTCATACTGAATTAGTGAATTGCTTCTCAAGAGCTTCCCAGAGCAAATCTGCAGGGTTTACAGATGAAAATACAATTTACTATTCTGATTGCTGATCATATGAATTCAGGGTGACTGTGAGTCAAACTGGACTCAGACAAACTCTTTTTTGAATGTTACCAGATAGTGTTTACAATTTTATATATTTTGCAGATACAGTCCCCTCCTGTTCCAGTAACCTCTTCCTTGTCACTGGTTTGACAGCTAAATTCATTAGGTCTGGAGTAAACATGCCTATTGTTCTGAATATACACAATGAAGGTATCAGACAGGTAAAATTAGGTGGAAATTCTAAATAAAAGGGAAATTCCATCCTCCTAACACCATTTTTTCATCAGTGGATAACTAATAAGAAATCATTTTTTTGCATAGTTACATTTCACAGTGGAACTAGGCTTTCCAGATTAGCTGTAATTGCTTTTATGCACTCAAATAATTGAATATAAATAAATTACCAGCTTTTTAGGTATTTTAACGACCAAGCCTGCTTTGTCAAGAAAAACATTCTTTTCTGTTTAATAGCTAGACCTTTAGCTTCTTTGTTTATCCACGTGTCTGGGACAAGTGATTCAGAGTCAGTCATTAGTTAGTGATTTTATCAATATTTTCTTTTCAGGACTGAAAGGTCAAGCATATCCTTGAAGTGCTAGCAAAAGAAATGTGTCAGATTTGCACATTAAGTCAAGGCTTGTGACTAAGATGCCTCAGAAACTGCTCTAAAGGGTGGAAGTTTAACACGGGGTGGCTGTTGCTGAGAACATGCCCAGTGGGCACAGAGGTGATGCCTAGATGGCCTGAATTTCATCCAAAACTCTGTGCTTAATATTTTTTATTGCCTAGATGGCTCTTAAGGCCTAGGGTCAGCTAACAGGAAACACTAGCCACAAGGGCTTAAGTAGAAGTTAGGCCAGAGGAATATTGCCCAGACACATTTTATTATGGCTGTATTGCTCAGAGAGCCTGTGGTTATCATATTCCCTTTACTGAACTCCAATCTCCATGAGTGCTGTCACTGTGAAGCTGGGGAATCGCTGGTGACACAGCCCACCATGGCACAGGGTGCTCCAAACAATACCCTGGCTTTGCTGTTAGATTGGCTCTCTCAAGCAAGGAAGATTGCGTTATCCTATGGAAAAAGTTCCTCTACCTGACTAAATCTATACCAGCTGGAATTACAAATAAGATGTAATTTTGTTAAAACAAGAGGAAAGGCATGACTAGCTACACACAAAGAGAAATGAAGGGTTTCTCCTGGCAGATGTACTTCAGATATCAGTCAATTGCTAGGCTCAGTATCCCATCAGGATGCCACAGTGATCCTTTCTGGGCTTCAAATAGAAATTGTCATGTTAATATCTGCATTAATATATTTTTCTTGTATATTTATACCACTTTTATAACTAGTTTCAAATTGCCTCATGAAATCTTTAAAGAAAAAGATGAACTTAGGAGTAAAAGACATTTTTTCTTGCTGAGAAAAAAAGGAGCAAAACAAAGAAATTCAAAATCATCACCTATAGACTTGAAGCCTATAAATACCTTTGCTTTAAATTAGAACACAAAATACAAATACCCAGCAACTCAAAATCCCACAATAGTCAACCTGTGCTCTTCTTCAATTGATCTAATCTCTTTGACTTGTTAACGTGACCCATAGGACAGCCACATAGCAATTTCAGATTTTGGTAAATTCTAGATCTACAGGAGGTTTTTCTTGTACAGAATTGGGCAAGAAAAAATAATCCATGCCGCTACTTAAATCTCTGGCAAAAATGACAGGACAGTCTCAGCCATGCAAGCACTATGGATGAAAGTCCTCTAGAGCCCTCAAGTGGTTCACTCTGAATCCTGCACACCATCGATTTACTGAAAATGTTCCAAGTTTAGGCAGGGACTCTGGTTGGTTTTGGGAAACCACAGTGGTTCAGTTCACTTGAGTGGCTTGCCTTAGCTATCAAAATCTCACCCTTAATCTGCAATTTCTCCCTGTCTACTACAGTCCTCACCAGACATTATTTGCAACCTGTTACATCATGCCACCACATAATAAAACAAATGGGCTTGTGGCAAGATGAACGCTGCAATTTTTATGGTACTTGCTTCATATGATAAACAAAGTCATACATGGACATAAAGGCTCTGTTCTTGGACTGAAAGGCTGACAGGGACCACTGCACTAACCTGTGAGACCATTCATACAACACAAACCATTGGGTGCCTCTGTACTAATTACTGCATATCAGAAAAATGCACAACCTTTAATCATTTCAAAATTTCAAGTGATGAAGAATCTGCTGCAGCTCTTAGTCAGACGTTTCAAAGTTTAATCATCTTTGCTTCCATTTCCAAGCGCTGATCTTTTGTCTGGCAGACGTCAAGATTAAATTTTTGCTCTCCATACAAGCTTTTATAGACTATAATCAATTAACTTTTCTAAAATTCACTGAAGACATTAAATCAGAGGTCACTACATGTGCTGGTTTAGAGAACCTTGAAATCACAGAATCACAGAATCACAGAATTGTTTAGGTTGGAAGGGACGTCTGGAGATCATCTAGTCCAACCTCCCTGCTCAAGCAGGGTCACCTAGAGCATATTGCCCAGGATCACATCCAGGCGGGTTTTGAATATCTCCAGGGAAGGAGACTCCACTACCTCTCTGGGCAACCTGTTCCAATGCTCTGTCACCCTCACAGTGAAGAAGTTTTTTCTCAGGTTCAGATGGAACTTCCTGTGGTTCAGTTTCTGCCCATTGCCTCTTGTCCTGTTGCTGGCCACCACGGAGAAGAGGCTGGCCTCATCCTCTTGACACTCCCCCTTCAGATATTTGTACACGTTGATGAGATCGCCTCTCAATCTTCTCTTCTCCAGGCTGAACAGGCCCAGCTCTTGCAGTCTTTCTTCCTAGGAGAGATGCTCCAGCCCTCTAATCATCTTGGTAGCCCTCCGCTGGACTCTCTCCAGGAGTGCCATGTCTCTCTTGTACTGGGGAGCCCAGAATTGGACACAGTCCTCCAGGTGAGGCCTCCCCAAGGGCTGAGGAGAGGGCGAGGATCACCTCCCTCGACCTGCTGGCAACACTCTGCCTCATGCACCCCAGGATACCATTGGCCTTCTTGGCCACAAGGGCACACTTGAACCAGAACTGCTTTCTATGGCCAGAAGACAAGTCATACCCCACCACCTCATCTGTTATTCCCATTCTTTCCACTTAGCTTGGCCTGGTTTAGTTAGAAGCGGTTACTCCTCTGCAACAACAGTCCTTGCATGCTGGTCTCACAGCAGCTTTGCCATTCAACCTCCTGAAATGTCAAAAAAAAAAAGCAATAAAAATAAATAGATGTATTTTTTCCAGCCTAGTGAGTTGGTTGGCTTCAGAGCAGATAAGGAGAGGTACTATAAGGGAGTGGACGGATCATGCAGCTCAAAGTGGGAGAGGCAGATGAGCGTGTAAGGGGAAATAGGAAGGAAGAAAGGAAAGAAAGGAGCAATGACACTTGATTCTTTTTATCAGCTCAGACATATTGTGAAAATCTACTGTTAAGGCTAGGATTTACACTAAGTGGATGTTGTGACTCTAAGGGGGATACTCTCTAAAACTTAGGCTGCTAAAAGCAGAAAAATTTGTGTGACGCGCCACTAGAGGGGATTCTTCCAGATTCTGGGGTTAGCTGCACTGAACTCCAGAGATCATCATTTGTCAGATATAGGAATTTATTAGAGTTAAGCAGTTCTACACATATGACACACACTGGACAACACTAAACAATTAACAGCAGACAATCTACAAGTAAAACAAAGCTAAAAAGTATAGTAAACTGAAGGTAGAATGCACATATCAGAGCTCTATGGGTAAGCCACGAATGTACGGTAGAATAACTGTTCTTGGATGCACGGCACAATGACCACTCTTGCCCTTTCCTTGTCCTTATGGGCCACCCCTCCGGTATAGTTTTCCCTGGATTGTTCTCACCACGCTCGAGCTGCACCAAGATGATCCAGGTTCTCCCTGGCACTTGGCATCAGGGGTGTCCCTGCTGACGGGTGGGTTGTCGGGACCGCAGGCCAGCTGACGGTGAGTCCGAGTCCACACAGAGGTATGTGGCTTACTTTCTTGTATCCTTCCCGGGCCTTACAGTATGACCCAGTAACCACTACCTCTGAGCCCAACCATCTCACCATTTTTTTTATCCAGCTTGTTGTTCCCCCATCCAAACTATAACATTCTAACCTGGACACCAGAACACTGTGGGGTAAAGTGATGACAGACTTGCTAGAGCTGAGGTAAATGACATCCGCTGCCCTCGCTCACCAGCAAATCCAGTCTTTTTATCCCAGAAGGCAATCAGGTTGGTCAGGTGTGAGTTCCCATGGTCATCCATGCTGGCCCTTTCCAGTCACCTTCTTCTCCTTTGTTTGCCTGGACATGCCTTCCAAGAGGATGTACTCCATGAGGACTTTCTGCAGGAATTTTCCAGGCACTGAAATGAAGCTGACTGGCCTGCTGCTCACTGAACCATCCATTTGGCCTTTTTTTTTGGAAGATAGATGCACTACCTATCTAACACTATTTGGTGTTCCGCAGTAACTGGGAAACTCCTCAGATCTCTGTAACCTTCCAAAGATGACCAAGGTCTCGCTATGATGTCCAGCACTTCTCTCAGCCCCCTTAGACGCAGCCTCTCAGGTGACAGGGACTTGAATGGGTCAAGTTCTTCCAAGGAATCCTTAGCTTAACACTTTTCAAAGGATAGCTGTCAGAACAAAGCAGTGCTCAGTGCTCATTGCTTTTCCTCTTAAAATTGACTACAGGAAGAGATACTGCTGATCTTTCATAGCACAGCTCAAGGGTTAATAGGTTGCCAGGATGTAGGAGATCTGAATTCAGATCAACCAAAGGGACTCAAACATGCACCTCACAGGAGAGGGGTTTTCCTAGCCTGATCAGCATAGGCTGTGGGGGTCTCCCATCTCACAGGGGAATGCTGCAACATAGGCTGCTATACAACATGTAAGTGATGCTCTGACGTTGCCTCTCTTTCCTCCTGCTGTGTTTTGAGCAATGGTAGTTACAGCTGTATTTTATGAGCAGTCTGGGACTGTGTAACACATGCCGTGAGAACATGTGCTGCTTGTATCAGGCCTCTTAGGGGCCTGTGTGTTCCTTTGCCTAAGTTTTGGATCTGCCTTCAGTAGAAATAGATGCCAAACTAGTCAGATGGGGTCAGTTTGGGGCATACGCAGTACTCTGTCTACTTAGGGAACATGAGAATCAAAATACACTGGAGAAGCTGTCTCTCTCCAATACAGTCCTAATGAGAACTGTTCTTTGGGGAATTATGAGATGATTTCAGGAAGGACAGCATTAACACTAGTTATGAGCTATTTCTCTCTTCAGCTGGACAGTGGGGAACAGTCATTCTACAATATATGCTCATTACCGGAATAGTGACATTTACAGTTATGAAATTTGATTGGAGTATCTCTACTTGAAAGACATGTAAATGCCTCTGTTGAACGCTCAGAAACACAGCTTCAAAGAGTAATCACGGAACAATAGCAAGGTTACTGTCCAAGAGTTTATGTTCGTCTGCACTGAACATTTCTGGAGAAGTCAATGGCAATTCTGAGAAAGGAAAATGGCCCTGCTCTTGCCCTGTCTGCTAGATGCGTGTTGAAGACGACGACTTCTACAAAGGTCCCTCTTCTGGGCTCTTCTGGTGACAGGGAGCTCCGAAATCCAGCCTCTTCGGAATTCACTTGTAGCGTAGCACACAGTGAAGGTGTACAAAATCTGGTGGCTCTCTCGGTACAGGCTGGCATGGGTTGCAGTCAATCAGAAGTCGAGGATCCAGGGCATTGTTGGCTTTAGAGTCATCTCTAAATCATGAGTTGAGTATGAGAGGGGGGCGGGGGGGAAGGGGAAATGACACCCCAAAGCCGTGCTTCAAGCTAAAAGATACATATCATCACAGCTTTCAATAACTGTTTATGTCCTGAAGAGGTCCACTAGCTTTCCTAAGAAAATGCTCTTAAAGACATTCTACACATCAATAGCACTGATGCCAGGCTTCTGCTGTAGCTGGGGAGCTGAGACGTCTTTTAACTCTGACTGATGCCTTGTTTTCTATATGCTCCTGTCATCGGAGGTAAAATCCAAAGCGATTTATCTTCCATGAACTGGTCCAGAAACTGCAGGAGAACTTCTTTCTGAGGTTGGAAGATCTAAGGTTACAGCTATATTAGCAAACTAAGCATGCATGGAAACACTGCCCGCCTCTGAGGCTAACTGGCATGCAATAACCTGCGTCCAGAGTATTAATCCCCAGCTCCACCCTGAGGAGGCTGCATCCACACTGCTCTGTGATTGGCTGACGACTGTTTTCCCACACCACCATACCCCACATGTTTTCAGCCAGCCCTCTGAGTGCTTGGCAGGAGCAGCCACCCCTTCCTATCTACCCCATCAGGACAGCAGAGCAGGAAGTCTTCTCCCACAAAAAACATAGGCTCCACCATTCACAAAACATCCTTATCCAGAAGCCTGTCGGTACAGGAAGCTCCTGCCAACTACAGGCACAAAGGCCACCATTTTTGGCAAGGTCTTACCCTACCTGTGTTCATATTGCGCTGGGATTGGCTGGTTGCCTTTTTTGGAAATCAGTATACCGTTGTGGTCTCAGGGCCCTCTCTGATTGGCTGCCCACTTCCTTTGGACCAGGAATTGCCCAGATATAAAAAATTTATGCATTCATATGCAACATAGACTTACACGGAAACATATATATTAAGGAGTGCACAAGTATGTCTACATATATACTTTATTTATACAGACAAGATCTATATTTCTATGTGTGCACATCTAAAGCATATATATACACAGACACATTTCTAAAGATGCATAAATTAAATGTATATATCCATCAAAGCATAGGTATAAAAAGGACAAAACTTTCCTTAAGAAGAGCTAATGGAACGCATAATTCAAGTTTAAATGTGACTAGAAAGGAATTAAACAAAAGTAAAGGGCAGGTTCAGGGCTCTCCACTTTACTTGGCTTTTCTCCACTTTCTTTAAGATGAGCTAATAGAATGAATAATTCACGTTTAAATGTGACTAGAAAGGAATTAAACAAAAGTAAAGGGCAGGTTCAGGGCTCTCCACTTTACTCGGCTGCAGAGCAAGCTCCAAAATGTCTGGGGACATGGTGGGGGGGACTTCAGGAGGGCACGGGGGCACCAAAAGAGTGCTAGTGGGGGTAGAAGAAGTTGGAACATGCCCAAGGGCTATGGACCCCTCCTAGGAGGCCCACTCTGGGGCCCCCCGTACAAATGCTGCCACAGGCAAAGACCAGACCGATCCTGGTGAGCCGCATTCACATGAGAGGCCCACGCATCTGGTCCCAGCCCGGCAGGATGACCATGCACTATCAGTGGGACAGCCTTTGGGCTTTGCACCGTGCTGCAAGACACCAGCAACACCGTCTGCAAAAATGAAAAACCAGAACAAAATGTCAGCTTCAGAAGAACCAGTGCACGGGGAGAGTAAGACAAAAAATTCTCTATGAGATTCCTGAAGAAGACTATGCAAACCCAACAAAATGGCCAATGGTCCATCAATCACAAACTAGACTGAGGTTTAGCTTTCCTAATCAGTAGTCTCTGTTGTAGCAGTTTTTCCTGTTTCATGATGCAGTAGCTGGGGTCTCTAAGAGCACAGGTCCGTAGGCTGCATCCCAAGGCCCGGGTCTCGCTGCGTTTGTGGTAACTATGATCTCACAGGACTGCCTTCACCTCACTCTCTGTTCCCTGCCTCTTGTTTCCAGCATTGACCTAATGATAAGGAAACACACATGGCACCAGCTAGCATACCGCCATGGTATACGACGGGCTGTACAGCCCGCTCCAGCCACAGCAACGGGAGTTCAGTAAAGACATCTAAATACCTTGGAGAAGCAAGAGTCCTCACTTTGTAACTTCATCTTTGCAAAAGGGGAAGTTTCCTGAAATATACCTTCTACTTCCGTTCCACTGATGGGAAAAGCTGTCACTCTGCTGTATTTGTCAGGCAGTCATAATATGTTGTAAGTAAAATGCAGAATTGTCACTTGGGCAGCAGCTTGTTCCATAATTAAGCTTGACATTTGTCTTTATAGCACATTTGTAGGTAAAGAAATTGCAGACCACACGCTTGCTTACTCCACAGATCTGTGTGGGCTGACATATTTTAAATTGGTAAAGCAAGTCCAAAGGCTTAATTCTGTTAATTGCTGTGGAAAGTTCCTACAGCTACAGGAGAATGTGTTGCAATCTATTTTAGCTTTTGTATCACAAAATCATTGTTGCTAGCGGGTGATTTGCAATTCAATAACGACCAATAAGAAGGAAAGCAGAAGAGGAAGATGTTGCATATCGTCTGCCTCTAACGCCATTCCATTGGAATGAAGTAGCCCTCACTGTTAAATGTAAAAAAAAAAAAAAAAGAAAGAAAAGAAACAGGTTTTCTTAGCAGGTGATGGAAATGGAACACTAGTGTGAAGTCAATATAAATGAGGAACGTGTAACCTAATCTTATCAGTTCATGGAGGGCCAAGAAGGTCTTTCCAGTGGCTCAACTCAAGGAAATGGGCAAGCAGTGGAACTAAAAAGGCTCCGATTTCCAGTGTCTGTCTTCTGCGTTCAGCCTCTCCTGTCTCTCACAGAGAGGCACTTGCTACACTTTCCTGTCAGTTCGCATCTGCACTCTCTCCTTCCTGACAGAGACCACCTATGTTTAGGACATGTTTGGCAAGCTAATAGTTGGAGGTCTCCCTTTCTCTTTCTCGTTCTGTTCTAGCTGCACAAAGAGCGCAGAGGGGTTGGATGAGACAGAGAGAATGACCGACCCAAGCACACACAGGGGCAACGGGGCGGCCCATGTTTCTGAGGAGGTCAGGGCAGAAAACAAAGACAGACAAGAGCCAACGAGCCACTGGAGACCACTCTGACTCTGGCTGCTGGGAAACGCTAGCTGGACAGAAAAGGAGGTGTGAAGAGCCCTTCAGACAAAGGCAACAGTCCCGACCATTGCAGCGGTGAGACCCAAAGACGAGTGACTGGGAGACATGCGGAAACGGGGCTTTCTGGGAACGAGCGTAGCCCCCTGGTGGCTGTTCCCATATACGGTGCTCTCCACCACAGGGAGTGACTGCGTGAGACACACGCCCTCAGCGGCCAGGAGACCTTTGTGAGGTATGCGCAGGACCCCTGGGTGTCACAGTAGCCTTGGCTCCGCTGTCCCGCGGTCGTGCAGCTGGGGTCTTTAGTGGCTTGCTCCTCCACCTGCAAGGAGGTAGTTGGAGAGAGCGTTGTTGCCTGGTTGGGAATTACTTCCGAGATGAAGAGATTCCTGTTCTTCGGGGGTAAGGGCCACTCCTCAGTTCTCTGTGTCAGCTCTGCAGGCCTCCTCACTTTCAGCACTCTCCTCTGCTCATTTTCTAATGAGTCTTGATCTTGATCTGCCTCCTGCTCCTGCGAACTTCTCAGCCAAGGAGCTCATCCACAAAATCCCCCCGAGAGATGCAAAAGGAAGCAACCAGCGCAGAGCCACTTCTCTGCTGGGCGGCTCCACAGCGTGCTGCACACAACTTTGATGCTGTCTCACCAGGCGTCGGGCCTGCCCGCCCGACTCCGGTGGCTCCAGTACACCCACCCCTGGCTGGGCAACAGAGGCACCAGCTCCAAGCCAGCTGGCCTCTCGCTGCCACTACTGAGGGCAGCAATTTCTCCGAAGGCTGGCGAGCCCTGTCACCCTCAAACTGTTGCTAGCACCTGAGGGCACGTAATCCTCGGCTTCTTTCCTTCCAGGTTGCTTGTCTAAAGCATCTTCCCGGGTGAGACCTCAGGCGCCTGAGGATGGAGGCAGGGGGACAGAGTCCCTCCCTGCAGCCATCAGCACCTTGGCTGCCTCTGTGGCCTCCCTGCTGAGCCAGCTGCAGGAGAACGAGGTAAGGCGGTGGCACTTTTGTGGCTCCCACCTGCATTCTAGCGCTTTGATGCCCAGTGTGCCTGCCTCCCATCCGGTGCCGTGGCACGTGCTCTTGCCGAGTGGGAAACGTGCTCGCTGGCAAACACCGCATCACAGAAATGCTAGTTTTGCCAGTCGTCAGGAGACCTGCACTGAGTTCGGAACTCGAGAACATCCTCTACCACAGCAATCGGTGCAGCCTCCCTTTGGGGAAACCCTTCCCAGGGGAGCTGTTCACTCAGCTGCTTTCTAAGACTGCAGCCTCGAAACGGAGCTGTCGGCCTGATGCCATTTTGCAGGCTGCGTGGGACAAGTGCGCAGAGCTCTAAGACTCCGTGGACGTCAAGGAGCAAGAAGTTCAAAAGTTCCATTTTCTGGCTTGTCCTCAGGGTAACAGAGTAGAAACTTACCGGACCCTGGCGAGAGTCCTGCAGGAAGATGGCACCTGTTTGGAGAGTACTCTCCTAAGGCAGTTAATAACACTGGCTTCAAGGGACATGAGAGTGGGGCAGGTAAGCTTGTTCTCTTTGAAGCTAGAGCCCAGCTTTTTGGCAAGCTAGAGGCCTCCACAGATTTCCCCTTTGCCTTGAGAACCTGGGACCGTTCCCAGATCCCGCTATGGAAGACTCTTCGTCAGGGGAGCTGACTCCTTGAGGGACAGGGCCGTAGCCAGCACCGTTCTTGGGCAGGCGCAACACCTCCAACAGCTGTCCCGTGCAGCATGCTTCCCCGAGCCTTTGGCTGGAGCTGGGGCAAGCCGGCCCATGCCTGCTGTAACAAGCATGCCTCTCCTGAAGGGAAAGGCTCTGGGCAAGGACACTCAGCTGCTTCGAAACGACTGCCCATTGGACGACCGCTCCTGGGCATTTACGCTGCTTGGAGGAAGAGCTGTGGCACAGTGCCAGGCCCTCTCCTGCTGCACCAAGTGTCCCCTCGGGCCTCCTGTGTGGAGCGTGTTAGGTGCTAGGTGCTGGAGCCTTCCTGGAGCTTCCCTCTTCTTACTGCCTTGCTCTTGCAGAGGGAAGGGGGAGGAAGCAACACTACCGAAGGGCAAGCCATGCCAACTCCTCCCTTGCCCAGCAAAGTTGGGACTGCTGAACTACCTAGCTCCCGCAAGAGGTCAAAGTGGTGACGGCCACCCAGGGCGGGAAAAATTGGTAGCTCATGGCTCTCTCTGGAGCGATGAGACTTGCCTGCCTGCTCCCTTCAACAGGGAAATGAAGAGCTGAGGTCATACAGCCACTGTTGGCTAGTTGCACGTGTCCTGCCGCCTCAGCCTTTCCCGTGTGCACTGTTTTCCTTCACGGCTTCTCGTAGGGTGCAACGGATGAACTGCAAAGAGCAGCGAGTGACATCCTGGTGTCCCTGGCCCCGTCTCACTTCCTCCATGTCATGGATGAGCTCCAGAGTCATCTGAAGCCTGTGGAGGAAATCCCTGAGGAGTGTGTCTTTACTGCCCTCAGCAAGCTTGCCACAAGCTATGGTACTGCACCTTTGGCTTCAGGCTTGGACGCTGGCTTGCTTGAGCAGGGGGAGAAGGGAATCAGCTGTGGAATGAGAGGGCTACAAGGTGGTGGCTGCCATGTCTTTTGCTGCCCGGCAGCAGCAGCTGGCAGTGGTGACTTCAGCCCCGGAGCTAAGTGCCCTAAGGATGGGACAGCAGGGCGACCCGGCCTCGCAGCGTTCTGCTCCGCTGTGCTTCCAGGCCCACCCTGAAGTGCTTCCCAGCTCCCATGCCCCTGGCGGGAGGTCAGCCAGCACACTTGCACCCTGGCAGGGCACGCTGCCACACACGCCACCTGGACCAGTGACTTTCTGGGGCAGCTCTGGAATCTGCCTTGCCCTTCTGTGATTCTGATAGAGTCCCAGGTGGCCTGGCATCGCACAGCCCTTGCCCTTGAGAGGTGCTAAGTGCTTGCCTCCAAAGCCTCCCAAGAATCACCCTGACGACAGGTTGTTTTCTTTGGCGCTGGCCTCTGCCTTCTCTGCAGCTCTGAGGTGCATCCCTTTTGTGGAAGTGACCTGGGGAGCCATGCACACCTTGCTGAATCAAGCAGATAACAGCAGCAGGATCAAGCAAGCTTTCTGTGGCGGTAAGTGTCAGAGCCTGGTTCCAGGGCTCCATTGGCATGCAGAGGGGGGAAGGGGAAGTTAGTGAGCGGCGGCCAACACCCAAGTCTCTTCTCTCCCCAGCTCTTACAGCAGGTTCTGAGCCGCTAGTGAGTTCAGGCCCTTTAGAGCTCTCAGCGGTCTGCACCGTGTCACCACAGTGTCTGAAGCTCAGGAGACTGCTGTGGCCAGGACAGGAACGGAGCTCTTGGAATTTACTACGCAGCCTCCTGCAGCAAATCTGGCAGGAGGAAAAGGGCTAGAGGGAACAAGCAGGAGAAGAGGGAGGACAGAGACAGCTGGGCATTTCCCGGAAGACTTTTTAAAACATTTTGCCCCTGCCCCAGAATCCAAAGCTGCTCTAGAGCTGAGCACTGATGAGCATGGCACTGCAGCTTGGGGCGGGCCGGGCTGATAACACAAGACGTTCTCCCTGCTGCATACTTGACACAGGGACCTTTCGGCCCTTCTTTTCTGCAGTTCTGGAAAGCTGGTCAAAAGGGGTAACGCTTTACTTCCAAGACTGGGCAAAATGCTCCTTCCCTCGGATGGGGGAAGCCCAGTTTTGTGACCGAGCGTACCCGTTGTACCGCTATGTGATCAGCAACTGGCTGACCTGTGAAGAGGAGGAGGTAAGAACGGCTGCCTTTGCGGCCCTTTAGCAGCAGCTGTAATGCTGGAGGTCACCTGCCTTGCTGGGTAACGACGGAGCGTCAGGAGAAGTGCTTTGGGAGGAAGCAGGTTGCCCAAGAAAGTGTCTAGAGCCGGAAGCCTGCTGTGGCTAAAGCGCATGGAAGTGCTGCGGGCTCACAGACAGACAGTGTGCCTGGATTCCAGCCGGGCGACCCCGCGATGAGCTAGCGGGGCCAGGTGGGGCCTGGAGAATCCCTGCTGGGCACCAGGCAAATGCCAGTGGCCTTGGAGGCAGAAGGGTTGTGGGCAGGCAGGAGGGGAAGATAGCCCCTCTCTTCTCGAGCCAGAGCGTGTCCTCCAGAGGCAGAGGGGAAATCACAGTCGTGGTGAAGAGGGAAGATTGTGCCTGGGGGCTGCTGCGTAGTAGAGCAGAGCTTCATTTGGAGCACACAAATGTCTTCTGCCTTCCCTGTGTGCAGCTCAAGCAGGCCATCATCAGGGCTGTGGCAGCTATGATGGGCCTCCTTCTTCACAAAGAAGAGTATCAGGAGCATGTGTGCAGCCAGGTGTCCTGGCTCCTGGGCCAATATGAAGAGGTCCAGGACAGTTCTCACGTGACCAAGGTGAGGCATCCCGCAAGATGGTGCTCTGCGGCCACGGTGTAGGTCGGAGTGAGTGTGTGCAGAGATCAGGGAGCTGTGGGAGTTCCTAGCAGAGCTGGGGGACCTGTAAGAGAAGAAGCCTAGAGAGGTGCATGCAGACGGAGGGGGAGGTTTGACGCTTCCGGTTTTCTCAGGAAAGCAAATGGCCACCGGTGGAGGTATGCTGTCCTGCCCTTGGTGAGCTGCTGCTCTAGGTCACAAGGCACCCTCTTGTTTGCACTTTCTCTTGTAGAGTCTCAGTCATTTCTTGGAAGGCGTGGCACAGTTCCAGCTCTGCCTTCCAAAAGGAACAGTTTCTGTCATCTGTGTTGTTGTGCACAGCCAGGTAAGGGGGCTTGAGCGTCTCGCCCTTCCCCTTGGGTTCGGCAGGTCTCTGCCTCGGGCTGGCAAGAAAGACCTATGGGGGGGCAGGGCAGAGTTTCCCTCTCAAGGGCTTTTCTCACACCTTGCAGTCAGGTGCGGGCAGCCATTGAGGAGCCCCACTCCAGCAAAGTGCCCACAGACTTTTCCGGGCCTGATGCTGACTGCTTTGCCTGGGCTGCAGGGAGAGCTGAGTTCCCAAAGGACTTCCACTCTCAGGCAGAGAGCAGGAGGAGCCGGGAGCCCCGAGACCTAACGTTCAGCCTTTGAATCCTAGGCAGCCCTTGGAGCCTAATCGCCCTTGGCTGCTGCAGACCCCCTGACCGGAACTCAAAGGCTGCCTGCTGCCTCTGGGGCATAGTCTTAGATTTGTCTGTAGGTCGCGTGCTGTGGGCTCCAGCTCCCTCTGGAGTGTTGCAGGGCAGTAGGCAAGACACTCAGGAAGGTGTTCGTCTCTGACGCCAGGATCTAGAATCTGTCTGCCTGAGCAGAAACACATTGCTCTGGGCTCTCCGTCGCGCTCTAGAGAGAGAGAGAGGGAGGGGTGATGGAGAGCCGACGCAGGCTCTGTGAGGAGAAAGCAATGATGTGCTTTGGGAAGAGCATCTTTGTCTCCCTGTGAGTTCCCCGGGGAGACAAGACCTCACAGGAGAGCTGCTTTTCAGCCCCTCTGCACACTGATGCTAGAATGTACCTCGTTCCCACAGCTCTCAGATGGCACCAAGGAGCACAGCACTGACCACAAAATGGAGCTGTCCTACTGCATGCTGCTGCTAGGTGAGCAGAAGACAGAGTTTGGCTGTGCGGTCCTTGTCTCTCTCCTGCACACCGCTGCAACGGGTGAAGAGGTTGCGGGTTAACCTAGAACACGGTTGCTTCCCTCCAGCCCGAATTTCCCCTGACGACACCATGGAGTTTCTGTACGCCCAACTGGGGATTGACAACGAGGCTTCTAGAACAACGGCCCTGTATCTGCTCAGAGCTTTGGTTCGCTGTGACCGTAAGTAACACCGGGCAGAAAGGGTGAGGAATGCTGTGGGTCTGTGCCGCACGCTAAACGTGGCCCAGGCTCTTGTCCATGTTTCACCTGAGAAAGGTCACTGCAGTGGTGAGGCACAGAAATGCATTCAGTACTTCCAAAGATTATGCTACCCAGGCGAATTGTATGGTACTGACGTGTGCTGAAGCAGCTGAATCTGTCGGCAGAGTTATCAACCACGCTACCCCAGGGATGGCGTTTTAAGCTCAGTAACGCTCGGAGCACAAACAGCAGCACGTTCCAGTGGAGATCGCATTTCTCCAACTCTCTGCGTGAGGCAATCCCTGTAAACTAGTTGTGCCTGTAGAAGTGGGGTTGCTCATGGCTTCTGCTGCTTCTACTGAAGCCAGGCGTTTGCCCTCTCCTTTCCTTCCGGCTGTGTATGAGAGGGACACTTTGACGGTGTTGTTTTGGAGAGGGGGCTGTGCGGCAACATACCTGTGTTTCTTTCAGCCACGAGGATAAGAACCAGGATGCGCCGGGTTGTGAGGGCAGTGGAGTCTGTGTTTGGAGACCACCGGAGTAAGGTGAGGAGGTTGGGGAAGGGGTGGTACCACGGTGAGTGGCAGGCAAAGCGCTTTCCTCTGCGTGGAGCCTGGCAAGGAAATACCAGGAGGCTGCTCTTTTGGACCTGGGCTAGGTGTCCTGCTTTGTCACGGTAGCAGGAGAGCTGCTGCGAGGAGGGGGCCTTGGGGACTGCCTTGGCCAGTGGCTGGGCCTGCCGAGTGAGCAGCTCCGCCCGTGTCCCGGGTGGTGGTTGATGAGCTCTAAGTGGAGCTTTGCAAATGGGCGGGGCAGAGATTGTCAAGGGGAAAGGGCATGCCACTTTCTTGCGCTGCCTCAAGACATGGCCTGGCTGTGAAGGCCGGCAGTGAAAGCAGAAGCGAAGAAGTCTTCTGTCTCCTTGCCATCTCTCCCGAGATCGTAGGGGCTTTATGCATACGTCAATGAAAGGCAGCAGCTTTCCTTGAGCTTTCCGAGGGAAGGACTAATCGTTACCCTTCTTTGCAACGTCCTCGCTGGCAGGTGAAGGCTGCGGTCCTCTCTTTCATCAAGGAACTGTTCAGCTCTGGTGTTGAGAACTGTTCGGCGTGGGGTTTGGTGGCCTATGTTTTCAGCGAGTTCAGTCGGGCTACCAGCAGACTGGTAAGAAGGGAGCTTGACCTTTCAGACTGTGCTCTGGGCCCTTTGTATGTTGACCGCTCCACTGGATGGACTTCCGTGAGGATGTGGAGGCCCCCAAGGCGCAGCTCTCGAGTCGCTGGTGTCAGGAGCTGGTTGGCATCCAAGCGGACATGCACCTCGGGTCTCTCTCCTGCAAAAGACAGCAAAAGACAGAAGTCATGGGCTAAGCAGGACAAGCTGGAAAAGCTCTCTGATTGTTTCCTTGTCCTCGGTCCCTTCCAAGCCTGTCCTGTCCTCTGTCAAGAGCTTTGGGGCTCTGGGTGCTTTCTCAAAGCCAAAGGGGCATGGGCAAATCTCTTTTGCCAGCTCGCAACGCTCAGGCGGGCAATCCTCGTAGATGGTTCAGCAGAAGAGTGCCTTGCTGAAGCTCTTAAATCTGGCTGGGCCTTTTGTCTCCAGGAGGAAGTCTTGTTGGTGCATTTGCTAGGAGGCTCTTGCAGGCCTCATAGCTTTGTATGGAGAAAGCAGGAAAGAACTGCCACTTCCTCCTCCTGCTGCAGCCTGCGGCCACTCAGGCTCTGTTTCCAGTGCAGGAAGCGAGCGCGACCTCTCCGAAGAACGCAGTGCCTTGCATTTCCTTTGGTGGCGTTACAAGAGAGCTTGTGCCATTGAGCACCTCGTGTGCTTGCTACACAATTCCCACGAGTCGGCTGAGCGTCCAAGCAGGCAGTGGCGCTCTCTGCTTCCCTTCTGGGTGCTGCGTGGCTTTTCCTGCAGCCTGGGATCTGGCGACCCCCGCCTCCCCACTCTAAGGCTTCCCAGTCTTGCCTTCCCTCAGGTGTCCTGGGCTCCCCAATCCACAGTCAAGTCTCCGACTGAAGCCTCTAGCCTCCTGCTGAAGAAACAGAAACCGATGGGAGCGTTCTCCCACTTCTGTCTTGCAGGAGACAAGCAACCTCTCGGAGACGCAAGCGTTGGAGGAGAGCACGCTGCAAAGCCTGTGCTTGCAAGTCCTTCACTCTCTGGATGGCATGACGACCGTAAGTCATCCTGTAGCACCTGCTGCTACTTCTTGCCTTGAGGATACTTCTTTCTAGCCCTGCCTCTCTCCACTGAGAAGCTCTTCAGAGCCTGAGGCTACCCAAACGTCATGCCACAGGAGAGGGGAAAGGAAGCCTTGTGAGTTACGACCCAAGAGAGGGGCTCAAGTGGGGATTGGGGCAGTGGACTAGAGGGAGAAGAGGGGGAAGAGAAAGGGCAGGAGAGGCATGAAGGAAGACGTTGGAGAAGGTTAGAGGTGGAGGGGCTGGGTCAGAGCCACCGAAGAAGAGTGCTCTGAGAACAGGCGCTGGAGGGATGGAAAGAACGACACGCTGAATTGCCGTATTCTTCTCGGCAGCTCTTGTGGCCCAGGCTCCTCCAGTACGTAGTGCCAGCTCAGTACACGGGCACTCTGACCCCACTCTCCCGATGCCTCGGGGCGCTAGTGGAGAGACAGGAGAGAAGGAGCGAGGACAAGGAAGAACCCAGCTACCTGGGCTACCAGGAACGCGGTAGGAAGCAGAAACCTTTCCAGTGTATTCTGTGCTGCTCTGTCAGGTGGGCAGGCTGAGGGATGGGAAGAGCGTCCAGGGATGGCAAGAGCTGTGGGAAGGCACATGATCAGCAGCATGTTATCAGCCCGCTTCAGTCCCGTGGTGGAGGGCCGGCCTGAGACGAATGGGTGAATACGATGAGGGGGACTTGGCCTGCTGAAACAGAGCTTTTTCTCTCTTTCCAGCCAAACTGCCAACTCCGCAGGCTCTGCTGGTACGCCTCCTGGTGAGTAGTTGGGGACTGCCTGGAGCAGAGTTTTTCTGAGCCAGGGGAAAGGGGAGAGGTCAGGAGGGAGACAGTTTCCGTGGCAGGTGTTTGCAGCCTCCAAGGAGGAGCAAGTCTGCTGGAGCGTGTCTTGCCCGTAGTGGAGTGCCTGGGGATTCCCACTGTGAATGTCTTGAGTAGCGAGGAGGCTGCCTTGCTCAGGGAGGCAGTGCAAACAGAGAAGCTACTCTGTTGGGTGCTGGCTGCCACGGCAGGAGCAGACCTCTCCTTCTTTCTGGAGCAAGCTGCTGTTCCTCTGGCAGGCCTGGAGCTCTAACTCTCTCTCCTCCCCTCTCCCAGGTGCTTGCCCGCTTTCCTTTCGAAGGAGGTGGCTATGGAGTTGCTGCCCTGCAATTGCTGAAGGCCCTACACAGAGCAATTCACAGAGCGGTGGGGCTTCCTTGGACGGAGCAGATCCCTAGCCTGCTGCACTACCTTGAAGGTAAGGCGTCTGCTGGGAGGGGATGGGTTTGAAGAGGACAGAAGAGGATGGCAGCTCCCCAGGGTGACCGAGGGGAACGGAGCCCTCGAGTGTCTTAAAGCCGTCTTGTATCGCGCCCCTTCCAGCTCCAGGCAGCTGGAACAGACAGCGGAGAGAAGCAACGGCCCTGAGCTCGGCTCGTCCCCGGGTGGGATTTAGCCTCGCGTGTTGCGTCAGAATGGCAGGCTCTGGGAGCATCGCGCTGTCCTTGCTTGGATAGTCCTCCTGCTTCCTTATTTTTCCCTGTGAGGAAACAGGAGCCACAGATTTGATGCAGAAGCCCCTGGAAAGTTCAGTTGGCCACCTGAGTGCTGCTGCTCTGGCACTTTGTCACGTGAAATGGCACGTTCCTGAAGCTCCCCTCACGGTGACTTGCTGGCACGAGCCGCAAGGCCCTAATTTTGCAGCAAAGGTGTGTTCCGGGTAAAGCCTGCACTCACGCCGTGCTCTGAAGAGTTGCGGCAGCTGCTCTGAAGCAGGGGGTCAGTATTTCCGAGTTGATTCAGTGGCCTTGGAAGAAATGGGAGTCAGACATGTCCTGGTGCCTTAGGCCTCCCACAGAGGGTGGCACAGGGCTCTCTTAGCTCTGACCTGCTAGGTATGTGCTGGTCGCTGGGATGTGTGGTTACAAAGAAGACTCTGGGATGCTTCTTTGGGGCTCACCGCAATGAGATGACCTGCTGCTGTGTCTTCTTGCTTCCCAGGAAAAGACGAGAGCTCCCTGGACTGTGCGGAATGGGAGTGCCTTCTGCTGAAGGTACCGAGTTATTTTGTGATGCCTGAAGTGAAGAGGGAAGCAAAGAGAGAGCAAAGCAAGTTGTGGGGAGGAAAGGACAATAGGCAACGAGGAATCCTACGAACTAGAAAACGGGCACTTTAGTGTGAAGACGAACCAAATGCATTTTGCTGTTCATTGGCATTGGAATGATTGGAGTGGAAGTGAAAAGGGAGACTTCAGTTGGAAACCATTTCTGGGCAGCTACAGGATCGTTTGGGATTCCTGGGTGTAATATCGCTTTGACTTTCCGACCCACATGGCTGGGTCACGAGGAATGACCATAACTGGAGAAGGGACATCTTGAGGGTGTCAGGCAGGGCGTGAGATCACCCACGCACTCTTTGGAGTTTTCCCTCCAGTTCCAGCCCCATCTTTGGCTTGCAGAGATCAGGGAAGAAATGAGGGTTGTGGGGGGCGGGTCTTAGCCTCCTGAGTGTCTTGGAGGGTCTTGGAGCGTCCTGTGCTCTCTCTCAGCTTGGGCCTGTTGTCCTAAAAGTGCCGCTGCCTCTTTGTCTGTAGTTTCCTGAGGCCCAGGGGAAACTTAGCTGCCACGCTGCAAGAAGAGCCCGGGGCAGGTTAGAGGAGCGGCGAGGGAAGAGGGATTACCTGTAGTGCTAGCTCTCCGCAGAGAACTTCTTGTTCTGTTGGAAGGTGCAAAAGGCCGTGAGCAAAGCGGAGGCAGCCTTTGCTTCACTTGTTGTTTTCCCCGTAGTTCCTGAGAACATCCCTGGAGACAATAGAGAACCAGGCGTGGCTCGTGCACCTGAACGTTGAGCTAGCTCAGCAGATGGCCAAGTATCCGAACCTTTCCAAGGAGAAGGTTGGTTCTCTGCTAGGACTTTGTCTCTCTTATGTTTTAAAGCATAACCTCGTCTCGGGGAGGTGTGGTGGCAGAGCCACAGGACGCTGCTCTCACTGGCGTGCCATCTAAGACACGGTCTTTTCAAGACAATCTCTTCTCACCGCTTTCTGTTGCCTGCCCTCCAAAACAGCTTTGTTCTTGTTAGTTTCTTCAGTCTCGGTATAGAGCTGGTCACTGGAGTGGGCTAAGGAAGGGGCTCTTTCTGCAGTCTTGGCTGCTTGGCTGTCTCTTTGCCTCTGAGATGGAGGAGTACCTGAGTGCTCCGCTTCTGCAGCGATGGCAGGGGGTGCTGGCCTCTTCTCTTTCAGAGTTTCCTGTACAAGGCTGTGGGGACAGCACTGGCAGCTTCGCAGAGTGTCACCTATGTTCAAGAGCAGATGCAGAGCTATTTGGAAAGACTCAACTCTTGGGAACCTTCTGAGACAGAGGTGGGCGTTCTCTTCCTCTCCCTGCTTTCTCCAGTCTTCCTCCGAGGAGCTTGGGGCTCCTTGCCGGACTCCAGCTTGTGGTGGGGCTTGGCTTGGGGCTTTTGGCTGCTGCTTCCCTCGGGCGATATTTCCTGCTTGGCCACCGTAGCTGGCAAGGGATGAATGTCGGGGGCAGAAACCCACTCGCTCGTCACTGTGTTGCAGGGAGCAATCTCTGTGCTAGCGTGCTCTGCTGAGAGACACCTTGATCTTGCCTTGACAACAGTCCAAGACTTTGAGGCTGCTGGGCAGAAAAGCAGATTTTCTAGGCTCCTCAACTTCCAGGAGGTAAGGGAAGTCGGTTTTCCTTGTTGTCTGCCTTCTGTTTGCTTGTGTAAGACCTGCCTGAAGCCTGCACCCTGGGGTTCTGCTCCTTCAGGCACCTGTGGGAAGGAGCGTGTTTACTGAGTCATGGGTGAAAGCTGCCCAGCGGTGGCAACAGGAGCCAAACGGCCACGGGAACGGTGTTGAGCATGACCTCAAGTCAGCTGGCAAATGGGAATGAGGACGGGGCAATGGGCAGCGATCAGACTCCCAGGGGTGTCAGCGAAGGAGGCTCTGCACTTCAGCCCTCCTTTGCCTCAGAGCTCCAGGTAGCGTGAGAGAGAACAGCTCTCTTCCCCAGAGAGGTAGGAGAGGCTTTGAGGAGTTGCTTGAGGAAAAGCTTTGGGAAGTGTGGGTAGAAAGGGCAGGCTCGCACAGGTGTGGAGGCAGTCTCTCAGGGAGAAGCCCGGGGAAAGGCTGAGGTAAATCGAAGGAGGCTGAGCTGATTCCTGATGGCTGTTCCAATTGTCCAGGAGAACCAAAAGGAGAGAAGAGCAAAGATGTGTGCTCCTCTAATGCTAGCCTACAGCCAGATAGCTCTGCACGCTCCCAAGCAGCTGCTTTGTTCCCGAGTGGAGACAGTCATCGTGGAGAACATCCTGTGCCAGTACAGAAGCAGCTCTCAGGTAGGAGCGCAGAAGGCTCATTGTTAGAGCTCTCAGTCTAGAGCCAGCTCCAGCCCTCCTCTGAACCGCAGCCTACCGAGACAGGGTATCTGTCTGGAAGGCTCCCCTCTCAATGAGAGTCGCGAACCTTTGGTTTCAAACCTGTCACTGTGTCCCCTGTCCATATCCCTCAGTCGTTGCTGTTGTTCTTTGTGTCCTGGGCGACTTGTCTGAGACGGCAGAGAGTCGAAGCCCAGACCGGCTGGCTTCCCCATTGTTTTAGGCTAGAGTGCAGGGACTCTCTGTTGGGTGAGAAGCTGGGGAAAGCTCCTTCCTGCTTCCGGGGAGGCCACTTCCTCCTAGGACCCGAGGGGCACTCTCCTCCCTCTGGCAGAGACCCAGCGCCAAGGTCGTTCAGGCTTCTGGAGGATGCCGTTTCTTCCCAGCGTGGCGCTTTGGAGACAGCTTTGGCCCTGGGTTACTTATTCTTTGGCGCGCGTGTGAGCCTTTTGTCCTTTGAACAGCTCCTCATGTGTGCCATCTTGTTCTTCTCTGCTGTCCTCAGGACTTAGAGCTCAAGCTGGCCCTGATCCGGAGTGTCACCGAAGTCAGCTGTGCCATTCAAAGCGTCAGCAACGGGGCGAGCTTTAATTTCTCCTCCAAAAGGGTGCTGCTTGCGATTCTGCTGGTGAGTGACACGGAGCGAGGGAGGCTGTGCTGCAGAAGAGTTGCTGCTTGTGCCATGAGATGGGTTTCCTCAGAGGTGCCATGCCTCTGTTGGTTGTGAAAGAGCACGGGCAACCTTGGGAACTTCCTCAGCCTGGGCCGCAGCGTGCCAGGGGAATGTCTTAGGACAGTGTTCCCAGTGTGGGGGCAGTTTGCAGGGAGGCTGTATATGCTTGTCACAAGCGTGGCAGACGAGGCCGTTGCCGTTGCTGAGGGAGGGCCCTCTTCTTTCCTCCCTGCTCACCTCTCTGTACTTGTGTCTCGGTGAGCTACAGGACTTCATGAAAGAGGAGCCCGTGGGCTGTGTGCCTTCTGCTGTGTGTTGCAAGGCAATTCTGGCGGTGGAGCGTTTGAGGTAGGGCATTTCCTGCTGTGTGCTGGGTATTGTGTGTGCTGCAGAGGAGCTGGCTGAAGGTTCGCGGCTGACCTGAGTGTGGGCTCAGGAGCTGCCTGTGGTGTGGGGTGAGACGATGGTCAGCGCTCGGTATGCTGCCGGAAGCCGTGAATGCGGCACAGTGCCTGAAGTCCCGGGTTGGAGAGAGATGGCTGGGGGCTGTAGACTGGAGAAGCGTGGGGAAGAGAGTGTTTCTGGTCGGGGGGAAAGGCTTCTGCCTGGCCGGCCGGCTGGCGAGCTGAGGGAAGGGAGCTCGCAGCTCTCTGTACCCTGGGAGTCGGATGTTTTCCTGAGGCCTGTGAGTGAGGCAAGAACCCGTGGAAGCTGGCAAAGTGCTCCCTCTCAAGGAGCCGCAGTGCTGGGATTTGGGGCTCCAGGTGCAGAGGAACTCTCGCTGCCCCTGGATCCGCTCTGGCGAATAGTGGTAAGTCTGCCTTCTGAATGGTCTTTCTTTTGTTTCCTGCCAGCAAGATCAAGCCATCTCTGAGCCGGGAGGAAAACTGTGATCTCCTTCGCCAGTGCTCTCAAAGCCTCCTTCCGCTGCCTCCCCTTGAGCAGAGCAAAGAGGAAGGGGAGGCAGCAGAGGCTGCTCGGCACGCGCAGGTAGCTGTCCATCGCCCTCTGCTGCCCTGAGGGTTCAGGGCTGCGCTGAACTGTGGCAGCCTCTCTGGGCAGGTTTGGAGGCCCCATGGGAGTTCACCTGTCAAGCCTTCTCTCCTGCTTTTAGTCTCTGTATAGACGATGCCTGGGAGCTCTTGGTCAGCTCATGACAACCCTTGAAGAAGACCTGACCTCATCCTGGCTCAAGGAATCCTTCCATGTGAGTAGTCAAGAGGAGAAGGGGAAACTCTCCTGTCTTGCCAGGAGGTGGGCCAAGCACGGAGGGCCTCCTGCTTGAGGGGATCATTAGAGAAAGGGAGATTTTTTAGAACAGGGTGCAACACATGCAAGTCCTCCTTGGAGGGGAAGAAAACTAGGTACCACGGTGGCTGGAGGAGCCGTGCTGTTTGTTGCGAAGGCGCTTTGCCGAGCGTCTGATGGGAGCAAGATGGCCCTGGCGGACAGATGCAAGGGCACTCCCAAGCTTTGCTCATGGAGTGAACGCGATTTGCAAGTAGACCCAAGAATATCGTAAGTCTTTGGTGGCTGGCCGCTTCACAGTGGTGAGGAATTCCCATGGAGGCCACTGTATCCTTAATGCTGTTCCTTGGGGAAGCTGCCAGAAATGGTGGGGGGTTGGAAAGGAGGGTGCGTGCATGCGTGCGTGCGTGTGTGTGTAAAAGACGGGTGATCTAGCTGTGGTCTTCCAACAGCTCCTAGAGGCCTGGCTCCATTCTGAGAAGGAGTGGGAAAGAGAGAGGGCCCTCCAGGTCTGCACTCAGCTGATGCAGGCTTATGCCGAGAGATTTGTGAGCACTGTGAGTATCGGCTCCCTCTTCCCAGAAGCCTGTGGAAGCTCTGTGGGGGCAGCTGGAGTCTCTCGGGGAAGAAACACGATGGCAGACTTGGTGAGCCAGGAGGCCCTGGAGGCCTTGCCTGCAGTTCTGCCCCAGCCTCAGTGCCCATCTGCCACAAACAGGGCATTCCTCCTCGATCCCTTCTGCTTGCCTGGCAGGCAGATGTGCTTGGGGCTGTGTCTGGGTCGATAATCTCCCAGGAGGATAAAGCTGAGCTTCCACTGATCCAGATGGCCACCTGCGCGTCAGGAGTCAGCGCCAGAAGGTGGTGGTTGCTGGGCCACTCATGTAGCCTGGCAACGCTCTTCTTCCTTTGCTTTTTGGCAGGGAGAAAGCACTGTTGCCCAGTTTGGCTACCTGACTGGAGTGCTGGGGCCTCTCACCTGTGACTCCCTGGTCACGTCCCGCCAGCAGGCACTCAACTGTATCAGCTGCCTGCTCTCTGCCCAAGGTGAGAAGGACAGGTCTTCCCCTCCTGCCTTCTGGTGGCTCTCCCCTCTCTTCCCTGTCTAGCAGCACAGGCAAGAGGTAGGGACGGGCTTTCCTTGCCAGAAGAGAAGAGTACTGGACAGCAGACTCTTGCTAGTTTCTTGCAACGTTTCTTGCAAGCCTTGCTCGTTCTTTCCTCTAGGCCACAGGAGAAGGGAGGCCCGGGGGAAGTTCTTTGGGTAGCCCCTCCTCAGGGGCATTTCCAGTTCCTGTGGGGAACGAGGGCCCTTCTGCATTTGTGTCGAAGGGCAACGCTCTCAGGAATCAAGGAGCAGAAGCAGCACCCTCTGGCTCTACAAAGCAACGGCCCCAGTTTAGAAATGGTTAGAAGGCAGTTATGCACGTGGGCTGCTGGGGTGAGCTGTGGTCAGCGTTCCCTGTCCACACTGACCAATCGGTGGAGAGTCTCCTGCCTGTCAGAGGTCGGCGTGACCCGTGCTAGAACACGGGCTGGTGATGCCGAGAGCAGAGAGGCCTCCAGCTGAGGACAGCAGGTACGCTCTGGAAACTGCTGTTGGTCCCGGTTGGCAGAGACCAGAATCCGATGGCTGCACTCGTACAGTGCTGCTTCCAGAGTTCAGAAGGGTCCTGCAGCTCACCTGTGGACTTCACTGCCGCCAGCTGGGGATTCCTTGGTCACTGCTTATGGGCTGGAGGCTCAGTGCCAGAAAACGCGCCTATCCTTTCCCCCTGGTGTTCCTTGCAGCCGAGGTTCTGCACGTGAAGAAAGATGAGATGAATCACTTCTGTGAGGAACTAAGTGCCACAGACGCGGATTCTCTGCTGAAGACATCTTCCAAAATCGCCAAGGTAACTGACTCAAAAGACAGGGCTGTGGCTACTTGGTGGCTAAGCTCCACTCCCCTTTCTCTTCTTTTGGCTCCCAAGCTTCCTCTCCGTTTTCAGGGTGGCCTCTGGCAATGGGGCCTCTGTTGTCAGCAAGTACTAAGAGGGTTTTAAAGCATAACGGTCTCTTGTGTTCCCACTGGGGAAAACAAGAGAGGCCACAAAGATTCTGTGAATCTGTGCTTGCGTGTGTGCGCGCGTGCGTGCGTGTGTTTCCTTTTTGTCCGTCCACACCCAAACACACTCTGCCTGAGGACAAAGAGATGTTGAAGAGAGGCAGGGAAGCTCCTCCGCCTGCAGGGTTTCTCTTTGTGTCAACATGCAAATGGCCTACTGGAAGAGCCTTCCAAATCGAGGCGCCCCATAACTCAGAAGCAGCAGTTGTATGCACAGTTGGACTACAAAGCAATGGCAGCCTTCCCAGTTAGCTAGCAGCCTCAGGACGGAGCTGCTCAAGTTCTCCTGTCCTTTCTCGGGAAGAGTGGAAGCAGGCTTCCAAAGTTGTTTCTCCTGGTTCTGATTTCTCTCCAGACCGCATGCCAATACATCCCCTGGGAGCAGGCAAGAGACTTTATGCAGGCTGTCTTGGGCAGCATGCTGTCCTTCAGCCCTGCTTGTGCTATGGCAGCAGGGAAGTGGATGATCATCTTTCTGCAGCAACGTGGACGAGAGATCCTCCCAGAGGTAAAAGACCCTTTGTTCATCTCTGCGGTTTGGCCTTGGGCGCTGGGCAAAGTCTTCCAGTGCACAGTCTCCAAGTGTTCCGGACAGAGTTGCACGAAGGAGAAAACCTGAAGGACCCACATTTCTAGTAGCTGCCCCTCTCCCTGCTGTTCTGCTCTCCTCTCCACTGCGCCTCTGGGCCTGGAGGGCGGGCGGTGCCAGCCTTCCGCGGAAAGAAGGCAGGAATGTGGGTTGCAGAGGGCCACTGGTGTCTCAGCTTCTGCTCTGGGAAGGCTCGGATACTGATGATGGGGGGCTGGCTCTCCTCGGCCCTGGCTCTGCTTGGGTTCTGTGACCTGCTTGCTAAGGCAGCCTGCTTCCTTGGTCTGTCTTGGCTGGCCTGCGATTCCACGGCCTGTCTTTGTGTTGCTGGTTCTCGGTGCTGTGCCTGAGCCTGCCTGTTTGTTCTCCCTGAGGGTGCCTGCACGGTTGCCTTACTTTAGAGAGAAGTTTTTGCCCATTGGTGATGCGTGTTGCCAGTGGTGGGGGCTCAGCTCTCCTCCTCAACCTGTTCTTGCCTTGTTCCATCCAGGTGCCAGGAGTCCTGACAGTCCTTTATGACCATCTGCCAGCTTGCCGGCAGAACAACCTGAAAGAGATAGTCTTGGAGGCAGTATTTGCCCTGGCCTACTGTCACCCACAGGCAGTGGCCAACAGCCTGCTGCAGAGACACCTGCCAATGGACAGGTCGGTGCCACTCCTCTCTGCCTTCCATTGCAGTAACGCAGAGATGCCACAGCCTGACCGTGCCAGAGGAGGCTCCACTAAGGAGCAGGCTGTTGTTGTCCCGGAAAAGTGAGACTGTTGCAAGAGCACGTGCTTATAGCTTTGCAAAGAACCTGAGCCGCTAAAGCTCCACACTGGGCCGGGGCTGGGGCCGGGCATTTTGCCTGCTTCGGAGGGGTTGTAGGGCCAAGAGCACAAGGGACCAAGTGTGAACTTCTGTTCAACTCCCAGTGACACAGCGGAGTTGTGGAGGACCCTTGGCAGAAGCTTCCTTGCAACTCAAGTGCTCCAGTTGCTAATGGACAGACTAGAGAGCGCAGAAACCACCCGCAGCCGCAGGAACTGCCCTGATGATGCAGTGGAGAGCAGCGAGGCTGCTCTGGAACCTCTCGCGGTAGGTAACCTGACCGGCACGCTTCTGTGCCCTCTTTGGCCGAGGATCCTGCGGAGTGAAAGCGAGGGGTAGGGCATCGTCCTGTTTGTTAGCCAGGCACTTGCAAATCCACATGGAGAAGCCTCCCAGTGTGCTTTGCTCGGTCCGTCTCATTTCCCTCACTGTGAGAAGCTGCAAGAGTTGTTGTTCCTGATCTTCGAGGCTGTGGCACAAGTCAGAGATGCAGACAGGGAATTCCTGGCAGGCAGGCGGGCGGGCGGGGCAAGTGGTGGGGAAAGCTCTTCTTTCCAGCCGGTTGCGTGTGAGGGCATTTCTTCTTAGGTGACGTGTGCCATCTCTGAGCTGGTGTCGGCCATGCGGACCCCGGAAACTGTGCCGTTCTTGCTCCCACGGTTACTTCCAATGCTCATGAAGCAGATCAGTGACACTCTTGGAAAGGAGATGCCGTCACCCCCAGGAAGAGCGCAAGAGGAGCTGGTCCTGGTGGCCTGTGGGGAAGACAGCCGGCCTTGCAGGTGGGTGATGAGCGGAACGGGCAGAGACGCAGGGGGCTGGCTTTAGCTTGTATCACCAGGTCATGTTTGTTCTTGGCCTGCAGGGAACTTTTGGTGTGCCCTGCTTCCTCACTGTGGAGACAGATTGCTGTGGTGGTTCTAACCTCCGTTTCTTCTCGCGGAGAAACGGAGGCTGCTAGGTGCGAAGAGGGTCCCTAGGTGGCACCACTGACTTCTCCAGCGTGGCCTCTGCCCTGTACAGGCTAGGCTTCAGAATGTCACTGCTTTCCCTTTGTGCTGCTCAGCACAACCTGTGTTTGACTCAAGCCTCTGTCACAGAGAACCTGCAGGGTCCTGGGACTTCCTTCCCAGGCATCCCCTCTTGCCTTGGGAATTCTCGCAAAGGTTAATGTCCCCCTCAATGGAAAAAGCAGGGCTTTTGCCAGGAGGCCTCTCTGTCTGTCTCTAGCTCCTAGCTCTTGGCTCCGGTTGGGTGTTTCTCCCCTTGCTTACAAGGCTGCGAGGTGTCTTTTGTGCCCTAGCATGAGCTCAGTGTGCTCTGGGAAAAGTAAAGTAGTGTGAAGAAAACCTTGTGTGGTGTGGCACCGCCCAAGAAAAGCTGCAGCTGAAATGAAGGAGGTCTGGCAAGCGGCCCTCTCCTGTTGCTCCCTTCTTGGTGTAGTCTGTGTGCTGGCCAGGGAGCTCTGCTCTTTCATCTAGTCTCGGTTTGGTTCTGCCTTTTGCCTGCTTTCCTACCTTTCTTCCTTGGGCACCATTTGTTGGATGGTCTCATTTGCTTGTGGAAAGGCTTTTGAATCAAAAGTCTGCAGGTTGGTTTGGTCTGAGGGACGCAGAAGCATTTCTGCCTGCCCAGGCACAACCTGAGGCAGCTGCCTGGACTTCCCCCGAGTCGAGCCATGTGGCAGCACGGGAGCATGGGGCAGGACATCCTCCCAGGCCTTCCAGTCTGATAGCACCTCTGGTTGCTGTGCGTTCTAGGAGAGAGGCTTCTGGGCTCCAAGGACAGGCTTTCTGGCCGGAGCACGTCTCATAATTGACAACGCTTTTCCACAGGAAGCCAGAAACAAATTTCTCTGTGTCCAGGCAGTGGCCACAAAAGGTTTTCCAGTGCAGCTTGGGATGCCAGCTTTTTGGTGAACCCTGAGAGACTCTGCTCATGGGAATGGTAGAGAACAAAGTACTGCTCGGTCTTCTGTGACTGATTTCTTCCTCTGCAGCTGGGCAGGGCCTCCTGTTCCCCTAGGACTGCTCTGTTCAAGGAACCGAGAAGTGGCGGTGCAACTGCAGAATGGCCGTTCTTGCCCATTACTATCCATTTCCTCAAGTTGGTGGGGGAGGGAAGGAGGGAGCTCAGTGCGCATCTTTTGCATGGAATGGTATTCTGGTAATGCGCATGCTCCTCAAGGGTCAGAGCAAAGAGATGCTGACTGCGGTCTGCAGGCAGTTCCCTCCAAGGGATGGTTAGAAGAACCCTCAGGTTGTAGCGTCAAAGCAGTGCCGGTCTCTGTTTTTCCCGATGTGTTCAGTGAGCTTGGGGGCATGCAAGTGGAGGACCGTGCCCGTGCCAGCTTGCTGTTAGCTTGGCACGCTTCGGGATTATGAGGTGTGCTTTCAGGGGGGGAAGGATACTTTGTGTATCATTCAGTGGGGCTTCGAAGAAGATAGCGAGCACCTCAGGAAGTGGCTGAGCGTCTTTAGTTGTGATCACGACACAGTCTCAAGGGCTCTGCTTCCAACTGCTTGTTTCCACCAGGCTTTCCATCAGAGCGCTAGATGCTGTGCTCTGCAAGTGCATTGATGAGAGATGGATGAGGGTTCTCGGGAAGCAGAGAACGTGGGCTTTCCTGGAAAACCCCCAGGCTTCCCAGGAGGGCACATGTCTCCTGACTAGGTAAGAGTGTTATGGAGGTCTCCCTTCCCTCCTGGGGGGAGACTCTCAGCTAGCAAGGGGCTGAATGGGACCCTCTCTGGCATGTCTGCCTGGGGAGGCTGTGCTGAGTTGCTGAGGAGGACTCTGTGCATCACAGCAGCTGACTGTTGGGAGTTCATGGGCTGTTGCCTCACTCTCTTCTTGTGCTGTGCGTGCAGTGTCCTGCTCCGAGCTGGCGTAATCACACGGGTTCTTGTAAACGCTGTCTTCCCGTGGCTGGACTCGCCCTCAGCAAACTTGAGGACCATGGCAACAGCCTTCTTTGCTGAGGTAAGGCAGAAGGTGGGAAAGGAAGGGCTGAGGGCGGCTGTCTTTGGAAACGGGCTGCCTGGGCCATGTCTTTCTGCAGGACGATCCTGGCAGAACGTGTCCCGCCAGTGCTGGAATCCATGAATGCTGTTATTGGCACGCTGTGAGTGGTCCGGATCACTATATTGGTGCTAATGGTCATGTTGCCCTTTTCTAGCTGATGAAGCACCCAGTGCTTGAGGAAAGGAAGCTGCTTCGGCCTGTCCTCTCTGCCTTAGTGGACAAAACCCTGGATGCCAGCAGCGCTGTCCGCCAGATGGCGGTGAGAGGCCTGGGAAACCTGGCCAGCGGAGCCCCAGAGGAGGTGAGAATGCGACTGCTGCTCACTAAGGGCCACCCCTAGCGAGAAAGGTCCTGGTAAAGAGCTGCACAAGGCTCAGCAAAGAAACTGGGCGGAGCAGCAGAAAGGGAAATGCTGGTGTTTCTTGAGAGCGTGCTGCTCCGTCCTAGGCCATCACTCTGGCTGCAAAGGTATCTTGTGAGGCCGAGTGTGTAGGCTTGGGCTAAGGCGTGCTCTGGAATGGTTTCGAGCAGGTTCTGCTCTTGGGAGAAACGGTAAAGAAGAGATGCTAGAGGGATGAATGCTGAGAAGCTCTTGTATGTCTTCTGCTTTGACAGCTGAGGAAGCATCAGGAGGCCATTGTGGAGGTGCTACTGAGGGCCACCAAGGACGCCACCGCCCCGCAGATCATAGGGGAGAGCTTGTCAGCGCTGGCCAAAGTGGTGGCGGAGTTGAAAGAGAAGGGCCTTGGTGTCTCCTTCAGGGACATTGCCCTGTGTACAAAGACTTTCTTTGATGCTGTAAGTGCAGAGCAGTAGGTAACTCTTGTCGCAGCAGTCTTGGCGAGCTCACCTGACGGGGGCAAGCAGACATGAGGACTGCTTGGGTTCAGGGAAGAAGGGTCATTCCTGGCAAAGGCTGAAGAGGAAGGATGAGACATGGGGTGAGGTCTCCTGATCCCCAGTGCCACACACAGGTAGTCAGAGGTCCTAGGCAGCAAGCTGATGGTTGGGGTTTCTTGGTTGCAGGATGAGGCAGTCCTTCGCTCCTCTGCCTTCACCTTGTATGGAATGCTGGCCTCCTCCGCCAAGAGGAAACGGCGCTCTTTTCTCAGCCAAGAGCTCCAAACTACTTGGGTCAGAATTCTGCTCCACCTGCGCGACCCTGACCCTGGAGTTTACAATGTAAGAGCCACACTTCACTTCTTTCTCCATGAGGGGAGCGATGCGGGGCGAGAGCAGAGCAGGCCTGCCCTTCCTGCCGCTCTCTACATAGCTGCGCGTTCCCCCAGCATGTCCTTGCTCTTGCAGTCTTTTCCCTCTCCTCTCTGAAAACTGCTTTGAGTGCAACACCTCCTCTTCTGGAAAGACAGCAGTAGTGCTCAGCTCAGTGAGTTGCCGTGCAAGGCATCTGGCTGTGCCTGGGGAGGGCTGAGCTGGAGCCACTCTCCTTTTCAGGCCTGCTGCAGCACTTTCCTGCTGTGCACTCCGTTGCTGGGCCTGCGGAGGGTTCAGACGCACGTTGCCCTGAACATGGCGAAGAGTGCGGAAGGGCTCCAGGAAAGTGTCTGCAGTCACCTGGTAAGTAAGCTGCGGCCCAGGGTAAGAGTGACGGGCGGCCGTGGCTTTCCCCGGCCCAGAGCCCGGGAGCACGGAGTGCCCTTCAGAGAAGTGGCAGAGCAGCATCTAGCCTGGCGGTGCTGGGAAGGGTCAGCGCCTTGCAGGCACCAGCTCTTTTCCTTAGCTCCTGGTTCGGCCACTCTCCTTGCCCAGGGCCAATGGAAGGGCCTTTTGAGTCGAAGGACTCCTTTTCCTCTCTTTTCCCCTAGGCCAGGAACGTCCCCGAGCTGCTCGAAAGCGTCTATGACACCCTCAGGACCTACTTCTGGAGCTCGTGCTGGGGCATGCGGACTGCGGCTGTCAAACTAACCGGTGCGAGACAAAGCTGCAGCTCTCTTAACTGCTCCTCCCTCCAAGAGGCAGCAGAGAGGCAGCCACGTCCACTTGCTCTGCAAAGGGGTGGGAGTAGCCACCTGTCTGCCGAGGGTGGCAGCAGGAGGAAGGAGGAAAGGGCTGTCAAGTGCCTGAAGTCTCTGTAGGGAACGCACGGTGCAATTAGTGCTGCAGATGAGGCTTAGCGCCCGCCACACACATTTCTCAGCTCTGCTTCAGGCCTCTCTCTAGCAACTGAAGCGTAGACGGGACCCTGCTGGTTTGATAGCTGCAACGTTCCTGTGCTCCCCAAAGCCCATCGCCAACGTGCGAGGCGAGTCAGAGACTAGGCTGGGAATTAGGCCTGCCCTGGGAAGTGTAGCCATGTTTACGTATCTGCCTTTTGTGAGCAGGTGTTATCCTGGAAAACGCAGATGCCCGGTGGCTGAGAGAGCAGGATATGAGTTCTCTAAGTAGAGGTAGGTTCCAATGGCCCCGCCTGCGCTCCGCTCGCTCCTTGTCTGGGGAAAGACGTCACCACCTCCTGCTACCCTAACACTGCCCTTTCTCTTTGGTATCCGGCCCCAAACCTTGGCCGGGGAGTGACTTTATCTCGGGTGAATATGGAGGCGGAGCTCTTGCCTCCGCAGACAGACATGTTCCTGCTGAACTAAGGATGTCTTTTGGGTAGCAGCACACTTGGGAAAAGGGGTCAAGCTCTTGGGGAATTAGACCTTTGCACACGTTTGGCGAAGTGCGTGGCAGACTCCTAAGGGAGGGACCGTTGGTCCCAGGAGAGAATTTCTCTTGCTGGATGTGAGCAGAAGGCTGAGGGTTTGCAGTGGCGGGGTGCAAAGCCAGCTGTTCACGTCCTACCCTTCCCAGCCTGCCCCAGGAGCGAGGCCAGGGAGGGCTTTCCAGCTTTCTCAAGGGATGCTCTGCTCAGAGAGCCAGGGGAGGCACGACCTGTCTGTCCGGGGCTTGCACAGTCCCTGATGCGTCTGCCTGTGTTCTTTCAGCTCTCCAGTTGCTGCAGGAAGACCAGCATGCCAGCGTGCAGCAGGCAGCAGCTCAGGTCCTCGGAGACAACTGGCCAGAGCTGAGCCGTGTTCCGACCACCTAGGAGGTCGCCAGAGGGCAGGAACGGGAAAGCCGGACAGGCAAGGAAAGGGCAGCCTGTCCAGAGAGTTGGAGGTGTTACCACGGAGCCAGCACAATCAGCTGACCAAAATAAAGCATTGCTTGTTGAGCAGAAGGCCCTGCCGTGCTTCCTGGCCGAGGCAGGGCTGTTGTGGTGCGTGCGGACCTGCTGTTCTTGCCGTGTGTTTGAGCTGTGTCTGTAGGGGGCAAGGGAAGTGGAGAGGGCTGTGACTCTGAACTCGACCTGGAAGGCCACGAGGTGGGAAAGTGATTCCAGAGCGTATTTGTCTGTGGGAGGGCTGTTTCCTGGCAAGATGGGGACTTATTCTGCAGCGTCTGGAGGCGCAGCCTCTGGCCATTTCTGGGTGTTTGTTGGTGTTTTTGGTGGTGCCGCACCCTCGGTGGGGGCTGGCGCAAGAAAAGCCTGAGGCAGAAGTGAGGGGGGAAGGAGAATGCCTGTTCTGTTGGTTGGCAAATACCGGAGAGGCTGAAGGACTTCCTCCCAGGAAGTACTGGGAGTCCTCTTCCGCTCTTTCTAAAAGCTGCTTCTCTGAGGGGCCAGTGAGGGAGAGCAGTGAGGAGCTGTTCGCTGTGGGGAAAAGCCCCGGCCCTGTTGGAGGAAGGGCTGACTGGGGAGACCTGGGAAGACCTCTGCGATGCGCCTCCTGAGCCATAGAGAAAGCTCAGCGATGCGTCTTCTGCTTTGACAGCCAAGAAAGCAGGAAGGGCCATTGGGGAGGTATTTCGGAGGGCCGTTAAGGACACCCCCTTTCCCAGCTCCTGGGTGAGAGCTTGTCGGCGCTGGCCAAAGTGGTGGTGGAGCTGGAAGAGTTTCCTTGTTTGCGATTGGCAGATGAGCAATGCCAGTGTGACTGTGGGCGTGCAATGAGGGGGCCAACTGCTCATTGTGCCTCCTGGACGTTACTGAGGGATGAGGCAGGAGGGCTTCAGGAGGTGGCGATGGCATGCACTTGGCTTATTCTTGCATTGGCTGTATGTGACAGTAGGATTGTGCCCCAGAGGTAAAAAACTGCCTTTAAATCCAAGATTTCAGCAGACTCCTCTTAGCTGTGATGGGAAACATGCCTGTCAGTGGTCTAGGAAGCCTGGGGATGTGTCTTGCACATCTCAAATCTGACTGCTCTACACGTACCTAGCACCTTGATTTCACATGCTCTGTTGTTCCCTTTACTTCAGCTGGGTGGAAACTTCACTGTCAGTCTTCAAGCAGGTTTTTGAAACGTACAGCTCTAGGCTGGTTACAAGGAATAGGCCGGTGGAAGTCAAAAGCCGCGGGAGAGAGGCTCAGGATGCTGCCCCTCATGCGTGCTGCTTCGGAGAGCAAAATCCTAAAGAGACTGGAAGCTGCCAGCAAAAGGAGCTGACTGTGCACGTGCGCCTTGTAAGCACTGCAGCGTGCTTACTGGAGGAACCGTAGGAACAACTTCATTTCACAAGCGTAGCAAGAAGGCTTGTACAAGTTGCACTTTGAGACTCCCAAGCTGTCTTGTGTTGCCCCAGAAGCGTGCGTTGGTAAATGGCGTACAGGAAGAAATTCCTCCCTTGAGACGAGCTACACAGCTTGCTGCGGCAAATTTAGGAACAGTCCCAAAGAAGACAGGAATCAGCTCTTCCCCTCTGCTGCCTGAGCTGTTGTCTGGCATCCCGTAGCGCATTGCAAAGGCAGCTGCAGAAAGACTGCAGAAACTTCCAGGATGGCAGAAATGAAAGTTTGCCTGCCTTAATAACAGAGTAGGAAAGCTGCCAAGCATTGGAAATCTTCCTAAGAGGCCATGCTGATTACATGCTGCCAGGGACTAAACCGGTATGCTCTCATCCATGAGAGACCATGAGGGCCCACACTTTCAGGGAGCTGCTAAGAGGGAAAAGAAAGGGCAAGTGAGAAGGAAAGGCCAAGCAATTATATTACACCTGATTTCACGAATGGCAGCAGCTGGCCAGTGCTTCATGGTACTTCCGAGCCTGCTCATTCAGACAGCGGGCTTGCCAGGGAGCACTGTGCTGAGCTCCTCCTGCCAGGCAAGAGTGGCAGAGTTGGGAGGGACAAACAGCAGCCAAGAATTACGGTTAGAAAGGAAAATAAGAGGAAAGATACGGCGCTCCTTGTAGGCAGCGGGTGAGCTAGGCTAAGTAGGGGACAACTAAAAGAAAAATGTTAGAAATGGAGAGAGATGGCAAGCAGGATTCCCAAAGAACCAGCTTCTGCACACCGTGCTTCTGAGTACAGTAGAAACTGGGACTTCCATCTCCATTTGTCATTATCTAATTACCTGAAAAACTCCTCATTAACTGTGCTGCAACTGTGTGTGTCAGCGTTGAATCCAGTTCTTTGCCCGTACATCAGGTTTCCCTCTCTTGTTCGTGTGACTGAAAACATTCAGCTCAACGCGACATCAGCCCTCGTTCCCCAGCAACTACACTAAGATTGCTGACAGCGTTTCCAGGAGCGGGTTCCTCCCACAGTTAAAGAAGAGACAAAGAGAAAGAGCGTGTCGCAGACATGCCCTGATATAGCACGGGGCAGTGACCTTCACATGACACAGCCCATCATGTTTGTCTTCCACTTGCAGCGACGCGTTCAGTAATGTGGCAGCGGGCTGTGGCAGCAGCAATGGCGGCTTCTGACTCATAACCTCCGGTCAGTGCTGGCGAGTGCAGCAGAGCTGTCGGTGGGAGGATGGACATGCAGTCTCTTCAGGCAATAAGTTGTGCTCCGGAAAACCTTACCTACAGGGTTTAATTTGGCTGCATACACAAAGGGCTTCCATGCTTGTTGGGGCAGTGAGAATGTTTGTGATTGCAAGGGACAAAGGAAGCAGAGGAAGATAAGACAGCCTGAGAGAGTGGAGTGTGAAGTTGTCTCTAGTAGAGGTGGAGAGCGCAGCCAACAGAGGCAGCGAACAGACGCAGCAGTTTGCGCAGCAGTGTCTGGGCTCTGCCTGGGCCTTTTGTGGGCCTTGTTGGAAGTTGTGGAGACTTTCTGGGGACCCCCGAGGAACTAGACGGTGCTTGCTGCTAGCAGGAAGGGAGAGCTGGGCAAGGACTCCTGCAGGGGGCCTTGACTTAACTTCTCCTGGGAAGTTCTAGCTAGGTGGGGCTGCTGCTAACGAGCTCTCTGGGCTGCCCTGGTCAGAGGGAGTTGGGGCTTTTGTTTCAGGTGGCTCCTGATTGGGTGGGTCAAGCACCCTTGTGAGTCACTGCTAGGCAGAGGCCTATATAAGAGCCAGGCCTAGAGCGCAGCTCCCAGAGCGCAGCCAACAGAGGCAGCGAACAGACGCAGCAGTGTCTGGGCTCTGCCTGGGCCTTTTGTGGGCCTTGTTGGAAGTTGTGGAGACTTTCTGGGGACCCCCGAGGAACTCGGGGACTCGAGTCCCCTGGGGACCCCCGAGTGCACCCTCAGCAAGTTTGCTGATGATACTAAACTGGGGGGAGAGGCTAACACACCAGAAGACTGTGCTGCCATTCAGAGGGACCTGGACAGGCTGGAGAGGTGGGCGGAGAGGAACCTCATGAAGTTCAACAAAGGCAAGTGCAAGGTCCTGCACCTGGGCAGGAATAATCCCATGCACCAGTACAGGCTGGGGACTGACCTGTTGGAAAGTAGCTCTGCCGAGAAGGACCTGGGAGTGCTGGTGGACAACAAGTTAAACATGAGCCAGCAGTGTGCCCTTGTGGCCAAGAAGGCCAATGGGATCCTAGGGTGCATTAGGCAGACTGTTGCCAGCAGGTCGAGGGAGGTGATCCTGCCCCTCTCCTCAGCCCTGGTGAGGCCTCACCTGGAGTACTGTGTCCAGTGCTGGGCTCCCCAGTCCAAGAGAGACATGGCACTCCTGGAGGGAGTCCAGCGGAGGGCTACTAAGATGATTAGAGGGCTGGAGCATCTCTCCTATGAAGAAAGACTGCAAGAGCTGGGACTGTTCAGCCTGGAGAAGAGAAGATTGAGAGGGGATCTCATCAATGTGTACAAGTATCTGAAGGGGGAGTGTCAAGAGGATGAGGCCAGCCTCTTCTCCGTGGTGCCCAGCAACAGGACAAGAGGCAATGGGCAGAAACTGAACCACAGGAAGTTCCACCTGAACCTGAGAAAAAACTTCTTCACTGTGAGGGTGACAGAGCATTGGAACAGGTTGCCCAGAGAGGTGGTGGAGTCTCCTTCCCTGGAGATATTCAAAACCCGTCTGGATGTGATCCTGGGCAATATGCTCTAGGTGACCCTGCTGGAGCAGGGAGGTTGGACTAGATGATCTCCAGAGGTCCCTTCCAACCTAAACGATTCTGTGATTCTGTGATTTCATAATGAAGTCCAAGCAAACAAGACAGCGGAAAAGAGCCCGCCACATTGTGCCTTGTCTGCTGAAAGATAACTCCAGTGTTGTCTTTTCACGGTGCCCATCCTGCTTCCCAGGAACCTGCTTCTCAGGAACTCTGTGTGGTCCTTTGGGTAGCTGTGTAGCAGTCTTGCAGCTAAGCGGACCAGCACGGGAAGGGCACACTCAAGGAGGCAGGTAACTTTTGTGGCAATGGTGGGGGATGCCATTGGAGTCCGTCTCAATCCTGAAACCAGAAGAAGGGTGCCTCACCCCACCACTAAGTCCTGCAGCACCACTGAGCCTTGGCGAAGACCTTGGGTGAAGTTTGCCCTCTCACACCCTACAATCTCTGACTTGGCTGGGACTCCGCCTGTGAAGGAGGCCATGGTACCAAGTGGCCAAAGGGCTTGGGAGCACCACGACTTGTTCATCCTCTCCCAACTCTCCTCCACCAAGTGGTATGTCTCCCTGATCCATCCTGGGGCCATCCATCATCCCAAAACCAATGCACACCTAGACGCCCCCCACCACTGTGCTCTGACACCTGCTGAAGGAGGGAGGGCAGTATCGCTGCGTGATAGGTCTTCTCAGGAACCGGGTTTCGACCAGTTCAGCTTCTCTCTTCAGGCCAAATTCAAGCATAGTGTTCTAAACAGACATAGAGTTACTTGCCCTTCCTGGTTCCTGGAATCACATGATGTGTTCACAATCTCAGCTCCTCCTAATGTGAAAAAATACATTTATGGGCCTCAGAGTTGTGAAGAAGAGCTTGACAATATGAAAGCTTGACGATATGACGGTAACCTCTGCCTCGTTTACAGAACATGTGGAGCAGTTCCTTTGAGAGGTGCAGGATACACATTGTTCCCATGTAGGCAAGGGCAAGAAGAACGTATCCACCCATGGGGAAATGGGCCTCCCAGCTCCCAGTACAAGCCTGGAGCCATGACGGAGTCTCAGACTCCTTAAGATATGTCAAACCCTTTCCTCAGAAATCAAATGCTTCTCAGGGCCTACGGGTGCAATACAAAGCTGAACTCTTCCCCACCATAGCAGGCAACTCTGATTAAAACTAATCTTCCGGGTTTGATGTGGCAGGAGCATTACTTCTGAATAAACGTGGACAGCTCATCAGTTCCAACCTAGGTTTGCGAGGGGAGAAACGACTTAAGATCAGAAAGGCAGACAGGTCAAATAAGAGGAAGCCAAGGAAAAGCTGACTTGGGCAGAAGACTTGAGCTGGACTCCAGACTGTACTTTTAAAGTGAAATCAGAACACAGCGAAGGAGTGAGCACCGCTCTACACAACAGATGAGGCCTTTTCTCAGGAGCAGAGTGGAAACACTGCCTGCTCACACCATTTACAGAAAGAACTACAGGGGAAGAAAGGGTATGACCCTGCTCAGAGTCCTGTAGTAGGTCAGTGGCAAAGACTAGAGTAGAGCAGAGGTCTTCTGGCTCCATCCCAGGCTCTAGTTGCTTCTGATATAAAATCTGTTGTTCCTTGTTACAGTTTACTCATTTGGGCGGAAATTTTCCAAATGGGAATTTTCATTTGTGGCTGAATTTGAATGGAAAAGGATTCAGGTCTTTCAGAGCTGGCAGCTCTCATAGCCCCACACCTTGAGGCAGCAGGGGAACTTTGGCAGGAAAGTAGTTTGCGTCAGGAGATGCCTTTGATATCTCCTGATGATCACTCTCTTACAGAATGAAGAGACTGCAAGATACTGCAAGTTCATTGCAATTCTGCAAGGCTGGGGTTAGCCCACACTTCCAGTGAGCAACAGGGATGCATACTTTCATTTTGAAATTGTGAATGTTTGTAGCTGAAATGAACAGAGGTCTTACGCAAAATAGCATACGATCAGGACCTTTACAACTGTGTCATACCACAACACGAGCAGGGGTATCCTTAAGTCCGGCATTGTCTTACTTGTGTATGCTTGGTTTTGCAATTTGAATAGTAGCATGTGTAATTCACGCTTATGTGTGTGCGTCTC
Organism: Struthio camelus; assembly: GCF_040807025.1. Lineage (NCBI taxonomy): Eukaryota > Metazoa > Chordata > Aves > Struthioniformes > Struthionidae > Struthio > Struthio camelus. The sequence continues at coordinate 216,100,535 of NC_090942.1, read as the reverse complement.
TCTCTCTCTCTCTAATACCCACATGATATATATTAAAGCATTGCCATTGAAAAGCATCCATTCTCAACAGCAGTTGGAAACAAACTATACAGAATGTTGAAATAAAGCTCAAGAAAGGATTGTGTTGATCTGAGATACTGTTTCTGTTCTGATTCTGCCTTTCTCCTCCTCCCTTGCTTTACTCACAACTATTAAGCCAAGATCATACCGCAGGGCTAAGAAAAGCCCTTGGGGCATTTCTGGAATACACAGAAGGAGTGTAAAGAAGCAATTTTGATTTATTTTGCTATGACTGTAGCTGTTCTGTGCCAGCTCGATTTTCTCTATGGAAAATGAGGTAGTCCTAACTGGTGAACGCCAATAAACTGGCACAGGTAAACTAGCGTTAGCATTCCCTCCCCTCCCTGCCTTACTACTTGAACCACCCCCTGGAACAGATCCCACCTAGAGACTGTGTTGCTCTGCGAGGTGAGCCACTGTATTTCAAAGAAATTCTTCACCTCGGTGATGATGCCCGCATATGGCTAATGGCATTAAGATAGTTACATTAAAAAAGGGAAAACGAAACTTAAATAACAAAGACATTTCCTGATGGTGAGACTCAAAGCACATGGCCAGAAAAGCTCATCACCTGTCATAGAGTCACTTTGGAAAGAGACAATAGAGAAATTTGGTATGGGAGGAATTAAACAATCTAATACCTCTTCCCCATCTCAAAATTTTAACAATTCCTTTCTTCTTCATGTACTTCAGGACAAAGAAAACAATTTAAAAAAACAGACATTGCTGCAAGTTGACTCTTACAAATCACCCCTCTAGAGAGGAGGTGGGCTTCACGTGCCGCGGACCGAACAAAGTGACCATGACTTGAAAGAGAGGTTGGAGCAAAGCATAGTCTCAATGCTGATGCAACTGACTCATTTTTACAAAGTGGAGAGGAAAAGGGCCTAAACTTCCAAGGATTGCAGGCTGCTCTTTTGTAAGTCTATTTTGAGCCCAGATCAAGCTTTTTTTTCTTTGTCAAATGACTTTGAAACACCTGTAGTTGTTTGCACATTGCTTCCTCACAGCAGAGAAAAGGGATGTCTGTGTGTGTGCGCGTGTGTGTGTGTGAGAGAGTGTATGTGCATGTGTGTGTATGATTCAGCTGAAAAATCTTTTAAATGGGCATTCGCATGTTATTGATACAGAGAGAACATTTTGTTATTATTTGTTTGCGCTACATTCAGTTCCAGCTGAATTAATCTTCCCCAGATGCGAAACAAGAGACTTGCTCAGGGGTGCACGGTGCATGCTCATTTACGCACTATGCTGTGTACTTTGTGCGTGGGTAGGTTGGCAGTCTTTGTCGCCTGTAATGTCTAGGACACCTATGGGCACACGCAGTATGAGAAAAGATTTGCATGGGCTCTCATTAAGAAATGGAGCAGGTGAAACCTTTCTGTCTGGAATGTGCCTGAAATCTATACCTGAGAGTGAATTTCATGTTGAGGTAGTTTGGATGCAAGGAGAGGATGGTCTTAGGCCATCAGCTGGACACAGCCAGGAGCATTATGTGGCTTGGAGTGAAACTGCTTACAACCTAAGCCCCCTTTTCCCCTTTGCTTAAGTGGTGTCTTATCCACCTGAGCCAAGGATCACATTATTCACTGGTAGATGTGTAAGCAGAAATGATTACATTTTGTAGTGGCTGAAAGCCATGACTTTTTCCTTCTTTGGCTCGGGATTGGCCTAGGGATGGGAGAGAGTCTCTCCCTCTAGCTTCGAGCATATAGTTGACTTTTAACTTCCTTCCTCTCCTATTTTCTCTGCCTTTTTATGGGGAGAAAAGGGAGGGCCTCCCCTTTTGTAGGCTGATCTTACCACCTGTCTTCTGCAGGAAGCCTCTGACACGCTCAAGGAACTAGGAAAGGCATTGCTGACATTGCTGTTTCCAGGAGGACATTTGTGAGGCTGGATGTGATTTCTGGGGACTGCTCCTCAGGCAGATCAGCCAAGCTGACAGATTGGTCGTAAGCCTCATCAGCAGGTAATAGTTTTTAAAGAGCTGATGCAACATGGGTACACGTGCCTCAAATCTTCCAGGCACTTCTCAGAAAACATTTTGCAAAATGTGTCCCAGCCTAGGCAGAAGTGGTACCTTCTGGTCTCTGAGACCAGTACATCAGCAGAGCCACCAGAGACCATTCTGTGACAAACAGACCAGATGTTATTTCCATCGATATCAACCAAAGACCAAATATGTTGGTTCTAGCTTGGCAGCTATGAAGGCTATGTAGGTTACTAGCTCAAATCAGGACAACTGTGTAGGCAGACTCCTCAGTGGTACACCATAAAGTAATTTCAGTCACTGAGAGCAGCAAAGTTTGAACTGCTTCATGAGGCTGCCAAGCAAATCCACAAGAGTAACATGGAAAAGCAGCAGAGCAAGAGAAAAATCAGTTTTCATATAACTCCAGTAGGAGATCAGTTAACTAGAGAGTGAAAATTCCGTGGTCAACTCATGCTACAAGAGGAAACCATTCTCACTGTCCTCTGAGGGGCAGAACTGGGTAAACAGCTGATTTTTTGTTGTTCCCACTGCCTGAACGAAAAACACTAACAATAATTTATTTCCGCTTCATCCCGTGGGCCCTTCCTCCAGTCTGTTTAGGTCCCTCTGAAAGGCAGCCCTGCCTTCAAGGGTGTCAATTGGTCCTTTCAATGCAGGGTGTGACACGCCACTAGAGGGGCCTCTGGGATTCCTTTGGATCCTGGGGTTAGTTGCACTCAACTCGAGAGATCATCATTTGTCAGATATAGGAATTTATTAGAGCTAAGCAGTTCTACACATATGACACACACTGGACAACACTAAACAATTAACAGCAGACAATCTACAAGTAAAACAAAGCTAAAAAGTATAGTAAAGAACTAAAAGTAGAATGCACATATCAGAGCTCTATGGGTAAGCCACGGATGCACGGTAGAATGACTGTTCTTGGATGCACGGCACAATGACCACTCTTGCCCTTTCCTTGTCCTTGTGGGCCACCCCTCCGGTATAGTTTTCCCTGGATTGTTCTCACCACGCTCGAGCTGCACCAAGATGATCTAGGTTCTCCCTGGCACTTGGCATCAGGGGTGTCCCTGCTGACGGGTGGGTTGTCGGGTCTGCAGGCCAGCTGACGGTGAGTCCGAGTCCACACAGAGGTATGTGGCTTACTTTCTTTTATCCTTCCCGGGCCTAGTTCATTATTCAGTCCATCAATGCCAGACCACAGCTGGACAACAGAACAGATGGCCTCAGTCAGTAACAGTATGGATACCAACAGGATGGTCAACTGAATGCTCAGCAATACGGTCAACAGATAACAGTACACACATTCAACAGATAATCCAGGAAGAAATTCCACAGTACCAAGATACCTATGGTGTGAGTCTGCGGTGTCACTGCTGCTTTGCTGGATAGGTTTGCTCTGCACTCATGGGGTCACTGGAGGGCTACGGCAGCCTCACAGTGTGACAGCTCTGGCTGTGGTGCTCCTGAAGTTCCTTTGCTCTTGGGGAGCACCCCAGAGCAAACCCCTCTTCTATGGGCTGCACCATCCTTAGTCCCACGCTTGCCTATATGGCACCTATTAGCTTGCAAGACTCCAGACTGCCTTCTACACAAGCCTGGAGGAGGGGACTTTGACAGGTCATCGTTTAAGTAAAAATAAATGTATGAATATTGAAAGTACAATGCTTTTACTCTGACCACAAAATGATAAAAACATATTCCTACCTACATCTTCAGATATGGAACCTTTTCTCTCCTGCAGTTCATTGACTCACAGAGGCATTCAAGAGGGATCAGCACAATGCACTGTAGTCAGAGTCAGAAAGCACCTGCTCACTCTCTGTTTTTTTAAGTGTCACAGCTATTGTAGGTGCTTTCAGTGAAAAGATTTTGAATGACATGGCAGTGTTCAACGAGAGGCTCATCGTATTTGACCTGTGTAACCCAACAAGTAAAACAATGCACAGCAAAGCAGTGCTATTGCTTCACCAAGGTACCGCGCTTCAGCAAAGTGAACCTGGACACTCAGGGCATGTTCTTGCTGTGACTAGGCAAGAACAGCTACAGGAGGCCTTAACTTCTCCTGGGAAGCTCTAGCTAGCTGTAGCTGCTGCTAATGAGCTCTGTTGGTTGCCCCCAATCAGAGGGCGTAGGGCCCTTTGTTCCAGCCAGCCCTTTATTAGGGTGGGTCAAGCATCCTGTAAGTCAGTGTTAGGCAGAGGCCTATATAAGAGCCAGACCTAGAGTACAGCTTCCAGAGTGCAGGGAACAGACACAGTAGTTTGTGCAGAAGGTTGCAGGAAGGCCCCTTTGTCTCCAGTCTTGGTAGTGTATGCTTCCTCGGATATGGTTTTGACATGCTGCAGAGTGCATTCCCAGGGAGCTGTTGGGAGTCACTGTCAGCTGTGTCAGAGGCTTCCACCCAGAGAGACCTTCTGACAGTGGATGTAGCTCTGCAGGTCTTAGGTTGCAGGGAGTGCCTATGTCTGTGTCTGTGAGGCTGGGGACGACAGTCAGCTCTCCTGCAGAAGGTGTGCTGTTGTTGATGAGTTGTTGCCAGGTGAAGGAGTTACTGGAGGAAGTAAGCAGGCTGCATAGCATCCATGAAGATGAGCAAGAGATAGATAGGATATTCTCAAAGACCCTACAGCTTCAAGGAGTTTTAACTCCCTGCAGCAGTGCAGATGCAGGTGGGCTCTGTGCCACGTGAAACAGTAAGTCATAACTCTGTAGAAGATGAAGGCTGGAAACTCATCACTTCTTGTATGAGGAGAAAGGCTCTTGCTCCTCCTGAAGACTTGCCTTTGAGGAACAGGTTTAGTGCCCTTCTAGCTGAGGAGGAGCTGGGTATATCGCTTCAAGGGAATCAACTGAGCCAACGAACCCTATGCTATGCAGGATCACCCAGAATAAGTGGTGAGTGATTGTTGTGGGTGACTCCTTGCTGCAGGGGACAGAGGCACCTATCTGCTAACCCTGACCACTTATCTAGAGGGGCTTGTTGTCTGCCAGGGGCTTGAATCAGATGTCACGGAAAGACTGCTGAAGCTTGTCCACACATCTGATTATTACCCCCTGTTGCTCTTCCACGTGGGCATCAACGATACCAAGAGCAAATTGGAAACTATCAAACAGGATTTAAGAGCTCTGGGGATGGTGGTCAAGGGTCTAAGGGCCCAGATCATTTTCTCCTCAGTCCTCCCAGTTACGGTGAAGGACAGGTACCTGTCTGCAATGATCATCAGGACAGGTACCCTCCATGGATCCGTGTCATTATTTTGCCACATTTCAATGCTGAAAACCGCAGCTATGTGGATACTGACCCTCCAAAGATCCCTGAGCCTGTGTACACATTGAACTACTTCTTGGGGCTCTTCCTGGGAAAATAGGGAGTACCTTATGTTTTCTCTACTCTGTTCTTCACACCTACTTTCTTGTACAGGGCCAAAGATGGGGTTGGCAGTGTGGAGAAGAGCAATACTCAAAGGAGCTGAGCCTCATGCTGCTGCTGTTGCTTTTCTGTGGCTTTGCAGGAACCATGCTACTTCTGCATGCAGCAGGAGCAAAGAAAGCTCTGTGCCTTGTTGCCTGAAGAGAGGCAATGGAAAGAAAAGCGGGAGTGCCTCTGGTCGATTACCAGGTGCTGAGGGCAAAATGTGAGAGGGGAGAGGGCCCAGGTATAGGAAGCACTTCCAGGTATCTCCCGAAATAGCCCTGGAGCTAGGGGACTGAGGGCTGAAAGTATGCAAGTCTCAGGGCTATCATTGCCTCCAAAGAACCAGGCAGTGACTGTTGTCGCTCTGGCTTGCCTCGTCCCTGTGAGGGGGGAGGATCTCTCAGGCAAACTCAGAGGATAAAAACAGGCACTTGCTGTGGCGAGGGCATGGCTTCATCCTCCCTCCCTTGGACTCAGGCAGCCTTGGCATTCAGGGCCTGCCCCGAGGGTGAATCCAGGGCAGAGATGAACTTGAAGCTGTTGTACTAAATGTCCTAGAGCTTCAGGTGGGTGTGTTCTTTGCTAGGCCCAGGTGAGCAGGATCAGAACTAATATTCTGAAGAGTACCTCACTCTTGTGTAAGTCCAATTGCCCTGACCAAGAAAAAAGGAACTCCGGCTTCATTGGCCAAGGCATGAAACATTTCTTGCTCACTGAGTTTGGAAAAGATGATTGTTGGAGTGACTGTCATAACAACTGTACACCCATGGATGCCTTCCAGGTTGTTCAGGTAAATTCCCTCTCTTCATACCTCCACCTGAAAGCGTGTGTGTGTGGTTTCTTTTTTTTTTTTTAGCCTTGCCTAATAGTTGAGAGGTCAGGCACAGAAGCTGAAAGCCCAGAAAGTTCATGCCTTAATTGGGTGGTGCGATAAGAGAGAAGAGACTAGGGGAAACTGTGTAAGACTTTTTTCCATGGAGGAAAAAGGAAAAAAATTCCCACCTTTCTTGTAAAAGCCAGGGAGTTCTTTTTCCAGAAGCCGTATAAGAGAACCTCAGGAACAGAGTGCCCTGCTAAAGATAGGACAGCATTTCTTGGCTTCTCTCCCTGGACTTATACCTGGACGCCTTTCTTTTCTGCTCCTTAGCCCTAATTTGAAAATCACCTACAGCACCAGTGTGAAAAGACCTCAGCATTACAAGCCATGCATCTGAGAGGAGATGCTGTGAGACACCTGGCCGATTGCACCTTACTGGCATAGTGGACACTTGGGCAGCCACCCCTCCTGGGTCTTGGCTGTAGGAGAACGCAGGTTCTCTATTCCAAGCTGCTGTTGAAAACAGGGTCAGCTGTTAGGTCAAACCACGTAGCTCAGAGCTTTATCCAGTTGTTTCTTGAAAACCTCCAAGGATGGAGAATGTACAACCTTTGCAGACCACTTTCTCCAATGCTTGGCTGTCTTAATCATGTTCAAAAGCTCAGCATAATTGTTACCTCTAACACATCTGCATCTTTAGTGTGTCAGATGGCAAGATCCCTGCTTAGAGACAACATACGACAGCTCTTTTTCAGCACCCAACATCCCCTGGGTCCAGAGTAAGGCTGACGGTGTTAAGTCAGTGAACATCCCCTGTGAGGGATGCCTTTATCCTAGGGCAAGGAAGGGAATGTTTGATCCTGAAATGTTCCATCCCGTGGTTAGGAATGCTCTAAAGGTCTGTGAGCTTTCTGATCCGGAGCATGACCTGCCTGACACTTCCTTTCCAGATGCTGTGAAAAACGGGGGCAGTATGTGTCATGACAGCCTCTGGCAGTTTGTGCTGAACGAGGAGGGATTGGCAGCCACTTTCTCCCTTTGTAGCCTGCGGGTTTCAGCAGTCCTGATCCCACCTCCCACCCCCGGCACCCTATGCCACTTAGTGCAATGAGTCTTTCCCTCTTTTAAAAGCAGAAAAAACACCCTGGAAGTACCAGGCAGATTTTAGATATGGCTGTAAATCTGGCTGACAGAGACCATCTGTAATACAAGAAAATGACTGATGCTGTCTGGGGCTTGTGTGTTCCCCACAGTTCAGAGGCCAAGAACTTAAACCATTCCTGCTGACTTGCTTAGAAAAAGAAGACTGTGTGTGGGAGGCGGGCTGTCCTGAGCTTGACTAAAGCCTGCTGCGATGCCTTCCATGCTCTTGAGTGATAGCTCCTATGCAAGAGCACCTCCATCGAAAGCACAGGCCATGTTTTTGCCTTGCCTGAAAAGCTGGAGCTACAGAAAGATTATGCTGTCACCGTAACTCCTGCAGACGTGAAGAATGAGGAGAGCAGAGCAAGCTCTGGAAGAGGCCTTTTGGAAGGAAAAAGCCATTTCCACTTAGGTGACTCCCTTGTAAATGTTCAGGATTGCTTTTCCAGAAGGCCACAGAGCAGGCAGAGCAACCACAGCAATGGGGCTGCTGTTCCTGCAGAGACCCGGGGGTGCAAAATGCACATTTCCAGACTGTGTATTCCCAGAGGGGCAGCAAGTGGTGGCAGTAAGAAGTAATGGTTGGTTATGAGCTGTGAGTGGGGTGATTGGTTGGGACCCTTTGATGTGATCTGGGTAGCACTTCCTTTAAGCCTTCCTGCTGTGCCCATGACAGTGCTTGTGCTATCAAACCTGAACTCAGAATGAGATGGAGGGAATGAAGCAGAAATGCAATGATGGCATGCAGTGTGTGCACAAGGTGTCTGTACTTAGTAGGCGCAACTGTGTCCTGAGATAGAGGAGCTCATGGGCCTGTGCCTCCTGGTGCTCTGGGGTCCTCTGGGAGCACCTTGGCCAACAGAACTGCTAAAGAGTATGCTGTCCCCAGAGGGCCAGTGGAAGGTACAGGAGGGAAGGGGCAGCTCCCCAAAACAGCCAGTTAGGGCAGAGCCTGGCTGGGGCTCCCGGCCCGGGAAGCTGCAGTTCCTCTTGTGACACACAATGACGGGTAACAGTGGGCTCGGCTGCATCCTAGCAGCACCTCCTGCTCTCCTCACCTGCTCGCACTTTGCTGCAAGACCTCTGAGAGGCAGGTCCTCAGGGCTGCTCTGGCTACTGCTTTGCTCTTGAGGAGCTGCCTTGGAGGGAGGAGGAGGACGAGCAGGACAAGGGGAAAGGAGGCAGCTGCCCAGCGTGGGATGGCTGTTTGTTGAAGGGAGAGGAAGCTGTGAGTAAGATGGAGGCCAAGAACGTTCCCATCATGCGGTCTGGCCGCCTCATGTTTCCAACACTTATGAACCTCACCGATGATGGTAAGACTGATAAGGAGCTGACTGATGAGTGCTGCTGGAGAGATTCTTCCCCTTAGCTATCGTAGTCTTGGGGCCTGAGGTGGATGACTGTGTGAGGCTGGTGGCTGCAATGAGAGACCTGCCCGATAGTACCTTACTGGCATGGGGACCAGTTTGGCAGTCAGAGCTCCTGGGTCCTAGTCACAGGATAGCACATTTTGGAAGGGACCCTAGGAGGTCTCTGGTCCAACCTGCTGCTCAAAGCAGCTCAGCTATGAGGCCAGAACAGGGAGCCCAGGGCTTTATCTACTGGGAGTTTGAAAACCTCTGTGGATAGAGACTGCACAAGCCCTCTGAGCAACCTGTTCTCCTAGTGACTGCCCTCCTGGTGCGCAACACCTCAGCACAGATGTGAACTTGGAGACCCTTTCAGCTGTGGGGTGTCAGTTGGAGGGATCCCTGTGCCCACGCTATCTACAAGATCTCCATTTCAGTGCCCGACTTCCTCCAGGGTCACAATGAGGCTTACAGTCTTATGTCAGTGGATACCCCAGCCATGCAGCCCCTGCCAGGGATGTGTTTATTCTGGGAGGAAGGGGCTGGAGGTGTTTGATGACCCTGGCATCTGCCATCGCACGGGTAGGAGTGTGCCAAACAGTTGGGAGTGTGCTGACCTGGAGCATGACCTGTCTCACCCTTGCTTTCCAGACATTGAGAAAATCTGGGACAGTGTGTCTCATTACATCCTCCGGCAGTTTGCACTGAACAAGGTAGGCCCGGAAGCCTATTCCTCTCGTTGCACCCTGGTGGTTTCAGTAGTCCTGACCCCCCCCCCCCCCCACACTGCGCTGCCAACTGCAACACATCTTCCTCTCCTGAAAGAGCAGAAAAAATACCCCAGAAGTACCCAAGTGCCCTGGCCCCACTTCTCTGTAAATCTGTATGACAAAGCCCAGCTCTAATACAGGATATGAGCAACAATGTCTAGGGCTTGGGCAAGAGTGGAAAGGCACACCTGGCCCTTTTTCTGAGGGTGTCTGCCCTCTCTTGGAAACCCCTTGTCTAGCCAAGGGCTCTTAGCTCTGCTTGTGCTCTGCCAACTCTGTTTCAGAGGCAGAGGAGGAAACACCCTGGAACAGGAAAGCCTTCAGCAGAGCCCTCCAAAGTGGTGCTGTCTGGCCCCTTTCCTATTAGCAGTGGACAGGGCACGAAGCCCCACCACTGGGCTCTGCAAGTCCCGCTTGTGTGGCTTCAGCTCTGCGATGCTTCTCCTTCTCTCTTGCGTTTTCAGGGTGTCAGAATAATTGGACTGGGGACCTTTTGCCTTATTAGTCATTATTTGGCTGGGAGAGGCTATGAACTCTTGCACGTCCAGAAACCTGTTTTTCAAGTGTCTGAGAACTTTGCACGGATTCATGGGCTCAGATACACTAAAGAAACACTTCCTGGTAAGGAGACAGAGGAGCGCCTTGGCTTCCCCTTGTTCTGATTTTGCAGCATGTGGGAATTGCTGTTCCGAGAGGACAGAGGGAAGTGCAGGGCTCCTTCCGAAGGTGCAGAGAACTGCTTAAGCAACCAAAGGTCCCAGGAGAGATCCTTTTGGAAATATCTGGCCTAGACATAGATTTGCTCTCTCTGAGCTGGCTAGATCCCATTCACATTTCTTCAGTGTTCTGGTGCCTGCCATCTGATGGAAATTTAGTGGAGGTCTTTACTCCAATTGGATTTGGTCACAGCTGAGGATCCCCTGTTGTGCTGCACTGGACCTCCTCCAAGGGAATGTCACACTTCACGGTGGCTCTCACAACATCATTGCAGACCCACATGGCATGTAATCAGCCATACAAAACCTTGCAAAAGAGGTGGGAACTGGAGTTTAGACAAAAACAGACTGATGGCCCCATTGACTGGGGTTCCAGGTCAGTGCTGCCATGGCTGTGGGGGTAGTAAACATCAGTGAGGCTGCGCTGTGGCATCAGTGATGCCTGTAGGGCACCAAGACCTTGGGGCTCTGTATGCTGAGGCATGCACTCCTTTCCGATTAACCTCCTTGTCTCTTGGCCCTGACCTGGTGTCAGAACTGTGGCAGCACCAAAAGCTGCAGCGTTCGTGGATAGATTTGGAGGGGTGCTGGGGGATGATCAGAATAAGGGTTATGGTGGCCTTGTGGTGGGATCTGGACCCTTTTCCCCCTGCACATCCTGCAGCCCTCTCAGTGTTCGTCTTGTGTCTGGGCTGAGGTGTTTTTTCTCTTCCTGCGTTGGAGACATCCTTTGCTATCTGCTTAGCAACTCAGTTGGCAGGGTGCTTTGACCTGATCCCAGCAAAGTAAGACACAAACGTCTCCTGTGAGCAGTACCAGGGCATTCAGCTACACCTCTCTGGGCAGTGTCTAGCCTGAGGCCTGTGCCGCTACAGAACCTTGACTGTCTGAGGCTTTGCTGCTGCCTGTGTGACTTTGTTTCTCTCTTTTATTTTTCTAGGTGCTCCACCAGTTGTCCTCCTGAACTATGTCCAGCTCTCGCTGGACACCAGGTTTCCTCGGGACATTGTGGAGGGCTGTGTACAAGAGAGTCTGCTTTTTCTGTCTTATACCATAGCCGGCAGGCACAATGTGGACTTTGTCTTCAGGGGCCTTGGCATTCTTGTTGTCCGAGGAAACAAAGTCAAAATGCTGTTTTACAAGGACTTCCTGCAATCCCTGGATGGGACAGGACATCTGACAAAATCTCTCCTCCAGGTGAGTTTCTCTTTCTTCCAGTGCTACCAAGGCCTTATGTGGAACTCCTCCCACCAAAAGACCACTGAGCTGGTTTTGTTTGGCCTACCAGGGCTGGGGTGACCACATGGGGTAGACATGCTCTGCCTTCCTGCAAGTGCTCTCTGGGTTGCTCCTTGGGAGTGGTTAAGGGTCTTGGTGCCATAGGAGAACAGAGAAGCAGCTGTCTGGGATCAAAGCAAAGTGCCCTGGAGCCCAGCATGGTGTCCCTGCACACGCAGGGAAAGGGTAGAAGGAACAGGCAAGGTGACAGTGGGGTTTCCATTCTCCTGACTTCAACTCCTGCCAGAAGCCCCATGGTTTAGTGGAGTTTGATGTGACCATATACTGGATGTTTGGGCCTCTCAGTTGTTAGGCAGCATGCCAAGGAAAACAAGGGCCATGCTTCCCTGCTCTTGCGTGCTGCAGATGCAGCTGTTTGAACACCAGTAAAGTCTCTGGGCACAACACCCCACGTGCACCATTTGTTCTCTGCTCATGAATGCACAGACAGGTGGACAGATAAGCATCAGGAGGCAGAAGACCCGGCTGGAGAAATGCCTTATCCATTGCCTGCCTCTATTGTCTTCTCCCTTAACTGCAAAACCTCCTCCTGCTTCAGGCTACTGATTCACACCCTTGCAGAAAGCCAGACAGCTTTACTGCCCAGGATCAGTTCTTTGCTGTGCAGCTTCTGCTGGTTATAAGAAGGGGCCAATGTGCATGAAGGAGACCTTCATCGGGGCTTTGGCAAGGCCCCTTCTCTCTTCAGCAGTCAAAGCAGTTGCTGTCTTTGGTGGCAACGTGACCATTGCCTTGGAATCATTTCACCTTCTCTATCCCTTTGCAGAGGCCGTGGACCATGGATTCAGCCATATCAAGCAGAGCAAGCGCCATTTCCCATACTCACTCTGACAGCACTGTTGTGTTTCCCAAGTGAGTAGGTTTGCTTCGGTAGTCCTTGGCTGGCCGCACTAGCAGCTTCTCAGCTCCTCCTTGGGAGCACTGAGATCACCCATGAGTGAGAGGGTGAAAAGACCGACTCACAAGAGCGCTTCTCAGATTGGCATTGGGATGAAAGTCCACGAAAGTATGTCCTCGAGGGTGGATCAAAGTCCAGAGCCATCCACGTCCTATGCCGCTGAAGTGTGATGCTCTTCATTCCAACTGGAGGCTGCTTCTTGGTTTCAGGATCAGGCTGCACATCCCACCTCCCATCAAGTCCAGCAGAGAAGGAACCGAAAAGCTCAGCCACCAAAACCAACTGCCAAGGGAGAGTGAGAACACTAACAGCAAAGGTAATGTAAGCGCCAGCTCCACACAGACACTTTCCTGCTGCACTTCTGTCCTTATTACAAAGAGATGGGAGCCCAGGTTGAAATGCCATGTGTGGTTCATGATACGGCATCTACTGTGCTGCTGTTTTCCCAGCATGGTAAATCTCAATTGACTCATTAGGCACGAAGATCACAGGACAGCCCAACCCTTACTGTGGCAGGTGACAAGTGCTCAAGTACTCTTTTGGGAGTTCCCTAGTGTCTCATGCAAACTGCTCTTTCCTTTTGTGAGTCAGCTGGGGTAGCAAGGGGTAAAACTGTAGGAAAATTACTGTACAGTCTGTGTAACAAAGTCTGCCTTCATGTGTAAAGGACTGGTGAGGTATTACTCTCTCTCGGGGAACCTATTTCTTTTCCTGTGATGAGACCTTCATCTTGCAATGTCCATGAAAAGGCTGCTAAGCTGGGCCAAATGCAATTGCATTTTTGTGCAGTTGGAAACCCTATCCCTTCATTGGTAATTGCTTGTGAACTTCCCAATACTAGCGTCTTTGGCCTGGATGTGCCAGGAGAGCACATTTGTGTCTAGGTGATGAGTGCAGCACTCCTCTTCCCCTCCTCTGAAGTGATTTCCCCTAGGCAGACTTGTTTAGGTCACCAGCACCAGGTAAGCATCTGACCCCACTTCCCAGAATTCCCACTAGATGAAGTAGAGGGGAAATGCTCCAGGGGAAATGCTACCAGGGAGGAAAGGCAGTAATTTGTGCAGCAGAAGTCAGAACGGGTCTAACACTTCCTGAGGAGCAGGTCATTTTCATAGCCATTTTGGACTCCTTTTCTGAACTGTCAGGCAGGGAGGCTCGGTTGCTCCTTTGTTGACTTGTCACCAAGGGCTGGTTTTTTAACTCTCCTTATAGACACTTTTCCTGGCAAGTGCCGCCTCCTCTCTCGAGAGGCTCTGTCCTCGGCCAGGGTAACCACAGGGAAGGCAGAGGTGGGCCTGGTGAAGATGGGCAAAGAACTGGAGCCTTCTGCCAGGTGAGACTTTAGGAGAAATGGAGTAGGGAAAGCCTGTGCTCTTGTTCTTGTGCAGTGAATGGTGTCCTACTGACATACTACGGACACAGTGTCTGTATGGACTCTAAAAGGCTGCTGACACATGTTACAAGGAACTACATGTAGAGGGCAAGGGTGTAGTAGGTGTTTGTGGACTTTCGTGTTGGCTTTATTTTCTCCTGACTTGACTTCCAACCTGCATATCCTTTGGCAACTCGGTGAAAAGGATTATTCAAGAAGTGGAGGGGTTTTTCTACCTGCTCTTTTGACAAGCTGCTTGTTTTGGTTGGCTTCCATGAAGCCTCTTCCTTTCTAGGAAAAGCTGTCTTTGTCGTAAGCACCAGAGCAGCACCAGTGAGTGACCCATGGCAGAACTGCTTTCCACACCGGATCACTTTCTTCTTTTTTAACTCTGTTCCCCAACATGAATCCCCTTTATGAACCTGCTGCAGTATTTTGGACCTCCCAACACTCTCTCGTGTAACTCGCAGCACCAAGCAGACTGTCGTGTGAAGTGTCCGTATTGCTCTCTTTGTTCCCTGAGGAGAAGGCCTGCATCTGAGCACCCTGGATGTGATGCCACAGCTGAGAAACACAGCTGAGGCTACTGTTTCTGCCAAACACTGTTCTCCTGCAGCCGTGCCTTCGGGGGCAAAAGGGGGCATGCAGGAGGTGAGCACAAGCTGAGGACAGAACTCCTCCTGCTGTGTGTTTGCAGACTGCCGCCACTGTGGGAGGGGAGCTCCTGCAAGAAGGGAGAAGAAGGCAAGCTCAGGTGCCTTTCTAAAACCAGGACCCAGGCAAATGTCCCTGTCTGTGATGGTCATAAGAGAGCGGGACAGGTACCTTCTATGCATCTGTGTCATTACTATGCCATATTTCACTGCTGAAAACCACAGCTCTAAGGCTACTGACTCTTAAAAGGTCCTATGACAAGTATACACATTGAATGGCTTCTTCTGGAACTTACTTGAAAATTTCCAGTACCTTTTGTCTTCTCTCCTACCTTCTTCATGTCCACTTTCTCATGTCAGATAGAAGATGGGGTTGGTGGTGCGGTGGGGGGGGGGGGCAATATCCAAAGGAAATGAGCCTCATGCTGCTGCTATTGCTTTTCTGTGGCCTTGCAGGAAATATGCTACCTCTGCATGCAGCAGGAGCAAAGAAAGGTTCGGGCCCTCTTGGCTGAAGAGGCGCGACAGAGAGAAGAGGAAGAGGAGCGCCTCTGGACTGATTATCAGACTCGAAGGGCAAAATCTGACAAGGAGAGGGCTCAGGTACTTGGAGACATCCTCTAAAAGAGCCATTCTCTCCTCCAGGGGAGTGGAGGGTTGAAGGTAGCCAAGTCCCAGGTCTATCATGGCCTCCAAAGAGCCAAGAGAGACTGTTGCTGCTCTGGCTTGCCTTGTCCCTGCGAGGACGGAGAAGCTCTCAGATTTGGAGGACAAAAGGAGGCCATTGCTATGGTGATGGCATGGCTTGACCTTCCCTTCCTTCAACTCAGGCAACCTTGGCGTTTGGGGCCTGCCCCGGAGGGTGGACCCCGAGCTCCAGGTGGGCTCACTCCTTGTGAGGCCAAAATGAGCTTGAGCAGAAGTGTTATGCTGAGGAATAAGCCATGTTTCTGCAACTTTCTAATTTTTGTAATGGAAGAATTAACGCCTTTGGAGCTCACGGACAAAACCAAGTCTTTCCTTGGGCTTCCTTGGCTAAGGGATGAAGCCTCTAATTCTGGCTGTACTTGAAAAAGAAGACTGTCGGGGTGACTGTCGTGAGAAGGACTGTGCACTCATGGATGCTTCCAGGCTGTCCAGGGAAATTTCCTCTGCTCATCCATCCACCTAAAAGGCATTTTTCTCTTCTTCTATCCTTGCCTAATAGTTGCGAAGTCAGGCACAGAACCCAAATAGCCAGAAAGTTCCAGCATTTAATGAGGCCGTAGCAGAGGCGAAGAGGGAGGAGAAGATTGAATAGACGAGAGGAAGGTGCGTAAGAACCTTTTTGAAAAGATAGTCATTCCCACCCTGGTACCTCCCCTGTTAAAGTCAGGGAGCGAGCCATGTAGGAGGCCATACAACCTCAAAAACAGCTGCTGCTCAGGAAAAGGGCAGCATTTCTTGGCCTCTGTCCCCAGCCTGAAACCTTGATGCCTTTCTTTTTCACTCCTTAGCCATGCTGCAAAGACCCACCTGCGGGACCTGGGTGAAAGGTCCCAGCATAAAAAGCTGCGCAGCTGAGACAAGACGCTGGAGAGGCAGTGGCATGTCAGTGGTGCAGGATGCCCCCCTGGTGCTCAGCCCATGCTGTGCAAAAACATCCCCCACTTCATCGGGGCAACGCGTTGCTCTGGACTCCAGCATCTGTGATGGGACTGATCCTCCAAGGACATGTTGGCTCTCTCCTGTGGGAAGGCTGTGGTGGGCAGCTTCCTGCAGGGCTGGCCAGGCCCAGGGCATGGCACCACCAGGTCACCAGAGGGCTGTGCGTGGGGATGCTGCCAGAGTTGGGGTCGCTGTTGACCCCTTACAGCAGCTGAACTTTCAGCAAAGGGATGAGATGTGTTTCCCGGTGCTAAAACCCACGTAAAGATACTCAATAAAGGCTGTTGTTACCAGCCGGAGTAACCGATTGGGCCTTACAAAGTGTTAGCCTTTGAGAACTGGGGTAGGGAAGAGCTGTTAGGATACCCCTCCCTTATTTCACAGTTATGGCCAGGATCACCCACTGTGACAGCGTTGAGGAGGTGGTGAGAATTACTCAGGGATATCTTAGGCCTCCTTGTAGCTGTGTGAAAAAGGCACTCAGAGTGGGCCTTTGGCTGCATGCAGCGCTTCCTTCGCGGTGCTCAGCAAAAAATGCAATGATGGCAGAGTGTACGTGTGGGGTGTGCGTACATGGTGGGCGCTGGAGCGTCCTGGGCTGTTGCTTGTGGGCTTGTGCCTACCACTGCTCTGGTGTCTTCTGGAAGCAGCTTGGGCAACAAAACAGCTGGAGAATTTTTGTCCCCATGGGGAGAAAGGAGCTTTTATGGGTTTATTTTCAGTTTGGGGTAATGGCAAAGTGCCTGATTCCCTGGCCCCTGTGCTTCCACAGTGCCTTTTGCCC
The DNA here is from genome assembly GCF_040807025.1 of Struthio camelus. Classification (NCBI taxonomy): domain Eukaryota; kingdom Metazoa; phylum Chordata; class Aves; order Struthioniformes; family Struthionidae; genus Struthio; species Struthio camelus. The sequence goes on along the minus strand of NC_090942.1, from coordinate 216,083,610 downwards.
TGGTACCAGCCTGACTAGGCTGAACACTTTTGCCTAAGCTGTAGGAGGGCTGCTTAGGGCCTAATGGGGTGGCCTTTGCAGGGACTGAACCACCCCGATGCCCCTTGACAGGCAGTGCTGGCGTTACGGCCCCATCTGCCAAGACTCAAGAGGCCTAATGGGTGAAATCCCATTATCAAGGACATGCAATGCAGGGATTTTTCATTCCTTTTGGAATAGTGGAAGAATGAGCTGGAGATGAATTTTAAAACAAAGCTTTATTGGCTTATACAGCTGAAATATACCCTAGGTAAGGCCATTGTTGCGGTATGAAAACAGCTCGTGCAGGCAGGCAGAGGCTCCACCACCTTACACTAATGCTTGGTAATGAAATGCTCAGGCCATTCAGCTGGTCCAGAAGCTGCGTGAAGCATTCCTAAGCCTCGAGGTGGCACAGGTGCAAATGGTGCACGTGAAGTGGGAGCTGTGGGCCTGTGCAGGGAAGAACCACCACTTTGGAGCTCAGCTGGTCCCTGTAGCACCTGTGTTGTGGAGACTGGAAGAAGGGTGGATGAGGCCTGCAGGGCTCCAGAAGGCCTGTGTAGGTTGGTAGGAGGAGCTGGCTTCTCCCCTGGCCACCTTCAGTAACTGAGCTCAGGAAGCAGCTTCTGAGCACCGTCAAGCTGCTTGGGGTGGGATGGTAACTCCTTGGCTGTGCAGGATGTGCCAAGCAGGCCACAGGCAGGGCTGCCAATGTGTCTAGCTCTTCTGAGGCAATGGGCACACCTCTCACAGTGCCCACAGGTCCACAGGCAAAGAATGGCAAGTATGTGCAACGGATTGTCAGATGCACACCACTGCTACCACAGAGGTGGGGCTCTGAGCTCCCTGCATCTGCACTCCCCTGGGAATGGGACACTTGGCTTCTGGGCCAGCCCCAGGTGGCTTCTCCTCAGGCAGCCGAGCGCAGTTGAGCTAAAAGTGGGGAAGTGAGGTTAAGCAGGCACCTCTCAAGCTGGGCTGAACTGCTCTTTGGAGCTGCTGGTAGACTGCACAGGGGCTTCTGTGCAGAATGGACCTATGAGGAGCCCAAAGGCTACTCAGATGACAATCTAGACCTGGAGGACAATTGCTTGCAGTGCTTGATTAGACACCCCTATCCCATCCGGCATCCAGCTTCATGTATAGCTTGGGCTGAGAGCCAGGCATTCAAGCCAGTCCAGATAGGACCGGGGTCTTTCACTGAGCTGGGGACCTCCCTCCATTAGGATTCAAACTGTGGAAAATGTAGCAGGTTTGTTTGATTCTGATACTTACTGGAAAAGGAAACAAAAGGCTTTGAGCAGCGTGATTCAAGCCTCTGACAAAGCACTTCTGTGGGCAGTTGGTTCAGGGTAGCAGGGGTGCAAGGCAAACTGTTGGCCGCTAAGGCTTTACCGAGGACTCAATATTTACATAGTCTAATTATCCCACACTGCCCTTCTTTCCCCTCCATCCCCTCCTCATCACAGCTCTGCGCTTCTGCATGGTTCAGAATATCGTGTGTCTTCTCTCTTTACAGCTGCACACGTTTGTGGCTGTTTTGGTGACAAATATTTTCTAACACTTCACAAGAGACCAACTTCTGTGTTTCCTTTCAGTGCCTTAGTGATTAGCTTGACAATAGCCAGGTGCTCATCCCATGCCATAACTGGCAGACTTGGTAAGCCAAGCCATGTCAATTTAAAAGCTGCATTTAAAGAGCAGAATAAACTTATCAGTATCGTTTAGTAATCACAGTACTTTGGGGAGTGTTTTTCTGATCAGCATGAAAAAAAAACTCCACAAAAATACTCTACAAGTGGAAACCCTACTGATATTCCCTGAGAACATTCATGGCATATTGGTACCAAGTAAGGAGAGGCTGTTGGAATAAGCCTGTATACCCTGGGATTGCTGTTTAAGCGTAACAGTTACAACAATAAGCCTTACAATTACCGATCACGGTCACAAACTCCGGGGATTTCTCTAAAAGAAGTTTCTGTTGGAATTCCAACTGTGTTTGTGTTACTTGTTGAAGGATTCTGGTGGGGCTCTGGAACGGTGAGGGGAGAGAGAACTCAGTAGTAACTGCAGCTGTGGGGAGGCTACTGTCAAGAGTGGCAGGTTTTTGAGAGGATGCCCTGTAAGATGCCAGTGGCTTCACGAGTGACAGCTGCCCCCGGCTTACACGAGTGTTACTGGCTGGGGACTGGAGCGCTAGAAAATATGACAATGCCATACTAGACTTATGGTTTTGATAATAAGTCACTGAGCCTGTTTTTTTGAGAAAATGAACCCTACCAATATTTTCAGCTATGTGCCCATCTTTGGAGGGCTCCTGTCATTTGGGAGGGCTCTCTGCCTCCCTCTCTACCTGTTATTCTACAGCCTAGAGGTCATGTTTTCAAATGAAGGAGGCAGACTGCAAAGGGTACAACATCATTCATGGAGGCTACAGCGCTTTGTATATGGCGAAACTTGCAGTGCAGATTGATTGTGCCAGGCTGCAGTTATAGTCTCTCTCTCCTTGGAGTACTGAGCGCCCAGCGATGGCTCTATTTTATTCCTTACTGATGTGCTCCCACAGAGAAAAGGCAGCAGAAAGTAAAAAAAGGACTTGGATTCAGTTACATTTATCCTTCTGCAACCCTGGAGGTGCACTTATGTCAGCAATGATATGAACCATGGGAACTGATGGAAAAAAGAAGACAGTTCTAACAAAAACTTATACATTTTGTGTTTGCATGGCTGCGGCAGGCCATCTGTAATCATCAATAACAAATGAATCATAATCAGGACTGTAAGTGAGTTGTCTCACAAAGGCTTCCTTGTCTGCTGGCTCAGGATACCAAGAAGCAAGGTCATGCTTGTAGGCCCAGTCAACAATCTGCAAAAAGATAAGCAAAATAAGGTGAGGAAATAACACCGACACATTTATTCTCATCCCCTTCAAAATAGTGACCTATTTTGCTCATTTCTCTTTGTGCAATCCCCTGACTCAGCTGTGCTTCATCCCCCTGGTGAAGGAATAAAAACTGTCTGTAGTCAGCTACTGGCTGCTTAGAGATGCACTCCTCTACCCTAGTGAAATGGTTGCTGTGCACAACTAAAGGAGGTGAACAGCCCTTTAACCACTGCCACTCACAGCCTTAGCTCATCAGGTACCTTGTGCATCTCTCAGCAACTCCTACCAGGCCAATGTGATTCTCAGTGGGTGCTCCACCCCGTTGGAAGCATGCTGCCTTTTGGAGGCCTGAACACGAACTATGAATTAGGAGTATACAGGATAGAAATTCCCAAATTAGGCAAGCAAGCCGCAATGCAAAATCATATTTAGTTTCTTAGGTGACTATCAAATTCAAAAGGAGGAGAGGTTCCACAATAGCAATTTGGAGCCTAAAATCTTTTTGTATTCATGTTTGATGTTAAACCTAAACCTGATTTCTGGAAGTCCTGAGCAATCACAGCTCCAAGTGATAAAGCAGAGCTTCGTGAGCTGTGAGTCACCCAGAACCAGGAGCTATTTTTCAAATTGGGGGTTTAATGATAAGAGAAATAGAAGCAGTAATTCTGGCATGAACACGGAAGGATTCCTGAGAATCACTCCTTCAGGCTACAGTATAAGAGGAAATAAAAATCACAAAACAAGATGGGCAGTTCCTGCCTTCTCTACCACAGAAAGTGGAAATAAATCAGTTCTTACTTTCACAGCGATTTTGAAAGACACCTCTCTGATACTATCCAAGGGTGGATACAGTCTTCCTTCTGCAAGGTTCTGCTCTGTGACCTCAGCTGCAATAGACTAGAAGAAGTGGAAGGTAGTTACACTGAGGGTTTTAAGCACGTAATACATTCAGTAGGATTAAGCACTGAAACCTCAGTAGTGATGGAGCTGGGAGTTACTCTTCTGAGTACAAACTGCGGAATTATTCAAATGCACGTGTGTAGGCATTTCAATCCAGACTTAAAACTGGAAACAGGACAACGGAAGAGCTCTGCTTAGGCAAGTCCCAAACACTGGTATAAAGAGTGGCAGTCGTGGAGAATGAAGGGAACCCTGTCACAGCTCCCGCAAGCACCTTTGTAACCACAATGGAAACATGAGCCTTCCCTGAGACTGGAAAAAGCTACAGCATTTTGCTGAGACCGTGCAATTTCCACTCAACAAGTTTTAGCAAATGCCTCAAGTAGGTGCATGTGCACCTTATCATTTTCTTAGAAGCAATAGTTAAATGCCACTTGGAAACCTCTGCTGTGATGAGGAAGATGTCATCAGAGATGTGCCGGACCCCGCAAGCAATGACTCCCAGTGCCACTCCCGGGAAGACGTAGGCGTTGTTTCCCTGGCCAGGGAAGAAGGTCTGTCCGCTGGGCAGGGTTACCTTCGAGAATGGACTCCCGCTTGCAAATATTCCCCGACCCTGATCAAAGAGAGAGAAAGAGGCATCCAAAAGTGGGAGATGTTTTCAGCCAGCAAGAGGCATCTCCACCAGAGCCAGCTCTAGGTGATACTCCTTCAGGGCCTGGTCACCAGAGCCGTGCAGAACAGGGGCACCAAGCACCAAGAGGGTGTTTGCACTTCCCAGCTGCAGTGCTCTGAACCTCCTGAGAAGTCGTCTCTCTTCCTCCCTATTGAATGTCTTTGGAGTGCAGAAAGGTCCCTAAAGTGTGGGGTAAAGGTCTGGGGGCTGTGGAACTGTCCCAGACAGAGGTCCTATGACAAGGAAACAGGAGGTGGGAGCAAAGTGGAGAGTCAGCCAAGGCCTCCTCACTGCCCCTGGTCAATGCATATGACAGTAATTCTTGACTGACATTTGGTCTGAGCTGGGTGACAAAATCGTTACACAAACTACTAGGGTAGCAAAACACAGAGCAGCATAACTTGGGAGGATGTGGCATCTCAAACACACAGCAGCAGGCAAGGGAAGCAACTGCTTTCTTTATAGATCACTAGATAACTCAGGTTGGAAGGGACCCTCAGGAGGTCTCTAGTCCAAACTCTTGCTCAAAGCAGGGTCAGCTGCCAGGTTGCTCAGGGCTTTATCCAGTAGGATATTGAAAAATTTCCAGGATAGAGACTGCATAACCTCTCTGGGCCCCTGTTCTACTGACTGACTATCCTCAGAGCGTAAACATTTTTCTTTATAACCAGACTGAATCCCTCTTGTTTCAGATTATGTCTATGGTCTCCTGTCCTCCCACCACACATCGTTGAGCTGTCCTAGGTATGGTCAGGGACATAGCATGCCATGTGCTCCCAGCTTCACTCTGCTGAGATCAAGTACCTCGGTGAGGCGATAGCACTGCTCCGCTGTGCACTCTGCTTTACTCGTGGGGTTGCTCAGGGCAAAAATGATGGGCCGCTCATTGAATGCTGCCATATCCTTTAAAATCTTCTCAGTGAAAGCACCTGCAATGGCTGCAACACCTAAAACAATAACAGCAGAGTGAGCAAGTGCTTTCTGACTTCAGTGCATTGAACTGATCTTTCTTTAATGCCCGCAGAACTGTAGGAGGGAAAAGGCTCCATGTCTGAAGATGCAGGTAGGAATGTGTCTTTGTCATGTTATGGTGAGATTAAAAGTACTGTTTCAAAATAAAGCCTTCTGCTCCACCAGGCAGGGTGGGGATCAGTGCTTGGGATGGACTGGCTGTGGTGCTTAGCACTTGCCCTCCCAAAAACCTGCTTGTGGTACCTGCCGTTAGCCTTGTCCTGCCTGGGCTGCCTGCACTGTGCTTGGTGCTGAGAGCCCCAGATCTTGCCTTGCCTTTACAACTCCCTCTGCAGTGGGCTGTGAGGGTTTCTGCAGGTCCACAGAAAGGAAGCCTGTGCCTCACAGTCTAAGGGAAAAGGACGTGGAGAATTCAGCTGACAAAACGGCGGCAAAAAAAAAGGTCAATGTGTTTTGACTGGGAGAACAAAAGGAGGTCCTGCAAGAAAGACAGAAAAATCTCCTAAGAACTGAACAGTTCTGGAAAGGTCACGTTAAGGGAACTCCACCTATAATTGCCGTAGGCTTCACTTTCTGCACAACTTCCTCCAGTGTGTTCATACTGGGGTGGTCCTGAGCAAACAGCTCTTTCTCATGGTTCAGGTGGCTCCTCCCCTGTGAGGGAAAAGAAGGAATTAAATCTAGGGCTGTTGACAAAAGCTGGAGATACAACTAGTAACTCATCAGCTCATTCCTTCTCCCAGCCCTGTTCTTCAACCAGGCTCCTCAGAGAAGCCTCTCAGCACCAAACAGCCAGGCATATCGAGTAGGTGATATAATGGCATGTGGGGCTGGCCTCTGCTCCTATGGACCCCCCCAAAATACATTGCTTATGCGGAGGAAGGATTTGGCTGGCAAGGCAGAGAAGGTGTGCAAGTAACACAAGTCTCCTCGAGTCAGGGGAGGACAAGGGCAGAAGCCCTGAGGACCCAGGGAGTACAGAGTAGAGCTGGGCCAGGCTGGAGGACAAAGCAGAGCACAACATTGCTGTTGTAATACCCTGCATGACACCTAATACTTCTGTCATTGCTTGATAATGAGGGCCAGAGACAATCTAGTGAGACAGCAAAGCATCCCATTGCTTTACTAAGGGGCCTAGGCCAAAGTGTTGCCTTTAGGATAGTCGGTGGTACACTGTCATACCCATGAGACCCAGCCCTGCTGAGAGCAGGAACAGCCCTGTTGACCCTGGCAGAACTGCAGCCCTTACTGGCATCTGCCTGCTCTGGCCTCACACGAGCCTGCAGGAGGTGCAGGAGGAGTGGAGCTAAGCATTAGAGACAGATTTCCTTTGACAATCAGACCCTTGAAGATGGATTTACCTTGACAATCAGACCCTTTGAGTCCACCATCCAAATTTTTCTGATGGCATCTTCTCGTGAAATTCCTTCCTTTTCCATGGCCATGACAATCAGATGAGCTATGCCCATTGCAGCCTAGAACACAGAGGCAGTAAATAAACACCTCACTGGGGTAGCAATGTCTTTTGGAGAAAGTTTTTAAATAAGGGATGTGATGGGCCAGTGTGCACTGCAGAAAGCAGGGAGGCTTTTTTGCTCTATGGTGGTACAGTCTCTTGGCAGGAGGCAGATGTTAGCATTGCATGTGCTACCATAAATCAAAAAGCAATTGTCCAGCAGAGCAGGCTGCCTGTATGAATGAGACTGGGACAGCCGGAACAATAAAGATTGACTTCCTCAAACGCTGTGGGCTTCTCCAAGAGGCTGAGGTTGGAGCAGTGAAGCTGGTACCTTGAGAGGAAAAGGCTGTCTCTCTCATTCAAACTGGCTTCTGCAGGGGAGGGAAAGGGGCAGACACCAAAACAGGAGGACATCGGTGACAATGCCAGCAGAGAGGAACTCAAAGCAGGAGTGGGAGTGCTGCATCGGAAGGACTGCCAAGAGAAGAATGCTCTCTTCTCCCACTCCTGCCTGAGGGAACAGGCAGTCCTGGACAGGCTTGCAGTCCTTTTGAGTCCAAATCATTTTGACTCTGTTGCTAAAAAGGATCTGGTTTCCCCTAAATACCAACACTGAGGACCCGAACCAGTCTCCTTGAAGCTAATGCAGCACCCTGCCTCATAAGGGATTTTCCTCAAGTCACATTAAAGCCCCACTGAGATACGGGCAGCCTCATAGTATCCAAGGTCTGCCCAGGACTCACAGGCCAAGACATCACTGAGAGATTGTTGGCAACTTCTATGCAGCAACAAGATGCACCTGTGGGGCCCACTCTTGCCTGGTGACAAGGGACCTGCTTCTGTGTCTTGTCTTTGTGAAGCGAAGCCTTTACAAAAAGTTTCATGGTTAATTTTTCTGTCTCTAAATTTGAATTTAGGTGATATTTAGGAACAAACTCAAGAACATTCCTACCTCTCCAGCTCCCTGGAAAACAAACTTATGGTCAGAGAGCTTGTTCTTTGTGATTCTTAAGGCTGCAAAGATGCCAGCTACTGCTACTGATGCAGTGCCTGAAAAGAGAAACACACCGTGAGATGGCCATCCTGGCAACGATGATACGCTACTGGTATGCTGTTAGAAACCTTGTGGTAGGAACCTTTCTCTTAAGCCCTGTCACTACAGAATCTGAGTGCCTTCCCCACTTTGACATTTATCCTCAGAAGATAACCCAAAGCCTTTTAGGTTAAGAAGCCTGGTTTCACCGAGTTTCCAACATTTCCTATTTTCTTGTCCATCCAGATGAGCAGGGTTTTAATCAGCCAGTGCACCACAGCCCAGGGTGCTGGCAGATGTCAGCAAACGTACCAGCGAGCTAAACGGGAGCAGCTTATGGCCATGAACAGTGAAACCAGTAGATGGTGCTGCTACATACGTCAAGGATGTAGAAAATAAACCGAGCTTTACCTGCTCCTTTTCTTTAGTGCAAAAGCCACAGCTAAACTAGAAACCTCTGGGTATATCACGGCATCAGGAAACGATTTTCTCTCCTGCTATTTCCATACAAACAGAAAACCTAGTATGAGGAGGTATTCTAGCAGAGAAGTACTGTTACTGAGATGGCTTATTTTGCTTAGGGAACTGGTATAAGCTACTCTGACAAAGAGAATCTTTATTGTTCAACCCCAAAATGATTGTCAGTACCATCATGCCACCAAAGTTTTGTTTTTATAACTCAGATTAGTTCAGTTCTTGTCTAACCCCAAATGAATAATTAGTGACACCTAACAGAGATTCCGGGTTTAGACCAGTGGCAATGGCCACATTCCTGAAGCAAATGTTAGCGTCTTACCATCCATGCACAGACAAACAGGTCCCGAATGGCAACAACGCCATTTAGTACTTGTGATGGCACTGCAAGCGTCTGTGTCTTAGGTATAAAGTGGACTAGACTAACAGTTTAATATCACAGATTGTGGTTTCTTAAGCCTCCTTCTTGCAAGGAATCACTTGCGATGCTTGCTTCAGTACTGAGGATGAATTCTCTTCATTGGCTCAGAAAACAGTTTGTATCAGTTTATTATAAGATACAGAACATCTGGGTTCAGTCAGTTTAAAGGGGAGCTTGGGCAGGGGAAAGAACCAGACACTGGATGCTCTAATGCTTGAATATTAATATTTGTCAGCTCAGACAACAGAAGGATATATGTGAAGAATTTCCTCTTGCTTCTCCTGTACTAAATCTCTGTCTGTTAAAGCCATATTTAGAGTAATATTTACCAGGCAAAAGGCCATGACACCTGGCTAGAGAGACTACAGAGGAAGATAACGAACATCCAAGGAACTTACAGGAACCCCAGAAAATTGCATAATTTTTAGATGTTGCTTTTTACCGGTGTCATATACCTATTTCATGCTCCTTTTCCACATTTCAGTAAGTCTTTAAAACACAGGACTGCTCGGTTCTGTGCTAAAGATGCTGAAGATTCCAGATGCTAAAGATAGGACTCCTCTGAACAAACATGTATGATCCTGCTCATCCTAAAGCAGACCTCTGAATTCGGACAAATGAAATGTGCCCTACAAGTGTCTCTTTACCACCACGATTCTTTAAGGGAGCCAAGATAACCGACTGACACGGATACACTGCAGGCATCTAAAGTTTGGAGAGAGGGATCCCGCGCTAGCAGGCTGAACTGCAAAGAAGTGGGGAGAGATCAAAGTCCTACCGTTGTCAGCGATGCCATGCTTGTGACATCGTGAAGACCGCTGAAAGACTGTGAACACCTACACATATGCACACGCACAGTCGGGCACTCTCTGCCTGTGCTTACTGCAGCTGTGTCTGCATCCATGCATGGCTGGGACTGGGTGACTGATCAGAGGAAAAAAACTGAAAGTGGAATGACTACAGCGGGACAGTGTTAGTTGTGAGACAGGTCACAGCATTAGCAGCACTATATGCCTGGAAAGGATTTAAAAGAAAGAAATGTAACTAACTGGAGATATACCTTGTTTCTCTTGGTTCTCTCCCAGGCAAAAATGCTTTAGACCCTGTGATTGCTGAGGAGCCTGACGGGACAAATGCTCATTTCTGTCCGAGTCTGCAAACCCCTTTAAACAAATGGAAAATGTCTGTGAAACATTCTGCATAGGGACTCTGAGTCCTTTTAAACATGCTACCAGCAAGCACTTGAGGAGCGGGGTGTAGAGAAGGAAAGGGTGCGTGGACTCAGTCTGCAGCGCGATACGCGCTTAGCTTAGTGGAAGCCTGTGGGACAGGGTGTGCCATTACTCATCTCCCCGCGCTTGCATTACAGATCTGACTAAGTAACAGCAGGACTCTGTTCAGCCCTGCCATTCCTAATAATACTCCTCTCTCTCGCCAATGTGTTTCTAATCCTTCCATGTCTCCCAAACTGCATCTCACCCCCATTACTCAAGTAACAAAGTTACTGTTCCTTGGCCTCAGCTCAATAATTTTCTTTGATAATTACAATTTCAGAGCATGGAACAATAGAGCATCTCTATGGAGGAGAGTTCACAGCTGGTTTGTATAAGGAATTGGCTAATCAGTGTGCTTCAAGTCTAAAAAGACCACAAAATGAGACAGGAAAAAAAGCCTTCACCATGAGTTGTAGCAAGAAAAAAACGACCACTCTTCGACAAGTTAATCTCTCTGTTTTTCAAAGAGATTGAATGCCACTGTTGCAGATAACTACTTCCTTAGGTAATTAGCAAGAGCCAGCTTGACTGGGCTGTATCTGAGGTGGGGGAAGATATGGAGGGGCACAGAGAGAAGAAAGGAAAATGCTCACAAATCATCTCTTGAGTCTTTCAAGACTCAAAGAGGATGCTCAAGATAATATCACAAAATAGTAAGCAGGTCTCAGGGTCATCTATAGGGAGTCCAGAGAAACAGGACTAGGAAAGAAAAGAGGCATTTAAAATTAAGGCACATTCAAAAAAAATGGCAATCCCAGCAAGAATTAATCTGTAAGACTCAGGCACGTTCAGAATATTGTGAATATTAAAGAAAAAACCCTGAGACTGATTTTCCACTTACACTACTAGTGTAAGTCAGAACAAGCCCCATAGATGTCAGTGGAGCTACACTGGAGCAAAATCAGAGAGAAAGGATCTGCTTCACAGCTTCAAGAAACCGCACAAATGGTAAACGCTCCAGCCCAGCTGTACCCCATATCTGAGGACCATTATCCTACTTTCAGAGTGGGGAGAGCAGACACAGAGACATGAATGGCCTTGCATACCGAGTCAGAGGCAGCCCTGGCACGATCCCTGCTACAGGGAAAGTCTGGCCCAGGGCCGATGTCAAGGTTCTACAGTATGTGAAAGCACCCAGTGACTAAGGGGACATGGGTGGAAACAGACACCCTGGGGATGTTCGGGAACAGGATTTCCCCCCCATGCTGAATGCTGGTGCTGCCCTGCCTCTGCTGACCCACGTCCTGGCTCAGTGGAGCAGAGTATCTGCCATAACATGGTGGGGAGAGAGCTGTGTGGCATGGGAGAGTGAGAGGAGAGGAACTTTGCAACAGTCGTGATTGCTCAGGGCCCAGAGCCAGCATCCGGGCTGAGACGATTCCTTCTGACAGCAGCCGTGATAGGAGCATGCACCCTCACAGATGCCCGTTTCTTTATACAATGCCCATGCAGGTGATTCCCCCTTCAACACAGCACACTGGAGGAAGGGATGGCCAAATTCCATCCCCCTCCTCCTTACACTTTACCCCATCAAAATAAGCCAAAGTTAGGGCCCAGGGAATAGCAAACACCGATTTAACAGTTCCAGTAAAGGGCAGCCAGGAAAATATATCTAAATTTATGGATGCAGAGCAAGCATACAGCTTTTCCAAATCCTGGTTCACACGAACTCCCTGCAGCAGTTACCATTCAGCTTGTTACTGGAAAGCAAAGTGGAACTTGTCCAGACGCACTCCAAATACATCATCAGAAGTCAAATACAGCAAAGCTGAAGCAAAGAGCTGGTAAAGTGTTTGCAGATCAAGGTATTCACTTCCATGGCTGTGGACTATTGCTATCCTTCTCCCAGGGCCCTCAGTAAGATATTAAGAAAATAAACCTAGAAATGGTGTGCACCATGTGAAGGACATGCAAGGCATCAATACTTGGGGAAGGAATTCACTTTTTCGAAAAACAGGTTTAGGAACACGGCTGACCCAGAAGACATTCTCTGGAAGTGGTAGTGGGATGAAGAGCTGTCTGACAGCGAAATGAGAGATCTCAACCTAAAGTAGATGCCTAATGAAGATCAAACAAAGGTCATCTCTAGGTGTCTACTTTTCTCTTTGGTCTGTAAAGTGCTTAGACTGTAAACTGCACTGCCTTAAAATTATGTCACAACCTTGACCCGTATTATTACATTCCAATGGAGGTACACCTGACGTAAGGCCATTCTGTGCAGACTGCCAGACAGCACATACAGTGCTGAACCCACACATTCATAAAGGCAGACGGCACCAGGCAGCTTTCAGCACTCCTGAAGAAAGCATCCCCTTCTCCATCACAGCAGTGGATGCTCTGTTATTGCTTTATCACAACAAGGTAATCCAGAAGCTCAGAGCACAGCCGCCTTCTGTTCTTTTTGCCTCCTTATCCCGGACTTTGCCTGAAGATCACAGAAATCTTTATTCAGAGGTATTTTATGCTGTTCTTTAGTACAAAGAAGTTTGCAACGGCATTTAGCGAACAGAAAAAGCAGGAGAGGAAAGGAGACCAAATGTAACAGTTCCAAACTGACAGAACACATGGGCCCGATCTTTCTGGCACTGCACCAATAAACTCAAGGCAGTGAGGCTCATTTACACCTGGAAGTCTTGGCTGTTCTGAAAAGGCTTGTTTAGCAGTCAATGAGTAATTTAGATATGAGTCTAGGAGCTGGCCCTTAAATAGTTAACTGTAATACTATCAAGGGAAAACGCAGAAGCCTCTTCTGCTGCTAGGCACAACAGGTCCAAAAAGGTCTTGTAATGGTGAATCCCTACAGGACTGAGAACATCTATCTCCAGCCAGGGTAAATCCCCACAGGGAAAGCATGCTGTTCAGGAGCTGCCTGGCAGGACATAGCCTGCTTTGTTCTGCAGCACGGTATCTTCCAGTGCTCTCTTCCTATTGTGCTCCTCTGCCCCCCGCCTCCCCCCTTAGTTTCCTGTGATAATTACTGATGCATTTTCCACGCCAGCTGAAACAACAAAATAAGATACTGTACCATTTTAATTTGCTGAAACTACTCTATATGTTGCCAAAAACTAGGACTGCTCCTCAAAGCACATGGAAATTTGTCTGCAAAATGGGCCACGTTTGCACAGCATTGCTTTCCAACTGCCCAAATGTTTGAAGCCATTTGGATTTGTGGTTCTGGAGTCTGGCTGTTCCTGGTCCCTACTAAGACCTGGGAGCAGTACTCTTCCAGGCTAAGACAGTTTCCTGAAGTGTCCTTGAAGGGTTATGGAAAGGGCTGTCTGTCAGGATAACAATAAGGGTGCTTGGTGGTTCAAGAGACTTTATGAGACTCCGCAGTAGTCATGAAATGAACAAAAAAGAGGAACCAATGCTCTAAACACTGCGAAAAGACTCAAGAGAGGTTCTGTGGCTTCTGTATCCCTGTGCATAGTTCATAGCCCACTTTATCTGTGGAGAGACTATGGAAACACAAAAGTCTGAGCTTTCTAAAAGTAGCTAGTGATTTGAGGTTTCCCATCTTGAGGTTCCCTGAAGAAGTCTCATTTGCAGGATGTAGGAGTTCAGCCTATTTTAGAAATCAAGTCTATTCACAGAATCTCAAGCTGGATATGGAGAAATCGAAAACACTAAAAATCAGTAGTTCTTCACTGATCAATGCATCAGATCTAGTTCTAAGAGACTGCCAAAGATGCCCAGAGCCAAGAGGTACTAGGGTTTATGCTTTTGTGCACTGTTCTTTCTGCCCTGCTCATATATGTGAAAGGCTTTTGAATGATACAATCAGATACAATTAATTAAATGACACATAAGAGATTTATTTTCTTCATTTTTCTGCAATTCTGACTAAACTTGGAGAACAACTTCTGCTTAGAAGTTTAGTAACTAGTCTGCTTAGTATTAGACAGACATCTGAGCGAGTGAATACAGATGGTAACACTTCGATGAACCAGGAGCATCAACTTTGCATAGAAAAATTAAGGCTGGTAGAGATGTCTGGAGGCCATCTAGTTCAGAACTGCCTAAAGCTGGGCTTGCGTAAAAGTTAGATTAAGTTGCTTAGGGCCTTGTCCAAGTATAGAGATCCCAGAGCCTCGAGCAACTTGCCCCCATGTTCAACTACTTTCATTATAAATAATTTTTTTGTTATGTCCGATCAGATAACTGAGTCTGTAATACTGAAGGATCTCTGTTGTAGCATAAAGATTTCAGCTCAGTAGTCCAATCCCAAACACAGGCCTGATCCCACTTCTGCTCAGCCCAGGCACAGCAGGGCATGCCTTGCGCTTCTTGGAAGGCTGGGCTGGAATTAGACAGGCTCTTTACCACAAAGGCATTGAGACATGTGTACACAGAGCCCTGGTGCCATGCTGAGAACTTTAGAGATCTGCAAATATACAGGCCTATGAACTCCTGCCTAATTCAGCAGGAATTATTTAGCAGACAAAAGTCCACAGGAGCTGAGATGCCTCTGATGATGCTAAGGGATCTGGCCAGCGTCGTTACAAAAGATCGTTCTTTGAGAAGCTGTGGTGATCACAGGAAATTCCTGCTGACTAGAAAAAGAAAAATGTCACGTCCAACTTCAAGAAGGGCCAGAAGGAGGTTCCAGAGATCTACAGATCAGTCAGCCTAATCTCAGTCCCTGGGAAGATTACGAAGCAAATCCTCCTGGATGGTATGTCTCAGCACATGAAGGACAAGACAATGAATGAGAACAGCATGGATTTCCCAAGGTAAATCACGCCTAAACTAGGTGACTGCCTTCTCGAATGAGATAACTGGCTACGTGGACAAGGGGAAGGTGGCAGGTATTGCTTACTTTGACCTGTGCAAGATCACTGAAGTGAACTTCCAAAGCAAACTTGCTGCCAAATTGAAGAGATAGATAGACACAAACTGAATAAGTGGACTGTAAGGTGGATGAAAAACTGGCTGAACTGCTGCGCTCAATGGGTTGTGGTGAGTGCTATAAAGTGCAAAAGGCAGCTGGTTACCAGAGTGTTCCTCGGAGGTCAGTACTGAGGCTGATTCTATTTGTCTATTAACAACTTGGACGATAAAACAGAGTGTACCCAAGCAAGGTCAGGGATGGTAAGAAATTGGGCATAACGGTTGATACACTGGTGGATATGGCTGTCACTCAAAAGAATCTCAGGAGGCTGGAGAAACGGGCTCACAGACATCTCATGAAGGTCAGCAAAGGCAAATGCAAAGTTCTGTACCTGGGAAGGAATAACCCCATGCAACAGCACAGACCAGGTCCTGAGGGACAACAAGCTGAAGATGAGCCAGCAGTACATCCTCGCAGCAAAGGCGGCAAACAACACTACAGGCTGCATCAGTAGGAGTGTAGGCAGCAGGTCAATGGAAGTGATTATTTCTCTCTATTTCAGCACTTTTGAGGTCGTATCTGGAGTACCATATCCAGTTTGGTGCTCTGAGCACAAGGGATACATTGACAAACTGGAGTGAGTTCAGATGAGGGCCATCAACATAATTAGGGTGGTGGGATATATGGTGTATGTGGTGGGTTGAGGGACCTGGGTTTGATTAGGCTAGAGAAGGCTAAGAGGGCATCTAATTGCTGTCTACAACTACTGGAACGAATAGAGATTCACTTTTGACTTAAGACTTGATTCTGGTGGTTGCAGAGAAGATGGAGCCAGATTCTTCTCAGACGTGTACAGCAAAAGGATGAGGGGCAATGAATACAAGCTGCACGTAGGAAAATTCCAATTTGATATTAGGAAAAAAAAATCACAAGGAAGATGAGCCAACATTGAAATAGGTAGCCTAAAGAGGCTGTGATTTTCCATCCTTGCAGATATTCAAAACTACTTGGCTGGACAAAGGCCCCAAGGAACCTGAGTTAAGGTGAAAGTCGAATCTAACTGTGAAATTAGCTCTACTGTGAGCAAGGGGGTTCAACCAGGTGGTCCAGAGGTCCCTTCCAACGTAACTTCTCTCCGCCTGTATGCATTTTCTAGTATGAAACAGGAATCCAGGGACGTCTGCATCAGGGGTTCACAAGAGTTTACATCTTTGCAGGACTTTTCAGTTGTCTACTTTCTTTTCATCACTGCGTAAAGTTAAGTGGAACAAACTTATAGTAGGAAGAACAGAACTGAAGGCATTCTCATGTCCCTCCAATTTCACATTTGCTGCACAGCCCTGGTACTTTACTGGGAAACAAGAAGTGACAATCAATTTTCTCCCTTATAGCTGAAACTGAAGCTCTTGCCCGTTGTATGAACCCAGACAGAGCTGGAAAAGGAGTGATGTCATCGCCCCATAGAGGAAGGAGAAGCACTCCCTTAATGGGGAACTCCCACATGGTAGGCGCTGGGAGCTGGTTCCCGCTAGCTCCCAGGCTAATGAGCTTCATAATAAGAGCAATCGCCTCGACCCAGTCTGTGGTACCTGGCAGGCTTCCTGCTAAGCATCAGCAGGCTGGCTGCAACCAGAAGGGGTCTGAGTCATTTTAACTCTGTGGGGTTAGAGATAGATTTGGCAATACAATAATTTATGTGACAAAAGAAAGGAGGCATTAATATTTAAAAGTGCTTTCTGTTTGTACAGGCACTGGGGCAGCAAGAGGGAGGCCTAAGGGAGATTAAGTGGAGCTATTTAGACTTTCTTCCCACATCTCCTCTGTGTGTGTGTGTGTGTGTGTGTGTGCGTGCGCGCGCGCGCATGTGTTAGGCCAATGTGGGCTCTCTTGCATTCGTATTCCTACTAAGCAATGGGCAGTAAGTTTAAATGAGTACAGCTCAGGCCTGGCCTAACTTGCACTGTTTGTGCCTAGGATGTGTTTTTAAATCAATATTCTTAAATTAATGCCAGCTCTAAAGCTGAGATCATTCAAGCTTCTGGGGATCTGTTCCTGCTTGACTTGAGTAAAACGAATCAAGAGTGTTTACACAGGGTTTTATGTAATTTCCACTAATCATTTAAAACACAGTTTGCATTAAACTCTCCTACTTTTTTAAATAGGCAAGTCATGAACTAGCAGCATGTTAGGAAACAGAGAGTCTGAAGGAAAAACAAAGAACGGGTGTAAGTTAGCAAATGGCACTTCCTACCTTACTCATATCATCTGAGACTTCAGAGAAGTGGGTAGGTAAATAAGACTACAGAGAAGTGAGTGGGTAAATTAGACTACCCATCCCAACCTAGACTCCATTAAATCCTGACATGATTCTAAGACAGTCAACTAAGCAGATCCAAGTTACATCAGCCCCCCCCCCCCCCCCCCCATATATCCTCCAAACTCGTTTCTGACTAGGACATCAACTTGGAATTCCCTTTTCTTTCTGACAGTTACATAAAAAGGTCTGAAAAAGTGTCTTGTTTCTCTTGACTCATCACATGTCTGCTCAAAAGATTAGCAGGATTTCTTTCCTTTTCTGCTACCATGCAACCAGCGCTAGCTAGATGCTTTATATGAGACGATAAGGGAGTTTACTAAGAGGTAAAACCCTATTGTTTTAACAGGTAAGGACTTTGCAGAATTTTCAGGGAGTTCAACCTCTGCTATGCACTGCAGCAAACATCTAACCAGGAAGAGGCAGCCAAGGTCCATTAGATGGCAGTGCTATGCTTGGCCATGTCCACATCCTGGATGTGGAATGCCCCTCTGGGCAAGTCATATTCAGGAACTGAGGCATTCAGCTATGATCTATCACCAAAAAGACACTATAGAAAATACAGTCTCCTGCTTCCCAAACTCAGAAGCTTCAGGTTTGCTTTAATGTTATTTTACTCTTGTCTTTGTGAATCTAAGAAACCTTTCCAATTCACTCTAATTCCCTCAAGAAAACCTTCATCCAGGCCCACATATCTTCTGCCATATCACCTGGTCTCTTTTCCTTTGGGCTACTGAATCCCCTTCTATTTGCAGAGAGAGTAACCAATCCAAAAGAAATCAGCAGCTTCTTATCTTTCATGGCTTCATATCTCCATCTCCAAGGAAGTGTGAGTTCTCAGTTCTTGCATTCAAGACTGAAAAACCTAGCCCCGTGCCCTCTTTCTGTGCTCTCGTCACCAAAGGTTTTGTGGGTGGAAAGAACACCTAAAAAGACTTCTTTTACAGGAACATGTATCTCACCTTCTCTGAAATGCCTTAAGCTCCTCTGCTTCTAAAACCTCTTCATGAAAAGTGTCTTCAAGTAGGATCAGGCATCTCATCACATCAACTGTATTCCCACAAGCTAGGGTCTTACTTGTTCGGGGCCACGACAGATACGAATAATCTGTTACAACAGCACTGCCAAACATTGCTAGATGGGTAACAGATACAGAAATACTGCTAGAAAGATTGCTCACAAAGGAGTCAGCACTGTGTGAAAAATGACATTGGCATTTCTTTTGGCCTCTTTCAAGTACAAGTGAGGATGAGTCCAAATGACTGCACATAATTAAATTAACAAACCTCTGAAATCCCTGCATATGTCAAGCAGGACTAGAAAAAGAAGAAAAGGTGAAGAAACTTCCAAAATTCCTGCATATGTCAAGCAGGACTAGAAAAAAGAAGAAAAGGTGAAAGAACTAGTAGGAGAAGCATGGGTTACTTTTAATGAGTTTGGAAGATCCTGATCGTAATGGATGGGCAAACTTTGCTCGCAATGGTTTAAAGTAAAGCCAGTGCAAGATCTGGGTGCCATAAATATAAAGCTTGCTTCCCTTTTTGCCTTTAAGCAAGTCTGCTGACAATCAAGTCTCACAGAGCTAGGACATGTGCTGGCTTCTAACCCCCGCTTTGCTCGTGTCATTATTTTTTGGTACTGGAGAAGTTATGTTAACCACTCTTGGAGGGAACACATCTCTTCTCAGAATACCCTGGAGTTAGCACCCACGGAGAGGAAAGAATCTGGTTTACCTTATCATTTGTCCATGCAATAGGGAGGATAACAATAGAGGGACACTGCCAGGGTCAGTTAATGACCACATTGCTGAAGAAAACCTTGCACAACTGTTAAAAGTCAGCATTTTTCAGCACTGTCTTAGCTAGATTATAGAAAATTAACAGAACTCTCTAAATTACCTTAATAATCCAAAGCACACGATCTATTTTCTCTCTTGAACAACACTGCTGTAGTGAACAGTTAAATTACTGGAAACAACGGAGACTCACTTTTGACTTAAGACTGCTGTTTATATTTTTAAATGCTTATGTGTAAACTCTAAAGCTGATCACACGTCTGAGTATTGTATAAAAATAAACAGTCCTGCGATCTTAATCACCTTTCCTCAAGAGAAGGTGAAGGTTAAGTTCACATTTTCCTAAATGTACTTACCCTGGATATCATCATTAAATGTACAGTACTTGTTGCGGTATTTATTGAGGAGACGAAAAGCATTAACATTGGCAAAATCTTCGAACTGGATTAGACAATTCATGCCGTACCTGCAAGTCAAAGGGTAATTAAGAATGGATAAAAATATTTCAACAACATAGGATAATAAGTACATCTTTTATCAGGACAACGAGGCTAGACACCCTATTACTAACATAACAGTATGGTAACAGAATTGCATCACAGTAACACCAAACAAGAACGTGCACTCCTCAAGGTTCATACACTCAAAAATGTGGAATCTCTAACTTAGAATAAATTGTATTCATAATTCATCTATTCAAGGGGCACAAAGGGATATGAATATATACGTCTGTGTACCTACATAGAGGTATACATCTTTGGACTACTGATATGAGAAATTTTCAGAGGGGTATTCACTGATGAGCTTTTCAAACTGAAGTAAATGTCCTTTTGCAATCAATATTGCCACCGTCATGCCACAATACAGCAGATCTGACT
Organism: Struthio camelus; assembly: GCF_040807025.1. NCBI lineage: Eukaryota > Metazoa > Chordata > Aves > Struthioniformes > Struthionidae > Struthio > Struthio camelus. Next base: position 216,063,678 of record NC_090942.1, on the reverse strand, counting down.
GCAAAGGAAACCTCAGCTAAAGGGACACCATCAAGTGTCCATTCCAACTTCAGATGACTGAAAGATGAGTAAAAAACTGCTTGTACAATCACATGGACTCGGCCGCTTCTGTATGTGATTTCACAGCCACATTTCTGTGCTTTAGAAACACATTCCTCTCCACCAAGTTGCTTTGCAGGAGATGAGCGCACAATGACTGCTAGTAACGAGTATCACGGAAAAGCAGGAAATAATTGTAAACTTTCCCTAATTATCCAGTAATAGTCAGGGCAAGTATGTAGTTTTCCAAAAACTGGGTATATTTTCAGATTGATCCATATCTACCCACTTTCAGCACTTGTCTGACGTGAGGCTGCATTAGGGTTTTGCTAATAAAATCTGAAAGGGCCAAGACGAACAGTAGGAGAAGCACAGGGAATGAGTAATGTAGCTATCAGCAACCTCTAAATTGCTGCACTGTAAGGGAGATATGAACCTCTCTGGGACTGTAAGCAGCGCAAAGGCAGCATCGCCTTACATACCTCCCATTCAGACTTCCCTCCTTTGTCACTGAAACTTGAGGTAGGGGACACCCATGCTTTAAACTAGAAATTGATACTAGATACAACATGCTCCATTTAAGAATCGTGGTTCCAGCCATGAAAAGGTCTTTTCATGGCACTCGCAGTGTGGGCAGTCAGCTCTCCTGGCGAGGCCCAGATTTTTTTTATTATTATTATTTTTCATTTCAAGCACATCTATCAGCAAGGAGACAGGTATTGTGCTCCTCTATCCATCTGTCACGAGAAACTCATGCTTTATAAACCCTCCGGCCTCAAAAAAGGAAAAGGGTTGGCTCTCACACTTTCTTCATGTTCCCTGTGTCTGCCTTTTGGAAAAGTGTCACAATGATTTTAGATTTGTGTCTGATTTTAAAACTGATTTAGATGCAAAAAGCTCAGATTCAACAGAGTATTTAGATGCCTCACTCCAAATCAGCCTCATAATTTCCTGCTAATTTTAGTATCTGCAATAATTTCACAGGAAAATTAGGTGCTTGGGTCTTTGTTCAATTACGGACATGGAAGCCGAGGAGACTTTTTCAATGGTGTTTGCAATGCAGCATCACCTCAGGATATTTCTGCAAGAGAGGGAAGCCTTATGATTCCCCTTTCACCAAAGAACAGCTGGCTCTGAAAGGGGCATGGCCACTCTACACAGAGTTGTGCTGTGCAGAGGTCCCTGACTGCACACAGCACAGATCCATGCAAGGCACCCGCTGAGATCCTGGGGACAGCACAGCCATAGTTTTCTTACCTCATGTGGCAATACGGCTAACAGCAAATGCCTGAAGTAAAGCAGGCTAGCATGTGCTTTTTAAAGTATTGACCTGACTGCCTCTATGACTGCAGAGAGAGTGACATATTCTCCCACCATACCACTGCAGTTCCTTACTTATTCTCAGCATGGGAACAAAGCTTGATATTCCCAGGAAGCTGGGAAGGGGAACTTGCCAACTGTAAGAAGTGATGTGGGTTTTGCCCTAAAACCACTCTGTTTAGGAAGAAACAATCTCTCCCCCGCCCCAAAGGACCTTTGGTGACTGGGTGGTACACCCACATGGGAGACCACACGGTGGGTCCCATGACTGAAGGCAACTTCTCTCATCTCACGTGCAGTCATGACATCCCCAAACAGCCTCCTCCCTCTCATCTGTTACGTAACTGCCACCTCCTGGTTCAGGCTAAGCGCTGTGTGGAGGGGGGACCTTATCACGTGTAGACAATACTGTTTTTGTCAGTCCCACCAGTTACTCCCTTGCCGCAGATTTTAAACTCAAGACAGAATTTTAAACCATCTAATCTGACCTTTTTAGTATCACAAGCCATAAAGTTTCCCTTTGTTAATCCAGCATTGGGATAGTTTGTGCTTGGTAATCCACAACTTCTGGGAGGCTTCTTAGGTTTTCACTCAAAGATATGAAGAGACAAACAATCTATCATCTCCTATGGTAGCTTCTTCCAGTAGTTACTTAGCCTCGCTGCTCAAAGTCTGTGTCTCACTTGCAAACAGGATGTACCTGTAACCACCAGCAACTGTTTTCTGCTTTACTGGTGTACCAGATAATTCTGTCTATGATGGTATTTATGTGCTGCAATCAAACTGCTTCTCAACTCTCTTCTGGAGACGGTACAAGAGATTAAGGTAAGTTAGGCTATTTGTTATTGTGTGCCATCTGATAGCTCCTACTTTATGAAGTACACTTACCTCATGTTCTGCAGTATCAGTTTTCAGCAAGCCCTCTCTAGGCAGACAGAGGCAAGTATGAGTGGTCATGCTGGCCAGCAAAGCAGCAACTTCTCATTTAGTTTACTGTGCTGTAAGGAACAACAGCAGAGCCCTGCGCAATAATCCTGTCGCAGTTACGCTAACCCTCACACCCTGGACATGGAGATTTAGGCATGGATTTTCCAGGGTACCAACAGGCTTTGTAATTCAGAAGGTTCTGGATGCTCAAATGAGGAAATACTAGCTTGTCATACTTTAAGGGGAAAAAACTGGGCTTCATATCATTTAGAAAGAGGAAAATTATTTCCTTTGCCCTATATGGCAGGACATGTACAAGGCTAAACAGCAAGTGGCCTCTATCGAAATTTCTCACCCTTTTTTAAATTGTCATCAGCCTCCTGCTAACTATTTACAGGTTACACAGAGTCTTTCAGGGAAGGACTGCCTATGAACCTTAACCGTCCACACTGCAGATCTTGGCAGCTATTAAGGAGACATCCAATAACAAAACCGCTTCTGAAATGCTGAGCAACACTGTGAAAAGCAATATATGAAGATTCCTAGGCCTCTTTTTTTTTGTAAAGTCTTGGAAGTCAAAAGGAACACTTTGGATTTCCAAGGAATTTGTGCAAAGAAAGAATGCAAAAGGTATCTGGGAAAATCAGTTTTCTAAGGGTCGATTCTCTTATTATGATTTTGAATGTGCAAGGAAAACATGGCTAACAGGGAGATGATACACCATTCTTAACATCTGCTAACATCTCACAGAAAAAAATTAGCAAATCTTTAAGCAACTTTAGTTGTTACAGAAACTGTTTCTCTAACAGCAGTCTTACTATTTATTTGTATCACTGAGGAAGTAAAATTATTGGCTTGGTTAAAAAAATCAATGATCTCAGCCAGCATTAATGTGTGCATGACCAGCATTTCAAATAGCATAAAGGTGGGTGGATTTCCCTGACTACTGGGTAAAATTTGCAGGAGTATTAATTAACCTGAACAATTTTTTTTCTGTTTTGAGCAGAGGATTTTCTCCTCATTGTCCACACCTGATCTTCAGCAGGAGACAGTGCACTGTTACTTCTATTTCTATCCTTGATCATTTTGTACTGATCAGAGCACAAGGAAAGTACGGTGGCCCGTAAACACTTCTCTTCTCTTTGTGCTCCTCAGTATGACAGGACAGTGATGGAAGGAAAAATCTTTCCACTGAGCTATTTTTCAAAGATTATTTTCTTTTACTCTGCAATACGGCCTCTTGAAGTATGAGCAAGTCACATTTTTGAGCCTTATTTTGCAATGTGAAAACTAAAGTTTTATTAATAAAGATTCCAAGTTAGTCATGACAAGAGCTGATGGTTTAAATGAAGGAACAAAATATTTAGGACTTAGTAATATTGCAGATGGGAATCCTGGAATGATGTTCAAGATTCTAGTCCTTAAGGACTACCCATTTTATCGGGGTTTTGAGAGGATTTTAAAGAACCTGTGTAGCTCAAACTCATGGAAACCAAACATGAATTAGCAGCTGACTTACTGAGCCCTGTCATGGAAGCCCACCCATTAATTTTTATTGCTCTTTCCTAACAGTACGCTGGTGGTAATCGTAGCATAACCTGACCAGTCAGATGAACTTGGCAAGGAGTATGAACAAAACAACTGGTGGGGCCGTTTGCATTTAACATCCTTGTGAATATCAACACGATGAGTCAGTTCTGCTGTCCTTTGTGCACAGCACAGTAACTCAAGATTTGTGTAACCCGTTTCATCCCAAAGGAATTCAGAGCATTCTACAAAGAGTATTTGAGTAGCATCCAAACGGAAAATGTAGCCAACTTGGGACTTGAACACAGAAGTGCTTTAATATGCAACAATGCTAAAAAAAATCCTGCTTAGCCCAGAAAGTGGAGAATACTTATTAACGCAAAGGGAAAGAGTGTTCAGAGTGCCTCCACTTGGAATTCAGCCCGCAAAAAGCAGCATGGAATGGGATTCCTTTCACTATCTTTACATATCTAAACATTGTCTGTCTGATGCTGAACTACACAACTCTGGCGGCCTTCTCAGACACTGGAGAGAAAGAGGCATGTCCAGTGGCAACTTCTTTGAGCCAGTCTAAATGGAAAACGGAAGTACCAGTGGCAATTTCTTTGAATCAGTCGACATGGAAAACAGAAGTAGGTAACACCCCGGAGGTGCAACTTTCTCTGCAGTCACTGTGAAAACAGCCTAAGATGACTTAGATTCAGATATCTAACTTTAGACAACTAATTTAGGAGAGAGAATCCCCACCTCCCATGTTATCTAATTACCACAGCTATGTCCTGGAAGATCTTAAGTATGGGTCATCTACCCTAAGTCACTGCTTAATCACCCTTTCAACCGCAATGTTATGCTTTCCTTCAAAATCTACATTTCTTTTTTGATCTTCTCTACAGAAATTGCCCTGCTCCATGTGTAAGTTATCCAAGTGTTCCCCAGTGACGGTATTTGAGATATTCCAAAATGGAGTGCAATATACTGGCCAGTTTGCCCCCATCATCACTTTTCAAAAATAAAAACTAGATTTTGACACAACTAATTTTGTAAAATTATCAGGTTTCATTGGAAAAAATTGTGCTTCTAGTAAGAAACTAAAAATAATGATTTTTTGTTGGAGGAATTACTTTTAGTAAGGTGTGTCCTTGTCTAACCAGCTAATAAATTTTACTCTGTTTAGCTTGTGAGATCTGATATGACTGCAGCCCCAACTGGTACCGACCTAAGCATTTATAACTTGCTTACTGTTTGTAGGTGCAGGATGCCTCTTTATAGAAAAAGTGACTGCAAAATAACTATTTGAAGATACACTCCACCAGATTTCAGTATCTTTAAATTTGAAGCAACCATTGAGGGTGGCCAAGCAGAGAGATTTTGTAAACTTCTCTGGCAGGAAGAGGCTCCTAAGGTCAGTCTACCTCGGCACGTTGCCAGCTCTCATGGGCTCTTCCATGCTTCTACCAATCCACATGACTCATCTCCTAGCTTTCAGCTTAGAGCCTGAAGGAGAGTCTGAAGCCAACAGCAGCAGGTCACATCAGTACTGAATGTTTTCCAGTCCAGGAAAGGCATGGCCAGCTAGGCTTGGCTCCTTCTAGTAATCTCATCCTGATTCTCAGTGACTCATCATCCTTACAGCATACTTTCCTTTCCTTGGCATCCAGGATATAAACAGCTGAACACCTAGGCTTTACCTGAAAGCAAAACTCCAATATAAACTATTGAGATATTAGAATGACATGGTAGCTTGAAAGAGAGCAAAGGCCAATCTCCACTTTGGTTTCTCCCATCCCTCAGTTCTTTTCTTCCCTTTCAAAAAAAAGGAAGGTTTGTTTTTTGACCTCCTGATTTTGGATTCTGATGCGTTCCCCTTTCTCTTGGGCACACTGAAGTGTGCTTTTCTTGGGATCTCTGCAGACCTATGCCTTCTTGTGGAAATGGATATTTCCAGCTAGCATGAGCAATTCTTCTGTTTGTTAGCTGTGGAAAAGGAAGCTTGGATAGTTAATTTCTGCACCTGTCAGATGGACATGGTTTTTAAGGAATTCACACATGCTGGAGAGAAATGGAGAGAGAATACAACAGCAAAATGTTTTACAGACACTAAACATTATCCAAGTCAATGTCTTAACCCCCCTCCCTCCACTACACTTACATAGCTTTCAGCAAAAGTAAGATCTTTTGGAGTTGCAAGACAAACTCTGCTGCCGAGCCTTTGCTCAAGGTTCTGTATGCTTTTTCATCTATAATATGCAGTCTAATTTATCTAAAAACAGGACCTCACTTATGTCCTCACCCTATCACAGCTACACTAGCATTACTACTGAAATCCGTAACTGCTGACACTACAAGGGTCATGATTTAATATAGTTGCCGTATCTCCTGGTTCAGTGCTGGCTGCCAGGCCGCAATCTGGGGACCCCTGCTCTCTACCATCCCCAAATCTGTTTAGCCATTTTTTTAGAACTGGAAACAAAAATTTCAAAGGTACTGTCTCAGTTTTTCTTCTTCATGAAAAAAATCAGAAGACTTTCAAGGTAGGGATTATGCTGCTGTCTTGTTACTCTGCATCAGTACCTTTTGAGGCTCTGTATCATAAATAACTATGACTCAAGTTCTGACATTCTTTCTGATCCCTTACAGTAACACTCCTACAGAAATAGCCTTCAGCGACATAATGGTTTACAGAATGGTTCCACACACTGATTTTAGTGTATAATCCCTGAACTTCAATACGTACATTTTGCATAAACAGGATTTTTTATGAAATAATATGCTCCTCAGTAGAAGAACAGTATAAGAAAGACTGTCACCCTAATAAAGGATGAATCTAGGAGCTAAACACATACAGTAGTACAAGTCTATAGTAAAAATAACTAACTACAAATCTTTATCAGGAAATTATTCTGTTTCCTGGAAAACAAACAAGCAAGGATTCATGCTTTGTTTATCACTGTACTGTTGTTTTGTTACTGCTGTGATTAACCTAGAGCTACACGGAATCTCTGTGCTAAACGAACAAGAAAGATACTGCTGGTAAAGTCTGTATCCTCTGTAGAGGATACCTCTTTCTTGGATGAGCACAAAGTGAGGAACAAAAGATGCCTGAAACCCAGAAGTGGGAGGCAGATGTTTTCCTGATGACAGTGCTTTTAGCCTCACCATTCAAGACACTTCTTAATTGCCTGAACAATCTGATTACGCAACATGCTTCTTTCATTCTCATTTGTACGTACCTCTTCAAGTTTATCCAGCTTCATTATAAGTCATGAGGTCGCAGAGGAAAAAATTCATGAGGCAGCAGTTAAAATCTGAGACGCATCTGACTGACTAGCACAAGTCAGGACTTCAAGGGCGGCCTGGAGACCTGTGCAGGGCCTTTGCTGACCAATACTAAGAGGGCATTTTTGTTCACTGTGAATTAAGCATTCCTACGTGTATGGAAAAAAAAAAAATTTTTGGAAGAAAGTCCAGTGGACTTCTTTGCCTCATGGAAAGAATCACAGGAAGGAGGCTCCAATCCCTCTATGAATTTACCATTTCATAACACTGCTGCCACCCATTCATGATGCAAGGAATCTACTTTGATGCACTGCTACTCCTACTCATAGTCTTCAATAAAACCAGGCAAAGAGCAAAAACATCTTTGTCTTTGTTCTTGACATTTTCTTATTGCTGTTTGACACGCTGCCAACCAAAGTTCTGATATCCAGTTTTACAGTAAAGGAGCCCATCATCAGAAAAAACAATGCTTAGTAAGGGATCAGCACTTAGGACTGGAAAACCAAAGACTATATATGTTCACTGTAGCAAATTAAACAATACTGGCACCTGAGTCTTGGCACTGTCCTCAGACCGTTCTTACCATAAAATTGTTAGCGTGACTCTTTGGCAAGCTTTTGGACAGACCAGCTAGTACTTTGCCATACAATTCCTGATGATACTTTCAGGATCAGTTTGGACCAAGCACCCACTCAAGAGGCAGTTTGCCTTTAGAGTTGTAAGAAAGAGAGCTAAGCAGTATAGATATGAGGAGCAACAACTATGCCATTTAGGACCAGAAAACAGGCTCTGGCCTCTCTTGCTTAGCAGGACAGACATAGTTAGAAAAGAAGTAACCTAGAAGTGGGCAAAGCACTTTCCACGTGACTCCTCATTCAGCTCTAGCCAGGCTCTAGTTTTGCCAATGGAGATGAAGGCAGTGACTTAAAAATCTGCATTTTCCTTGCGTATGAAAGGCAAAGTGCCTCTGCACCTCGGCAGCATTATGGAAGCATGGCCGAGTATGTCCCAGGTTGGCAGAAAAGGGAATGGGGGACAGCTGGGGTGTTCTGAGAGCAAAAAGGCAAGTCATTTCCACAAGGTCTTTGCAAACCGAACCTTCACAGACAAAGGTGAATAAAACTAGAATATTGGCCCATCTCATGCCAAGGTTTACTCAAGGCAGAAAACAAGATATTCTTTCATCTACATTAGAAACAGAGCCAGAGACAACAATCCTAAATAAGCAAACACTGGGGCCAAGCTCAGAAGTGGCTTCGGGGTAAAAAATAGCATTGTTCATCCCATGTAAACAGGGCACAACGTCCAGGCTCATTTTTGCTATTGGAGATCCAGTTCCTTCTCACCTCTAAATCTGCTGATAGTCCCTTAAGTAGCAGCTCTGGTGTGATTGTTGGGCTCTTTGTAATAGGCAGGGTTACACAGCGAGGACCAGCCAAAAGCATAAGCATCTCCCAGAAGGCTAAGCCTTTCCTATTCTCATTCATGCCTGGGAAATATCACTTGAGGATCGCACTGTCTGCATATTTGTATGTGTTTCTGGCCAACAAGAGGAAACTAAGGGATGTAAAGAGTCAACACAGAGACAAGTTTACTACCTGGAGGCACTGGGCCATGCAAGTATACTATTGTTTGCAGAGAGAGAGCTTGAAACATTTGTTTGCTTATAGGCTGCAGACAGATGTTATACTTAACATTAGAAAAAGCCTTTCATTGTTATGACTTCCACATAGCTGAGAGGCAGGCAGGTTTTCCCTTAAAAACTGACAATGAGAACTAAAATTTTGGTAAATTCAACATAAACTATTTCAATTTCATTGCCAGGTAAATCGTAACGTAGTGAAAGCTGGATCCCAGGATCCACATTAGAAGTCATGACTTTTATAGCACATGTAGCAGTTATGACGGTGGTCATGAGTGAGACAAAAATGCAGTTGTTCATGCTAGAATGTGAGACTGAGCCAATAGAAAGAAGCTTTCTACAACCAAAATATCACTTGCAGCCAATCTAAAATTTGCTGCTCTATGGCCTAGGTTTAGAAATCACATGCCAGGGAGCTGCATCATGAACCCAACAGGGACTGCTGTCTGCCTCCCCATCTTCTCGGGCTGTTAGAATATTTCTAACATTGGGTAGGAGTTTGGCTAGGTTCATGCCAACACAAACAACGCATACAGCCACCACGCTCTAAGGCATAAAGCCTGCTGCAGATTCAGCGCAAGCTAAATCAGTGAAAGTGTCCCTTGAAGCACAAAGATAGCAGGAAATCCCTAAATCTCAGATTACTGGAAGCTGGGGTGAATGCCAAGGAAGTATTATTGTACGCATGCCTGCTCTTAGTTGCATCCCTGGGCACCTGCTACCAGCTACTCCTAAGGACAGGATACAAAATCGAGCCAAGATTAATCACAAAGTTCTTGGGGAAAAAAAGCACTGAAAAATCATAGTCTGCCCTCTCCCATAGCATACCTCATGACTTCCAAGCACTAAGTCTAGCACTAATGGCTGATACGGTCATTCTTGTGTTTTTATGCAGAGTGATTTCATCCTCCTCGCACTGGTTCTGAGAAAGACTCTAGTTAGTAGTATAAGGCTTCCTGGGAGTACGGCACAAGCAGGGGATGCAACTGTGTTAGTGCTAACCCTCAGATGTAGCCTTGAGCTATCCTCTGACAGACAAGGAATGGAGCCTCCCCATCTGCCTTCCATCCAAGAGCTTCTCCAGCTACATCTTCTTAGGCTAAATGTGGTAAATCTGGCTTAGGTGGAAAACCACAGACAGAAAGCCTGTGGCAGAGGGCTGCTCAGCATCTGTAACATGGTTGTATCCCACAGAAGTCGCGTTTACAGGGAAGGTATGAAAGTCCATTACCACAGGGATCCTGTAGGAGCACATCTGGAGCTCAGTTATTCATTAGCAGCAGAAAATCAAGCTATTAGAACCTAAATACTGTCCTTTAACATTAAATATCATCTGCTGCTGCAGATCCCAGCAGATCTTTCACTGCATCACAGAAATCACACAAAGAAGGTCACTGGGAAGCTGGCTGATGCTCTTCTGCTTCAGATATCACCACATCTTTTCCCGCTCTCAATCATTAACTACAATCTATCATTTTAGACACCACAGGTTTGCAGGTTTTCTAAACTTCACCCCAGACTGAGATGGGCGAGAGGAACTTCTAGTTCTCAGCCCTATGGAAAGACAAATGGAGAATAAATAACTAGTCCTCTTGAGAAATTTTGTTAACAGAAATGGAAATTAAGTGAAGACAACCTCTGTTTCGGGTCTTACTGCCAACACCAAAAGTGGACTTAATTACTACACAAGGTCCACCCGTGATGGCCACAAATATTTTTGCCAACTAAATGTTTTAACAGCATGGGTAGTGGTGAGTACCACAACCCATTAGCAGAACCATGCCAACAGCCAAGACCATTGACACTTGTGGCTTCTTGCTCTGCGTCAGGTGGCAAAACACTTGGAAATGGCTTGCATTGCTGCTCAGGAACTTATGTAACCTTATGTTGGGGGAAAGGTAGGGACATGTCCATCTTTCTCAGGAGCAGGAGGAGACGCCTCTCTCCTAGAGTTACGCACCTGAAGCCTATAAAATGAAAGATAAGAAGAAGAAAAAAAGATCTTATTTTTAAAGACTGGGAGAAGATGGAGGAGAAGGAAAAGATGTTGGTGTCTCCTCTGGTATGGTGGCTTAGCGGGGAGGGCACTCAACAGGAATGCAGGAATCTAGGTTCTTGCTCCAAAAGATATTTCTTGTTATGAAACCAGAGCAGTTTTCAACAAGGTGGAACAGAGAGATCCTCTCCCTAGAGCAACTCAGAGGTTACTGATTGGAGCTGAGAGAGAAGCCGAGAGAGCAACAAGCTGGGATATTGGGCAGAGGTGGTGGCTCTTCCCATCCCCATCACTTCTCCCTTCTGAACGGTGTCAGAGTCCCACTGGATGTGATGATTAGCAGAGGTGTGCAAGGAGAATATCCATCTCGTATTCTGACGAAGACTGATGTGGGTCTAAACCACCAGCAGTTCAGCCCTGCCAGGGCACTGGTGACAGTGTGCAGGCCTACTCACAGGCACACAAATGCTGAGGGACTCTAGATGTTAGCAGGACTATGCAAGGGCTTTGTGGGTGCCAGTGATGTCTAGACACTTAACTCTAGCCGTTTGGGATCAAGTTACCAGTTAACTAGAATAACATCTGAATAAATAACCCAGGGGGAAACTGTACGGGTGATTTTGTTTCAGAAAGCTACTGCTGAATTTGTGAGCCATACCACCAGAGAACTGCTGGAACAGAGGCAGCTTGTTGGGGAAAAGGCTCTGCGTGTCAGAGAGTGCACAGGACCTGATCTGCAGCTGCTTGGTATGTTTGTGGGTAAAGCACTGGGAAGGGATTAGGCACACAGAAACCAGGTATAAAACAAAACTCAAGAAAAAAACTCAGCAGAGCTACTTTTCCTCTTCTACCGTTTTGAAAAACTGAGTGCTTGATCTCCCGTTGTCTTCTGGGCTCTGCCATACGGCACAGGCTGATAAAAGAGAAAACTTCAGTTTCCCTAGTCACCCTGTTAATAAGTGCTGATGGGAGAGGAAATGAGGGTGAAATTATGACCACTTAATGAGGCTTCTGCGACACGGTTTGCTGGAGTGTGGAAGTGCCTCTCCCAGAGTCTCAGGCTGCATGCTCAGCATCCATTAGTAAGTGAATGAGGCCAGCATTCAAAACAGAGGCTGGTGCTCTGGGACAGGCCATCCATCAACACCTCTGGCCATTTGGAGACACTGAGCTGCACCGTTACTGTATGATGAAGCCACAGAAGGGGTGAATGGAGTAAGACCGAGGGTCTTACATAAATAACCGGTCCAATTGTTTATATGGTTATATATGATATAACTCCGATACCAGTTTAGAAGAAAGTGAGAAGGAAGAAAGAAACCTGCAGTGGTAGTTTGCTTTCAAAGAGAACCTGAGGATGAAAGAATATTGTTACTGTAGAGGCCGTGACTTGCAGCGTCAGAGGACTGCATGCTCTGCAATGCACAGAGAATCTACGCCAGCACAACAGCATCCCCATACCTATTTTGATTTCAACATTAATTTGCTCTTATATGCAGGTCCCAGAAATTCTGTGGGTTATTCTAATACGATCCTTGGACACTTTAGGTGAGTACTGCAGCTACAAAAATATACCAGTTCAAGAATAAAACCGGCCAACTTGCCCTTTACCCTTTTAAATGAGGAGAGGGAAAATATGAGAATTGTATTTTCCCATCACAAAGGGTATTACTCATTGTGAGAAAACAGCAATTTGCCAGGCTTCTTCATTCCGTCATAAACTAAGCTCAACAGGCCAAATTTTGAATGTGGTTGCCTCCCAAGAGGAGCACAGTGCAGGATTTGAAACTCTTGTTAGGAAGTCATTTTATGTATTTGAGGTGAAAGAGTAATGAGTGGAGATTTAGGCACCATGAAAATGCAGATATTTCATCCAGATGTTGTAGGAAGGACTTTCTTTAATTATTTGACCTAAAAATGCCCAGAAGTCACACTTTATTTTAAAATACTTTAAGTGCTAACTCTGTAGCCTCTGACGCACTCCTAGTTCCATTATTAGGTGGCTATTATGGGAGCAGGAGTCCCTTCCACTGACTGTAGGGGTCTCCTGCTATAGGAGTTTGACATCTGCTTGATATTATTATTCCATTAGAACAGTAAATCTTTACTCTACTGGCTTTCCTGTGGGCTCTGACACATTCCAATTTAGTGACAAATGTCCCTTGAGTCAGCAGTTATTTGACAGGCTGGGAGGTGCTCCTGCAAAGGAACTGACAAACGGTTTCCATGATAAATTGAAGTATCTTCAGGAAGTAGGCAGAATTTCTGCATGAACATCGAGCTGAAAAAGAACTCCCAAAATTCCAAGAGATTTGTGATAATCCAAAAGCTTCCTCCACAGACATGTAAATTCCTGTGTGACATTATACATTTGCACAAGAAATCAGAGCAGACTGAAGATCACACCATTTCATGCCCACAGGTTTCCTCAAACAAGGAAGCAGGTAACAATAAAGTAGCATGCTCTTGCCCTTCCGAACCATCTCTGCTTCCTTTTATAACAGAATTAAGAATTTCTACTGGGTTGCATCCAGTCATTCTAGTGAAAATTTGAGACCAAATGAATCTGTTCTATACAAGTTTGCCAAATCCAGGCTGATAGCAGAAATAGTCCCCAGTTCAGAGCTCCTACAGGATCAAACTCCAACAACTCTTAAAAGTATGCTGGTGGTCATGATAATAACGCAGGGTAATGGCTCCTTTCACTCAAGGATCTCTAGACACTTTACAGATGTGAATGGAGAACTATGATGTGGAATTTCCCAGTCCCATTTTGTAGAGAATTTTTCTGGCCCTTAGTGTGTTCAAGTGATTCATCCTGGCTGTGAGAAATACAAAAACTCAGATGGAGCCCTCTGGGAACGTGATTCTCAGTACTTGGATTAAAGCATTAGTCATGACATCATCCCTTCACAAGATCGGAGCTCATTGTTTTGTGGCTGGGTGTCTTCTCCCTTCAGCGTGGAGATTAGCTCATGTAAACTAAACACAGGAAAATAACAGCCAATCCTTTCCCTCCAGCAGCAAGCACAGAAAAGGCAACTGTCTTTCTGGGTGTCACTAACATCACAGGAGTAGTGGGCGCAATGGGCTCTGCATTTAACATGACAAACATACATCCCAGAGCCAAATTTATAATGGTTGAGACCACGATCTAGGTTCTCACTCCATATCTGTCATCAATGCTGACCCAGGAATACCCCTGTGGTTTCCTGGCCAAAAGGAAATAGGATAGTTTTCTTGAAGAATTAGTCAGTAATTACAGTCAAAACAAAAAAACACAAATCAACCCTGATAACTCTTAAATCATTTGTACAGTAGATTCTCTTTTGTTTTCTTAGTTGCATTTTACCAGTTTTCTAGTCCCTAAAAGAAACCTCCTCCTCAGATAACCCACAAGTTTCTAATGTAAAACTACACTGCCATGAACTGACATCTGGGTCAAGCTTTCTCTTCCAATACACAGAAGCACTGACTGGCACGCAAACACAAAATTCTCTCCTCTGCAGTCACCTTAAGGTATTTTTGATCTACTACCAGGGCAGCGTTACTGTGTTCAAATCTAGAGATACAGGAGTTACAACACTGACTGAAAACAAGTACCTTTGTGCAACAGTTGAGAACTGCAGCTTGGCAGGGTAACGTGCTGACCTACATCACATCGGACAGGTCTACATCATGCTGCTGAACAGCAAAGGAGAAACTGCTATCCTACAAGCAGCATTGTATATGCACAGTGCTGCAAAGATACCACATCAGCAGATGCTGAAGTTCTCCAAGACACACTCATCTCACTCAAAAGCTGGTTCATCAGTTGTGACTTAATGGTCCTCAGCATTTCAGCCCTATTTCCTAAATCCCTCAACCCGTAGCCAGCTGAGCAGTTGGACCAAACCAGACTGCTCTCTGAGCAGCTGAGAAACGTTGAACCTTTCTCAGCAGAAAGGTAGGTGTTGCCATTAGCCACTGGACATTATGTCTCCTACCTCAAGGGACACATGGTGAACCGATTGCTGATGACACACATACCACCCATTCCTTCCCATTTCTGCATAAACACACACAGACACACAGACACACAGACACACACACACACGTGCACACACAGCCTGTTGGAGACAGAAAAAAAGAGGAATGACCAAACACGGCTCCTTCAGCTGTGAACACCCTACCACATACAGACATGCAGCACCCATTAATCAGGCACAGACTGCAGCTCTCTGTCATTCCTCATCCATATAATCTGTTGCTTTAGGAAAGGCAGAAAATGCTGCTTGGGAGTTTGGAGCTTTCCAATTATTATTATTGTTTCATTAAATAGTTGTTCTCATTTTCCTTCTTACGGTAACCTCTCCAGATAGTCACGGAGATTTTAATGCATTTTCTTTCTTTTTCCATAAAGAGGGAATACATGCAGTGCAAGAAGTGCACAGACAGCACTGAGATGAAATTCCAAGCTCTGTCTGTAGCAAGACTCCCTGGTACATCAGAGTTCATCTATCCCAGCTAGTCAGTGAGAATGGGACTATATACTCGGTCTGTCCCACAGTTAATAAGATGATGCTTGTAATTCTGGCCTTCTCATTCCATAGGCTCCAATGCCAGCAGGGAAACTTGTGTTTTCACAGAGTAAGTGACTGATAAGCTTTCTGCAGACTCAGGCAGACAACATCATACTGAGTAAGAGGCTATTTCCATTTAAAAGATTTTCTTTGCAACGGTGAATGATAGAAACTTCCTTTACAAAATGCAAACAAATGAAAGTTTAGATTTTGCCCATGCTGAATGAGTCCCATAAATGCATGATGGAGGCCAGATACAGACTACAGGGCGTACGTTTGACACCTCTCGCCTGTATGGACAGGAAATGGATATAATAGTTAGCCCCATTTCGGTTCCCTGAAGATATAAATAATCTTGACACAGAGTGCTCAAGCATTTGTAGACCACCCAGGAGACTTGCATTTAAATGACCTTTCTTTGCTTGGACAATCAATTAGACTAATGTTTATTTCAAGGGTTGCAACATTTGTTCTTAAATAGAAGCAGCTCAGAGGAGGCATGTATATAATCCCACTTACTTGTTGGTAACTGCCTGCATAAACTCATCAATCAGTTCGTCGTATTGTTTCCCACGAACCCTCTTGTGTTTCAGTCCAATATAGAGTGGATCGTTCAGAAGAGCCTATGACACAAAGGAATTCTGTTGACAAGAGTCTCTTCCATGGCTAGAAGGAGATTTATGTCCTAGCCTCTCAAAACATTTGTCCGTTGTAGTCAGATTAGTTTCACTCAGCATGCAGTGAACATCACTTTACACACAGGTCTTCCAGATCACAAGGCAGATCCAAGGCAAGTTAACTTGTGCTATGGACTATCTTTTTGTGGAGACACAGTCAGAGGAACTTAAGTGTTTGTTGGACTACAATAGGAAATGGAGCTCTGCGTCCCCAGAACAGAAACAGCTCTACCAAGACACTCTACCAAGGTGTCTCACTCCTCATGAACAGGGATGACCTTGTGTAGGGAGCATTTACTGCTCAATCAGTTCTTGATTTCTCACTGGAGGGAAGGGTGTTGACCACACAGTGCTTTGAGCAATGAAGATCACCTGCAGTAACCTGAAATAACCTGTAATTTAGGCCTTTAGGAGCTAGCCCAGAGCTGACCAGAACCACTAATCAGATGCCATAAGGTTCCCGTGCCCTTTAGCTAGCACTCACCTCTAGTTCTCTACAGCTGTCATGGCAGAATATTTTCTTACCACAGATCAGTTTATTTTTTAGCTCCTGCTGCGAATATAAAAATGAGCCATTCCTCCAACCAATCCACCAGGTGTTAAGTTAGGATCCATATGCCAAAGGGCTGGCTCAGCATGGAAACAGCATATAACTTGGGGAAAAATCACAGGACAGACGGTAGCAGGAGACAGGTGGGCCAACACCTCAGTGAGTCACTACAAAGCAACCAGAGTTGCCTCCTGGTTTCAGGAACTGAATCATCAATACGAGAAGAGGGTAACGCATCACAAGCCTATTGTCCTGTAGCCATATGGGCTCAAAATGCTGGCAGAACTAAAATTAGATCTGTTTTTCCAGCCACAGCTGTTTTCCTTTAGCAGGAAAGATGAAAGAAGTTTTCGTTGGAGTTTGATACGCTAACCCTTCAGGGCCGTGAAAGAGAAAGCAGAATCATTTGTATTAATTCACTAGTTGTTCATATAGGTCAAAGTGCTCTGGGGCCTGTTTCTGGACTATAAAATTCTCTCACAGGCAAGCTTGGAAATGCCAAGCTCTGAAAAAAGACTGATTTGCTGAAAGAGTACATGAAAGTATTCTAGACTGTCAGAAAGACAAGGTGGGAAGTGTTGTTAAAAATATAATAAAACTGCTGTATTTACTGCATTCTACCTGAGATGCCTGTGTTAGCAGCGCAGTCACCCTAGGCTCACAGGGAGAGATGAACAGGACGAGTGTCTATTGGAGATATCTCTTTCTGCACTGATAAAATGGTGACGTTAGAATGAGTTCACACCTGGGACAGGTTGCTTCTGGGGTGTCCCTAGGGTTGGGTGAGGTTGGGTTTATGCACTTAACTAACAAAAATCATGTCAATCAATTAAAATGCATTAAATTAATGAATTAATTATTTTTAGAGTGATGGAGGCTTGTAGTCAAAACACAGGCCAGGAAACTGTGCTACTCCTGTATCTTAATCCCAGTCTGCAAATTGCTTCCACAGAGAAGCTCCTGGACGCTTAAATTGCATGGGAACTTGGAGAGAACGAAAGTGCCCAAGCCTTGGATTCCCTTTCTCTGATACCAGCTGACCCTTGAAGATACCTAAAAACCACCCAGTGTGCTGCTCTAGATCACAGTGTCCCTCTGCATACTGAGGTACCAACAGATGGTTGTATAAGTTCAGCAGTGGGTGGGGAAGCACCTGCACCCAGGTCCCTCATAGACTGGCCACTGCACCAAAGGCATACAAGAATCCTGATATCAGAGACAGAAGAGGTGGTTGGGAACCTCACGCCAGATGCCATCTATGGCCACTGATTTTGCTTTTCAAGTGCCCAGTGTGAGAGACCCGGGGCTTGAGTAAAAGAGGTGCTGAAAATCCAGCTTTCCAATGAGTGTCTGAAAATGTCAGGCACTCACGGAAGCATCTGTCTTCATATAAAAGCTCAAAGCTTTTCTACCCCAGATTTGTCATTTCTCTCATGAAACACGTTTGGTTTACTTAGGGTCAAGTGAGACACAAGTACATTTTACAGCCGTGGACAAGCCCTGGCCATCACAAACAACTATAGGCTACTCATTAAAAAGGAAAAAAAAAAAAGACATCCTCACAGATGTCCTTTCTGGCATTGCTAAAATGCTGCACTTCAGCCTTTCTGAGCCAGAGTCATACGGCAAAAATCTGCAAACAGATGGAGTCCTCCTGTCTGGTTATCGTGTGCAGTAAAGTGTGCAATCTGACAAAACACTGAAATTAATCATTCACAAACTGCCCACCAGGGATTCTCCATTTGCTGGAATACAGTCACCTCTACACGAGACACGGGCATCTGTCTGTTTCCTCACAATTACCACAGGAAGAATAAATCTGGATCTTCCTGGCTGAAATCTTTTAACTCACCTTGCCTTGCTGAAAGATGGAGCTGACCGGTCAGCTCCAACTGGCAATGCTCTGAGTCTTCTCGCCAAGGGACCAGTAGGCTATTCAGTGTTTATTTCAGTTCCCCATAAGAACAAGAGCTTCTTTACCATCAAACAGGAATGCAACCTGACCACTTCCCTGCAGTGCTGGTCTAGCCATTGTCTGATCTTGGATGTCTCTGGCTTTGCCTCTACATACAGGGACCTGGTCTCCGAGTTAAGCATTCATGTCAATAATTCCTCCCCGTCAGATTCATGAAAAACTGTAAGTCTTACCTCATTGTCTGTGCCAACATCCAGCAGGACAGGGAGACACTGTTGTGGGTGAACTCCACCACAAGCTGTATACAAAGCAAGCTTCCCCACCGGGATACCCATGCCATAACTTCCTAGATCTCCTAATCCGAGAATCCTCTCTCCATCTGTCACCACAATAGCCTAGGAGGATCAAGAGAGACCACTGTATAATGTTGCCAAGGCTTTAGTAGCAAAACCAACTCCACTGTCCTCATACCAATGCCATTCTGCAGTTGCAATGTGCAATGGATATTTGTTCCTTCTCCATGATGCCATGTTAATTAGCTACTGATGATACAGGGCTCTTCGTTTTGGAGGAGGAGATAATGTGACCGATGGGTGAGCTGCAATCAGTATGGGAGTACAGCAGTTCCGCTTGCCAACATTACAACTGTGTTGTAGCAGAACCCAACAAGTAGGGCTCTTTGTGCACCTCCAGTTGTACAGTCAGAAGCTGCATAAAAGAGATGTGGCTCCGGTTTTCCTCTCTTTTTGCAATGGACTATTAGAAAAAAGAGCTCTGAGCAAAAACACCTTTCCTCATATACCGCTTTTGTGGAAGTAACCAGCTCATGTCTCCATACTCTTGTAGAGTAGCTGTAGAGTGGCCAACATTAGAAAATCAAAGCAAAACTCATTTTAACTGGGTTCTCTTGCCTCTGGTGTCCCTGACAGCAGTAGTGAGATAGCACTAAGTTTGCAAGAGACATGACGTAAAAGAGGGAGAGGAAGAAGGAAGGCACAGAGACATTCAGAACGGTAGAAGAAAGGAACAGAAGCGAAAAGAGTAGAGAGGAAATTGGTCAATGGTCACTTAGGAGATGTCTATGCTGCAGCAGAGTTGTGACTGCAAGGCAGATAGACTGAAGCTGTTTGCATGGTTAGCAACATGGGCTGCAGAGGGGCTGTACAAACCAGCTGGAGGCATATGTACCGGAATGTCAGTCCATGCACTCCCCTCTCGTCTAGACAAGTCCGTTTATAGCCTTTGGTTAGGGCTCTTTTCACCAAAAACCAAGTGATTTACACCGCAAGTGTCTTCACTATGAGTAAAGTCCTGTGCTCCCTTTAGAGTCAGTAGAGAGAAGGAGAAACTCTTCAGGAGCAACTCCACTCATCCCTACGTCGACATCTAAAACAGATCAGACTCACCCTGTCTCAGAAGTATCTGTTTCACTCTATTGACTATAGAGGGTCACTGTTCACATGCAGGGGCCATAGATATCTCCAGTTAGTGGAAAGGTCTCCCACACTATGTATTTAATATTAAATCTTTTTCCCACCTAACTGGGAGTTAAACAATTGCCACTTAACTCTTGGTGCAATTGGCTTTCTGCATTTCAGCAATACTGTGATGTGCTACCTCATCCAAATCTCTGTTCTATAACTTTCTGCTTTTCTCTTTACTGTATCTTTTCCTTGTGACAAGAAGGGAAATAAGAGCCTGCTTAACACTGTCCAAATTAGAAGTCCAAAGTTGAGCTATGCAACCCACACTTTACATCATCCAGATTTTAGGAGGCAAGGGAACAAGAAGCTCTGACTAAGGTTCACATATTTTAGGTTAACTACTACATATGTCAGCTTTGTCCCCAGGGTCAGGCACTCTTGTGGGCAACTCTGAAACCCAGTAAGAACAGGAAGATACTGGAGTCCAGTCCCACTGCGGGAGAAAAGCTGTAAATACAATAACAAACCTCAACTTTCAATGCTGTCACAGCACTTCAGAGAACAGAGCGCTCACATCAAATGGATTACTGGACTGCGGGTGACTCAAAAGTACAGTCTAGCTTGGATTTCAAAGGAGAAGACTGTGGAGAAGTTCTTCATTTGCTGATCTGCAAAGTTAATGCCAAACTTAGGACACACAGACGTGTGCTTCAGCAAGAAATAAAGAGAATGGGGGATCAGAAGCTATCTTATCAGAGGTGCTTTCTTTTTGAGGGGGTAATAAAGATACGTTGGTTTACTGCTAGGATGGAGAAGCATTTCCTCGTTTAGGAATGCAATAAGCCTCTTTCTCCATTTTCCCATTTCAGAGTCCTTTCCTGCCTATTTCAGACGACCTAAGGGAGAAACTGTGAAAGGACTTAAACTTTTGCACTATGGCTTCAGGATGAACAGTCAGATGCTTTTACGCAACATAAAGTATATACATCTCCCAAGGATATTTTCTGCCTTAACTTAACCTATTGTTTGCAATGGGAGAACAGAATTCCATTACATTGCATAGTTCAGGATTAAGCCTGAGGAGAAATAAAAGATACACGGGGCACATATGCATCTATTTTGCCTTTTAGCAAAAAAACCCACCCCTCTGGTAGTTTCAGGGTGGTAATGTACATGATATATTCTAGGGTTGTAATGCACATAACACCAATAATGACAATCTATATGTAACAGGGATTATTTTGAAACAGTCCTGCTATATTTAGAATATTTGTTGTTCTGCTGTTGCCAGTTTCTTGTCTCTAGGACTTAGAATTCCCTTAAAGTGAACCTTCAATGAAATACCCATTCAAACTAAAAGGACTATATACCTATTCTTAGGGTAGAGGTTGAACATGCCCTTCGGGGAGAGATTCATAACCATGACAGTAATACCCTTATTATCCTCCATTTTGAGACATTTGCTTATTTGTTTTTCCTTCTGAGTCAATGAGAAGTGTTAGATAGTGATGGGAAAGTCTCTCTTTCGAGTGGGCTCCATCTGTTTCTGGGTGTGCACTCACTTCTCCACACCCAGAGGATGCAATTGGGACTGGAAGGCAGTAACTGGAACATGGAAAACAGTGAGTGCATACACTGAGACTGGTTTATCCTGAAACTGACACAAAAAAGGAGTCAAAATTCTAACTATGCAGAGACTATTTTTTGAAAAAGAGTTAAGAAGAGCCTGAAAACTTCTCGAGAGCGCTTGCAAAACCCATCAGAGAGTATATTTCTTCTGTCCTAGGTGTGCTGCGCTGTATAGGTCCCAAAGCTCTCCAAGGTACAGAACACTTGAAAAATACAGGAAAGCAGAAAATGAAAGACATTCACTGCTGCGAATGTTGGAGAGGGGAACTGGGTTTCATAGCTGTTTACGGTCCTTTGGATTCAAAAAATAAAAAAACAAAGTTTCAATGGGTACCTGACTTACAAGCACATTAAAATAATGTTTTTAATCAATCACCACCACATGATCAACACTCAACAAACAGCACAATAATCTCTGGCTGAGGAGGAGAAACTCTTCTAACTGAACCACTGGTTTAACAGTTAGGAACCTGTTTTCTACCTCCATCTGTGCTACAGACTTTCTTGATGACTCTGCTCAAGTCTTTGCCTAAAACTTAGGTGCGCAGTTTAAGCCAATCACCTAGCCAATTTCTGGCAGCATCCCCAGGTATTTCTTCACTGCCTTTAATGGGACTTACTGCTGTCAGTGTTCAATGTGGTCTGAGCCTGTCTAAAAATCCAAGTTCCTCCATGGAGTTCAGGTGCCTCCCCACTTATCTCAAAATCACAACAGTGCACAAGTCCCTACCAGTTCAGGCATGGAGAATCCTGTGTACAAACATATATGGAAACCTGCAGTCCGAAACAGAAATACTGACCAAATCAGCTGCCTCAGTGGTCTAGCAGATCAGGAAAGTAGATAGGTTTGAATCCCTCCCATGGATTGCTGCACTTCCTATGGTCTGTTTTGCGTGCCAGAGGGGGCTGTCTCAACAACAGTCTGTCACCGTTCTGTGCCAGTTTCCCCATCTGCAAAAACGTATCTCTCAGCCACAAGGAGTTCTGCTCACAATCCTGAGTCAGAAAGAACTGGAAATACTGAGATCTTTGGACAGAGTAAGGACAAAATATCTAGTCTGCATTTGCTCTCCCCGGTTCCAAAGGCAAAGTTACAGTAACATAATTACTTCTTCTGGAAACGTGTTAAATACTACTTCTTTTTCTTAGAAATGGAAGATGTTTGCAAGGTTTTCTCAGCTTTGTTCCTGAGAGAAACAGCTGAGTTATATGAGATTGAAGTTCTGTCCCGGGCACGCATATTTTCAAACTGATGAGGGAGGTGATTGGCATGACCTGACTTTAGTGTTGGCTTTATTTCATGCCAGGGACTTGCCTGCCCCTGAGCTCTAGTGGAAAACACTTCAAAAGATCGCTTTTTGGGTGGGGTGTTAAGTAACTTTTCCGGCTGCTGGATATCAAACGTTATCTGGAAAGTTGGCGGTGTTCTGGAGGCTGCATGACTCACTGGATTTGGGGATGAGTCCTACACGTATGTCAGCTACACAGATATCTTAAGAGACTTGATACATGTAAAAAATTGCAAACTAGTCATAGAACTCTTCAATACCCATAAGTTAGGTCTCGGCCAGGGCCCCTGTCCTGCAAAAATTTATTACAATGCACACTCTTTTTATTGGTCAATGTCCTGCTACCTTTGATAAAGACCTTTTTGAGCTCATTCACGTTAGTCTCTGAGGTGCAATTGCTGGCCTGGAAGTTCTTTGAGGGAGGGAATATTTCCTATGTTGTCCTTTCAAATAGAAATTCTGTAATAATCCCAAGTAGTTCCATTCAATATCCTATTTTGCCCCCAACCACCTGTAATTTCCCCATCCACAGAGGACATGACACATACCTTAATATTTTCCTCAGGCCAAGAGTTTAGCATTGTTGCAATATGCCCTTTGTCATGAATGGTGATAAACAACCCCCTAGGAAAGAAAAAAAAGAAAAAGAAACCTTGTAATAAAATCAATAACTCTAAGATAAAATAAAACAAGTAAAACTTGAAAATGCAGGGAAATGAGCTAGTGAGCACAAACACAGGCTATTCACTGGCATGTAAATGAGACCTCAGGGGATAGCTAATACCAAGTTCAGTTTTCATTTCAGAACACCAAGGCCCAAGATCCTTAATGGTAACTTCATTCAACAGCCACTGGTGTTGCACATTCCACCTTTGTGAAATTCCTTTGCTTTCGGGAGCAATCTTAGACGCATCCCAAAAGAACTCTCTGGCTAAAATAATTCTGCTAAATGCACGTGAGGCTGATGATTTTACTTAAAGCCTTCTTAAAAACTCTTTCATGAAAAGCTTATTGGTGGCAATTTAAACAGTGAAAGTGTGATTCTTCTCATCCAGGTACCGATGTAAACCATGTGCATGGCTACTTCAGAGCCAGTCATCCTTCTCTAGCAAAAAGAACTCTGAATGTTTCTAAGTCCTTCCAGAGTTTGATCATCTGGCCTGTTTTAGAGGTCTACCCAGAAGGAGCTGAATCATGTCCCAGAAACATCTGTTTCAACAGATCATACAGGGAGTCTAGACAACTTCTTTTGATATTAACAACTATTCTGCAGAGAGCTAAAGTTAGATTCAACATGAGCAAGTTCCTGATGAGGCAGAGTAGTGTAATGAGCAGGACACCACTCTGGGACTGAGGAGGGTTGGGTTCTTGTCAAGCCTTTGCTGTGCTATGCCAAGCGATCTCAGAGAAGACTGTTTAGCTCCTTAAAACTGTCTCCCCTCTTGCTCTTTGTCTTCAGGGACTGTAAACATTTCAAGGGAAGCTTGTCTCACGCTGTTCATCTAGCCTGGGCTCTACAAGTAGCTGTGGCCTTGGGGCTGCATCTGCAGATACCCTTACAAAGGGATAATATTTAAGATATGGAGACACTGGCTGTCTACCACATGGGCTTGATATGAGTATACAACTTCACTCAGTAACTCAATACCAGTCCTCACTTGACAGTAAAATCAGTGCTGACTAGCCCAAAGGATCGCCCACGTGTGCCCCTTGCAATACGAGCATTTGGATCAATATTTGCCATGGCATTTGTCTTGACCGCTCCAAGCTTGCCTTTAGCTATAACACTTTTTTCACCTGATTATCTGACCCCAGTTTTTTGACACCTGCATTCACTGAATGAAAAACACCAAAAATCACGAGAAGTGAAACAGAAAATTAAATGCTTGGATGAAACCTCAGTATGAAGTATTTGTAGTAACAATAGTAAAACTGATTGCATTAAGGCTAAACTCTTCTCAAATCAAAGGTTATCATTGTTTAAAGAAAATGCCATATTTTTAATAAAATTAGGGACTGGAAGACAGCATACTTGGAATGTGCCTTAGACCAGCAGCTTATTTTCTCCTCTTTGCTATTATAACAAAAAATAGTATCCTTACCATGGATACTTCCGATACCCAGGATAATATTATTCACTTGACTAATCTCTGCTCAGATATTTTGGCATTTTTAAGCTCCATTTTAGCAGGGTTCGCCCCAAAGCAGCAGCCTCCTTATGCGTCTCATGGTAAACTGCTCATGTTGTTCACAGTATCCTCTAATCACCACAAATCAAGGGCTCTAACTTGATGACTCCACCTGGGAGGCTGAGAGACCCATTTTCCCTGCCTTGTTATCTGATCAGAAATGCAGGAGTTATGCCAATGACTACTATTGTAGCATTGTGTTGGAAAGCAGCTGGAACACCAGATAAATGAGTGTTTGATGCTTACCTGTCCCTACCGTTGCTCAGCCCCAGTTAAGTTCAGATCAGGTCATGGTTTAGGGTTCTAATGTGAAATGTTAGCTAGAAAAAAGCTCATTTTTAGAGAAGTCTGAAAATAAGTTCCATTGCAAGTCCACACTAGTAATGAATAAGCAAACATAATCGGGTTTCTCTGTTTGCAGAGGACTCCCCTCATATGACTCTTCTAGGAGGGTAAATGTCTTCCCACAGTCAACTGCGGGATCTTAATGAAAAAGGCCAACTTTGAAAACAAGAAAAATAAAACAGTGATGGCTTCTACACTAATCAAGTCTCAATCACACAGAAAGATCAGAAATGCAAGAAAAAGAAAGTAAAGGTCCATTTATTCAGCATAATTCTTTAAAACTGTGCCCAGTAACCAACAAGTTAATCACATACACATGGCCTACCTAAAAGGTGTTATTCAGACATTAATCTCCATAAAAAGGAGGTACTTGTTGCTGCCTTCTACATTTGAAAAAACTCAATAACCGGGGATTAAAAGCACACATGAGTAACATGACTGCACATATTTCAAGGTAAAACATGTTTTTAAAAAGAATGCTACTGCTTTAACGCGGTATTTTCTGAAGACAGTAAAGATGCCTATTACTTAAGTGTCCAGTTGTACGCTTCATCTATTCAAATGTCTTTAGTGCTGGGAGGAATCCATCAGCTATTTAACCTCTGAAAGATATCCAGTGCTTGCAGCAGAAGCTGAAACCCAGCTCTCTACCCATTACCTGTCCTGTTGCTTGGTGACTATCTAGTTGTTTCATACAAAGCAGAAAGGACAAATACTCACTCCCTCAGAAGAGCTCCTAGCTCTGAGGGATGTCTCAGGAGTGCAGTGGGCTGCTTTTCAACCCCTGCTACAGATCTGTGAGAAGAGAGATTTCAGTCTGGGTCTTCTAAAATCTGAAACTCTCATTATGTTGCTTGGGAGGACACTTACCACTTCCACCATAGTATGTTTTGCCTGAGAAAGGACTGGCTTGGCTTAAGATAGCCAAATCCAGGTTGGTAGCTGATAAACAAGCAAAAAAGACATCCCTCTCAGAATTTGCGGTCCCTTTAATGTTATTTTTATTTGGTTTTAATTTAATATTATTTTTATTTGATGCTTACCTCCCATTGAATAAGATGACTTCTGTGGATCCTTTTCTGAAAAAAGATGCCTATAGACATTTGCTCTCCAATCAAGCTATGCCACGGACAGGGTCCCCAGTCCTAGTGCTTTACCTCTGCTGTCGCACGTAGGGAGGAATTTAGGTGAAAAATGGCTGCCTACTTTACTCCAGGCAAAATCAGATAGCTTAACTCTGACTAACAATTAACAAACTAATGGCACTACCAGTTTTGGCCATTGTGTATCTTTACTCCCCACAGAGAAGAAGCTACGTTCACAGTTAGTTAGAAGCCACACACACATGCAAAGGAGTAAAAATACTCACAAGAAATAGAGCTTCGTAAAAATTAACGGCCCTATCAATGTCAAGCCAGGACGTACTCACCGTACCACTACTTCTGGCCAAACAATAACCTTGAGAGAGCTGTTACCTTTGCAGGGGGTAATACAGAGCAGGGAGTGCTTCAATCTGCATTCTCCAGGGGTTTCAGAGCTTCAGCCTCCTATCTGTTCCTTTAAAATCACTGGTTTCACTACAGACTTCTACAGGTACAGTGAAAGTTAGACTAGATTTCAATGTGCCAGTTAGCATATCTATAAGGATGCAGGGAATGTGAAGGAGCATTACGGCATCTTAGTTTGTCACTGGCCCAACCTGTGTGGATTGCAGCAACTCAGTCAGTCTGTAGAAATGGACTGCAGGATCCAGCAGACTGCACATCATGATTGCAGAATCTACCAAAGGGGTTAGATATGTTCAGCTAGACCCCATTAGACTCTTTCCCATCCCTAAGCCAGGGCCATTTTCTTTTTCTTTCTGGTTTTATTCTAGCTGAATTCATGGAAGTGATCCAAGGATAAGTTACCAAGCCATGCAGCTTATCATGTGAGCCACTGAAAAAATCCTGTGCTTGTACTCAGTACCCCTTAAATCTTGGCCATGCTGATGGCGTTATAAAAGACCCAAAATGAAGACAATCCCAGAACTGCAACGCTCATATTAGAACGAATTCAGAGACAAGAGAGATTGGGGAGGAGATGCCCAGAGGAGGAAATGACAAATGCTGGTAATGGCTTTTAGGAATAACATTAATTTCTTGTAGGCATTTGGGAAGGAGCAAGTTTTAACGAGTCTCAGGTGTTAGGAAACAAAAATATTCTCGTATGCCTTCATTCAACAAGAGGCTGCTTCTCCAAAAGGGGAAAGTAGCATTCTCTTTTCTGATCTCCATGGTCAGCACCGCTGCCTTGTGAGCTATTTCCATTTAGAAGAAACAATGTATGATGGAGACAGGTATCTCTAAAGCACTGCTGTTTATTTACTGAGAACGTGAGAAGCCTCATTTCCCCAAACACACAGGGGAATGAGTACAGATTATGCAATTTCATTCCTCAACAGCCCCAAATCTCTTATCGCTTCCTTCCTACCCAAAAGTCTTTCTCTCCCTCACAGCTTCTTCTTGGTATCACAATTGCCAATACTCCTGTGGCTGTGTTTGCAACCCTCCTGCGTGCTGTCTCTACCCACTTTTCTAGCCTGCTGTTTCCTCTGGCGTGCAATCAAACAGGAACGTTTGCTCTATGTTTGCTTTATCAGGCTCCAAGAAAACTTCTTTGACCACAGTGCTGTGGTCTTCTTACAGGCTTGCTTGTGCTGTGGTTTGGGGTAGCAAATCCTGAACTTCAGTTGCCTGGTTACATCCAGACACTTAATAGCCTCTTTACGCTTACCATGTGTGAATGACAGGCAGCAAGTACATCCATCAGCTTTACCAAGCTGGTTGATAGCCACAGAAGAGCAGAACAGATGATAGCACTGGCCCAGTGGTTTGTACACTAGCATGAAGAAAAAGGACCCTACTCCTCGCTCCACATGAATTTCTCTCAGTGGATCGGATAGGACCATATCAGTATGCTATTACTGACGCCTTTGTAGAGGAAAAGAGACACTGCTAGAATGATCTCAAAAGATCATAAATTGACAGGAGTTGAAAAGCACAAGAAATACTCATCCAACCCAGTTTCACCTTTCTTCCCCTTCAGAGACGACTATTCTCAGAAGACAAAGATGCTTGTTCAGCGAGGGAGGAGGTATTTGTACAGAATTACTCAATATTTACATATATTGTAATGGTCAGGCTTACTCAGGCTTTGGTATCTAGCGTGAAGAACAAAAAAATTCAGCCAAAAATTCCAAGTGCTTTCTGCACACAAATCAGTCCATCAGCCTGGGTTACAGCATCTCAGAAAAGAGACATCAAAGATATTCTGTTTAACTGCCTACCGGCCTTCATTTTATATAGGAACTTGTTCCTGTGTAGAGGGAATGACAGAGGGAAGTAGATGAAAATGGCAGCTAAGGTCCCTAATGCTCTAAATACTTCCTCATGCCTGGCCCTTGCAATCAGCCTGCGTCCATGTGTGTGTGCTGCCTTACCAGTGTGCAATGAATTCCAAGTTAACAGCTGGCTGCGCCGCTGCTGTTGGCAACAGGGCTTTGGTTTCTATGACCATGGGACCCTGTTTGAAGATCAACAGCTGATGGGGAGCGATGGGATCCACCTTACCAAGCGGGGCATGCACGTCTTTGCCAACAGATTGGCCAGCCTGGTACGGAGGGCTTTAAACTAGGCAAGATGGGGGAAGGGGAGTGGTATAGTGGCAGGGGAGTCAGTGAAACACCGCTCAAGTCAGGATGCCTCCAGCGGGTGCATACAACCAGGGGAGACAGCATGGGACATGGCTATGGAGGATCTTCTTGCACCTCTTCTGGGAAGCTTACATGCTTGGCTGGCTCTCTCAAATGCCTGTATACCAATGCACGCAGCATGGGGAATAAGCAGGAAGAGTTAGAGATCTGTGTGCGGTCGCAGGGCCATGATCTCATTGCAGTGACAGAGACATGGTGGGATAGTTCACATGACTGGGATGCTGTCATGGATGGCTACGTGCTTTTTAGGAAAGACAGGCCAGGAAGGCGAGGTGGTGGAGTTGCTCTTTATGTGAGGGAGCAACTAGAATGTATGGAGCTCTGCCTCGGGGTGGATGAAGAGCAAGTTGAGAGCCTATGGGTAAGGATTAAAGGGCAGGCTCACATGGGTGACACTGTTGTGGGGGTCTACTACAGGCCACCTGATCAGGAGGAAGTCATCGATGAGGCCTTCTACCGACAGCTGGAAGTAGCCTCACGATCACAGGCCCTGGTTCTCATGGGAGACTTCAACCACCCTGACATCTGTTGGCAAGACAGCACAGCTAGGCACAAACAGTCAAAGAGGTTCCTGCAAAGCATTGATGATAATTTCTTGACCCAGGTGGTGGAGACGCCAACGAGGAGAGGTGCAATGCTAGACCTTGTACTAACGAACAAAGAAGGTCTAGTTGGAGATGTGAAGGTTGGAGGCAGCCTTGGCTGCAGTGACCAGGAGATGGTGGAGTTCAGGATCCTCCGAGGAGGGAGCAGGGCAATGAGTAGGATTGCAACGCTGGACTTCGGGAGAGCTGACTTTGGCCTCTGGAGGGACCTACTTAGGGGAATCTCCTGGGGTAGAGCCCTAGAAGGAAGAGGGGTCCAAGAAAGCTGGTTAATATTCAAGCGTCACTTCCTCCAGGCTCAAGAGCAGTGCATCCCTCTGAGGAAGAAGTCCGTCAAAGCGGGCAGGAGACCTGCATGGATGAGCAAGGAACTGCTGGCAAAACTCCAGCAGAAGAAGGAAGTGTACAGAATGTGGAAAAGGGGACAGGCCACTTGGGAGGAATACAGGGACGTTGTCAGAGCGTGCAGGGATGCGACAAGGAAGGCTAAGGCCCAGCTGGAATGAAATCTGGCAAGGGATGTCAAGGACAACAAGAAGGCCTTCTTCAAATACATCAATAGCAAAAGGAAGACTAGGGAAAACGTGGGCCCGCTGCTGAATGGGGCGGGTGCCCTGGTGACAAAAGATACAGAGAAGGCAGAGTTATTGAATGCCTTCTTTGCTTCCGTCTTCACTGCTAAGGCCAGTCCTCAGGAATTCCAGACCTTGGAGACAAGAGAGGAAGGCTGGAGAAAGGAAGACTCTCCCTTGGTGGAGGAGGATCAGGTTAGAGATCTTTTGTCCAAACTTGACATCCACAAATCCATGGGCCCCAATGGGATGCACCCAGGAGTGCTGAGGGAGCTGGCGGATGTTATCGCTAGGCCACTCTCCATCATCTTGGAAAGGTCCTGGAGATCAGGAGAGGTGCCTGAGGACTGGAAGAAAGCCAATGTCACGCCAGTCTTCAAAAAGGGCAAGAAGGAGGAGCCAGGAAACTACAGGCCTGTCAGCCTCACCTCCATCCCTGGAAAGGTGATGGAACAGCTCCTCTTGAAGGTCATCACTAAGCATCTGGAGGACAAGAAGGTGATCAGGAGTAGTCAGCATGGATTCACCAAAGGGAAATCATGCTTGACCAATCTGATAGCCTTCTCTGATGGAATGAGTGGCTGGGTAGATGAGGGGAGAGCAGTGGATGTTGTCTTTCTGGACTTCAGCAAGGCTTTGGACACTGTCTCCCATCACATCCTCCTAGGTAAGCTCAGGAAGTGTGGGCTAGATGAGTGGACGGTGAGGTGGCTTGAGAACTGGCTGGATGGCCGAGCTCAGAGGGTTGTGGTGAATGGCGCAGAGTCAAGTTGGAGGCCTGTGGCTAGTGGTGTCCCCCAGGGGTCAGTCCTGGGCCCAGTCTTGTTCAATATATTCATCAATGACCTGGAGGAAGGGACAGAGTGCACCCTCAGCAAGTTTGCTGATGATACTAAACTGGGGGGAGAGGCTGGCACACCAGAAGACTGTGCTGCCATTCAGAGGGACCTGGACAGGCTGGAGAGCTGGGCGGAGAGGAACCTCATGAAGTTCCACAAAGGCAAGTGCAAGGTCCTGCACCTAGGCAGGAATAATCCCATGCACCAGGACAGGCTGGGGGTTGACCTGCTGGAAAGTAGCTCTGCCGAGAAGGACCTGAGAGTGCTGGTGGACAACAAGTAAAACATGAGCCAGCAGTGTGCCCTTGTGGCCAAGAAGGCCAATGGGATCCTGGGGTGCATTAGGCAGAGTGTTGCCAGCAGGTCGAGGGAGGTGATCCTGCCCCTCTCCTCAGCCCTGGGGAGGCCTCCCCTGGAGTCCTGTGTCCAGTTCTGGGCTCCCCAGTACAAGAGAGACATGGCACTCCTGGAGAGAGTCCAGCGGAGGGCTACCAAGATGATTAGAGGGCTGGAGCACCTCTCCTCTGAAGAAAGACTGCAAGAGCTGGGCCTGTTCAGCCTGGAGAAGAGAAGATTGAGAGGGGATCTCATCAACGTGTACAAGTATCTGAAGGGGGAGTGTCAAGAGGATGAGGCCAGCCTCTTCTCCGTGGTGCCCAGCAACAGGACAAGAGGCAATGGGCACAAACTGAACCACAGGAAGTTCCACCTGAACCTGAGAAAAAACTTCTTCACTGTGAGGGTGACAGAGCATTGGAACAGGTTGCCCAGAGAGGTGGTGGAGTCTCCTTCCCTGGAGATATTCAAAAGCCGTCTGGATGTGATCCTGGGCAATATGCTCTAGAGGACCCTTGTTGAGCAGGGAGGTTGGACTAGATGATCTCCAGAGGTCCCTTCCAACCTAAACGATTCTGTGATTCTGTGATTCTGTGATTCTGTGAATTGCAAGACTAAATCAGGAATATGGCAACAAAAATCAGGCTCTTGTTTCATTTTCTTTCCATTCCTTAACTTCTAGTCTGGGTGCTATGAGGAGAACTTAAGTAAGGAGAGGATAAAGAGAGCAGCAGGTGGGGTAGCATTAAGGAAAATGAACGTATTTACAGTACACTGACTTAGATCAGGCATTGTAATTCAGTGCTTCTGTCCAAATGGGAAAGGCTCACCAGAGCCTCAGAACAAAAATGCTCAGGAGTTAAGCAGGTTAAGCAAGGTTAAGCATCTCAACTCACAGCCTGAGGATGATGAAATCCTGGCCACATTTAAGTCTCTAGCTCTTTTGACTCAGTAGGGCCAGAACTTTACTCAGAAGGGGTAGGAAATCCATAGGAAGGCGTTACTTAAAAAAAAAAAAAAAGGACAACAAACAAAAGAGATGAGATGATCTTTGCCAACATCTGAGTCTGCACAGGGCTGCTGAGGAGCAGCTCTGAAAAAGTTGTGAGACAGCAGTCAGAAACCTACACAGAGACACCACATGCGGCACAGGGCAGGGCTTTGACTGGCACAGTGCAAGCTGACCTTCTGCTGTGATCACAGCCATTGCCTTACCTAAAGCCAAGATATCGCTGAAAAGCTTTGAGCAAGACTGTCTCAGAGCAATGTCAAAGTTCACCTGGCAAAATTATCTTCACAGTCAAAAAATAAAAACATAAGTTGGCTTGGTCACTGTGAAAACATGCTCGCTGCTGCTGCCAGCCACTCTGTGCTTTTCTGAGTCTGGCAAAGTTACGCCCCAAGCCCAGATGACCAGTGGGCATTCTGGCTGCCCATGGCTGAAAGGGGACATGCACCAGCTAGGGATCAGCTGATGGCCCTGGCTTCTGTTGTATGCTAACTGCAGAAAACGGTCACTGTTTTGTCAGAAAACACGCTGAGGACCCACTCTGCGGATGCAAGACCAGTTTGTGCTACAGATGCAGTAAAATGTGGTTTCAGCAAAGCCTCATGTTTCCTTTTATTTATTTTCACTTTCAAGACGCATACACAAAACTGACAGGTTGAGCACCAAGAGCCTCTAGAGACATTTCCACTAGCCGGAACCCTATTGGTGATTTTCTTGGGTTCTGATTTCTGCCAGAACAGGATAAGAGGCTTTGAAATAACAAAACAAACTTTGAAGACTGCTTAGCTCTTTTAGGGACCTTGAGCTTCTAAATGTCTGTGGGTTACAGCCTTTGGAGAGAAAGTATGTGCTAGCATTCATTGATTTATCTAAATACAGTACAATTAATCGGCACGTTGGACAAAATCACTGTGCTGATTCATCAAGTATATTTGCAGATTTGTTTGTAATAAATGCCAAGAACTTTTTGTTGTTTATGTATTTTCTTGGTAAATTGTAGGACATTGAATAGTTCTCTAAGGTACTGATGGAAAAGTAACAGAAACCAAACACAATTCATTAATGGAATCTAGATAGAGATTTGTAAGGCAGAATCCTAGAATTTCTGTATCCTATGAGATTTAATTTAAAATAATCTGCAAGATGAATGATTGCGTTAGTATCACAAATGTTCGCAAGACTGTCATCGTAGTAGGATGACACAACAGGAAAACCAAAATTCAAGGTGGGAGCCAGAAGACGCAGGTTCCAAGGCACAATAATGAAACATTCACCATACATAACAAACCCTCGAGACGACACAATGAAATCGCTGTGATCCTAAGGGGTTCAGCGCAACTAAGCTGTAGGAAACTGCCAAAGCAGGCACAGAGTGATTTGAATGAGTGCATATAAGCAATTGCTCCCAAACTCAGAGAACAATATGTGCAGATTGCAGGGCAGGCTGCAGCCCTCCAGATTCTTTGGCATATTCCAGACCCTGCCACAGTAGGAAAGTCCAGATCGGAGGCTAAAGCTAAGCGTTCAGATCCATCTTCTAGTTTGCCTTATTATTAACACTCAGGACTATTTTTAGCTCTTTTTCCAAGAAAGGACAGATCATTCGATCATTCTGTCTCCGTTTTTCCTCTCACCTGCTAGAGGATTTTTATCAAATTTACCAGAAACGTAAAGGTTTAAAAGATGTTTGTTTCTCTATCTTTCTTTGAAAATTACTGTTTAGATAAAGGGAAAAGATCAAAGTTCACGTCCCCACAACTTTGCGGAGGGGTACACAGACCTTCTTATGACAATCAGCCTGACAGCTAGCCAAAAAAATAGCTTACAGCCAGCTGCAGCATGTGCTGCTTCCTTCCTAGTTCCTTACTGAGCCCTCTCTAGCCTAGCCTTAGCAAAATGCTATACAGTTAAACACAAGACAGAGAAAAAGTGAAAAAAGAAAAAAAAAAAAAAGGTTGATTGTAGGGGAAATCAAATGAAAAAAAGGGAAAGGGTATGAGGATCTCAGGATCAAAAATGTCCAGACAGGAAACTGGAGAGGACAGCAAGCAGAGCTCCCAAAAGCTGAGCCCGCTGCTCCCCAAGGAAGAAGGCAGGGCAAAGGCAGGAGCTGGGGTAGGTGGCCACAGTGGATGCAGGTGGACACTGAAAGCGAATGAGAGGGATGTGGGAGGGGATAGCAGGTTTTACAGAGGGGAGTTGTTAGGGAAAAGTAGACAGAAATTCATAGGAATCCTGGATTCATTAGTTCTTCTAGTCAGCAACAGCCTGAAAAATACCTGGCCCTCTCTTCCTCATCAGGGGGCTCTGAAGGAGAAAGACTAACATAGCAACTACTGATATGCAGCAACGTGAGAATATAGAGGGGTGGCGTGGGGTCCCCAAGGGATCTCTGCTATCCATAGCCTGTGATCAGGGAGGAGGTGAGCAGACACATGGCTATTGGCTTGTCATGAGCTACTTGTACCTACTGGACTCCCAGGACAGCTGTTATTAAGCATTCCTCGAGTAACTCGGAAGGGTTTAACCAGACAACTGTCACGTTATCGCATAATTGAACAGTTAAATTGCACTTATATTTCAAAACTTTGGAAAACAATTTTTTCCAGTGTTCAAGTGCAGTGGTGTTTCAACAGTGGTGTTTTAAGAAGAGCTCTGAGGATGCCTACATAAGGATTTAGTCACTGAGCTCTGACTGGAGTCAATGGCTGGGAAACAGCCAAGCAGTTCTGCAGTGTGGGGTGTGATTCTTGATCACCCTCAGCATCCAGAGCTCCCTTCTTGCAGGAGGAGAGCAGGGAGAGGGAGAAATCAGGCTGTTTATCTGCTATCCATACATAAATTTATAGATGCACATGGATAAAGACCAGGCTTTGAAAGGAGACATACAATCCCACCACTCAGGGATCCCATCAACCAGTGAGTGTTGGCATTTCTCAAGCTCCATGTCGTTTGCTGCATTTGAACACATTACACTCAAGCAGCTTGAAGTCCCCAGTTCAAGAATAACTTCAAGCATAGGAAAACTGAGCTCATTGCTTGTTTTTCTCTGCCTTTCTGGAGGCTGAGTCCTAACTCAGCCTGTGTGATGGTAGTATTTCAGTAACTGGAAACTACAGAGTTGCAAGGAGAAACAGGTCAAGATGAGCAATCAGTGCTGTTGCCCAATGATGCTAACCAAGGAGCCCTTGTCTTTGTCTGCCTTAACTGGTAAGCACATACTGTACTTTTTTTCACTTGATAGTACAGAGGTCATGGTAGGATAAAGACTCCCTAGGAAGTTAAATTAAATCCTAGACTGATTATATTTCCTTCCTGTGTTGAGAACAATTCCTCCAAGACCCACACCTTCACTTTTAAAGTGCACTGCAGGGAGCTCTGAGAATGAACACAGAATTAGGACAAAGTTTGACCTAGAAAAGAAACATTATTTTGACTATACCCGAGCAATCTGCTTCCAGATAAATTAAACTAACATACTATATCTTCGGGAATCAACCTCATAAAACAATTTTACTTTTGCCATAAATTGCAGCAGGTACAGCATAAAGCAGCAACTTTCAGGGTAGATCTTCACAGTCACATGCTGAAGATGTGGCCGACTTGCCCTGTTCTCAAAACATTTGAAGGGTATATCAGCACACCGAGTTTTCTCTTTCATGTAAGCAAAAAGGCACTTCTGAAAACATGGCAGAGCCCCAGAAAGGTAAGAACTGCAGTATTAAAACACAGAACCTCATACTTCGCGCAGAGCTGCTGGGGAAGTCAACAGCAAGTGCAAAACTGCTCTTTATCCTACCTATTAACTTCTCTTCTCTTTCAGAAATAGATGCGCTGTTATTACAGGATACGGGTGTCACCTCTAGTACTGCCCTTATACAACAACATGAGACAGCATCTCACAGTTACCTTGCAGTATCACATAAAATAAAAGGTCATTATAAATTATACCATAAAATTTTTACTTTGCAATGTAAAAATTATGTAAAGTAAACAGTTAAAAAAAGGATAGCTCCTTTTAAAAAAGTCCCCAAATCATGATGCACACAGTCTATGGGACACTGTTCAACAACCCGGTGGACATTGCTGTCCAAGAGTTACATGACAGACAGTACTATTTCCCCTCCAGTTTACATCCTGGTATTCATTATTCCAAATAATCCTCCTCCCTCCTCCCTGCCTTTGACATTTGTTGTTTAAGGTGGGGTTGTTCCTTGTGGCAGCAGCATAGATTTACGCCAGATTAAATGTGAACATGTATCCATGAATTTCCTACTCCAGGTCAACCTCTTTCTTTTGGGTAGCTCCACCTCTTCCTTTGAGCTTCTCTTGGTAAACCAGGGAATTTCAACAGATCTAAGTCCAAATCACCTCTGACAGCAGGGGAAAGTCTAACCTACATAAACTAACATGAGACTTTGCTGTTAACTTCAGTGGGCCCGCCTGGTATTTTACCTCTTGTCTATGGAAGTTTCTCTTGAATTTAAGAGCCATTGAACATGTATTTTGCTCAAGAAAAAGAAGGGAGAAAGAAAGAAGAGAGTAGTGATAAGCAAAGAGAAGTACAGACTATTTCTCTAATGAAAAAATGGATTGTACTCCTTTTTCACCCTCATCCCAGGGTAATAACCCTGGTACATCCTCATGATCCCAGCAATGTCCATCTTGCCACCCACACTCCACAGTACCTCAGATCTCCCTTCCTCTGAACTGAAGGGTAAACAAAGTAGGACAAGGATGGAGCGTATACCACGTTGCAAAGGCTATGCCTAGAAAAAGTGGGATCAGCACAGAGGGAGAAGGAGCTGTGGGAACCCCTGAACCACTCTGCCATTTCTCAGTAGAGGTTTCTAGACAGGCTGAGCAGTTCGCAGTAGGAACTGCTTCCTTCTCACCCTCTCTAGGCAGGGTCTTCTCATTGTTGCTCCATAATCTGGCCCCAGCTGTATCTGTTTCCCAGTTGTATCGCCTGCCAACTTCTCAGGGCTTCCTGACTACTTGCTGTCCCGACAATACTTTCCACAGATCCCTCCCTTCAGCCTCTAAGAAGATCAGTCTGCTTATGGTGATTTTATCTAAACACGGACGATTCAGTGCGTTCATTTTCTGTTACAATGACTTCAGCTGTTTCTGGAAGAAGTGTGGATTTTGCTAGTTGCAATGAGATGTTATGACAACTATTTTTGCAAGAAGTAAAGATGACCTAAAAATGAATTGGGTGTTCAAAGCACCAGTTTCAGGATGACTATTCAAAACCCAGTCTTCCTACTGGTTACTCACTTTTGCTCTTCATTGTCTTACAGAAGAGTGAGCACAGACAATTCAGTGGTTAGGGACAGATCCATGGGATTTACACCTCTGTTCTAACTTCCTTGGTTTGGCTTTGAAGTGTCTAGACGTGGCAGGTAATTTTCTCTCCTGCTGCTCAGACTGTACAACACAATTAAAAAAAACACTCAGCAGGGCTGGATCTGTTGACAAGACAATTCTGTAGACAGACTGATGTTTCACTTGCTCATTTTTTATCAGATACAAAGATCATTATTCTGTCAGACTTAATTTTAGCACCATCTGCATCCTGTTAGCTTTCATTCTCCAGGTTCAGCTTCATCCCAACATGTTTCTTATTGCTCTGCAGCCAGTCCTCAAGAATGTTTATATCTCCACAAAGGGCAAGTGAACTTAGGTTTTTTGTCTGTCCCCACAGATTTCCTCTAATGGTGATACCAACCTCTTCCAGTCTACTTGCTGTCTCTCAGACGCGATGCCAAAAGCTTTTGCAGAGCACTTGACTATTTTATAACTTCAGAGTTCAGCATGCTTGTGAATTATCCAGTGTCTCAAGAGTTTGTCAGATTACGTCACTATAATAAACTACTGCTTATTATTATATAGGCGATACAATCCTTGTCCCATGCCTTGAGACCAGTTCCCTTCTCTGCTTTCTTTTTGTAAAAAGGTTTGGAGTTACTATATGTTTTCAGAGATAGAGTCATACTTTAAAGAGAACCTCCAGCTTAAAAGATACCTTTTAACCTGCATTGTACGTGCTCAGTCCTGTGCTGCACTAAGACTC
This sequence comes from Struthio camelus, assembly GCF_040807025.1. Classification (NCBI taxonomy): domain Eukaryota; kingdom Metazoa; phylum Chordata; class Aves; order Struthioniformes; family Struthionidae; genus Struthio; species Struthio camelus. The sequence goes on along the minus strand of NC_090942.1, from coordinate 216,025,180 downwards.
TCTAATAAATTTTAAAATAAATCTTACACTAAAAAAGAAAGAAAAAGCGAAAGAGGAAAAAAGTTCGTAATACTACTATGAACTTCTTTCCTTTGCAATCACAGGGGACTTTGTACTTTCACTTCAAAGTAGAAAAGACTCTCAATCATTATTTCAAAGCATTTAGGGATGGTGGAAGCATTTCTTAGAATAACAGTGACTCTTTCTATTAATGAGATCAAAGAACTAAGACTTCTCCTTCCTTTCCTCTTTTGAGGAAAGCTGCTAGCCCTGCTTTGTTACGTTTCAGCTCCCACCCTTCCAATTTCTGATGAGTGTAAAGGATTCCCTGGCTTTGAAAACCAAATACTTCCAAGGCCCACCTTCCTTAGCACCTAATACAATCCCTCCCTTGCATTTGGCAGATCCGACAGAGACCCAATTCACCATCACTGTGGCCAGCAAACCTGCAAGTGTGGTCACAGATCAGTTGGAGGTTACCTCAAAGCATGCAGGATGCCAGTCTTATGGCATGGCTTCATGAACACTTGCAGCCACAGAAAGGCAGCACCACCTTCAGCAGCTTGATCCTGCTTCTGTGCATGCCTTTCCTCATGCCAGCATAACTCTCCTTGCAGCTGACAGTGAATTGCAGATCTGGATTACCACCAGCCCGGCCCCAAAAAAGCTTGGCTTGACCCAGATTTATCCCTGAACTAGATCACTTCACAGCTGCATGGACACATGGGCAGTCACGAGGGTGGCAGAAAGGAGAAGTGAATAACCAAGGATGGATTGGGTGGCACTGCTGCTTTCAGGGGCTGTGCCTGCTTCATGTGGTTGTGGAATGGCACGGCTGGCATGCTGGTGGGCAGCACCAGCACTGGGCACCACTGGCCCCTCCTTGTGCTGGGGATCTGGGGAATGCCAGCAAGGCTACTGCATGCACAAAGCATGGGAGGACTGCAGAAGACAGACTGCAAAGCTGCTCTTGCAGCCCTCTCTCAAAGGCCATGTATCTATACAGCTCAGCAAGAACATCGTCTCCCTTAAATCTGGGTTACCTTGAACATCTGGAATTACTCCTATATCTGATACAAATGCTGTTACTTTGCGACACTTCTTATGCCAGCAATATGCTTTGGCCTCGACAATGTGAACACACCTGGGAGCCATCTGAACTGTTCCAGAATCAAATTATGATCTTGTGAAGACTAAAGTGCCAACAGAGTTTTGTAACAAAACTGCAACACCTGGAGGCACAAACGGACGAGGAGCATAATCTCAGAAGGATTTCCTTCTCCCAAGGAAGTGAGCCTAATCACAGAATCACAGAATCACAGAATAGCTGAGGTTGGAAGGGACCTCTGGAGATCATCCAGTCCAAATCCTCTGCTCATGCAGGGTCATCTAGAGCATATTGCCCAGGATCGCATCCAGGCGGGTTTCGAACATCTCCAGCGAAGGAGACTCTACAACCTCTCCGGGCAACTTGTGCCAGCGCTCTGTCACCCTCCCAGGAAAGAAGTTTTTCCTCATGTTCAGATGGAACTGCCTGTGTTTCAGTTTGTGCCCGTTGCCTCGTCCACCACATAGGCCTAATAGGCACCACAGAGGCCTATTTGCCTACCCTAATCTATACCCCTCCTGAGGCACCCATCACTGGCCACTGTGGCAGACAGGATCAGTGGCTGGGAAGACTTCCGGTGAGCTCTTCTCATGGGCTATTTAGCATGTTCTCATTTGGCACTGAAGAGAGATTTTGACAGGGTCTTTACCATAACTGTGACATAGGTGCTACTGCTTGGTACTTCATCCTATATTTATAGATTATTAATAGTTTATATTTTTTATTAAAATACATAAAGTAAACATTAAAAAGCACTGTAGGTTGGCGTGAGGATTTTAATGCTTATTGTACGACTGAGAATAAATTAATATTGGTAACTCAGCAGGGAACTGTCCGGAAAACTGGATAGGAAAAATGTGATTCAGGAAAGACGCCTTCCAGCAAAAACTTCAGAGCTGTAGCGGACAATGCCAGAATGTTGTTTTTAATATCTTGATGGTTCTACCTCTCTTCTAGCCATTCTGAAAACCTGAGTTTTCATCAGGAAGAACCCTGAGGCCACAGAAAAACCAAAGTCTGCCTGGAAAATTGAAAGCTACTCCTTCTGAAGTGAAAGGCAATAGGAGTTCGGGGAGGGCAGAGAGAGACAGGAGCCAGCTGGGGCATCCGAAGTCAGGAGCTTTGCCTAGCACATTAGCCGAAGAGGGTAAGACTATGGGCATCATAGAAAAGAATGCAAAGAGTTGGATGTTAGTGTTTTCTCCCAGTAGCTCTTTTCTACTGCGTGACAAACAAAACCCACGTTTTTAAACTGATGTCTGACTAGCTTTTCAAAAGGAAAGAAAAGCAGCTGCTTGAACCCATTTGGCTTAGACCCAGCTAAGTCTGTTAGTACAGAGGATGCTGGCGGCCTGATCCAGGAGAACTCGAAAATTCCAGCCTCACAGAAGTGAAGGAGCTACGTCTACCTGTATGAGTTTGCATGCACCAGGAAAGGTAAAAGAGGCATTGAGCCCCATAGTTCTGACAGCTGTATCTGACAAACAAAATCTGCAGCCACGCAAACACTGATATACTTATTCTCATGTGAGAAGCCCTGCTGGACCTCATGGGAGTAGTGTCAGATGTTCTTGTACAAGATTTGCTTTGTTCCAGACAAGGCTAAATTCCAAGTAGGACACACAGCAAGGAGAAACGATAAGCACAGCTATGAAGAGGGATATATCTCCTGGGGTAACTGTATCAAAAACAAGAAGAGAAGACTCAAGTGCAGAAGACAATGCAAGCTGTAGCAACCAGCCACTGAGCATGGACTCAGCAATGTGATAATGCTGTAAAAGATGAGGGCACGCTGGATATCTGCTCCACTGTTCCCAGCACTGCCAGTTCCTCCATGAGGAAACGCTGCCCACCTTTCCATGCTGCATTTCAAGAGAAATGTGGCCAAACAGGAGAATCCAGAGTGGAGCAATGAGAACAGAACAGCATGAATTACAGCCAGGAAAACCACAAGGCTGAACACGATAACTGTTTTCTACCAAGAAAAGGCTTGCAAAGGACATTTATTTAGGTTACATATTAGAGCAACACACTTTCTACTTATAAGATAGTTAAGTATGGGAACGGGCTACACAGTGCAGCTTTACTGCAGATTTAAAATAATGTAATCGGTTAATGAACAGGATTATATGATATGTTTTTTTGTATCAGCAAAGTGTAACTAACTGAATGACTTGGAAATCCTCTCCAACCATAGGTGTTATGTCCTTCTTAAAACAACAATGAACTATATCAGAACATAATATTTATCTGGTCATCATTATGTTTTAAAACCCTTCTGATACAAAAGAATAGTTTAGAAGAATCACCTTTTCCAACTGTCAGTGCCATTTAGGATAACAAATATGGCAAGAGAAATTGAAAGCTAAGTCTTAATTGCAGAGCTCCCTAGATCTGCAGGTCCCAATGTTTTTAGCAGAAAGCACTGGCATCCTACCCTGAACTAAGCATCTTGCAAGCCAGCTCCTGAGGTACATATTATGCTCAGGAAAGAAATTACTTATGGCAAGACAATAAGAGTAAGATCTAAAAAAAAAAAAAAAAAAAAGACATGTATGAATGCTTGTCATTTTAATCTCATCACTTTAAATGATATAGTAGCTCTTTGTTTTTTTGAAAAAAAAAGCTATTTTGCTAAAACAACTTTGATTAAAATCAAATCTGAGGCTAGGCTGAAATTCACTGTACATCTTCACAGAAACAAACTCCCCAGTAAAGGAAATTCAGTGTACTGAGTCTGCCCTTTTCTGAAGAAGCCATAGGCTGGAATCCAGAACAGCTCCAAGCCCAGGTTCAGCAGCAAAACTGCCAGACTATGAGAACATCATAATCTGGGGTTCAGAAATAAGAAAGAAAAGAGTTACAGGAAGAGGACTTCTCCAATAGAAACAACTGCAGAAAGAGTCCAGCATCCGGAAGGAAACTACTGCTTTCTCCAAGATGACAATATGACTGGAAACCAAATGAAGCAAAACTCCCCAGAATTGTTTGAACCTGTTTTTGTAAGGTAAAGGTAGACCTGAGCCAGAGATACAGTGGCTGTACATGGTGCTGCAGGTCAGGAGCTGCCAGGTATGTCTCTTGATGAGCGGAGAACCAGTAGTGTGCTCTTCCTTGCTGTATACACTCACTGCCTTGCTGCTCACAACTCCACACATGGGGATAGTCACGAATCTGTTATCTCCTACTTTTTCCCTCCACCTAGAGGAAGAAAGCATTCTCCCCCTGCAAAGGGGGAAATTCCTTCTCTGGTTTTCTCTTATGCACTGAGAAGGAGGGGATATGATCAAGGCTTGACTAGATGACTGTCTTCTCAGTGCAGCAGCTCAAAAATTTGGGTGTCAGGGAGCAGAACGCAATGAGTTGGGATAGATGCAGGCAGAAAAGCAACTCTGAGGACCAGCTCTATGAGGGAGAAGCAATTCCGGAACATGAAGGAACACAGCGGCTTTACTAGAAATGTTGCCAGCAAGCAGGGTGTGAGTAGGCTTGCACAAGATAATCTTAACCATAATATGTCATTTGTCATTATCTGTAAACAGAGGCCTTTCATCTTCAAGGCCTGCCTCACAGTCCTCACTGTGACCTTGAGTCAGTTGCTGGAACTTGCCTCAGTTTCCCCATCTATCATACTACTTCTCTCAGCTGGAACTGTAGTTTAGCCTGATGCTTGTGGACAATACTTTTCAAACATAATATTATTCCACTCCTTCAGCAGGCATATTTCTATAGCAAAAGCTAGTGTTTATCTGCCTCCTGGTACGTTTCAAGGACAAAAAAAATAAAAAGCTTGCTAAGAAAACTAAAACTTATTTTTGAATTTTCAGGATAGCCCTAAAAATCCTACTTCAGAATGCTAATGAGTAGCTTATTTAAACATTAATCATTAAAAGGAATGATGCAGAATAGGATTTTCCAAGATGGTACATAGGACTTAATGTTGCATCAGTTTACTCAGTGTTTTGACCAGAGAGGAAGGCACTGATGCAGAGCATCATCTCCAAAGAAAATGATTTTTGCAGGGCAGTTTGTTGAAGTGCATACAAAAGTTTCAAATTAGCACAATGTATCCAAAATCCAAAGATCACTCAAAGGCCAGCACAGCAGAAAGAACTTGAGGGCTCTGGAGACAGCATATGGGGAGCGGTGCAACAGTAACTTCAGAGAGACATTGGGAGCTAAGTTACAGACCGTACAGTACCGTTTAAGAACAAAACTACTTTGTTCGCTGTTTATAGGAAGAAGACAGAGTTGCTCTCAGTTGCCCAGCTCATCATCAAATGTACACATATCAAGTTGCTTGATTGATAGACTATTTTTTGATCAAGGATCAAGTTTAGATGTTTTGGGCCACCCACAGAAAGACAGACTTTCAATACAAAAGAAACATTCACATCACATTAAGAAAAGGGGCAAGAACGTTCACTTCACTCACCGTGGCCTCCTGAAAGCCAAACCGTACTGCTGACAAGCCAGGCCGACTGTTGGGGTGTAAACAATGGGCATGAATCTCTCAATGTCAGAGGTCAGCACTCGGTAGAAAAGCTTCTCATTCCTGTCTTGTAATGTCATAAGGACAATGTACCTTAAAAGTAAAATGAAACAGATACATATTAGTATTTCTGCATGTTGGCAATTTAATTAAAAGCAGCAGTCAGTTGATTCAGTACTAACACTTCCAATCCCTAAAGCTCCAAAGTGCTAGGCTACAAATAGACATTTTGAGCAAGATTTCTCAGAGGACCTGAACGTCCAGCTCCACAGTCCTCAATGACAGCTTACAAAGACTCAGTAGAGCTGAAAATCAGACCCATACGTATTCTCAGATTTTCTGAATTTGCATGAGAAACAAATGCAATGGAAAAGGTCAAATGTAGTCTTCAGGACCACCTGAGACAGAACAGGACACAATCTGTAGTATCTAAATCTATTAAACAATCTATAAGGTTATATCTACATATATGCAAATATTAATATGCAATTTTCAAAGCACTGTTTTTCCTAAAATTTTTCTACAAAACCTCTCTCTCCTTTATCCTGCATTCTCAGTTAAGCACCAAACACATCAAGATAGCAAAATATCATATTTGAAAGAGGAATATTAAAAATATTATTTTAGAAAATGAAAACATTAAATCAACTTTGCATTCTTAGCGTTGTCCACATTTACATGTGCATCACTGGCTTTACATGATCACTTAGTAGTTTAGAATATGTCACATTTGCACAAAGGGTTTTCCTGCTCTCTGCCAAATTGCAGCCAGAAAAATAAAAAAAATCAACAGGCTATGAAAGACTGGGAATGATTTCCTGCCTGACAAATCTGTGTAGATGTGATGATGAACATGCTAACAGGGTATAGTGAAGTGTCAGGCTAATACAAGAGCTCTCTGGCTATATGGTAGTACAAAAAAACAATATCGCTGCTATTTTGTGACCGGGATGGCACATAACTGACGTCCAGTCTAGGCACTCTTGGTGCTGCAGACTACTGGCAGGTGGAAAAAAGTGACTCTGAAGGAAACCTGTGGGCCTCGAAACAGGATCCTCAAGTCTTCCTGGGGACTTTAAAGAACTGAGGGAAAAAAAAGGGGGGGGGGGTGATACTTTTTTGACGCACTTGTCTAGATCATTAGATTTGTTCTCGTAGTTTTTCATGACACGGAGGACTTGGACATCTTGACTCAAGAAGCAAGGAGGAAGTAAGCCATGAATTCCCAGCTGTAGCCGCTCTTCAAGCGTAAAAGCCATTCCCTAGGAAGAAAAGAGGAAGGCACACTCAAATAGCAAAATAGGCAGTACCAGGAACACCCCTGCCCCCGAAAACCTGGAAGAATCAGCCAGACATGCCCGGGTTAATACTGCAAAAACGCCTACTAGCCAATATTGAGTATTCTGCCTTTTGCAAATGTATTATGGCCAACAACATGAAAATAAGTAGACAGCACTGAATTGGGCAAGTTGTGATCATTTAGGGGATACTGGGAGCTGTATTTGCCAACTGCTTCTTGCCATTTCCCAGTAGTACTAAGCGCACTTCGCAGCCCGGCACTTTGCGAAAGCAGCACTTGCAGTGACCCAGCAGCTTGGCAGGAGCACAGCCTACCCTTGAGATTCGTGGCCTCGTTTCTAGCCGCAGGTACATTCCCAAGGACTGCCTATGTCAGGTTTGCTCCTCTGAAGGAGCCATGTGCCCTTTTTTTTTTCAGCCTCATTGAGTTACTCCCTCCATCAGACCAGCTTAAAAATGAACATTACAAAAGTGTTCTGATAAACCCCTGATTATAACGCCACGAACAGGCTATCCGAGAAGAAAGCAAGCAGCAATCACAGACTCTTGCAGCACTGTCTGTGTCCCTGGCTGTCCCCGAGGTCCTTGAGGCCATCTTTGTCCACGGGGAGGGACGGGCTTGGACCACACACCCTCCTCAGGTACACTGCCCAGTGACATACAGCTTCTGGATGAACAAACCAAGCGCCAGGGGGGCTGTGATGGTCCATACTTTTGCCTTCTTAATTTGGACTGTATATAGCATGTATAAGAATATACATAATGATGTATAAGGATATACATAAGAATGTATAAGACGACTCTCCTTAGGGTTTCTCTCAGTTCATACTCTTATTATATTACTCAATTAGCTCATGCCTATTAATTCCAGTGGCCTTCCTAAAGCCTAATTGTCACAAACCTTTATAAATCACTTATCATCAGGTTTAGATTTAGATACTGAATAGATATCTTCGCAAACTTATCAACCTCACTTGGCTTCTACATCTCTAGGTCTTCTCTTAATGCATATTAATAGCATATTAATAGTACAGGAGACAGACTGCACATGCAGAATGCTTTCTCAGCAACAATCTCACTGCCCAGCGGTCCACCTTTTGTGGTGGATACTGCTACTACCCTGTAGCTGAAGCTCCAATGTTAGACTGCATAGGATGTTCCTGCTCTTACAGGACAATTTGATCCACCACAGACCAAAGTCTGAGCATGTCCCTGTGTGTGTTGTGGTTGATGTTCCAGATGACCAGCAACATCCTGCTTTGGACTCAGCCCTGTGAGCGGCAATGGTAAATGCATTCCACAGGCTGGGGAGCAGATTATAAAAGGTCCTTAATTAATAAGATTTCTGCTATGCTGATACCAGATTAGACAGCAGGATAGAAGGAAACATTTGGAGAAGTGACTAAGGAGCTTAAAGCCTAATGAAAGCTTCACCCATAACTAACCTTGATGAACAGCTGGCAGTAAAATATTCAAACTCGGTAATTATTGGACGTTTACTCAAGCAAACAGACAAATGCTTGAAAAAATCTTAATGAGCAGCTTTCTCACTACCTAGCTGTTAAATTGGCATTTTCTTCCATGGATCCAGTGTTACACAATGACAAACAACTATTGTTGCACAAGGAAAACGGAGGCAATATCTCAATGAACTTGCTTCTGGCAGCCCTCCATCCCCTCCTGTTGCTTGTTCCTGTCCCTGTGCCATCTCGTCAGTTGTGCCAGCGCAAGCATTTGTGCAGTCACATGGTTAACCAGACAGTGGAAGTACCTGGATTAAAAACAGACAGGTCATTTGAGCTCAGAGCTGGTCCTCTGGCTGATACATCACGGATGGTTTTACAAATGCTGGCAAGCATGGACACACCCAAAGGGAACATACAATAGTGGGAACGAATGGCTGGAAGGGCCACTCAGTTGTAAGTGGTGTGGCTGCTGATAAAACTGCTTCTTACCAAATTATAGCCAGAGACACAGCAATGTCAAGTGACCTGTAAAAGACCACACTGTAACAGAGGACTGAAGCTGATTCTCCTGTTTTCCAGATCCATGCCTTATTCATAATGTGACACTTCTTTTAGTACTAAACTACTCATTCACGCAAAATTAAAAATTTTAATAACAGTTCAGAAAAGACATTTGGCCTCCAGGACATCTGGGAGGAAAAAGATTCTTATCCTGCAAGCATTTTCCCATGTTTTCTCCTCTACGTCAGGATAAAATTAAATACTTCCCAAATCTCATTGCAAGGACGTGGCAGAGAGAAATCATTCCTCTTCCAGCCAGCAGACCAGTGGTCAGCAGTTGCCTGTGAGGTAGGAGGTCCAGATTGTCTTATTAAATCCAGAAACTGCATCAAGGTCTCTGCTGTCCTTGGCAAATGTTGTACCCGTGACATGACCAGTTCCTCTCAAATGCCTGACATTTTGACCCAAAATTCCTTACTGGACCTGAGAAGCCTTTCCCAAAAAAAGTTTCCCAGCAGAACTGGTACATTCCCACAAAACAAAGCTTGAGTTTTTGTGAGTCATCATCTTCTAACTTAAAGAAAAAACAAAACAACCATTCTCATCAGAAAAGCTGCAATCATCTGTATTCTCCAGACTGGAGGCTTCTGAAACGCTAGACTAAAATCAACTTTGGACATCAGCTCTAAATCAGTATTTGGCTTTACAATGACAATATTGTATCCCAGCAGGGAAAATAACAGCTATTGCAAATGTCAAAGTTTATCTGGAATGAATGGTAAAGAAAAAGATAAAATCATAATTTCAAACCATTTACTTCCTGCAACCTTTGCACACGGAAGGTAAATAACAGGAGACAGAAATATTTGGCACTAAAGACTCCACTTGCTTTCTAGAGACAGTCGCATCACATGTTGGCTGATCAGGGTCACAGACCCGACCCTGGCTCATCCCCCAGAACAGAAATGAAGCTCAGTAAAATTGTAAACCAGTGGCTGTTTCTCAGCTAAAACAGAAAGGGACAGAAAAAGCAGAAACTGATATTGCTGTCTCCAGTCACTAAAAATCTGCTTGTGGTATTTTTCTCAATAGGAAAAAAATATCTTCCAGTTATTCTCCACCCACTAACATAGCTGGTAAAAAGTTTCAGTATTTCATCAAATGATCACACCCTTAATAGAAGAAAATTTTGTGGTTAACTCCAGCACTTTTCTATTCAAAATAATACTGTGATGCCTTACAGAAACTGCAGTTTGCGTGCCTTCTAGTATCCTTGTTTTTGCGGTTGGTTGGGCTCTATCTGACCCACTTCTCCTACAATTCAGCACGGCCAGAAGCATCTAGCTTCCCTTTACCCAGAAGCAGGGTGAGAGCTGTAAAAAGAATTATAGCTGCCAGGGACCTGAAGTACTTGCCCTGGGCACTCGTTCTTCAGTTCTGCTGGGGCTTTTTTCTATTTTTGGTGGGGAACTCACCCACCAGACTGCTGCTCTGGTTCCAGTTTTGGTTGCTGTGATCCCACCACCTCCCTGATTTGTTGCTTTCCTCTAGAGATAGACAGGCTGGGGTCTGCTGCGAAACCTCCTGAAGTGGGGTTGGGAATTAATATAATAATAATATGAAATAGGGACAAAAGTGGGTGCCGGGACAGTTTGTCTACACAACTTTAGCTGGACATTCACGCAAATGTAGGACACGATTCTGGCCAGTACTTGAATTTTGGCTAGTTTTTATGGCTGCCTTGTTTCAAGGCTCTGGTCTTCACTGCTGACCCACTACTTCAAAGACGGGGACAACTCAGTCACTGAACTTGAATTTTAAGTGAGTTGGAAAGCTATGCACATGGATGCAAGTTGTTTGAAGGCACTTTTTGGATTGTGAGAGCCAAGTAAATTGTTTAAAAACAACCACAGGTGTGCTGTTAACAGTTCACAGACAAGCACAGTCGTACTAGTACAAGACAACTCTAGCTTATTGCACTTGGCTGAATCAGCGTGAGCTATACCAGTATATGCCTTTTCATCCTGGAGCAATTGCAACCATGTGTGATGAGGGAGATGCTGCCTTCACTACCAGCTAAATCTCCCAAAGACTTAAATAGGGAGCTGGCCCATCATACAGCGGCTCTGTGGCAGAGCAGGGAGTAGAGCAGAAATCACCTGTCCTAACTTTAAGCGCTTGCTTTCTGAAGTTTAGCGGAAGGTCCAGGAGTAAGATCCCTGGGTGAAGTGGTTATATTCACTGAAACAGCACAGCGTGAAATGAATTTGGAAACACATTCTGCCTCAGATCAAAAGCTGGTATTCACTGAGGTATTGCTATTCTTAACGTTAAAGCATTTCGGATTTTTTTTTTTTTTTAAAGACTGCCTGAAAGCCATATTGTACCACTCCTTTTTCTGGTCTTGAAAGGTCTAATGATTAGATGGTTAGCCCCAGCCCCGCAGAGCGAAAGCCAGGTGCTCCAATTCATTTTTAAATGTATGGGAAATGAGTTGTCATGGAGAGGGCAGATGTTATCTCACTGACCAAAAACAAAGGCAAAAATATCAGCTGCCCACAAGGCTTCATGCTATGTAGAAGCTAAGCAAGGGTTTTGTGCTGAAAAAGTCGTGCTGCAAAGTATCCCAAATTCTTACATTTTCTTAACTGTGACAGCACCAAGTCTTTATGTGGCAGCTCTCTGTTGGCAGCTGAAGCCCATAAAAGCCACCTGTTTCAGGAAACGAACAGGGAAGCCACTTCACCGATAAAGATTATTTTTATCACTGCTTGCACAGTGGAGGGACACAAGCACGGCTTAGCCTTTTAATTTACTTGTTATACTTCATACTTCCATCTCTTTTGGGAACAAAGATACAAAATGGTTATTAGGGTGTCACGTAACTACAGTTAAGGCAGCAGAGGCTTAATCAAGGGCTGAAACGCAGACCCACAGCACTACCGCAGAAGGCAAGCTAATCTACATCCCATTAGGACGAGTAAATTAACAGCTGTGCTGATGGAAAAGCCTTAATACTCATAAACAGGGAATTTAATAAGCTTCTTCCTATGTTACTCTCTACAGATTTTTTCCTGTAGCATCTTCTCCACAGATATTTGCACCTCTATTATTTTACAGCAGGGATATACTATCTGCTGGAAAAAGTTCCTCCCACAAGAGGTCCAGGCCAGAGGGTAAGCTAATACCCTCTGAGACTGCATTCAATCAGTGGCTGGGGAGCAGAGAACAACAGTAGAAAACATAAATTTTCTACATTGTACAGGATTTTTCTACAAAGGTCAGATCCTACTGCGGCCTCCTCTGCATCAAGCGACTTCCAAACCTGCTTCACAGTATCCTGAAGGAGCAGTACAGAGCCAAACCCAGTACTGCTCCTCCTCCTGCAAAGCCTTGCTGGCATGGAGAGGCTGCTGCAGGTCTTGTCTTGCACAGCATCCTCACCCTGGAGAAGCTGTACTGAAAATATCATTTTCATAAAAAGAGGTAAGAAGGCACACTGGAGAGATAATCCTTTATTTTCTCATTTTAAATGTCTTACAACATTTTATTACCTTTGCTTTGTACGTGTCTGTACTTAAGTTTGAAAAAAAACAAAGTATGACGCTTTGGGCTATCTGAAAGACATAATTTAGCATGTCTCCTCTGAAACCTAGAAAAAATCCTCACTGTGCCTCTCAGCAGTTATTGCTGAGCAAATCTTTTGTTGACCACGATTTACAAAGTCTTCTTATCGTGTCTGTGCTTACAGGGTTCAAAGTCACTAGTTTAACATCCCACACTCTTGGCCATCCCTTTTGTTTCAAAGTGCTATATTCATTGATTCCTAATCCTTTCATATAGTAGTTCCTTCCTCTCCCACAGAGCCTGGGAGAGCTTAAAAAAAAATCTAACATAAGGATAATTAAGCAACTCAATTTCATGTTTGCCTCAACATACAATATTGGAGCCTGCAGAACCACCTTTAATGAGGTCCACTAGCTCAACTACAACATAAATTGTCCTAGCTATTAATGGGATGTTACCAGTAATTGACTTGCTTTATGTGAGTGACTTCTCATTGGTCTAGTGCGAAATACTTCCATTACCATTCTCATGTATACCTTGTCTTGCAAAAGAAGCTTCTGATTTACACCAATATGAGAGTGAGCAGAACCGTAATACAACAATATCCCCGTGCCAGAATACCTATTGATCAAGGGTCTGATCTGGTACTGTTTATCTCACAGAAGTAAGTGCTTTCATGATCAGGACACCCCCCATGATAGGCAAGACGCGACCGGCAAGAAGAAACAAAGCCATGGTGTTCCCGTATGTTACTGGAGGTTTGCCTCAACAAATAAACTTCATAAGCCAAGTGTTTTCAGGGTTTTAGTAATTAATCCAAAGGAACAACTTCATTGCTAAGCTCCTCAAGCATTCTCTATATTGCAGACTGCAGGCGTAGAACTGTATACCAAAACTAGCAAAGAACTCATTACCATTTCCCACAGTTTGCCAGCCTCCAGGGCACTAATTTTTCTTGCAAAGAAAACAGAACAAATCCTTATGTCAGAAGTCGTAAATGTTTTGTCTGCAAACAAGATTCTATTACATTGAGAAAAACATTTAAAAACAGAGCTAGGCAAAATTGCTCAAAGAATAGCTGGCGTGGCAGAATGGTTTTGTCAAGGATCTATCAATTTCATGGGTAGTTAAAAATACACTCATTTCTCTACTAATGGAAAAGGTGGAGATGGACAATTAATGCCCAGTAACAGATGACAAAGTTCAGCTGTTTTTTTTTAAGAAACTCAAATTTTGGGCCAAATCCAATGTCTTGCTTCTTCCCATAAAGGCAATATTAAAATCCTTAGAGTTCCATTCAAATCAGTAGAAATGCTTTTTTGGCTTTCATGAGAATTAGATTAGCCTGACTTCTTGTTGTAGTTAGCAGATTCACAAATGTCTTACAGCCATTAAATGAATAAGCCTCACTGTATTTCGGTAAAGAGTAAAATTGCTCCACAGAGACAAGGAACACCACGCTGCAAAAAAAAAAAAACAAAAAACCCACTTGTGTTGGTAACTAAAAGAACGCAGGAATCCTGGGAAGTTATTAAAAGTAACAGAGCAGCACTGCATGTCGAAAGAGAGTGGGACATATGTTCCATACTTACACACAAACAACGGCATCAAAGACAGTTCCCACCCAGCTGCACTTAAAATACGATGGAGTGAGTAGTAACAAGGACATCAGCTTTTGTGCTATAGCCAGGTAAACAGATAGATTCCTGAGGAAAACCCAAAATACCCAAGTGCCTCCCAAAAAAGTCCCAAATGCCCTTGGCACATAGGTCCCTGTGTACTGCCCTTCTCAACTCCCAAGCAAATGAAAACATCCCGTTAGGGACGACCCGATTCCCACACTCCCTGTATAATTCCTCATCTGTTTTACACATACCACTGTCACACCTTTTTGTGTCAATTAGCTAGTGAAATGACTTCGTTCCAGAAAAGCTCATAAGCCATATACCTATCTCAGGAGTGCTATTCCTTCAACTCATGGGGAGAGGCAGTAAGGTAAAATCAGTTTCTTTAAGAGTTTCTCCAAGCAGATAGACCACGATTTCCGTTAGAGTATGGCAGTTTCTGTGATGTTGCAGACACACATTTCTCCCAAATATGTTGCGTTTCCCCTAGACAGGAAGAATTCTACATAAATTACAACACTTGCATTCCTAAGTATATGAAAAACAGTCCTCATCTTCAATTCAGACAAGCAAATGTGTCTGAGAACAATGATCAAGGCAATTTCAAGGTTTAAATATGATTCAAAACATTAGGAGAATACGGTTTTAAAAGCCACTTTTACAGTGTCTGGAAACTTCTTGCATTGTACAGACAGCTGCCCATGTGAGTAGCTGTTGCATATAATATGGGTTCAGTGCTATAGAGAACACTGATTTCCTTTTGACGTTCCAGCAAGTTACACAAAATGAGAATTATATATTTACTGCTCGCACGCAAACTGTATTATGCTGTGGTTTTGGAGGATGGGGGAATCTCTCTACCTACAATTTGCATCTCATTTACTATTGCAACTCCAGGCCTACGAGGTTGGAGCAACTAGGTTATGGCTCATGGATGACTGCTGGTGGCTGTACTCTATCGAACACCACTGACAACCATGATCGAAGCCATACAGCTAGCTGTTATCATGAGCAGATCACTCGAATGGGAGCTTAATCTGAATGAAGTCAACAGTAGTTTTCTTACTGATATTACCAGTGCTGATCTCTCCACTGAACCATTCCCACGTCTTTATATGCTCCTTCCTCCAAAGTCCCAAGCTTTGGAGAAAAGACCTCTCAGCAGTGGCTACTGCAGCAGTACTGGATGGTCTCTGCTCATTTCCATCTAATCCTGCACAAGTAGGCTGGGCTTCTGAACCTCAACTTTGATAACTGTTTAATGGGTTGTAATCTATGCCTGCACTAAGAGCACTATGGGCCAAGCAAGATGTTTATCAGGCATTCTCGTACCCCTCCGAGGAAAGATTCTAGAGAAAGGAAGATAATTTAAAAATTACAAATGTGAGAAATAAAGAAGGTTCTAAATAAGAAATCTGTCATCTCAGTACAACAAATGCAGTAGACAAAACACCACTGAGCTGTCCTACAATTATTTAACCACCACTTGAAGACAACTAGAAATGCAGACAAACATAGGTCATCCTGCAGGAAATTTGTGCTATCCTCTTTTGACAGCTCTCCCTCCCTCGCCTTAAGAGTTCATCTGTGCTTTACAGCACGACATTTTTTTCCCCTCACTTCTCAGGATTCCTCAGCCTTCCATAGACTCAGCCCTCTGATGGTATTTTATTTTCTTCTCTCAAGGCACTAACCATCTTGCCTCTCTCCCTTCCAATTTCCTTACTCCAGCGTTTCTATAACTGTGTTTCACAAAAGTCATTTTTAACATTGCTGGATAGCTGAACTATCTCTATCCGTATATTATATACATATATGCAACACAAATGCATGCATGCACGCCCTTTTCCAATCCAGCCTCCAGTCAGCCCTGCGATGATCTCTGAGCTGACCTCACGGAGTTTGGCTGTTTTGCCAAGAACGTGTTTTGCTTAAATGCTGAGATAAGTTATCCAACCAACCAAACGACTTTTGGCATCACTACGCAGAGTAGCCAGCCTACCATGGCTACCCTCTGACCTGGCCCCTCATCCTGGTCCTTGTTTGAATATATTACTTTGAACTACTTCTTCTTTTCTAATACAGAGAGAAAAAAGGAAAATGCATGAAATCCTCACATATGTGTAATCTGACCTTTTATGTCTACAGCTACAATCACATTTGCATGCATTCTCTCCGCTGTCTTGGTTTATTGTCAATCTAATTAAAGCCGTCTCCAAATAATATGCAATCGAATGCACAGCACTCACCATGTTTGGCCCTGATACCAAAGCATCTGGACAGCAATTTGTACAATATAATACAAGTACAAAATGATACATCTTTTCTATCAAACTTTCCCCCCAGGACCTCTAAATATTCTTCTAGTGATACAGTCCCAAACTCTTGCAACTTTTATTTCCCACTTTTTTCGCTTTTCAAAATTTAGCTCTATTTTTTCCATATGGTGTGAGCAGAATTATGTCCAAATATTCCAGGTGAGAAAAATGCCACTAACTTCATACAAGTACTTCAACTTTTAGCACTTTTTTGAGACTGAGCTTAACCATTTCCAGTTTCAAAAGCACTCACAGCACTAGAAAGATATTTACACAGACTATAAATCAAATAACTAATAAACTTCCTGAGATTTTTCCAAAAAAGTTAGGAAATGTAAACTCCCATCCTCTTCTTCCAACTGTTTTTAATCAAGGCGAGTTTGAAATAATAAGTTTTCTAAGTTCAGAATGGGGAAAAAAAACAATTACTTTGAGATGAAACTGAAGATTAAAAGCCTTTTGATTCCATGAGCTGTTTGACAAACATTTCTATGGAACAGGAACTGTAGCAAGACACTATAAAATATTTATGTCAGTTTGCAACATGCGTGACCACATGTCGGTCAAGACAGCAGAACTGCTCATTATGACTAGGAAGCAGTAAATCATCCCTTCAGCAAATCTTCAAACGAATTTAGAAAAAAAAAGTTTCAGCTCTTGATTCCATTAGATACTATAACTTAAAATGCAAATAATATTGTCCTTGGCAAGGCTGCTGCCTGTCCACCTCAGCACAATTACCCCGGCTCTCCTAGCTCAGATGAATATTGGCTGAGGCCAATGAAGCAGCTTCCTTCCTCCACCAGAATATCTATTCTTCTGTAACTGAAACAATTAGGCTGACTGACGCAAAGATGAAGCCTGACTGCGCCTGTGTTACCATAGGGGTAACAGTCCTGACTCCTTGAAGATACACTGTTATCCTCAAGCAATTGGGCTGCTATCTGGATTATGAGAAATAGGCAATGACCAAAGCATCAGTTTCACTCATTGACCTTGCATCTGTTAAGAGAGAGCAGCTGATGCACCCCACCTGAAAACCCACCACTCAGAGCTCGGTTTCAACTGAATAAGTCCTGCCTTGCTGAAAGAGCATGGTATAGCACGGGGAGCACTGCAGGTAGATGTTCACTAGGGTCTGGAAAGACTGAGAACGTTGAAGAGATTTTCACTTATGACCCGCTGTGAAAGAGTTGTGTGTAGGATGGCAGCATGGCCACCAGCTTTGATTCCTTCAAAACCAGCTGCTGATGCTGAGCACATCCTTGGAAACAGATTCTTAAAACTCAGACTTCAGTCCAGGGTTTTGATTCTCCTCTGCCTTGCACCAACGTAATGCAGTGTCAACAAAGTAAAGCAAATTTAAAATGATTTTGAACATGATTAGTATTTGAATTAATTGAATGAATTGAAGTAATTGAAGGGATTGAAGAATTAGGCCCTAGATATTCAGAACAGAAAAGCTAATTGTATATCCTGGGAAAAAACAAAAACAATGCTACACTTTGGCATTAATATGATTCTGTCAGTTCCCAATTAGTATTTGATGCATTACTAGGCACAATAGCCTTTATCTCTGGGGTTGGAACTCACGTGTAAGTAGTTATCACAATACCCATAACATCCGGGTGAAGGAGCGCTCACTCTTGAAGTTGTTTGGTTACCATTATATCTCATATTGAACAAAAGTTAGAAACGAACACTCTGCTTTATCATCTTTTACACATTTAACTAAAGCATGGTTGTCAGAGTATATATATGGCATGTCTTTGGTGTGTATAAAAAAGCTTTGCCTCTTGTTTGTTGGAAGGAAAGTGGGTTTGTAGGAAGTTGTTGTTACCCAACTTCATTTACTTTCTGGCCATGATTCTGCCTTCCTGCCACATAACAGCACCCTTTCCCAGCCAAGCAGAAGAGGTCAGTGGCTTCGACAGACTGATCCCATACCGATCTCGATAAACTACAGGATCTTCTTACAGAGAAGGCTTGAACCTGGATGGCACCCCGGGGAGAAAGTAGCTATTTAAGGATGCTCGTACAACTGCATCAATAACCTCTTCAATGAAAACCATGCCCTGGGCAAAGGTCTAGGACTTCTAGAAGTAGGATCCTGTGTAAGCAACCTGACAGCTTTTTTATTTGGTTAGAAGAGAAAACGTAAACCAGCAATTTAAAAAGAATGGCATAGTTTTTCGCTTGTGCCTTCATGTCACTATCATCGTTTTAGTAATATCTCACTGATACTGTATTCTTGTGTCTGAAAACTAGCCTAAGAGGAATTTGGAGTATTCGATAAAGTCCAGACGATCTGTACCCAAGGAAGTGGCAAACCCTGCCCCTGGGTGCTAGTCCAGTCCCTCAGGGCCCAGGACTCCAGTACAAGATTAAAAATCTATGAGGCAGCAGGGCTTTTCCTTCACTGAGCTGAACAGATTGCTTCGGGAGCTGACAGCATGTGAGTCTGTCCGAGGAAAATGTTTTCTGATGAGAAACATTGATCAGAGCAGCAAGGCAAGTTCCTGAACCTAAGGTCTCTTGCAGTTTTTAATACCATTAAGTCTTACACACAGGGCCAAATCTGCCGCTCTGAAAGGCTGTAACGACAACAGAAATATTATATTAACCAAGTGCCAAGTGTGGCCAGAAAGCTGGTTAAGAAATCAGCTTGACACACTTCCCAGACCTTTTTGTCAAAAAATGTTTGACAAAGAAAGCAGAATAGACAGGTAGAGGGAAAATGAGTAAGTTAATGGTTTTTGAACTGTACAGACCTATAATACTACGAAATGGGCAGGAAGAAGCCATTGAGATAATCCGCCCCCTATGGCAGTGCCACACACTGCCTTGAGAGCAGACACTATTTCTCCAGGGCCCAAGGGGATCTCTCAGATCAAGTCTCTTGGGCACTGGGGCTCTCAAGTTCACTTGCAAATTCATTCCTAAAGCAATGTCTATTACTTTATTCTATGAAAGTAGCAGCTTGCTCATTCAGTCCCATACATCTTTCTCTTTTGATTTGCTTTCACAGAAAATGCAAAGAAGTCCAGTGGCAGAGCTGATAATTAGTGTCAGAGTACTTTATGGAAGTTACTGTTTCAAGGATTTATCAGTTCTGGAGCTAACATCTGGAACTTCCTAGAAGGCCAGTGAACATTTTTTACGCAGTGCACTGGTCACATACTGTCACCAAATTTCCTTTGATGATTTCCTGAAGGGAAGTTTTTGTTTTTCCTAGCGAGTATTAGGTGCGTGCATGTCAGAACTGAAGGAAAGGACTAATACTAGTGCCAAATCTGCAAGACGAACCTTACTACAACTTCATCACAAAATAAATAGAACTTGTCAAAACAATTTATTTCTGCTGGCGGATGTTATCGCTAGGCCACTCTCCATCATCTTGGAAAGGTCCTGGAGATCAGGAGAGGTGCCTGAGGACTGCAAGAAAGCCAGTGTCACCCCAGTCTTCCAAAAGGGCAAGAAGGAGGAGCCAGGAAACTCCAGGCCTGTCAGCCTCACCTCCATCCCTGGAAAGGTGATGGAACAGCTCCTCCTGGAGGTCATCACTAAGCATCTGGAGGACAAGAAGGTGGTCAGGAGTAGTCAGCACGGATTCACCAAAGGGTAAATCATGCTTAGCCAACTTGATAGACTTCTCTGATGGGACAACTGGCTGGGTAGATGAGGGGAGAGCAGTGGATGTTGTCTCCCTGGACTTCAGCAAGGCTTTGGACACTGTCTCCCATCACATCCTCCTAGGTAAGCTCAGGAAGTGTGGGCTAGACGAGTGGACAGTGAGGTGGCTTGAGAACTGGCTGGATGGCCGAGCTCAGAGGGTTGTGGTGAATGGCGCAGAGTCAAGTTGGAGGCCTGCAGTGTCCCCCCGGGGTCAGTCCTGGGTCCACTCTTGTTCAACATATTCATCAATGACCTGGAGGAAGGCACAGAGTGCACCCTCAGCAAGTTTGCTGATGATACTAAACTGGGGGGAGAGACTGACACACCAGAAGACTGTGCTGCCCTTCAGAGGGACCTGGACAGGCTGGAGAGGTGGGCGGAGAGGAACCTCATGAAGTTCCACAAAGGCAAGTGCAAGGTCCTGCACCTAGGGAGGAAGAACTCCATCCACCAGGACAGGCTGGGGGTTGACCTGCTGGAAAACAGCTCTGCCGAGAAGGACCTGGGAGTGCTGGTGGACAACAAGTTAAACATGAGGCAGCAGTGTGCCCTTGTGGCCAAGAAGGCCAATGGTATCCTGGGGTGCATTAGGCAGAGTGCTGCCAGCAGGTCGAGGGAGGTGATCCTGCCCCTCTCCTCAGCCCTGGGGAGGCCTCCCCTGGAGTCCTGTGTCCAATTCTGGGCTCCCCAGTACAAGAGAGACATGGCACTCCCGGAGAGAGTCCAGCGGAGGGCTACCAAGATGATTAGAGGGCTGGAGCACCTCTCCTCTGAAGAAAGACTGCAAGAGCTGGGCCTGTTCAGCCTGGAGAAGAGAAGACTGAGAGGGGATCTCATAAATGTGTACAAGTATCTGAAGGGGGAGTGTCAAGAGGATGAGGCCAGCCTCTTCTCCGTGGTGCCCAGCAACAGGACAAGAGGCAATGGGCACAAACTGAACCACAGGCAGTTCCATCTGAACCTGAGAAAAAACTTCTTCACTGTGAGGGTGACAGAGCATTGGAACAGGTTGCCCAGAGAGGTAGTGGAGTCTCCTTCCCTGGAGATATTCAAAACCCGCCTGGATGTGATCCTGGGCAATATGCTCTAGGTGTCCCTGCTTGAGCAGGAGGGTTGGAGTAGATGATCTCCAGAGGTCCCATCCAACCTAAACGATTCTGTGATTCTTTCCATGGTGGTTATAGCTTGATTATTTTCATGAAAACTGTCTGTGTGCTAATAATGCTGGTGACAAACACACAGAAATCCTTCAGGCATACACCTGATGACAGTTTCCATGCATTTGTAGCTCTAGGCTGTGTTAGGCAATTCACTGCACACAGCACAGATCTGAAGATCACAAAAAAGCTCTAGTTGGCACAGTGTGGCTATCTACTTTCTTTGGGATAGAGGCTGTTCTGAGTCCATCAGCCATGTGTTCCAATTTGTCCACTGTTTTCTGATACAAAGTTAAATTTTGGGTTTTACTTTCTTAAAGAAATCAATGGATTGAGCCCTCAGCTACACAGACTGTATTCTAAGATATATTTTGATCTCTGAACCACTGCAGTAACTGGTCTTCTGAGACAGGATGGATACCACATCCAAGAGCAAAGGGTGTGCAAGCCAGGTACAAGCTGTAAAAGACATCTAGCTCTGGAAGAAACTTTCAGGAGAAAATCAAGTAGATCAAAAGTTTGACCTTCTGGAAATGACCAAAAACTTTCTCTTCAGCAACACTTTTCCACTCAGAACAACCTTTTACTCCTAAAGCTTTATCAACTCAACCCTTCCAAAACACAGAGGACAATGAAAGAGAGCCTGTCTGCAGAGTAGAGTCAGGAATTCCCAAAGGAAGAAGGGCAGTGTCTCAGTGGCTGAGTCCTGGGATGACAGTCAGTGATATAAAGCCTAAAGATGAGCAAGTAAGAGGGTCTACAGTCAAAAGGGCTCTGCTAGAATAAATTTCCAATATGAAAACTTTAAAGCCAACTTTATACATTTACCCAAAAACAACTTCTTCCTCCCAAGAGTGGCAGTTTCATTCTGAGCTTGATGCAGGCCTTTGTTTAGCAATGTGCTAGGCTGAAAATTATGAGCTTGGCACGCAAGCCATGCAAAACCATACCCTGCATGTACTGAAAGGAAAAGCAAAGTGGACTAAGCTTTCTTTGTTCCTTCGCCAGAGAGTTTGGCCTAACAATCAGTCCAGCTCTTCTTTCCAGCTTAAGATAGTTTGGATTCCAATGGTAAAGCCATGGCTTCAGTGAATTAAATGGCAAAACTTTTGTTGATTCCAAAATAGATCAGATAGGATTTGCCTGTTAGACAAAAAATTAAATGCAAATAATAAAAAATATTTCATTATTATTTAAGAATAAAATTTCCTTTAAGTGAAAGTTGGAGTGATGGCAAGACACAGCAAACATAATCATATTATAGAATTAAAGTTTTTAAAATAAACATAACTTCTGCAACAAAATAAATGTTGTCACATCATTAAGCTCTCCTCGTTGCAAGCAAAACTGATTCTGTAGATTCCATGTGTATTAAGAAGCACCAAATTGCAGTATGAGGTACTGTATTGAAGAAATAAATATTATTGTCAGCTTTTGTATTTCCAGAGGTATATAGATAATTGTAGATGCGGAAAAGTATCTATCTAGTGTGACTATCAAGGAAATATCAATAGGTTAGGTGTCTAATTTGAATTGCATTCCGATCCCATAGATTTAATCTAGCAGTGCCTAAAATACTTTCACAAGTCTGATCAGAAAGGTTACCAGAAACTACAGATTCTCTAGTGGCTGTGAATATTTTAGTTATTATATACATTTGCACTTCTGAGTAAAATAAGATTATTCTAAGGGGGTCTGGCTACACACACACAAAAAAACATTTAAAATTGTTTTCAAAAGGAGTTCTAATTTTTTGCCAAACACCCCTAATACAAAATCAGATTAAAAGCATCCGGAAACGCAAAGAAGAAGAATGTGTACAAATGAATCTAGGCAAGTTATATGACTGCTGAAGTAAAAGCAAAGCTGGGGGCGGGGGGGCTTCCTCCTGATAATAAGAACTTGCTTACAGGCAAACACATACATAAGGATTGCCAGGCAAGGAGAAAGAACCGTTAAGAAAACATAGAATATATCCAAAATTAAGGCTTCCTGCTTCTTAATTTAGGTCAGCTTATCCCACCTCTGCGAGCCAGCATTTCCCTCCAGATAAACTGCTCCAGCTGCAAGCTATTTGTGCACCACTGGGTCATGATCAGTTGGTTGCTCTCACTACAAGTGGCTTCACTTGAATTCGCGTGGGCTAGATGCGTTTTGCAGATGTGTGGTTTGCCAGGCACAACAAGTTCCTCACCTTCCTAACCTGAGACCGCCTCTGCAATCTCCAAGGCTTAAAGCATCTCAGCCTCTTAACGGGACATGCATGTGCTTGGCATTTATTGCTTTGTTAATGAGAGAATCCAGAATCACTAATTAGGGAGTCAGTGCCCCTAGCAGAAGCACTTGACATGAAATGGCATTCTGGGAAAGCCTCTACCAGTTGGTTCCAGCTATTTAGTCATGACCAGGGGGGGAAAAAAAATGAAAGCAAATACATAACACCCCTTTCACATGGAGCCATGTAAATATGCATTTGCTGGGTTTTTGTTTGTTTTTTGTTTAGAGGAACAGGAAACAATAATGTGCAGGTATTAAACCGTAACCACGGAGACAGACAAATTCTGCTAGTGTGGTTTTGTCCCCAAGTATTTGATTACTTGAAGCTTTGTTGGAGCCTGGAGCAGAGCCAGGTGGTGCCTATTGATGGCACTGAAAGAAGAGAAATGCACTGTAGGTCAGTCACTAGAAGAGACCTTTCTGCTTCCACTTTGCCAAGTTACTTGGAGAGATGGCTGATGAAAATAGCTTCTCTTCATCAGTTACAATGCAGTTCTTTCAGGCTCTTTCTCATCTCAGACTTATTGTCAGTACTGTATACAGGCTGGTGCTGAGGTCTGTAATGAAGGTACCATAGAAATCTCATGACAAGCATTTATTGACCTCCCAAATGCATTTCCTTGCCCTGACATAAATTTGAGCTCACTTATTACGGTGTCTCTGGCTCAAAAGTTGCCTTTTGGGAGACACTCAAACAGTCAATGCTTCAAATGGAATCTTGTCCAACGGTCAAATCCTGTCCCTATTGTAGCCTATGGGAATTTCATCACCAGGCTTCTACGAGACAACAATTTGGCCATTAATCCATGAAAATTTGCTACTGTTGTTCACGCTGTACTTCTATTTAGGACCATGTTGTTCAATCTACCCTGAACCAGCTTGTTTTCATTTTAAAGATAATTGCACAGACCACAGAGGAATTCAAACGCCAACATCATCAAAGGCAGGCATTAACGATATTAACTATGTGACTGCTGGATGAACACTGTCAAACCCAGCTCCACAACTTTCGCAAACCTGCTAACAGTTGCTAAGACAATGAAAACATTGAAGAAAAGTGTCTCCCCACTTATTTCAACAAAAAGAAAGCAAAAACTTGATAAACAAGAAGTTTCTACAGTACACACAATCTAGGACCATGAAGACCTTTCATTTTTAAGAGCAGGAGTTGATTCTCTAGGGGATGGAATATTAAGGATTAAATTCGGTTTGTGATGTCCACTGAGGCATGCACTGTTGGGAGCGGACCTTAGGGCAGGCCTTCCCAATTGCCACTTGCACATCTTGGCTGACTTCATGAAGCTATGATAATGTGCTGCATTCATAATCAGATGTATCCCTACAGTCATTGGTTTGTAGTCTTGTTCCACTTGCAGATCTCTGAAAACTTCCTAGTGAGATGCAGATGGTTACAGAAGTCTCACATACATGGTTTGCTGTTCAGCTTCTATGAGCTTAATTATCTTTCACAGATCCAGTTAGAAGTGATTCACAGACTCCCAGTTCCCAGGTTACACACCAGCGGTATAGACAATATAGGATTTTCAGAGGCAATCAAGGCCACAGTAACTCCCACAATGTTAAGTCTGTTAGCTGACTTTTCCAGCAATAGCTCCTAGCTCTCATTCACAGCCAATTCTGTTGTACTCTTGGACTTCATACCTGCAACATTTTGCAGCGCCTGGAGAAATAGCTATATAAATACAATGGCAGATATCTCTCTGTGGAAGGGAGTAAATAGGATGATATCCAGGTTTCTGCATCTCTTGTTATTAAAATATAAAATTTCTCTCCCCCTCCTTCTCATCAATTCTGTTTAAGTGATCTGGCACACTCTAAATATGCACAAGGGCTCTGTTATGTACACGTTCTAGTCTAGGTAGAGCAGGTTTCACTGGACTATAACGGATTTGTCTCAGATGAAGGGATGCCGTTCACCACCACTGTGAATATAATTGCTTAGTTGCTTTCCACATTCTTGCTATTGTTGGCCTGGCTACTGCAAGGACAAGCTGTTGAGGAATTCCCTAATGTTGATTAAAAAAATAAAAAATAAAATAAAAAGGAAAGAAAGTCTTCATGTCAAAGCAGGGAGTTCATTTGGACGTGCCTGCACCAGGGGGACAAACAGCAATGTGAACAGCCCTTTTCACCATTTCACCACTTGCCACACTCTTCCTTGACACCAGAACCAACTCCATGAGGAGAAACTGTCCAGGTGAAGAGGGAAAGGGAACTTCACAGACGGTTGTAATACTGAGCTGGCACCTCCAGTAAGAGCCCTGGGATGTACAACATCCATTTCCTTTAATTCCATGTTGCAGGGAGCTCAGAAGGCTTTAGTACTGAGCAGGCTTTCCCTAAAGGCTGTCACTCGCAGCCCTTCCTTGCACAAAGTGCAGTTCTGGTCTTGACGTGCTGCCTCTGTTGTACGTCCTTAATGTTAAATCTACAGGGAAAAAAAAAATTCCAACTGACATCAGAGCTGCATGCTCCCAACTACCTACACAATGGGAAAAAAAGACAGAGGTAATTAATCACACGCAGATTTGTGAGATCTGGATTTAGTTCCCTCCTCTGTCCCAGACTCCTTGGCTGAAGTAGTGTATTTCCGGCTTGGATGCTGGTAGCACCCAGAGCCTCCAACAAAGACTGGGGCCCTCCCATGCTAGGCATATATATATATATATGCACAGGACACATTCTCATTTAAATCTTGTTGAGTACTGCAGCATTAAAAGTGGGAAGGGGAAAGTTTTTGCAAGGGTATAATTGGATGAGTCTGATAGTCCTTGGGAGCTGGCTACCCAGGTAACCTTAGTGTCCCTCTACTGCTCTTTCAAACTCCATTTCTAATCTGGATTCTCTGTTTTTCTTCTCTAAGGGCAGAGGAAGGCTTCTTCCACTGTCTTCATCATTCCTTTTGAGTCGTGAGGCCATTTTGTCTCCCTCATGAGGAAAACTCCTCTATATGTTTCCTCCTCCAACTTCATTCTTTTCTAAGCCTTTAGAGAATGACAGTCCTCAGCTTTCTTTCTTAGCTTTTAACTTAGCTTTGTTTTAATGATCAAAGTAGATTATTTAAATCTGCTTTGTAAATAGCAGAAACACTATAGTGTTTTGAAACACTAGTCTAATGCATTCTGAGCATTTCACTTTTTTTAAAGTAATTAATCAACGTAATTTCTGCTTCTGAAAAGAATTAACGCTGTGATGTAGTCCTTTAGAGAAACAGCTTGAAAACATTTTATGAACAAGTTCACCCTTATGAGCAGTCTTTAATGGCAGATCAGAAAAATATGCCTGATGCATTCCAAATATTAGAGGTATTAGGAGATGATTGTCAGTTGTGGACAGAATGAAAGAATGGGAACATATTCCGTTTCAATAAATACTAAAGTTTTGTTCTGGGCTATGAACAAACCCTCTAAAGCACTCGTATTAGAATAGCTCTTGTGATACATCACAGCCCCAGACTCCAGACGCAGTGTGAAACAGATCAAAACAAACCAACAAACAGAGATAGGCTCTGTCCCAAAGGCACAACTGGTAAAGAGAGGCAGAAGAAATCAGAGGAGCAATACTGATTAGCACAACGAGCTGGGTCCTCAGCACAAGCCTCACAGTACTTACAGTGTGCCAGCAGCCTAGTCACTAAGTCAGCTCCAAAATATTGCTATGTTAAAGTAATACTTCTGTGCAAGTAGGTTGTTTTGAGGATGACTTGCTTCTCAGAGATAGAACACAGAGCATCTTTGGCTGAGTTCTTATCGGGAGTGACATGGAGAAAACCTCACCATAGGACGCTGATTTATTGCCCACCGCTCCATTGTAATGTCTCTGTAGAAAACCACTGCTACCTCTAATAGGCTGCAAAATACCCAGCTGAGCATGTGGTGCAAATTAGAGAAGTTCACACTGCCAGCTCTGGCAACAACCGAGCCTGCTGGGGAAAGAGGTGTCTAAGCAGGAAAATCGTGCTATAACCTAACAGACAGCCAAGGAACGTTTCCTCAGAGGAACTGTATATCTGTTGAACAGACACTATGGATCTGCTCAGTTGAGGGGAAAAGATAGCGTGTTGTTCTTTGTAAAAACAAGAATCACTGAGCAAGAGATGCTCTAAATTTCCGCCTTGTTTCACATAACTGGGATGCATTACCAGCCACAGGAGGTACCTGATATGCATAATTTACTTGATCAGCAGCTACCTAATATGCAACACTTGCCCTCAGGATTAATCAGGTGAACCAGAAAAGGCAAAATACAGAGTTAGAAATGAAACTGTATTAGACTTTTCCTTTTCATACTGCTCACCTAATGGCAGTAGCAGTAGACCAGCCTTAACTGCTCCCCAATATTTTAACCGAACTTTTCCTAGGAACATTCAGAAGGGAAAAAGCCTACGAAAACAATAGTTTCATGCCGATGACTCTGCATGCTCAGACCCTAAGAAAAGAATTACACCTTTGGTATTATTAGGGGAAGATTCTCAGGGGGAAACTCTGGGGCTAGAAACAACTTGCGTTTCTTCAATGGAGATGTGATTATATGCCTAGGAAGTAACTCCATGGCATTTACCTGGAACGGACATATTTCCATGGAACATCGTTACACATGTTTTTGCTGACAAGATCTACCTAGCTTTTAACACTACAGATCACAGAATGGTTGAGGCTGGAAGGGACCTCTAGAGATCATCTAGTTCAACCCCCCTGCTCACGCAGGGTCACCTAGAGCAGGTTGCCCAGGACCCTGTCCAGATGGCTTAAATCATGATGCTACAAATCACCTACGCATTTATAATAGAAGGTAATAGAAATAGATAAGGACATTAAAACGCAACAAAGGAAGCAAATGTTAAAACATAGTTAATGTTCCAAGCACAGCATATTTAAATCCTAAGAAACTAGATAGGTGAACACCAAAAAACATTATTTTTATCACGTTATACCGCTAAAGTAAACAACACGGACAACCCGTGCATTGCTATGTGATGACTCTTCTTAGGAGACCTCAGAAAAACCCTAAACTCTTCCTGTCCTGTATATTTTGCGTAAAACATTATTTAATCAAAGACACTCTTCATAAGAGTGAGAGTCTTTCCCCATATTCTTTGTCTGATGGCTAAGGCTCAGCCTGCATTAATGTCTCACATCTCCCAACAGACGAGGAATGCATCATCAGCGTTAAGAGTCCTCTGTCACCAGAGAGCTACTAACAGGGCACAGGTATCTAAGCAAAGCTAAGGTTTGGGAAAAGTAATACTATTTCTGACAACTGAAGAAAGGTACATAGAGGCAGTGCTCCTCTAGCTCATCTTCGGGGAGATTTCTCAATTAGCTTGGATGGCTGTACCCTACAGGTACTTATTTATTCATAGTGATTATACGGGAAGTCTAGAGAACTACTAGTGTAATGTCTCTACCACAGACGAACTCCAGCCGAGCTGTATGCCAGCACTGTTATTACACTGTGCGTCCTGTTTCCCTCTCCCTGTGACCTGATGTAGCTGCATTGGCTGAAATACCCTGTGTGCCAAAGGGAGACACGGTCCACAAAGGTGTAAGGAGATGTTCAGGGATGGCACTACACTAAAGGGCTTAAACTGATATTCCATTTTCAGGGAAGTTGCACTTGAGTCCTATTACATTCGTTCCTAAATTTTGTGAATACATACTAAACCTAAGGATCTAACATGTTGTAAATACATGTAAGTAGTAAATTAAATATAATCTCAATTTCTCAAATAGCTCACTTTCCATACATATGTTACTGCGAACGTTAAAGACACTTCAGCTTTCCAACACCACTGACACGCAAAGCTCACAAGTCGAATTTCTTGGTCTACGGCTGAAGCATGCAATAGTTTTCCATTTTACTGTACCAAAGGGAAGTTCTTCCAGACTGCAGAAGAACTACAGCCAAACATGGATGTTTAGTTTCAGCGTTGCAGGAAGAGCTAAGGAGAACACGCTAAGCAGGCTCCTGCCAGCACAACTCTTCAGGGAGATCACAGACTACAGTTTTACAGCATTTTCCCTAAAAATGAGAAAGGAATTAATTTATTGTTTCTATCTTGGACAAAAGGTTAAAGAAAGTCTCTGAAAGGCCAGGGTTCAGAGGTAAGTAGATTGGGGCTACCAAATACTCTGCAAACTTCCTTTTATTTTCGAGTTACCACAGCACCTCACTGTGTCTCACCTAGGGAGACCCAGAGCCATTGTTCTGGAGGTGGTACTAACAGACCAAATACCTGTCCCAAATAGCTTTTAAAGCCTAAGAAGTGCCAATGGGTATAGGCAGGCAGGGCAGCACAAATATGCAGCTGCAAGACAAGCGATGATTTTGATGTATCGGTAGCCTAACTTGGTAAGGTAATTGCTTCTGAAAAGTTGATATTGTAGCACCTTTGGTGATATTCGAAGGAAGTTCGTTCCAGAGTAGGGAGGAATCAGGAGAGAAAACAGAAAACGTAACAAGAGAATAATAGAGGCTGCTTTGAATTGGCAGTCAACAACTTGACAATAACTAAAAGAAGCCATGCAGCTAGATTGCCTGTGCATGACTTACAGCACAGACAAAGAGTTTACGTTTGATTCATTACAGAAGAGGGCAGAAAGAAAAGCAGCGGTAGGAGAGGCTAGTAACAAGGCAGAATTGCTTCAGGTTAAGCCAGAGGAAAGTAATTGAGATACAGAATAACAAAAGCCTAGACAAAACTTTAGCTGTGTAGATACAAAGAAAGGCCATACATTAGAGATGTCGCACAAAGCACTAATTGACAAACCAACATGCCGACTGCAATCTTTAGAGAGACCTAGGTTATAGGTTAAGTACCAGAAAGGACGTTGCTGGTGCCTTCAGTGGTCCAGAAAGGACATGAGGGAATAAAAGGTCAGGTTCTCCATTCCAGGTACACACAGGTCAAGCTAATAGCTACATATCTTTGAGGACATGTAAGATAAAACTGTATCTGAATTAAGCTAAGACTGTAGTCTGGAGAGAAAGGGAGACATGTGGGTGGGCAGGATATATACATAAGAGATAGTAGTTGTATTTGTAGTTATGGTTAAGATCTCTCAAAGATTAAAGGAAAAGAAGGAGAAGAGAAGGGGACAAATGACAAGAGATCTTCCACCAAGAAGGTCCTCCAGCCAAAAAAAAACAAAACGCGATAAGAAAAGCAGGATTAGACAGGAATAATCACAGAAGACAAAGGATGTCAGGTTTTCAAGAAGACAGATGTCACCGACTGTTGAAATGGCTGACAATGGGAAGGAAGAAGTATATAAAATACTGGCTTTGAGCTCTTCCTAAGGAGAAGTCACTAGAAATGTTGCTTCCAGCCGGAGTAAACAGCATGTATCACACAGTTATTTAGAGCAAAGAGAAATGCTGAATTTGAACTTTTACTAAAGAAGACACTTGCACATTACCAGTATCTGGTCCACTAACTTAAATGTCCTTTGCAAAAAACCCTATGATGCAAAGAATTTATGGCTTTCCTAAGGGCAAAGTTCAGCTGCAAATGGGAGAAAGGGAGAAACACATATATGAAAAACACAGCAAAATCACAGAAAGGGTGAAGTAGAGTCAATGGAATGAAAACACCCTGGAAGCACCCAGCTCCCGTCTCATGGAATCAGGTTGAGCATTTTGATGTGAAGAGTTTGTATTAGCCTTAAAACAGCCACAAGGTACCAAGTCTTGCTCACTTACTTTTTCTCTGAAGTTCTTCTACTCCATAAAAATAAATAAGTAAGATTCTTAGCTTTCAAAAACCCTGATGAGGAGTTGCCAGTGGGTGCCTGGAAGCTGAGGAACTTAGAATTATTAGTTGATGCTTCTAACACATATGATCAAAGAACAGATGTTTGTTTTATTCCCCAAGCATCTCCTTAGCATCTACTGGCTCATGGAAGGATGCAGCCAGCTTGCCCTAGAGTAGCACCCGCTTCTCCAGCATGGGCAGGGAGCTGTGGCTGGGGAAGCAGCAGAAAACAAGCAAGAAAAGATCAGCCTTATGACACCCACTGCACATATACAGTAAAGCTGATGGTGAGGGAATGCTGCCCTCCTTGAGAGGGAGACATCAGGGTTAGGCTCAGCCTCCCTGTCTGTGAACCGAGGAAGCTATCTGCTCTCCACACCTGAAGCTAAGGATTTATGGAGACGGCAACTGACTTAGGTGGTGGGAAAGGATTTGGTTCACCCTAGTCCTAACCACTGCTAGTGGATAGCCCTCGGGACAGATACAGTGAGAGCTGTAATAATACAAGCTATGTCACCCCATCCTGCCAGCATGCCTCTCCCCTCCCCAATGGGTCTGCCCTGTCCAAAAACTATAGCTCTCTGCACTGGTCTCTATATGGAGCCTACAAACAAAGCAACATCAATATTAGCAGCAGTATCATGACGCTCCAACGGGAAGTGGACCGAGGTCATAAGTTGTGCCACCAGCCTCATTCAGCTAACATCATGGCAGTAGACAGCCCTCAAGAGAGGAGACTGCCTGAACTTCTGGGTGCCCCTCTCTCCCTTTTTTGTCTTTTGATTCCTTCTGAATCCTGAAGAGCTCATCACTGCAATTTCTTAGATCCAGGGCCAAAACAATAGGAACGTTCATAACATGCAAGTTATTGAACACTTTTCCCAATAGCACACATCTTTGTTCATAGATCCCTTGACTAATGTAGGCCCTTCCCAATTCAGAACCTGAACGGCATATTTTAAAAGGGTATTCATCTTGTATTAAAAAAAGTATGCCTTAACTACAGCCAGATGTCCACTGAACTCTGCAAAGAGCTTTTCCTACCAGTGCCACTTGGTTTACTCTTACTTCTGTTGCGTAGCTCAGGAATTAATAGAATGTAAAACGTTTTATGAATTCCCTCCACTCTCATCCAGTGTTAATATATTCAGTGTGTTTTCTTAAAATCACATGCAGGCATACATATGCTTGTTTTTCCCCATTTCCTTTAATTTATTTGCATAACTTAACCCCCAAAGCGAACCTGGAAAATTCACAGAAAGTGGATACAAATTTCGTTCACCCATACAAAATCTCAGTCTATTTCTAGTCATTTGAAGGATCATTTCCAAAGGATGACATCTGACCTTACTGAAGCTAGTGGCAAAACTCTGAGTGGCTTCAATAAAAGCAAATTTGGCCCTAATAAAAAGCCAGGACTCTTCCCTCATCCCTTTTATTTATAGTTAAGGTACACTATGCACTTCATACAAACATGTTTGAATTAGTAGTTTAGGGATTTAAAAGCTCCCTGGACTGTGCTTAGGCCTATATACACTGTAATGGCATCATGCTGGAACTATTAGCATCTTTTTTTTCCTAGACATTTCCTTTTTGCCTGAGATTGAACTTTCTGATTTGATTTTGTTCTTTCAATCCTAGTAAGTCAGTGTGGGCGTCAAATCTGCCAAAATAAATCCCAAATCATCTTAGCCTTTTTTTTTTCCTGGAAATATAATTGAGAGAGAAATGACAAAGTGCATTTACTGTCTTAATCCTCACTGTGCAAAATTCAAATACCTGCATTTTCCAAATAAAAGTAATTTTGTTTGTTAAAATAAACTCTTGCCTGATTCCGATTTTCTCCTTGGTTAAAAAGGTTGTTTGTTGCATGAAAGGCAGGAGAAAGCACATGCTCAGAGCTGCTTACATAGTACAGATAGTAGACTTAAAAAGAAGAGTTTTAAAATAAATTAATGGGAGTTTGCTGTTCTGGGTGCTCCATTTACATCATTCTCGTCTCAGACTGTGCTTGCAGGGGAAAACACAAATCCACAGATAACAGCCTCTGCAGATCTTGCATTTCCAACTGAACTTGCTACCTTAATGAAAGTGAATTCCTTTTGCACACTGTTAACCTAGCTGAATGCTTCAAGAGCAAAACCAGCTCCTCTCTCCTTGCCAGTGCCCTGCTAGCATAGCCCACATGATGTCTTTGTGTGTTGACGCAGGGTAGGAAATATATTTGGATGCAGATCTTTGCACCATTTTGCAGCCACGAGCAAAAATTTTTGCCTAATGCTGCACGCTCCTATGAGTTCTTCTTCTGGGGTGAAGAGAAGGAAATGCACAGATTATTCATCTACCTGAAGAGATCACATTCCCCATCAAGTGGCCCTGGGAGAGCACTCATTTGCTCCCCACTCATTCAAGTCCCCATGGAAATATCCCATACTCAACACACTCTTTGGGCCGAAGGTCTGCTCAGCTAGAAAGTTATTGTCCTTCAGCCCCCGAATCAGAGAAAAAAAGGCTTGGAAGGGGCAGGAGTGAGTCTTCTAGTTCATCCCCCTACCAAAAGGCAAGAAGAGCTGCACCTAAGTCTCTCCTGACATCTCTACTCTTAACAATCTCCCACATTAAGAGATTCCATATTGCCTGTGTTCAGTTCCCTTTGGAAAGACCTTCCTTTTGTTTAACCCACACTCTAAAAAAACTCACTACTTTGAGTCTCCCACAGATATAGAAGACAATTTATCTCTCTGTGCTGCTGCTACATTTTATATATTTGAAAGCTACTGTCACGTTACCTTCTGAACCTCTGGCCAGCAGGTTCATATCATTCCGGAAGCACAGTGCCCCAGACAGGACACGACACCCACCTCACCTAAACAGGCCAAGCAGAGGAGTTTTACTAAATGCATCTTGAAAACGACACGCCAATTTATACATCCTAGCATGAAGACTCCTTTTTTTTCTCACAACAGTATGACATTGCTGTCTTGCATTTGCTTTGAGAGCCATCCTCTACATCTCCTCCAAATCCTTTCATGCAGAACTGCTGGGTTTCTCCCTCCATCCTGGGTTTGCAGTGTTGATCACTGTAAATCAACCTTGCACGTGTGCATTTTTAATGCCACTTCTCTGGTTTGTGCCGATCATTCTGAATTCTAGTTCTGTCCTCCAACATATTTGCTAGCCCTCCAGCTTGTCGTTATCTGCAAGTGTAATGAGCAAATACAGTATTTAGTTGCTTAAATTTACTTTGAAGTCACTGCTAAATCAGAGCCTACGATATTCCGAAAGCAGTAAAGAACAGAGAAAGAGAGACACTTCTTTTATATCACTGCTGGCATTCAAATTTCTAACAGCCAGCTCAGAGGAGTGATTTCTAAATTTCTATATTTTAAAACAGCAAAGCGCATGGGAGCATGCTGGGATATGCTTTCACTTGCAATCTCAACTCTGGAAGGGGGAACCATTGCCTTAAGTGCAAACAGCATTCACATGATCGCAAACAGCAGCAGCCTTCAGCATCTAACACATGCAAACTGCTTAAACCTCCCCAGCCCACGAGTTCTTGGAGAGAGAAGCACGCAGCAGGAATGAGGGGGTAAATCCCCTGCACTGAAGTGGAAAGGGAAAGAGATGCACAGGGCCCGCGTAGCAGCTCTCCTCCCCACCAAAAAAAAACATTTTATATCAGCTTTACCTGGCTGGTGTACAGGCCTTTTATGATACTATAGTAGCTGACCTACAACCAAATATCCGGTATCATCATATTCATGACTTGCTCTGGTGGAGGGAAAATGCACATTTTTCCCCATCTTCTAATCTACAGCCAGGGAGAAAAAACATCACAATTCATGCTTGGAAAGATCTCTTCTCTTCCAGACTTGGGTAATAACCTAGTGGTACAAAGGGGAGAAGAGAAATAACTAGGAAGGTTTCTCCTGCTTCCCCACAAGACTTGAATAAGAAAAAAGTTAAGCTGTATTTTTCTTTTTCTCCTAGCCTCTCCAAAAGCCAAATTGGAAAGGGAATAGCAAACAGACATGCTGGACAAGTGATCCTGCTGCATTATCCCTGATTACTTTTAATGAGCTTCAGTACGTAAGCAATGGAGCTCGGAGTCAGTTGGCATAAACAGCCTTTACCCACCGTTCCCTGCAGCCACAGGAACGGTCCAGAAGGAGCCAGAGGAGACCACCTCTGTCGAGCTCCCCTTTCCTCACCAGCACTTCCATGGCAGGTGAGTGCTCCCAGGGCAAAGCCAGGCATCTGCCTCCCATTTCTGAAGAGCTGAGCACTGCAGTGAGGGAGCAGACAGGGATGTCTCCTATAGGGGCTGGATAAAAAACAGGAGCTGCTGGCAGGAAGGAGATGAGCTGGCAGCTGGGCAGGTGCAGTGGCACAGCAAGGACAGGGATGGTATCACATCAGTGACCTGTCCAACCTGGCTTCCCAGCTCTGACAATGGTCAGCATGAGCTGTTTGAAAAAATGGGCAAGTCTGAAACACCCTTTGCATCCAGAGAGTTTCCTTTTAAAGGGCAGGGGCTTGTGCCTGACGAGCTTATCTGCATTTACATATGTACTAGCTGAGGCTTTAATGTACTCACCATAAATCACTTTGGAAATGGAAAAGAAGGATCTCCATCTATTGTTACTCAGCAATGCTCTAACCATTAGGCTTCTTCACTTCACTTAATATCTCTTAAACCCCAAAACCACTGCAATGCCCTGCCAGTTGTTCCCACCCTTTCTGCGACCGAAATCTCACTTGAGGAAACGGATGATGTTCCTTACCTTACTACCTCCCTCCACCTCTCCCTCTGCCACAGGGCTGCTGTTGCTGCCTCCTCAGTGGCTAGTTCTAGCACAGCAAAGGCACATCAGAGCCGGCCTTACCTCCCTTAGCTCTGTCACTCTAATGCGCTCCTGCCTCTGACGCAGTGAGTAAAGCCCTGGTATTGACCATGATTCAAGCAGAGTATTATACTTCCTTCTAGAATGCAGGTTTGTAACCCTCAACCTTTCCAGTTACATCTCAGGTAACTGTAAATACTGTTGTTAACCATTGTATTAAATGTTGGCTTCAATATCCAACAATATTAGGGGTGTTATAATACAATAGCACGTTTTGCAACCACACTTCTGAAACCGTGATGCACTGAAGAAAAAAAAGGCAGCAACAAAAGCCTTTTAGAAACCTCTTATTATGATGAGGCACAAGAAGATTTTTAATTAACCAGAGTGAGATATGGGCTACAAAGTTTGAATACTTAGATTTCTGTGCACAGTAGAGTAGGAAATAATTTGCAAACAAATCAGGTACCTTACTACACAAAGGACAAAAATGGGTCAGGGCAGGTCAAAAAGCTAAACCTAGCTTTTCTGGCCAAACTGATCTGAATTCAAATCAATGACGTCCAAGTCTGTAATTTACAGCTTAGTAGCATCTCCCCCTGGAACGTCAAAAAAACAAGTCAATGTATAGTCCAGTGCTTTCACATTTCCCTAATGGAGCTATTCACACGCTGCACAAAGCCTGAGAGGAGCCAGGGTAGGGAGGAAAAAGTATGAATCTCACTAGATATTCAGCATTTAAAATGCAGGTCCGAGGATAAAAATGAGGTTAATCAGAAAAAAAGAATGGGATTCTGCATGTTAATACACTCGATGACTGCTTAGGTTCATTTCAAAGTGTTCCCATTCGATTGTCCTTGGAGACATTTGTGTTTGTATCTAACGAACAAGATAAATGACAGGAAATGTTTGTTCTGGGTGTATCTGTGTAAATCTGCTTGCAAAGATGTTATTGCAGCTTTCCATTACAACAGTCAGTTCAAGAGCCATCTTTTTCATGGCAAAGCCCTTATCAACCTGCATCCCTAGTGAATCAGCAGCTTCCACTGTGCTGGCTTTTGGTTTCTACCACCCCAGAAAATGGTGGCAAGAACTAGAGCTGTACAGCAGACCTGTGTCACTACCTGCCAGGAAAGGATTGGATTTTCAGTGCCTGTGGGCCACTTCTCAGCTGTAGCAAAAGGGGGCACTGTCGAAATGCACAGAAGCAATGATGGTAGATTTAAAAAATAAATTTTTACACTCTTTTTTATGGTTATAAATCATACTGCTTCTTGAAATCATTCCATGAAATCCTGAAGGTAGAAAAACTTAAGTGTGTGAACTCTAATCACCATGAAGCTGATCAGCTACTCTTGATTATGCTACTTTAATATGATTATAGAGAAATAGGTTGGGTAGTATTCCTTTAAATAAATTTCTCAAATCATCTGGATCTCTTTATCTTCTTTTCAGAAGTTATCACAAGGGGTAAAACAGCAATATCTATAGCTCAGTATAATACATTTTATGTAAACAGTAAACTAGGATGCATGCTGCTTATGCTTCCTTCAATTTATGGCTTCTGTGGAAAGAACATGAGACAGAAATCAAAGCTGAATTAAACACTCTGAAATGTTATCAAAATACATATTTAGGCCATTCCAGGTCAGGACTGACCTGAAGGGAAGATACTATAGGGTTATAAGGATGGGAGGAGGAGTAGATGAGTTTTCCAAGTTAACAGCTGGCTGCGCCGCTGGTGTTGGCAACAGGGCTTTGGTTTCTATGACCATGGGACCCTGTTTGAAGATCAACAGCTGATGGGGAGCGATGGGATCCACCTTACCAAGCGGGACACGCGTGTCTTTGCCAGCAGATTGGCCAGCCTGGAAAGGAGGGCTTTAAACTAGGCAAGATGGGGAAGGGGAGTGGTATAGTGGCAGGGGAGTCAGTAAAACACCGCTCGAGTCAGGATGCCTCCAGCGGGTGCATACAGCCAGGGGAGACAGCATGGGACATGGCTATGGAGGATCCTCTTGCACCTCTCCTGGGAAGCTTGCATGCTTGACTGGCTCTCTGAAATGCCTGTATACCAATGCACGCAGCATGGGGAATAAGCAGGAAGAGTTAGAGATCTGTGTGTGGTCACAGGGCCATGATCTCATTGCAGTGACAGAGACATGGTGGGATAGTTCACATGACTGGGATGCGGTCATGGATGGCTATGTGCTTTTTAGGAAAGACAGGCCAGGAAGGCGAGGTGGTGGAGTTGCCCTTTATGTGAGGGAGCACCTAGAATGTATAGAGCTCTGCCTCGGGGAGGATGAAGAGCAAGTTGAGAGCCTATGGGTAAGGATTAAAGGGCAGGCTCACATGGGTGACACTGTTGTGGGGGTCTACTACAGGCCACCTGACCAGGAGGAAGTCATCGATGAGGCCTTCTACCGACAGCTGGAAGAACCCTCACGACCACAGGCCCTGGTTCTCATGGGAGACTTCAACCACCCTGACATCTGCTGGGAAGACAGCACAGCTAGGCACAGTCAAAGAGGTTCCTGCAGAGGACTGATGATAATTTCTTGACCCAGGTGGTGGAGACGCCAACAAGGAGAGGTGCGCTGCTAGACCTTGTACTAACGAACAAAGAAGGTCTAGTTGGAGAGGTGAAGGTTGGGGGCAGCCTTGGCTGCAGTGACCAGGAGATGGTGGAGTTGAGGATCCTACGAGGAGGGAGCAGGGCAGTGAGTAGGATTGCAACGCTGGACTTCAGGAGAGCTGACTTTGGCCTCTGGAGGGACCTACTTAGGGGAATCTCATGGGACAGGGCCCTAGAAGGAAGAGGGGTCCAGGAGAGCTGGTTAATATTCAAGCGTCACTTCCTCCAGGCTCAAGAGCAGTGCATCTCTCTGAGGAAGAAGTCGAGCAAAGCGGGCAGGAGACCTGCATGGATGAGCAAGGAACTGCTGGCCAAACTCCAGCAGAAGAAGGAAGTGTACAGAATGTGGAAAAGGGGACAGGCCACTTGGGAGGAATTCAGGGACGTTGTCAGAGCGTGCAGGGATGCGACAAGGAAGGCTAAGGCCCAGCTGGAATTAAATCTGGCAAGGGATGTCAAGGACAACAAGAAGGGCTTCTTCAAATACATCAATAGCAAAAGGAAGACTAGGGAAAACGTGGGCCCGCTGCTGAATGGGGCGGGTGCCCTGGTGACAAAGGATACAGAGAAGGCAGAGTTGCTGAATGCTGCCTTTGTTTCAGTCTTCACTGCTAAGGCCAGTCCTGAGGAATTCCAGACCTTGGAGACAAGAGAGGAAGGCTGGAGAAAGGAAGACTCTCCCTTGGTGGAGGAGGATCAGGTTACAGATCTTTTGTCCAAACTTGACCTCCATAAATCCATGGGCCCCGATGGGATGCACTCACGAGTGCTGAGGGAGCTGGCGGATGTTATCGCTAGGCCACTCTCCATCATCTTGGAAAGGTCCTGGAGATCAGGAGAGGTGCCTGAGGACTGCAAGAAAGCCAATGTCACCCCAGTCTTCCAAAAGGGCAAGAAGGAGGAGCCAGGAAACTACAGGCCTGTCAGCCTCACCTCCATCCCGGGAAAGGTGATGGAACAGCTCCTCCTGGAGGTCATCACTAAGCATCTGGAGGACAAGAAGGTGGTCAGGAATAGTCAGCACGGATTCACCAAAGGGTAAATCATGCTTAGCCAACTTGATAGACTTCTCTGATGGGACAACTGGCTGGGTAGATGAGGGGAGAGCAGTGGATGTTGTCTCCCTGGACTTCAGCAAGGCTTTGGACACTGTCTCCCATCACATCCTCCTAGGTAAGCTCAGGAAGCGTGGGTTGGATGACTGGACAGC
This sequence comes from Struthio camelus, assembly GCF_040807025.1. Taxonomy (NCBI): domain Eukaryota; kingdom Metazoa; phylum Chordata; class Aves; order Struthioniformes; family Struthionidae; genus Struthio; species Struthio camelus. The sequence continues at coordinate 215,985,226 of NC_090942.1, read as the reverse complement.
GAGGTGGCTTGAGAACTGGCTGGATGGCCGAGCTCAGAGGGTTGTGGTGAATGGCGCAGAGTCAAGTTGGAGACCTGCAGCTAGCGGTGTCCCCCAGGGGTCAGTCCTGGGCCCAGTCTTGTTCAACGTATTCATCAATGACCTGGAGGAAGGCACAGAGTGCACCCTCAGCAAGTTTGCTGATGATACTAAACTGGGGGGAGTGGCTGACACACCAGAAGACTGTGCTGCCATTCAGAGGGACCTGGACAGGCTGGAGAGCTGGGCGGAGAGGAACCTCCTGAAGTTCAACAAAGGCAAGTGCAGGGTCCTGCACCTAGGGAGGAAGAACCCCATCCACCAGGACAGGCTGGGGGTTGACCTGCTGGAAAACAGCTCTGCTGAGAAGGACGTGGGAGTGCTGGCGGACAACCAGCTAAGCATGAGCCAGCAGTGTGGCATGGTGGCCAATGGTCTCCTGGGCTGATGTTAGGCAGAGTGTTGCCAACAGGTCGAGGGAGGTGATCCCATCAATGTGTATAAATATCTGAAGGGAGGGTGTCGAGAGGATGAGGCCAGCCTCTTCTCCGTGGTGCCCAGCAACAGGTCAAGAGGCAATGGGCACAAACTGAAACACAGGAAGTTCCATCTGAACCTGAGGAACAACTTCTTTCCTGTGAGGGTGACAGAGCATTGGACCAGGTTGCCCAGAGAGGTAGTGGAGTCCCCTTCCCTGGAGATATTCAAAACCCTTCTGGATGTGATCCTGGGAAATATGCTCTAGGTGACCCTGCTTGAGCAGGGAGGTGGGTCTACATGATCTCCAAAGGTCCCTTCCAACCTAAACCATTTTGTGATTCTGTGATTCCTAGTGCCACAATGAGGAACCCTACAAAAGATTATCCTCCCCATGCATCTATAGCTGCAAAGAAGAAAAAAAAAAGCAAAGTATGACTTGAGGTACACAGTAACTGTCTATGTTTGCAACAGATCTGAAACAATAGCCTAATAACAATGGTCTGCTCCATTTATCTCAATACCAAAAGCTGTTGTCTTCTTGTGATGAGCCAGTGCATGGTAAGTGCTCATGGCAGAACATGTCTTAAATCACTCTTCTAGGTGTCTTCTTAAATCACTCTTCTTTGTGTCCAGACATGGACACAAAGAACAAGTTTGGACAGCAAAGCAAAACCAAAACCAAAACCAAACCAGTCTCAATTGATTTTTTTTTAAATACCTAGGTACAAGATGTAGAGAATTTTATAAAACCTAAAAACCTATAGAAATTTGTCCCTTCCTGAAAGTTCTAGTGGAGAAGAATGTCTGAGTGTTTTCACACTACTCCAACTTTCCTGTTGCATGTGCAATTCAAAGGCTTCAATATTAAACTAATGCACTGCTGCTCACATTTTCCTTGCAGAGACCTCTCCTGGCTGTCTCCTGCCCTCCTGGCTAAAAGATCCCTCTGTTATTCGCACGGCACAGGAAGAGATGGAGGGCTGCAATCCCAGTGCTGAGGCACGTGAGCAAGACACTGAACTGGAATCAAAACAGATTATGAACAAAGGATTGACTACTGTAGATGCTTGTTATTTCAGCTGAGTGAAATGCATATGCCAAGTGACAGCAAATACACACACACACATGCAAAAACTAAGCTCAATTAGCACCGAATGGAAGAAATAAATCAGACAAGATACAGTCCCATTTTAAAGCATTATCCACACATATAGACATGAAAAAATAAATATATAGTCCACAGTAACATAATGGGGTAAAGATCAGGAAGAATATCATTTTATGTTCATCATGGTTATCTCAGCTCCAAGATCCAACGCAAGACTGGGATATGGGCATAGGATTGTCTCCTTTCATGTAACATCCACTTACAATGGGTCCATAGACCATGAAAGTACTTAGTTTATATGACTTCAGTCTGAAAGATGCTAGACAGAGGTGGACAGTTTACTGAAATAACCGACTCCCCAGCTCAGTGCACCCTGTCAACAGCGGTGGGTGGCTCATTCTCCCCAGTGTGACCCAGATCCACAAGATTGTCCCGAGTGGTTGGAAAGACAGTCCATTGCTCGCCAGTGTCCTGCCCACGATCAGTGTATTTTGGAATGAGCCCCAGGCACCTTCCTGAGTCTTCATCTCAGAGGATGAGCCTGTCCTAAAGAAGGTTTGCTGCAGTAGAGAACTGAAAAGTATCAAAAGGCTTCCCCATGTGGGGAATTCCCTCCCACATGGACTGAGAACGCTTGTGACCAGTCTCAAGGAGGATACAGCATATTATGCCCTGCTCTGTCAACTGGAGGGAGGACCTGCTGAACTTTTCCTTCCCATTTTCTTCACCTTATTTTCTCCTATAGTCACCAACAAATCCCATGGCCATTTGAGAAGTCAGCTCGGACGCTATGAGGAAATCCCAAAAGGACCTGCCCAGTGTCCCCCTAGCAGAGCTGAATGGTCTCTCTGGGCACCCTCTGCTCTCCTGAAAGCCCAACCAAAACCTGAAAATAATGTTGACTGTCGTCTCATTTGAGCTGACCTTTAAACCTAGGTTAGTGGTCCAAAGAAAATCAGAATCTGTTTTTAAGTTCCTTCACCCTCATTTATGACTCAGGATTGTATTTGGCTCGCAGATGCCTAAGTGCTTGTCCTCTGTGTAGATGAGAGCCATTCCTCTCCTTGCCCTTATCAATGTACTCCTAGAATTCAAGACAGATTTCAGTCACCAGCAGCACAGCAGGCATTTGAGGGCTGCATTTTTCTTTCCCAAATAGGAGACAAAAGCTACCAGGCATTTCAGCTGCTTTGAACCTTGCAGACAAATTGACAAAAAAATCTCATTACTTGGGACATATTTTACCTCCTGCAAAGGGTGAAATAGGCCAAGTGCAGAGATGGTTAAAAAAACAATCCCCCCACCCCCAAATCCTGCAAACTCACTCAAGCCTAAAGCATTACCAAAGATCTCCCACTGTGGGGAGCTACAGACCACAGTGCCCTCAACTCACCCAGCCAGAAAGAAAACACAGGGACTTTAAATCAGCAGGTGAGAATTGAATGTCAGGGGTTTCTTCTTAGAGAATGGTTCACAAATGTTGTGGTGAACAGGGAGTCAAAGAGATGCATGCCACATGCCAGAGCCAAACTGGTCCCTGGCTGTGTGTCTGCCACAGCAGCCGCAGGTAGCTGATGCCCCCGAGGAATGTGTATGCTCCCCTCCTTCTGAAATGCTCCTAGTTGTCTGTATGCTGCTCCTGATAGAACAATTCCCGTTTCGACCCCCAGCGGGTGATCAGTTTAGCCATGTGCGCTGAATGACAGCCTGCTATTCCAGCCAAAACAGTCTTTCTTAAAATCTTTCACATTGACATCAGGTCATGAGCAATCTCTAAGGAAAAAAATAGGTTTGTTTTAAACTACTGCACTAGTTAGAAAGCTCATAGCTATGAACAAATTACCCTGTTTCACCTAGTAGAGAGCAATGGGAAAAATTTTAAAATTGTCAGAAGAACACTGAATGAAATGAGGCTAAGTAGCACAAAGATTTCAACATAAGCCGGATGCCTAACAGCTGAAAGCAGACACAAATGTTGGAGTCCCAGCAAAAAGTGTTTACAGAAATGAATGATGGTGCAACACAGAAAGCCACAAAAGAATGGCAGGAAGTCAGTCACAAGCAGAAGAGAAGATGATGCTCCTTAAGATCCTTAAGCTAGCTCCAGGGGTAACTTGTATTTGAAGATTTAGCTAGAATATCCCTTCACTTACGAGACTCGGGTGCAGAAAGACACTGACCTCTTAAAAGGTCAAATTCTTAGTAAGCAGCAGAGTGAGGAAAGCACAAGCAGCAGCCTGTTTCTCAAATTCCAGGTGGGACAAAACCAGCCACATCAGCAGTGGAGCTGTGTCCACTTGTGCCACATTCAGCCCTGGTTTAAACTGAACCAGGCCATTCTAAAGACGGTTGTTTTGGTTCTTCCTCTCAAGAAACTACTACTATTTTTTCACCTTTTAATTTAATAATTAAAAAAAAAAAAGACCTGATACAAAGAATGCAGTCTGGACAAACTAATGTTCCATCTGAAATTACTAATGAGAGAGGCCTTGTTTTCTGAACAGGAAGGTTGAACTGAGTTCACTCACAAAGCTGTTTAAGTTTAAGTTGATTTGTTTAGATTCAGAGTAGAGGCCATGAAGTATACAGAAAGCATTCACAGATACAGCATGGAAAGCATTATGGTCCTCATAGCTTACCAGGTTGAAAAAGCAAGTACTTTTTTGCAGAAGGCTATATAAAATCTTTCTTCTCTGTGCTTTCACAGTATCTACCATATCTTCACACATATAACCAGTGGGTAATTTGTTAAAGCAGGAAGACTCTTATGTCTCAGCAGCAGCTCTGGTAATATGCAACACAGATAAAAAGAACCTAAATTTATACCAGCTCCACCCCTCCATTCGCCCTACAGCCTCTGTCTCATGCCTTCTCATTCTACTCCAAAATCTCCTCTCTCTCCCTACCACTGCATCTGGTTTTGGTCTTTTGTTCTTTTAAAAGGTGCAGTTTATGCAAGTGAGAGAAACATGACTGAACAATAAAGCTATATTTAAATGTCTGCTCATTATCTAAAAGAAGATGCGCACCTTAGAGCAAAGAGATTTCCTTTTAAATACCTGCAGAGTTTGGTGGACCACAGCACTACAGCATCAAAAGATTAGCTCAAAGCCTCTTTCACCTGAATTTCACTGTGGGAATGGCTTAGAGCTTTATCGAGTACATAGAGCCTAAAATAGGATAACTGCATTCCTGGCAATAGCTGAGGAGCTCTTAAGTAAACAGTCTCAGGGAAAAGTTGATGAAAGGAGACAACAAACACACATTTTAAATCTCTGAGCAGCATTGTCCGTGTTTATGACATGCTGCAGCAATTCCTCTTTTGCTTTCTTTCTGTCCCCTTCTTCCGCAACCCTCTGTCCAGTTTCCCTGGTTACCTCAGGATCACAGAAGATGCAGTAGGTATTTATCTGCAGGATGGCCCCCAAGTCAGAAAACTTTTGTGTAAAAGCATGCACTAACTTCCCACTAACTTCAGTAGAACTGAAATCATGCTTACATGAAGAGTCTGGTTCTAACTAGTGCAAGCAGTTTTTCTTCCATAAATGTATGCAGGCACATACACAGCTGGTAAAATAAATGCTTGTAGATAGGAAATGCATTAACTAAAAAACTCTTAGACAGTTAGAAAAAATGGCTAGTTAATAGCCATTTTTCTTTCAATGGTAATAGGTATGTAAGTGAGACACATACCCAGGTTCTGGATGACAAAAAGAATATAGAGCCTGTAGAGATACACTACCTTTAGATCTTTTGTTGCTAAGGGAGTTAAATTTTCTGTGTGCTATGGTGGGCAACGGAAAAGGAAGTTTTAATATAAAGAATCCCTTCTCTTTCTGTTGCCCTCTCCTGTATATTAGAAAAAAAAACAACATTCTCATATTAAATGTACATTTCCAGAGTGGATGAAAAGTAAAGTGACAACAAATCACAGATGAGACATAGTGCAGCTCTTAGAGTGACAGTGTGAAATGGCTAGGTTTTAAGGTCCCTGGAGGAACTGCCTTCCCGGAGATTTTGAGTGCCACTGTAATATAAAAATAACATTCATAGTGCGTACTGAGATTCTGTACTTTCATCCTCAAAGGAAAAAGACCCGTGGAATTGACAGAACACCACCTTCTTGCACCTTACGGAGAGCACACTCAGATGCAATAAAGCAATCCACGGTTGCTGTAATAGAAAAATCCACAAACTAAGAAGAAGGGAGGGTAGGTGGAGGAGAGAGTAATTTAGCAAAGCACTCGATGCCAAATCTGTCATCTACATTACTACACTGTGTATGAAGTACGAAATGCTTGCAGCAAGCTCCACATGATAAACCCTGAGACGTGTGTGCATTTAAACATCCTGGGTCTTATGAAAGCTGTAAACAGGAAAAATCAGCTTAAAGCCAAAAAAGATATGCTAACTGAGGAACACAGTGGGGAACACAGTAAGTTACAAAAGGTTAGCAAGGGTGGGAGAAGCCCAGTCTAGAAGCCGTGTGGAGGAACAGTGTCCCACATTCGTATAATTAGAGCCTAGATGCAAAGGGAGGAAAAGAGAGACATTTTGGAGATGCATTTAATGAAAGTCCTAAGGTGGAATCCGTACCGCAAAAAGCCCAATCCAAACCAAACCAAAACAAGAAGCCTAAAAGACGGCAAGAGAAAGGAGGAAACGTTGTTCTATCTGAAAAAGGAGAAATCTCACTCAGACTGCAGGGTACAGCAGCTATCTTGGACAACAGAAAGAAGAGAGATCACTCATTGGCAAATCAGCCTTAGGCAGACTGGAAAGAGAAGTCAGCTGCCGTGAGCCAAGACACTGATGCAGAAAAAGAAGGATGCTTGTTAAATACTGTCTACAACTGCGTTTTCTTACGTTTTTCTTTTTTTGGTGTTCAAAGTATTACAATTACAAGTTTATTCCATCAAGATAATGGCCAAAGCTAATTCTTACCCTTAAATTTTGCCTGGTAATAAAGCAGTTTCTCAGTGATCTGATACTTGCCGGGCAGCCTTTGGGAACAGCAATTCATTAAACAGAGTGAGGTGACAAATATTCTCAGACATAAGCTAAGTAGTTCTCTGAAGCTGGAGATAAGCTTTATACCTTCCTGCAAACCTTCCTTCCCGGCTTGAGGACTGATGGGACAACAGACATATTTCTTTAGGTCCCTTCAGCTGATAGTAAACCATCGCCTGAAGGCAAAGAGCAATAGCGTTAACCAGTCACTGACCCTGAAAACAGTGTCTCATTCCATCATTCAGAAATTAATAACAATTAACTAAATGTTCTAGGAAGAAGTCAGTCGTTGAAAGGACAGTGTTCAACAAGGTTTGGGCACGCAGAACTGTAGGCTGAATTTGAACTATTTGCTGGGCATTTCGTGAAAATATCCATTCCTGTGACTGCACATGCAACAGGGCTAGTGCATTATTCAGTGGGAAAGTATGGCATGTGCTTCAGAGACCCAAGTCTATCCAAGAGTCTTTATTTATATTTCAGTTACAAACACATTGTCCTGGGGGAAGACAAACGTTTCTTTGCCAAATGTGAGCAACCTTCCCCTTCTGATGGTTGCAAAATTTTGTTTGTTCATGGTCCTCAAACACAATCATTTGCAATTATTGCACTATCTTGATCAACATTTCAATAAATATATAGAAATTCATTAGTTAAGTTCAGGATCTTGCCTAACACCATCTCCTGTTCAGTGATTAACGTTAGCATGGGCTGATCCTTATTTGAAGGCCTGAAATCTTTAATTTTATCACATACGAACACAACAAGATTTTACGTTTGTGGTAGTGATTTAATGCCCAGTCCCCTTTAATGAAATAAGTCCTTTAGGTGATCCACACAGAAAAAGTTAACAGCCCTAATACTTTGGCCCATATGACTTACAGGAATCCCTTTGATCAGCATAAACCCCAATATTTCTGCAACAACTCTCCCTGCAAATAAACGTCAGCAACAGTTGGGCTGGGTTGGAAATGAGCGCTGCTCTCTTTCTGGCAACAGTTAAGGGAACAATCTTGCCTTGATAGTGGACCTAGTTCTCACTACTGGCTCTCATTTGAGAGCCAGTATCAATCATCAACAATTCCTGGGGCAACTCCACTGAAATAAAAACATTACAGGAGACTAAAACAAGGCTGAGTGAAAATAAGGACTCGAGATCAGATGCCTTAAAGATTTTTTATCTTTAAATCACATCCATGTTGGCCTCGTTGAGCTAACTCCCATGTGTATTCATGGAAAACAAGTATGTACAATGCAGGAGGGGAACAAGGTAAACATCAAAGAGTGCATATTGAAATATTTTTGGTTGCTTCTAATCTTTTGATCGCTTTTTTATCCACTGAATGCAAATAACTTTAAACATTAATTTTCCCCCCCAACAGAAATAAACTTGAAAATGCTTTTCCTCACTTAAGCATTTCCTTCTATTTTGGCAGATTTATTATATCCTTCAGAAGACTACGAGTGATCTGTAGGCGGTACTGCTTGTCTGCATGAAAGAGCACAAATCTACTCTTCCCACGTTACAATCTAGATGAACCCAAGCCTGCTTCGCTCTGGAAACTAAGCAGTGGGCCACTTAATAAGTGACTAACATGGCTTCAGACTTCCAAATTAGAGCCACATTATTTCTGGTCACTTTTCTAGCACAGGCAGGTAAACTCAAGTCTGTCTGGACCCGTTTCTTTAGATAATAATGTGCGTCTTAATAAAAAAGAACTATTATCCAGATCTTCAGTTGGTGAAAGCATTGAATGGGAAGCTCTGGAAAGCAAAGTCTTCCTGAATATTATCAGTGGCAGCAACAAGGTAAGCTTGGGAACACACCTTAACCCTTCCATCCGGCTTTTGATACACTCCAGTTTGCTATTTTGTTGGAGCAGTAATCCAGTATGCAGGAGGTCCGAGTTCAGTTCACTAGATAGGACATCAAATTCCTTACTAAACACTTAGACCAAACATTTTGAAAACTGTCACTAATTTTGAATGCTCATTTTTAAACATCTTGTGTCTGATTTTTAGATACTTGGAGCAAATATGACTTCAGCTAAAGCTGGAGATGGCCAAGACTTTTTAAAAAAACAAAATGAAAACAAACACACCAAAACCAAGCAAATAAACCTATCACATCTCAAGTTCGAGTCCTAAAAATGAAGGTAATAAGGAATTTGATAAGGAATGAACAAGTGTCATAGGAAATGTTACATATTCATCTCCTTGTTTTACTTTTTTTTTCCAAGAGATAATCCAGGAAAATAATATTCTACATTTCATACATGCTGGGAAAATACAAGTAATCTTCGTCCTTCTTCTCTATGCCACTAGTGATTTTGGAAACTGAAGAGTCTTAATCTGGTCAAATGTTCCTTATATGGAAGTGATTCCTCACCTCTGATCATCCTTGATGCCCTTCTCTGGACCTTTTCCAGGACATCCCTTTTTCCAGGTCTCTTATCAACAAGCTGAACAGGACAGATCTCAGAATAGACCTCTCTGGAACTTCACTGGCAACTTTCCCCCATTCACTCCAACCCTTTGTTTCTTATATTTTAATTAATGATATACCCACGCCAGGATTTTCCGTCTTGTATCAATGCTGCTTTGTTTCCTAAAAAGCCTTTGGGGAGGGCTGCATCAAACACTTTTCAAAATCTGAACAGATTATTCCTGAACAGATTGCATTTATTCAAACATCTACCAATTCCATCCTGGATTATATAGTCTCTGCTAATTTGCCAGTGCAGTTGTTGCAGGACTGTAGTTCCCCACATTCCCTTGGAATCTTTCGTATTTTAAAGTCGGCATCCATTGCCTACCTTCTAGTATTCAGCTACCGACAAAGCTTTAAGTGGAGATAGGCACTGCTGTAATGCAGCTACTTCATCCTTCAGTTCCCCTAGAGCTCGCTCTTAGGTGCACACCATCAGGTCCTTGGTTCATGAACATTTATTGTGTTTATTTGGATCATAACCTCTTCCACAGTTACTTCAACTTCAGACAGATTCTGTCCTGAGTTCCACCCCAGAAGGCTTTCTGGCACTCTCACAAGTTTCTTCCACAGTGCTTACCAATGCAAATAATTAATTTGGCTTCTCCGCAATGAGTTGCCTGTCATCTCTGATTGCTCTTTCTGAACTGTGATCATCAACCAACCCTTCAGACTCTCTGGTTGGCTTGATGCATTTGAAAGAGTTAGTGTTAGTTTTGAGTCTTTTAGCTAGTTGCTCTTGCTTTTTGACCTGCTTAATTATGTTTTGTACTTCATCTATGAAAGATTAGGACTCTTACCATTTTCATCCTTTGTATGCAATTTCAGCTTTTTGAAGACTACCTTCCCAGCTTTTAATGACCTAATTTACTTTGCTGTTTACCAATACCTACTCACTTTGACCATTTTCCAAACCTCTTCTGAAAGGTGATACATGCTAGTGCTTCTAGCGTGGTAGTGTTGACAGTCCCTCCCCATACCTCCTGTAAGGATTTAATCCTCTTAAAAATCCCTTTGACTTTGATAAAAGTTCCTCATTTTTACACAGTGAACCTTTTAGAAGCTGAGCCCAACTGTGGTGGATGCTTGGCCTTTGCTGTATTTATAGGGATGCTGAATCTAAAATACTTTGTAGTCACTGAGCAGCACTTAAAACTGCAAAGTTTTCAGTCAGATCCGGCCCATTACTTAGTACCAAGTCAAGAATTACATTTTCTTTTGTGTAGCACACTGGTCAGCTGCTGAATGAAACAATCACTGATGGTGCATCCAAGTTTCATCTGCGGGCAAACGTTTCACAAGATGTCAAAGAACCAGTATAGCGGTAAATGGGTCCTTCATGTATAATTGTATCTTCTGCCCCTCTGATCTCATTTTATGCAGTCAGAGTCACTGTCCTGGTAGAAGAGCCAATTATAAGGACCTAATATTATATTCTACCTATTTAGACTTGAAATTCCAATTCAGGTTGTATAGAGTCCATCACAATTTCAGCTACCTAACCTGATCTCTAGGCTATTGACCGGGCAGGTTTTGAGTGAGCTCAAACACCACGAATTCATGGCCAGACTTGCACCTTACTGTGAATTAAGCCTTTCCAGATGGCAAGTGATATCTCAATATTGGAAGTCCAGTTCTTCCACTCTCTCTTATCTCTAAAATCTGCTCCTGACAGGTCTTCCTAATGGCCTTTTAGAGAAAATAGAAAATCACCTACATACCAATCATTTTAAAATAAAAAATGAGTCTGAAAAATTGTTGCAAAAAATGGATGCAATTTGATGTGAAACTGCTACCTGTAAGCATTTTAATTCAGTGCCTGTGAAAGTGAAATGGCAGCAGTTATCTGTCCGTCTGACTTTAACATAAACAAAGCACTGTCCAGAAATGCTATTCTTGGAATTCATTTTTTATACCCCTATAGTGCTATACCAAGAACACGGACTCCGATCTTGAGCAATGGCCCAAATATTTCTAGTGGAAAACAGGTCAAGCACTGGCTTCAAGGTTTTAATGAATCAGCGACCTGTGAGTGTGAAAACAAGCTGTTAAAGCACTTCTTGCAGTCCAAGAACGGGTTAAGTAATCTGTGAAGGTCTAGGTAAAAAGAGTGATATCCTTGCTTCTCGCTGCTTCAGAGATTCTCTGCAGATGCACAATTTTTTAATTTTGAGAGCCCTATGCTTAGGAATAGGGAAGGAAAAATGAAATAACAGTTCTGCTTGGCACAGATTAAAAAAATACGCCTTCTGCCAAAAGTTGTAGTTCAAATTTGGTCTCACTTGAAAAATAAACATTACAGAACATTAAGATCCTACATTTTGTATCCCTTAAGCGTCAACAACGCATCGACTAATGCCAAGCTATATAAAAAGAAACAAACCAATTTTTTTTTAATAGCCAGGTTTAAAACAGTCTTCAGACCCTTGAGCTCATGGTTTCAAGCACAAGGACAGACTTGCTCTACTAGGTCTCCAGGGGAGCAGCGGAGGTAAAACCGCCAAATACTGCAATATGGTTTTGCGGAAGTAGAATCTCCCTCAGTTAAATGAGTATATCATAGAATAATAGAATTATTTGGGGTTTGGAACAGACCTCCGGAGCTCATCTAGTCCAAATCCCTGCTCAAAGCAGGTCTAATTTTGTCCGCTTGCTCATGATCCTGCCTTCTCAGTAGCTAACCAAAGACAGGCAGGTTTGACAGAGCAAAGAGAATAATGTGATTGAAATGCAACCTCTTATCTTGACATTTAGATAGGCTCACTTTACAGAATGGAAGGGATGAACTATCTAAGTCAGGTGAATGTATTTTACGGATATCCCTAGCAAACCAAGATTTTTATAACAAAATAACCAAGGTGACACACAAATAAAATGGTTACTGTCGCCTACATCTGGCAGGCTGTGGAAGCTGACCTGAGCCAGGCAAGTCAGACTTTCCAATCCTGCTGAAGTTCTGCACCAACACTGGTGGACTGAGGCTCTGCATCATTGTTCCTCCCTCAATGAACCAAACCCAAGCCAAGTACCTCATGATCCTGTGTTGTCATTTGCATCTTTCCCTTTCCTGCCCTTCTCTCCCCTGGCAGTGCTAGAGAGTAGGAATGGCATCTCTCACAATGTGAATTAACAATAATTAGCACAAGGGACCCCAGGTCAGGATGGCTGTTCAGCTCTCAATAATATAATTACAGAATACATTTATTATTTTAATAAATTCTCCTTTTGCATATTCCCCTTTCGCCTCATTTTGCCTCAGATAGATTACAAAAAAAAATCCCCCAAAACAGCTGGTTGTGTTCAGAGAGTTTATCTCTGCCTGCCAGCCCCCTGAGGGAGGCTGAATTTCTTATTTAAACTTTATTCCCTTCTCTCGTGTTCCCCTTTGGTAAAAAAAAAAAAAAAAAAAATTGTCAGCACCCTCCTCCTCCCATGTTTTAATCTCCCTTTTCATTATTCTAGCTTAAGTTTGAGCAACCTAAAAAAAAAAAAAAAACCATACTGTGGCAAAGCGAAGAAGACCAAAAACCAGCAGGTATCCTTTTATTGTATTTAGTGACCAAAAGCAAAAATGTTTTTAAAAAAGATGAGTAAGTGAACTAAGACCCAGACAGGTTGATTATCTCACTTTAACCAAAAGCTGGAAAACTTGGAACAAAAGCTTTCCACTGAAAATTTTTGAAAGAGATTTTTATAACAAAAAATGTTTTAAATAATAAAAGCAAATAAATAAATGAAACCTCAAATTAAATTCTCAGTTTAGAATTGATTGTTTCTATTCACAAAGCTGTTGAGTTGACTGCTTGTCTAGCACTACCAGCCCTTCTGGAGAAGATGACTAAAAATTCTCAGCAGATTTCCAACTTTAAAATAGGCTTCAGAGAGACCTGCAAAAAGACCTTGACCTGCAAGTCAAATTCCCTAAGTGCAAGCATGGTGAATTATGACAACTATAACACAGGTGATAATTACAGTCTGAAAGACAAAACAAGAAAAAAGCTAACCTTGGTGGCAACTAGCCAAGACAGATGAAACATCATGGAGCCAGAGGTTTTCTTGGAGGAAGAGGCTTGGAAGCATGCTCTAGGAGGACTGCTTAGGCATCTAGGGTGTAAAAGCTGCCAGATTCAAGTAACAAATGATACAGGAAATAATTCACGACAGAAACGCATTTTAGATTCAAAGCTGAAGAGCACGGTACCCAGGCTGCATCTCTCTGGGCAGCAGACGAGCACTGCTGGCCACGCTGTTCCTCACCGGTGTCTTCATGGACACCGTCACTGCCAGGACAGTACTAAAAGCTATTATCACAGTCACCCAGTCTCCTCTCCTGCCCTCAGGTCATCTCTGTGTTTTATCTCCAGCATTTGAGTGGCAGAAACTTCCCCACAATTTTGAATGAAGGAACAGGGCTTGCTTTCTCCATATTCCTCCAACCAGCAGAATTTTTTCCCAGTTCTAAGTTTCAGTTTTATTTCTTTCACGTCCTCTGCAGAACTGAAGCTGGTGCCCAATGTGGTGGCTCAATGAACCCAAACAGGCAGGAAAGGAGTGCCCAGTAAGATAAAGTACATGGACCGGGAGCACAAATGAGCTTTCTGGTCAGCTCCCCCAGCTCCAACATCCTAGGGGAGAGTCAGCCGAGGCTGCGAGCATGAACCTGCTGGTTTTGCATTCATTCCCTTACCAGCTAATAACCAATCCTCCGAGCCTGCTGTGAAGTAGACGACCTCAAAATATGTGGAAATTTCAAGGCCAGTCTGTGGCAGCAGAAGTATTTATTTATTTTAAATTAAAACCAGGCTCAGGATACATTATTGTATCCTGAAAACAGACAGGGACTCTCTTTTTAAGAAAGAATGCGTTTTATACAGATTTCTTTTTTTTAAATAAAAACCTACAAAAACAGCTGTAAAGATGCTTAAGGCTTATCTCTACGGCTTTGCTGCCATAGTATTGTTTACTCTCTTAAATACACAATTATTCTTATGAAATTCAATCATATCAATTTGTTATTAAATATGTTTTGAAACTGCAGAATACGTGCTTATGTGATTCCCTTGAAATTACGCCTTCAGTTTCTGCAATGTAATTTTCGCTGCAGAGTTGTGTTATAGATATTAGTTTTTAATTCCTACTTTATTATGAAATAGCCAAATTGACTTTAGATAACAGTACTTTTCAAATTAATTTTCTACCTCTACTCCACCACATCAAGGCTTTCCACGATCAAGTCTCCATTCTCCCTATTCCCAACTTTTCTACTAATTTTCTACAAGAATTTAAGCAACCAGTTGAGATTCCCTTTAAAAATTCATTAATTTTAGGTGTAGCCATTTTTGATGATCACCTCCCCCCCTCTTTTTTTTAACCTCAGTGTTACTCAAAACTAATCTGCTTCAAAGAGAATTCACAACTCCTGAATTCACAACTCCATCACACTGGAAAAAGTGTTTTTTGAGATGCAGGAACATCCTGAGTTTTGAGATGTCTGTGAACATATGAGCATCATTCATGTATTACATAAAGCAGAAAACTTGATAATAAGAAAGGATCTCCATCCTATCTAGTTAGCCCTAGTAATTGGTTCCTAAATCTGAGAAATTAAAATAGATTAGCACACATGGTCCTACTGCAGAGCCTTCATCCCACCACCGTACGAGCCCTGAGGGCATATCCCACTATTCTAGGTGCTGAGATTCTCTGATAGTCTTTAAGCTGCTGCTGGAAATCTTGATTCTCCTGCAGTGACAGGGAAGTCTGTGGTTATTCACAGTCTCTGCTAATACAAGAACCAGGAGGCATCAAACAATACCATCAAATTACAGGTTCAAACTAAAAAGAGATTTTTCTTTATACAACATTCTACTTGCTTAAAGAACTCCTTGCCTTATATGCTTCTTTATTAATATGGAGTTTTAAAGCATTTAACAAAGGGAAATAAAAAATCTTTCAGTAGCTACTAAATACAGTGATACCACCTTTAAGCTAGGAGGTCCCTGAGCCACAAGCCGCTGGAGGTAGGAAGCACTGTTTGGAAGTGTCATTGCTTGCTTGCCTATTCCCATTTTTTTCCGTAAGCCTCTAGTATAGCATCTGCTATATAGGCATCTGTGAGAATATGAGAGTAAAATAAAAGGCCTTGGTCTGATTCAAGCCACAAAGACATATCCAAGCAGTAAAATAACCAGGCTACCTGAAAGACAAGAGAAGGCAGAATTTGAAGAGCCTTTTGATTAGTAGAATACAAACACATTCCAAGTCAGTTCAAATTTCTCTCTCTTTTTTTTTTTTTTTTTCTCTAATATTGCGTTTTGCTGTGGGGTTCTCCACAGGCATCTTTTGCATAGACTCTCCCAGGCCAGCTCATTGCAGACCTGGGGCATGTGCGAAGGGACTCTTACCACTCAGTTTGTACAGAAACTGCAATTCTCCAACTACCAAGCAGTGGCTTGTAACAAGATCCTCTGAAAAGGCAAAAAGTATGTTCTAGTAGTTTATAAAGCACTGAAATAGGATCAAGAACATGACAAGCAGTTGCACATCACAGACTTGACTCTAACACCAACACCACGTTGCGCTTTCTCTACGACAGAAACTTTGTACTGAGGTGGAATCAGATTTCCTAATGGCAGAGGACTAGGAATAAAGCAGTGGAATTTCTGAGATTTCTTCACTTTCATATTTTTCCTTTCTAAACTATGAAACAGGGGAAAACAAATCAGAGGGTGGGTGGAGAGAGGACATAATAGAGTCAGCTTGACCAGCCAAAGCCTGCTGACAGAGCCAAATGACATTGACCATCAGTTTTGGCTGAAAATCCCTTCACTAACTACAGTGTTTTCTGTAAATGAGAGACGATGCAGTCCCAGCCACAACAGCTTGGCAAAAATGGCAAAAATGCTGAAATAAGCTTAAACATGGTACCAGCAGTGCTATGGAAATAGCACCACTAACACAGTGAAATGTGTATAAAGGGCTTTAGACACACAGGCCGTAATGTGATACATGAAAGAGTGGTTTTGCAGTTTGAACTGTTTGGATACAAGAAGACTTCATGTCTTGCCTGTTAATGCAAGGCTAACCAGAAGGAAATCTTATTATATAGAAAGAGAGATTAAAAAGCAGCTCCATCTTCCAGAGGTTTATTCTATATACACACAAACACACAGAAAACACCTGCATGTATCAGGATATCTTACAAACTTCTGCAGGTGGGGAAACTCTATGGCCATGGATGGTTTTTACAGAAAACAAGCTGACTATCTGAATACTCACTGAAAAGACTGGCAAGACACAATCCTCATTTAATCAAAATTGGCAACAAGAGTCCATCCTTTAAAAAACAGCATAAACTCCATCAAACACCCTACTCTACTCACATGTTCACGTGCAGTCACAACACTTAGCAGATTTAGATATGTTTCCCTCAGGTGGAACATCAAGACAAAATTGGTGTCCTGAAAATCCAGGAAGCTAGAAACTAAAATGCAATGCCTCTTGAAAAACACTTAATACATTGAGCGCCCTTCTGAAATGCTAAATTACAGTGCAGAAAAATGTTCATTATCCAATTAGATACCCACTCCCATGGCAGATCTGTCAGCAGCACTACACAAACACCAATGATGCTTCTCAATTGAGTCTTCCTAAGCATAAGGGCAGCAGGCTTTTCTCGGTGATCTAATGAATGTGAGACCTGCCTCAAAAAGAGGAAAAAAAAAAAAATCAACCCCCAAACATTTTCTCTTTCCATACAGAGACATACTCTGTATTTGTAGAAAGGAGAGTTGATAAGACTCAAGCTCCTTTAGGGCTCGCAGACGTAGCAAACTCTTCCAAAATGCAAACACCCAGCAAGAGCAGGTTGTGACGCAACTCAGAAAAGGGCCATGTTAGAGTCTGTCAGCTGACACTGTGGTAAATCTGTATGTCCAAGAGTTAAGCATTGGCTTTAGGGCGGAACGTGTGCCACAAGGCCCTGAAGATAAACGCTGGTGGGTTTAGCTACTGCTATTTAAGATGTTACAGTCCCTGATGGTCCAATCTGATTTTCCAGCCTTGCTGAAGTTTATTGCCTCTACAGGTTTGAAGGTTAGCAAGAGTCCAGAGCGTCCACACAGACTGCAAACCGACAAGATTAAATCAATAATGAAGTCATTACTTTTTATAGGCTTGACAAAGCACTTTCAATACCTTTCAATAATAAATACCTTACTGGTGCTTCAGGTAAGAGGGCATTTTCCATCAACTAGTTGAAAAAGAAGAGTACTGACAATCAGCCATGGAGTTCTGAGCAACCCTGCTGCAGAAAAGAGACCTCATAAATCAGCTGTAGTTCTTTTTTCCCTTCTGGAAGAGCTGCACACTTCAGATGAGCAGAAACAAGCAACACAGTGTAAACTGTTAACTTGATAGAGGAAATGAATTACGAGCCCAAGAATTAAAAGGCATAATTACTGAATGAAATAAAAGTAATAAAGTTTGAAAACTAAAAAGATAAATATAATTGAATGAAGTTATCTGCAATTACTTTATTAGCTTTCATCCTAATAAGCATTGAGAAAGACCAGTCCACAGAAAAAGTATCATTCTGTGATAAAAAAAACTTTCCATTTGGCAATGATCAGCAGAACGCAATTTCTGGATTAACCATTTGTGTTGCCAGTTCTCAGCATCAGAATTACCAGCTCCTGGCATACGTCAGTCATTCTGATTGAAATTTTCCAGAAGTAAAATTAAAGAATTATTCTATAACTTCTTCCAGAAGTTTTGTTTCCTCAGGAAGCATAAAAAATACGTCAAAAAAAGAAGACTCTTGAGTATTTCCTGAAAATGTATTTCTTTAGTCATCACACATAGGCTTTGCAAGGCCATCACAATAGTGGGAGCAGCAAAGATGACAACCCAATCCCATTGCAAAGTTCTGAATTGGTACTCTGTCTACAAGGGTTAGTTACCTTTATTTTTTTGCTTAAATCGAACCTTCCTTAGTGGCAAAGTCAATTTCTTAAAAAAAAAAAAAAAAAAAAAAAAGTACATTTCAAGTTTTGAATGGTGAAGACAGCAAGCACAGGTAGTAACTGTGTTAGGCCAATTGATATAGTCAGAAAAAAAAATGGACAAGCTTTTAGGCAGCAAATCCTTCCTCGAATACTGGAAATTTTTGTTTTCTCTAGACTATTTAACCAACCTGTAATTTGTGGGCTTAGTTCTTCCTGATTCACCAACATTGAGGTAGCCCACAAAAAGCACAATTTAAGTTAAAGAATTGTTTAAAAATATGTGAGTGGGAAATCCCTGTTTCTGCAAACTCATGATCCTTTGTTTCTGATATAATTCTTCATCATGTTCAAAAAAAGGCTATAAGTATGTGTCAGATACAAATAATTTTGGGGAGCTAAAACCAAGGACACTGAAAAGGTGTCAGGCAAAGAGGTTTGGGGCAGTGAAGTTGTACTGGCACTCAAAGGAGTCAGTGTACTTTTCTGTACTTTCTAAGCTTTTAGTCACCACTTTGTAAGCACTGCTACAGCAAGATATTGTAATAAAAAAAAGGAAGGAAAAAGAACTAATTCTTAATTTAACTCGTGCATCCTATTCCAAAGCAACAGAAACAAACATATCAACACAACGGAGGTACACCATCAAGGACAGTAAGGTAATGTAAAGCACATTTTGTATTTTAAGCACAGAATTAGATATAGGTTCCGCTCCACAAAGAAATTCTACTTTTATCCTGAAGTGGTTCATACCAGGTTTCATACCCAGGTTCTTAATTAGAACGCATGTAATAAAAGAAATGAGAATCCGGGTTCATCACTAATTTTAAAAAATACAGAACACAAGGAAGGATCTAAGAAAATCTTGTGAAGGGAGTAAAAAGTTTCCCCAGCTGAAAAATGGAAACAGTAGGCAAAGTGAAAGGCTACAGGCAAGCAGTAAGCTAGCAGCAGAACTAAAACACTAGCCTGCATCTTGGGATTTATATAAAAATTTGTCAATGAGAACTGAACTGTGCTTTTATTAATAATGCACATAAAACTGCAGCTTTCTTACTAATTAATACGAAAGGTAACAGTAGGGAAATAATTAAACACATGCAGAACAGCTGCCGATTATCAAAAGCTGTAATTACCAATACGACATTTTAACAGTAAGCCCATGATCTCTTCCACTAAGAGCAAAATCAATATTCTGCAGAAGTGAATCCTATTTATTTATCTGGCAATTACTGGCCACAACTTGGAAGTTACCAGGGGTCAAAGACCATATGCAGTAAGCAGATACGCTGTTTTGGTAAGAGTTTAGTAATACGTATGCAGACCTTGCCAGCTGGACTCGGTGGCAAAGAATGGTCCTGAATGTATTCAATTTGTTAGTCCAGATACTTTGCCTGCAAGTCTGATGCATTTCAGTTGGAGTTTCTTAAGGTTTTACCTAGCCAGGAATCCAGTGCAACTTAACATTCAAAGCAGCCCCATTCACACAGCTTGTTGACTAAAGTGTTATGAGATAGGAATTAACTTGTGCTATAAACCTGTATGAAGAGACTCTAACTATATTCTAAAACAAATATTCCATTATGTCATTGAGGCTAGTTCACACAGCAAATCAGCTCATCAGCTGTGGTTTTAAATGAGTGTCAGGGTGTACCTGTCAATTAATCGTCCACGAAGGGCTGCTACCGATCACAAAACAGTTCAGATCTGGCTGATTCACTACATGTTGAGATGGGTAATATACCATATTTGATTTTGATTGTAAAAGCCAAACTATAACCTACTCGATATCACACACACAAAAACCTCTAGCTGCCTTCAAAAAGCTTACGGCTACCACCTCTTACATGTTATTAGCTACAATATCTACTCTTTACAGCCTTTAAAAGGTTACAAACAGCTCTTTTAACACAATCGTGCCACTTAAATTTGATGTCTGATGAATCAACAGTGAAGACAGAAGTGTTTCTATGGGAAAATCCTCAGCTCAAACCACGAGTTTTCCCCAAGTCTTTGTAGATGAATCATCAGAAAGTTCAGAAAGCTGTAAGTAATTCAAATAGTTAAATTAATAAATCAAATGAAGGAAATTAATTTGTGCGGATAAATGTCTGGATTGAAAAGTTGTTTCTTTCTGCTTCCCTTGGTAGCTGAACTGGTTGTTAGATGAACAGAAAATTCAAGACATCTTAAACTTGACTGCAACTTTTCACATTTTAAGCTATCAAAGGGCAAGAACAGAGCCTGCTAAGAGCCATTATTGCCAGTACGTCACTGAGACGAAGCCCTCATTTGAAATTTCGGTTCTCAATACCGATTCACTACCACTCCAACCCCACGCAGAGTCATCCTGTATCAAATCTCCCATGTGACGGAGATTCTGCAATGACACATCCAGTTACACTTAATTGATTATTTAGCACTTAGTGATTCAAGATAAGTTAGTTTTAACCAGGAGGACAGAAAACAGAACACCTATAAATAGCAGGCAAGCTCCTTTTTTATGGTGAATGAAATAGCTGTGCTGGTTCTCATGAAACCATCAGACACCACTGACTGATGTACTAACCAATATTTAGATAATACCTTTAAATGAATGTCAGAGGCCTGCACTCAGCAATTACGTACTTGCCCTTAAAGTTGCTAGACTTCCACTCCACCTCCAAAATATTTTCTAGAGACAAGAAAAAATATGACTGGATAACAGGAAGTGTGAGTTTTAATATTTACAGATATATGGAAAACATCCAACTTCTGCTTTCCAGGGCTTTGGTTCTGCTCAGGCTACAAAGCCTTATTTTACATGTAGTGAAGATGGCTCACTTTTAATGGTGAGAACGATCAAAAGTTTTGGAGGGAAAGGGAAGAAATAATCCTAAGGAATGACAAAAATGGCATGCCCTGTTTAGCAAAGCATTTATCCACATGCTTATATTCTTAAAGACTTAGGATAAGCTTAGGTAGAAGCAGAAATATATAAGAAAACAATTATTTCAACACTAAAACCACATAAAAAGTCCGTATTTATTCATTCTTCCTTTGCTCTCCAGAGGCACACCAGTGAAGTTTAAAAGAATGATTCTCTCTTGACTTTGGGATGGCGCCAGATGCCCATCGGTATTAATTCACTGCAAACTCAAAGAAGAACTACTGAGACAAAGTGGAACAACCTAAGCAGATGATGTTTGAATGGAGTACACTGTACTGCAGCCATAGAGTATTTTACAACTGAAAACTATGCAGACTTCACTCCCTTCCCACTATAGCCCTTCAATTTTGCCCTTCATCAGTTTGAGGGGTTTATTTTTGCTAAAAGATGTAAAGCAGTAAACTCACTGGAAGCAGAATATATTATGTAAGAGATTGCAGAACTAGAAATACCACCTACTTCTCCAATAATTTTAAGTGCAGCTATAAAGCCAGGTTCAAGGCCTGTTTTTGCTCAGTGTCCATCCTGTTTACCCTCAAAGGCACTCTAGGGAACATTTCTGGGATGATCAACCTGCTACAACTGGGGAAAGGTCCTACGTACCTTCTGCATTACACATATGCTTGAGTTTACTGTCAATCTGCAGTGCAGCAGGGCAGCAGATCACCGTGAGATTCAAATGTCTCTACATCTCATCTATTTTCGCAGAAATAATCCTCTCTTGACTTTGGGATGGCACAAGATACACGTCTGCATTAATTTACTGCATTTTTTCCACAAACATGATGCCAACAGATAAGACTGCACATTGTTCTTGCTGAAAGGGCCTTCTCAGGGGGGTCTGAAATTCACAGATAATCTGAAGTTGGGCTGCTTACCAGGAAAAATGGACAGACATAACCAGGGCTTGGGAGTGCTTCAAACCAGCCCAAGTGCAGTACAGATACAGGCAATGCACCAAGTTGCTTTTATCCCTGTCTTCATTTAACTGTAGGACAGATTTTGCTTCTCATCTTATCACGTACATCTGACAGCAACAGATTCCTACTGATATCTGAAAATCCCTTTTTGACATGCATCTTGTATTCGAAATCGGGTTACAACAATAGCATGGAATGTTTCACACTTCTCAAAAACACTGCAGATTAGCTGCAGAAAGTAGCTGCAGGCCTAAAACTACAAACGCATTTCCCAAGCTTTTCCATTGACGACCTACATCCAACATTAATAAAAGGAGAGCTACGTAAAAAGGATGGCTTGCGCAAGCACATTCAGAATGTATTATTCAAAATTCAGCATGTGAAAGCTTCACAGAGATGTTTTTATTTGCAAAGTACAGAAGTGCACAAAAGAATGGCTTAATAAAAAGTAGATAAACGCATCATTTTGCCCACCAGAATACAAGAACTGAAGCATGGATTAATGGCTGATCAGAAACACCATACTGATCACCAACTGATGTCTGCTGAACAGACTGGTTTATGAAGAGATATTTTCAGCCTCTTAATTTCATTGTGTAACAAAAGATAAGGATGCGTCTTTGAACGCTCCTTAAAGGTTGCCATACACTGAGAGGCCCCAGTGATTTCAGCATCATATAAAAGATGTTGATGTTTTGCAGATGGCAGTAGCAATACCTCTTCCTGCAGGAGAATCAGGTTTCAATTTCAGGGAACAGCAGGGATTTGTATTAGCACTCAGGATAAAGAGGCCAGATTCTGTTAAAAATCATAGTCTAGGCACATGTATGTGCTTGCTTATGGAAGAAAGCACTTTCAGACAAATTTATTTTAAAGTTTTACTTTGATGCTTATCCAAATTGTACTAAAACTGCTCAGATCCTGTGCTGTTGGAGACATGCATTTTGTACCCATCAAATTCTTACTGCAGATTAAAATATTGTAGTAAGTGCAGAGGAGTGCCACTGTGTTATATATATTAAATTAGCTTTCTGTGATACAATAGATTACAGAATCAAGCACCTCCCTATTCATTACACTGGTCTCATTCAAAATTCTTGCATAGAAGTTGTCCTGATGTCCAGGCTTTTTTTCCCCACCAAAAGAAAGCAGTTCTGCAGAGCTTGAGGTCACTTGCATGAAATAACTTCAAGTAATGAAAATTTAGTTTTTTCCTAAAAGCCACCAACTTCTAAACTACATTTCTCTTGGAACAGCATTGCTAAGACTCAGCATGAAGCAAACGTTCCGGGTTTATTTGGTCTTCACTGAAAATCCATGCCTTTGAGTATTTTTACACTGTTCAGGTCACCCACATTCACATCATTCACAAATCTCTCTACCACTGAAATTTCCCACCAGATCTCAGAAGAATTTGTGATCTCTGAGTGACATCCTGAACTTGCTATAAGATGTGACTCTTCCTGTAATGATCAACCGCATCGGATATCACTTCTTCACTGCAAGCACAGCATTGAAGGACCTACAAGATCAAGGCTTTTAAACAACAAAAATTTACACAGTTTTGCTGATCTCAGCTTTCTTTTCAGGAAACACATAGCCCTTTGGCTTGTGAAGGGCCTCATACGTAGAAAAAGAGACAAAGTTTGCCATGGCTGTGTTTTGTTTTGTTTCGTTTTCCCCTCTTTTGCTATAAATTACAGGCAATCCTCGCCATACTCTTTGTTACTATCATGCTTTGCTTGCTTCCCTTAACTTGCCAAACCTAGGAGCAAGGGAGATGGGACAAGGGAATTGTGAAACACAGTAGCAATTGCATGAGAACACTACCTTTTGCACCAAAACACGCTAAATCAAAATTTAACGTTTAACTATTTGTGGCTTATTGCACTCCTACGGGAGGAGGAGAGGTTTGCACCCCTTAATCAAGTGTCAAACTAACAGTGGGAAGCAGAGAAAAATGTGTGTCAGTCAGAAGTTTTAGCATCTGAAGGGACTGTGTCACTTTGTAGGGCATTTATTATTATTCCCTATTATTCCCTTGTATTTATTTAATAAAGCAAATGCCAAGTGGAGACATTATAAGCTGTCTGAAATTCATTCTGCAAGTTCATTTTGTTTTTGCAATTGCTTTTCTTCTGTTTGGTACTCAATAATGCACATTACTTTTTATTTTATCTTATTTTTCCATCTCGTCCCTTTGAAAGCAGAGCAGCAGTGCATCAAAACTTGTTTACAACCCAGCTATGCTCCCATAAAGCCACTCCTCAGCTAGGCTTTGGCCAGAAGACACTCAAATACACAGTCTTACAGCAGTGGGATAGTAAATCAGAAACCTATAGCCCAATTCAGGAAAGCAGTTTAAATGATATGAAGCCAATAAGGCTATAGCCTTGAATACTTCACTGCAAAGGGCTGCAATTAGTCATTTGTTTCCCATCAAGTTCTCTCTGCTCCGGGTCTAGTCCTAGATGTTTGCTGAAAGGTGTCACTAAATAAAATGAGAGGAAAATCTGGCCAAAAATCTCTTGATTTCTAAGAAATCACTGGTTGTACCATCTGGCTAATCAGATACTTAAATAGCAGCAATGGGGAGACCATACATCACACTCAGATCTCTTTCATATGAGCTCTGAAGGTAAGCTTTTACCTTACCTTGCTTCTCTCTTTGAATTATTACTTTAATAATGTAGATAAGGTAATAACCTAAAGTTTACAGAATCTGTAATCTGTACACAGTGGCATCTACAATCTACACACAGTGTGATTGGAAATTTGGCACCACGAGAGAATAAAGGTAGAAGTTAAGTGATTAACTAAACACATGAATAGGAAAAAAAAATAAAAAGTAGTAAGTTGTAGTAATAAGAATTAAAAAAAAAAAAAATCTTCCTAGAATTCCTGTTTCTCCGTGCTTGCTTTCTTGGCACATAACTTCTGGGCAGCATTTCACAAAATGCTTTTCATTTTATAGAATGATGCATATTTGATGGCAGGTAGAGAATACAGTAGCTAATGTACTGCAGGTCTTTCTAAAAAGCTGCGGCTGAGATCATTAATGGTAGAGATAAAAGATGCTATGCTAAGACAACTGAGCAAACAGGAACGCTGGCAGAGCGAATAAGGAATTAATTCTGAGAGACATGCATTCATTTATTTGGTCTGTCACAACCTTCCTTCATCACCTTGGGCAAGCTAAATCGAGTTCCTCACTTAAGTGAGAATAACTGCACAGCCCTATCTTAGAAGGGTGCTCCAAAACTAATTGTGAAATATAAGGTACGATGCCAACATGATGTCCATGGCTGGTCGACTGATTCATCATATGCATACGAGACTAACTTAGTAACTGCCCTGCATAACTATTTGATAAGAAATACAACAGAGCTAAAAACCAGCAGATTTAATGCAGCTGATCTGCTAGGACTTCAGTAGCTTGAAAGTTAATAAATTTCATTAGAGAGAAGCAGAAGCTCAATGATACATGCCTTCAAAGTCATATTATGCGCTGAATGACTCCAAGAATTAGGAATTAGAAATAACACACCACAAGCATTTCCCCCTTTTGCATTGTTTTCATTTCCCCCCCCCCACCCTAGTTTTCATGTCCAAACTCAATAGTTCCTATACTTTACCACAATTTGGCAACTGCAGCCAGGGGATGACGTGTCTAACCACAATCTCACTGGAGTATACAAGTACTGTGTCTCCACTTCAGCTCAAACCACAAAAAATTATAAATAAGTGGTACATTCTAAATAATGAAGGTGTTAGTTTTAATTTCTGAAGCAGTAAACAAATATCTTTAAAACTTCTAATATCTTTTCCCTTTCAGCTAATATTTGTCAGGTAAATTACCAAATATATATATATATCAATCTCCTCTCTAAAGAATGACTTTTGAGATCTAACCTCGCACATACTGGTGTCTCAAGGTATGCTCTCTATTTCCATCTGCATATTCAGGAAAAACACGAGGACTTTGGCCATTCCCCCGGGATTTCTAAGAGTCCAGAAGCCTGGTCAGAGCTACAGTCTTATGTAATAAAGTTGATCTGTAAACGCACAGTAAATCCAATGCATCCAAAAGACAATCAGCCTTTCTGCATACATATAGATTACGTGCAATGCAGACGCTGGATGTCCAGAACTCCCAGACACATCGCCACAGTGTGAATCAATTTCATAGTTCCTGGATGCAAATTAGTCTCATGATCTGCACATGTCAGACCTATGGAAATACACTGCCGAGAAGCAGCGTTTAAGTGTAAACATGCAAAGGCACAGTAAACCCAGCACATCCTTGGCACATCAGTCCCACCATGGAGGTGCGTTGTACTTCTGGTCAGGAAAATCCTGGCTGCAAACACAGGAACCCTGGAAACAAACATAAACTCTTGATAGGACAATGTAAGTTTTTGGCTTAGAGAATACTTTACAGGAGTATTTACTTTCTCTCAGAGGTAACAGCTTTCTGGTTGTTATTTTAAAACCTTAAATTATGCATGTACTTTGTTTCCTGGTTTAATCAGTGACATTAAAAGTATCCTATAAAAGTGGCTAGAGAGATCCTAGATAGATATTTGTGCAAGCACAAGTATCTATCACCGGGATGCACATGTGGCGCTCTGAGATATTAATGCCATTCAAGTAAGGGGCATTTTTAATCCCCTCTGAATATGAAGCCAGGTACAATGTTCAGTGCTAATGTCGTCTGCATCAAGGTAGCATCACTAAGTTGGTGGCATTCTGAAAATAAGTTTTGACCTAAGAAGCCTACTTGCCTCAGGGAAAGGCTATCAAAAAAAAAAAAAAAGTAGTATTAATAGCTTTTCAGCAGATCACTCTTCATTTCCTTCAGCCTTTCCAGGGCTGCCTTGCATTGGGGAACTGTCTTTTCCTCTCTGTGTGATAAAGCTCTCCATATGTAACCTGCATGAATGCAAGAAGAGAGTTTTAAGCAATATTCTCAGGCACAAAGTCTCACGGTCACTGTAATAAAATAAGCAAGTTACTGTACAGAATAACTACTGCTGGTGACAGACAGATCCTGAGTGACTCTAGGTCCTGAGCTCAACAGCTTCAGATGCAAGAGGGAGCCCGGGCAGAAAAACAACATGAGAGAAGAATCTGTGAGGCAGTTTGTTCTAACAAAAGGCAGGCTGTAGCTGATCAGTAATCAGAGACCGAGGACCACGAGAACCGGATGTACGTAACCGAGGCTATCAAAAGCGCATGAGCGTCCATCACATACAAAGAGGTGAAATTAATACACAGGGGGATACATATCTTGACATCCTACATTTCAAGCTAGCAGAACTTGTTCTGTAGCCCCCTCCCTTGTTTTAGGAGCTAAGCTTTTTAAAGAAATTATTTCTGCGTTTCCTCTCATTCTGCACTCTGATCATGCTGTCAGGGATTTGCTAGCAACACTGATTGTGAAATGTTTGCAAATTCAGGAAGACAAAAGTTCTAGAAGGTATGATTTGTCCTACACATCCCTTATTAATGGTTAAACTGAAATCTGAAACAGTTTCAGATTTGTAAATCCTAGTTTCAGAAAACGCCCTTGTGGCATTCAAAACCCAGAAGGGCCCAAGTTAGTTCCCTGATCCTCTATCCCATCTCCCTTTATTACCCAACCACTGCGATACAGCAATGAGTTAGCAAACGTTTGCTAAGGAAAAGTCCATTGAGACAACATGAAATAAGTTTAGTTTGACAGGGACAACCAACAGCATCAATTGACATCAAACTAAAAAGAATTTTAACTTCCCTGAAACTGATACCAAATTCCCAATCTGCCAAAATGCTGAAAAATTCAGAGACTTTGACATTTATTAGATATAGGAACACATGTAGAACCTACGCGAGTCAAATACTTCAAATATGTACATGTAAACAAGGACTTTAAAATCAGTTTTAACAGTTATAATTTGTTGATTAAAAAAAACCCAAACATATTTACACTAAATAGAAAGGGGAGCTGCAACAGACTTTTCAGTTTTTAGAGAATGTTAGCGAGAGGGATTTTTGTTGTCGCTTTGAACAACATTTAGTTTAGGCTTAAAACCAGCTTAGATGAAATATTCACCATCTGCTAGACCAAACTGCAGGAGATATGGAACGACTGGAAAGGCTCAGTACCTGAACTAGCCTCAGGATCTCCTGTGCAGAGCCGCAAGCTGCCACGGTTTTCTGTACATTCATGTTCTGCAGAAGAATAGCAACCTTTAATGCCTCTGACTTTCTTTATACAATATGCAAGGCAGGGAAGATTCTTCAGTCCCTGAGATGAATTGATTAAATTTCAAAATAAGGTGAGGTAATGGAATTCAGTCTAACTACGCTAACCAACCCCCCCACCCCCCGGCCACAGGCAATAACTCACCCAAGCTTATTTATTCATTTACAGTGTAGATGTCTCTGTGTGATCTGGTCACCCTGGGATCTCCTCCGAGTCAGGAAATAGAAGGGTGAATCATCTTTTTGAAATCAGAGACGAGGAACATCTCCCGTTCGCAACGCAACATTTGTCCAGATGACCCTACCACAGCAGGCACACGCATATGGGCACCCTGCAGTTTGGAAACCGTTGCATACAGAAGGTTTCTCAAGACAATCGCCTAACCTCTCCTAGCTACGTTCTGCCCCAGTGTGGCAAAGTTATGCTGTCCCAAGACTAAATTTTAAGCCTCTCTTTAAGAGGCATAAAGCACTTCCCGCAGTGTGAAATCCATTTTCTAAGAAGCTGATCCAGTGGAGAGACTACCACTACTTCAATGAGATTTGTTGTGGGTCCCAGATCAAGGTTCACTACAATCAGCTCACACTTTGAGAACAGTTTTGTAAC
This sequence comes from Struthio camelus, assembly GCF_040807025.1. Taxonomy (NCBI): domain Eukaryota; kingdom Metazoa; phylum Chordata; class Aves; order Struthioniformes; family Struthionidae; genus Struthio; species Struthio camelus. The sequence continues at coordinate 215,956,418 of NC_090942.1, read as the reverse complement.
ATTAAGGGAAATTAAAACCAGCAGTGAACTGACCAAGTGACTCTTTAAACAACGAGACTGAGATTTATGCCTCCCACAAGCTCATTTGATCCAGCACTACAGTTCACAGATTAAATTAAGATGATGTCAAACAAAGACATTGAGAAAGACATGAGAAAAGGTTTCAGCTGTTTGTTGCCTCTAGTAGAACTGTAGCAACATTTACCACCCTCTGTTTCCCTACTTCAACACTGTGCAACATTTCAAGTCCTGCGAACTGCTTTATCAATCCCCTGACAAAAATAAAGAATTAAAAATACCCACTTTACTGTGCTCACTATTCCCCAGGAAATAGTGACTGAAAACTTTTTGCTATACGTTACAAATTGCAATGCAAATATTATGATTCTGTAAGTCAAACAAGATTAATATCCCTTCTGCCCTCCAGGAAATCTGAATACATGCTACAAGGGTTTTCAGCTTTGCAGGAAGTCAAACCGCTGGACTCCCATATACTTTTGCTTTTGGCTTCAGTGGGAAGCTCATTTTGCAACTCTACCAAATATCAGTTACGTTCCTACAAGGAAAGCTGTCCAGCTGCCAGTCAATAGAACATTTGACCTTGCACAGAAACCTGAAAGGCGCTTGCACAAAACAACAAGATCTGGTTACGGTTGCAGTCTCACTGACAAATCCATTAAAGCTTATCTTTAAAATGCAATTAACTTTTCATAAGTGGCCAACACCAAAGGTATTTTAAAGCAGCAGCCAGTCTTACTGTTGCTTTCCAGCACTTCTGCATCACTTGTTTTCTATTTATCTGAGAAATTATTTAATTAACTGTATTTGAAGTTATGAGATAGCATGTTAAATCCACAACAACAACTTGCCTTTAGGGAGAGCAGCCCAGTTTCAGCAAGCCTCAGTCACGCATTTATTCTAGTTTCACAGTCCTAGCTACCCTGACCGATGGGCATTTGGAAGGTCATAATTCAAAGGCACTTTTGTAAGGTTTATTAAGCTACTACAAGAGCTTCCCAGGGCAGCCTCAAGCTCTCTGAGGTATCATGGTGCCCTAGTTTTTCCTCCGGCGCCTTTTGTAAAGAAGTCCAGCTCTTCTTGCCTGCATGCCAGAGGGATGCTTTCAGCTTTGAAAAAGGCAGCAGTTAAAGTTGGTTGCCCCAAAGTTCATGAGGAAGATGAATGAGCTTGGTTAGATGAGGTTAAGACATAGTATCACAAAGTAGTTTTGATTTTTGAGGCATTCAGCTATGGAAGTGGCTGGAACCACCTTCATGTGATTCAGTATCAGTAAAAAATGACAATGACGATCTCCATTTCTGCTCTGAGAATTTGGCTTAAAAAAATTAACGGGCACATATTTTCACATATTTCCATTTTAATGAACAGAGCAAGAGGGTGAAATTTCACACTACACTATCTTTAATCTTAGCCTTTTGTGATCAAATAATCTCCTATCTTGAACAGTGCAGCCAGTTGTTCCTAAATTCAGACAAGGCCTGATCCACAGCCTATTGAAGTCTGTGGAAAGCCTCACAGTGGCTTAAGCCTGTGCTGCCTTTTAGAAGCCAAAAAAAAAAAAAAAAAAAAAAAAGTGCAGGGAGATCTCTGTGCTGTAGCAAGCAGCTCTTTTGCCCGGACATCAGCCAGTAAAAGCTGCTGGCATCAGCAAATGAAGTGAAAGGCATGTCACACATGTCTCCTTCTAACAAATTCTGCTGCTGTAAATGATAGCACTTCACAACCTAGGTAATTTACTAAACCTAAGGGGAATCTGTTGCATGTGTGCAACGAGAAGAAAGTCCCACTGGTACATATGCTGAAAATCCTCTACAATGCTAGGGGAATAAAATTCTTCTACAACCTTTGAGCAACTGAGTTTGTATTTGAACATTATTCACTTGACAGGCTTTTAAGATGCCAATGCAAGCAAATTCATCAGTGAGTATAAAGCAGCAGATACTGCAGAATGTAAGCCATTCTGGATTTGGATCATCATGAATTTATGCTTGGAAAATTTTCTGCAGATACACCAACCTTGAGCACGTGGTTTGATTTATTGTTGGTTTCCATTCCTTTCACCTATCTAGCCAAGCCGTCTGCTAGTCACTGGGGAGGGGGGAAAAGAATCCTCAATTATTCTTCCAAACATCCTTATCATTTCAAACACTTTCAGATCTTTGTGCACAGTCTCCTCCTCACCCAGTGCTTTTTCTCCTGAAATATTCTGGTATAATTATGAATGTCTTTCATACTTCTACAACCATTTCACAACTCTCATCTTCCCTACAGGACTGTCTGCTGGAAGTCCAATCTTGTCTACTTTGCACTAGCAAAAAATAGTTTGCTCTCTCAGCTGTGTGTTTTGTTTTGTTTTAAAACAGGTTCTGTTTAAAATAAAAAATCCAAATTAATGGGAGATATGGTTCATTTTTACATTATATTTATTTAGTTCTTCCACAGTAAGACTTAGCACTTCAGGATTTTTATTGTTGGTTTTTCGCTCTTTTTACGGCTAGATTTAGAAACCTTTATAACATGAGGAGAAAAAAAGGGTCTTATCCTTTCAATAACTGTGATCAGGGGATCTGACTTACAGAAAGCGTAGTTTTGTGCCAGCAATTAGCTACAGACACAAATGACTGCATGAAGACTTCTAATTACCTGTGAGGCAGGTAATAGCTCACAGGGAGAGGTTTTGTTTTTTTTTTCCCCCCTCCCCTCCTTCTTCTTCTCTCTCTCCAACCAACTGATCTAGTTGGGGATAAGAAAAACACTTCAAGTTGCTAGAAGAAGGGCTGTGAACATGAAAATACCTCTAGTTTTGCCTTTTCATTTTTTTTTCCCCTTCCATCTAAAGTAGTTGACCTAATACAATAGATTATTCTCCTTTCAGCCCCTGCCTTGCTTATACACTTAGACTGTCCTGACAACATAAACTTTAATAAGTCTGACACTTCCAAAAATGACAGGATTTGGTACATATAATATATTCTCTCATCTGCAACTGATCACAGCTAAAGTTACTTGAGGATTCCACATCAAACCCTAAACTGAAGATTAAACAGAGCTTACTATTTTCTGTAATGAATTTAATCACTAGGGGAACTGACAAATCCTTTAGCCAAGCCAAAGAGTTAAGAGTCCAAAATGCCTTGTCTAGGACAACATAACACTGCTGCATGTGAAATAACGAACTCCTCCCTGTGTTGAGAAACACAGTAAATCCTTAAGTACATGTTTTATGAGGCTGAGCAGAGTTAATCCATATGGACACATTACAAAACAGACTCGTTAATTCATAAGCTAGACACAGGAAAAAAAAATAACTGAGATGTGAAGCTGATCTTTTATATACAATATAGAAATTTATTGAAAAATCTGTTTTGGTTCCATAGCACATGTTGAAAAAAAATACCTAAGTAAAACACAAAGTTGCAAAGTGAAGCGAAGCAGAAAATTTTGATATGTGCAAACTTTTGTGTTGGCTTATTTTCTTTGTCAGAACCATAGTCTGCTTAGTTTATGTCTGACTTTTGTGTTTGGCAGCTGCAGAACTATAAAAAGCTTAGCCATTTAAAACAATTTTAAAAGGAAGAAATTGTATTAGGCTGACAATGCATAAGCCGTCTATCAAAATGTCATGTTGTTTGGGGAGACAGAGAAAGATAGAAAGTGTCACCCCAGGCTCCAAAGACGACATCAACAATGAAAAACATGCTCATCTTCTCTACGGGAGCACATTATAAGCTGAAAGTAGTCCAGTCTGCTGTTGTGCTAACTAAGTCCTCTATTGAGAGGGAGGGAAAGAGAGAGAATACTATGGGACAGTGTTTATTCTCCCCAAGCCTCAAGGCCTGCCTGACCTATTCACAGCAGCTCTAAAGTTAAGTCTATCCCAAAATAATTTATGTGGGTGAAAAATACAATAGGACCTTTAAGATTTGATAACAGGTCTGATAACACGTCAGTGAGAAGGCAGGAAAATAAGCAGCAGTTGGAGGGAAAACAAAAGACAAAACACAAACTTTAGTTTTTCAGCCTGACTTACTTCCCAGCTTTTGCCTGTATTAGCATATTCCAAGATCCAGAGATCGCAGGATAGTTAAAGCATCCATTTATCTTTTAGCTCGCTCCTCCCATAACACTGACCAAAAGCAGGAGAATATGTACTCCCGCACGTCTCTTCATCCAGACACCAGCAGGGAAGACCTCTCCCGGGCACGGCAGGACCCAGCACTCAGCTAGGCACAAGCCTTGTCAGCTCCAACAGCAAACTACAGGCACTAAATCTGCACAGGCCTTGGTGCTGAAAATGCCTGTGTGCTGTCTGTACCTGGGCACACACTGCTGATGGTACTCTGAAGAATGAGCAAAACACTAAAATCACCTGAGAGGTGCCGAGAGCAGAAGTTTGCACAGCACCTTCCACCAACCAGGAGAGCTGTAAGGCACCACTAAAGGGTTCAGGAAGGCAGATCAGCACAACTCCTGTCCCAAAGCTCTGGAGGATCCCAAGTGTTATCAATAGTTAGTTAGAATTGTCCCCTTTAGCACCAAAGTCTTGAACAGAGTGCAATGGCTTGTTAACAGTTCGTAGACTAAATCCTGGTTCTCCCCCACTCATAGGAGTTAGCCATCGCTTACATCGGGACCATCCTGGCTCTCTAAGACAATTAAATCTGTGCAGCCCGATTCTTTCTTTTTGAGCATCTCTGTCCATCTTAACTATAATTGCCGAATAATGCCAAAACACATCCTACAGTAGAGTATGTTAGAGCTACACTGAATAGAAACATGACTTACTTGCTGCGATGCTTTCTTATTAAAGGAAAAAATTCATTATCTTTAGTGTTTTGCATATGCCATGAGAACTGAGAATTATCTGCAGGAAGAGATGTGAGGGGAGAAATAGAGTATGAAAAAGGGAAGAAGATTACTACTGAAGAATGCTCTTTTATTGTGTTGAATTACATTTATTGCTCTCTAAGTTTCAAACATAATATACAGTTCATAATAATGATGTTCTGTTCCAAGACATATGCAAACTATGCTGATTAAAAAAATGCGTACTTCGTTTGACTGTGTCAGCAGATGGAAAAAGCGGAACAGAAACTAGGTACGCGGTGATCAGAAATACCAGAATAATGGTCAGACTAGACAGCTGATGTCATCCTGTAAATTTTAAAATGATCTTGCCTATCTAAATCCACTGCAAGTCTAACAAAAATCTACTCTTGACACTCAACAATCTCAGTACTATTGAAATGATAAAACTGGGGCAAAGCAGCTATTTTTCTATACAAAACTTTACTATGTTGTAATACAGAAATTAAAAAAACAAACAAACAAATGCTGCTCCTACTAAAGTAAAACTCTAATAAAGAACTGTGTTAGTGTATGGGCTTTTAGGAATACAGGTCACAAGGTCCTATCAGTCAGGTGGCATTTCTCTCTAGAAACAGTGATCGTGTACACCGAGGCCCAGGCCTCAGGACCCTGAGCACTCAGTTTCTCATACCATGAGACTTCAAAACAGATCAGGAGGATGACTGACCAGGTTCTCCATCTCTTCCTCCTGAGAAACTGCTAGTTTTCTTTCTTTAAAGACTCACTTTTCCTTTCACAGCTCTGAATTCATGTCAGCAACAGCAATTAGAGTGTCACTCTACACCTGGCAGCCACAGAAGCTGCAAAGAAAAACAGCCTACATTCCCCTCTCTCCAAAATCAAGTCAAATTGAATTTTCTCTAGGGTCCAGTTTGGCTCAGTGAGTGCCAGATCTTCAGCACACAAAACCCCAAAATTGAGAGGTCAAACTCTGCCATGTAGCGCTACAAAGCCACCGGAACCACTCTCTACTAGAGACTGTAGTACATGTAAATCCATCCGAAATCAAAATCGAGCCACAGAATTTTGTTCTTCATTTTGTATTGTGAATTACCACCATCTTTCAGCAGCTTCAGTTAGATCATCGCTAATTCTGGCAAGCACTAGAAAATACCAATGATTCATCTCTGTGTATTGCAGTAAACAATTTCTGAAGTCAATGACATTATACATCGTGTTACTTACATGAGGCGAAGCTTGAACCCTGCTGAGGTCAGTGGAAAGAAGAGCGTCTACACGACCAGCTCCATGTGTAATACGCTCAGTGTTCCCTCCAACAGCTGAGGCCCCGGGCGCTTCCAGTGTAATCAACTGGTTGTTCGCCACTCATTTCAGTGGAGGCAATAAATGGGAATGTTGAACAAGCTGTAACATTCAGCCCTAGATCCACTCTAACTGCAACAACTTTCAAAATGTCTATCAAATAACTTGTGTTCTTTAAACACAATTCTATTTAAATGCCAAAAAGGTTGGTCCACACTTTGAGACAAAGGCTACATCAACTCTTGGCTCTCCCCATCCACCAAAACAAGCCTGACCGGAGCCATTAAGGCCTCCCTTAAAGCAAGGGCATAATACAAAGAAAACAACACAGGCAGCTGCCAAATTCATGAGTTTCTCTAACTTAAAGGCAATTTTAAAGGTATTTTTATAACATAACCTGCTCAGAAAACAGAAACAAGTATTTTGACATCACAATTTATTTTAATTAATATCTTAATATCTTATTGATCTTATTTTATTAATAGCTTAATCTTTCATTAATATCATATTAATATCTCTGTGAGCATAAACTCAGCAATTGTAAAAGCTGGCCACCCAATGCTCAATGCATTTATCAGGGCTAAAGCAAAATAAGCCCTATTTTGATTACAGGGTTAGTACAACACGGACAGTGGCAGGATCTGCATCCAGAACAGCACCTCTCTCACCTTCACAGCAACAAACATTTCTGCATTTCCAAGTTTTCCATAACAACTTTACTCACAAAAGCATTAATGGTATCCCAAAGGGGAGAATGGCAGTGTCAGCAAGAGATTATGCAGCAGGACAGGAAAGCAGATGACCTCCTGGCTTGCTTCTGGTAAGGGACAGGGGCTGGATACAGAGCTGGGAAAGCAAAGGGACTTTCACAGGTTGTTGCTAACACTAGAAGATCAGTATGATCGTGGGATATCAGTGCATACAACACAATCATTTGTGGAAGCCCTTCAAGATGGACTTAGCTTGGGCTTAGTTTGCTGACCACGCCATAATGACACGTTTTCTTTACTATCAAAACATCATGAAATGTCATTGCCAAAAGATAGTTTGCACTTAAAAGAGGAGTTTCTTACTACGTACACTTGACATGAACAACAAACAAACAAAAACAAAATCCCACACACCAAGATGAGGGCCAAAATGAATACTGACTGAGCAATCACATTTCCAGAACAGTAACAGAACTGACAAAATACTGGGACAAACTGACCTTGCTGAGGTTTACTCCCATTGAACTCAATGGTGACTAAGCTACAAGAACTTGACTGCTGAACTAAAGAGGAAGAAAAAAAGTGAACCTCTCTGTCCTGGACATAATTAACAGCTCATCACACTGAATGGTGCTCCACCCCACTCACACATCAATTCTAGAACAGAGAAGAATTAGAGCACAATTTTCCCAAGAGCTGAGGCAAATACATATGATACTTTTCCACAATGTGCTCCCATAACCTGATTACCTCCAATGGGGTCCCCTTTTCTGCACCAGGTGTGGTGTCATGTATTTAGTTACCCTTAGTGGATCTCACAGATTTTTTTTTTTTTTAAATGAACTTGTCCAGTCTCTCCTAAGACTTGTTCAAAGAGCTAGAGACCCCTGAAAGATAGGAGCACAGCCTCCAAACTCTGCCCAGCTTATACTCTTACACTGCAAAACCTGAACAAGGTAACAAATGCTTGGGAGCCACAGAGCCTACAATTCCACTTAAAGCCCTGTGCCTACCCCAATGACTAAATGACTACAGAGACCTAAAGCTAACCAACAGGAAACTCTAGTTGCAAGAATATGATCACATGGATTTAGGTAAGAGATTTAATAACGTACAGGCAAAATCCTGCTTTGATTTGATCTTACCAACGGCCACTTCAGATATTCTGTCCCTGTGTTCATTGCTAATTTTGCTTAAATAAAATCATTTTACTAATCCAGCTAATTTTAGGCCTGTTTCAGCACAGTTGCTGAGTACAGCCATGTACAAGAATAAAACATTCTCTTTCAGCTGCTGTGGCAAATTAGTTCCTTTCTTACGGATCTAGACTAGCAATTTTGCATTTTTTCTGGATAATCATTTATGCCATGCTCCATGAAAAGAAAAGGATTGTATGCATGCCTACCAAACAAATAGAGGGTTGCTATCCAGACATATACAGAAAGCCTCAAATTCTTAACTCTGCACTGCAGCTTGCAGAAAATTTCAGCATATTATCTATTATACTCATCAGCCCTTTCAACACTGGCAATATCCTTCCACTCTGAAAACAAATGATGACCTCCAAATGCGCATCTGTTTGTGATGGCAGATCTCCAAGCAGATATGCTTTGTCTCAAAACCGGGCCTTCCAGCAAAAGGCAGAAAGGACCTCCAAGCTTCTGACTGAACAAGGCAGAATTAGAGGTAGTCTGATATCAAGAAGAAAATTATAATTGATTTTGGACAGCATATTTTTGAGTCCCCACAGGTGTGTGGTCAAACTTGGAACCACCCAGCTTTTGAGCTTAAACCTTAGCTCAGTGTTTTTGTTAAAACATGAAGAGAGCACATGGATTTGACACAGTCCCTGGAAGAACAGGGGAGTCATGAACAGACAACATCTGAGATAAACAGAACTGCAGGAATCTTAAGAACTGACAGAAAACAGCATCAAAGAGAGCACACAACACGACCCCAACCACACCAATGCCTGGAGGCAACTCAGGGCAAGATATGCCTCATCTTCCTTTCCAGGATCCAAGTGCCGAAACAATCTTTTCCAAGACTGAGATCCCACAGGAGGAGAGACTTGTCTATTAACAAGTCCAGCAGTGCTGCTGCCCTTCCAGTAGGTCCCTTACACATGGTCAAAGCTTTAATAAATCCTCTTGGAATCCAGCTTGCACTCCAATCTCTACAAAACGGTCTCACTGCAAGACATTTTTTTCTTCAAAATTTTCCCCAAAACGTCATAGTCAAAGCAAGCTTTTATATGCCATGCTTAGCTTGTATAAATAATTCAAGAACTGGAGAAAAATTCATTGGCGAACTATGCTTAGTATAGTGCTGGCCCCCCGCTCAATATTTAGGAATTCAATCCTTTTACGTTGGAAAATCCAGCTAACTTCATGCAGTAAACAATGACCAAAGGAAGGAGGCCACTACAACTTTATGTCCACCACTAGTTTTACTACTCTTTTTTTCTTCGCAGGCTGATCTGGAAAAGAGATGGGCTTCTCAGAAGATAGCCTGCCTTTACTGATATTTAGGGTATTATAGAGGAGCTGGCAGCAGCAACTTCCAAGTTTGAGAGGCTTCCACCTAGTAAGCAAGCAAAGATTGAGATCAGTAATCTCAGACCATAAAGCTGTCTGTGATTCTGCTGGACAGAGGTAGTCTTCCTTGCTGTCTAAATCACCACAGACTTCATAGCTATAAACTGATACTTTAAACTTCACCCAAAAGCTAAAGAACACCTAGGGCATTGAATAAAGCAAAAAAACTTTTGTTGCCTCAAACCTCACTTTCACTTCTTCCAGAGGTTCCTGGAGAGATGGAAGGACTAGAGCAGCATTCAAGTAGATGAGGGCTTAAATTAAGATCCACTTCAGAAAAATGGCAGACCCTCATGTCCACAAGTAGCTACTAAAAAAAGTAAAGAGGGCAAACAGTAATTGCTATGTGATGAGATTACAGCTGGTAACCTACTGAGATCCCCAATTCTGGCTTATACCACTACAGCCAGGCAGACCGAAGGGCCAGAAGGCATACTCTGACCACATACAAACTTGTCTGAAGCATCCCATTGCAGTTGAACATGGTTTACTCCTTAGCTACTATAATGATCCATTATGAGCAACAGCCAAATAGAAGTCTTTTCAGAAAAGCTTGGAAAGAAAGCCAGAACAGTTTACTAACCACTAATTACTGATTGTTTAGGTGCACAAATAGGTACTCTTTATCTCTTTCCACAGAAATCAGCCATTTCTTTCCTCATCTGGATGTTCTGAAGATGACTATACTGATGACTTTCAGGCCTGCAGTGACAGAGGAATGTAACATAAACAGCAAACAAGCATCCAGGCTGCAGACCAGCTGAAAGGTTTTTAATGGCCATTTAAACACGGCACACTGCAGCACATTTTACCTCTAACATAAAAAGTTTTCTTCCCTTTTCTCCACATTCACCCAAATTCCAAGACTTAGAGAGACACTGTCTTTCGCTGAAAGGGGAAAAAAACCAAGCACTTGAGAAAAGCCTCAGTTCTGAAAGTTACCAAACAGGACATTCAAAATTTATTTCTTAAAACTTGATCTGACTGCTGCAGAAGTGTGGTAGATTCAGCTTGTTACGAGTTATTATTGTATTATACTGAACAAAGGTCAAAGTATTAATTTTTCATTTATAGTTGATATATATAAGGTTACTAGAAACACTAGTTACCTTTTTTATAACTATTACTGAACACCCAAGAGAACAAGCAGGATGCTGAAGAATCATCTATCCAAACCACATAACCAAGAGTAATTCATCAGCATTAAGGAAGAGCTGGCAATTTCTCATCTCTTTGGTCTTAAAGATGTTCACCGTATAATGATTCAGAACAGACTGCCTACAAAGTTCCTGCACGTTCGCTAATATCCTGTGTCATTATATTCCTTTGTTCAGGGATATATCTCTTTGGAAGTTGAAGTGGCACCAAGAGATGCAAATCCAGAATACCACGTACTACACAAGGTCAAAGCTGTCATTCAAAGAGTCTACAGTCCTGGAGAAGATGTAGCACTTCGATACACTGGATAATTACAAAATGAGTAGATAAGTAGTTATAGCCCCATCAGCTATCAATAGCATGCTTAATATTTGCATATTTTTACTATACCACTCTAGGTGGGCTAAATTATGGGACCTCATTTTACACCTCTTGCAGACTTGAAAACCTTTTTCCTAAAGGGTTTTTTTTTTTTTTTAAATGTTGACGTTTCAGCAGTACTGAGAATTAAGGCTTCTTCATCCCTATAAATGGGGATGAAGAAAGGGACGATGAAACGGTGCGGAAAGCCCAGTACTATGGATTCACGAAAAGGAAGCTTAAGCACAATCAAATATAGCTGTTTCGGTACGAAGATGTAAACAATTCCACTGCTAAAGGAGTAACACAAAATACACTGAAACATCCTAGCTTCTGCCACTGGCTTTTTAGGAGAGGTCACGCGTTCTCCTGCCCCGTTTGCCAACCCTGATTTTTAAACAGCTCCCGACTCTAGTCGAGGGTATCTGTGATCTACGCGGCATCTCCAGGTGCTTACCACAGCGCTACAAAGCGCGCGAAGCAGGGCGGCCGGCTGCGAAGGAGACGGTCAATGACAAAGCAGGAGGCCGAGCCTTTACGAAACCCCACCTCGCGCTTCGCTGCTCGAGCCCATCCACGGCCCGACGGAGCGCTCCCGCCCGGCCCCGCTCCCTCGCCCGTCGCCGCTCCGCCGGGGGAACGGGCGCAGGCCGCGCCACAGGGCCGCCGCTCGGCCCCCCACGAGGCCGACCCGCCTTCTCGCCCCTGGGTTTTACGAGCGGCCGCCCGAGCCGGAGCTGGGCCCAGCTGGGCTCTGCCGAGAGCGTCGCCTCTCGCCGCGAAGCCGGCGGGCGCCCGCGCCTCGAAGCCGGCGGGCAGGCGGCACCCACCTTGTTGAGGTGCGGGTTCCTGGTGATGTCGTAGCCCCGCTTTTTGACAGCCAGGGCCCGGGCGAGGGGCGCCACCTTGCCTGCGCCGTGGCAGCCGCGGGCGGCACCGAGCAGCGGTGGCAGCAGCAGCAGCAGCAGCCGGCCCCGGCCGGCCCCGGCCCCCGCCGCCAGCAGCAGGCGGCCGCAGAGCGGCGCCATCTTCCCCCGCGGCCCCGGTGGGGAGGGGGGGCGGGCAGGTGGGCGAGGGGCGCGGTGAGAGGGTGGGTCCGACCCGACCCGGGGCAGCCGGCCGCCTCCCGCCGAAGCGAAACGAAACCCAGGAAGCAGATCCGGGCGCGACCCGGCGGCAGGGGCGGCCAGGCGCTGCTCCGCGCCGCCGCGCTCGCCCCGCTCCTACCTGCTACGCCCCAGCCGCCGCCGGGGGGGGGGGCGGCGACGCGCCCGCCGCGGCTCCTCCTCCTGCTGTCGCCGGGAGTGGAGGGGGGGGGGGCTCTGCGGCGGCAGGCCGCCGAGGGGGAGGCCGTGTGTCCCCCCCCCCCCCCCGCCGTGGCACCGCCGCCATCGCCAGCGGTGGGGAAGGGGCCCGCTGCCCCCTCCGCGACGGAGCCCGCTGCGCGCCCCTTTGCGGCGGCCGGCCGGGCCCTCCGGGCGGTTTGGGGCCTGGAATCCAAACCAGGCTAAAAACTAAAAATAAACACGAGGCACACATGGGAGGAAAGGAGATCCTTAAACCCCCCCCCCCCCCACACACACACACACGTGTTAGGTTTTCTGGAGTTACTCTCAGGTGTGGTAACCTGTGGAAAGCAGCTCTGCCGAGAAGGACCTGGGAGCGCTGGTGGACAACCAGTTGAGCATGAGGCAGCAATGTGCCCTGGTGGCCAAGAAGGCCCATGGTCTCCTGGGCTGCGTGAGGCAGTGTTGCCAGCAGGTGGAGGGAGGTGATCTTGCCCCTCAGCCCTGGGGAGGCTGCTTTGCACAGTTCAGACCTATGTTAGGCAGCGGTGTTAGCTTCCCTGCCCGTAGGTGTCCACCTTCAGGCTCAGAGAAAATGAATTGTGGTTTGGAGAATCTAGACAAAATCTTAATATGTGCTGGGCCTAATTCCACCGTCTACTGCTCTCTAGGGGAAAAATTCACCACCAACAAAACTCAACAACAACAAAAAACCTGTTCGCTTTGCCTGTTGTGTAAAAGGCTTTCTGGCCTCTTCCTGGAAAGAGCAGCTCACAATTTGGTGTTCAATATGCTCTAAGAGAAGGACAGACCTTAGTTTCAATATAATTTGACCGTATATATCTAAGAGTTAAGTTAAAGTTTTACACTGACAAGAAGGTACAAGCCTACATGTGGGAGGTCCGTTTGGTGTCCATGTGCTAGTCCTCTCTACTATGAATGCCAGCAAGAGTGCCAAATAGTTTTCTTTGAACTGGTTCACTAACTAGTAGATTTTGCATCTTGAGTTACCGTGAGTCAAAATCATCATGCGCGATGGCATCATGGAAATACTGGGGAGATGATACCTGGGCTTAATTGCCACCTCTTTCGTATATGAGCAAGTTCATTCTAAATGAAACGGAGACAGGATTTGCAAGCAATTTACACTGCAGTCTCAAAAATATTCAGTGCAATTTTTTACAAACTAATTTTGTGTTTTCAACCCAATGTCTGCAGACAGCAAGGGCCTCACTGCATGCTGAATATTGTGTCTTCTATGCCTGGTGATACCTCAACACATACACAAGTCCCAAGAGACTGGCGAGGGAGGGAAAAGGAATGACAGGGCTGGATAAAATCACTGTATGTGATTACTATGTCACTGTAAGTAAGTGGAACAAACAATTGGAGAGGATGTGAGACCTGTAATGGACTAAATTTCTAAATTTTTGAATGTCTTACGTAGAAAGGGCTATAAAAGTGAAAAATGTTAATTGAGAATATGATCTGGCAGAAATTTTTCACTACAAATTTTTTACAATAATGATGTTTTATTAAGCAAAATGAGTGTTACCAACAAATATTTTTATTTACACATTCAGTATTCCAGTTTTTCAGTGAAGAAGTTGAAACCCAAATTAGTCAGTTTTGATTTAATTTTGTTTTGATTTTCAGAAAATATTTTACTGAGAATTGATTTTCAAGGATTCTTTTACTGTGTGACTTTACTTTTCAATTTGTTTGATTTACTAAATCTAATGCATTAAAAAAAAAACCTTTCCAAATTTAAATTAGACTCCTTAGATCAAGCCGAATGAGAACAACTCATATTGGATATTTTCTGGAACTACTTAAATACACTTATCTGTAGGAAATACTGAAGATATAATGCTTCCCTATGGGAAAGGGGCAGGACATTTTTGGTTTCTATATCTGCAAACTGTGTGGCCTGCAGCCTCCCAATTGTTAAACTTTCTTACAGACATTGCTTAATTTTGCAGCGGAGTAGACTCAGACAACCAAGAACTATTACAGGCAAGATGCAAAAGCACAGACATGAGCACAGCTACCACAGGAGACAGATATTGATAGTGAAAAGCAAATTTATGTTCCACGCTTGCGTGATAAAAGGCAGGGAAGCTGTAGGAGGAGAAAGTAAACTTTAAAAGGCCTTTCCCACATCATGGGACTGCTGCTGGCCAGTCCAACAGCTTTGGCCTATTCTTGAATGGTGCTGTTATTGGAACTGTTATGGAACTGTTATTTTTCTGACATTGGACCTGAATGAGTGAAGGTAAATGGGGCAGCTCTCAAGATTACACTCCCATTTTCTAATCACTGGAGACATTTTATTCTGCTGCTCAATTTTCTTTGAGGCGCAGTCTCGGTACTAGTGAAGTGCAGCCCCTTTCTGCGTGAACATGAGCAGAACCCCTTTTTTTTCTGCTAGGAATGCCCATAAATTAGCAAATAATGAGTTCCTTGAATGAGCTCATTATCAGCAGAAGGATTTCACAGAATTTTCTCAAATATAAATCAGCTTCTCCTGCCTAGTGCTGTTCCAAAGCACAGCAAAATAGAGAAGCTTTGTAGCTGGCTTTGAAGCAGCAACCTGAACTTAAGAAACCTCACTACGCAGTTTGTTCAGCCTCTGGCTAGGGGCACAGCTTCTGCTATATCCCTGGGAAAGCACTACCCGTATAAATCTTGACCGTGTACATCTATCTTCTACCCATCCGTGCTATATCTAGGGTCAAAATGATAAAGCTGTGCGTGAACTGTCTGAAAAGACATCTGCTTTCTTTTTTTTTGGTCCTGAATTAGTGGAATTATTATCTCAGTTTCAAGAGTGCCTGGAGATATGTTGGAGGTCTTGCATGGTACCCACGCAAGGACGTTTTATGGGCTACATGTGCAAAAGGGACAAGGCATGACATTGGCAGTGAGGGAAGTGTAGTATCTGGTTTTGAAATGGGCTACAGAAATGGCTGCATGTAAAGCCTCCAATGTTGACAACTGAGCATATAGGAGAGGGTTTTCTGATGGGTTATTTTTAGCTAAATCACTTCACAGTGCTAAACTGTCTTCCAGGGGTGGGAATGTGCAGTTAAAAGACTTCCTTCTGCTAGCTTCACTGCTAAATGCAGCATTTTGTAAAGTTACTGCCACAGGAAAGATACATGTATATGCTTTTGATTTTATTGTTACTGCGTTGACTCTCTCACATACTTTTTTATTTCCTTTGTTTTAAAACGCTAGCTCACATGCTGCTTGGAGCAGGGATGTATTATATATTTATGAGAGTAAAAATAAGGGTTTTCTCTGCAGCTGTGAATTGTCTCCCTACTGGTACCCAAAGAGGCACTGAATAGTGCCTCATCTTTTATCTCATATTGGTTAACAATAGCCTTCAAACTGATTTTTGCATCTTCATGAGAAACAAACTGTAAATCTTGGGTTTCCCAAATTTACCTGGCACTGCAAAATAAAGTTGGAATCTGATTTAAATTCTTCACAGATGCAGACCGCTTACTGGCAAATGCACATGAATGTGCTTTAGATAGTATGCAAAGTAAAGAAAGCAAATTTCACTGACATAAGGGTTACATTTTTGATTAAAAAATAGAAAGACTTTAAAAAACCCTATAAAAGCAATGATGAGGTGCACACTATGTCCAGCACTGAACTCTTAGGATTTTTATTTAAGATATTTTTCAGCAGCAAGGAGGAAGCAATGGCTTTTGGAAGGAGATATTATATACATTTGGGGATTTGCTGGTTGCTACAGAATGCAATTGAAGTTTCAAAGCATGTTATAAGAGCTAATTTATTCACCCAGTAATGTAAGAAACCTCTTTGTGTTGTGGCATCTAAGACAATGCCAATGAAATACTCTCAAACTTACTAGAGAATGAATCTCTGGCATATAAAGAGGGACCTTTTATTCTTTTATTATTATTCTTTTATTTTTATTCTTTTATTTTTATTATCTTTATATTATTCTTTTATTATTCTTTATTCTTTTTTCTTTCTTTTTTTATTTATTCTTTATTTATTCTTTTATTTTATTCTTTTATTCTTCTACAGTACTATCTTCCCTCTGAGGACATGAATTGAGCTGCAATTATAAACTTACATTGAAGTGTATTTCAAACCAGATACCTTGAGAATTCATGGCATTGTGCAGCAGTGTGTCTTCTGGTTTATTAGACTTTACAGAGACTATATACTATCCATTCACGTAGACTGCTAATTTAAGTTCATCATAACACAAAAAGGCTTAACACGCTCGGGCCGTGGATTTTCATCAGGGCTCCTCTGAACAACAAACAGTGGTGAGAATAACTATAAATGCAATAAAACACACTGGAGTCACCTGAATCACAGGTAGTTACGGTGAAGTCCCTGTATAAAGGGTGGTAACAGCTTCATCTGTTGTAGTGTTTAGGCTGCTCTTCTTGGTCCTACTGCTATATAGAGTGTCTATATATGCATATATATGGAGTGAGAGAAAATATCTACAGAGTCTTATGTATATATGGTAGAATTTATACATTACATATAAAGATATACTTTAGCTCAGCTATAAGCTACAGGCTCTGTTTTTACAGCATATACAGGGTATCAGACTGGGTCAGAGCATGGGGCCTGCCGGCACCACAGGGGTCATCAGGCCAGTCTTTCATGCTTGCAAGCAATTGTACACTTGATGTTTAGTTCACAGCATCCACAAGCATGTACCTGCCAGCAACCACAGAAGGCTTCTGCTCACCTTTGACAAATATAAGACCTAAGGTTACAGACCAAAAGCCACAGATGATAGCGTGCCACGATAAAATGGCAAGTCCCTGCAATGGGCTAACAAACCTCTGTAATCTTAAAAAGCTTTATTGCTGCAGCCTGTCCCATGCAGCGAAGCTTCGGGTCTCTCGTGGGGGGATATAAACATGCTAAACGTGATTGTGATAACTCTGTATTGTCACATCCAGGTGACAATGGATGGGACCTGCAGAGGGTACTTGTTCCTGGTCACATACACAGACCACGATGGAGCTGGGAACAGAATCCATGTGTCCTGCTGTCACTCCCTTGCTTACGTCGTCATCTATCACTAGGCTCCCTCTATCACAGTTTACTTCACTGACATATGCTCTCATGATGTTATTTTTTGGCAGTGAGAGACTTTGCTGTCGTCCAGACAAAAACCATCTGGAGTTGTGCAATTGAGGCCTTCGTCAGACATTTAGACCTTTTTCCTGGCTTTGGTGAGTTTTAAATGATAATGATGATGGTTTATACTTACACCTCTTAAAGTGAAAAATGAGTATGAGGATAAATACACTTCAGTTAAAATCTCCTGTCTTCTCTCATATACATTTTGGGATTTTTTTTTCCTATTCTCCTGCCATCTTACTACTGATGTCCTAAGCAGTACATTAACCCCATAGTGCATCTGGATGATCTTCAGTATCATGTATATGTGACATATTATTTTATACACCACATAAGCACATCTCTAGTTTTCTGGGGGGGTTTTTTATGCCTTCTATATGTTTAGATTCTTTATTTGCAAAATTTGCCAGAACCATCTAGTACTGCGGAAGTTTTAATTCAGGCCAACAAAACAGCGATTCAGGTTGAACTCTGGTGGGTGTTAATAGAAGGATCAGAACTTCTGGTTACAGCCCTTTTTTTTTTTTTTTTGAGTCTCTCTTACACGTGGATGTAAGCTGTTAGTTATCTGAATACTCATGCCTTCCCACTCGAGAGAGATCCAGCTGGTAGTTTGTTAGACAAAATGAGCAATTGCCTCTTTGTGTGCCTTGTCTTGGGAAAAATAAGCATCTAAATATCTGAAGATAAATGAGCAGAATAGCAAAGACAATACAGTATTTAACATCGTCTTAGTTCCTCATAAACAGAATTAATTTATAATGAAACGTAAGCATATAATTTTGATTATAATCAAATTAGTTTTTCCCTAGGCCTAGGTTTTGAACTTCCACTCATAGAAGGTGGCAAAAGTTTTAAACAGTTGCCCTCAACAGGGCTAGAGTACTGGGCCCATAGTCCAGCTACACGTTTTAGTCATTTTTTTATTTGAAAATAGTTCTTCATACAATGCAAGAGTACATCTTTACATCTAGCATGATGATATTGATTCCCAAGTAACATTATATATGTTTAAACAGAAGTCTTTGAAGACTGAAAGCAGCTGAATAATCTTTTGTCTTAGCAGTCAGTTTGTTATTTGAAGAAGCACAACGGACCTTCCATCTATTAATGTGACAGAAGTCTGGCCTGAAGCCTTCTTTTTATTAGCAAATTTTGTTCTATTGAAACATTGCGGTGACATATGAATTAAAATGATGCTGAGTGAGACTTTGCAGCCCACAAAATTATAAGATGTTCTGATAATTCCTTGTGATATAAAAGGACTCAAGTTGGTGATTGAAAAGACACATGCATTCACATTCACTGCAGTGAAAGCACTCCGAGGTAGCTTAACTACAAGTGAAAGCAAATTAGAGTAATCTATATTTCCTTGTGCCTGACTGAGGTACATAGACAGACAGTTGGGTTAAGCTGCTTCTAAATACCTCACATCTGTCATGGCATGGGACCATGAACATGCAAGGCCACCACTATGGATCAATTGATACACAGTAAGTTTTTTTTTTAATTCATGGTAACCCGATTTTTCAACCGCCTCCTCTGTTTTTAAACCATGAAATGTTTCTTATCATGCCCAAATTTCTAGGAGAGTTTAGCCAAAGGAGATTTCAACAATGGCTTGCTGCCACAAAATTAAACATAACATGTTTTTGTCCACTTCTTTTTGATTGTGCAAAGTTGCAATTAGCGCTTGACTTTCATTTCAATTATTTTAGGTCATGTTCTAACATTCCTGAGTCTTCTAGGACAGCAGAAGTCTATACAATGAAAGGCTGGAACAGCTTGACAAGTTTTAATGAAGGGTGAAAATTTATACTTTGTAAAAGTTTTATTCATTGGCTTCTTGGCCAAAGTAATTTAGAGGGTTTTAGTTACATGAGCGAGAAGATGAGTTTTAAAAATTGCTGTTTTGGAATATGGCAAAAGGAAAAAATAATATCAGATTACCTATAAATGAACATATACTTGGCAAAGCCAAGTAAACCTGAATATCATAAAGGAGAAAATAATATCGTGGAGTAACCTGTGCACCTGTGTGCAAAGCATTTCTTCACTCTTCTCGTCATCCCTTCATTTTTCGAATCGCATTGCTAGAAGACAAGCCTCCTCAACGTCAGAGGAAGCATTTTCCAAATGCTGTAATTATATATTATTCATTATACTCACTCCTATCCCAAAGAATGTCTTCCTTTTACAGACAAGTCTCCAGTATGAGCTGTAGTAAGAATAAGGACTGGAAAAAAATCCATGTGGTTAGATTTCTCGGGCTCTTAGAGTAGCTGATATCATTATGGCACAGGGCCGTTTTAGAAACCCACTGTAACTAAGCTGACTTCTGTGTATTTATATTAGCTCTATAATCAATATCTATCAAGTGAAATTGCACCACCACCTGCTCGTAGAATCACACTGTTACCATCGTATCATAAAGCATACTTGCTTTTCTCACTTTCGCAAGGGAAAAATGACTGCAAGAAATTTCCAAGAGATAAGCGGCTCACGGAGGACAGCAGCCTTCTATTTAACTTTGCATCCAGTGACACTTTACGGGGCTCTTTAGAGGCATATTGACAAGATACAGAACTGATAACGAAAGTAAACAAACTGAAAGTGCGAAGTGGCTTGAAAGGTCAGCTGGACTCTTGGAGGGGTACAGAGGTAGTTTAGCTGCTGGCACGCAGTTGTACCTGAGCTCTCAACCTCTCTGCTGTGTTTCTGCCGTTTAAAAACCTGTGTGTAATGTCAGCATAAATGTTTTACGGTGACATAAGGAATGATGAAAGAAAAAAAGTGACAAGCTTTGTTAATCATGCTGCATAAAAGCATACTATTTACGTGAATAAACCAGGAATATGTGCTGGTTTTCTCCCTAAGCGCTGTCTTTCGGCAATACAAAAGTTTGCATAAATTTAGTCTGTTAAGTCTTCAATTAGTTCTATAACCACCAGGATAATCTTCCAAAAAGCCTTTGATTCTGATTTTAGGAGACTTTGAGTCTCTTACGTCCATTAAAATAAATCTAGATTAACATTTTTGAAATCAATAGGCCTATATTTTTAACTGATATAAATCACTGTTGCTCTATTGACATTATTACTACTCTTATTTACAGTAGCAGAAATTTTTTCTAAACAGCCTTAACCACAATACTGACTGATCAGTTCAGTCCAAACAACATTTTTCCTGAGTGCTTATAGTTATAAATTCATATTTATTACAGAAACAACAGAACAAGAAAATAGGAAATTAACATTTAAAATAGCTGTTGATGAGAAGAGCAGGAAAGCTTATATTGATAAAAGCTAATTAATCTAGATATTCTGCTGAGAGATATCTCAGCTATTCTGACATTGTACTGAGAGGCTGCGAACAATACAATTCAGCTAATATATATGTCATGGAGTCTGCATGAATGATCCAGTTGTAGGACTCAGGTCAAGGAATTTTAATCAAAGTATTTGTTTTATAATCGGAAGTATGGCTTATCATTAGAAATAGTGGCCTGACAAGTCCCAGCCGAAGCCAGACTTTGCACTGAAACTGCTGGGGAATGGGTGTATGTTTGCTTCTGCTGACTATGCTCTAGGAACTTAACTTCTGGCAAAGGGGGAAACAGCTGTGTTTGGTAATGTTATAGACTTCTGCAGCACATTTGCCAGAGCTTAGGGTGTCAGATGACAGAGAGATATTTATTCTAAGGATGGAGAGAAAACAGCCATCATAGCAATGTACCAGACACAAAAGAGGGTGTTTTTGGCAAATAGATGTTGTTTAGATCACAGTAGGGAATCTTGACATTGCAAAGAGGATGAATAAATTAGCAAGCAAAATAAGGACATCCATTACTTGTAGCTGCAACGTGCAAAGGCTGCCAGCACATCCGCTGCAGGCCAGGGGATCCATGCGGGAGTCTAGAAGGGATCCAAAAGCATTTTCAACCCATGGGAAATGTCAATATGTGAAAGCTAATTTTTTATCAATTGCCATCTACTCTCTGGGGAAACTATAGATCGTTATAATGCCAAACTGTGCAAAACAGCTCACTTAGCTATTATGAATCTTAACAGATGAACTAATTTGTGTCACTTACAGAATAGGAGGGGAGGATGCAGCAGGCCAAAGGTCCATCCCTGAGATGCTCAGACTAATACCACTGATACCTATTGATGTGTGTAATGCTGATGAATAAGCTCAGTCTCCAGCGCTGAGTGAGTGGAAGCAATTCACCTCCAGTACAGAGAAATCTGCAAAAAGCAAAGATTGAGGTAAGCCATTCTTCGGTGAGGAAACGCTCCCTTAGAATCTTAAGAATCAGCCTGATAGCAAAATAACTTCATGTCAAAAACTCTTGTCAAAGTAGATATAAAACTCTATGTCTGTATCCCAGCATCACTGCAACCACCAGCGTAAGGAATAGCTGGGAAAGAACGTAGAGAGACACGCCAAGTTCAAAGGACATATGCAAACTAATGATCACCTCTAAAATCTAGGGACCTGCTAAGATCAAAATGGTTCCACAGGATAAATCATGCATCTAGAAGCAACATGTGGGTGACAGTTTGCTCATAGTAGCGGGTATTTCACTCAGTAGTGGATATTTCATTGAAATTGAACTCTGAATACAAACGTAGCTATGAAGGACTATTAAATACCCTCCTCTCCTTTGACGTCTGATCAGCAGAATATGTAAGGGGCTCAGGCCAGTGAGCAACCATGTTAGAACAAAATGTTTCATTCCTTGGAACAAATTCTCGGAGCAAATTCTCAGAACAAATTCTTAAATCACCAGCACAAAAAAGAAGTGGTATCACCTCTTTATTTATCTATCTTTAACTATCACTCATTCAAATGTCATACTGTCAGAGGAGTGTAATAAAACTCATATAATTGAAGAAAATGAATGAGTGATCTTTTGAGGCCCAGAACCATATAAAATGCTCCTAAAATATTAGCTGTTGTTAAACCACTGAAAACTGGATGACTAGTCTAAGCTACTTTCCCAGCAAAGCTCCTGAGCTGACAGAGGAAGATGTCTCCGGAGGGTACTTTTTCCCAACGTAAGCCAGGAATTTAAGGGGCCACGAATCACCATCTAGAGGGGCCTGGCCTCTGTGATCCTAAAGCCTGAATGCATGGCTTACAGCTGATGTCTGATATTCCAGTAGACAAAACAGATTAGGACAAATCCTGCCTTCTGAGATCACTCGTGACAAGTCTAGTGTGAGTGCCTCATTCGTTACAGTTTAGAAACTGAGTTAGAGCAAAAATTAGTTACCTCTTCTTGAAGTTGCCTGCTTCCTTCGCTGCATATTCAAATGCAGTATTCATTGTGAAAAGTTAAGTTTTTCATGCAGCAAAGGAAGTGTTTCAGGTTTTAGTTGATGGCTTACTCCTGTTTAGATGTTACAGTTCTAGTAGTGAAATCTTTTAGCTGAGAATTAAATTTGAAAAGGAGTGAGGTATACATGTGTGTGCTGTAAGAATGGTGGAAGATAAGACCAAATATATGAGCGAAATTCCTTTGGAGTACTGAATGTGCTGGTAAACTCTGGTATGGTGGTCTGCATACCAACAGCTGTAACTAAAGTGCACAAGTACTCTTACAACTTGCCAAAGGTCTCCTCCGTTCAAATACAGACACTCAGATACAAAGATTGACTTTCCCCTCCCACTCAGATTTTCTAAAACCTGGGCACTTACTGACATAAGCTCAGCTGCGTTTTGGAGCCTGTGTGAGTCATGGAGCTACAGTTTATTACTCACCGCTGAGCAATAGCTAAGGAATTGGGAGCTCTGGGGCTCGTGTGTAGGTGGTCACTGTATACACTACGTTAAATATGGCAGGTTTTCCTGGGAACCCTCCTTCCTTTTTTCTTTTCTTTATTTATTTTGACAGGGTTCAGGGACAGGGTGTTCCTTTTTTCTGGGTTATTTTGTTACCCTTGGGTGAATGAGCAAACTGTGTAAGAAAATGGATTTTATTCATTGTGGGAAAGTGAGTATTATACAGGGAAAAAAATGTGTTCCACATTCTCTCCACATGATGAATTTAAGATTCATGTGGAGATAAACCAAAAATACCCTTGAAAGGGCTTTGGTTTTTGCATTTCATTTCCACAGGAGATTCCCAGAGTTGTTTGTTTGGAATAAACAACATAAAAGGAGACCCTCTGCCCACTCTCTGATGTGAAGCACTTAATGACTGGATCAGCATTTCCACTCTTAGTTCTGTTTTTCATATGGTTTGTTTTAAAAAATTGCTCCAGACATGAACTTAACATGTAATAATACTTTGCATTTAGGCAAAGTCTTTCATCTGAGCGGCTCAAAGTGCTTTGAAAAAATTAATCAATTAAGATTCACATCATGAGAGATATAAGCATTTTTTCGATGAGTAAGGGAGGCATTCAGGATCAAATATCATGACCACATTTTGCCTATGGATATAACAGAGAGAATATCAGAGTTCTGTTCTTTAGTTCTGTTAATCATTTGAATCCATCCTTATTTCCATGTCTTTTTTAAAGATGGCTTTTTTATTTTTCATATGATGAAAACATTGAAACAAATTATATAACTTAGAAATTTACTGTGTAGCTAGATGCAGCTTTATCATATGAGATAATAATAAAAAAGATCTCATTGTGTATAAAATCATCCTGAATGAATGTAACAGACCCTTTCAATGAAATGGTGGGAGTCACCCACTGCTGATTTGAAGCTGTCTTAGGGGTGACAAGCATCAAATATTAATAGTGCACTGTACCTGCACTGCAGCAGAGTTTAAAACAGAAAATGCAGATGGGAAGAGGAAATGTAAATTGTACTTGCCTGTGGCAGAATTTCCCCTCCACCTTGTGATTATTGAGAGTCTGGATAGGATTTTGTCTGGTTAATTTAGGCACCTATCTTGCATCCTAAATTTTAGATATCTAGAAAAACAGTTCTTCCCAATTATAGGTTGAGTTTCCTGCAGAGTCAATGGAGAGGGCTAGATCCTGTTGAAGGCCACCAGCAGGAAAGCCTGTCTGACTGTTTAGACACCTAATTTAGGTGGACTGGATCTCCCTCTGGAGGTGTCCAAAGGCACTTACCTCTTTCCATTGACCACACAGGCCATGTGGTTCCTTTCTTTTAAAAGATTGCTTCATAAGTGGGTAGAATTCAGGGTCCAGCTTGGGGGTTTCCATTAGACAGTTTGAATGCACATCTCATTCTGATGCTTTGCAGTGCCCAAGTGTCACCCCTTCAACCCCGTCCTCGACATTGTTTTAGCACCCTTTGAAGCATTGAGGTCTTACTCATTGATCTCCCACACCAGTGTTCAGAGCCAGCCTTCTCCATGAGAAGTTGTAGGTTCATGACACACTGCAGCCAAATCATAAGTGCAAATCTTATTTTTACGGAACAAAATAATGAATGCAAAAATCTCAATTTTTTTGTGCTTGCTCATTCTGCTCTGGTAGGACAGCTGCTAAGACGCTTTGCACTCTGGCAGGGAAGCTTACCCAACCCCACTCTGCATGGTGGCAAAATTGGCCTAAACCTGTGCATAGTGAGACGGATCTGTAAGGGGCCAAGTCAGAACTGATCCCTTCCCCCTTTCAAACTTGTCATCTGATTTATGGAAAATTGCAAAGGTGTGTGTAACAAACAATCGGAAGGAACTGAGGGAAGAAGAGGAGGTCTTATAGGAAAACACAAGATTACATAGCTCTAATGAATGCACAATCAAGTCATCTCAAGATATGTAATTACAAAAAGTAAATCACATGAAGTAGGCATAAAATCAAAGAAGGAGAGAGGAGGTGTCTCTTCTCGCCATTTGCTCAGTGTGAGCAGTTAACATCATGCAATAGCACGGCATAAAAGGTAGCGACAGGTATGGGGAAAGCTAATAGATACAGTGGAAGAGCTGAAGCTGGGGCATTAAGATCCTAATGATGTCCTGAGTCCTGGAATTCGCAAAAATAAATAAATTTGGACAGAAAACATTTTTGCACGTTAAATGAGCCTCAAATGGTCACTGGGGGAAAGTGGGCCATGTAAATAGTGATAAGGGGTGGGTTGGTGCACAGTCATACAGGTAACATGGATCATAGTCTACCCGCCTTTCAACACCAAACTTCACTTGGTGTGGTTGTAACCATGAACTACAGCTGCCCCAGCCACTAGGTAAACCCACCTTGTTTTTTAACTAGGCTTTACACTGCCAGGGCTAAACACGCTTGCTGCCAAGTGTCAGTAACCTGGGCTGGGAACATGAGTCCCTGATGAAAATGAAGTGCTGACTCTACTCCACTGAAGTCGATAAGAATTTCTATTGAGAAAGGAATTTTGCTGTTAGTTGTATTCCAACTTGACTTGAGGATGAAGTGAAAGACAAAGTGTTTGTGTAAAATCTTGGCGCATCACTTCACTTGGTTTTATGAAGTGCTTCAGGAGGGCAAGGGTGTTTGTTTCACATGTACATGTGTACCAACCCCCTGATACTTGACGTTTCCGAAAGGAAATGCCTTGCTAGCAGTGATTACAGTTGCGCTCGTCAGAGTGAAGCTATATTTTGATTATTTTGGAAGCTCCAGCAGAAACTATCCACAGACTTAGGTTCCTTGCCTAACCCAGCTAAGCATCACAGCACAGCATTTTAACTGATTTTAAATGTGGTCTTGTTTATACAGTGGTGCACTGATGTCTACTTAATTTGTG
The DNA here is from genome assembly GCF_040807025.1 of Struthio camelus. Taxonomy (NCBI): domain Eukaryota; kingdom Metazoa; phylum Chordata; class Aves; order Struthioniformes; family Struthionidae; genus Struthio; species Struthio camelus. The sequence goes on along the minus strand of NC_090942.1, from coordinate 215,930,288 downwards.
ATACTCAGCTTGCCACCAATATCTCTGCTCAAGTAGACAGATGTGAGCAGTTTGTCACTACCATATCATAGGTGTGACCAGATCAGTCTCAGGTACATTCTCTTTGCCTTATTTCAAGGGACTGATCCAGCTTGAAAGCCTACTGAACTGACTATTCCTGGTGGGAACCGTCAGCCTACGACAGGCAAATTTATAATGTCACAAACCATTTTGCAACAAGACAGTCCAATACCTTAGATGAGAAACATGAGCCCTGGAAACAAGAATATGGTAGGCTACTGATGTAGTAGCATGGAGAGAAACATGGAAGGAGAGGGTTAAGACCCTACTAGCCCTGTCCATCTCCAGTTCTCTCTCTGTGTATGTTTTCTCCGGCAAGCCCAACGGTTGCATTTCAGTGGTCAAGGAAAATCCCATGTGCAAACACGTCTGCTTCTCTCATGGTCTGCTCTCCAATGCAGATATTAACCACCAGTGTTTTCTGCTTTAACTAAGACCAAAGAGTGTTAGTACTTCAGTGTGTTTGCCTCCCAACAAATAAGTCTAAACTTCTCATTACACACTGTTGAAATCCACCAAAGACTGCAATGTCTAAGTTTGTATATAAGCCAGTTTTCTGACCTTCACAAGGAAAAAAAGTATTTCAGCTTTAACTCTGGAGATGCAGCAGTGAGGAATATACGTGGCTGCTAATAAGCTAAGCAGCACACAATACGTTGAAAAGATTGCAGAGTCATGCATTACTTTAATGACTTTGAGGGGCAGTAACAGTCCTGCTCTACAATATATTGATCGCCGAGGCAGTGGCCAAAAAAACAGCAGTGAAATAATAAATATACTTGGCCATTGAACTTGGCCCTTTTTCATTGTATCTTTTTCCAGAGTTTGTAACTGAGCAACTTGAGGCATGAAATGATCCTACTTGCAATAGCTGTATATTCCTTCTGAGGAATCAGCTGTTACTCTAGCGTCAAAACACTTCCCAGTCTTCAACCTAGTAATTCTTGCTGCAGTCCCCTGTGATCCCCATTTTCCAATAGGGGCCGGCATCACAACTAAGCAGTGACTTTTTTAGGATCACATGGGAAGTCTGTGTCAAAACAGAAGAGTTACACCCGTCCAACTAGTGCCGTAAACCCAGGAATATCTTTCTCATTCAGATTTGTGGTAGGTTCTTGGGTGAAAATCATCTTTTCTGTTATGGACTGTACAACACTGAGTGTAATAGGGCTTCTGATGTCAAGTGCAGTACATCTGAGTAGAAATAATTGCTGTGGTACTGTACAAAAAGCTGGGGAAGCTGTACACATTAATGGGAAGGTGACTCTAAACTGATGTACGACACAGAAAGGGACAGCAGCAAAGGGACTGTTTAGGGATTTTAGCAAGAAAGTATGTCCCCAGGCTGCGTATAGACTTTAGACTTTGATTTGTGTGAAAGCCTGTGATGTTGCATCTTCTTTTTTTGTTGCCTGCTCTGTCTGGATTAATCTAGCACCCCTACCGGCAGTATGAACATCTGTTAAACAGATTGCTTGGGCATGGCCCACTGTGATCAAGGGCAACACATTCAGTCCCTGTCATTAAATAGCATTACCTTTAATCCCTCGAGGTGAATGACGTTCTGCATTTTACAATGTGGCAAATGCATCTGGCAATGTTCAGATATGGGTTATGAAAAAGTGTTTTTTAAAGGCATGCCTGCAATCATATAAAACTGTTCTGAGCAAGGTCAGAACGATTTACAATACATATTTTGGCTTAGCTTGAAGATCATCTGCAAAGCCGACGTACAGAAAATTACAAGCAAGACTAATAAAAAATTTAACGAGACCTGACCAGCAGGAATAGTTTATTATGATTTCGTTTAATAGTCCTTCCAGCTACTCTTTCCTCATGCCCATAAGTATCCGCAATTACCAGCACATGAACCATTTTTTAGATCGTAATGAACCACACCTCACAAAAGACACCATGTGGGAAGTGTAGACGCTCAACGGGTTGGAGGGACCAAAGCCAGATTTGGCATTTTATGTGCACACCCAGGAACAGAACAATTACACCAGTGTCTCTTCTCTGTGCAAAAAGTTAGTTTCAAAATCCAGTCTTGGTTACAATGTACTGTTTATTCCCTTTTAAGGCCAATGCTAGAGGATTAAATGCTTTGGGATTTTTTGTTTTACCTAGTCTTGGAAGTTATTTTCCTTTGCCTGGTAAAAGTCCTGTTTGAATATTTGAGATTTATGCTGAAGAGCACAATAACAGGATATAGTCACATCAGCAACTTACTGGGTGTTTCAGTAATGGTGAACTTGTAACTCCTCAGTTTTGCTAGAGGTGAACTTACAATACTTCAGCTATTTGGTGGTAACAGCTGTTGTGTATGCTTTATCTGCAGTGGCTGAGGAACAAGCTATCTGAAATCAATTCACATTTCTCATGGAGTAACAGCATGCACTGAGGCAGTTACCAGGCTATGACTGAGGCTCTGTGAACCCATATCCTGTCTACCTAACCCCTCCACAACTTGTTCACGTGCCTAGGCAAGAGACACTTACAGCAGCAACATAGGATAACAAGGACCCTTTTGCATTGGACAGAGACTGCTACTACTACATGGTGTGGAAAACTGAAGTAGAGAGCTCAGTCAAACATGCAAAGGAGACTGGAACTTGCCCTGTAGCCTGCAACTGGCTGCCCTGGAAGGATGCTTTAGGCTTTACAGACCCATTTGCAGAAATGATATACCACACAATAGCAAAAGATTTTGGACATTAACGGTGGGTGGGAGAGACCAATAAGTGGGTTTTGGGGAGAGCTTTGAAGGAAGAGAAGGGTATATTCTCAGAGTGCAGAAATCCTGAAGTGGTAGTATATTTTTCTCTAAGTAAGAAAGACATGGCCACAGGATCTCCACATCCTGAGTCCCTGGGATATGTAGGGGGTGGATGACTAATTAGAAAGGGCTGGATTATCCCTTTAAGTCACCGTTAATTAGTGGAGAGTTGTGTCTTCCACTGTCTTCCTTGTTTCCTTTAACAGGAAATTTTCTTTCCCCTCTCTGAATGCTGAACCTGATTTTTTTCTTCTTCTTACCTCGAAAACCTGGTTTGAAAGGGATTTGTCAGATTTCTGTGAGTGATGCTGCATGTACCGAATAAACCTGCAAATGTGAAGAGCAGCCACAAAGCATTAAACAAATCACTCCACCTATAGGAAACAGTTTGTAGTACATGATCACCACTTGGCCATGATCGTACATGCATTCCCAGTGCCAGTTATTGAACTTGGCAGGATACAACAGTTCAGGGTGCTGAAAACACACCTGCCACCATAGCGGTACTGTGTGAAAGGCTCGCTCCTAGACCGATTATCAGCTTATCAGCTTATCAGATTCTGATCTCATCTACTTTACTGGAGGTAAAACTGTGGTGGCAGTTTAGGTAACCCAGTTTTGCATCTGTAAGCTCAGCTCGCACTCAGCATACTTTGCTCCAGAACATGTTAGATAAGCACATGTCATTTGGAAGAGGTGTAAGACTTCTGTGCGACTGAAGCAAGATTCACATGGGGATATTTCCTTAAAGCAGTGCCACATCCTCTTACAGAGGTCTAAATAGGGAGGGAAGGAGGGCTGGGAAGGTATACGCAGGAAGAAATGCTGTGGATCAGGAGCAATACTGTGTCTGCTGGCAAAAGGAGGGCACACAGTACCAAGTAGCTTGAAAGAGTTGATGTGAATCTCAGCTGCCAAAAAGTCTTGCTTCTTTTCTGTTTTAAGGCACAAAAGCTTGGGCTCAGACTGGCACTTAGGCTTGATACTGTAAAAATATATAATAAGGAGACTCCACTACCTCTCTGGGCAACCTGGTCCAGGACTCTGTCACCCTCCCAGGAAAGAAGTTTTTCCTCAGGTTCAGATGGAACTTCCTGTGGTTCAGTTTCTGCCCGTTGCCTCTTGTCCTGTTGCTGGGCACCACGGAGAAGAGTCCGGCCCCATCCTCTCAACACCCTCCCTTCAGATATTTATACACATTGATGAGATCGCCTCTCAGTCTTCTCTTCTCCAGGCTAAACAGGTCCAGCTCTCACAGCCTTTCCTCATAGGAGAGATGCTCCAGTCCCCTCATCATCTTGGTAGCCCTCCGCTGGACTCTCTCCAGGAGTGCCATGTCTCTCTTGTGTCCAAGAGAGCCCAGAATTGGACACAGCACTCCAGGTGAGGCCTCACCTGAGGAGAGGGTGAGGATCAGGTGATCCTCCCTCGACCTGCTGGCAACACTCTGCCTAACACAGCCCAGGAGACCATTGGCCTTCTTGGCCACAAGGGCACATTGCTGGCTCATGCTTAGCTGGTTGTCCACCAGCACTCCCACGTCCTTCTCTGCAGAGCTACTTTCCAGCAGGTCAACCCCCAGCCTGTACTGGTGCATGGGATTCTTCCTCCCTGGGTGCACGACCCTGCACTTGCCTTTGTTGAACTTCAGGAGGTTCCTCTCCGCCCAGCTCTCCAGCCTGTCCACGTCCCTCTGAAGGGCAGCACAGCCTTCTGGTGTGTCAGCCTCTCCCCCCAGTTTAGTATCATCAGCAAACTTGCTGAGGGTGCACTCTGTGCCTTCCTCCAGGTCATTAATGTATACGTTGAACAAGACTGGGCCCAGGACTGACCCCTGGGGGACACCGCTAGCTGCAGGCCTCCAACTTGACTCTGCGCCATTCACCACAACCCTCGGAGCTCGGCCATCCAGCCAGTTCTCAAGCCACCTCACCGTCCACTCATCCAGCCCACACTTCCTGAGCTTACCTAGGAGGATGTGATGGGAGACAGTGTCCAAAGCCTTGCTGAAGTCCAGAAAGACAACACCCACTGCTCTCCCCTCATCTACCCAGCCAGTCATTCCATCATAGAAGGCTATCAGATTGGTCAAGCATGATTTCCCTTTGGTGAATCCATGCTGACTACTCCTGATCACCTGATATGATACTACTCCTGATCACCTGATAATATGATATATCATATTATCTGGATAATATGATCTGGTGATCATATTATCTCTAGGTGAATATGAGACTGCAGAAGAGTGTGCTGTAATACCTCAAATGCATATACAAATGGCCTGGTTTTTAACTTGGTCAGCTAACTTGTCAACAGCGGATTTCCTTTTTTATTTCCATGAAGTTTTTCTTTTGTTAGTTAAATAGAATTAAGGAAAGATCTTTTTTATTTTACTGAAGAAAAAATCTCTAATCTAATAGTGTTTGCTCCACTGGTTCCAAACACTGGAGTTCATTGTAAAAATAGACCTATAATTAATCTCTTGTATCTATATTCATATATCCAGGCTATCGATTTCTACCAGATGGATTCTGAACTCTGACTCATAAAATCCCATGCTGCTAACAACTATCAGAGATTTCCTTTAGTTCAAATGCCTTCTTTTTTTGTAAAAGAGCTCTGAGTCATGTGCTTGTTCCTGTGTGAAATTTCAAGTAACTGTAACTTGAAAATAACATCTGTTCTAGGATGTGAACTTCTAAGATGCTTCAGAGTTAAGGGACCAGCAGGTGTTAAGATTGCATTTTAACAGCTGGTTTCCTGGGTTAGTATGCCACTTAGCTACACGTAACAAGGTTTAGTCATTCGTTACATGGTTTAAACTCCAAGATGTGATTTACACAGAGGCAAACAGCAAAGTGTAGAGACTGTCCTTTAAGTGCCTTTTTTATCTTTAAGTGTGAAGACTATCTTTTGGCAGAACCATTGAAAGTTATGGGTTGTTTTGCTTGCCTCTACTTTTCTCTGTGCCTTGCCCCTTCCCACTGTTTCCTGGCTCCCATATGACTATCTGAGTACACTGTGAAACAACAAACACACTGAGTCTGAGCCTATTTCCTAGAGAAATGCCCACGATTCCTATTCAGAAAGGATACAACAGCAAGAGGAAAGCGAAGGATGCTGGGAAGAGGTCATGGAGAGAAAGGAAAGAGAGATAAGGAAACAGAAAATATGTTTCTATATGTTGCCCTGATGAATACAATAGAAACGCCTAAAAGAGGGAGAAGAGTAGGGCGTGGAGAGAGCAGTTATGGAAAGACGAATCAGTTGAGATAAACTGCGTAACTTCACCCTAATGCTAAGGACAAGACAGGGAAAGGGAAGGATAAATTAAGATTAATGGTATTACTAAGGCCTCTATCATGTGGGCATCTGTGCTTGGATGCTGAAGTACGTGGTCTTGTGTTGTAGAGCAGAACTGCAGCTTTGTGCTTTAGGGGTTGGCAGGGGGCTGCCATTTCAGGCATCTTGCTGAGCGTCGGAATGCAAAAAATGGACTGAGTTACTACAGCTTAATGAATCACTGCCCATCAGCTGAGCTTCGTAACTGCCCATGTACGACTGATGAACCTGTCACACCTGCAAGACAAAATGTGTTACATCTCATCTAACCTAACACGAAGGTGGATCCTTTCCAACGCACTGTGAAGAGAGTTTTAGCAAATGCATTTTACTTAGCTATTCAAACAGGCTTACCGCATCTCAGTTGACAGATGTCAAATTTGCAGTAACCATGTTGGTTTTATTAAGATACCTATATAAACCATTACAGGTCCAGGTATTGGCACTGATAGACTCTTGTCACCCACTTCCCCTCATCCCCATACTGCATGATCTGAACACTTTCCTCAAAAAATACAGTGAGCATGTTCAGTGACTCCCCAAAGTTATTTTTCATTCCTTCTTCTTCAGAACCTGTATTAATAAGAAATATGACTATTGTAAAATTGCCTTGAGAACAAGAGAGAGGACTGAGTTTCATACCTATGGCTACACTTTTTTCGTATAAACCAAGCCCAGATCGCAAGATATCCCTTGCATACTGTAAAACACACCACGTAAATAAACCACAAGTCCCTTAAATGGAGCAGGAGGAGGGATTGTTAGCCTTTCACTTTATGGTCAGTGCTCTGAGTAACTGAGAAACATCCCCTTCTTTTGTACTTCAGATAGAGACTTGAGTTCAGCTAAGCCGTTCCAGCGGATGTCCCCCGGCACTCATGTACCCTGTGCGATAGGCCTCCATCCCAGTGTGACCGAGCAAGGGACCACTGAATTTAGAAAAGCATGAAAGTGGTATGATACCCAGTTGCCCCACTCCTTATCCTTCTCTTGACTGAGTCGAGCCTTGTCTTTGTACAGCATCATCTGGTGTGGAAGAGGCTCGATCGTTCTTTCAGAGATACTATGGTTAAGAACGTTTGATCCCTATCTATGCAAAAAACAGTGGGTTCCAGTTCAAATTGGGCTGTTGGATACACAAGTAAATGTGGTCGTATGCAATAGAATACATGTAAATTTTATACACATGCTCACACACAGAGAATGTGTACCATATGTACATTTAAACAGGGCATCTGAGGCATATGTACACTTAAACAATGTTTTTATGTGCCCTGAATATTGTACCCTGGAATGAACTTTCCCTCAGAGCAAACTGCATTTTTTTATGAGCATTATTTGTGCTCATATTTTTTTCTCATAAAAATATTTTTAATGATTTAAGTCTCGTAAGCCCAAGAGTTCGAGATGCATATTTTCGTTGTTTGTCATAAGAATTACGCACCATAAAAAATGACCAGCCTTTCAGCCAGAAGAGTTTACACAATGTTTAATATTAAAGTGAAGAAAAACAGTTTTTCATTATAGTGAAGATAACTCTTTATAAAAGTGTCATTTGTGAAGCTTTAAAATGGGCAGTAGTACATTAAGATTTTTGCCATCTGTAATGTTTAAAAGGAACTAGGTCTCTAGAAGGTGAACTCCTGTTCCTACCAAAGGCAACAGGATTCTTTCAGGTTATTTCAGTGGTGCTTGGATTTTACAGAGGGATCTGACTTTTTAGCTTTTTTACCTTTGGACTTTCTGCAGTCTTGAATTACTAGCATCCTACCAGTTTTGGGGAAGACTAGGTACCATACATGAACCAAAAATCTCCTGGAGCGGTAAATTAATAAGACAATCAGACATGCTTTTTCTGGTATCATCCTAATAGATATATGAAAACAAGCACTGATTTTTCATGAGGATCACACAACACACAGCACACCTGCCTCTGACCATTGCTAGATCAAGGCGAGATGTGGACCTACATATCCAACTTCATAGTTCTTCTCCTGTGAGCTTCCAACTACTTTGTGAGGGCCTGGATGTGGACAACAGAGGAATCCAATGGAACTGCATGTATGTATGGAAATGTATGCCTGTATTTAAAATCAATTGGAATTGCACTGATTTCAGGAGGCAAAATTCACTTTGATCTCACTAGGAAGGGGATTTGGATGCATCTCCTACGGTCCTTTCTTCCAAATGTATATATCTCCCCATCCTTGTGGAGCGTGCTTGCAGAGGGATCTGCCAGAGGGAGCAGACTGTTTCAGGTCTGACATGGTAACCAAACGTCCACCTCTCACCTATATATAAGACAGTGTCATCAGTTATCTAATTATTTTTCTAACTGTTTATGTTTCGCTCTTTATTAACAATTTTCCCATAAGCAACACTATTTACTTCTGGAATTACTCAGGTGATGCCCACTTGATTACCTTTTGTCCTTTTCACCTTCAGATGAACTCACATATGAAGAATGATTTACCTAAAAGGGAAAGTACTTCAGTCTTCAGTTAAATATTTACTCATGCCTTTTTTGGCTTGCCTTGGTGATTTATTCCCATGTCCTTTGGGACATCAATGTCAATTCCCACTGACTCTATAGATGCTTTTCTGTTCAAGCAGAGTTACTCAATACTGTTTGGACTCATTTTCTCCTACTTAACTTGACTGCAAATATTTTCATATTTATGTTACAAAGGCCAACAGAGACCTTGTGGACAATTTCCTCCTGTTCTTAGAAAAGAACATGCAAAAGTGCTTAAGATTCAAACATTTCAAACTGGGCTGAGATTAGACTGCAGGATCAGGTCATGAGTATTAACCTATAACCTAGAGTGACTGAGCACAGAAAGATGTCCATAAGAAATTACTGAGTGAATGACCAAGGTCACCCTTTCATCACCAAAGCACATTTACTGAGTATCAGTAAAAGGAAGACCAGAGCTGAGGTACCTTAAAACCTCTTGGCTTTTCATAAAAGGAAGGGATACAGAGTGAAGGGAAACTAGGGGAGAATCATGGGTCCCCGATAAGTGAAAATGTGAGATTAGATTCAAACTAGTATATAGACGTGGCCCTGCATTGAAGAACCTACCATTCATACTCTCTGTAGCCAAAAGTTAGGTATCCAGACTTCCCGTTTGATGAATGGGGAGCATTTGGAGACAGTGAAAAGGAAGAAAGTAGTATGCTGAATGGGGAGTTTCCACAGCCTTGTGCTTGGGGGACACCCTTGACAGAAAGGATGCCTATACCCAAAGGCCTACTGGGCAGGGAGTTGCTCTCCAGCCACTGTCACCTTTGGCGACTGCTCTATGCATCATCTTATTTGATATTATGAAAACAGTCTTTCTTGAGCTCTCTTATTTCCCGTACTGTATTAAAGAAAATTATTTTTTCCGGTCAGACAGAAAATGTGTACCAGCTTGGAGTGTCCACTCTGACATATGTATAATTGTACAAAACAGAGTAGTTAAAAAGGGCTGGAGTGACTGAAAGTGGTTCCTGATGAGGAGACCATTTACCTGGAATTCGGATGAATTCAGGTAAAGCAAGAGTTTAAATAGTGGCTTTGTTCCTGCCTCAGGTATGTGACAGTGGGGTGTTAGATGTAAGGGAGACATGTCTGAAGCAGAGACCCTTCCCAGGTGTCCTGTCCTGGCTGGTTTTGTACCAGATGAAGCAGGCAGATATGCTCTGGGCCCTGGGAAGAAGACAGGAATGCTCATCTTGAGAAACCCACCAGAACTGAATCTTCGTTAAAGGCTCTCAGCGATAAGGCAGTGGCAGGACGTAGGAGGCTTTATTCATCCACCAAAATATTTCTTCTTAAGCATTAATGAGGACTTTTCCTGTGGTGTTCACCAGCAGCTGACATGGCTCCAAGACTGCCAGTGGCACTTCAGTTGGACTTACGTGCCTAAATAAGGATTTCGGTTCTTAAATTCCATTATGAATCTGGACTTTAAAAACTGTAGTCCAGAAAACATTTTCTGTGTATATTCCTAGCTTGTACAGGAAGCTGAACAGAGATGCTTTTCTGTGTTTTTTAATCCTTCCCCAACAAGGATCCCCTCCTCCACTCATCTTTAACTAGAGACTGTGAATCTCTGCATGAGCTGGAATAGGAATTGATGGCTTGGTCAGCGTTTTGCCAGTCATCACCTCCCCAAATGATTTAGCATGACCAGAATTCCTCATGTGAAAGGTAATGCCCATGCTTTCTGAAATGCAATGTGTACCGCTTCTGACTGTCCCTTGTCTATAATTGACACTTACATGGCAAATACACAATATTGGAGCAAAACAGAAATATTACAGAATTGTCTGTTTATGAACTCTTTTTCCTGTGTATTAAGTGTGACTTTTCTACTGAAATTAGCCAGGCATGTTTTTATTTCAAGATTTTTCTTTTTAAATAGTGATGTTGGTTTGCCTTTTACTATGAATCCCCTGTTCAGAACCCCTGCGTGCCTACTACGCCCAGTCTGTACCACAGATTTCCTGGTTCAATGGCCTTCAACAGGCAAAACAAGAGGGCATGAAGAGTGCTGGAGGAAACAGAGTTCTTAGATCGATCCTTTCCAGCATCCAAATTCTTTACACAGGCGGCACGAAGGAGCAGAGAGGTATTTATTACCTCTATGGAAGTAACTATAAACTGTCAATCTAAAGACCCATTTAGAGCGGTGGCTGACCTAGGCAATCCAAATCCTTGCATTTGGTTATTCATGTAAGAGCGCCTCAGGTTAGAAGATAGTTGTGTTTACCTTGAAGATAACAACTGATCAGGTTAAAGGCAAACTGTCTTGAACAAGCCGTGAACATGCCCACAGGCTCGGAAAGGTATTTGGGAGGGACAATGCTAAGCCTTCTTTGCACGTGTTAATCTCAGGCTGATAAAGTTTGAGAAGTGTGGAGAAAACTTCATGACAGTCCTTTCTGGAAATGTTCATTTCTTCTATTGAAGGGGGTCAGGATATTATCTGTGTGATTATGAGTATTCCTCAAAAGGTAGGTACCCAGTGACGCTTTTCACAGATTGCTTAATTGGTCCATGGAGCTTGTTCTAGACAGTTTCACTGGCTTCCTCTACAATACGAAATGCAACAGACAGGTGACTATGGCCTGGCATGAAGCCAAGGGGCATGCTATGACTCACGTCCACACGACTAAACTCTGTTCCCCCTAAAAACAGGGTGGCCACACCCATGCTGCCTATTAGGGATTGTGCTAGGAAAGTGCTGTTCTCCAAATTGTGCCCAGGTATTGTCTGCTACTTGATACTAAACCATGCAAGGGACCATTAAACAATACCAGACACCAGTGTAAGAGCTAGTGTCATGGCCCTATTTAATTTACTAGTCTAGACGTAGCCATTAATATCAAGATTTATCAGTACTCTGAAAGAGACAATGCATTTATATGAATAATAAGAATATCCAGAGTAGGAGGAAAAAATATTTCAAAAGTGAAAAACCAAAGCAGATCCAGAGTTTTGGAAGTGATATAAGTGCAAAATTCCTCTGGAAACAGATTACATAGAAATGCTTTTTGCACGGTTTCTAGTATTCAGCAGCACCAAGGGTTCTCGAGAAGAGGATGCTGGACTTGATGGCCCTCTGCCTGCTCCACGATCGCAGTCCTGGTGTTAACAGCCATGCAATGTTACAGTTCGGGCAAAAGATGGTGAAGACAGTTTTCAGGACCTCTGCTTTCCCTGACTTTTTTTTTTTTTTTTTTTTTTTGGTGCCCAGAGCTGCAGATTAGCTGGCCTGAGTGCACTGGACACAGAGTTGCTCAGTGAAGCTATACTACTTCCATACGTGGGCTAGTTCATCCGCATGGCGCTACACTGCACACTGAAGACTTACTGTTTCTCCAGACTTGTCTGTGGGGTGTCCACCTCATGCTCCAGTCTGTGGTGTGCATCTCCCCAACTGCCCATAAGATATCACCCTCTCTGACACATACCTGTCCCTCTTGGGTGATGAGATGAAGCTAACACATTCAAATTTCTTAGAGAAAGTTTTCTCCTTGGATTGATTTACTTAGAGATAGCCCCCAGATGGAGTTCTAGCTCATAGCTCTTCTTCCTCAGAGCATCATGCCAAAATCCTGTCAGCTGTCCCATTTGGTGTGGAAGCAAGGCAGGTAGGCGATACATTAAAGGTGTGGGCTGAAGTATTCGCACTGTTAGTGGCTTTGTAATTCTATCTCGTTCAGCCTGAAAAGTGTAGTCAAGCATCTGCTCCAGACTGGCACAGATGTCTGGAGCAGCAGACTGCTTAGCTGCAAGTTGGAGGCCTGGAAAACAAAACTGGCTGCTGCCAAGGATGGTGTTGGGTTAGATACTCCCAGGAAGGGGACGTCTTTTTATATTAGTGACTTCCTCCTTCCATGTGCCACATGCCTACTGAAACACTACTGAAGAATCATAGAAATGTGTAATAATTTAGGTTGGAAGGGTCCTCTGGAGGTCACCTAGTCCTACCCCTTGCCCAAAGCAAGGCTAACATGGCCAGGAGCTTGTCGAGTTTTGAATTTCTCCACAGACGGAGGTCTGGGTAACCTGTTCCAGTGTTTGACCACTCTCACAGTGAAAAAGTTATTTCTAATATCTAGTTGTAATTTCTTGCATAGCAACTTGTGATATGTTCGGATATCAAGCAAAGCTATTCAGCCCTTTAGGAATCTCCTCCCTTCCTTGGTCTGAACTATCCCAAATGTGCAGTAGAGCTATGCTTTCTGCATATGCCTTTGGAAAGGGCTGGTGTGGCTGGGAGTGGGGATCTTTTGGAGAATCTGAGGGACAGGAAAAACATTAATTTGATTTGTAATGTAGTTTTACTGCCTGACATTTTTTACACTTGTGGGGGCTACACTACTAAGTTGTGTCTGTCACTATTTTTGAACTGAATTCTTCTGAGCTGGCCATAATACAGCTTAGGCCTTTTCCTATGTTTTCGTATTTAAATCCAAACAAACAAAGACATTTTGTCTCTCACACGCACACACAACATGGCTTGCCTCCTGGGTCCCTTCTTGTACAGCCAGGACAAAACTCCGGATCTTATTCCAAACATGCCTGTGGTGTGGTGAGTTGGAGAGTTTTAACAACTGCTATTTGAGCTTCCTTTTGCAAAAGTCTGTGAAAAGGAGCAGCCAAAGAAGAAAGTACAGGCAACAGCTGTGTAGAAATGGCACCATGTACAGACCAAGCTAGCAAAGGTGCTGATTCTTAGTAGCAGCCAGCCCAGACCACTCCCCTGGCTGCAAGTGGCAATAAATTATGGGAAGTTTAGAATACATGTGAACAATGTCTGCATCTTCGTTCCGGGGGGCAAAATCTGGGAAACAAATGTAGCAGTTATCTGAAAAAATACAGTGATGCTTGACTGAGGACTAATCTGAGGAAATAACGTACATAGGAAATCTTATTCTCACATGGAGTTCCCGTGATGTCTGTAGCAGGATCCCAGCAGACTGCAGGTCTGTTTGCATGGTTAGGCCCCCAGCTTGCACTGTGGTACAGACACAATGCATCTTAGTGTGGGAATGAAGACACGGATTGCGAAATCTCTATGGGAGACCTTGAGCCAAAATGACTCATGTCACACCATTTCCTTCAGATGAGTGGCACTACCTTTGATCAGTGATAATTGGTCCAGGAATATCTTATGTGCAGTGTGCATTTACGTCAAAGAAATAATATCATGGATAATATATCCATATATCTTTCATTACACAGGCAGCTTTCACAAACGAAGTGAAATGTGAAGCCACATCTTGTATCTCATGCTGACTCCAAGTTCTCATCAAATACGGTAATGGGATGTGGAAATACAGAATCATCAGGCCCAGGGAAAATCCAAATGCAGTTTGTTCATGTTCTTTCCTGTGGATGATATTCCATTACTGAAGTTTAGCACAAAGCCTAGCCAGCACTTAAGCCCCTCAGCAGGATGTTTAAGTGGCATCTAGGCTTTGTACTGGGTCTCTGTACTAGCGTGAATTTTTACCAGCAGGAAGAAGGGTTGCTTTGTCTATACTCAAAAGTACATAGCCAGCCTTTTCTGCAGCACGTCTCTTAATTTTTTAGATTGAATCCTTTGCATTGAGGGGATGCTACTTCTAAAGGAATAAAAGCTGCTACTCTGATTCATGTGTCTTTTGCTGTTCATGCAATCCAAATAGTTACATTCAAATCCAATCAAAGCACTTCAAGACCGAAATCAAGAGCATTTGTCTTAATTGGCAGGTAAAGTTTTGTTCCTTTAGTTAATATTTTAAGGCAAGTTAAAAGCAATATTTTAAATACCGAGGATTAAGCACAGTGGACTCAGATGTGCAAATACTCCCATACCTCCTACTTTAATTGTAACCACAAGTCCCTGAAGATAGTGTCTAATCCTTGGAAGCAGTAGTAGCTGTATCAAGTATGGCTTGTGATAGAAGCATTATTATATGTTAATACATGTCCGCTTACAATGCTAAATGTGTCTTCACTTTGGACTGCATACACAGGTTTCCTTTTGCTTCTATTCTGCTGTGAATAGCAGCTGCAGTTTGGATGCTAGGACAACGTGTGCTGGCCGTGTTGCCTTTGCACAGTGGGTTTCTAGTGACAGACTGAAGTATCTGGGCTGTAAAATGGCTGAGAAAGCTGAGCTGAAAAGCACTGAAACACTGTCAGCTGGAATCTAAAAACAGACGCTTTGGTTCAGTGGCTCAGTAAATATTTCAAGAACTACTCTTCTCTACAGCATTAGCAGGGGCATTCCTTCCTCATTTACCACATCTCCTTGCGGAGGTGGATGTATCTGGTCCTGATTAGGGGCTGAGTGTGGCAGTGGGACCAGAAGAGCCCAGATTATGGTTGTGAGGCACTGTGGTCTCCTGATTCAGACTGGGGACTGGGAGCCAGACATCCTGACCTGCATTCCTGCGTTTGTCACACTGACTCACAGGCAGGCTAGATTTCTAGTATTTCTATTATTATGCCCAGATTCCTATTACCTGTGTCCCTGATACACACAGTGCTCTCCAGTGGTACAAAGGAGAGCAAGATGCTTCAGTGAGAAGCACTCTAAATGCAAAGACACTGGCATATGGGTGATGAGGGGGAAGCATTTTACCGAGCAGATCTATAGATACTGTGGTTGAGCAGGCAGGGTGGAAACAACAGTCAGTAACTAGCCAAATATTCCAGAAGAACATGAGGAGGAACCCCAGTCCAGCTGACCGGTGACTGCAGAAAATATGGTCCTGAGAATGGAGCTGTGAGCACAATATGGGCTTAATCGCTGGGCTTCAATCTGTAAGTAAACAGCTGCTTTCCAAGAGCACTGCGAACTAAAAGGAGGTTCTCCTGAGTCCCTTTGAGGGACTCTCCCCTCCCCTCTCCCCTGAGGGAGTCTGTCCCTCCTTTCTGATGAGGAGAATTGTCACATGGCTGCAGGATGGAAAGAGTTAACCTTGACTCTCGCACAGCACATCTCAGCTAACTTTGAGCACTTATCTCAGGCATCTAAGGCTATGCCTCTAATAGGAAATTAAACAGCCCAAGGAATGTTTTTGGGCACAGGGACTTGAGCCGCGCTACTGTCAGAATGGTCCCAGACATTGGTTTACTGAGGGTACTATCCCTGTCCCGAACAATTCCTGGTCATGACCTGGGAGTCCATGTTGGCTGGGACTGCTCCCAGCTCGCATCAGCACAGAGACAGCTTGTTTTGGAAGGCAGCAAAATTGACTTACCTGGATGGGGCTGCATTGTGCCATCTGGCCTCAGGACTAGAGCTTGGACATACTTAATTTATTAATATACAGACAAAGCCTAAGATCTAGAAAGATAAGGACACTTCAGGAGACTGAGTCAGCCCAGCCAGGATCTGAACCATTGCTGGGGATGTCTCTTTGACTCTATAGGGAGACTAAAGTGTTATCTTCCAATACAGCTGCCTCAGCTGCAGGCCTGAAGACAGGTCAGATGAATCTGGGCCTGTTCAAGTAAATGTATACGGGTGTGGATCTAATCCCATAGTGTGTGGGATTAGACTGGAGGAATGTTTTTTTTCTTGTACTCCACCGGATGAGTGGAGTACCAGGAAATTAAATAACAATTGAATAATTGTTATTGTTTTTGATACTTGTATCCTGGGTCTTCAGTCACTGTAAGAACATCAAAGGTTTTGACAGCTAATCCGGATGTTTTTAGAGTAAGGATCTAACACTTTGCATTCATCCATGCTCTACAAAGTGTAATTCATTTCTATAATGTTCTCAAGAGGCAACTGAGAATTAGCGTCCCTCCTTGATGAATGTGTAAACTGAAGGAACAGACTGCTCAAAGGACTTTTTGTCCTTTTGCCCATATAGCTAGTCGGAGATAAAGCTGGAAGTGCAACCCCTGGGGCTCAATTCCTACTCTCCAAGTCTGCCAGCCGAGAAAGTGTCTGACTTTACTTTAATGAAGTTCTGTTTGCCATTTCATTTTCCAGACTGTTAGTCCAGAATAATGGAAAGTGGAGACCCTAATGGATGACTGGAAGTCTTTGTAATTTGCTGAAATACAATTAGGAGCTGGCAAGCTCAAGAACAGCTCTCTGTCCATAGTAAATAAACTTTGGGCCAAGCAGAGTCACTTAAAAGTTTCTGTCCTTGTATCTCCAGCCGGCAGGGTCAGCTGCAGCTGAGCCTGGAAGTTGGATCTGGAAGCGCAGAAGCAATCCTGATCTTGCAGCCTGGTTGTAAAAGAGATCCCTGGCCTCCAAAACCATGAGTCTTTTACATCTGGTCAGAGCAAAGTCAGAGGGACAGTCAGTGAAGGGTGAGGTCTGATTATTTATGTTTTTTACTGCATTTTTGTTGTCCTCAAGCTCTTCTCTGAGGTGAATTTTCTTGCCAGACATTATCAGCTTCAGTGGTTTGGCTCAGATTTCTGCTCCAGACTCTTTTGTTCTATTGACTTTTGGATCAACTCTGCACTGGCTCTGTTTTGAAAGTTGCTTTATCCATATTAATATTTAACTTAAACAAGTTTTGAATCATAAGTCTAACAGGGAAATCTTTTAGTTTCTCTGGACAGTTTCTTTCCTTGCTGGTTTTGAGCCGTACATGAGCACAGCTTCATTTGCCAGGATTTCTTCTCCTGTTTGGTGCTGGTTTCATGACACTCTGTTATTACTATTACTTTAATGCAGCGGAAAACGAAACCACTGTGGTACTGCAGGCAATATTGTGGCCTCCTGTGAGACAGGAGGGTGGTGGGGGCAGAAGCCTGAAACTCATTTATTTCACAGAATATCTGACCCATCCTGTCTCCACAGATAGTGTGTTAAGGGCCGGGGAGTTGCTGACGGATCTGGAGGATCTATGAGGAAGGAAAACGTCTCTTACAGTTGTCATATGCCGCTTTACAGCTCAGCAGTCATGGTCCGGGCATTAAATGCTGATACTGTCATTGGGAATTGGAGGCCAAAAAAGACACAGATCAATCAAAATGGTTAGCACTACAAAGAGTAATATCACTTTCCACGGTGGTATCTACTTTGGGCAAACTTTCCAGGGAACATGCTAATAGAGTTGCTGCCCTCCCTACTGCCCTACTACGATCTCAAGGAGGGGCTTCTAAACGCTTGATAACACTGAATAACATGGGCCTGCCATTTTCCTTTTCTGACGCTACTTTCTCCCACATCCTTCCTGTGTCTGTATCATGCTATGCAGAATATTAACATATAGTGGAGGCTTATATTTTGCCCTGTCAAAAGACATTTTTTTTCAGGGCCCTGGTGGCTCTCCTTAATCACTGAGAATGGAAACAGTTGCAGTTATCAAACAACAGACATTATTAAAAATTTGCCAGCCTCAATGGCAACAGAGTTTAGACCCACATTGAGTTGTCACTGCCCACTCAGTACCTCCAGAAGGTTCAGACTGCCATTCTCCCCCTGATATGAACTCTCAATGGTCTCTGTAGTCTCTCTTTGTAGAGGTTGTCTGTGGACACCTTACAGAGCATGCTGGCTCTTAACTCCCACCCTCCATCACGCACAAGTTTAGTAGTCCAAGTACATGGGCTTTGGCCTTCTCCCTGTCTCCTACTTCTCAGGCAGTTCTAGAGCCATGGCAGAGGAGCAAAAATAGGGACTAAGACCTCTTCAAATGGCTACAGACCTGCTCCCATCCATATTTGTTGTGGAGTAGGCTTTTAGAGAAGGAATTACTCTGATTTAATCTTTATTTACAAACATACCTATCAGCAACCCACCCCTAGTTTGGGGCAAATAAAATCTAGTGACAACAGTCTTCTTTCTGCTTAGTAGTTTTAGGTCCCATGTTAAAACTCTCCTACTCACGGTGTGTGTAAAGTCTCAACAGAAGAAGATGACTAAGAACATGGAACAGGTTCCTGAGCCTGACTGTCCCCTGCTTTTGTTCCCGCAGGTGAAGGTGCCATTAACTCACATTGCTTCAACTCAGTCTCCTGCTGTGTCTCCAATATGACGCTTCGTGAAGGGTGTGTCATTGTGCTCAGCAAGGGATAGGCAAAGGAAAGCAGCCGGTGAGGAGAGGAGCTACACACATTACAGGGCTGGGACATGGATAGGTCACATGGGTATGTCTCTGGGCTCCTACCTCTCCTGCCTGCTCTGCTGTTAGTCTGAAGGTATTATTTTGCATTTCTAGCTCTCCCATTACAGCCCTAGCAGGAAGCTTTGCTATCATGGAGCTATCCAGACCTTTCTAGCTGGCCCAGTAGAGATTGCTCAAGCTGCCCAGCCACATCTGTAGCATAGTTTTAGATACCGCACACAAAGCAGATCAAGCACTTTAAATCGTAGGCAACTGAGGCTGCTGACCACCTTCTGTAGCAGAAATATGGTGTAGGTACCTAATGTTTGCCTTGTTCCATTGAAGCAGGGGCAGATCAAAGGCCCTAGAGCAGTGTTTTCCGTCCTGGCACTCTCCAGTGCAGTGAGCCTGATGCTAGCAACGTGATGCAACTGGGGCTATGTAGGTGCACCAAGCCCTCTTCCTCACTGTTGAGGTTTCAGGTGGATCTGCTCATGTTTTTCAACAAGCTTGCAATGTGTAAGTGTAACATTCCCCAAGGCATGTTATAAAATCTAATGCTTAAAGCACACTCTGCTTGTTATTGAAATACTCTTATCCAGGCTGCTGCATGACAGAAGTCTAACTTAGCAAACAGCACTGGAGCTGTTAAGGACAGAGAGTTAAGGGTATGTATCCAACTACTATTGTCAAGGCAGTGCAGATAAGTAGATTGTACTTAAACTGGAATTTGTCTAAAGCTCAGAATTTAACAAAAGATTATAAGGTCTTTATGGAGCATGGATGGTTTGGTCTTCAGATTTATATCCTCTGCTCTTCTGGCAGTACATGTGCCCTAATATACAACTGGTTATTTGGTTGCTGATTAGTCAAACGAAAGGCACTTTCTACAGTGATTGGGGGTTTTGTCTGAGGCCTGTCTTCTCCCTCCTGACTTCTTCTGTTGCTGCTTAGTGGAGAAGATCACAGTTTGAGGGTAACTGGCATCTCTTCTCGGTTTCATAAAGTACAGCCAAAAGCCAGTGGAATGAATAAGGCAGGATCCCATGTGACTATGCAACCACTACTTTCCATGGGAAGATATTTCTCATATTAGAAAGTCCAATGGGTGGGAGTGGGGAAATCTATAGCAGTGGTTTGGCTTGGGACTGTGGAAAATTGATATGTGATGCAAGCTAAACTCCTGGCCTCTCACCTTTATTTGGCATGGAAAAACTGTCTCCTCTTTCCAGCTCACGACTGGCAAAGTCTGTGTAAGCGATTATCTACTAAAAGGTGCTGAAGGCCTGCATTCCGTATTGTGATTTGTATCTTATCAGATAGAAAAGTGAAGAAACTTTAACTTTATCATGAATATAAATAAAATGAATGGGCAGAGTCATTTCTCCAGCAGAGTCAGAAAATGAAGTTCACTCAATGAAGCAAAGGGATGGTAAGCAGAGCTGTGCACATTGTTCCTGGCTCCATCCAACTCATTGAGACAGCTTGGCAACCCCTCTCATCAATGATAATGTATTCCATTTTCCTCCCCATGACATGTGAAGTTTAAATTAATCAGAGCGGCAACAGAGAGACAGAATCTCTATTGACTGATCTTGGCTGGAAGTACATTTTCTGATTTCCAAACAAATTTTTCATGGAGGTTAAGATCATTTTATGAAACAACCATGTCGCCCTACTTTTATGAGGATACAGCTGGATTCTAAACAACAGGTGTATCTGTGCTTTTAAAGTTTCAGTCTGTATTAAAATAATAAAGGGAGTAGAAAGGAAACTTGTCTCTCTTTCTGTGAAACAGACGCTATTAGATCTAGCTGAAACCTCAAGTTTCCATTCCACAAGAAATGCCAGCATTTTAATTCCAGTTCTGTTATGGTAAAAACAAAGAATGCTATTCTGACTTTAGCTTTTTGGAGTACTAATATAATGTAATATAGAACAAAATATGTTTGGAGACAACAAGCCATTGTGAAATGAAGAATTAGTTAAAAGAGTCAAACCAAAATATCATCAAAGTGAGCACAGTCATAGAGACTTTTCATGTAGATGAAGCAGAAAGGAAAAATATGCTGTTTGAATATTTTCAGGCAGTTGTAGGTGTTAGGCTTTAATTATAGTTGCATTGTCATATAGGTTGGCAAAGATTAAATAGATGTGTGGCTCTGCCTCTGGTCAAATCCAGATATTGAGTCCAAATGTCCTTTGCTTGGCTCTTACACGGGCTTGACAAAGTTTGGTGAGGGACGCAGCTACTTATACCAGAAGTGCCTGGTGCGATCCAGCAAACAGATGGATAAAAACTTTCTACAGTGATACATTTCCAGGAACAGCATGCTAAGACTTTCAGTTGGAAAGTCTCCAGCATCTAGGAGAAGATATCAGCATGAATATCTACAGATGGAGGAATAAGCTGTCTTTTAGCAGTAAGTATTTATCTAGATGAGAGCACAGAGGCAGGTGCCTTCCTCATCAACACTATCCAGAGCTCACCCTCATCTCTGGATGAGATAAGCTGTGTATCTGTTTCCCCACTTGCTGCTAGCATTGCAGCTACCTCTTTCCTTGCTGTGTGTTGTAGCAGGTTTGCAGGGGTGTATATAGGGCATGCAGACAGCTGAGTTGCCAGGTTTTAAATCACCTGCTTCACCAGAGGGATATTTTCAGTCTGCCTGACCCAGGAAAAAATAACGTACCCCTGAGCCGTGGAGCAAGATAAATGCTGACATTTTCAAACAGTTGGCACAGACCCATGCCTGGCCACTGGCTCCTTGTCCTTGAGACAACACTTCAAGTTCACCTGTGATTGTGATTTGCCTGCTGTATTCCAGCAATTCCTTTTTGCCTCCCAGCGTGCCGGCTGCTCCTTGCACTGCACTGCACCCCTACAAACTCAGTCAAACTGCGTCTCTCAGCTGCAGGTATCCTGGTCCTACTTCCTTTATGAATCCTTCCAACTTTTCATGGCCTCTTTTCTCCATAAAAAGGTCTGGATCCTATAGTGAGAAGCCCCAAGATGGCAGAAATAAAGGGTCAGAACATTTACCTACATACATCTTGTTTAATTATTTGCTTATTTCCACTCCCTTTCTTCTGCTGGCTGACAGGAACACTGCCCGACTCTGTAATTCCACTGAGTATTTGAAGTTGGCTGCATTCAGCTCTTTGGAAAAATCTCTTATTTTGGACGAAACTTCTATCTGCTTGGCCACAGAGAGACCCCTAAATTAAAAAAGACCTTGCCAATTCACAGTCATTCTCAGTTTAGTCCCAAAGGATCTCTTTCTTGAAATTGCTGGAAACAGTGACTACAGAATTAAGGTGGCAACTACCTCTCACCACAGTCTTTTGCTGCAAACTTCGGAAGGCCATTTCTGACAGGCTTCAGCAGCACTGGGATCCAAATAGTGGTAAGGCTGCAGGAACTACTCTGCATTGTCCCCGGACTGGATCTGACATCAGGCTAAGGGACACTCTCCCCATACGATTCCCGCCAGTTACCCCATCCCTTTATCTTAAGAACTTGTATCCTAGCCCATCCCTTCAGGGGATCCACAGCTTTAAATTATTGCTGTGAATGCTCCTTAAAAGGCTCTTTGGCTTCTCCTAGTGCACAACAGTAGTAAAATGTTTACTTCCAGTGCAGAAAACCTGCCCTGCTTCCACACTATCATTAAATTAATTACAGTCTTAGGTTGCCCTCTTATCATTTATAGATGTACTTGGAAGCAGCAATTGAATGTGGGTCTACTAAAACAAGAACTAAATACTAACTGGTAGATGTGTTCTGATATTCCAAGATGCAAGTGATTCCAAGATGCAAGTGATTTTTCAACATAGGATGTCAGGAACTTGTCTTCTTGGTAGTGTCTTTGTAACTCCAGTTTTATCACTGATTTCAGCAAGTGGCCAGGAGGGAGAGGTTTATCTAGCAGAACGCAGGGAGAATAAACTCTGACAAAGGAGAATGGAGAATGTAGGCTGGCTTCCTGGTGAGAGATCTGTGAGGCTGAAGAATAATGCTCCATGGGAAATGTGTTGTAGAAAATGGTAGAGAAGTTCAGTTTGGAAGGGACCTCTGCGATTATCTAGTCCCATCCCCTACACACTGGAGCTCTCTCCGCAGTGAGCACAACCTTCTCCCCATCGTCCTTGTCCTTCCTAAAAAGCTAGTATGCATCTATTGCAGCACTCCAGGCATACAGACATCCTACCACCTCTCTGTAATTCCAGTGACAGCATAGCTCTGCAGCTGTGCATGACCTCTGGATCCTCCTGTTTGTTTCCCAAGTGGTGAGCATTAGTGTGCAGGAACTTCACGTGGTGCCCACTGCCTCAGGGCGAATATAAGTGCCTCACCTGTTGCCCCCTCTCTTTCAAATTGCGCCAGTAACATGGTATGCAAACATAGGCAGATAAACTCTCTTTTTTCTACTTTGATTGCAAACTCTGTAGGGCAAGAAACCATCTCTTATATTTCTTTTTCATAATGCATAGCACAGTTCAGTCCCAAATCAAGGGAAAAATTGTGGACTCTGGAGCAATACAAATAGCATATGCAGTAACATAATACAATATTGTCCTTAATCAGGCAGAGCTCCCACTAATTTCATTGACAATATTGTCCACAGGATCAGGTCATCAGGCCTTAATTAAGATTCAGTCAGCTGTCAGCTTTTCCTGCTGAGTTCAGTACAGGGGACCAAACTCTACCTCACCCTCCTTCTGCCACTCGCCTACCCTCACAACAGAAGCCCCAAATTCACATTCAGAACAAGAGCATTCACGATGCACTGATTTAATCCTGACCAGGCCTGCCATTCCCTTGGCTTTGTTAACATCTGTGCTTGCTTTGGTGCCGTTCTTTATTGTAAGCCTAATAAGTACATAAAGGCCAAGGAATGGGAATCCGGGCAGACGCACAGCAGAGAGCTTTGAGAAGCTTGTTTGCTGGGGCCGACAGGCTGGGTAAACAATTAGCTCCAGCTCAAACGTGCAGATCCTGAGGAAGAATTGGATGCTTGGCACTGGCCGCTCTCTGTGACATTCAAAATTTGGCTTTTTTCCAATCAAATATTTAAACATTTATAATAGTTTGTCCAGGCACACAGACTCATTTAGGAATTTCTGCTGCATTCTATTTTCGTAAATGGAGATATGGCTATTATTTACTAAGAACTTTGAAAGAATGTGCTTAGCTTTACAGCAAGGGTAAAGAAGAGTTTGTTTGAGAGTCATATAATGAAATAGGTCGGCAGCTACCAGCATAATACTGATAAGCAATGTACACTTAGATAAAGTATAACTTGGAGCATTGCTGTTACTGAGCATTCTGTGTTCACTACTAGTTGAAAACTGCTGGCTTTTAATGAAACATAATAGAGAACTTGTTATTTTAAAACTGTCTTTCCATTTATAATTATGCCTGTTACAGTACAATGGACAATTGTATCCCTATCCCTTCATGCTGGCAATGCAGGAAATTTTTAACAACTGCTTGTTAAGTATTTATTTTAAAATATGTTAATCATGTAAGTCTCCAAATCAGAAAAGTCAGTATGCTTCAAATCATGCGTACATCTTGTACCTCTTGAGTCAGGACAGCATGTTCATTTTAATCCATTCATTTCATAGTTTCAGACTGATGCAGTAAAAGATGCACGGGATTATCCACGTTGATCTCATGTATATTACAAACCTGTAAGTTTCATCCTGTTTCACTTTATCAAACCCAGCTCTTTAGCTAGATTAAGCAACTTGAGTTCTCAGAAAATTAACCTGTGGTATGCCACAGGTCTGCCAACCCAGGTTTGACACAAGAAACAACCTGCATGGTAAATAACAGATGAAAATTTACAGGAAAATAATTTTGTTATAAGATACTTGAGGAAAATGAGAAAAAATGTTTGCTTGTTAGTATTGTTTCTCATTTGAGAACAGTGCCTTTGAGAACAGAATCAAAGCCATCCTTGCACATAATCACCACCAAGCTTGCTATTTGTTGCTTTCTTCAGCCACATATGCACAAGAACTTTTGAAGAAAATAGTGGGCTGCAGGGAGTAGCTAGCCGGGGGTGTCTTAACCTGCAAGGCTGTATGCGTCCCCACAGAGAACTGCCCACCAGTTCAAAGGCAGTAGGTGATCCTTGCTGGATATTCTGCAGGAAAGTGGGCCTTTACCAGGCACTAAGAAGTGGCACTAAGGTGAACTTTGGAGCTGGCCATGCTTTGAGTAGGAGGTTAGACTAGCTGACCTGTAGAGCCAACCTAAATTAGTCCATGATTCTCTCAATAGACTTCATGATTAGCGATGGTCTACGTGAATACTAATGACAGGATATGTCACGTACTACTGAGAGCAGAGCTCTCAGCAGGGAGCAGCTAAAAGGAATGTTCAAATGATCTGGAAGAACTGGTAAGTGCTAGGCAGAAGCCAGGTAGGAGCTGGCTAAAATAGTTCAAATTAACAGCTTTGAGAAATGTTGGCCTACTCTTCCTAGGAAAAGGGGACAGTTTAGACGGCCTGCAAGTCAGGAGAAAGGGATATATAGTCTTCTCTGGGATCAAACTGTGGCAATAAGCTGATAGCAAAAGAGCTGGGTGAAAAGGTAGAACAAAAGCACGCTCATTGGCAGAAAATTAAAATATCGTAAGAGAAATGAACAAAGGAAGACTTACAAAGAAGAGAATATGTCATTTTCTTTGGGCTAATACTGGGTATTAGCAAGAGGAATTTGCCTTTTTCATTAATAAATTTGACCTAGCTGGTGTTACCGAATTTAGTGGGAGGATTTCTGTGATCAGACAGCTGGAAATCATTTGTTATAGCTAAGCCAGCAAGGAGTTATCATGAAATAGCAGAATGGTATTGTGTGTCAAAAATAGCAGCGCTTCTTTTTGTTACTGATAGGGGAAGCCAGTGATCTCAAAAGTTTGTGAAATGCAAGATGAAAATCTCTTAAAACACCCCTCTATAATGTATAGAGAAAGTGATGAATTAATACTGGGTGACTTAGTCTGAACAATGTATTCTAGATAGCGCACGGTGACAGTGAGACTTTCTAAAATTTACATATGACAGTTTCCTGTATTGAAAATGAACACTGAAAACATATATTAGACTTGCCAGCTAATAGAGATATTATTGGAAGAGTTAAATATTACCGCTTACAGCAGTTACTGAGATTAGACATTTTAAAACCAGGTATTTTAAAGAGCTAGTTAAGAAGCTCTCTTGATCATAACTCAATTTTCAATTAGTCCTAAAACAGAAGGAAAACTGTAAAGCTCTGGAAGAAACTAAAGCGATATGACTATCTGAATAGGCTAAATAGAATTACCTAGATGACTGTGGGCTTATCTACCTGATACCAGTCTTAGATTAAATAACAAAATTGATGCTATATCAATTAAACGATTAAAGTAATATAGTTAAGATTTATGGAAACAGATTTTGTCAAAGAACAGTACTAGTTTTGATGATATGCTGAATAACAGTAATTGTGCTGATATAGAATACTTGGACTTTGAAAACTTTGGAGCATAACACATCTTGATAAACAGCTGAGATACAAATAGAGATAATTCATCATCAGACAATAACAAACCAAAGGCTCTAATGTACCACTACCCGGTGATAATTTTTAACTCAAGACTGACTGTTCTTTAAAATGCTTTTCTAGCTCAAGTGAGGCTAGTGACGTGGGGCAGAGAAGTCCAACAGGTTGTGCAGGACGTCAGACTAGATCACAGTGCTTCCCTCTAGCTATAAAACCCTCCCAGTACAGATAACTTTACCACAAAGTGAAGATAGGCCATAACGTTTTGTGGCACCTGAGGAACAGCAAAAGTTCCTCAAGGGTTTCTTTCCCCATGGCCGAGGTCCGCTACCCCAAACAGTAATTATAAGGGATCCTCTTACTCACACACACTAGGATGAAGTCAGTATCAGGACCTTTACTTTTACCAAGTGTGGCTGAACTACCATTCAGAGAGTATCTGTGTGGACGTCTGGGTTGGGTCCCTTCCTACCCATGAAGTCCTCTGCTAAGGTGGCAGTGGAACAATGCCATAAGTTATATGGGATGCCTCTCAAGGGTTATCATTGCTAAAGGTAGGCAGATATCTGTACCCTGCTTGCCCTTAGTTCATGTTTTCAATGAGGATGAGAATGAGAAAGTTATGTTGAATTCTAAATGATATCCACAGGTTTGATATATTACCCAGCCCCCGATGCTGAGGCCCTAGACTTAGGCCTGTACTATCCATGTCTTTATCTGATTCAGCTTCTGTGAGGTTGCATACCTGTCATTAAAAATTTAATTTGTTACTTAAACCTCTCTCCTTGGTACAGAAGGGAACCTAGCTTAAGTGGAAGAGGGTAGACTGAGTGTAGACTTGGCACCTGGAAAACAGTCTTTTTTGCAGAGTACATTGGAGAAAGAAAATACTTACAGACCACCAGTAAGTACATGGTAGATAGTCTCATGCAACACAGAGCTATGACAGTCATCTCTGAGTTTTGAAATGCATTACAAGACCCTCTGTGGAGGAAGTAAGTTATAAGAAATTCAGACTAGCTATAAATATTGCTTGTGTGATGTCTCCCCATAAGACATGTCATCAAATGATTTTCTTATCTTCTAGGCTTTGAACTGTAGATTGCAGTAATTAGCCTTGGGAAAGACCTGTTGGATCACCTAAACTGATACAGGGAATTCAGGACTGTTCCCCTTCCTAATATTTTGTCTCCCCTAATTTATATATCCTCGGGAAAAAATTTTCCCCGGGGAAACTATTTCGCAACCAGCTTGCACAGTCAGAAATTGTTCTGGTGATATTTAGTCCAAATATGTCTTTTCTTAGCTCATCACATTATATTCTTGTCATTATACTCTTTTGTGCCATGTGAAATGATTCCTCCTCAGGGCCCTATATACTCTACACTGCAAGCATAGACTGTTACATTCCGTCTTTGCTAAACTACACAAGTATTTACCCTTAATCATTTTTTGTTTATTTTTTCTTAACTACCTCCAGTTTATCTACATCTCACATGGAATTTGCAGCTGCAATCACAGCTGAGATGCATAAAGTAGCAATTGTTACCTTGCAAATGTAAGATGTCATCTGCCACAGGGGAAGGAAAAGGATCATGGGTTAGTGCACCAGGTTGCCTATTTGGGAGAAAAATCTTTGCTGTTTTGATAGCTGGATACATGTGATTTGGAAAACAAGCCAAGGTCATTTTGCCAAGATGTGAAGAGCTGCCCAAGAGCAATTCTCTGGTGAGGAGCACTTAAATATGAATGGTGCATTGCCATCTAACTTCAAAAGCCAAACATACCCTCCACATGAGCTCTCAAGGCTGCCTCTATGCACACCGAAGAGAAAATCATTCCAGGGTACGATTCACTCAGTAATAAGTGCAGCATCTAACATGGGTGGGATGGATTGTCCTCCAGAGAGGCCTCTTCTCCACTGACTTAAAGATGGCCTCACTTTGGCTATCAGCGTACTTTTTAGGTGGCTAAAATTAGCTGCGGTTAATGTTGTTTACTTGTTCCCAAGCTAATGATAACTGATCTCTCCTGGTGCTTATATGACTCCTTTTCAATTTTCAGAGCAGAGTCCTCTACCACACAGTCTCGTATGCTGGCTGTGACGGCTGAACCTGCCTCCTTTACGTTCTGGGCCTGTATGGCCATTTCCCTTGGGAGCACTGATTCACAGATGTCTGCTCACTGAATTTCTACCAGCAAAGGCTTATTTGATTGAGAAATGAAGACAAAATAACTCATTAGAATAGTCCCAGTCCCTGCCTATTTTTCCCTTTTACTTGTCATTTGTGGAAGTCAGGGAGATGCACCTGCGTTAGGCATTCCCATTGGGCCTACATCCTCTGCAGGATGTTCTTGCCAAGAACAGACCTGCAACCCTTCCTCTCCCTGAGGGAAGTTTTAACTACATAGGCTCTGCCTGTGCTGCCTGACAGACTGTAGCTAGAACATAGTCTGAAACACGATGTGGTCCCTCACTTAAGATGCACAACTGCTAGCTACTGCATGCCCCTGTGTTGGGTGCAATGTGACCAGACATCAAACTAAGCCTCAGCTCAAGTATCTTATAAACCCCACCAACTCTTGCTGCAAAATAGGAATAGGAAAGATCCTGCCTAGCATTAGGCACGTGACATCACTGCAAAGGCTGATGGGTGCATGGTGAAAGGTTTGGTCCAAATGCTGTGCCCAGCTCATCTGCACCGTAGGTGTGGGCTCTTGCTATGGGGTAACACAAAGTCTAACCTTCTCCTTTCCTGTGGCCGCAGAACACAGGCTTGCTCTGTAAACAACCTGGGCACAAGGCGAGTTTGATCTCAAACAAGAGCTTAAAGGCAGTCTAGTAACACCCTCAATGCCCTTTGGTTTCTCAGTGTACAGTAACTTCACTGTCATCTACAGCATTTATAAAATGTTATAGTTCACTATTGTTAGATGAGTGCATCATGGATTCACAACCACCAGACAGAGCGCTGAAACCCACAGCAGAATCTAAACCAAGCAGATAGAAACAGACTAGCAGGAAAACAAAAGTTGTAGTGATGAAAGTGAGCTAGCTCTGCTTAATATTGAAGGTTCCCTTTTTCTGGGAATTCCCTAACTTCTCGGTGAGTGCAGTTGCAGTAAATGTTTTATTTTTAAGGTGTTATTTTGGGATTACTTCACTGCATTGATATGCTGTTTATCCAAATGGTGAAGATGCAGTGTCCTGCAAGAATCTCAGTCTTGCTGGAAGAAATCCAGATGTCTGTTTTATTTCAACATGTTTTCACTATCACGAAATTAAAGGGGCACTGTTAGTTTAAATAGCAGTTGTAAGAAATGCTTTGAGTACTGTCATTACCAATAAGTTCCAAGATCTGTACAGCTGAGACCATACATAAAATATATATTGCTGTGACTTTGAATCAAGCTGAATTAAAAATATTGTTCCTCATTTTTTTTTCAATTAGTTTATGTTATGTATCTCATAGTTTGATCAAACTTTCAAACAAGTGTTTAGAGAACCCCACTTCCTATCTAACAGGTATAAATAACCACAGTAAGCCTTTCAATTGACGGCTCTGGAAAACATCTGTGAAATTATTCCTAAATGCCCTGACTGGCCTTCACTGTATTTTCAATCCAATGTTACCTCCTGTGTTTCCTATGTAGTAGTACGTTAACTTTCCCAATAATTTTAGAAGCTTGAGTTCCCTCAGGCAGAGGTGTTTATTTGCACAGTTACGTTTGCAGATGAAACTGCACAATCTAAACCTTACCCTATTAGTGTAAACTGCAGTTTAGATGCTCAGATTTTCCCATTCACCCAAGAAGAAAATGGACACATTGGGTGGAATGCACCTCACGCAACTGTAAGCACCTCAAAGTTAGATTTAAGCTCTCCTTCTAGATAGACAATGGAAGGAAATGGGCATCTTAAAGGATAACTGTCTGGCCTATCTTAAATGTCATTTTAGGAGATAATGAGCCATGCTGTGAGGAAGCCCATGAAGGCCATGGCCTGCAAAGGGAGCCTAGGGTGATCGTGCCTAGCCTTTAGTTGTCTTTGTTTGGGCAGAGTAATCCTGTCTGTGGCTACAGAGTCCTCCGCCCTGCTCCACTGCATCACACTTGCTGATGACAAGAGTTTTATCAAGAGAGGAAGGACATATACATATCTGTTTGTATGTGTGTGTGTATGTGTGTATATGTATGTATGTATGTATGTATATGTATGTGACATATATACTCAGCTGTGAATTCTCCCATTCGACAGCCTTTTTCATAAACCTTTTTCATAAACCAAACAACTAAGAATCTCAGTCTTCTTATTTTTCCTTAAGAGCTGACACAGAAAAAGCATCTTGGTTCTGTGAATAAAGAGCAAGTGCCTCCCCCACCACACTGCCACTGCAGTCTTGGAAAACTACAGGAAAAAAAAGAGTTCATTATCATCTTATGGTGCAATATGTTTGAGGCAAATCTGTGCCCTTCCCCTTCCCATCACCACAGCACCCGATCATGGGACAGTTGCCACTGTATTCATCCCCATAACATTGCAGTGAGACAAAGCATACTCTCACACTCATTGCACAGATCAGGAACTGAGGTACCGAAGAGCAAAGAGCCTCGCTGAAGTCATTCAATGAATTAGGGGCAGAGATGGGAATAGGACTGGCTTCTCTAAAGTCCCATTCTCAATGCCCTAATTACTGCATCATCCTTGCCTTCAAAATATACTGTCCTCAAAGGAATACAGAGTGTCTTCTCCTTGAACTTCTTTCTCCCGCAGTCAGAAAAAGTTTTGGGAAACCGGGTATCTGTGTGCGCAGGGGTCTCTAACCCATTCAATGAAAAAAGAGCCTGCTGGATAGGTGCCATTGCACTGGGAAGCTACCGGCCTTTTCTGTTGGATTACATCAGCAGTGAGCAATGGGAGGACTCAAATGAGCCAACTGTGGGTTGTCATTCTTCCTTCCAGACTCAGTGGCCTCTGAAATCACTCCATTGTCTGTGGCGGATTCTGGCTCTGGCCCATAAAGCCAGGTTACTTCACTTCCCTGCAGAATAAAAGATTTCTTCAACCGTGAGAAATCATCTCCTGACAGTGCCATTCATTAGGGCTCCCACCTGTAGACTGTTTCATTTTCAGCTTACTCGCAAGGTGGTGAAAAGTCAGCATGTGTGTTATCACTTGACAATATAGTACAGCTAATACCTCTTCACCCTTACGTATGTTGTCACTTATTGCTCTATGCCTTAACAATGGCTCACAGTAACACAGATTTTGGAATTTACTTTTTTTAAAAAAATCGTACAGTCCAATTTTACCAGGCCTCTTGTTTCTTAAGAATTACACACATTAAAAAATCTGTAACTGTTTTTTTTTCCCTCCTTTTATTAAAAAGTTAAATACATTAGACTATCCTTATAGCTAGTGGAGAGAACTGGGCAGTAGTTTATTCTTTCTGAAGGTAGGCACTAAGATAGGCCAGGTGAACTATCCTTTCTGAGCTGTGTATGTTTTAAAAATAATTAAAAATCTAGGAGTTTTTATGGTAACCAACTAACTTGTAACTTCATTCAAAGCTACAGGTTTTTCTCCATTGCTTTTGGCATGAAAGAAATTTTGCCCAACGCTTTAAAGTTTCACCTTCAGGAGTCCTCTAGAAACCAAGTCTTGTGGTTCTTATTCATCTGTCTGCTTTGTACATACATGTACATAATGTCTCATAACCAATGTAACTGAAATACTGCGGACTGTTGGCTACGGACTGGCTCCCGATGGTGGTAGGTGCTGTACAAACACAATACAAGAAGACGATCCTTTCCCCCTAATCAGAAGTAAGGAGACAGCAGTCAGTCACCCAAGGACAGAGACACACAAGGAAACAAAGAAATGTATGGTGGGATTTTTCTGACTCAATATGGATATTTACAGAGACATTTTTTGGAGGGGAAGAATCTTTCATCTTTTCCTTTTGTCTGTGTGTAAAATAAGTCAGACAAAGTAAACCCTACAGTGCCTCTTTCTCTCCATTGGCAATTAGGAAGCACAAAGCGAACACCTCTGATGTAGACCTCAACTGTTTATGATTTGAGTGACTTGCCTAAACACAGGTTTCTAGTTTCATTTGAGATGCCCCAGGGCATCCTGCCTGACTTTCTGCTGCTGCTCCAGAAGGGCAAGTCCTATATTGTATCATGGATAGTGCAGGAAATCCCAGTCCCCTACAGTTATGGGAGTTGAATCCCACTATACATGTCTCAGCAGTATCTTCTTTCTCTTTCTCTCTACCTGCTGTAAATATTTCTATCAGTGCTGTATCTTCTAGGACGGTGTCTATTTGAATTTGTCTGGAGATCAAAGTCCTTCTACAGTCAGAACTTATTCACGGTCTCTGTAAATAAGAATTGGGGGAAAACATACAAAATAGTCATGCTAATATTTACTCCTTCTTCCTGCTGAGACTCTTGAAAAACTGTGTGATAAAGAAAGGTGGATACATCTGAGCTAAAACTGAGAAGGGGTATATAGACAGCTTTCAGTGGAAGGTCTTGGGTCACCTGAAAGTGACTACTGGGCCATCTGTCCTTTTTCAGAGGAGCGATCAAGAAGCCTGATTTGGTGTGGTGACCTACTACAGCCAGGAAGACTTGGGAGAGAAAAGCAAGCAAGGTCCAGAAGCAGATCTGGCAACTGTGACAGAAGAGACTGCACACACATGGAAACCAAGAGCCCGCTTGGACCATTGCTGCAGCTCTGACTCCCACTACATGATCGAATCTCAAGAAGCTCCCTCCCTACAAAATGTGGACCACCTCCCCCATCCATGAAGAACTGCCAAAGTATACAGGCCCAAGCATCCTGAGCAGTGGGGCTGTCTATCTCTGATCAGGAGGTAAGCAGATGCAGAGATGTCCCACCAGGAAGGGGCATTATTAGCGTATCATTTAGAATATTATTATTATCATTAATGATTAGTGTATCATTAGTATCACTCCAATGCAGTGCTACTTGT
This sequence comes from Struthio camelus, assembly GCF_040807025.1. Classification (NCBI taxonomy): domain Eukaryota; kingdom Metazoa; phylum Chordata; class Aves; order Struthioniformes; family Struthionidae; genus Struthio; species Struthio camelus. The sequence goes on along the minus strand of NC_090942.1, from coordinate 215,896,980 downwards.
TAGCTCAGGGGTCAGTTCTTAGCTGACTACTGATTTTCCAGTTATCTTCCTCACTGTTTCATGATCCATTCCTGGTGACTTAGCAGTAGCCGAGTTGGTTTTCCCAGCCCCTGCTTCCCTCTAACACCAGTTGTATTCACTAGCTGGGTCTCCACTGAAACGTTTGGCCTGTATCCCAAGGGACCGCTCCCTGATGTTGTAACTCTTCTCTAATCATCCACATTAACTCAGAAAGGGTTGTCTGCCAGCTGTCTGCTGTCTACTTTTTAGAGTATTTCTCTTTTTTTTGTACCACTTGCTTTTTCCAACCTTCTGTCAAAACCTTTTGCAGACCGAAATGGCGTTGGTGCTAGATCCAAATAAACGCAAGTTGAAAAATCACATCCATGCATGTAAGTTCCTGTAGCACCTCGGCTCCTCACACAGGGTCTGTGAGCAGGGTGGACCCCCCCCCCCCGTGCCCCCGGCTTGGCCGGTCCTTTTTAGCACCCTAGAGGTCAGTAGCAGGCAGCACATAAATTGATTCCTGCAAAATTTATATTTCCTTTCTGGGGTAATGGCAATCAGCTGGGAATTTTGGCAAAAGCCTTTGTGGATTTTTCTCTCGGAGTTAAAACACATTGCAGGATTTTTTGCCTTCTTGGCTGCAGTCTCCTCTTCTCTTGCCAGGTATCGTTATAAGGGTTCAAGAAGGACGAGTAATTAAAGCCCATACAAAGAACGTGCCTGACAATTAGCAGTCAAATACCTGCCCGATGAGGCAATGGACGTGGCAGCCCGCGGAGCTCCCCGAGCGCCCGCTTCCAGGCCCCGCTGCCCGGCGGCGGCGGCGGCAGGGACCCCGGGGATCGCACACGCACACCCACCGTGCCCAAGGGACCCACCACGCTGCGGGCCCGTGACACCCTCCAGGACACGGCGAGACCCTTCCGGAGCCCCCGTTTCACCCCAAAACCTCAGGCCCGGGCTGCAACCCCGCTCAGGCCATGGGGGTGAGGGGAGGCACCACCTCACGGCCCCCCAGGCGCCGGCAGCGGCGGGACGAAAGAAATTGGGGTGGGAGGGGGGGAAAAAAAAGCATGTTCTCCTCAGGAGAGAAAGCCAAAAATAAGGGGAAGCGCAAAAAATAGGGGGCGAGGGGGGTTGTGACACTCCACAGGGCGCGCAGCAGGGCCGCGCGCGGGAGGGCGGGAAGGAGCCGCAGCCGGCCCCGGCGGGCGCAGCGCGGGCGCGGAGAGCGGCGGGCGGTGCCGGCGGGGAGGCACCTGCGGGAGGCACCGCCCCGCTCCGCCCCGCGGAGGGGGAAGGCGCCCTGAGGCAGGCGGAGGCGCCCCCAGCCCCGCGGAGGCGGCGGGAGGGATGGCACCGGCCGCGCCACCTGCCTGAGCCGCTGGCCCGGCCGAGACGCCGCCGCGGGCAGCCGGTAGGTACCGGCGGGCTGCGGGTCCGGCCGGAGCCGAGCGGGGCGGGCAGAGCGGGCGGCGGCGGCCCGCGGCTGCCCCTCACCTGCCGGCGGGGCCCGTCGAGGCTGCCGCGGGCTGCGGATTAACGTGTCACTGGGCTCGCCCAAGCGGCAGCCGCCGAACAAAAGGGCTGGGGCGGCTTGGGCCGGCGCTGCTGCGCGGTTTCCGCGGCCGGGCGCGGAGCCGGCGCCCCCCTTTTGAGCTGCGGCCATCACCCACCGGTGCTGAACGCGGCGGGGGAGGAGGAGGAGGAGGAGGAAGGGGGAAAAAACCACCCCTCCCGGAGGGCTGGCACACTGCAGGCTGCACCCCCTCGGCCGCGCGGAGCGTCCCGTGAGAAAACAGCTGATTAAAAGCAAAAAAAAAAAAAAAAACCCTAAAAAAAAAAAAGCCCAACCCTGTGTTTGCAGTATTTCGCACTTGCGGATGCGCGGGAGAGGTTAGAAGGAGCCGAGCAGCGGCGGTGCCGCGGGCTGACCGAGAGCGCGGCTGCCGGCTGCGCGGCCGCGGGGCCCCGCCCGTCACCGCGCGGCGCGGCGGAGCGCCCCGGCTGCCGCGGCTTGCGCTGTGCCCTTAGGTAACTTACTTGTTATTTGCCTTATTGGTTTGTTCGGGTTGCGCGTGAGTGGCCCGGGTAAGTCCGTTTGCTCGGGGGCGACGAAAGCAGAGCCCCTTCGCGTGCCGGGAGAGGGAAGGGGGCAGGACGGGAGGGGTGCAAGGGGGCTGAAGGATATTCTGTAAATACCGGGCTTATCGGTAAACACGGAGCACGGTCCCTTTCCTTATTTTGCGCCGCTCTCATGCACGCGTAAAAACACCCACCGAGCCTGTGGGCAGCTCCCCGCGGCCTGCCGGCATCGAGGTCTGTTTCGGGTTTTCTGATACATCTGTGCATGTAACCCTGAGTGTAGAGGATAAGGTGGGGAAACCTTTGTCCCCCTCCGAGCATCCCAGGCAGCCCAATATGTGTTAGATTTTAATGGGAGCAAGGCTTCTGTAATTCCTAAAGCACAACTCAAGTTATTTCTGCTGTGTTTTAACACGTTCTGTGACTAAGAAAAGCGGCTGAGGTATTTTGGCACAGCAGTAGCAGTAATTCGGTTCACCTCCGTGGTTTGGTCTGAGGCAGGTTTTCCTCTCTCTGCCGCTCTCGCTCTCGCTTTTTTGCCATGTTAATCATTCTGGCCTCCAGCGCTGTGGAAAAACTTTCTTCGTGTCAAATGTAACGGAGGCTGTTCTGCTCGCAGGCTCTCATACGGTATGTTCCAGGATTTCTTGTCACTTAACCATCTACTACAAGAACCGCCCCCGAAGTAGCGAACTCTTCCAGAAAAATTACTTGCTTATTAGAAAATGATTCATGCCCGTTCTGAACGGGGCAGTTCTCTTTCGCCGACATCTATCTAGAGGCTTGAATGCCCGTAGCAGGCGGGGAGACGTGTCTGCAAAGTGTTTTAGCAGTGTGGCGAGCCCCAGGCTAGCTGTCACTGTTTCCATTCTCGAAACAATTTTAATGCCATTAGCAAGTGTGATTATGTACAAACCGCTTTCTAGGGGGTTCCTATGCTGGGTATCAGAGCAGGGCTTTGTACTGAGTCAAAGGGCGGATTGAGTTTATGACACAGTTTAAATAGGAACAGAAGAGCCGTACTACAGTGGAACAGCGCATCGTAATTCATTCACTATCGTTTCGTGATAGCCGGTCAGGAAAGCGCTTTGCTTCTTACCGGTTTGTGGTGGTTGAGGACAGCTTTCACGGTCACCCACACGTAAGTAGTCGAACATAGTTAAAGAGTGTTTTAACAGAGTTTTCAGCTGTTTTGTTTTCTTTGCTTTAAAGAAAAAGGGAAAGAACGGGTTAACTGGTAGGACTTTAAATTTAGATGGATTTTTTTTAATTCCTTCATTTTTCTGTGTAGCCATTTTTTTTTAAAGAGGAAAGATCTATACAGAAAGAGATACTGTGCAATAACTTGGCACCCTGTTATAAATAGGACATCTTTATTCTGTTTACTGTAGCCCAGAGCTACTTTATTAGAAATGGGACAGTAACAGTGTATCATTTGGAGACATAATTAATTATGAAGGCTTCAGTAAATGCCCTCATCCGTGAGCGCTATTTAGCATCTGTGGTCAGACATAAACTCAGAATTATTTTATTGCAGTTAGGTTTTAATAACAACTGAGATAACAGAAAAGTTCTATTAGTTCATCAGTTTTACTGATGAAAAGGCTTTTTTATCCCATATATCTGAAATGAGATCATAGCACAGAAGATGCAGGGGGTGTGGGCGCTCGGAGATATGAAGCGGGGTAAAGGCCACTTTAACAGAGCACAGAACAGACAAAGATACGATCTGCTCTTCTGAAGCCTTTTTTTGGGACCGACTTGAGTTCAGGCTCCTGACTTGTTTTCTTCATTGGGCGGCTGCCCTCTGCTGACCAAAAGTGCTTTTCCAGCCTTGGTGTTGCTGTAGCAGTGATAGTAAGGAGAAAAGGGGAGGCAGGTTGCAGGGACAGGTAATCTTTCGTCTCAGCCCTGTCGACGCTCTTGGAGGAAGCAGAGAAGCTGCTGAGCACACAGTCCCTTCCTCAGGTCGCTGCGCTGACGGGCACAAGGCAATCTGGCTGTTTGTGCAAGTAACAGCTGACAAGAGGCTTCCAGTTTTCCCCTGCCAGCTAAATTAACCAGCCAAAGGCCAACATTGATTCAATTAGCACGAACGACTTTTACGTCCAAGAAGTGGCACAAGTGGCACAAGATTTCAGTAGAGATTCCAGCTATCGAGAAAGCTTCGGATGTCATTTTTGGAATGACTTCCGTGCGACGTAGAGGAGAGCAGACTGTGTATAAATACGTGCTCTTAATAATGTGATATATTATGTGATGCAGAGCATAACTGTGATTTAGTCTGTTCTCAGCTCCTAACAATGAGACCAGTAAACATTCCCATGTACAGGGCTAACTGTCGCAAATTAGGACAGTTATCAGTGGACTTATGCTAGTGTATATTTTTTTTTGTGGCGATGGAGTGGTAACATTAATCCCTGTTATCTTTTTTTCCTATACTTTCCTAATCACTGTTTATACAGCAAGTGTTTCTTAGGCCATCCTTATACCAACTGATATCTAATTTAATTGCTCGCAAAACCCAGCGAGCATCCAAAATTACTCAGAAAACTGTGGCACAGATTATACTCTCATTCAGGAAGGAGCTAGAGGAGCTGATGGTTTTCTTGAATGAAGAAGCAACTATTTTTCACTTTTGTGACATCCAACATTATGCAATTCTGATTCATGTTTAGAATGGCCTGTGTTTTCCAGTATGACTTGCCTGTTAGGCATAAAAAAACACATTCTATAGCGTTTAGCACTTCTAGAAAAAAAATACGGCCCTTCAAAGGGTGATATCCTGTCTGATGATGAAAAAATTACCAACTGATACGGTGACTTCTGGAAGAGTCAGTACCTGCCTCTGTGGGCGTAAGCAGCATCAACTGCGTTCATCTACATGTGTTTTTTGGAATCAAAATGTTTTGATTTCCTGTGTGAGTCAGTTGATATCTTGAACATTGAGCTGTGTGTGCTTTAGTTATAGCATCCATTCCCAAAGATGATGCTACCAACTATGAAAGAATCCAGGCCTAATATTTGCGTTGGACATCTTTGGGCTTTAGCAGGCTGTAGCTTCTGAAGTCTTTTTCAGTGCAGCTTAGGGATGAAGCATTCCTACAAAACGGATTTTTCTTTTTATTCTTAGATAGCTGTGGTCATTTCCTGTGTGATTTGCTTTGGTTTACTCGTTTGAGGTATTTCAGGAATGATCCTGCAGTACAGATCAATGTAACCTCAGCAGGGTTTAAATATGTGTAAGCTCAACATAATTGTGAAGTTTTGTTTGAATAATCTTTGTATGAGGGAGATCCTGCCTGCCTTCTTGCCCAGAGCACAATGCCTCCTGCAGCGATTCAGCTGTATGGCTAATTTTCAAGTAAACTAAAGTTACACATTTTCTTGACACAATACTAGTGCACGCTGTTCTCTGCAGACTGAGGCACTCCGCCTGCGGTTCATAAACACATTTACAGTCCCATTTGCCTCCTCGTGCTCAGAGGGGGTTGGTTTGCATTTCTAATTAATTGAGTTTATGAAGGAATAAGTCAGTGTGTTAACTGGAAATTCCCTCAAGAACTGTAAACTTGCTTCATTAACTGCTCTTGTGTAATCTTAACACTCTTTCCCATGTAAGCCTAGAGGAGAGCGAATGTTACATGGAACATAAACCTTCCAGGAGTAGGAGTTGCAGGGGGAGTTGCAGGAGTTGCAAGGGGAAGCAAGTGTCCCTTGCAGTAACGTTTTAAAAACCTGTTCATGTTTAGGTTACCTTCTTTTTCCACCTACCTATTCTTCTCGTCAGCTTAATGTCTTTGGCTAAGACAGCAAACTGCATACAGTGAATTAAGGACCTTGCTTGAAGATCTTACTGAGTGGAGTCAGAGAGTAAGTGGGAGCTTCCAGAGAATGCTGTGCTCTAGCTAAAGAGATTAATTCTTTGCAGAAGTTATGGCTTTTGAATGCAGAAATTTACACACAGAATAAATTTTCTTTATGCTACGTGAAGACAAATTCCCATTATGTTAATAGGGAGTTGACGCTCTGTACGCCTAAGGGTTAAACGTGCCTGTGTTTCAAGTTTTAATCTGGGACACTTGTTTCAAGAAAAGGGTTAAGGCATTAATTTAGTACTGAGAAGCCTGAGGAACTTAGAATATCTGAGTCCATTTAAATTGCTTGACCCTTGTTACGGGACTTGCAGAGCAGGACCAGTTTTGTGAGGCAACGTGCCATATAAGCCGGGATGTCCTGAATATAGAACTTAACTAAGTCCATAGAGTAAACTCTTCTAAAAACAAGAAACCAACCTATTGATATAACCTACTAACAGCCCTAAAACATATGCATCTCCAGGGACCAGCATGATTTTATGTAACAGTGATGCATTATAGAGATTTGCTCCTTCCATGGACACCAAACTTTGCAGTCCCTGACTTCAATGAGAAGAAACTTAAAGGCAACACTTAAAAATTATGTTTGGTTAGGACATCATTGTTTAGCAGTGTAGATTAGTTTTGCAACGTATGTGGATGAGTAACTGAACTTTCTTTTGCTTTCCACAGACTGGCATTCAGAATGGCAGGCTTGTCTGCTTTAATCCTCCTGCTGTGTGCTGCTAAAGATGTGATGCCCTCCAGTTCTCACTGGAAGCCAACCTGGCCATCTTACAGAGTTCCAGTTATCCTGCCACAGTCTACCCTTAACTTGGACAAACCACGGTTTGAGGCGGAGACCAAACTGGAAGTGGTATCTCCTTGTGGCCCAGCATGCCACAAAAGTTCCCCACTGCCAACTTATGAAGAAGTGAAGAACTACTTGTCCTATGAAACCTTGTATGCTAATGGTAGCCTCACTGAAACTGAAGTGGGCATATATATTCTGAGCAACAGCGGTGGTGGGTCGCAAGGCAAATCTCGAACTAAGAGGCAGATCTATGGATATGACAGCAGGTTTAGTATTTTTGGGAAGGACTTCTTGTTGAATTACCCCTTCTCCACGTCAGTGAAGTTGTCTACCGGTTGCACGGGGACACTAGTGGCTGAAAAACATGTTCTTACTGCTGCTCATTGTATCCATGATGGCAAGAGTTATGTCAAAGGAGCTCAGAAACTGCGGGTGGGGTTCCTGAAGCCCAAACTGAAAGATGGCAGCAAAGGGGCTAATATTACCAGCTCGGCAATGCCTGAGAAAATGAAATTCCAGTGGATCAGAGTGAAACGAACACATGTTCCCAAAGGATGGATCAAAGGAAATGCCAATGATATTGGCATGGATTATGACTATGCCCTGCTGGAGCTCAAGAAGCCTCATAAAAGAAAATTTATGAAGATAGGTGTGAGCCCACCAGCAAGACACTTACCCGGAGGGAGGATTCACTTCTCTGGATATGACAATGATAGACCGGGAAACCTGGTTTACCGTTTCTGTGATGTCAAAGATGAAACATATGACCTACTCTATCAGCAGTGTGATGCCCAGCCAGGTGCAAGTGGATCTGGGGTGTATGTGAGGATGTGGAAGAGGCAGAATCACAAATGGGAGCGTAAAATTATTGGAATATTTTCAGGCCATCAGTGGGTGGACATGAATGGCACCCCACAGGATTTCAATGTAGCTGTTCGCATCACACCCCTCAAATATGCACAGATATGTTACTGGATCAAAGGCAACTACCTTGACTGCAGGGAAGGATAAAGGTGATGAAACTCCTTGAAAGCACTTAATGACTGGTTTTAATTACTCCTCTGAGGAAAGGCTAGACTTCTGCCGCAGATGTGCGTGACATGATTTTTGCAACACCGGGATGTGATCTATAGCTTTGCAAGCAAGCCACCTTCTTCTCACAACAGTGGTTGCGTGGTGCAGTCGTTACAACTAAAAACTGTTCGGGGAGAGAGGAACATCTTCTGGGTGGGGAAGGAGCAGGTGGACTTGCTGACTTTGCAGCTGAGCAACTGAAAAATAATTAGGGGTGGGTCAGTAAACAGTGCAAAATCGGAACTATCTCCAAAGAATCTTATAAAAGGGACGCTGTTGACTATCTCATGCCTACAATGTTTGTTTTAATAAATCCTAGGATTAGTAGAAATGCTTTGATCTGAACTTTTAAAAGAAAATATTTCTATGCTGTTGGGGGCTGCAGAGGGGCATTTAATGGTGTTTGCAACCCAAACATTAGAGCTTTGTGTTCTTGCATGAGTAAGGGAGTGTGAAAAGGGCAAGGCATGCACTGTGGGAGTTAAATGCCACACAAATAGCATGGAGGGTAAATAACTACATAAGATTTATAAACTTCTCAGCTTGTGTGATTTGAGACGTTATTAGTAATAGTTAAAAAAAAAAAATACTTTTTGAGCAAACAGACCTTGATGTTGGTCATAGGAACAGTGCCATTGCATCCTGCTTTGATAAACACAAATTATACATCGACTTAAATGCTTCACAGCAGCTGGGGCATAGCCTTACACCTAGCAGGATCCCTATGAATACACTACTATAGGAAGCATATAGGGACAGAGGCTTGTCTCCTGTTGTGACTTGTGATCTTTTAAGGAAGATCTCTTGTCATCAACTCAGACTCTTTGGAGAGGAGGCCTGTTTGGTCTTGCTGACCGTCTGAATTGCTGGTTGTAAAGCAGATAAAGGAGAAAGGAGGACCAAGGTTTTATTGCCCCTCCCCTTTTTATTGAAGATCTGTGCTGTTTTACTCACAAATACACGAGGCAGAGTAACCGCAGATTTATGAGTGTCTTTCCATCAAATCCCTTTCAAAGATAATTTTTACAGCATCTTGGCTTCTGTTTCCTGTGTTGTTTGGGGCAAGGTTCCCCCTATTCCCATCACATTTTTGAGTCACCTGTAGTTCTTGTCACAGCTCAGTGATTCTGCGGCTGGAATAGAGCCAGATTATAGGATGTAATCCCAGTTAGTGATGAAGTGATGCTCTGCTGTCTCCTGTCGACATAAGTGGCTTATTTTACTATAGTAGTTCAAAACAAGAGGCACAGTACAAAATCAGCCCAGCCGTATTTGTAGGTCAGCGAACAGTGCTGGGAAGTCAATGTGGTCTGTACAGTGTTTCTCAGGTGGATTGTGCCACTGTATTGCAGTAACATGGTTAAGTAAATGCTGCCATGACAGCACTTTTTTTTAATAAGGGGATAGACCCTGGCTCCAGTTCCAGTTTTTCTTCCCTCCATCTCTCACTGTCTCCTGAAGCTCACCAAGCTGCACTTGGCACCGATGTGGTGGGGCAAACACAAGCCCCTTGTGTGAAATGGCAGAGCTGGGAAGGAATGAGTCTAGTCAGAGTTGCCCTGTGCTGTATGAGGAAAATGTTAGTTCAGTTAAGCCTTTCCTTCACTCTACTATTCTGTGGCATTTGTAAACATATGCCTGATGGTGCTTTATCTTTGTAACGGCTTTGGCTCTAGTTCTGAAGGCCGTTTGTGCTAGAGCTGCCTATGATTATTATTTTTATAGGTGCAGCATACAAAAACATGGACCCTGGGTGGGTCCATGCTTCCATGTTCCATGTGGATTTCCATGTGGGTTTTTGGTGCACTTGGATACAAGCAGTTACTAATGCTCTGAAATATGAATAATCACCGTATGTATCTGATGGTGGTCTTCCGCCTTTTTATTTTAGATTTCCTTTATTCTTACGGCTGTTACCTGGAGCACTTTTGTTTGAATGTATCACAGCAAATAAAGAAAAGTTATGGAATTCCAATGCAGACATTCCTGTATTTGTACTATACTTGGGTTGTACTTTCAATCGCATTTCACAATTACTTATTTGTGAAGACATTCAAATACAGCACAGAGATATCAACATTCTCAATGGTGTTTCCCTATTTATTTCCCTTCCTCTTTCTTGTGTCCACATCCATTACATTGGTAATTTTTTTTCTGTACTATATGTGTTTGGTCAGTAGTCATCGTTTAGCTTTTTTATGAGTGTTGCCATTCCAAAACCAGTCATGGGCTCAGATTAATTAAAACTGAAAATAGCCTTTAGATTTCAGTCACTTTTTTTTTTTTTTTTTTGCTTAACTTTAGGATAGCTAAACTATGGGGGAATTTGAACCAGTCAGTATAAGGACATAAATCAGATCCATCTTCCTTTTCTTTCAATAGATGCAGTTCCTCTGAAGCCAACATTGACACCCCCAGTTTTCAGAGGGACACTGGAGTGCAGAGATGTTCTGCTCTTTGACTTAGGGATTGCTACCCGTACGCCTTTCCTCATCTCAGGATATACATCCTACTTCATGTGGGCTTAAGAACATCAGTTCTGGTTTGCTGGACATGTTTCCCATCCACTGGCATATATTTTCAAGTACTTAGTCAGACCATAGGCTGAGCTCTTTCTTCCTCTGAAGATGACTTAGGGAGAGACTGTCAGGATTGGCAGAGTGGAACTGAGCAGAAGGCAAATGAGTTAGCATAATGTGAGCTAGTTTAAAAAAAAGTATGCAGCAAGCTTACAGTAATATGGAAGCAGCATCTCCCTCTTTTTCTACTCTATACTATATTGTATACTATATATCATATATATACACATTATGTATACTATATATAGTATACTGTATATATATTTCTATTATATTACATATCCATCTATCATATGCAAACATTCCAGACTGTTTATTAGAAAGAAAAGAAAATATCAAATAACGTGTAGGATTTTTGCTAAAGCTCAGCATCGTTCTGCCTGTGCCCGTCTGAGTTGGTGGGAATGTTGCCAGTGTATTCATGGTAGCAGGGTTAGGCCGTTGCTGAACAGTTCTGGAAGTTATGCTCTCCTGAGTATGCTTATTTCGATGCTGTAAACATGACTTTTAAAACCAGGCCTTTAAAACATGAGAGAGTTAGTCACACAGCAAAAATAGTTCCTCAAGAAAACACGAGTAACTAAATTCTTTAAAGACTAGAAATTTCATTGTCCAACTGATCACGGCTCCCGATAACCTGCAGATTTTAACCAAGCACGTCATTATTCTTGTATCTTAATGCAGAGCAGAGGGTGGATGGCTGTTGTGGTTGTAAATAGATGATAATCTTCTGTTACTCCATCTTTAAAAGGCTGACATAAGATAAATCCATAAGATAAGATATAACTACAGAGTACAGCACTGGAAATGGAAGCTGAAGTATCGAGAAAGCACGGGACATTGTGAGCTCTTCCAGAACGCACATTGAACTTAATTCACTGAAGGCTGCAGAATATCAGCAAGTCTCTTTCTCAGAGGAAAGGTATTTTCCTTGCATCTGTAATTGCTTTGCAACTGAATTCCCAGGCCTGGCTGTTTAGAGGGCAGCTCTCATCCTGAAGTTGCACGCTGAACTCCAAGCAAGTATAATACATGCTTGAAATTCTTTTCCGTGTTGCCACTTAATCTGCCATTTGTTAGCCGGTTTTGGTAGAGTGCCAATGCAATACGCAAAGTCCTTTAGAAGAGAAGCTTTCAAAGAATGGATAAAGTATGATGGGTGGGTAAAAACTTTTCTGCTTTTCTGGAGTGAAAAGGAGGGGTGGACAGAGCAGAGCAACAAAGAAGAGTGAAATAGCAATATGATGTATTCCAAAAGGACAGTTTTAAGTAGCGAATTGGTCACTGTATATGAATGCACATACATGGATATGCATGTGTGTAGTGTTCTTATGAATAATACTGTTCATTTCGATTCCCTGTTCCACTAGGTACAAAAGAACAAGTTACGAACTGAAGTAGATTAAGCCTCTTAAAATGAGGGCTTAAATGCCACATCTGAGGCCTGTATGTGGCACCCGCATATGAAGAGTTTAGACTGTGACTTGTCTATACCTATACAGGAAAATTGTGTGTGTGAGAGAAAGGAGGATTAGGGACCTGATCTTCTCCTTCTAAATTATTTGCTTTATCCAGAAGACGATCTTTCCTGTCTCACGTGGTGACTCGTAGGTTGCATGTGTTTTGTGTCTGCTGTTAAAGGTAGTGTGTGCTCATTTAGGTAAATTGAATTAGGATAGAAACAGCACACCCTAAACACGATTATCTACACTGATTATTCCCAAGATAAAATTATCAGTGATGCTTTGTGCATCCACATAGCTTGCTGTTGAACTAAATGGGAATTGGCTGAGTCATGAAGCACACTCACACTGTTTTTCATACAAGGATCTCTAATAGCAGTCAATTGATTGTGGCTCAAAGGGAGACAATCAATATTCTTTTGGAAGCATTTTATGGATGGTGTTTATTTTTTGACAATAAATTACATTTAAAAGATGGCTCTACAAGTCGGTAGAGATACACAAGAAGTTAAACGCTTTTATTACTTCACCAAGCAAATGGCCATGGTATAAAATATTCCATTTAAATAGCCCATATAATGAAAATAACTGATACATGTTAACTGACATTTGCTCATTTTTGCTCATTTTCACTTATTTCAGTTTTGGAAATCACTGTTCCCGCTGGTTTGGCGAGGAGAGAGTCGTCTTCTGACAAGCCTGGCCAACTCTGATACAAGGAATGTGTTCATGAAATTGTGACTGGCTGTTCTGGTCATTCTGGGACAGGTAGGTGGCACTTGCTCTGGTTTTGACCGAAAATTTCCTCCTGGATGAAAGAAACCTTTCTGATAAAAACTTGTTTGAAATCAGGATGTTTCAACAAAGCTTCAGTGTCTGTGAATTGCTATAAAAAGCTATTCCTTAGTGAACTGCTGATCAGCCCCCACTTCAGTTAACTTTTCCTATGGCATTGATTGCGGTCTTGCTCTGGTCCCCACAGTGAGCGCAATGGAACTTCCCCGCTTGGAAGTTGATTGTGTAGCTCATAAACGCTATCCAACAAAATTCTTTTGCTTGTCAACACATGTTTTGCCTGAGTTACAGAGGCCTGCTGGGAATCTGACTTTACTGTGATCTTATTCCTTCCGAGTGGAGCACATGGGCTGCCTTTGCAATGGTTTGTGCAAGTGAACGGCATGCTTTTAGTGTCTATGCTTTCCAGAAAGACACACAAGCATAAAGTCTCTGTCTTGAGGATGGCTCCACAAGTCCAGTCGCAATTTTTCTGTAAGTGCCGGTTGCTAACTTCTCTGGTGAAAGGCTTTACCAAAGCAGATGCATGCCTCCGTGAGGAAGGTGCAACAACAGGGGCTTTCTGGCCTGCATGGTGTTATAAAACCTTCAGTCAGCAAAGAAGGCGTAGGGTGGAAGAAAATGTCATATTGGGCTTAATCCTAAACTCAACCAAGTCTGCTATTGTGTTTGGGGTGTGCAAAGGGCTCTGCCATGCAGCTGAAATGCCACCAGCTGCGTGGGAGCACTTCTCCAGCCAGCTCTTTGGAAGGACTGCTGTGGGCAACGAAAGGGCAAGGAAGACTTCCCCAGAAAATGTAGGTGGGGGAAAAACAACCGCTTATGCCAGTGGGAACGTTTCGAATACGTGGATAGCTTTGAAACATATTTTCCCTGAAATAAAGGTTACTTCAAATGAGCTTAAATGCCTTAACTGGACCCACTCTTGCAGGTATTGCAGAGACAGTGGAGGGCCTGGGCAGACACCCACATGAGCAATTCACACTTACTAATCCTCATTGTAACAACAGACCTCCTGGCTCTCATTTCCACCAAAGGCCATTCGCGAAACACGCTCCCCTTCGAAGTGCCTGATCTTGTGGTTTGGGCAATGAAATATCTTTAGGGTTTTTCTTCAATAGTTGGCTCCCACCATTCTTCCTGTAAGATATTCTACTCCTCCCTCACAGCCAAGATGCCTCCCAGCTTTGTCTCATCAGCAAATTTTATTGATATGCTTCTTCATCTTGTGCAAATGTTACCAGTAAATGTATTTAGTTAAGACTAAGAATGATGCCTGAGGGACTGTACTTATAAACTCCTTCTACCCTCATTCTTCCTCTTTCAGCACCTTTTGTCTCTGCTTCAGCCAGACCCTTTTACTAATAATTCCCTATATGGCACCATCTCAATTGCTTTGCTGAAATCCAATTAAATGAGGTCCACCCAAACCAATTACTAATAGTGAGATCATTGCTTCAGCAATGCTAAGAATCTGCAGTAAATTATGTGCAAAATAGATGGCTTATGCATCTATTGCTCTCACTTGCATCTTCATTTTAATGTTCGTGAGAAATAAATACTTCAATTCAGATTTCAGGTTCACGGCAAAGATTTTAGAGTAACATTACCAAAATCATTTTGAGTCTTATGAGACAAAACCTCAAAATTATCTTGAATTCCAACTTTAAAAGTTGTATACATTCATTTTTATTAAGCTCTAATCCAGAACATACATAAACACCGTATTCATTCTCTTCCTTCATACAGTTAATAGTTTAGAGGCTAGTAAACTACAGATAAAACCTGAGGACAGAACAGTGATATTTTGAGCTCTGTAGCTGCCTGATTTACATTGTTATTAATCTGGGCAGATAAAAGATCTTAACATCATCATGCTGATAAAAAAGCTCATTCTTTTGATCTCAGATAAAACATAATTTTGATGTGATTCTGAAGCCAAGGGTTATAAAATCTGCTGTCATAGCATCTTTCCCTACATTTGAAAGGGTTGTATGACATCTGGAAATACAAGTATCTTTTCTTTTCCCCCATAAAAAGTAGTGTTGCCCTCTCTGTCCTCCCAGCTTTGGCTCTTGCAGTCTGGAGAAATTACAGTAACAGCTTGTGAAGTGAGTTTATGGAGGGCTTTAGTAGAAATCCTTTGTTTGGGATATGAAATATTTTGCATATTTGAACGCAAGAGTGAAATCACTAATCAAAGTGACAAACGCTGGAGCTGGGAGACCCCAGCTCCTTCAGAGATGCTGCCGATGCAAGCTGCACTGCCTTCTGAATTGCTCTTCTGTGCCACAGCCCCGACGTTTCCGGGGCCACGGCACATCTACCTCAGTGGTATGATCCTGGTTGGCTGCCATGAGCGGACACGGCAAAGCCTGGCCCGCCACTTCTTCCCCTCTACCTGGCCACCCAGTGCCACCACCTGTGCGTGCAGACAGCCAGCACGAGTGGGGGCGGCCAGGATCTCTGCTTTCCCACCATCGGGAGCAGGAGCATCCCTGTGTCCTTGCTGCAACAGGTCCCGTTGGGAATGCCACACGTAGGTTTGACTAAGGTGCTGCCATATCTCTCTGTTGACTCATCTGGCTTTTCTTTTGCTCATCTCTGTTGTCAGCAGCTCCCAAATTTCTATAACAACATCTTCCCTGTGTAGAGAGTTGTGACACAGGGAAAGCTGCAGTTTCCGGGCTAAGGCGCAGCAAGAGTTTTCCTTATGTTTGTACCAAACACTGGCCCCATCGCTCTAGTGGCCTGCTTCCATGTGCACTGTTTTCCCCACTGATCCTGGCTGTGTAGGAAGAAGCCACAGGAACCTGCACCCCAGCAATGCATGTTTGTTTTTGTCACAGATCTATAGACTGAAGGTGCAATGGAAACAGGCTACAAGACTGAACCCTCTTAGGCATGATCTCTCTAAATTTAATACATGCGATGGCTGCAGGTCTCACAGCTCTTCACAGGAAACCAAGTATTGTTGCCACTATACCCTTTAAATTAAAGACTGCAACTTCTGTGTACTTCTTAGATGCCTCAAACTAGTGTTGCTCACTTAATTGACATCTGCTTGTGGTGTCTGGGTCATTTTTAAGCTATCGCATCCTATTAATGTTATCCTAAGGGAAATATGCCATTAGTGTTACCCTTGCTGTAACTGCAGTGAAGATGAACATCCAGAAGTACTCTGGGAGGATGGCATGACAGGGGTGGGACAAACAGACAGACATTGTCTGTCTGCAGAGAGAAAGGAAGGCACTGTGGAACTGATCACAGAGATTGCCTGGGAAAATGGTTGACACAATACAATTTTTTTCGGAGTTATAAGCATGTTCCCTAGAAATGGACAACATTTTAGCAGTATAAGATTCTAGCTAAGCTGCTTAGTAATAGAGAGAGCAACATCTCTCTATTACCAGTGGCCAGGTAGGCAACGTGTCCTCTTCACAGCTCACCCTGTTGTGCCCTTGAGGGGTTCAGCAAGTTTCCCAGACTGCAGTCTATGCACTTTCCCTCTCTCACTGCAAGTTCTGTGTCCCATACAAGGTTGAGCATGTCCTCTGCACTTGCATAATTAACAATCCCTATGCAATATGATGGCAAACTGCCCTTGAGGGAGGCTACAAAATCCAGCCACTGCACATGTTTTGGATGCAAATCTAGGTACTGCATATGTGTCTGCTAGGTGTTCCTACCAAGGCAGAATATGTTGTATTAAAACGCAGGTAAAAGAGAAAACATGACTTGCTTTGATCTTTGGGATTTTTGTGCTATTTGCCTTTGGAGGTCTTTATATACTATACACAATTTGTTCGACTTTCAGTAAAAATGATAGGCAAGATTAATAAGAGACCTGATATCTCATCAGGAGAGGCATTTCAAAAATATCTGTCTAGCTACACAATGAGTATATGAAAGTCTATATAGGGTCCTCATCAATAAAATTCTTCTCCATTATTCAGAGAGAGACTTTTCATTAAGTTTATAAAAATACTGTCCTCTTTATGATCGCTCACTTTCATGCAACTGGAAAGATATCACTAAAGGTAACAGACTATTTCTAAAGAAAACTTTTCACACTACCACTGCCTTATTTTGCATTTTGTTTATTAAAAAAAAAAATTATGACATATTCTTTTGGCAAAGAATGAATGAGGCTATGTTGTAATGCTCTGGGACATATTCAAGAAAATATATGTAACTGTGTAATTAAGAAGTTTAAGAAGTTTTACCCTACATTCATCAACCTTGAATCAAAACTGTGTGGACAAAGAGAATACTTGCATTTCTGAACTTAGCATTGTTGGGATTTTGCAACCTGAAACTCTTCTACAGTGGTCAAGCTGGTACCTGCGTAGGTCAGCAGCACACCTGGATTATGGTTTTACACCACAGACACTCTGTCACTCGAGCTAAGACAGCAACTGTTATCACTAGTTAGTTGGGTTTTTTAGGATGGGCCAGCCCTCTAACCAGGGATAAGTTTTCTTTGTCCTTATGTTTCTCAGACATTTCCTGACAATGAAGGAGTGGTTAAACTTAAGGCTCTCAGATACCAATCTCTGCCCTAGTGAGCAGAAATTCCTCTTTATATTTTCCTGCTAAGTTTTTTGTCTGCTCCACTCCTCTTTCTTCCTCACCAGTACCATCTGGTGCTGAAGACATTTTACCCTGTGTTGTCTAAACTGGTTATCAGAGAGTTAATGAGTACCTCGGTAATATGGGTTGGAGACATGCTCCATCCTTCCCTCATGTCCTGTTTAGTCATCGGGATTTCCCCCTCTCCTCAGGTCTAATTATGATTCAGTAAAAATACATCAGCAAAGTTTCATGAAGTGTTGTGAGCAAGGTTTACTTTTAATCAAACTAGATGGTCCTTTTGAAAGATCAGTGACAAAACTGCTATTAAAAACCTTTGAAGTTCTTCATAGCCTCCAACCTCAAATGATCTAAAAAAACAGATCTGTTAAAGCTTTTAGCTAAGTGATAAAGAAGATGAGTAATGGGAGCTTGGAAACAAAGCTGGCTCCACTTCTTTTGGAGTGTTGAACAACTCTTCAAATACTGATGGGCATGAGCCAGCCCAGCCTAAGAAGGGAAGGAAGATAAGAATATGTTTGGATTCAATCCATTCTCATGAAGAAGGAAATGATGACCTTTTCATAAACAAAATCATAATTTTGTGCCAAACACAAAGTCAAGCCCAAAGGCTGTCTTTATACCAAAAATGGCAATAGCCACCAGCTGCTGTGAAGTCTGGGTACCAGCAAGGTAAAAACATGAATCATGTGTCTTAAAATGTATGGGATTTATGTCTTGTGAGGTCCAGCTGCAAGACCATGTCCACCCGCAGAGGGGTGCGTGAGATTCAGCCCTTTCCTTTGACCAATAACGCTTTAGATGTCAAGAGCTTTTTCCAGGAAGGTCAAAATCAAGAGGTATCTATAAAATTCCTAGACCAGGAGGCTGGGGAGAGTTGACCTCTGTCTGGAGACAGCCTGGCTCCCATAGTAAGGGCTGACCTATAAACCAGTGAAAAGCCGATCCAGTCAGAAAAAGGCAGCATTAAAGCTGGAAATCATGAGGTCACAGTACACAGAGTTTCTGCGAATCCTGGAACCCTGGAACCCTTTTCCATGCCTGCTCTACTTAAGTGGGAGATATTCCTCCCCTGTCTTTGTGAAGCAATCAATTCAAGCTCCAAGTTCCTTCGAGACCATGATGAGTACAAAACTTTTTTTGCTCACAGTCTTAGTTACCAGGCTTCTTGGCCCAGTCCCCGACTCCTTCCACAGCTAATCACTTCTTTTCTGGCTTTCCCCTCTCCTTTCAGCCTCATCCTATCACCCCTGGGTGGTTTCTGTCACCAATAATCTGAGCAGGCTTGTCATCTCACAGTGTTAGGAGAAGAGAAGAGGCTTTATTCTCGGCATGGATTCCCTTTTTCAGCCTATATCACCTTCACAATGATTCCAAGTCAATATCTTTGGCTACCCATCCCAAACCAAGCCCCACAAGTTACAGTCACAGTAAATTTTACATCTTCCTCAACTTCCCTGTCTTATCTTAACCTAAACCATTCTGTGATTCTGTGATTCTGTGATCTTCTACTCCTTTCTAATCCCAAATTTCTAGTTGCCCCCTAGTCCTTCCTCTGTGCCCACTCCCATTTAAACATTTCCATGTTGAAATCAGAATGCTTTTTTTCTTGGTGCTCCTGGGAGCACCTGCAATAGGTAGTCACCCGGAGCAGAGAAGATACAGAGTACCAACCCCTGGTCCCAGCACCAGTCACAATTCCTTGTCCTTAGGAAAGTTCATGTTCGTCCCCTTACCTTCAACTGGAGCAGTCTCAGCTATCTGGTGGATTCAATGCCTTTGCAGTCTGGTTAGCATCAGGCCCTAGTTAGCGCCACACTCCCATGAGTATGAATGGTTTGAGCACATGCGGGAAAAAAGTGAAAGATTTGAACAGGCGCAGTAAGGATGGACTCTTCAAAGACTGTAGCTATTTGCACTGAAGAAGTATCTGTACAGTATATATGCATTTTTTTTTTTTTGAGATCTTAGAGACTGGTCAGAAATGGGCAGATTTTTAGAAAATAAGAAGAGAAATACAACAGCTGCAAAATCACCTGGCCTATTAAAAGATAAGCTCCTCTTCCAAATGCAACAGGATTAGAGCATCCTCTTTTTAACCAAAAGGTCAGTATTTTTTTTTAACCTGTGCAACAATTTCTTTCCTCTCCTTGGTTCATCCCAGGAATGGTTAGGCAATTGTGAGTGAAGGTTCCGTGAACATGTCAGCTGAAGGCTGAATATCAGGAGAGCCTGTACAGCTTAAATTTGCAAAGATCTTGGGGTGTTTAGGCAGGATTTTATAAAGTAAAGTGTCAGGTAACCTCAATAACGGGAAGAATCAGTGAGTTCTGAGACTTGTAGTTGAGGGCTGATGGGAATTAGGGAAGAGAGGACCTGAAACAGGAGAGGGCAACAGCTCTAAAACAGCTCAAAGGAAAAGCAAGGATGAGAAGAACTGTCACGATTCAGATGTAAATATTCTCAAAGTTATCCAGGAAGATGTCAATTTAGATAGACTTTATGTGGTGTGCAAATTGGAGACAAATTAGAGTTTCAAATGATCAAGCAAGCAAGTTGATGCTGAGTAAGAATTTTAATATGGAAGAAATATTGAGGTTTCAATTTCTGATGAAGTTTATGCTCCACTGAACAGGAGAACTCAAAACATATCAGCCTCTTCAGAGAATTTTGTTGTAATTGAAAGGGAAGCTGAAAAGAAACCATTGCTGGTTTTGTACTAGATCCAGAAGGAAGAATTATCCAGCAGTCAGAGGTTAGCCTGGAATTAGGCCTGGATTTACTTCCCCAGTTTGTGTAACCATACACAGATTTGGAAGATGTTTAAATATCAGACCCCAGTAAAATAAAGGTAATTAGACTCTGGGCTTTAGTTTCTCTGAGTGAGTAAATGCAGATATCTAAGACATGATAAACACTTCTTTACAGTCAGTGGAGAGAAGAAGCTATGTTGCAGGTCACGATCCAAGCTACCCTAAAGCTGATGTTTAAAACAGGTTAGATGAATCACTCAATAACATTTTGTTTCTCTCTATTGTCTCTAAAAGGAGCTGAGCCCACTCACACTGTGGAAATAAAGGAGAACAGAACTTTCCTGTTTTGGAAAGGTAGCTAGCAGCTAAAACTCTTAGATCTGGAAGGTACTCGCACACTGTTACAGCAACGTCAAAGTGCTATAGATAGATTAACAAGGTCAGCCTGAAACATACGTCCTTTCCTTTTAAAACTCAAAAGGATTTGAGTCATATGTGCTCTATGGCACATCTTGAGTGATTTTGCCCATCTTTATGAATTGTTCTTGTTTCCTGGGATCCAATGAAAGCCATTGACATTTGACTGGGAAGTCCTCAAAGAAAAATGCAAGCCAGTCTTTCCCTAATCACCAGCCAGCCCTGGGATGGGCCCTAGGACAGTCACTCCTCTTGCTCAACCCACTGATGTGCCACAGGCACAACACCTTAAGGAAACTATAGCTAAATGGAGTACTGAAAAAAATTGCAATTGAAATTGTCCCTGCCTGGCTAGGCTAGATATTTACAGGGCTTTGTACCTTTCCATTATATTTTTTAAGTTCACTTTGCATTCTCACTTTCAAAACCTTCCCTTCCTCACTCTGCAAGGGATGTTTGCTTTGTGCTGGCAACATCACCCTGGGCACTGCGTCATCCTCCCTCAACCATCCTGGAGTCAGGAAAATTGCGTCATAGCTAATTCCACATCTTGTGTTGCTCTGATGTTCTGACCACATCAAACAGAAATGACCGTATTCACCAGAAGACATGCCTACTTCCACCAAATCTCTTTGTACTGGTTCAGGAACAGGAAAATGGCTATGACCTTCAAAGAGGATTTCCTGTTTTTCTGGCATGATTTTTAGGTGCGTGCCTCTATCCCAGATACCTGGAAATTTTGCAGTAAAGATCTCCGTCACGCCTGTCTAATTGCTTCCTCTCAGCTGCATTCTGCAGCACTGAGGTACTATTTTCCCCCTTTATGTGTGATCTTACCAAACCCATGTAAGACATTATAGTACAAATCTCAATGCTGCCGTATATTCTGCTTGTCTCGGGAGCTCGCAGCATGAGGTTTCCCTGTTTCTTCTCATCTTCTCCTCCTTACAAAGGTTGTGCACATGCTGTCGGAGTGTCATACAGACCTTCCAGACCGGGGACCATGCAAACTATACTGCTTTAAAGTTCTCTGAAGACCCCACGCTGAAGACGAGTTGCAGGGTAGAACAGTAGCTGAGCAAGGTTTGATGCTGTATTGTGAGTGGAGAATTTCCCCGCACACCTTCAAAAAACTCAAATCATATGCAAGGTTGCTCATGGTTGTTCTTCGCAGGATTGCAAAACTATTTGGGGGAAATATGGAGGCAAGTTTTTTTTTTTTTCAGCTCTCAGCTTGAGAAAGCCTACAAGGTCTGGATAACTCTTTTCCCGGGAAGTGGGGCAATACGACATTATTCAATTCCACAGTTGCCACCTTCCCATTTAAGACCCTCAAAGGTCACTTACCTGTTTTTCACGCCTTTCTATGCGTTTCCTCCTCTCGAGTTCTGAGCACAGGCTCCACATGCTCTCTTGGTCACTCCCTCTTCAACCAATTTTCTCCACTTGTCTTCACATCTGCCTTTGTCACAACTTTCATCCCTGAGAAGTTCCTTCTCATTCATTCTTCACTATTGCCTGGAATTCTCCTCTTCTTATCTCTGAATCACTGAGTCTTGCTGATTACCTGGCCTATCATAAGGAAGGAAGATGACACAAAGGTACTGTGGTGGGATGCTGAGGGGAGGATCTTGAGGCAACCAGAGCCAGCGTGTTGGGCTTCTGAGCCAGCCAAAACTGTTTCACTGTAAGTTCACCAAAAGGGCCAAAAGGGCCTTTGAATGCAAGTTTTACTAGAGCATGAACATCAGACAATTAAAAAAAAGCCATTTCATCTCTGCTGGGTCCCAATGGCAGGTAGGGAAGCAAGCTTTCAGCTAACTCAGGGATTTTCTGAGCTGTAGGAAACTGCACAGAGTCCTGCAGTTAGTGTTTTCCTTCCCTCCTTTCTGAGGCCTAGCACTTTGCTCCTGCTCCTCTCAGTTATCTCAGTTTTCCCCGTGGGAGCTGCAGGACCCCAGCTCTGAATTGTGACACTCTCTCTTGCCGTCTGGAGATACTCAGTTCTTTCCAGCAGACGGGTAACTTCTATCCTTTTGAAGGAGTTCACCTGGTCTGGTCACTGAAATACCACATGAACTAGAGCAAGCAAACTAAACAGGTCCTGTCCTTCACAAACATGATTTTGTTCTCTAGGCAGGAGATTTGGTTTCCATCATCACTGTTGCTCCTGCTTCCTACCTCGACATTCACTGGATGGCAGCACCTAAGATCTTTCCCTCTTTGTGGTCTGTCATTTGGTTATTCTATCCTTTTTGCAGTGGTTTAGGGGAATTCTAAAAATTCATAAAATTATTACGTTGCTTGAATTGCACAGTGTATCAGCAGACCTGGCAGTCCATTTGGCTATTTAAGCTGCTGGGTTTTTGCTTTTTTTCTTACACATCTTTTCTGCTGTCATGTCCTTAGTAGCACTCTAATAACTTTAGAATCACAGATAGTAATGGCAAAAAAGATTTATTTCATCATCTAGTTCATCCCTCTGCTGTTGCAGAATTATTCCCTGGGTAGCACTTCAGGCTTCCATCCAAGAAGTTTTCATGTTTAGCTTCAATCTCAAAAGTAGCTCTATGAGCATGATAGTACAAGGTTCATTGTGTGCCTTTCAGCCATTTCAAAAATTAATTTGCCCAAAGTACAAATAAAAGATAATTTTTTTCCCCTTCCAACAGTCAAGCGTGTAAACTATTTAAAACATCAAAGCCAAGCTAGATTTCTTCTGGCTCTAACTTCATTAACCAGAAAGAATCTGCAACTAGAAATGAATTTGCAGCTGTGTTGATGGTTTGCAATCCAGACTTAAAAAGCAGTTCACTTTCCTATAGTTCTGTTGGCACTTTATAGCACCTGGGAGAGGAGGCAAATCATGTTGTAATTAATAGAGTAAATGATTTTAAAAGAGTATTCTTTACTGAGTAACATTTGTATGTATTGGTATTTCAAGGAGCTCAAATTTTAAAAGGCTACTTAACTCTAACAATCACTTAGGGTAAGAAATGTATCACAATTCTTTCAAATCAAGTTTGATTAGACACACTGACTTCATTAATAGTAAGAGAGTGCAGGAACAGATGATTAACACACAGCTTTGTAAGACAGGAGACTCGGGTTTCTTACTCCTGGGTTATGATGGGAGAAGTTGCTGTCTAGTCTGTGCCTCTGTGACCCTCCTCTGGGAAACTACCATTTACTAATTTGTGTCTTTTGCTCTTTGAATGGCACACATGATATGAAGGAGCCACAGGTACAAAGGCAAACCCCAAATATTCATTTTATTGAATATTCAGAGAATGCACAAAACAGCCACTCTTGCTGTGCTTGGAGTAGTGTCCATGAATTACCCTCAAAATGGTCATGAGCCGTTTTATGGGATACTCCCCCACACTGACTCACTGGGTTAGCGTGAGGATTAGTTCATTTTAAGTGAATGTATTTTCAAGAACTCTGGATATGTGAAGTGGCAGAAAATGACACGGCCAGTCAAGAAGAATGACCACAGATCAACACTTTCGGCAGAACCTTAAGACAGATAAACTTAGAGATAAATAAGTGCCATGTGGGTATTTTCTCATCGCTTTGATCACAGAACAGCTTTCTTCTTGCTCAGCTAAGGCTCACAGATCTGTTATTCCCCTCACCTGCCTGTCGCTTAGCTGAAGAGGCATCGAGCCTGGAAGGGCACCAGATTTCCCATGTGCCCTGTTCCAGTCTCCATCATTTGCATCCAGAGCTCATTGCTGTGGGATTTGTTTTGCTGAGAAGGTGTTAAGGAGGGAAGTCCCACGTTAAAGCAGGGAGCAGAGGCTTTTGGAGCCAGGCTGGCAGGTGACTTCTCCAATGCAGTGGGAAAGGAGCTTTGCTCTCCTTTCCAAGTTCTGCCTCCCTGTTTGAGCTGCTGCCCTGGTGTTGCTGCTTATCTCTGAGCCTTGCTGCCATCTCAGGGCACACGGGCGTCTGTGCAGATTTCCCTGCTGGCTCTGAGGTAGGTAGCCTTTTCTTCATTGCATTGGCACTTTAACGTTTGGACATTTGTACCAAGATTGGAAGCACCAACTAACAAGTCTTCTCTCACATGCCCTGCCAGGCTATGCAGGATTGTATGGAGAGGTTCGTGATCCTATGGTCCTTTTTGCTGACCGAGCATGTGAAGCAGCCAGCTGGGAGGCCTGTCTGCCTCTTTGGGGTGCCCAGACTGATATTTCTGGTGATGGGTCAGGTTTTGCAGGGTGGCCTGGGAAGGAGAGGACTCAGAGGGCGTTAAGGGGCTGTGAAAAATCAGTGGGGCTTTCAGGGGCTGCAAAAGCTTGTGGGGGAAGCCATGTGCATGGGCTGTCTCCTGTCCCCCAGCCTCCTCGCAGACGCTACGTATCACCCTCACCCTGTTCCTATCACCCAGCCACAGAGCAACTCTCCTCCACACTACCAGATGAGGACAACTCGGGGAACAGGCAGGGAAAAAAGCTGATGTTTCTTTCCATATGGGGTGTGCCGGAAAAGGGCTGGGAATAGGATGCAGTTTGGGTTTGCTGCTGGCAGGAGGGAGCCTGGAAGGGATGAGAACAGCAACTGTTGCCTTCTTGCGAGCGCAGTGATTGCCCCACCGTGAGCCAGCCTCGAGCAGCCGTGCCCAGGGCTCTGGTGCTGTTGCAGTGGATCCAGACACTGCTGCTCTTTGCTCTATTGCCTGTGCTAGAGCTGGGTTTGGTTTTCAGGTTGTAAACCCTCTTTGTAAGCACACTGTTGCATGCTACAGCACCTCCTACCCTGCAGAAGATGGGAACCTGAGACGTAAAAAACAGTTTTGTTTGAAAATAGTCTGTGCCCCTTGGAATGCACTCACTCTTTCTGGACTGAGTTTTTACAAACTGTTACTTAATAGACATAATGTACAATCCCAGCTCCAGACACACCCGACTCTCGATCCAAAAATAATCAAAATCCAAAGCTGGAACCACATGCCAGTTTTGCAGCTGGCTCCTTGACAGCAATTGAACTATGAAATCAATCAGCCCAGCACTCTGGGAGGTTGAAATCCAGGCCAGATTTTGAAATCTGGACCTCTTTAGTAATTTACAGCATCCAAAAAGAAATTCAGTAATAAGCCTGGTTTAGCTTCCATAAAACCTTCACGTCTACAAAGAAGCGCTTCCACATGCTTGCATCTATTGGGTCCCTGTGCTGTCTTTACATTGAAACCCTTGCATAGCGTGGAGTGATACGAGTTATTTTCCAAACTCTTTGCATGGATTTTAAGCTACATCCCTTTCTTCTCTTTATGGAGGACGGTTAGGAAGGCAGGGGGTTGTCCTGAGCAAGGGAGCAGTTCGGGATGAGGACCACATGTGCCATGATGGAGTGATGCTTCCATGCTCTTTGCTGATCTCGTCCATCAGCTACTTACTTCTGTGTCTCCTTTGCAGCACTGACTTGCTCATCTCGCCTGGGACTTCTGGGACCTTTGTCCTGCAAATATTTCAGAATAGTAAAAAGCCTGAAAAACAAGAGTACTGCAGGTTATTAAATGCTTGTGGCTTTTAAATGAGCAGATGGTACTTTTACAAAATGCTATCACTTTGGCCATGTTTTTGTTGTGCTGTCATTTTTTATAGTTTATTTTTAGTGCAGAAAGGGTCTGTGAAGCAGCTGGCAGCAGAGTGGTGGTAGCTGGATAGCATCCGTGCGTCTGAAAATCTTCTTCTTAAATGGTATGTGAGGGAAGTCTATTAAAACATGTTTGTCTGGAGTTCAGAGTGTATTTCATGCAGCGAATTGCTGCACAGCAGCCTACATCTGCCTTTTTTATTAAGACACAAAATTAAATTACTTAAGAATACTTAAGAATACTTAAAAAGCTGTTGGAATAAAATATCAGCAGCTATCCTGAGTGATGCGGTAGTTCTGCAGTAAAACAGGCCTGCCTGCACTGCCCATCTTAGTTTGTAAGGAATGAGCTGCTTTGAAACTGTGTCAACTCACATACACGTACATGCTGATGAAATTAAGTTGCAATGAACATTTGTATCTGCATGTGATAAAAGCTATGAGAAGGACTAGCTTTTGTAGGCCAACAGAGGCTCCATGTGGGGACACAAAGGATGCCACGTGGAATGTTTCACTCAGAAATTCTCAGCAACTATCACTTTTCAATGCAACGCATTTCATCGCCTGCAAGTAAGAGCTAGGAAATCCTTCTCCATCTTCTCTGAAAGGTTATAAATCTTTCAGTTGTGAAGAACAGCTACTAGGAGTTTCCCACCTATTTCTTATTGCCACTGGCTCTTTCTCTCAAAATGTTTCAGCCTTTTCTAAACACAATAGTTATCATTAATAATGCTTTGCTATTCAGCTGTGCTTTTCAGATGGTGATCATCCTGTGCATTGTACGAACAGAGCATCAGTCTGTGTTGTTCACTAATTTTTTTAAGACTGACAGCAATTCTGAGAAATAATAAGGGCTATTAGAACCTTCCCTTATTGCTGGATAAATTAGGCTACAAATGGCACATCCAAAGTTCCCAAATTTTTCTTTAAGACTGAATGATAATAATGCACAGGTCCTTTTGCCTCAGAGCTGAGCTAGAGGAAGCTGTGAAAGTATATGGATATGTGCATTTGCAGCTGTTTATTTTTTTTTAACTCGCATGCAATGTACGACTTTCCATGACATAACACTGGATCTTTAAACTGATCTTATCTAAATGAAAAGTTAAGCTTTCATTTAACCCCTTTCTTCTAAATTTCAAATTCCACAAAGTATTGAGTGGGCTGGCCTAGAAACTTAATCCCTCTTCACCTAGAGAACACTGTATACCTTCAAGGTCCCCGTGAAGGCCAAGTGTCCCGATTCAAGTGGCAGCAGGGAGAGGAGAGCCCTGGCTACCTTGCTTGCAGGACTGCAGCACTCCCCAGCGCCGGGCGATTCGATGCAGTGGTATGTGGAAAGCACTTGGGAGGCTTGCAAGAGCATCATTAGTTACTCCAGGGTCCCCATGTGTGGCCTGGTGGAAAATATGATATTCAACTCCCTGTCCAGCAGCAGCAGGAGCTCCACAAGGGAGGATGAGCCAGGAGCCAGTGCCGTCCTGGCAAGGTGCAGTCCTGCATCACCCGAGTAGCGACTGGCCCCATCTACAACCTTATGGCCACCACATAAGGCAGGTTCCATCCAGGGAGCCCAGCGAGGAGATGGGGCTGGGACAGGACTGGAAACAAGGTCACTTCTAACATGGGTCCAGAGTGGTGAGGCTGGTCAGGGAAAATAAGGGCTATTGGTGATATCGCTTTGCGAAAGCTCGCTTGTTTGCAAGCCAGTGGGGAGGCAGGCAGGTGCCACTGCGCAGGATGACTTTGCAACAGGCGGTGAGTGGAATCACATAAATCCCTCTCTGACCCTCACGCCTGCTCTGTCCTTATGCCTTCTAGCCCTGTCCTTGTGGCCTGAAATCCCAGCAGTCCTGAGCCAGTGTCCTCGAAAGTAATTTGGATTCTTTCCACTGGCTTCAGCTCTGCTTGAGTAAGCCAGTTACGAGGTCAGGCTCTTCCTGGTATCCCAGCACTGCTGCTAAGCGTTTGGCATTTTCCACCCATGAGAAAGTCCGTTATCGGTGAAGAGGTTCAGGTCAGGTGACAGCCAGGGATATATTACTAGCAAATGACGGTAGTGAGTTCAATTATTAGAATTTAAAAACATACCATGGAGAAATTAAAAGATAATTCTTGCTACAAGTGTAATAGTGGATGTTAGCCAGAAGATATTGCCCTGTTTTTGCTCTTTAATTAATCGTTTCAATTTATCCTCCTTGGAACTTTCCTGCAATAACAAAGCAACAAATCTGGCGCATGAAATGTGTTTTCTCAGGGCTGAACCTGCATCAGATGGCTTTAATGACCTCAAGCAGAGCAGAAGGAGTCATGCCCTCGGTGCCCCACCTGCACCCTGGACTGACCGTGCAGCGAGAGCAATGCTGCATCTCAGGGTGAACAGTCTGGGGTTACCGTCTGCAGTGTGTCCAGTGCGTGCGGACCCATGGCCAGACCTTTCCCTGCGAGTGACTTTGGGTTTCTGTGACACTGATTCATTTTCTTCCTCCATGCTATTTCCTCTCGCTACTGGAGCCCACTTAGTGCAATTTCTTTGGCTGTGGAAACTCCCCTCTCTGTCCTCAAGTTAGATAAGGACAGGAGGAATTTTTTTAACAGGAAAAAGACACTTGGCTCTATTTGTCATTCTTCATTAGCCTTATCTCAGTCCCTCTTTATCCTTTCTCCTGTGTTGCTTGGTCACTGTAGCTCTTAATGCTTCCTCTCTTGATAAAGACCGCTTGTTCAAAATGTATTTATATCATTAGCTTCAATTGCCTTACTTGGCAACGCGACCCTTGGTGATTGGCGTGTTTGTTTTCTTAATCTTGGTCTGGGGGCAGGGTTATAAAAATGGACAGTACATTTGTTGAGGCCCATCCCTCCCAAGAAAACATTGGTGAGCTTTAATCTGTCCGTTTACATGTCACTTCTGGGGGATCATGTACAGCTCTGCGTGGCTGTACAATGGGGCACAAATTGCCTAGGAAAAATGGACTTAATCCCATGAAGTCAGTAGAATGACACAGATTTACTCCTGTGGCAGCAGTGGTCTCTGGACATGAGCTGGGTTTGCACTCACGGTGCTCAACACTTATCCAGCTCTGGCTCCTGGCTCCCAGCAATGGCCAAGCTAAAAAGAGAGTCAAGGAGCTCTGATTGCCTGTCGTCCACCCAGGCCCTTCTTTCTTTCCCTTTTGATCACTTTATCTGGGTATGCTCTGTTGAACCCACTTGTTATTTTTACATACTTCTCTTTGATGTCTTTTACAGTGAGAGGAAAGCCCAGTGCTTTGGATGTTTTTTTGTGGTCAGAACAACTTGGTTCAGCACAGCTACCGTATCTTGGCCTGTTGGACTACAAGCACACGCCTCCCCCTCCAGCAGCATTCCTCACCCATTCGGGCATTTAACTCTGAGGACTTGGGGGCTGATTTTCTCTCCCTTTTTGTCCTTTGTTACATAGATTAGATATTGCAAGGAGCTTTATGAATGTGACAAACCCTTGATTTGCAGTGTCACCCTCCCGAGTTTTGTTGGTCAATGTAACAAGAGCCTGTGATCAGACTTCTGCTACAATTTGCCTGTGGAAAGAAGGTTTTGAAAATGGATAAACCAAAAACAAAAACAAAACAAAAACCCCAACACCTGAAGAGCTCTTAAAAATATTTGGAAGCTTGTATCAGTTCTAAGATGTGCCAAAGTAAGTTACAAGGGCTAGCAGCATGGTGGGTTTATGTATGTTTGGTTTCCAAGACTAGCTTTCATGGAAACAGCATGACCATATATGCTTTTGGTCAGGAACTTCAACACCATTAATGTTGACACAGTGCAAAGTAGACAGCCAGGGCTTCCAGTGTAAGTGCTGACGCTGTTTCCCCATGGCCAGGATCCAAACTTCAGTCTTAGGTGTTAAGCAAGGAGAGACTTTTATCTGTAGATGCAAGGCATGATAAGATAAATCTTCGAGTTTGAGAGTGGGTTGTACTGTCTGGGGGGGCGCAGCTAGAAAGTATTCTAGCATTTTGCGCTGAACCATGCTGTTCATCTCCAGAGTTTAATTCATGGTACTTTATGCTCCAGAGCTCACTTCTAACCTGTGAACCTCAGTTTCCTTTCTGTGAAAACCAGATGTGCATGGGGGAGAGAATGGTGCATGCAAAGGGCTAGCCTCTACATGGATGCACCTGGGACACTCAACCCGTTTAGACATAATTGAGACAGCCTGACTACAGTTTCACAAATAGTCCTTATTTTAACATCTACTAAGATATCTGGTATGGGACTCAGTTAGACGTTAAAACACATTAGTGCAAGTGTCAAGGGAGATCTAGCCAATATAGACCATGGAGCCTTTAGCATAGTTTGGCTCACCCTAAAGGAGTCTCCTAGTAGTTAATCAATCGACTGAGTTGTTTCCAGACTCCAGTGACCATAATTTTATTGGAGACTACATCCTCATTTACTGTAGTAGGAGCTTAGATCCTAGTTTGCATACAGACCTCTGCAACTAGGAATCTGAATTCTACCCGTTTCCTCTGGGGTGTACACCTTCAATTCCTGTCAACTTTTTGGATATTGCAGGCAGGAAGAATCTCAAGCAATGAAATTATCTTTTACTGGACTGCCAAAAATGGCTTTATCAAATTACATTTAGGTTTGAAAATTTTGACTACTGTTGTTATTCTCAGATTTCACCCTCTAGACATTTCGGTTTGTCTCTTTCTGGATATGGAACAGAAACCTAACACCAAACTATTTCTCCAAGCTCTGCTGGCTTCTCCACGAATACCATCACACATGACTCATGCTCTTTGGCATGGATAAGTAGCTAGATTTAAAATATGTTTTTGTACTTCTTTCTGATTTCCAAATAAAGTCTAATGGAAAAATATTATTTATCTCCTCACTTTATGCGTTATACTGACTTTATGCAGCACATCTTTGGCTGTTGCTATAAAAATTTTGTTCCCTATATTAAAAAAACAACAATAATTTATCAAATTTTTTGAGTCAAACAACATGGAGTAACTTTCTCATTAGTGCAACCTTTTTTGCTTTTGAAGGGCCTTGCACTCGCCTTGGCAGAGGAATACTCTCTACTATTCCAGAGGCCTTAAGCTAGCTGTTCATGATGCCTGAAAGGGTGGTTTATGATGCATCTCAGTGGAGATTAGCAGGAACTATAAAGCTACTGATCCTTTAACCACTAAAGCAAAATCTGAAGTCTCCACTACTAAGTATTCCTGACTTTAAATCTCAGGCTGTGTTCTTTAACCTTGTCTTTAATTAGACATCCGGGTAATATCACAGCAGAAATAACCCAGTGTGTCAGCACCAACGTAGACCTCAGCAGCAGTCACAGGCTCTATTTGGCAGCCCTGCTTCCTCCAACACTTGCATTCTTTCTACGTGCACTCAACTTCCCCATCGGTAGCTAACACTTCACCCAGGGCTCTAGTGTTAAAATAGGGAAAAATATAAAGAAAGTCACAAAGAAAAATATGAGCTTGGAAAAGTTACGGGAAGCACTGAAAGATGCTTTGTCTGCACAAAATATTGTCCAGGTAAGACAATGCTGTGTTGCTCATGGGTCAGAGAGGTTTGCCTTGTTGCTTGGCACTAGTTTGCCCTGTTGTCATCCCAGCTGCTGCCTCAGAGTCTCTGTGTGACCCTAGGAAAGTCACTCAAACATTCTCATTTTCACTTCTGTCCATCTATAGAATAATTCTTTTCCCCTTACTCTTTGCCTTCTTCCCTCAATTGCATCAGCAAGGCAGAGGGAAGCAACCTCAGTGCCACGTGAACACAGTCACTCAGCGTTTGGGTCAAAGCTGGCTGCTCCCAGCACACCCCACCTGCTCTGAGTGTCAGCAAGTCAGTCCATGTCTACCAGTGGTCTCCCATGCAGATTTATCCAGTGATCTAGCTGGAATACCAAAAGTCATTAGTGTGGTGCACTGCGCACGTTAGTTCGTTGTTCTTCATTGAAGGCAAGTGGCGTATGAAAAGAAGGCTTATTATCCAACTTTACACATAGGACATTCAGTTATGAAATATTGCAATCTCTTTACTATTATGGAGATTGCCTCATACTGTAAGTACTCTGCACAATGCTTTTCAATCACAGTGCTCTGTATAGGTGCTATCATAAGAGTGACAATTATAATACGAAACTTTAGGAAAAATAATAACTTAAATGTCCTTCATACCTACGTTTAATGGCATTTCTGTAGTCTCCCAGTGGCTATGGAAATTCAGCTTGTTCCTAGTAGCTGCTTTTAGCTTTATTTAGGAAGTTCGGTTTTATGTAAGTCACATTGTCCCAAAGGAAGGGCTGGTTAGATTTGTATAAATGAAGAAGTGTTTTGGAGGAAAATGAAATGCCTTTGTCATTTGCCTTCAGACAGTGAATATTCATCAAAAATAAACTACAAATATTTTAAGCCAGAGACGACCTTGCAGCTGTGACAAAAACAACAGTTGCTTGCAGTGACAGAGACTGAGTCACACTTTGACAGAGCTGATCCTGGCAGGAAGGGTTTACTTAATTTCTTAAAGATGCTCAGGAACTGAATTTGAGAGAAAGCAAGCTGCTTCAGGTTCTTAGAGTTGGACTTGTAGCGTCCTCATGCTCAGATTCAAGCAGAGAATCACAGCAGTTCAAACAGGAGGTAATGAAGGCATGGGTCACAAAGGCCTCATTCAGAAGGAAATAAGGGCATTTCTTAGCTGGCCGGAGATGAAAGAAGATGCTTTTAGACAGTGCTGTCCTGTGGCCAACCCAAACTTAACGAGTTCTGAAAAAGGCCCCACACTTCTTCAGCACATGGATAGTGGGGAGACGCGTGCTATGGAGCAATGAGAGGTCAGCCCCTGAGATAGTTCTTTAAAGCCTTTCGACTTTCTCCCCAGCATTGCTCTGGTCCTGCTTGGGGTCATCTGAGCCATCATCACCCGCAAGGTGCCTCACAGTGATGCTGAGAGGCAGTAGTTGAGTGGCATTTACAATTTATGATCATCTCAGACATTGGTGTCACACTGATATGAAAGACAAGTGGAACGAACATGACTATTTCCCTTACAATTCAGGCAAAAAACAGAGTTTCAGATGTCCCCACCGTGCCAGAGAGAAAAAGTTGAAGCCAGTGCAGCGGTGGGCTACCCACTGCGGCACTGCCGTGGTGTTGTGCCCTGGGGCATCCAGACAGGCAGAGCCCCACCAGCGAGGGTGAGTCTTAGCGAGGCCATGGTGTACGAGAGTCTTTCGTCTGTGCCGTTAGAGCAGTCACTCTGTTTTTCCCATAGCAAAGGTGACTGTGGAGACCTGGCATCATTTTAGAGTTTAGTAATTTCGGGTTTTTTAAGGCCTAAGAAATTAAAAGCTAAGAACGTGCCTGGAAAGAGATCTTCTGAGCTGAGTATTGGCTTCCTGAAGTGTTGGCAAAGTTTTACATGTTTTCAATTAGTTTTACCAATATCATTCTCTGCGGAGAAGTAAATGACTTCCATGCATAACAAAGGAATCAATAAAACTAGAAGCTATATCTACCAGTACAGTTTTTGAAGATTTTTTAAAAAGAAAGATTTCTTTTGCTAGTGCTGGAAGAGGCACACTGGTCCCACACGCAGAGAGTAAAAAGCATTAACAAAAAGTCAGATGGTGGCTCATAAACAGGAATTTGCCGCACACAGATTGAGGCAAGGCAAACAGGAACCCACCACTTCTTCGAAAATATGAATAGACTGTCTTACAATATGTATGAGAATTAGAGGTAAAAATAGAAACTATTCAGCCAGAACTGAGCAAAACTTAGTACCGCAAATCTGGGCAAGTTACGCGTACCCACTATTCTGTTGAACTTAAAACATCAGCCAAGGCTAGGAAAGACTTTGCCAGAGCAGGGTAAAGTCCAGTGGTGAAATTCTGAATTGCCAAAAGCACGCAAAACTTTGAGATTTTTTATATGGGGGCTATGGAAACATGTAAACATGCCTGACCCTTGCTTATTTATGCAGCAGACTGAATTCCTGTGTATACACAGGACCTTACCCACTGGCTTGATTGACTAAAAAAAACTTGCAGTGCTTTTTCGCCTTGTGAGCGCTGCCGAGACAACACAGTTCACTGCGTTAAAGTGAATTTCCGGCTTATGAATTCTGAACACAATTGCTTACTAAATTCCAAACACAGATTATTGGTGATGGAAAAATGAGAAAGAGTCAAATCTGATATTCAGATTCAGATTCAGGTTATAGACTGCAGGGGAAATGCTTGGTGTGAAGTCCTGACCCCACTGTAACTGACAGATGTTATGCCATTGAGCTCAGTGGAGCCACCCTTGATTTTCTCATCAACCTGGCACTCTCTCTTCAAATATAGTGAAGGCACAGATAACGCTGACTTCTGGTGCCTGCCAGTAGCAGTGCGCAGTACAGCTCACTTTTCAGGCTGAGATTTGTGACTTATCCAGGTTTGAAACAACCAAAAATCATCAAGCAGAAAAAAAAGAAGTTTCATATGGTCTCATGCAGTGAAATTTGCAGAGACCAGACTGCAGCAGAAATGCGGACAAGAAAGTCCTTTCCTTTTTTTTTTTTTCTTTTTTTTGCAAGGAGCATGTGTGTGAAGATCCATCTCCATATTGAGGGAGGCTATATTATGCCAATACCTCATTCTGCAAGATGTGCCAAAAGGAGTGGTTTTTTTTTCTTCAGCATGTTGGCTTTGATTTCTCTAAATTATCATGTTATGATGCCATCTGGAACACATAAAGATTCCCTTTATTTACAGCAATCTCACTTTGGATTATGTTTTGACTTTGATTATATTAGAGAATACTCTTTGCAAGGACTTATCTCCATGTGAGTCTTGGCCCTGCTTCCACAGCAGTCTCCAGCTATGTCGTGAGTGTCCTGGGACGCTTCTACAAGAAACCATTTGGTCTTATTACCAGCTAGTATGACTTTCATTTGGCCTGATGCTATGTCACCCTGGTTTCACTGCAAAATTTAAATATGCCGTGTATCATTTGTGTTCTCATCAGAAATTTTTTCCCTGTGCAGTAGAAAAGGAGGACAAGCCGGCAGGAGAGGATAAAGGGGAGGGAGAGTTTATTAGCCGCTGGCCTCATCTTGGATCTTCCTTACAAGCGTTTTGATTTTGTTAGTATTGCTCCTCCAGAAACATGTTGCTTTTTGGTAGCTGAATTGCCTGAAAAGAGCAAAACAGACCTCCATCAGAGAGACTGGGGAGCTGGGAGATGTCTTCTTTTCGGGATGATTCTTTCACACTCTTTTAGCATATTTAATTTACTGAATGAGGGATAGTGTATGCAGAATAGAAGGGACGCCCATAAGACCATATATTTATTGCCAGAGTCCCACAGAATTAGCTGATAAACGCTCTAGACCAGATTTACTGGCATTTTCCCCAAGTGCACTGTTGACACTTGACACAGACCCAGATCCTGATATTTTGCTTTGTGCTTTTCCACTGCTGCGAAGGGGATGAAAACTTGCTTTAAAAGACTAGGTGGGTGTATGGGGAACAGGATAGAAAAAATATAAAGACAACAGAGCCGAGGCGCTCTCTGCCAACCAGGAGGCAGAGCCGTCCCTGTTTTAGCCACATAGCTCAGAGTATCCTTTTAGCTGCAATATTTTATGCAAGAGGGAAGGAAAGGAGAGAGAGCTGACTTAGATCCCCACTCACTCCCCACGTCTTTGTCTCCCAGTTTCATGGTAAGCACAGCTTGGCTGGCCTTGGGGCTTTAACCTCCACAGTTAAGAGAAAAGCTAGAGTCTTACGTGAGACTCACAGAGCCTCAGAGAGGCAGTGCAAATATTTGGACTTCTAATAATATCAGCAGTGCTTCAAAAGACTTGCCATTCCTCTAGACCATAAGTGACAGCAGGCTGGGGGTGACTGGCAAACAGTGCATTGAGAACCCACTTGGCATTTTCTTTTTCATTCTTAATGTTTGCCTTTCTATCAAGAAAATATTTTTAAAAGAAATTTGCAAGGGCCCGTGGGCATTCTTGATGTGACCAAACCAAGCCCCAGAGGCCTGACCCGCTCAGCTCCTGTCACAGGAGCACAGTTACCTGCCGTCATCCCAGATGTTTTCTCCAGTCTGCTAGAGAAGGCCGAGCTTGCCAGCTGTCTCACAGCGCGGACCAGCGGAGCATGGTGCGTGATGGCTGGCGCCCAGCTAGCTGGCCCCAAAACTGGAAGCATAATGGGCGCAACACATTGCACGTGAGCTCATCAGCACAGCTTACGGTAGGGCTTATTAGCTAAGAAATTAGCTTACACTGAAGTGGAAGCCCTGCTTTGCCAAGCTGAGTTAGTATTTTGCACTGCTCTGCCCCCCATGCATGTACAGAGTCTGTGGGTATTAAATCACGGTCTCTGTGCAGTACTGCCTTGTACCAAATTTATGCCCTGAGTTAAAGGATAGACAAGGGGAGGGGACCTGCACTGAAAATGGTCTGTCAGTGGCCACCTTACAGGTATACTTGAAAAGAGGGAAGAGTGAAAATGAGCTTAAACCTGAACAAATTGGTAACCCCTAATAAAAGAGTCTGGGGATACTTGCATTTAAATGACATAGGCCTAAATCGACACCAACAACCTGGAAAGCCGGAACTGTTGAAACAAAGATATGTTGCAAGTAACTGTCCTGCTTTCAGCAGCACAGAAATGAACAGTCATCTTCTGCAGTAGCTCAAGTGAGTCTCAAGGATAGCCCAGGCAGAGCATTTCACACTAATCTAATCTGCAAGTGAGGGATATCAGACACCGACACCCTTGTTTGCCAAATTCAGACTGACTAATGCTTCCCTGACCTTGGCTCCTGTTACCATATGACTCTCCAGAGAGCAGGAGAACTGGCAGCGTGACAACAATATAGGCACTTCATCTTCAAGGCATTTTATTTAGCATTCCTGCAGAAAGGGGGGTATTGAGCTGCCTGGTTTGCAGAGGAGGAGAGGTGACAAAGGGCTGTGCCCAGGCTGTCAGGGCTGGCTGGTTTCGGCGCTGGAGTTCAGACTCAGGAATGTCCCAATGCGAAAACCTCTCTGCAGCTCGTTTCGTCCCTCTGACAGGTCTTGTGGTCGTAGCAATAGAAGCCCGTTCCTTTTCTAATATCGTGATGCTTTATTTCTCATTAGAAAATAATCTCATCAAGGCAGGAATCACCTTTATTTATCATCTTCTCACAGCCTCAGCTCTACTAGCCTTGAGCTGGGAGCTGTGTCAAAGCACATAAATGGGATTAACTCCTTGCACTCCTTTATTGGGACTGAGGTCTCCAGCAGGGCAGAGTAAGAATTTTTATACTTTTTCTTAAATTTATTTTAGTAACTACTCAAGACCGTGGGACACCCAGGAGTTTCCTCAAAAAAAAAAAAAAAAAAAAAGCCCAAGCGCTAGTATGGTGTTTTGAATCTGAGATATTTTGGTTTTGGTTTGCTAGCACTGTGATCTCTTGCTGTTTTGGGGGGAAGGGGGAGAGAAAGGCGGGAGGGACTGGCTATTTTTTTGGTACATGGACAGTACTCACTGTTCCCATCTGCTGAAAATAACAGGAGTTGGACAAAAAAGGTACTTGGGCTCAAGATGGATGAGGCTCAAAGGAAGGCTTCATACTGGACGAGAGACTTCATCCTACGGCCTGGCCTGGCAGGTGTTGTCGTTTCGTTGTCTTTGCCTTTGTGCGATTGACCATGGATCCTACGGGAACAGCAGTTTCTGCAGTGGTTGTTACTGTATGTCAGAAGGGAGCCTCATCAAAAGCTCTTCTTGAGTGAAAGCAATTGGGTTTGCTTCCAAGGCTTCCTCCCTGGGCCTCCCAGAAACGAGGCTAGCCCTTGTTCCGCTTTCTTTCGAACAAGTGAACCAGTGAGGGAAAAATAAAAGCTGAGGCATAAACAGGGTCTTTTCTTTTCCTCATCCGCTCTTGCAAAGTGCTGAGCATTTTGACCCCGCTCTCTAATAAAACACTCGCTCAATGTAACGCACCGAGCAATTCCTTCAAGTTCACTGAGTATTCACTTAAGATTATGCAGATTTTTGAAGTACTCTGCTGAATTTGGCCCAGGCTACGTAGCAAGGGTGCACGGCAGGCACAACGGCATCCGCGGGGAGCGGCGTGTGTCCCCGGAGGATCACACAGGCAACTCTTCCCAGGCTCGGTTTTAACCGTTTATGTTTCTGCCCACCACCAAGCCTCGTTTCGTTGTGTTCGTGGAACTCCCTCTGGTGGCCACATTAACATGATTTTGTGTTGATGCAGCCCCTTTGCTGGGGCTTTTTTTCAATGGCATGATGTAAGTGAAGGAGGAAGAGTAGCATTTTCCTAAATGGACTTAAGATAGGAAGATTTAAGGGGCTAGCTTCCCCTGCAAGCCACAGGCACAAAAGCTTGTCAGAGCTGATCCCCAAATTTCCTGAGGAATTCCAGACCTTGGAGAAAAGAGAGGAAGGCTGGAGAAAGGAAGACTCTCCCTTGGTGGAGGAGGATCAGGTTAGAGATCTTTTGTCCAAACTTGACATCCACAAATCCATGGGCCCCGATGGGATGCATCCACGAGTGCTGAGGGAGCTGGCAGATGTTATCGCTAGGCCACTCTCCATCATCTTTGAAAGGTCCTGGAGATCAGGAGAGGTGCCTGAGGACTGCAAGAAAGCCAATGTCACCCCAGTCTTCAAAAAGGGCAAGAAGGAGGAGCCAGGAAACTACAGGCCTGTCAGCCTCACCTCCACCCCTGGAAAGGTGATGGAACAGCTCCTCCTGGAGGTCCTCACTAAGCATCTGGAGGACAAGAAGGTGATCAGGAGTAGTCAGCATGGCTTCACCAAAGGGAAATCATGCTTGACCAATCTGATAGCCTTCTATGACGGAATGACTGGCTGGGTAGATGAGGGCAGAGCAGTGGATGTTGTCTTTCTGGACTTCAGCAAGGCTTTTGACACTGTCTCCCATCACATCCTCCTAGGTAAGCTCAGGAAGTGTGGGCTAGACGAGTGGACAGTGAGGTGGATTGAGAACTGGCTGGATGGCCGAGCTCAGAGGGTTGTGGTGAATGGCGCAGAGTCAAGTTGGAGGCCTGTGGCTAGTGGTGTCCCCCAGGGGTCAGTCCTGGGTCCAGTCTTGTTCAATATATTCCTCAATGACCTGGAGGAAGGGACAGAGTGCACCCTCAGCAAGTTTGCTGATGATACTAAACTGGGGGGAGAGGCTAACACACCAGAAGACTGTGCTGCCATTCAGAGGGACCTGGACAGGCTGGAGAGGTGGGCGGAGAGGAACCTCATGAAGTTCAACAAAGGCAAGTGCAAGGTCCTGCACCTAGGCAGGAATAATCCCATGCACCAGGACAGGCTGGGGACTGACCTGTTGGAAAGTAGCTCTGCCGAGAAGGACCTGGGAGTGCTGGTGGACAACAAGTTAAACATGAGCCAGCAGTGTGCCCTGGTGGCCAAGAAGGCCAATGGGATCCTAGGGTGCATTAGGCAGAGTGTTGCCAGCAGGTCGAGGGAGGTGATCCTGCCCCTCTATTCAGCCCTGGTGAGGCCTCACCTGGAGTACTGTGTCCAGTTCTGGGCTCCCCAGTACAAGAGAGACATGGCACTCCTGGAGAGAGTCCAGCGGAGGGCTACCAAGATGATTAGAGGGCTGGAGCATCTCTCCTATGGAGAAAGACTGCAAGAGCTGGGCCTGTTCAGCCTGGAGAAGAGAAGATTGAGAGGGGATCTCATCAACGTGTACAAGTATCTGAAGGGGGAGTGTCAAGAGGATGAGGCCAGTGTCTTCTCCGTGGTGCCCAGCAACAGGACAAGAGGCAATGGGCAGAAACTGAACCACAGGAAGTTCCATCTGAATCTGAGAAAAAACTTCTTCACTGTGAGGGTGACAGAGCATTGGAACAGGTTGCCCAGAGAGGTGGTGGAGTCTCCTTCGCTGGAGATATTCAAAAGCCGTCTGGACGTGATCCTGGGCACTATGCTCTAGAGGTCCCTGCTTGAGCAGGGAGGTTGGACTAGATGATCTCCAGAGGTCCCTTCCAACCTAAACGATTCTGTGATTCTGTGAAATCTTTTTTGCTAACTTCTTCCAGGCTTCTTTACCCTTAGTGATGATCAGCCCTGTTGTCCCACCTTGCATAAAAAGATTAAAGATGGATTGGGCCCATATTTTTCTGGCCAAGCTGACAGCTGACTTGGGAGAATAGTGATTTCTGGTCTGCTCCCAGCACTAGTTACGTATTCTTTTCTGAAGATTAATGGAAAATAAAGAAACAAATCCTCAGGAAATGAGGATGCAAGTGCCTCCCGTCTCCCATGGCAGTACCCGAACCACTAAGCTGTTTCTGTCTCTTCTTTGGTTAATTCATACTCAATTACTTGCCCAGAGGACCACGTTCAGGTGGAGGAATGGAAGGGAATTGGAGCCAGACCTGTGGCTGCTGGTCAGGGGATAGGTGGGAAGCATCAGAGTGGGGGCCCCAAGCTGAAGTGACATTGAGCTTGGCTGAGTCTTGGTAATTCAAGCGTTATACAGTAAGAGGGCCAAGATTCATCTACAACATGCAGAAGTCCTTGGGAGGTGACTCCAGTCCAGCCGTTTCCTAGGGTGTTCAGGCACAAGACTAAGTGGTTTTTTCAGTATTCATATAGAAAAGCTGTGGAAGATCTAGAAATCCAGGTGTCTCAAGTCCAGCCTATGCAGGGGGGCATCTTATTTCCCAACCAGAAGTGCCATGGCAGCAGGCTGATTGCATGTCAAAATGAATCTGAGAGGAGGAATTCATTTATGTAAAAACAAAATCACACAGGTACATAAGGAGGAAGCAACCAACTCAAACATATTAATAATCAGGGAGAATCACTTATGCATCTGATGACTTTATTTAGGAGTATCAGTCCGAAATGGTTAAGATATGAGAAAAGATTTAATGAAAAACAGTCCAGTCAAAGCACAAAATGCTATATTGTAAATATAGTTGTCAAAATATTGGCAACTACTTACAACTGTCAACAGTGTTCATGGGCTTTGTTCAGGCTGAGGAGACTTGCTAAATGGTATTCACAAATATTTCTGGTATGAAATGAAGAGTCATGGAAGCTTTTACAGATACAGATATGATCAACATTTTATACAAAGAAAAAGAAACCAAGATTTATTTTCTTTTCTTCACTAATATGCACAGTTGTAAAGCAGATATCTCAAGGTCAGTCTTTCATCTGATAAAAATCAGCTCTTCGGTTAACTTATTGGTGGCATATAGCTACACAAAGCCACTGAGATACATGGAGATTCAAGAGGCAAAACATGATATTCAGTTTTGACTTGGTGATATAAACATTTCAGTTCTGAGCATAAATACTGATCTGCAGTTGAAATCTGAATAAAAATAATGGATTTTGTCCACACACAGGTCTGAATCGAGCTCTGCGTTGCTTGTGGTTTTAGTTTTCGTTGGTCCTCTCCTAAAATAACAATGGGCCTGGCTCTTGTATTTCGTCTTCATCTTAACTGGATGCCCAGGGGACACTGCTCAGGTCCAAAAAATGCCTGGCATACAGTACTGGCAATCCAGCTCTTCAGAAAAATGTGAATTGGCTCTTCCCACACCATTAGATTTATAAGAATAAGAGTCATTTTCTCTTTGAAAATTTCCACATGGGCACTTCAAAAATCACCTTTTCAAATTTGCTAATATAAAAAAAGACCAGAAATGCTTGCAGTTTGTTTTAGAGGGGAAGAGCAGAGGCTGGCATTAAAACAATATCTCCTGGAAAGGTCCTTCTGTTAGAGAGCAAATATATCTGTAGTTTGCCTCAGTGAACATGACCGCCAGTGATAAACAACACACATTTGAAAGGCTTGATGCAGGCAGGCTGGATCGCTGTATACATATCCTTCATTTATTTCTTTATCTTTATATACCTCTGTTGCTTTGGGAGGTGAACAAAAAGCCCTACAATTAGATTTTCCAAAAAAGCTTTTCATTATTTCCTTTTTCAAATAAGCCAAAATGCCCCGATAAGAGCCTTTCCACGGATACTTTTTCCTGAACTTTATCTTGGCTAATCTAGGAAAAGGAAAAACGTACACTGAACATCAGAAGGATTCAGTTTTTATTTCATCCAGGTGTTTTCTTCATAGCTAACACGCTTCCAGCATGTCTCACTCATTGGATAGGAGATGTTAATGGAGGAACAGCACTTGCATGGGCAGGGAGCGTTGTTAGCTGGAACTTTTACAAAAGGAACTATATAGTTGTGGTTCCAATGAATGCCTTGTAGGAGCTTGGTTACATGGCAAATACAAAGTGTAGAAAGAAAAAATAACCTGTGGACTTCAAAGGTCTGTTACTAACAGAGATATGAATACTTGTCAGCATACAGTTTAAGGTCAGAAGATCATTATTAAATCATCTGTTTGACCTCTAGTGTAATGTAATGCAAGCTGTAGTGATACACAGTACACAGTACAGTACAGGTGCTTATCACCCAGATGCCTGTGTATGGAGACCAAAGCCTGGTCTTTGGTGTTCCAGAAATGCATCCAGTTTGTCTTGACAATTTCAAAAGATGCCAAATTCACACACTCCCCAAGGTAGCCAGTGCTGTGCTCTTCTGCCTTCTCTCTCTCTCTCTCTCTCTCTGAAAGACACTATTTGGTAGCAAAGGGACCCTGAATCCATTATCAAATAAGAAACCAGAGTAGCACCAAAACATGTTGGACAGAAGCCAACAAGTGAACTTCACTAAACCAGATATCATCAGAGAGGCTGAAAGACATTGCCAAAGAGAGCCAAATAGTACTGGAAATGTGTGATCTGTAGTAGCATTTTGTTAGAAAATTTCTGAAGAAGTTTCACTAAACTGCGAGGAACCAACCAAAGATACAAAAAGGAAAGCGTGGCAAATCCCTGATACTAAGCAAGGGTCTGTTAGCTGATATTATTCACTGAATGCCATGTCTCCTCTGCCTTCTGATATTTCTTCTTATTTCCCAGTACAGATACTTCTAACCACAGCCTAGAAAATAAGCTGATAAAATGATGAGATGAGATTAGACTTGTTCTTCAGATCTGCTAGGATGAAGTCTTCTTGCTGGTACCACTTGGGTAGCTTTGCAACATTCAGAGCAGATGTATTTCAGGAAAAACAAGCAAGCACTGCTGGATATGATAACGGTTACAGTGATAGTGATTGTAGCACGAAGAGCTGGTGATGCCATATCCTCCAGACCTGAATGATGTCCTCCTGTTGCAGAGAAAGGAGGCAGCTCTGTGTTCC
This sequence comes from Struthio camelus, assembly GCF_040807025.1. Classification (NCBI taxonomy): domain Eukaryota; kingdom Metazoa; phylum Chordata; class Aves; order Struthioniformes; family Struthionidae; genus Struthio; species Struthio camelus. The sequence goes on along the minus strand of NC_090942.1, from coordinate 215,853,647 downwards.
CCCCTCATAATGACAGAGCAGTCACAAATCAGAAACCGCAGCGGGAGTTGTGCAAGCTGTGACCTTGAGGATACTGAAAAAGGGAGAAAAAAGTGCAAAATAGGGCACACTGGGATTCATCTCCCTTTAGTATTTGCAGTGTACATTTATGCATCTGAGCTAGTGTCTCTCAGCTTCCTTACAGCGAAAGGCAAGAAATAGACTTTTTGAGGTCACAATTAATTTGCCTTATTTTAGCTGTTTTTAACATGCAGCAAACCTCTCAAAGTGCTTTTTCTCCGCAGAGATTCTAAAGGAAGTCAGAGGGTGACTAGCCTAGAAACAGATGGCTATATTTGGTCAAATGAATCCCACACGTGACGTTTTTCATTCTCGGAAAAAGAAAATCAGCTATTGAACCTGGCTCTGCGCAAACATCCTTATGGGTGGCACAAAACAAAATCACTGCCATAAATCTGCAGGCAGACTACAATAGCCCCTGAACTATGAGGCCCCTGAAAATGCTTTTGGATTAACTCCTGTTATTGAGAGGTTAGATGTTGTTTGACGTATTTTGACTTTGATTTGGCCTAATCAGTTCATTTAGACTCCCTTGGGCACTGACCTTTACCTTCAACTTGGTGTTAGATATTTGCTACATACAGGCAAAACACCCCTAGAATTAAGGACATCCAGAATCTATTACCTGGCAAATCCACTGCCCACGGTCGGGCAAGTTGGGGGTCCAGTACTAACCAGCGCTATTCAGCAAGTGGAATTATTTAATCACAATTTTTTTCTTGCTGATCAATATGCAGGTTTCTCTCCAAAATACTGCTACAAAAACAACACACCTGTCTGGCAGCACAGACCATGTCACTCTTGCCTGTCCAGCTGCTATTCAGTGCCCAAATCAGTGCCAGGTACCCACTGAGGCAGCAATGTAGGGAGCATGTTAAGCACATATGTCATCATAAAATCCTGTGCTTGAGTTAAGAATGTGATCAGATTGCTTTAGAATCTGTGTCTATTTTCTCTTCACCTTCCCAGTTCCTGCCTTACCAGCATTCCTGTGTATCTCCCCCCTACTTCACAGACACTATCCCCCACTGTATTATTTTTTAAAAATTTGGTCTCTGTCAGAGAGAGCACTGATGCTTGATAATTCGATTCTTAACTTAGTGTGTTTACTTCTCCGCACAGCAGGTGACACATCTGATTTTTGCACTGGGAGGCACAATCTTATAGCGCAGGTGGGATGATACCACAGACTTGACAGGGCAGAATCCTATTTTCAGAGGGAGAATAGAAACAAAGCTCACATTCCCTTTTTCCTTGCTGCCTTCTTTTACCCTGAGCTTATTTCCCCTCCTTTAGCACGGGTGATTTTTTTTTGGTATTGTGCATACCTATCTGCATTCCTATATCTCTCCTATACATATTCCTGTATCCTACATACCTATATCTCTCTGCTGACTCTGTCAGCAAAGAGAATATCAAGTTGCTATATTTTTGATGTAGAATTTCATCCGAGTTCAAAGTATAGCACACAGCGTTTTCAAGAAAAGTTATCTGTTATGTACATTTTCCAGTGGAATCTATGAAAATGAGGAAACAGAAGTTTTAAATAGGACTTTTCTGTGAAAATTGCATTAAAATCATCATTTTATGTAAAAACTTTTTTTCAGTAGCGGGTCAGATTTTTCCCTTCTTCATCTTGTGAATAGAACAGTAATTGCAATTAAAGTTTTTAGAAGTCTGAAATATACTATGGCTTTTATTGCTGTTTCTCATTTATGGTTTCTTTCTCCCACACTTAGTCCATTTTTAAATGGGAGCTCTTGAAGCGCAGCCACTGCTCCTACTGTGCTGATATTCCACCAATTTCAAGATCTTACTAATTAAAAGCTCACCACCATTATGATGCAAGGCAAAACACTCCCCAGCAGGGCCAGGCTGAGAGAATGTCAGACTTGATTCTTGCTGCACTCATTGCAGTTATAACTAGCTAAATTTATGATAATTTCACTGTTACTTTTTCCTGTCTTTTGTCTTGTCTTGTAAGCTCTATAGTAGCAGGACCCATCAAATGGGTGCCCAGTGCCTCAGAAAAGGTAGGTCTGTAAATGGGGCTACTTCTTGCAATTGCTCCTGCAAGGCAAACAAGCAATAGCATGAGCAGAGACATCAGGAGGAGCGCTTGCATTTAACTAACCGAGAAAGCAAAGTTGGGGTCAAATTCGAAGCCCTGCTGAAAAATTCAGGCAATCACACAAGGGCGAGTGGCATCCGCAAATACCACAGAGAGGGCTTCAGTTTCCTTTGTACTCTTTCCAGCCGCTCCAAGTACAAGTTTGTTTTTGACCTAACCCATCTGTTTGCTTCTGCATCTCCGAGACTGTAGAAACATATGCATAACAACGCATCGGAGAGAGGGAATGCAACTGCCCTGGGATCATGTCTGTCTGAGCTGCTGCTGGCATACAAGTCCTCTCTTTCATTGGATAAATGATATGCTAATAGCATGCTAACCCTCCCTGCACAGATGCAAGAAATGGCTGGGGCCAGGCCCTCTGCAAAGGGAGAACACAGAGGGCTGTTCAGGTTTGCTCTTTCTCCGCAGTATTGACTTTTCCTATTAAGTTACGCCACCTCCGGTTTTAATGACAGAGCGATTGCCAGTTCGTCTACCCACGGTGCAGCCCCTGCTGTTCTCTGTCAGCCAGCTGAGACACCAAGGAAGAGCAAAACGGCAGGTTTCACCATTATAGACAGGGATAAGCGGGGAGATGCACAAAGGATGACATCTCAGCACCTCAAATCTCACTTCTCTGTTTCATCAAGTGCAAGCTATTTGTCTCTCCCATTCAAGGACCTTCATAGCTCTGCTCGGTCTGGTCAGCTCTGGTCCCTCATCAAATTGCTCCTCTGTCTCTGTTATGAAAACCAACTTTGTCCTATTTTTGTTTATGTTTTCCACGAGCCTGCTTACACTTTACATCTTACTCTGAATCGAGGTTTAATGTTACTCTCTTTTTCTCTTTGAAATTCCTCTGGAAGATCTAGTTCTCGCATCTTTTGCAAGAAATCAGACAGTACAGCCTGGATGGGGTGGAGGGCAATCCTATTTTGTTTACAGTATTAGGAACTGAAAAGGTTCCATGAATGTCCCGATTTTCAGACCTTTCCTTATAGCTGAATAAAACCAATCAGCTCTCAGCCCATTGAAAACCAAGCTGTTCATATATGCGTGTTTTGAATGTCTACTCCTTTTCTATTCAAATTACGCTGCTTGCCTTTTTATTTTGTAAAAAGTTTCAGGATGAAAATGCCTTAGTAGATTTGAGATGTTACCAAAACATAAATAAAGGCTTTAGTCATGGAAGATCACATTTAGGCAGAATTGCTGAAAGGATATTTGATTTTTTTTTCTTTTATATAAGCAAATGGACTAAAATGTGACCTTCACTTTGAATACGTAGGATGATTCAAACAGAGATTGAAAACAGCATTTGAAGGTATTTTTAACATGTCCTTCCTTCATTTTGAGTGCTATCTACAGTAAGTGGGATCAAAATGTCATTTCCAAATCTGAGTACAGTGGAATCTAACTCAGATTGAAGTTAAGTGACTGTCCTCTTAAAAGATGCCTCTTCCTGTTAGGACAAATTTTCCTGAATGAGCTGAGTCCAGACAAGTTTGGTATTCAGCAATGTGGAAAAGACTAATTCTGTCTTTCCCCAGCGCAGGCATGTTTGTAGAGAACAGCTAGAGAGTGCGTCAATGATTTGGGAACCTAAGGAGTTGTCTCTTCTCTAGGAGCTTAAAGTATCAGCGAGACCTGATGTTTAGTGCTTGCTGGAAACAAGCCTGTCGTGAAGTAAAAGCCTACGTGCCGCTTTGTGAGAACCACTGCTGGGTCTTAGCGCAGGGGCTTTGGTGAAATAGCCAAGTGGTGACAAATGCACTCAGAGTTCACTTCCCAGCACGAGGGAAAAGTCTTTGGGATGTTACTTTGAAAAGAAACGAGCAGTGAATCGTTGCTGAAGGTCTGAGTCACTGACTCAGTTAACATATGTTTTCTTCTCTGGGGTACAGAAAATCTTGGTGGGTCCCATGAAGTAATATTCAGTAATCATGAAGGGCAGAACACATAGTTCAAAATTTTTCACCCCAGGTAACTTCACCCTCTGTAGAGGTCAGATAGCGGGGAAAGAAGGGGGAGGCCAGCAAAAGATTGCATAGATTCATCCTGCAGCGTAAAAATACAGTATCTGTCCTATGTGGCAGAAATGCCGGCTGCTCCTTATTTTTCAGATAAAATGAGATGTAGGTTCTGTCTTTGCAAGTTCCTACCACAGTCTGTCAGATTATTCAGCGAGTTTCATTAGTCCAGTTTCACTCATTCAACAGTTTCCATAGTTCTTTAAAACTGTTAAGATGCAAGGAGATAAGACAAGCAGAAATATGGCTAGGCACTAAGAAAGTACAGATCTGGAAAACACATCAGATTCATTTTGGAGGTGTGTATCTTTCTTTCAGACAGGAATTATTTTACATTTTGAGGTAACTCAGGAAGAATGGCAATTCAAATAATGGATCAGCTGAATTATGTACAAATATACTGCTGTATTTGCATATATTCTGTTCTGAGTGGCTAGCCCAGGAATGTAGATTTTCTAGCTTTTTTTCTGTTTGAGGACAAATATAGGCTATGTGTTGGACATTTTCTTGTCTGGAAACTCTTCTATGCACAGATCTTTCTGTTTCTGTCCTACTTCACTGCTCAAATAGAAATAAAGACTATTGGCAATTGTTCAAATTAAAGATGATTAAAGGCAATTGTTCAAAAAACCAAGTACTCAGCCCATGAGAAATCTGTCCTTCAGCTGTATCCTAAGGTTCATTGTTGCTCCCTTCTACTCTCTTTTTCCTTTGGGTCTACAAAGTAGACCCAAAACAGAATTCTTCTTCATGCCAACCCTTTCCTCATCCTGATATTCATCTGATGCTGGCATGTACTGGAGATCTGGAGCTGGATGGGTGCCAACTAATACATGTTACCCAACTGCATATTGTGCTAGGCTCTGGGGTCAGTCTTTGAGTACGGGCAGATGCCTTTGGGCTTTGACCTCCACCTTCTCGAATTTTACCACTGGCAGTAAACTATGTTCCAATTTATCCTCCTAACCGAAGAGATGGGCTTTGTAGCTCTCTGCTTTTCCCGAAACTGGGAGGGTGAGAAGAAAGGAATTCCTGGGAGGTGGTGAATGCGTGGAAGGTCTTGCTGTAGAGCGGGACCGAAACAGCAGGCTTGTACACCCAAGGGAATGATATATCTGTCAAGTGAAGTCCAGCAGCCACATTTTACCCAAAATTATATAATTTTTCAAAAAATCCTCAGTTTGTGGTGCCATGAAAAACTAGATGTGACCGTTTTTTCATCAGCTTGTTTTGGAGAGTGATATAGGACCTTAGCTTCAGAGACCTTAAAGGATACATAAAGTCTTTTCAAAATTCCTCTGGTGCTAAGGGAGAACATACGGGCTACAATAAGTTCCTTAATCAGATGTGATGATGTGAGGATGTAGAATTGTCTCCCTCTTGAATGTACCATGGGTATCCGGCCCTGGAGAGTGCATACTGAGATCATGTACCTCCTTGCAAAACTTCTATGTGCCTTCTAATCCCTTTCCCACACAGAGGGACTGCAATTGTGCCATCTCCTTGCACAAGCCGGATTTGCAGCTCAGGTATTTCTGGCCAGTAAAGACACTGTAATTTCTTCTGTCACAAAGATATATAAGATCATCATTGGAACAACTAGATCAGGTGATTCGCAGAAAAGTCTCTAGCTGTTCTCAAAGATCTCCGTCTGCCATTTTCTGTCTTCAGCCCTGTAATACACCCTGCAGCTCCTCAGAACCAAACTCAGCCACCTGTTCATCAAATCCTGCATAACAGCAAGAAACCAATAGCTGTCCTCTGGTGATGACTGCCCTCAGCAAGTCACTCTCTCTCTTCCACCTCCAATTTTTAATAATAATTTCACAATGTTTATGATGTGTGAGGAAGGGCTAGAGAGACACAATGCAGTAAGTTCAGTAACAGATCACCCCAAACTTCTTCATCTCATCTGGCTAGTGAAAGAGGAGTCTATATGTGTCTCCATTGTATGCCAGGTGTTCTGCAGACATGAAGACAGAAAAATAAATGTTTCTATCGCAGATGTAGATCAGCATCATCTAGGGGAATGAACACAGTGAGCCAGAGAGCAGGAGATTTCATCAAGTGCGAGTGGAAACAAGGAGAAGAAAGAAAACTCTGGAGATGGTTGAGGAAGAAGAAGGGTCGAGAACTCTTTGTATAGCACAAATGGGCTTCGTGTATCAACAGGCTGGTGGTACTAATCGCAAGGAAATACAAAGAGATCTGTTTTTGTTGCACTATGTTGCAATTAGTGGGGTGTATCTAAGCTCGTTATTACAGAAATAAGAGACAGGTTCATAACTCTGGCACTGAAATACAAACATAGACCCCCTCAGCTCGGCTTGTCTTTTGCAAATGGTTTGCCTTTTACTTGAGAGAATAAAAGCTAAAGTTAAAAAGACATTAAAAAGCCTAATGGCTTATTCATCTTAGTGCTTGTATTGTACTAGAAAAGCTAGGAAGTAGTTTATGTTGGAGTCTGATACTATGCTGCTTTGCAGATAGTATTATATAAGAATCATACTCCACAGCTGTTAAATAAATAGCAGAAAAAATAGAAGCCTCCTGTATATTTATCCCAAGTAGAGTGTAACCAGAATTCCAAAAAATATGCTGCAGCTTGATGCTCCCCAAAAGCACCATTGGGTTTTAATGACCGGTAGGCAAACAGCAAAGATGCCAGCACAAACAGTAGGCAGCAGCTGCCATTTTCCTGCCCTTCCCTGTGCTGCCACCTGTTATAAAATAGTTCTTATTCCTGCAGAGCCAGTTCAGCTTAACATTTTGTTTTTCAAATGTGAACTAAGGAAAAAGTGGAAAGTCCCAGGAGGTGACTGTGCTTTTAAGTAAAGCTCCATACATTTCCTGCCGTAAGCGATGGCCTCCAGAAATTGGAGGAAATAACTTAATGTCTTTTCAAAGCAACACTAACTTTGATGAGATGTCTCTTTAAACTCCGTATTACTAACCAAAGGAATGAATCTGCCTTCTTTGAATCCAGAGAAATCTCTTTCCCAGGAGGAACTGGATGCAAAGGAAAAGGAAAACTGGTTCTTGCGTTGGAATGCCCCGATCTTGTTTGCTCAAGATGGTAGTCTAAAAATGCAAGAAAAGACACAAGTAAATTAAATGAGAATTTGATGTAAGAGGTTTTTGAAGCAGATCAGTTGTCTTTGAGGAGTGTGATCTGGATGCTTTTTGTCATTCAGTTCCTGCTTCAGCTTGAAGGCCATATTTAAATTGTCATAGGACTACTTAGGCTCAGGCGGTCTGCGGTTGTAGAATAACCGTTCAGAAGCAGCAGGGCAGGCTAGATCTACTAGGCTGAAAAGACCAAGCAGCACTAGAAAGGAGTGCAAGTCCTGTGGGGCCACTCATGGGCCGGTCAGTGAGTAGAAACCTGCAGAAATGAGAAAGAGTCAGGACCAGTTTTCCAGCTTGCATGCCCCCACGCTGCAACCAGCAGTACTGAGGAGCACCACATCCGAGACTCTGGTAGTAGCTTATTTCCTCCTGGAGTAATAGGAGAGCAAAAAGATATGGCTGTATAAGTGAGAAACAATAGTCAATTCTTAGACTGTTTCTTTGTAGTCAACTCCTGGTGCAGTTTAAACAATAAATATTATTCCCTACACAGTTGTGCAGACAACTGGATTCAAGCATTATTAAAACATTGCTAATTGGAAATGTTGTAAATCCATGGCTTCAGATCAAAATATTTTGAGGTTTTATAAGTAAAAGCATGCATTTGAAGTTTTTTCTATTTTACTTTATGGACTACTTTTGCTCGTCCATAAAACTGAAGATTCAATGTTTTCAAGCTTTTCTTCTCAAGCTTCTTAAAAGGAAAGCTCAGATTGTCATGTAGCCATAGTACTCCAGCACTTGGGGCTCAAAAAAGGTACTGTATTTCACAAGACACTCGGAGCAAATGTGAATGCCATCGTTCTCTGGCTCTTGCCTTTCATTTTTATATTTTGCAACCAAAACAAACACAGTGCCTCAAGAAATGTGTTTCTTGTGAACTGCCATGTAAGCAGAAAATATCGATATGTTTACATTTTTTGAGGTGAGGTTATTTAAACAGTTCAACTCCCAGCATTAAAATTGCTAAGATCTCTAGTGATAATGTTTTTTGTATATTCAGTCCGTGCTGTAATTCAGTGTGTTAATACCAATCTTGATTAATCAAATCGATACGTTTTTCTAAAGGTGGTATAAAGAAGCAATTTCTTCTTATACATTTCAGTGTCTTATCCGTGGGGCACTCTTCTCAGGGGAGTTAGCCATACTTACAGCAGAAAGGCACAGTGTCTATGTACAGTCTACGTACTACGGGCCAATCCGACCACTCCTTCAGCAACTATGTCAAATGTTACAGTCTATAGCAGATATACAGACATACCAGGCTGAGGTATTGTAGGGCTCGCCAAATGAGGATGATAAGAAGGCATTCCACAGATTAACTAGATTTGACATTATTTTGCTTTTAACACCAAGATGTCTGACTTTGACCTATATCTCCAAAAATGAAGAATTGCCTTGAAAAGAAATTTTTGCAGAGCATGAGCCTCCCTTAGCTATTTCACAAGCTTTCCCTTTGTTTTCAGTGTTACTTTTCTGATGCTATTGACAAATCACTATTATTTTTAGAGAACCACACACTGTGTATTGAAAAATGAGCAATAATGCTAATTTCCATGTAAGTATTTAATCTGAGCAGAGGTGACAGAACTGGGTTCATGCTGGAGTCTAGGTTCCCACAATTTAAATGAACACCAGCGCTTTGCAGCCTGTTCTTCACAGAAGTTATTTCCTTAGTGTCTTGCCCTTTTCATCCTTAAGGAAAAAAAAAATAAATAAAATAAATAAAGAGAAGGACTCACAAAGCCAATCACTGTTATATGAGTTTTATGTTAAAAGATGTATAGTCATCTCTCTTATTGAAAGTCAAAGCAAAAAGGACAAGAGCAAAGTAAACACTAGCTGCATGCCTTCCTAAAGCCTGCTTTTGCATTCCTCCATCTTCTCTAAAAATTACAAGGGAAGAAAAATCAAAATTAACACAGCAAAGATACACTTTACCCTTTGATTTACCTTTCAAAAAAATGGTCCTTAAGGATCCTTAAAAAAAGGTCCTTAAGTATTTCTCTCATCTGAATGTGGAAAGAGTTAACTAGCAATGGCATTGCAAGTGCAGAGGCTCCTAAAAGAGTTAAGCCCCTAACTGAGTTGTGCACCTCAAATTTGTAAATGTGATTTGTATTTCTAGATCTACAGGCTTATAAGCTCCCTCTGCTTCAGGGCTGTGGTTCGGAGCCTTAGAGTTGGCTTAGAATTGACTTGCTGCATCAGGAAGCCTGGACCACATATTGCTTATCTGCATACTTGCACCCACAAAGCTTTACCAAATCCCACAGCTCTTTAAAGAGTATAAAAGCGAAATATTTACTTCTCTTTACATTCTGCCCTATCACTTACACTTATGATAAGGAGAGCTTTAAAATCAAATCAGATCAGAACTATGTTAATGAAAATAATAACACAAGGTACAAGTCAATGGAGAGTCAGGACCAAGAAAACAGCATTTTAAATGCAGAATACTATGGCATATGAATATGTTTCAACACTAAAAAAATATTTTTGAACTCTGGTAGAAATATTCATCCGTGAAACATGGATGGGTTCTCCTCACCAGTTTATTGGATGCAAATATGATAAAAAGGGAGATGCTGTTGCAGGCTCCACCAGTTCTTGATATCAAAATAAGATTGTCACAGGGGTATGCGTCTGCTTGCCTATGCGCTTTGATGAGCTGTGGATAGCTGAATAGAAGTTGTTGTGCCTAAGCAGAGGGATGGCTGTGCTTGGTCCTCAAGGAGCATACCAGTAGCTCTATGTGCATTCCTTCTGTCACCAACCCTGCTGTAAAAAGGTCACATCATCCTAATCTAGCTGACGAACTGCAGACTGTGCTGCACAATGCAGACAAAGAGCCCTTGCGGTATTAGGAAGCCATCATGCATGATGGGAAATGTGCGCACAGAAACATGTGCAAGCACAAGAAATGGGCATAGAGGTGAGCTCATGTGGAACTCAACCTTCCTAAAGAGCTGCTGCAGGTGTCCTCAGCCTCCAGCAGTGCACATAATTCATTTAGCTGGAGAAAATCAGTGACTTTGGACTTCCAATTTTTATTAAGACAGCAACAGAAACTAACAAAATGTACGGATGTTTTCGGCAGGCTTTCTCTCCCAGGTTAGACTTCTGTAACATCAGCTACAGAGCTGAATGAAGTAGCTAAGTTATCCCTGTGGCAAGCAGTGGGAAAGAGGCACCTTGTCAGGTGGGTACCATCTTATCCTAAGACGGATATTTAAAACAGAGCAGCTGCAACTGCTACAAGGCGAGTCTAGGGAACTAGATCAGAAGTAGACATCTGCAGAAAAGACATCTGGAGTTAAGTGAGATTAATCCCATCCTTATTAATATGGATATATCAGAGCTAAAAAGTGTTTTTTTTTAAGAGCAGTAAGATGAGAAATTGCAATCTGGTAAATGCATACAGAGTTAAAGGACATGCTCTTCATTCCAAAAATTTTGTCCAAAGCAGTAGCCAATGATGAAAGGAGGAATGACAAAGTACATTATGCAGGGCTGACCATGAAAGGGACAAAGAGAAAAGATTACCTTGCATGTTCTGACTGGCAGCACTGGGTTGACTGCATATACCTCTTCTGTCCAGTATGTGATGATAAGAGTTCCTAATTAAACTGTGGATCTGAAAAATTATGTATTCAACCATGTTTGCACTAAGTATAATTCAAAATCTATTTTTATTTTTAGTATCTCTACACACTGAAATTAATTATTGATGTCATTGAGTCGACCCAGCCCTGCTTTCTTCATTAAGTGTATTTGTACAGTGAGTAACCTTTGGACAAAATTTTTTTTTCACTGTTTTATACTAAGCAGAGGAGTAATAGCGATGAATCAGTTTGCAGTAAGTAAGAAGGATGCAGCAACTGTCCCTGTTACTTAAAGAAGATAGAGAGGAAAGCTCTTTCAATCCCTTTGTTGGCTAAGAGGATTTTATTTTTGTTTTGTTTGTAATAATAGTTTGCCTGGACAAACAGAGGCAAACAGAAGAAAAGCTCAGAAATATTGCTTGGTCACTGTAGCAGTTTGTCCTTATTTCATAGGGTCCTGTATCCTTTTCCAGCCTCCCTAACCTGCTCAGAGAACTCTTTAGTATTGATCTATGTTTCCGGATCTGAAACTACAGTATTCTGAGAAACCACGTTTACTGACCCTGGCTTACACTGCATATCTGTTGCAGCCTCCAGCTTGGAGCAGAGCAGATGTTTCAGCACTTTTTGCATAGCTTTCTTGTGCTTCTGATATGAGCAGAAACTCTACTGAACTGTCTGTCCAAGCTGTTAAGCTAGCCATCAAATAAGCTTCATTTTTTGCATCTTTATTTTAAATACCTGCCTTATCAGACACACATGACTTAAAATGAGCATAGTGGAGTGTGAATTTAATACTGACTTGTCTTCTCATATTCCCTAAGGACTTGCTTCTGTCTTCAGTTTGCCCATGCTATGAGGCTTGGACCCAGAGTGAAATCTTGTTTTGCGTAAGGATTCAGACCTCCCCTAGAGCTTTGGATCTGGGTCAGAATCAAAATCATTGGAAGATGGTGTTCAGAATCTAGTATATTTTTCCTGCAAAACTGTAGACATGATAATGGATAATCTAACATTGCAAGATGACTGCCATTCAGAATGATTGATATCCCTCACAAAACTTATGAGATTCCCACTATGTAAATGCATTTTATTGGCTGGAGTATAAACTTCCAAAATAAGTTTGGCTCCTTACATTTTTTGTGTTTTAGTCATCCAAGTTATTAAAAATATAGATAAGAAAACATATTTCAAAATGATAAATTTTATCTTAGGGTTGTCCCTTGTGATTACCAGTTCCTTGGGAGTTTACTGTAGGCTTATTTTTCCTGATTAACAAGCTTTGTAGTCCACTGGAACAGAAAGTTTTTGATTAAAAAATGCATGCAGCTTCTAATGGCCCCAATAAACACAGTAACTCCCCCTGATTATCATCTCCTTTGTTAGCCCTTCTTGTAAAACGTAGTAGCAGTGCTCATTCCTCCAAGCCATTGACAAAGAACTCACCCTGGATCAGAGGATGTAGAGTAGTCAGAACACTTAAACCAGCAGGCAAAATGTCACCAGCAGCAGTTTGCGCACCAAAGCACAACTCTGCTTGTACTCACTTGAAGAGACAGCCATTGCCAAAGTCCCAGGAACTAACACTGTTAACAGCCCCCCAAGAGACCACAGGACAGAGACTCTTGCTCTTTTTAATGCAAAGTTAACCCAGTAAATGGCTTAGGACAAACAGCAACCCTAAATATTATCACAGAATCACAGAATCACAGAATCACAATTATCAGTGCTCACTGTCATAGCACTTCCATTTGCCTCTTAGAAATTCATTTGGAAAGTGGATGTTTATAGAGCCCAACTCTTCTTCTCCCATATATATCCTTTTTTTTAAAACTCCCTTTAAAGGTTTTGCTGCTAGCTTAAGCGGCAGATTGATTGTTTTTATTATGCTGAAATACCAAATATGGTGCATAAAACCACATCCCTATAGCGATGATGATACTGCAGCTCTGCTCGAACGTCAAGAGTACATAATCCCAGATGACTTTAATTAGGTTTCTCGTAACAGTCTATATGTGGTGAGATAAGTGATCAGAGATGCCAATTCTTTGAGATACTCAACAGTTCCAGATGAGAAATGAGGACAGTAGTATGGCAGATATCTTTCAAGTTCAAAATTAATAGATGCTGTATTTGCATTTTTATGAAAGAAAACCTCAGTCAATGAGAGATATTTTTCTATTTAGTAAAAAAAAAAAAAACCACAAATGAGATTTTTTTAATCTCAGACAAATCTCAATTACAAGTGTTCTGTCCTGCTCTGAGTAGTGAATGCCTGATACGCTATGCAGTAACGTTTGTCTAATGAATGAATTAAGCAATAATTAACAGGCAGCTGGTGGCTCTTGGCAAGCACAGCCTTCGGCTCTTAACACTGGCTATAATCCTGACATTTATACTACCAAAATCAACAGAGCACTTTTCCTGGCTGTTTTGCTGTGCCAGGTTGTAGGGCTGCTCTTCTCCACGTTGCTGTTGGCAATTCTGGAACTTCATGGCAAGTTTCACAATTTTATTTGTAAATTGTTGCTCATTCGGCTTGTGCAGACTGGCTTGGAAATGTGAAGTGAGAGCAGACAAAGGTGCAGAAACCAGGTGGCAAATTTAGAGATGCAGCTGTTTACCTGCAAAAAAAGTTCTCCTGGTGTTTTAAGCGTTCTCCTGAATGTGTGAGGTGGGAAACATCATAGCTTCGTCCTGCAGCACACAGGCAACCACCTCCATGCCAGCTTCCCTCCAGTACACACTGGTACCACATTGCCGTCCCACTGCACCATGGCACAAGTTGTTTCATGCTGACTGTAATCCTGTGGAGACACTTGGAGCCTGCGGAAGGAAAAGATGTAGCAGTGGCCTCCATCTTCCTGCTGTTACAGAGATATCACCTGCTGAGCAAGATACTTTGAGATGAAAAAGTGAGGAAATGCTGTGCTCTAGCTTTGGAGGTCTAATGGCTTAAAAGAGCTCCAGAGGTACCTGAATTAGCCCTGCTGTATGGTATCAAGAGCACCAGCCACTCGCACAAATGAACTTGTAAATTTTTTCACAAGTCAAATGTAACTTGCAAGACCAGTCTCAAACACCTTGCAAGGCCACTCTCAATCATCTTGGAAAGGTCACGGTGATCAGGAGAGGTGCCTGAGGACTGGAAGAAAGCAAATGTCACACCGATCTTCAGAACGAGGAGGAAGGAGGACCCAGGGAACTACAGGCCAGTCAGCCTCAGTCTGGCTTCTACCATTTTTCCATTTCCTTGCAAATGTGAAATACTGCAGAGGCTTTTTACTTTCCTTTGTTGAAGATTCTCCTTCTATTTCTCATTAAAGAACACCTTTCATATAGCTAGGAAGGGAAGAAATATTGTGGAAAAGGAAAGATAACCTCCTTCCAGAAGACTAAGGCAAATGGAGACTAGGAGGTGGTATGCATTGATTTTCCCCTCTTAAATACAATATCAGACCAATTAAATAACTATTTGTTTAGGACTGTATGGGTTTATAGTGTAGCTTTGTTGCAACAAGTGTGAAGTACAGATTTATATATTGTTCAATAATGGGTGGCAGTTGAGCAATAGAAAGACTAATGAACTGTGGGAAATTTAGAGTCGAAAGGTAATTAATTACATGCCTGGAAACAATGATTATGTAGAAAGTTTTAGCAAATCTAGCCAAGTATAACTTGATAATAATGCTAGGGGACATTGAAAGTAGCTGCCATACAAGTACATATAAGCTTAAATTTCAAAGGGAGGATAGGCCATGAGGTAACATTATGAGTAATAGGATGAAGCTATACAAAGGAAACTTAAGGATGAATTACAGGAAAAACTAATTAATTCCACTGAAGCAGTTTAGACTTATAGGCTCCCAAAGGAAGCAGGAAAATCCCCAAATTTTTGACTCCTGAAAGCAGTCTATTAGACATTCTAGCCAGTAGATGGTTGAGACCCGTCCTTTCCTGACATCTGTGGATTACAGTAGGAGTCTAATAATACACTTTAATTAACTTACCTTGCCATGAGTCTATCTGTCTAAAGGCTCAGACTAGATTCTCCAGGGTATCTGCATGCCTAAAGAAACGTGGAGCCGCTTGGTGGGTTTTTTAAAAAGCACCTTAAAAGAAGGGTTGTGTGTCCTATCTGCCTTTTCAAGCTCCTAAATATCTCTGAAATGTAATCTGTAGTGCAAAGATGAAGAGCGCATGTGAGTATCATCAAACCAAACTTCCAATGAATAAAATTATCTTGTGGCAAACAAAACTTTAGGGAGAAGATGAACAAAATACCATACTGTAACCATAACTTCGGAACTTCTGGTAATTTCTGGTATGATAGATCATTGCTATCATATAAAATAATAAACACAGCATTTCAAATTGAAAAGATTACTTTCCAGTTTATCTTATCAGGTAGGTAACATTAAGAAGCTGCCAGCTGGGGTGGTCTTCCTTGCTGTCTGTGAATGATGGAAAAGGCAGCATTCTTAGGTGAATACGATGACAAAATCTGCTCTATGTCAGAACGCAGGAAGATGTGTTTGCAGAACCAGTAGAAAAATTACAGTGAGTTTATAATGATCAGAAAAAAACTCCTTTAGCACCTCCCAGCAGGTTAGAGAACACCTTACTTTCTCCCCTTAGCTATCCTCAAAGACCATCTCTAAATTATAGCATATAATGAGGAAACTGAGGCTCCCTAAGCAAACTTCAGTAGCAACTGTTGAGCAAGCCCTTCCTTTCCCAGTCTAATACCAGGAGAAGGGGAAGTTGCAGCAACAGCTCCCAGTCCCTTTGCAGCCCTCCTAGTGATATCTCTCAGTGCAACTCTTTCCTCTTCCCATAACAACTCATTTCTGCCTGCTGCTTTCTCAGCAGCATCTGACTTCCAGCACTGGGGAGATATAAACAATTTCTTCTTATTCCCATTGGTGGTAACATGTATTTCTGCTGCTGTCCCTTCATCCTTCGGCATGGCTTGGAGAGATTTTCTGCCAGGAGTGCAGATTCCAGAGCGCACCTGCAACAGGCTTTGTAAAGTCTGGTGACATTTTTCTTTGCAAATGCCCATCAGACTTTAAAATTACAGCCTTAGAAGTATGTCACTAAGACCTCCATGGAAGTTAGCGCATGGTCACACAGCACTAATTCATCAAGTTATTCTGCCTTTGTTGTTTTAAGTCAAGGTATTCTTTTGCAGATAGATCAAGCATATGGGCACTTTCTAGGCTCAGCTGAGATGTAATTGCTAAGCAACAGAAACTCCACTAATTTCTATCTATTTTTGGCTCCTAGGTCCTCAACCTCTTTTGAAAATATAATTTGGAACATGAAGTTACTCAGATGATTTAAAACGTTTTGCTTTTTCTTTGTGTGTTTCATGGGCAGCTTTGAAAGTCTTGAATATTTATAAAACTACTTTTAAGGTTGTGTGCAAGTCATAGGGAATTTTCGAAGTCACTAGGTAACACGCTTCAGAGGGATTGGATTTGATTCAGAGACTGAAAATTATTTGTAAGTTATTTCTAACCTTTTCATTAAATTTTCAAGACTTGGAGAAGGTTATTATCATGTCATCCTATCAAATCTACTTCAAGCTGTATCTTTGCCTATTATTGGATTTGGAGCCATTTGGACAGTTGATAATTGATGTTAATTCCCCAAAAGACTGAGAATAAAAATTACAGACTGAGACTCTCAAAATAAGCCCTCAACCATTCAGATTTTGTGTACAAATACACACTGAATTTCAATTTAGGATGTGAGATTTATAGTATTTCATTTTACTACCACTTTAAAATAGTGGAATAACTCTTTTAGGAGAGATGAACATTGTTTATGTTCTGATTCCAACTCTAATTAGGAAAACAAATTAAATTAGGTAGGTCTGATATCCTCAGCTGGTATAAATCAGCATAATTGCACTGACTCTAGTGGAATTACATCAGTTTACATCAGCTGAGGATCTGGCCCAAGTTTGCAGGGTGATTAATCTTTCTTACACACTCCAAAACTTACAGAAACTACATTTTCATGTATAAGACCTCCCTTCCACATCTGCCAGCAAGGTTAGCAAATAGACACACCGTGCTATAACCTTAATGCTTCTTTTTCCTAACGTGCATAAAACATCTGGTGCAATATGTCATTCTTAACATCTGTCACCCATCTTTACCCAAACCCTAAACAAAGATACACTTTTTCCAATAATCTCTATTTCTAAATATTTTCTTTCACATGCTACTTCTAAACTATTCTTTCCAGGTCCAGTTCCAGACAGAAACATAAAATTTGCCAAACAGGATTAAAGCTATGGCAAGTCTAGTCTAACCACAGATGCACCCATGTAACTATAAGTCAAGGAAATAACAAATGGAGCAAAGGGTCCCTTTGCTCCTGTAGGGCATCGGTTGAAGAGAATATCTGACTACTGTTACTATCACAGCTCGCACGTCTTGGAATATCTATTGCATTGTTGCTTATGTTGTGACCACTGCAAGTCTGATCCTCCACTGCCTTGCGTCTACATGAGCCTGTGTATATATCTACCCTCCTCACATACTGATGGAAGGGCTCCACTATGGCAGGAGAAATAGCACTGAATCCACACTGCGGGAAATGCTTGGAACAAAGCCCACGTTCACGGACACAGGATAATCCAAACAGGAGACAAAAGGTCACGGGAAACCAGGCGCCATCACTTCTGCTGCTTGTGGAACAACTTGTTTATATCTGGTTTCCGAGTGAGGCAGGAAATATTGTAATATCTCAGAATTGATTCTTCCTTTGGCATTTCAAAGTTGAACTGGGAAAAGAAGTTTCTGGAGTCCTCCACCCCAATTTCATAGATGCCACAGGAGCTGAACTGAGGAATTAAATGGGAAGAGACAGTACCATCATGGAGCACAGTGCAAAGCTCCTATGGTGACTGTAGTCCCTTAACCTTTCCTTGTAACCTGGGATGGGCCTACACTGCTATACCTTCAGTTTAGGACCTAGACTTCAGTCTGCTCCAATGCAGGAAAAGGGCCTTCTCGGTTCAGGATGAGCGCAGCTGCCTTCCTTCTTGCATGTGTATCCCTGAGCTGGTTTGCACAGGAAGCAGGCAGGTCCCTGTGCTTAGGATCCTGGAGAGATGGTATTTAAAACAGAGCACTGCATACCTACAGATGCTCATATGCAGGACATCTGGCTTGTCTGATGATTCTGCTGGAGCAGAGGTTCCCAATGAATGCTTCTCAGAGGTTAGAAATAATGCACAGAAGTAAATATTAAGAGGCTTTAACCTGCTGCCAAAGCAGCACGTAATAACTGGGGTCCCAGTTCCCTGCGTGCGTGAGCTCTGGACCACCTCCAGCAAAAATCAGTTCAAAAAAGATTTTTTCCATTGGAGCAGGTTTTTTCTGAGTAGCGCTGAATAGCGCTGCTTTCACAAGTAGGTGCCTTGAATCTCTGCTCTGGGATCATATGGTTACTGAAAGCATCTTCAGTCATAGGCACAAGTTTGTGGGTACCTGAAGGGCTCACAGCGCACCAGCAACTCCTCTGCGCTTTTCACTCAGACAGCTGAACAAATCAAACAGTTCATAAAAAAAGGGAAGTTTGTCGCTGACTGATACAGGCCATGAGGTCCAAAGGATTTCCCTCCGTTGGCCAGTCAGTGGAATCAATCTCCCTTTTGTGACTTTTCTTTTAAAAGGGCTTTCTAAATCCTTTCAGGTATCAGTTGATTTATTTTACCCAATTCAGAATGCTCTGACTGGCCCCAGAATATGGAAAACACAAAACACTTTTTTTACGATAGGCAGTAGAAAGAACGGTAAAAAGGCTAAAACTGATACTCCGTTACACCAGGTTTGTTAGTGGAATTGCGCTGGGTAGTTATGGTGTACAGTGGACTTCATAATCATTTATAAAGTCGTATCTTGACAGGCTGATAACTGTGTATAACAGATGCTACTTACGTCTGTTCCAGGCTCACAGCATCTGTTAACAGCACATATATCACGTTCAAGTTCCTGGCAAAGGAATATTCATTTAGAATATGATCAACTGAAAATAAGCCCACAAGCATACGCAAAACTGGATTGTTACTTTAAAGCATGAGAGACCTCCATGGCAATGTGCTTCATGGGAATGTACTGCTTTTTTCTGGCCTTTTTACTGTGTTTCTTCTATATTCTAGTAGGTCACTGATTAGCGCTGAGAGACCATGGGCCCACTGCTGATTTGACTCGGCGGTGCAGTTCTCCTGGCGTAGACCCTGCTGTCTCCTTCAGCAGAAATACTTTTGATCCACAGCCACTGGCGCAACAGGTAGCAGAATGGACAAACTGGGTTTTTCTCTTTTCTGTTAGTTCTCTTCCTTCCGTCGGCATTAACACTTTCGAGAGGCCTCGGTGCTATACTCTGAATTTCTTATAATAGACGTGTTGCATATATTTTCATATTTTTCCCAGTAGAAAAGGCAGCTGGAAAGACTTGCACTGCGAGTCCATGATTAAAAGCACGAGGGAGAAGTTTCTCTTTTCAGGCCGTTGCAATCACACACCATCTTAGCCTGGAAACAAGTATACGGCTCTCACCTTTCTATATGTTTCCTAATTAATGTTAAAGACACAATTATAGTGCCGGAGTTAAATGGTGGAGGAAGAGGATGGCAAACGCAGCCAGAGGAGCGTCAAGCTTATGCCAACAAGGCATTTCAGTGAACAGTTTAAGTGTGCCCAAGCGCAATGAGTGAGAAGGGAAAATCGATAAGAGGCATCCCCATCCTGCCAAAGGATGTGCTCACATTTCCAAAGAAAGCGAGCCAATTGAGACCGATTTGCTCCTGTCCAAGCTGCTCTCTCAGGCTACTCCAGCAGAAAACGCTTCGATTTTTACATAACTGGAAGAATGAAAAACCCCATCAATTATTCTTGTTGGGGATTCCCCCACCACCCCCTGCACAAGTGGTGGGACGGTGTTGTCACCACTGCTGCCCCACAGAGATGGGGTGTAGTGGGATGGGTGATAGCTCTGCTCCAGGCCTGCAGGTACTGTGAAGGGGGGCGATGGGTTGTGTCTCCCTCGCTCCCCCTCTGTCAGCAGGCGAGAGGGGCTGGTTGTTCCTTGCACCCTGTCCCACACAGATGGGGTGAAGGAGGTGGGATGTAGTCACCATCCCTACCCCACAGATACGGCTGAGGTAGGCAGGCTGTTAGCTCTCTCCTGCCCTCCAGGTAGGGGCGAGTGGTGTTTTTTCACCTTTGCCCCACAGTCACTGGTGGGGAAGAGCGTAACTGCGGTCCCATCCCTCTCCCCTTCCACCTGCCCCAGTCTCCGTGGTGCTGGAGAGTCTCTGAGAGCTTGAAACATGTCTGGGCTGAAGGAGGAAGCAAATGATGGTATTTGGGGAAAGGGAGACAGGCCGAGATCGCACAGGAAGGACCAGGGGCTCTCAATGCCTACCTTCAATCTTATTGTGCAGAAGTTTTGTTAGGAAGCAAGCAAGCAAGCAGTCTCTCTCTCAAGAAACATAAAAGGAATGACCATCACTTTATTTCATCCTGTGAAATTCAGCTCTTGTTTTCTCCCACTGAGCTTGCATTTACCTCCTTTATTTTCATAAAAGGGAAAGGAAATTATGGATTAATGTCTCACATCACACGATATCTGACCTATTAAAAAGCAGCACTGATGAGATCCAGAGATAATCATGTTGTAGCTGAAGAGACTGTAGCTGTGCTTCAGAGTCTCCAGGATGGTCTAAGTGAAATAAAGTGTCTCACTCTCACCGGTGTCTTACATTGTGTCAGCTCTTCCCATGTGTACCCAGATCACAACAAGAAGAAGATGAATTCAATAATAGTACTATAGTGTAATAGTACTTTGTTGATATAAGTGGCTTTATGTTGACCTGGAGTAAGAGAGCAGAGTAAGATCTTATATATTTTATAGACAGCATGGAATTACTAAGGGTAAACCACGTTTAACTTCTAAGATGACATACCTAGGTCTGTGGATAGGGGAAAAGTGATGGATGTCATCCATCCTGACTTTAGGAAGGTCATGGGCTCCCAGAGCATTGTTGTTTCCAAGGTCTAGCTAGGAGGGTTACTAGGTGGATGAAAAACTAGCTGGGTTGTCACGCTCGAAAGGTTTTGGTTAATGATTTGTACTTTATCTGGAAGCTGGTTAAAGGAGAGTTCTTCTATTGTGGGATGAACTATTCTATTGCGGGGTGTATCCTGTTTAATGTCTCTATCAATGAGGAAGAGACCGAATGCACCTCATCAAGTCTGCAGGTGACACTGAACTGAAGGAGGGAGAGGGGAAGAACCCTGCTCAGTGAGTTGCTTTCTTGTAAGATGTATGTGTAAAAAACACTACGTGGAAATTTTTATGCTTATTTACTACAAGAAAAAAGACAAGAAAACACACCCAGTTACAATATGAAAAGGATAGATAAAGACATCATAAAAAAATACTATACAGTTGCAGCAAACATTTTGAGCTAAGGAAGAACTTTGTGCCCCAAGAGAGAATCATATTTTTATTCTTAATGTCAATATACACTATGGCAAAGGTCACTGGTATTCACATATTTTTCCAGAGAAGCATCATGAGAGGAGAGTTGCTTAGTAGCTTGACAGGGTAAGAGAAAATATTATTTACCTATAGCTGTATTATTGCAAAAATGCAGCCTTGGTAGAACGTACATGATACTGCACCACTTTTTTGCACTATTTGGTATTCTGCCCAAAGTCAGAATACTGGAACATGCTTAGTTCACTGGAAACTCCTAAAGATTCATTTGTTTGTCATTACTTGCTACACCATTTGATGCACATTCAAATCACTCTACTTCAAGGCAAACTACATACTGTTTAAAAGTGCATACACTTGCAAACAGTGATGGCTTTCTGGAGTGGCAGCTGGAGGTCAGGAAGGATACTCTAGACATCTCAAATGCCATCAGAGGCCCAGGATGCCCAGGCTTAGGTAGCTGTTTCACATCTCTAAATGTCTGGAGCTGAATTCCACCCTTACTCTGCAACTGGAAACTTTGCTACTTCACTAGAACGGGTTCTTTAAAGAATGATCTGGTAGAACGTTATTCCTGTATCTTAAATTTTCAGGTTCAGGTTTTCTGACATTTGGCATTTCCTTCTATCCTGGATGTGAAATTCTATTGGTGTTATACGTTAATATTTCAGCCCAAAGAGTTGCTTAGAACATTCAAGGTGTAGCACTGGAACATGCAAATTGGATTGTAGGCTTTTCTTTCTTTCTTTCTTTCTTCCTTTCTTTCTTTCTTTCTTTCTTAAGTAACAGTAACAAACAAAAGAAAAATGAATGATTCCCAGAACAATGTTTTTATATGAGTTTTGACAACTAGGGCAATCACATAGTTGTCTAATTGCCCTTGTCTTCTGGAACAGGGCAATTAAAAAAGTTCTTGTTCACCAGGCGGGATGTTCTGTAACAAATTGCAGATAAACTCTTACAACACAAAGTTCACGCAACAAACTGCACGTGCCTTGGTTTTCATCTTATCAACTGGTTTCGGCTCAGCATTCGAGTTAATTTTCCAGGAGTATAGACATAAACAAATCCTCATGGCACAGCTGGAACTTCTGGAGACTTGTGAGACTTTTTGGTGTTATTTTGGGTTTACTGTACAAATGATCCTGAGATTTGACTGTGCAAAGTACTCAGCTTTCTGGCTGAATTCCAGCAAAGCACAGAAGTATGTGTTTAATCTCAACCTTAGACTTCAGTGCTTTGCTGGATCAGGGCCAGAGAGAGTACCAAGCTGAAAATCCACCCCAGAGGTATGTTTGTTGAAGCAGAAAATGCAGCTTTTTCAAAGCTGTCCTTACCTCCCTTTTCAGCTGCATTCTTTAATGAGTAAGAAAGTAAATAAAATTACCCAACATTTTTCTCCATTATTTGGCAAAGACATCATGGAAAGCTTTCTCTATGTCGACCTTTAGTAAACATATAATACCACTGGAGTGGCTAATAGAGGAATAGATTGATTTTCTACAGTGTTATTGCTGAAAATGTGACTATGGGCTGAATTTTTACAGCAGAGTATTTTATTCCAAGACTAACATCATTTTATGTAATGCTAGCAGCTACTTAGTTTTGGTTTAGGTTTTTCTGATACCTCCTAGCATTATATTTCTGTAAGTAAAAACTATAAATGATCATTTGCACACACTTGAATAAGCTTAGAACAGAGCTACATTAAAAGACAAACCAGCAGTACATATGAAGGGTAATTGTACTTCTAGACGGTGAAGAGGAACACGTGATCTTTGTGCAATGCAGGTATATATTATTGAGTTGCAAAGAACAGGCGTGCAAATACTTTCTGAAGGTACACGTCTGTTCCTGCAGCACCTGAACACAGCAACTTTATCCTGGGAGCCAGCATTGCCAACCGAATAACGCCCAGACTTAAGACTCCTGTTTATTCTTGTAATTTACAGCTAAGCACCACTAGATGTCCTCTGTTGCTAACTCGACTCTTGCAGGTTCAGCTAATGCATTGGTACCATATCCTCTTTTTACAGGTATTTCCCTTGCACTGAAAACAACGTTATTGTCAGATCATTTTTGCTTTGTTGACAAATGCTATATGAGAAATGTCATAAAAGGTGAGACTGGTTTCACCTTCTACAGGTGTTTTTTAAGAGATGTTCTTCTACTTCACCTTCCTACCCACACTATCCACTTTTGGGGAAGTGGGAGGTGGGAAGCTCTTACCCCTTCTTCCTCAACATGAGCTCTCCACACCGACAATCGTAATTTTCCTCTATGCCTGCAAAATGTTGAGGTGTCTTTGCTCTGGACTGGAGCTTGGAATACAGCTGAACTAAGCCTACTAATGCTATTAAAATGACAGGAAAACTTTCAATATGGTCTAGCAGTCTTTAGGATAATGAAGTCCATATATGTGGATTTATAAGAACAACCTGATATATGGTGGAGGGAGAGGGAATAGATACATTGCATATATAAGGGTCTAAGTATATCTCCACAGAGAGAAATGGAGAGCTAAATGTGTACAGCAAAAGAAGTAGTTTTTGATTATACAGAATAATGTGTCACTAATAGAAGTAAAAAATCTTGCTAAGTGACAGGCAAGTTTATTATCTGCAAAATTGTCATTTTTTTTGGAAGGCATATTGTGCGTGAGAACTAGTGGATGATTTGTGTCTTAGACCACCTGAAGGGTGCATTGCTTGAGACATCTACTGAAAAATGGATTTTACATTTCATTATTACTTTAATTGCTAGTACTCTTTGGGCTCAGAGCACCATTAAAGCAAGAGTTTTTCTGTGTTATCATCTGTTAAAACTCTGTTATCTCAGGTGAGAGAAGGGAAAAGCTTTTCATAAAGGGAAACATCTCTTGCTGGATCATTTAGGCATTGAATTATTTTTACATAAATTGGCAAAAGAAATTTCACTGAGTCGATTTGTGTGGAAAGAGTCTATAATACAGAATTAATTATGATTCATTTGTTTTTTCAGTTTCACAAGAATAGTCTAATTTTGCTTGATGATGCAAATGATGTCTTATTCTATAAAATCTTTTCCCTGCCCACATATTTTTATTATCTTAGTGAAAGTTCTTGAAAATGGGAGGCTTTATTTTCTACTACCTTGTTCCTTGTGTGTTGATTTATTCTTTACAACTTTATGCTTATAATTTGTACTGAGCTTGTGCCTTAATGTATTGGGCTAGGCTTTGCAAAATTCTTAACTGAAAGATACTGCTTCTGGCCTGAATAGCTTGCAGTCTGGCCATGAATGCAGAAGCAGTTAAGGGGTAACAATCAACCTGTCCAAATTCAAGAGACTTTAACATGTCTTCCAGAAGCCCAAATATGCCCCAAAGTCTCAGATTTATCAGCTGAAAAATCAGAGCCTATTCCCCCAGGAACAAGGAGTGCCTAGCTTCCTTAGCTAGCTCCTTTGCATGATATACTCCAGTTTTATGCCTGAAGCTTCAACACCGTGTGTTCACGGTCATGGATGGAAGACAGCAGGTTATTAGAGGAACCAGATTAAGCAGTGAGTTAATCACAAGGCAGCTATGGTCTGAGTGATCAATGTGAATTAGCACTGTGACATTTTGTTGTCATTTGGCTTTGCAGAAGCTGTAAATGAGTTTTCAACGATGCAAAGAACTGTGGACTAAAGGCTGGAATTTTTTTGATCCTCCTTTCCACTTCGTACCTAATGCCGGTAAATTCTAATTATACTGCTTTGATCTTTCTGTTTTTCCAGTACTGACAGAATAGTTGTCATATTGGCAATGATTCCTCTGGTTTTCCTGATGCCTCACTTTACATCTAATTGTGGCATATCGCTTTGCATGTAGCTTTTCAAGTCAAGCAACAATACACTTAACCTCACTAAAGTCAGTGATGTTGCATCCCCTGTTATTTATATTACTTTAATAACTTCTTCACCTCCAGTTAAAACTGGAATAGGAGAAGACTCTGGCTCATTACGTGCATATTCCTCCAGACATGGAATAGATGTTATGCGTTTGGCTTTGGCATCTGGTCTCAGTTATCTCACATTTATTAGTTTTCTCCATGGAGCTGCATAGTCTTTCAGAAACTGTCCCATTTGAAAGCTTGCACTTCCATTAGCGACTAACAAAATCAGCAGTGACACATTTTGTCTAGCTCAAAGAGCAAGGCAGAAAGAAAACAGGAGGCCACAGCAACACTGGGACTAGATACATAAAAGAGAAGTCTCCTGGAATGATTGTCTCTGCTTCGTCGTCTTGAACGTTTCAGAACAAAAAAGTTTCCTGTATGGCTACCAGCATCTTGAGAAATGTATGCTCTGAATGGCAGCCATCTGGAGGCCAGGGTGGCAGATTTCTTGTTCATTATTCCTCATTATATAGGCTAAATCTTGTTCTGTACACATCACACTTAAGAAATATCAGTCTAATGATAAGAAATCAGAAGGGTCATTCTAAGCAGAGAGGTCTTTCATTTTGCCTAAATGTTTTAAGAGGGAAGGAAGCGCTGAGCGGTCCCTCTGGAACTCATTTAGGTTTGAAATCGTTATACCGTCGTTCTACGGTTTGCCATTTAGCACAGGACAGAATTTGCATTAAATGTCTCATATGAAAGCAAAATGTGTTCTGGAAGCACGTTTCATTTCAGGGGTGCTTTCTGGAGATAAACAGCGCTCATAAGAGACCAGTTCAAACTGTGACTATTACACACTACTGTCACAGAGCCTGATCTAGCGTGCCTTATGCAGGAAGCTAAATTCAAGGTTTTCCTGAGAAAAAGCTGCAAAAACTAGCGATCTAAATTCTTATCGTAAGAGTCATCAGCACGGGGCCTGAGCAGCCTTAATTTGTCCTTAAATCCGGGATCACAAATGAACTTTGTGAGTAGGTTCATATTGCAGCTTCCTGTGCAAACACACTACGCATAACTGCAGCCTTACCCCTCCCTGGAGCTGATTGCCATTAACTTCACCTCCCCCCACAAACATCAACAGAAAGGCAATGTAATCAATCGACTTGTCACCAAATCTCTAAGTCTGGTTTAGTTGCTTCTAGTGCATCCGTCAGGGAGGCTAACTCGTCAGTCCCTATCTCCTCCTCTCAAAGAGCTCGCCATATTCAGTAACCTAAGAAGGCTTCAGCCTCAGCAAGTCAGCTTAACTCACTTATCCCTTCACCAAGCGTGATCAACAGATGCTGATGGGGCAGGGGATTTCACAGTCTGTCACAACTTTGGGCTCGCAGATTGCTCTCTCTGCCCTTTTTTGCCTCATAATTGAAAACAAAGTGGTACAGAAAACACCTGTGGCCCTGATTCATCACATACTGAATTCAGTTCCACTCTTTCTATAGGTTTTGATGAAGCTCATATCAGGTCCTGGCAATATAAATATTCAATCTCCCAGTTTGTCAAGTTCTCACTATGTTTTTTCTTTTTTTTTCCTTGTTTGCCACTACAGAAGGTAATCTACTGAAGTACATATGAAATGTCCTTGTTGAAATGTATGTTTGTCCATATACAAATGAAGTAGTGAATATTAACTAGTAACTGCTCTGAAAGTGCTAAACTGGGTGATGCACAAACTGCAATTATTATATTCTTGTGCCATGTGCAGTCTTGCCCTAAAAAACTAACTGAGTTAGGAGCAATAGTTTCCTGACAGCTTGCCTAAGCTGTCACTTACCCTGTCTGTCTTTTTCTCTAATATGTCACTTTTTCTATCCCTTACTCTGTCGCTTTTTTCTGTCACTGTCACTTTTTTCTCCAATCAGTGGCTGCATATTAGATTGACAATAAGCTTGTCCCCATGCCAACCCACTTAGAATGAGCTTGGACAGGAAATATAGCCGGTAAAGGACAGAAGTTCATGAGAAAGGATTTCCAACATTTTTCCAGCTAACAGGAAACTGCATTTACCACAAAGGATTTCTTGACGTTTCTATTCCAAAACTTAGGTCAATAGTCAGACATTCTACTCCTGACTCAGGCAAGAAAAATGTAAAACATCTGGCCAAAATCTATGCTGTGAACATGCTATGGACAAATTCATGACCTTAACCTAAAGGCTCGTCAGATTCACTTCTAAAGAAGATAACTTTTGTTTGAAGAATAACCACTTAGGAACATTCTACAGGATTCTTGGTGTTAGGAATGGGGGCAGTAAAATGCCTTCCACCGATCCCTGGCAAATCGAGGAATAATAGAGTATAACGCACTGCTCGGTATTACTCAAAAAATACAAAAATAGTATTTATTTTTCCATTCCATTGCATTAGGGATGAAATACAGCTTTCTTAGAGTTTTGAATAAGTAATGACAATGTAATAATAATAATAACAACAGCAACAATAACAACAATTACGTAGAAGCTGAAGCTAGTGAGAGGTCTTTCCATCTGTAAGCACCCACATAGCACAAAATCACTATTAAGCTGTCTAGTTCATACATTTCACATGTCAGATGTCCTTTTATAACCTTTTCTTCAAGTAATGAAATATTTATCCTTGTTCTGCAGCTAGAGGAATAAATGGAATTATTAGCAACAAAGAGGCAGAAATAGCCGTGCTAGGGAATGAACCCTTCAGAGCCAGCCCAACATCTGCGTAAAAATAGATTCAAGAACTGAGGACCTGTCCCTTAACAAATGCTCATTCTTGAAAAATCTCTGAAGTAGAAGGCAGTCTGAAATGCAGAAGTGATTATCATACAGTCACAGGCAAATTATAATTTGAGCACCAGGGAACATCAGGACTAGCCCTTGGAAGATGATCAGAGATATCTATGTAGACGGATGCAGATCTGCCCAGTAAAACCTCAGGAGCATGTGGCTCTTAAGAGAGCTTTGTAACTCTCCATCTCTCTGGTATTTGGCTAGTTTAGAGCGTAACAGGACAAGCTCATGTCTGCCTGTATGGTTCTGCATAAACATATCCATAATTCCAGTCTCATGCTTAACTCTCTAAGTCGTGCTGCTTCATGCAGAATGATGCGGAAGCGAGTTACTATATCGTTGTCCACCAGCTCTCAGATACCACGAACTTAAAGGAATGCAATGGAGCAATTTTTGTTTCCTCTCTATATTCAAGTCTGATACTCATCTACAGAACTGTGACTTTGAAGCATCTGGAGGAACAGTTCTCAAACCTGGAAAGGTGCCTGTAAATCTACCTGTGTATGATCAGTCGCTATGTCCACATCTATCGATTTCTTTTTCTGGATATGCAGCATAGGAGGAGACAGATGTAGGGCATTGGGATCCAATGGCTGTGTGATTTTTAATGTCTGGTGTATTATTTTATGCGTAACTAACTAGCTGTTTGATAATAGAGTCTTAATTACTGGAAGAAATAGTTGTAAAATATCTGTTGGTAGGGGATTTTAAGCCATTTCTGTAGCCATCCTGTGAGCCTTTTTTGTGTGACATGGGTTTGCTTTGAATTTCTTGTCTTTTAGCATACCTTCCTTCAAGCAAATTAATTTCTTTCTCCCTGTTTCTGTTTCACAACAGAACTCCTTTCACAGGGGGCTTGTCAATGGTTTTCCCAGTCCTGGTGATGGTAACACTTTCTCACATTAGTTACCCTTAATTTCCACCAAAAGTCAGAGCAGAGCTGAGGTCTGGGGGAAACGTTCTGCAGTCTGGGCAACGGGCTTTACGCTTGTTAGAAGACACCATTTAATGCAAACATACACGTAAACAGGACAAACTCAGGAAGTTGTTTTACATATGTATTTTGTTCAAGATGAAAATATTCCCATGGGAACCAGCACATCAGCTGTTTCCAGCCTCACAGGGAAATGTAATTTGGATGGCAACAGGTGGAATACTTCCCAGTATGTGAGTCATTTTTTCTCTGGCTTCCCTTACAGACTTTGGTACAGATCCTAATGCAACACACACTATTCTCTTTAGTTCTTTGTTTTGCGCTCAACCAAGCCAATGGGCGACGTGCAGGGTGACTAAGCTGGTGGACAGGACTGTATTTTTCAAGGTCATTGACTTTGGCTGACAATAGATTATTTTGGTTTTGTCTCTTTGCTCAGATAAAATGCAGATGGGTAACTTGGCTTGCAGACAACGGGCAAAGGAAAGAAAATGCAGAAACAATATTACTCAATCTTTTCTAAGTAGTCAAATTCGATAAAAAAATTGAGCCAGATTAGGATCTGGCTTCATTAAACATCAGGAGTGTCTGCATGTAATTTTTAATTTCAGGTGAACTCTGGCTCCCTTAGAGGCCAGCAAATACCACATGGAGAAAAGTATTACCAGAAAGAAAAGCGTGTCAGCCTCCTTTGTGGTCTCATTCACTATTCCCCTAATGCTGTTTCTGCCAAGGCCCCGTCTTTACTAGGCTGAAGAACAGGTCTTAGCTGGGGATAGTATAGATGCTATAGCATAGTACAGAAGAGACTGAATGAAAAAGGTCCAGCATATCAAGACAATCCGACCACACTCCTGAGCCAATAGTCTCTCTTCTGTTGATTAGCTTGAGTTTAGCCCTGCAAGAAGATTGTTTTCTAATGTTTTCATAGGTAGATTTTTCCCTCAGGCAAAAGCAGGAAGGTATGTTGTGTACTCAAGTGCTTGTGACACAAACATAAGGAGAAGAAGAGCTGCAGCATGAAGCTCCTCATGTTTGCCACTGCTGCTAGCACCATGGTACCTGAAACACGATAGAGTAAAAGTCCCGAGTCTTGCTATAAGACCAATTTTCTCCAGGTTTTGAAGGGAAGTGCATATGAATGGTGCATATGAATGGCGTAAGCATAGAGTCCTTATGATGTGAAGCTCCTTCACTCTTCTGGTAGAGAGCAGCAGGAGGCACTGATAAGTACCACATCTCTTATTAGACTCTCCTAGAGCTGGGCAAGTGCTTTAAGGATCTCCCTTGACCGCATGCTGTATACAGAAATGATGTTCTCATGAGGCAGCAGTTTTCATTTGTGTTCTGTGGGATCTGCATTGCACAGTCTTGAGGCTGCAGTTGCAACCAAGGTCCCCCTTCTCTTTCAGAGGTGTTTATTTTGTCTGGAGGAGAGATTGGAAACATTTATGAACTGTGAATACTTTCACAGGGCAGGAAAAACATTTCCTGGCCAGCCCTAAATAAAGCCCAGAGTTAGAGGTGAACTCTGACTCAAAAATCCTCAACCTGCAAACGTGAAGAAAACAAATGCTTTTGTTCCCATTTTTCAGGTGACAGACAGGTACAGATTTTGAGTAACTTTCCGGAGATACTTGTCTATGCAGCATTTTGTAGGCTGCACCGGACTTTGGTAGGCTGCCCCAGATCCCCATAGAGTACATCTGGAGAGTGCTCCAGCACATCTGATGAGATAACATGTCAGCAGACACATGTCGTTCATTCATCCCATGTGGGCAGCAGATGGGGAAGCTGCTGGGTGATTGCGCTTACAGCTTGCCTCATACCTGCCTCGGAAGTGTAGCATGGCTATGCCTGTGACAGTCAAAATTTGAACTTAAATCCCACTCCAGAGCCTCCCTGTGCAAACATCCTCATTGCTATGGATAGCCTGACTAAGTGTGTGGGTGATGAGTTATATCTGAAGCCAGACAGGAAAGTTTTCTTCAACTTACAAAAATATTCACAGTTCCACCAGTGTTCCTATTTCTCATCAGGATGAAACCAATATCTAATAAATAAATAAAAGGAGTTGCCATAGAAAGCCTTGAATTCCCTGGGTCTGTTACTGAGTACAGGGGAAACCTTTTTTCTTCATTTCATATATACGGGGAAAACTTATGTGCATATATACACCTAACTCTTCTGAACATGGCTGAAGTTACAGTTGCAGGGATGCTGGTATCTAAACCTAAGGCTGTTCTGACGTTATCATCTCTGGATACAAATGTTGTCTCTGAGCTTTTTTCCTCTCTCCAGAATAGTGTATAGGCAGCTTTATCTCTTGTGAAACTTCCTTGAAATTACACCAGAGATTAATTTTGCCCCATGCTTTTTTGTGTTAACTGCTTTCTTACAGAAATATTTGTTTCTTCTAAAGGCTCAAGGTTTGAAAAAGCTACTATTTAAGTGAACACTAAATATGCCTCTATGTTGCAATGAATTTCTAAAGGCCAGTGTTAGGGAGTTTTGCTCTGAGTATATTAAACCTTGAACAGGCTTTGATGGTCTTTGTGTCTTTTATGTGACTTTCTTATCAGCAAATCCGAAAATTAGCTGGAAACAAATTAATAAAAACACAGTTACAATGGAGGGAAGCTGCCCTGTCAAAGACTCTGATTTCAGATCTCCACTACTGGCAGGTATCTAGCACCACTGCCTGAACTGCCTGAGAGAGGAGGTTTCTGTCCAGCCTCCTCCATGGTCGTAGTTGCCATGGGCGAGATGTGCAAGGTACGACCTAAGTGAGAAATTAGACTCTGCTGACTTTCTGTCCCAGGCCCTCCAAAACTGCATATGTCTTGGCTGTAGCTAATTAAACTATCCCTTGGGGCACCAGGAGGAGATAGCAGCAGCTCAGGTGACTACGAGTGGGTCTGGTAGTGGAGAGTGATTAATGGCCCATAAGTGTGATAGTGGTGGGGTTGGGAGTGGGAGGACATCTGGCTGAGTGAAAGCTGCTGCCACGAGTGGGTTGAAGGAGATGGAAGCAGCAAGGGTGTCGCTTCCTACTGCCTACATTCGCACTGGTGGTGCGAGCTGCTGCAGCTGCAATGTGAACGCTAGGAGGGACTAGCTGGGCCAGTCCATACGCCGGGCCTGTGGGCAACGAGAGCATGAGCTTAGTTACAGCTGGCCAGCACTGCTACAATCCCAGAGGCTGAAATGGCTACAGTTCATGTGCTCTGCAGCTACACCCAACTAAGACCTTCAGATAACGGAAAGATTCCCCGTCAGTGCTGCCACTCTGCTGCTACCTGCCCTCTCTGTCGCCCATCTCTGTCCTCCAGCTCTGCCCTCGAAGCTCTCGTTAAACGGGTCTCTGAGTTACTCCTCTCCTGGGAAGCTCCTAAGAACCATATCTGGTGTACTCTATTTCAGACCTTGTCCTCTTCTTCCCTTAGCAGAGCTTATCCTGTCCCAGCAGCCCTTCCAAAGCATTGTGAGCATGACCTGCCAGCGTGTTTTTTGCTCAGCAGGAGTAGATGTTCAGGTTTCAATTCTAACTCTCATGCTTACAGTGAGTGGGGTCTACCTGTGCTATGTTATGCTGTGAAGCAGATTCTCCAGATGTTTGCATCCTTGTGTTAAGAGGCCCTAGCCAAACACTGTATGCTTTTCACTTCGCAAAATCCTCTTACAGCTGATATTGTAGGCAGTTTTGCTTTTCACACATTTTGGGGGATGTTTTATTTAGGCTGCATTTTTATGTTTCTGCTTTTAAGATTGTGAGTGGATGTCAATTATGATGACTTGTGTGTCTGGTACTTTGATATTCTGGTATGTTTGCTTTTGTGGTAAGTGGATGGGAACTAGTTGCATTCTACCGAGCTTTTTTTTGTAAATATGTGGGGTATAAACAGGACTGAGGGAAATTGTATGGTAAGTTTGTTTTGTTTCAATTGTTACAGTACACAACAGTCAAGGACTAGAAGTGTTTACTTCAGGATCAGTACTGGATAATATCTATGCGTGCAGAATTAGGTTGGTCCTCAGAGTTCTCTCTGAGGCTTTTCCTCTTACTAGCAATTTCTGTGGTTCCTGTCTAATTCCAGTCTTCCCTTCTGGAGAGATTGAAGTGTATTGATAAGGCCAGCTCAGGCTGGCTGGTGCAAACACTGGC
Organism: Struthio camelus; assembly: GCF_040807025.1. NCBI lineage: Eukaryota > Metazoa > Chordata > Aves > Struthioniformes > Struthionidae > Struthio > Struthio camelus. Next base: position 215,820,406 of record NC_090942.1, on the reverse strand, counting down.
AAGGACTGGCAGATGTCTGCTATGTGCATGAAACTATTCTGCATGATTTACAGTAGCTAGTGGGAGCTAAAGGAGCTTACATTTCACAGGATGTATTTCCAGCAAATATATTTTGCAGTAAATTTTTTACACATTTGAACTCTAGCGTAAAAATTCACAGAGTTCACAGAATTCACAGAGCATCTCAACTACATTCCCATCCTGTGAATTCTGAAGATCTAAAATGCTTAGTATTCTGCATCAGAGAGAAAATAAACATCTTCTGGAGTTTGCAGTGAAAAATATGAGACATCATCAGAGTAGTCAATAGCCTCAGGACTGGGGCACTCTCCTCAGACTGGAAAGAATCAGATATGTAGGAGACCTAAATTAAAGTTCTTGGACTGATAGAGTTGGGACTTTCAAGATACCCTTTCACATCCCAGATTAATGGTCTGATCAGTTTGCTGTTCTGGGTCAAAGTCACTCTGTTTTGACCAGAGATCCCATGGTGAAGTTGAGAAGAAGTTTATAGAAATTGTTGAGAGCTTTGCTAGATTTGTTCCCATACATGAAAAAAAGACCATACAAACAGCTTTTACTAGTCCTCAGATTAAAAGCCACTGGGAAATTGTTGACTTGTTTGGTTCCTGTGTGCTGACCAGTTGTTCTCAGACTAAAGAAATCTTTGTTTCGCTCACTTCATACCCTCAGTTTGGGAAACAACATCCAACTTTCTAAGCCAGCCGTTGTTAAATCAGCTAAGTGTTAGTAGCAGCACACAGCTGAACCCTGTGAAGAGTAACAGTCTATTATATATTTCTCTGTATTCTCTCTGCTGATCTGGAGGGTTCCCAAGCCTTTAACCAAACGGCTTTGCTTGTCCTTAGTGATATTTGGCACTGAATCTTGTCAGATAGGTTCTTGCAGACTGCAAATACCGCAGGGACACAAGGCTGGTTATGAAAAAAGTCATGAGACTACTGGCTGCTCACACAGGAATACAACGCCCTGTGCAGAGCTAGAACATTATTTGTATGCTGCACTTCGCATCGTGTTTGCTTAGCGTTAGGACCAACTGCCTTCTAAATTTCGTAATTCATTTCTGAAAATGTAAGGCTATGCTGTTTCAGTTACATTGTCGCAAAATGAATAAGCACAGTCCACATGTTAAAATCATTCCTTCGAAAACATCTCACTGAGTTTTCTTTAGACAGGTATGTTAGCATCATCAGTGATCACACTTCTGTTTTTTAAATCTTTTCTTCAAATTTCTTCTTATATAAATAAGTAAAATGGACTATTATGACTCATAAGTAAAAAGACAGGAACATGGGTATATTTATGTAGCAAAGTTCAACAGACTTCAATTTTAACAGTCAAGCACTCCTGTTGAAAGTAACCCTAGTCCAGAAGGCTTCCTGTCTGCAAAATTTATCTACATACTTCTGGCAAATTAGTTCCAAAGTGGAGTACAGCAAGCAGAAGCTCACTTCTCATATCCCACTAAAGCTGACTTCGGTGCATTTTCCATGTGAAGTCATCCAAATACATTTGCAAATGCTCTTGATTTCACATGAAGATACAGCACAGAAATGCTGGCACCTACATGGGGCAAACATCCATCAGTGCTCCTGAAGCAGGGGAGCAAGCCTGCTGTACTCTCTGAAACACTTAGTGCCCTTGGCTGAGACAGTGTCCTATTGTACTAGGCACTGTACAGGCAGAAAGGAAAAAGACCATTAGGTAGAAGGTAGTGGAAAGGAGAAGTGATGCTCAGAGGTGCAGAGAGATAAATGACTGGCCTATGGTCCTCCTTTACCAGGAGTGTGAATTAAATCCAAACCACCGGGTCTAATTCCATCTTATCTGTAATTAAGGCACCAGACTTATCCTCGTGTTTACCCAAACTCCTTACAAAATGTCTTCAATGAAAGCACACATTACTGGAACTGAGTATAGTGTGTGCTTGCATCATGAAATGACAGCCTTGTCTCTGTTTCGTTCCACGCTTCCTATTCTTGTATGCCAGATCATGTTGAATCATTACAATCAATTCAATTAGTGACTCTTGGAGCAAAACTGAAAAACTATGTTTCATTTCATGCAGCTGTCATTAGAAATGATGCATGCAATTAGAAGAGAGAAAAGCTATTATCATGCCCAAAGGCTTATGCTGTGAGGCACCCTGCTGTGAGCTCTGTGAGCCGATTTCAGTTTTCTGAACGTGTGTGTGATAACCAAATGGGCTCAGGACCGTCTTCTGAAGCAACAAGAGGATGGGGATGAGTGACATTCAGCCATGTCAAACATTGCCTCTATAATGCTCCTCTGCTATTGTAATTGTTATTCCTCTGGTGACGAGTCTAACTGCTGTTAGACAATGGAGGCTAAATTCACCCATGACGTAGCTCTGTCAAAAGGCCAACAGAGCTCTGCCACTGGAGGGATTAGTCCCTCCTAAGTCTCTTTCAGAGAGTTGGATGTCCTACAGCTGATGTGTTAACAGGTTCAGACACACGCTGTAGGAGCATCCTTGCAAAGCAACCCGCAGGATATCTGTCAAATAGCTGAATTAATATTAATTGACATTACTGGGAGCTGTTGCACATTTCCCATATGTCACCTTGAAAACAGACCTCCAAGAAACTTTAATAATTAAGTAGCTTACATTGGGATGAACTGATCCACGCAGCCTCCCTGTGAGAGTAATCCTAACTCCGGGGGCTGAAAAGTAAACAGAAGGGTGAGCTGGATGTAGATATTTGCTCGCTGCTAAAAGAGAGCAGGAGGCCTGCTAACAAGGAAGCAGGTGTTTGAGAGAAAGAAAAACGTTTAAACCACGTCCTTTCTCATAGTCTAACTGAATATACTCTCCAGCACAGACCTGTTGGAACACTTAGTGATGAACGCAGTAGAAAAAAAGAATTAGCTAAATCTCTTATGCTGCAATTTAGGACTAGGAAGAAAGCAGTCCCGTTTCCCTGAGACACCTGATTTACGATCTAGGTGGAAATTATAGAATGTAAAGTATTTGCTGTTTTTCCTTTTGTGGAAAAGCAGAGCTAAAAAATAAACTGGGGAAACTCATTTTGAGAACATACACCGCAGAAAGGACGAGGATTTGAGACCAATAATAACGTCATTGCAGAAGGCACGTGTGAAACTTTGCCGGAAATACTGGCTACAGTTCCGGTCAGCCACATTAAAGAAAGAGTACGTTTTCATGGAGCATATGCACGGACTGCAAACTGAAGTATGTGGGGAACACAGAGGCTGTCTTATGAGACAGTTTATCTTATGAATCCATTTTTACTGGCTGAACTGAAAAATCATTTATGCACTCCCAATTTCTTGTCCTCCGTGTCTTATGCTAGAGAGATCATGGATCTAGCTACAGCCCTGTGAAGTCCACTGATCTCCATTCCCCCTTCCATGGAGGCTGGGTAGAGTCAGACACAGTTTTTGCCTCTTTTTCAGTTTTATCATGACAACCCAGCTTCTGGCAGCTGGTGAGAGAACAGGACCATCTCACTTCTCCAGAGTGCTGGGACAATGTGACTTCTGTGGGACGACCGTGACACCTAGTGGTCATGCACATGAGATCCTGGGCAGCAAGGAGTTGGACCACTGCTGCTGGAAATCACCTTGCAGGCCCTCGGCTCCCACAGGGCATAGAAAACAGGCATGACTTTTCTGCAAGAGCACCCCTGGGAGCTTCAAAACATTTTTTCACAGGATGTCCATATACTTAAGGAAGATTTTCTTCTGCTCAGATTCCTGTGGGATTTGCCTTTTAAGAAATCCTGCTTCCTTGTGATAACCACCCTCATCAACACTGGTGGGTTTTGCTCATTCTGCTGTGAATTAGGTCCGCTGCAGTGGGCACGCTGCAAATGTGCCGAAACCCAGCATCCCAGTTTGAAATCAGTTTAGATAATGATCATTGCGGGGTTTGGTTTTGAAATCCACATTTCTTTCTGTGTATGCAATGGCCTGTGGGCTTCATGTCACGTATAACAGTAAAGGGTTCAAAAACTTCATGCTCAGATGCTGGCTAAGCAAGTGGGCTTGTTCAGGGACGCTGTCTAGCTCCTGTGTCTGGGCATCTCCAAGTCTCTGTAGGCCACCTGCAGCTTTGTTGAGCAATGATTGCTCCGATAGCACTTCTGACTTGTAACTTAACCTGTGGCTCAGGGAGTATGGCCAATAAAAGCATCAGCTTCTACTGGTAAGTTGATTTTTTGGTCATGCAGTTTATTTGTTTATCTTAGTGGTTTGCTTTTCAAAGGATTAGCCTTCATATTATACTAATTTCTCCCAGTGGCAAGATGAGCTGCTGGTCTTGATTTACCTCTTAAGATATGAATTTTTATAATCAAAACTCCACTGGAGAGGGCTGAAGTAGGTATTCCTGTTGGCAACTTCATCCCACTATTCAAAAGATAGGAAAAAAAGTAGGATAAGAAGGGATTTAAATGCAGCAATGCTGAGAAGCATAACATCTAACTTTTAGTTCCCAGGCCTCAAATGGAGGAGTTTAAACCCCTGCTTTAGGTGCAGATGCTTTGGGGATCCTGCCCATGCCCCAGTGATGATGGCTGTTTTGAACAGCTGCAAATGTTCAATGTATAAAGAAAAGACATTCTTTCCAGGGCTCTCTGTTTTTTTTTTTTTTTTTTAAGGGGCCTATTTCAAACATTCTTTTCATTTAATTTCACTTTATTAAATGTATAAAATAGATGTAAATGTTAATATTTAATTTTAATCCTCCATTTAATTTTTGTTAAATTCACTTTCAAAATTGTTTGGATGCTTAAAGAATGTGCCGATAAACTTACAGAGAGGATGTGAGATAGAGCTAAGTTTCCCCAAACTACCGATGCTGAACTTCATAGGCAAAATGCACCAAAGACCTAATAATGCATAGAAATATTGTGACTACATATATATATATACACACACACACATATATATACATACACACACCCACACACATATGTATGTACATAAATATATATATATATAAACTTATATATAAAAGGCACACTCACAGAACTACCCTCCAGTGATCTACGTTCCTCCACCCAAATGAGCCAATGAGCCTTGTCCACCTTGCACCCACCACAGTTCATGTCCAGAGCCTTCCTAGTGCAACCAACAGCCTGCTCTATTGAAGATGGTGAGCCAGTGCTCATGTAGCTCGAGGCAAAGAGATCTGAGTGAGACACCAGAAAATCTGGAAAGTCTAAAATGGAGCAGGACTGCGAGTGAACTGCACGTGTCTCATGGGATACAGGCACGCTCTGCAAGAGCTGGGTAAATCATTTACAGGCAACAGCAGGGTGATGAAAGAGCGGGGCCGGGGGAGAGAGACAAATGAGGCCATGGGAAATGATTGACTACAGCAAAAGGTCACAAACCTTTGCAAATATATGGTAGAATCTGAGTTAATTTGGTGAAACGTTTACAAGGCCTGAATAGCTAGAAGGGGGAAAAATTTGGACCGGTGTAAAAGATGAGAATTGTGTATTGGCAGGAGATGAGCAACCCAGACAGCTTCTCAAAAGCAAAGAAAAAGATGTAGGTCTCCACTTTCAGAAGTGACTGATGCCTTTAAAAGCCCCATTTGCGATGATTTAAGGGAGTCTTGTCACAGGCTAACGTTCAAATAAACTTTAAGATATCTTTCTTTAGCTCTGCTTGTCACTAGCGCTGTCACGTCAAAACCTTTTATTGACAGGCACAGAAAATGTTCAGAGTAACAATGTTTAAAAATCCAAATGAGTAAAAAATACAACCCAGATCGAGCATGAGAGTCACAGGAGGGCAGAACAGCTTGCTTGGATCGGGGTACAAAGTTTCGTAGGAGCATTGTGAATATGCCAGCAAAGGAAAGGAGCAGCGACTCGGTAGCCGATCAAACCCCTCTGCAGCCCTGTAAGCCTCCGTCTGGCTGCAGCCCTGGGAGGAAGAGGTGCAACAGCTCCCCAGAAAGTGCAAGGGAACAGTCCTGAGGCAGAATTCACCCTGCTGAGCCACCAAGAGTAAAAAGCAAATAAAATGCTTTGGCTGTGGGCATGGCAGCTTGGCAATATGTGCCATGTGCAGTTGGCACAACAGACTCTTTATCAAAGCTACTTTATCTACCTGGAGCCAAGAGAGCAACTGGACTTCTGTTGCTGTAGTAGAAGAAGTAGAGAAACATATATCAGCTTATTTTTCAGTTATTCCCGGTTAAGTTAACGGAGCAGACATAGGTTTTAGAGCCAAGTATGTTTTTTGCTTTGATGGACCGGAACCCAGGTGACCTTCTGTGTGTCTTGGGCAGGACATTAGCGGGACAAATAAACCAACTGTTCAGTTGTAGACCTGCACAAGGATAAAAATGATTCCTCTATTTAAGATGTCCTGGATCTAAAATGAATCAAGAGATGACAGAGACTGTTATTCTTCAAATGCTGTTTTCTTTTAGTTGTGTCAGGAGGCTTCTTTGAAAATCATTGTGCTCAATTTTAAAAGTGCACTTTCCAGAGCAGAACTTACAAAATATTTTTACTTCTAACTAATGTAAATTGCATATGCCATTTCAAAAGTGTCAAGAGAAAAAAGGCCTAAAGGGTGACTGAACCTGAACACCCACAAGTAGGGAATATGGAAAGCAGAGAGGCAAATGGGGAAAGGGGTGGCACCTCTGAGCGACCGCTCCCTGCTTGCAGACTCCACTTACGTATACTGAAATTACAGCCATTAATACTTGATTTTAACAAATGCCTTCCTGCTTCCACATGCTCAGGGTTGTGCTTCAGGGTAAGGCTTTACGTTCACTCCTGAAGGCAATCTCTTCAATTGTTTCAACAGAAAAATAGCACTAATGCAGGGAGAAAAGAGGTCTCCTCTCCAGAGACTTCTGAGATGCCAGCTTTCTCTATCCAACACATAATCCATGACACTGAAGATTTACAACAACCATTAAAGTGTAAGCATCCTAAGACTTGGACAAAAGGATCTCTTACTTCCCCTCTGAAAAGGAGATGGGATAAATTGGCTCTGTGTAGCATTGTCTGCATGTATGGCAACACTGCTCACTCATAGCTAAACTGATGGCATAATGTGTTGATTTGTTGTCATTCCTGGACTAAAGTAAGGACAAATGGATCATGAAAAATACTAACTGGAACTCTTTTAACCTTTTTTTCCAGTTTGCAGGCCCCACAAATTTTCAAGACTTCATGCAGGTTGCTGTTAACAACAGGCTGGCTTTTCTAGGCTTGCTCTTACAGGGCACTTCGGAGGTTTTCTGTGGAAACACAGCAGTCTGGGGTCCACAGAGTGAAAGCTGCTGCTCAGAAGCAAGTGGCTTCTCTTGAATTTGCAATTATTGCACGTTGATTTGGTGAGTAAATTCAACGCGAACAGAGTGGGAAGAAGATTGACTTGGGAGTAGGAGTAAACAGTCTCAGAAGCCGAAGCACTGTCTGAGTGTCTTCTTTAGCTCCCTGCTCACTATGGGGAAAATCAGTCTCCAGAGTATAACTGGGAGATTTCTCCCACTATCAGAGCTGCGGACTTGTCGCCGGAGGGAGTCCCACCAGGAATGGTGGCTGGTGGCACAGAGCTGCCTTGGTAGTACCATGGCTCAGCTGCTGAATGGAGGCAGAGCTGACCTCCCCGAGCCGATCAGCCTAGCAGTGAATGTGGACTCAGAGGGGTTGTTTTCTCCAGACTGGTGTTTGCTGGAGGGGAAAAAGCATTCCCTTCCCTCTCACTGCAACTGCCTGTATGCACAAGTGGCAGCGGGCTAGTGGGTAGTGTGGTCTGTCAAGCCCACATGCCGGGTTCTCACGTTCCCTTCAGTTGTTTTCCCCTTTCTACCAAGTAAAAATAATGTGTTTCCAAGGCATTTTGAGTCCTGTGATGTGGAAAGAACCACCTGCTCAAAAGCAGCAGGGAAGTTTCCTGTTAATTTGTCAAAGACAGAATTTTATTTAGCTTTGTAGAAAGAGGACCCCTGAAATCATTGAACCAAACCCTTGCTGAGGGGCTTAGCATGTGGCAAAAGTTACAGGAGCAGTCAGGAAAGTGTGATGGTTTATTAATGTCTGTTTGTGGCAGACCTTACAAGCCTTATCTGAGGTTAGAGACTTTCTTCTATCTCACTCAGAGGGACGTTTGTGGGGCAGGGTTATGGAGGAATAAAGCTTTCTCTGGCTCTGAGGTGTGTTTGACAGAAAAGCCTATCCCAGGTTGGCCAAGCCGGTGTTATTTAGCTGTGTTGGGTATAGCAGCTGGACAAGCCAGCCTGGAAAGTTCTTCCTTCAGCCTAGACAAGGGCTCTTGCTGCCTTGGGACACCCGTCTTCATCCATGGGTAGAGTGAACCAGCAGGCAGAAACCCCAAGTGACCATGCCCGTGCATGAACTGTGCCTAGCAGAACCACACGGCAGTAATGTTAGAGTATAACGCTGCTGGAGGAGGAAAATCCTCATCCCTGGTCACTCCATCAGCAGTAGGGGGGGAATGACTGGTCCACACATTGCTCACCAGCAGGGCCTAATCTACAGTTTTCTGTAAGGAACAAATAGGACAAAAATCCTGCTCCTGGGGGGAGTTCAGAGCTTGAGGTGCTTAATTCACCTACAGAAACAAGACTTTCCTGTTTGTTCGCGACCGAAGCAGCGGAGAATGGAGAACGCGGCTGAAGTCCATGTCTGGACTCTGCATCATCTGAAGGGGGTGGCTCATCTGAGCCTTCAAAGCTCAGCTGGATCCTTAGGTCTGAAAATGGTTTTCAGGGCCCATAGTTAGAAAAGCCTTTATTTTTAGGAACTGCGCAAAGACAGCATTTGAAGCCCAGCTCTGGGTCTTATGTGAAATCAGTGGGACACCCATGAGGTTTCAGGTCGCAGCCTTTGTGGTAGTGCTATGGTATCTCCACTCACTAGCAGACCTCAGACAGTGCTGCTCAGCCGAGCAGCCATGCTTCTCTGCGGTACAAACACACCTGGGTCCTTGTCTTTCCTGATCTATGTTCCATGACAGCTTTGACAGCCAGAGCTTTTGCTGAAGCTGTTTTTGAAGATATTGCAATTCTGCACAAGGTTATAATTAGGAGAACTCCAAAATTAAAAAATACAAATGAATATAAGTGTATTCATGATATCTATAGATGGTACTTGGCAACTTACTGGTCTTGGAAACAGAGGTTTCTGTATCCATCCATTTCTCACGATAGATGAAGAAGGAGGTCTGACCTATATACCACCTTAATCACATCAGTATTGACAGTATGATAAACAATAAGCTATGGGGTAAAGTTTTTAAAATAGATGGAGATTACACTAAAAATAGTTCATACAAAAATATACAGATGTCAGATGCCAGATATTTGGAATATTCTACTTGTTTACAGGAATAAAATGATATTTTATTACTTAATCCAATTCATGCTTTCTTTTCTTTTTTTTTTAACCAAAACCAAAATCTGTTATGAAATATTCATGTTTATTTGCTAATGACATCTGAAGAGTGCTTTGAATAAACAAAGCGCATTTTGCTTCCTCCGTGCCCCTCTCTCATTGACTTTACCTGGAAGTGCCTATGAGAAACTTTTGTTTGCAAAACTAGTCACAAAAAGATAGCGATGTGAATTCTGTGCTGCAATGTTTGCACAAGCTTTGCTGGCAGAACTAACACAAATGCTCGTGGAAATTTGGTTGTGCAAGGTTAATGTCAGAAGTGATTTATTGAAGCCTTCCTCCTGCTCGCCAGTCTGGCATCCATCAAGGGAGTAAACAATACCCTCGTGATTTGAGAGTGCTCTGAGGCTAGTCACTGAACAAACACTCCAGATTAGAGTCAATATTTTGGAAGTAATCAGTCAGGTGGTATTTGTTCCCACAAAATTTAGGCTGAAATGCTTTCAGTTAAGAGTCAAAATCAATCTTTTTGAAGATAACTCTATTTTTTCTATTTTTTCCTGTTGATGTGTTGTTCAGTGAAGTTGGTGAGATGGTCCATCCAGCTAAAGTTATACTCACATAATGGGGAATAATTATTTTTCACAAATTCTGATTTTTAATGGAATGACAGAAATGGATATATGTTCGTCCTCCTACCTTCCCACTTCAAGAAGAGATTTTGCATGGAGTCACTACACATGTACTAGGCAAATGCCCTTTCCAGTCCTTTCTTCATCAGTCCTCGTCCCTGAAAGTCTGGTACTTCTTAAAAAGATCTTCTTTGTCTTTGAGCTCTCATTTTCTTTTTTTAATAAAATGTACACTGAACTGAATTCTTCCATTATGAGTGATAAATGAAGAAATTTAGATTCGTGGGACCCTGTTGAATTGCAGGTAGAGTTTCCAGAACCAAGCTTAGCCCTTAGAGAATTTAATTATTTAATTTATAAGGTGATGAGATCTATCATAACTAAGCCTTATGGCCAAGTTAGTGGTAACAGGACCCGGTCAAGGAGGACAGTAACTATTTTTTTCTGTTTATTCACCAGACAAATGGTGAATTACCTTCACAAATATATTGCCTCCACAAATATAGTATGTTACATTACAGTCACGGCTAAAACCACTTTCACTCACCTCCAACAGATGTTAGGCAGTTTAAAATACCAAACAGGAAACTGGGTTAGTAGCTCAAAGTTGGCAAATACTTCCAAACCAACATCAGACTTAGCCAAAAGGTTAGCTTAATTCTGTTCAAAAGCCAGCTTTAAGTGTGCTGTTAATGTAAGGCCGTGATCAGAGCATTTTAAGATGTGAACAAGAAAGAGCTAAAGATTTCAGCTGTGGACAGACATGCCCTTTGCAAATGGCTGCATTTATCGAAAATCTTTCACCCTCAGTTTTTGGAATTGCCCCTCTGTTGGCAGCTACTGACTCTTCAGCTGTGCCAAGCGCTTGGAGTGCTACCTGGTCTGCGTTGGGCAACAGCGGCCAGATTAGTTTAATCACAACGTGATTTTGGGACAGCTGGTGCTTTCCCTCCGCAGGCAGCCCTGCAGGTGGTGATGAGCAGATCCAGCTGGCCCAGGAACCAGCTTTCTGTACATGCTCTGGGGTGCCGCAGAGGCTCTCCTGCAGTGAAGTTTATGTCTGTGTCACTCTGATGTCTTCAATCCTATTTTTTTCTACTCGACAAGGCTCAAGTCCACTTTCCTTTTCGACTTCTGCTGTCTTATTGGAAAGATTTTTTTTCTTCTGCCTCTAGGGGAATAACGCATTATCCCAAGAACAGGTTACATGAGGTTACCCTGGGTTTGGCAGTTACATCTGTGCTCCTTTTCCTTTTCCAAAGCCTGTCTGAAGGCCCCTTGGCTCAGAACTGCTCCTCACTGCTGACTACCACCACACAGTGGAGCAGCCCTGTCTCCTTCCGTGATCAGAGCATGGTGCCTGTTTTTGTGCATCATTTAAGAACATGGGGTAGCTTTTCAAAAAGAGCTACCGTCTCAGAACCATAAACCCTGGCCTTCTAATCCCAGGCTTCTCTATAACATGAGGGAAAATATTTAACCTTCCGAACACTGTCTTGATTAAGAATATGACTCTGCAGCTCCTGTTATACAGATTTCTGTATACAAATTTGCTGTCAAAAGCCAGTAAGGCTTTTGACACTGTCTCCCATCACATCCTCTTAGGTAAACTCAGGGAGTGTGGGTTGGATGAGTGGAGAGTGAGATGGATTGAGAACTGGTTGGATGGCAGAGCTCAAAGGGTTGTGGTGAATGGCGCAGAGTCTAGTTGCAGGCCTGCAGCTAGTGATTTCCCGCAGGGGTCAGTCCTGGGTCCAGTCTTGTTCAATGTATTCATCAATGGATGAAGGCACAGAGTGCACCCTCAGCAAGTTTGTGGATGATACTAAACTGGGGGGAGTGGCTGACACACCAGAAGGCTGTGCTGCCCTTCAGAGGGACCTGGACAGGCTGGAGAGGTGGGCGGAGAGGAACCTCCTGAAGTTCCACAAAGGCAAGTGCAGGGTCCTGCACCTGGGGAGGAAGAACCCCAGGCACCAGGACAGGCTGGGGGTTGACCTGCTGGAAAGCAGCTCTGCCGAGAAAGACCTGGGAGTGCTGGTGGACAACAAGTTAAGCATGAGCCAGCAGTGTGCCCTTGTGGCCAAGAAGGCCAATGGGATCCTGGGCTGCATGAGGCAGAGTGTTGCCAGCAGGTCAAGGGAGGTGATCCTCGCCCTCTCCTCAGCCCTGGGGAGGCCTCACCTGGAGTCCTGTGTCCACTTCTGGGCTCCTCACTATAAGAGAGACATGGCACCACTGGAGAGAGTCCAGCAGAGGGCTCCAAAGATGACTAGGGGACTGGAGCATGTCTCCTGTGAGGAAAGGCTGCAAGAGCTGGGCCTGTTCAGCCTGGAGAAGAGAAGACTGCGAGGGGATCTCATCAACGTGTACAAGTATCTGAAGGGGGAGTGTCAAGAGGATGAGGCCAGCCTCTTCTCCGTGGTGCCCAGCGACAGGACAAGAGGCAACGGGCACAAACTGAAACACAGGCAGTTCCATCTGAACATGAGGAAGAACTTCTTTCCTGTGAGGGTGACAGAGCACTGGACCAGGTTGCCCAGAGGGGTAGTGGAGTCTCCTTCGCTGGAGATATTCAAAATCCGTCTGGACAGGATCCTGGTCAATGTGCTCTAGAGGACCCTGCTTGAGCAGGAGGGTTGGACTAGATGATCTCCAGAGGTCCCTTCCAACCTCAACCATTCTGTGACTCTGTGATTTATAAAGGCTAGCCGTGTGCCTATTTGCATTAGTTAAAAAATGCTCTTGGTGTGCCAGGGCAAGTTTATGTATAGATCTGGATCTATGAACTGTGGAAATTAGATGGAGAAAAGGCTCTGCAGCATTCTATTTCAATAACTTTTCCCTCTCCCCATGAAAAAAATCCTTTTCATTCCTTGAACTGGTAGAGATGAGCCAAGGGGTGCAGCAAGGAATGAGACCAGAAGTCATGTTTCCTAGTTTTCCTGTGAATGTATCCAAATGGTGAATTTTTTTTTTTTGTTCTCCTGATCACCCCACTGTGTGTGTCTTTTTGGCCAACTGATCCTCAGACCTCTTGGTCTTCCTTCTGTTGTCAGGAGGTTAAGGGGATTCTTCTGTAGTTGTGGGGAGAAAAATGTTCAGAGCTAAGCTACTCCAGAGACAGCATTTCACAGATTTGTGCTTCTTTTTGTCAGTTGTTTTACCAAAAGCAGTGGGGGCCCAGGCACTCCTAGCTCGCCCTTACAGGGCTTTCCTCTGCCTACACCAATACCAAGGTCACCACTCGCATCCCAACAGCCTTAGATCCTGTGGTCTTCAGCTAGTTCGCATCGGCTGGACCATCCCCCACGCAGAATGAGACTGCAGCTCCGTAGCAGATTCGGGAAGAGAGCTGCAGACTCGACTCCTCAGTGGAGCCCACGCTGCGGGAAGTGGTCATGAGGCCAGAGTGCACCGCTACCGGAAAGAGCCACACAGGCAAGGCAGGGGCTGCGCTGGTGTTCATGTCTGTCAGACTTGGCTCTTTTCGGCAAATAAAAAAAAAAAAGGCCCAGTGCCCTATACTCTGAAGAGGGAGAGAGGAAGGGATGCAGCTTGATGTGGAGCATCCTGAGGCATCCTGAAGCTGGCAGTTGCTCAGGTGCAAACTCCGCTCACCAGCACCATCTAAACGGGAGGGACCTCGAGGTCTCGCAGAAGCGAAACCCAGATCGCTACACACCAAACTGAGAGACATCTTCATCCATGCTGACAGCGTGAATTACTAGCATTTCAGTTTGAGACCTGCCCCTTTCCCTCCTTCAGTTATAAAACTGTTCTCCAGGGAAGCAGGGATGGCTCTTAACTTCTTTTGGCTCTGGTCAGGCCACAGCTGTAGAAACATAATTGTTTTGTGAGCAGAATGGTATTATTGTTTGTCATACTTTCATACACTGGGGCCCCTGTGGCTGATTTTCAGCATTAGAGATATATATATATATATATATTTCCTTCTCCCTCGAGAATCACTCTTTCTGATTTCCAGGCCTCGCCTGCACCCCCTACCTTTCACAAAGATGCTACGATTTTATTGTGCTTCTCTAGCACGTGACTCTGCAAATGCTTTTTGCTTTCTGCCTGGGGCCTGTCAGCTTTTTCCCACCACTGCCAAACGGCAGCAGAAAGAATGAAGGCTGTCTCAGGCTGGAGACTTCCCTTTCTGCTCTGCTTTCCCCATCTCGTTTTTTTAAGTATAACTAGTGTGAGGCCAAGGAAGAGATTGCGTTAACCTTCCTACTGGCCTTTTTGGAGTCTGTGCGCTGCTGGCATCAGCTACGGGCAGCCTTCCTCGCTGTAACCAGGTGAAAGATGCCCCTTGGGCCAGTGGTCAGATGCTACCAGGGCCTCAGGTCTTTTCTTTTTTTCTTCAGATGGCTCTAGCTGAGGGAGAGATGGTAGGAAGCTGCAGTAGCTATGCCCGGTCGGAGGGCAGATGGCCTTAGTTAATGCACTCGGTGCAAGCCATCATGTAGAGTGGCCTGGCCCCGAGGGGAGCAAGGGCCTGGGCAGGGGACGGAGGCTGGGGCTGGGACCTGGGCGCAGCAGCCACTAGGTGTCACCCACTCATCGCTGCAAGGCAAAAGCCCGCAAACGCAGAAAAACCTGAAAAGACTTAATTCCTGCCTTTCCGTGGAGCTCCGTTTATAATCACTTCTGAAGCACGTGAGTAAAAGCAGCTCCGAGCGAATCGCAGCTGCTTCGGTCACAGAAGAAAATCCTTTACTTTTGCAGTTACCCACCAGCCTGAAACATTTAATGTTAGAGTGGTTTTTCGGTGCAGCGGTTTTTTTTAAACTCTAATATTTTGGAAGCAGATTGCCAAATTTTTTGCATCTATTTTTCAGGATGGTTTTCCTTCCTCAGAGTAAGTTCAGGAAATGGGTGACACAGTTAGAAAACTAGCTCAATACTGATGTAAATATAAAATGAAGATCTGTATCTCACCAGTTTATCAACAAGCCACAAGTGATTTTTTTGTAATGTTTTTAACTAGTAAATAAAAAAAACAGAAAAGGTTAAGTAAGTCTCCCTCTCCCTACCCCTCTGAAACGCATCTAATCAATCAGCTTTTTCACTTTTGGCAATCAAAAACAGTGAGGAACAAAATCAAATTTAAAAATTGCAATAAACCATGAGTGCAACAATATTTTTGTTTGGAATGTAACCTGTTTCCTCTGATGTTGCAGCTAATGTCTGAAAAACGGATGGCCTCGATGCTCCAAAAAACCTACAAAAACTGAGCAATGTCCCAGCAATACCTTATCAAATGATTCCTCGTTTGCTGCCGCGACCCTTTCAGCCACCTTTGTGTTCTTCCAGCCCTGTGGTGACTGACTGCTTGGTAGCCTGTTCCCAGAGCATAAATCAAAACATCTGGCAGTTAACAACAAAAAGCTGTTACAACAGCTGGAGTCTGCCAGGATGCAGAGCACCTCCAGCCAGAAATCATTTCCCAGCTGCAGGAAATAATAGTGATATGGGATCTGTACCAGTGCGGCGTCAGCCGGGAGCTGCCTGATTTGCAATGATCCTCTTGTCCTCTGTATTGGCAAGGCGAGACGGGAGTGTGGCATCACGCAGCTCAGCTCAGGGCCACGCTCTTGCCTCATCGCTGTCTCAGCTAGCACTGGCTTTGCAAGCATGGAAGGATGCTTGGTACTCAAACGCCATTCGTACTGGCCGTCTGGTTGAACCATCCTAGATTAAGATGGGGTGCAAAGTCCTGGCATATACTTTATGAGCCAATTAGTCCAAATGTGGCCAAAAAAGCACTAACAAGCATTGCAGACGCAACTCCTGTAGGGATGTGTAATGAGGCTTTCACCTATGGGTGAGTAGTAGTTCAAAGCTAGGCTTGATCTTTCAAGTCAAAGTATCAATCTTAGAGGGTTACCACCAGCCTTACTGAAGGATTTCTCATTGTAGTAGTGGCCACGGATGCTCGAACCAGCTTTCGTAGCTGCAGCTTGTCTCTGCCCATTCCTGGACCCACCTACACAGACCCAGCTTTGGCCTTGCAAGGGTGACAGTGCAGGAAATTCAGGGGAACAGCTCAACGGGACGCTGGCCTTGGTAGCCAGCACAATTTAAGACAGTCCCAGCAATTCAAACAGTCTCATTTGTCCCAATGCAACTGTTCATGGGGCTGTCACATCAACCAAATCACTAACATGCTCCATGTTTAAAATATCCTTTAAAATGAAACCAAGTGAAAGCCCTGAAGGCTGTTTTTAACCCAGATCTTTTTGCTGATCTGGTTTACAGTTCAACCCCACAAGTAGTCGTACCGATAAAACTAAGGAAGAGATGAATGGCAGCACAATTATAGGAAAAAGTAGCTGAGGGTGGAGAGGGTGTGGTGGAAACTTCACCACTGGAGCCAGTGTCTCATGATACAACATTTGCACATTCCTGGCGCGTAGGCCATTTCTGACTTTTGGCTGCAGAGCGCAAGTCTCTTTTGCTACTAACTCCTTAATATGGACTCTCTTTAAAGGCCTTCAACAGAACAAGAAAAAAAAAAAAAAGCTCCTCTCCCCCCTGCTAAAATAGCAGAACAACTAAAAAAAAAAAATCCTTATAAAGGCTAGTTTTTCTCCCCTCTGTAGTCAAACCTGGGCTGATGTGTCATCGTAGTGGTTCATGGAGGTTGCTCCCAGACAACTAGAGTAGCCCACTGGCAGCTCACAGGTGACTCTGAGACATCGGATTTGGGGTAACTTGTGTAAGGGTGAAGAGCCATTAGAGATGCCTGGAGTACGTAACATCTTGAACATAATAGCTGAGGCTCTTTGTTGGTGTTAACAGCTCTAGAGATCCCCCTTCCTCCTCCAGAAGCTCTTTTCTTTGATGTTTGTAGCATTTAACTGTAGCTATATTAAAGACTCCAAATGAGTCAGAGATCTCATTAATCTCAATTCAAGTCAGAGATCTCATTAATCTCAAAGGCATGAACAAATCACTCTAATTACCGGGTTTAGATGCTGTTCTTTAGAACTTGATTAGGTATAGATACCCAACTGATAATTCCTACTGTCTTCTTTATAGCACATGCTCAGTATTGTCCACTCTGGTCTGATTTAGTTCCTTATTAGAATAATACTATGCTAATCTAAGTAATCCTGTATACAGAATGCTTCATGATGTAGATAGATTATTAGGTGGGTTAAGATAATAATTAATATCATAAACTGTAATATCAGTGTCAAAGGAACTGGTGAAGAACATGCACAAAAAGAAGGAACTCAGCTCTCACTGTACATTGTAACCGATGGACAGGTATGACAAAAAGGGATAAAAATAAGCAGAGCATAAATTAGATTAATTGAAAAAAAGGCAATAAAATGTAGAGAATACATTAAATTTCTCCTCTGAAGGGCTGAAAATATCCCGAGGATTGAATGCGTTTCAAGTGTATTACTAAAAATAGGTTTTCCCTTTCCAAAAAGCTACTAACAATTCTGGTATCCTTAACAGGCCAGACTGTGGCAGTCTCCACCATAATTCCCGGAGCTGAATGCGTATTTAGACGCAGACACTGTCACAGTTGAGGCAAAAAGGAGCCTTCTGCAAGGCCCTGCATTTCCCAGGAGCTGCGGGTAGTGCACGGTTGTGGTCCCGCTCCCCTGCTTGGCCCAGATGAGACATTCGCTGGCGCACAGAAGAACAGCCCGAGTCTCAGCAGGCCAGTGTGGGACCCACACAGCATCTCCGAAACAACTGTCTTTGCCTTAGCATGCAAGCACCTAAGCATGCACATCCTTTCACCGTTGCCCAACAACGTTACTGCTCTCAGCTATTTCCATTTGGCAAAGGTGTTCCCGGAGCCTGCATTTAGAGCCCAGTTGTGCTGTTTTAACCCCCTAGCACCATCCCCTCCTTGCAATGTGAGCATGCCATCCTTCCTCCTCCAGGGAGAAAAGAAAGGGCTCGCAACAGTGATGCAGCCAACATAAGAAAGAAACTCAGCAAAAACGCGAAGGCTGGCAGCAATACCTTAGTTCTCCACAGAGGGTAAAATTTTATTTCGATATAAAAATTAAATAGCAAAGTTTTGGGTTTTTTTTTACAGTGATAAATTAGAAATTTACAGTACATACATCAAAGTAGATATGTTTTCTGTACACCCTCGAATAATCAGTGTCTATTGCCTCCGAAGTTCGGAAAAAGATACATATGAGCTAACCTTGTACCTCTCCATCAGGCACGTCGCAAACCTGTGGCCAGGCGAAAACATGCTGGGGTTGGGGGAGCAAGGCAGAATTAGCTCGAGGGAGGGAGCAGGGATCCTGCGAGGAAGGTGACTGCTGCAACGTTTCTCCTTCTATAACCACAGCAACTGCACTTCCGAGACAGGATTAGTCACACATTTTTTTGGTTTGAAATTCATAACAACATTGAAATGAGAGAACATACGAGTTGCAGTTACCCCACTCTTCCTAACTGCTGAGTTTTCAACTGTCTGCTCTGACTTCCCACTCGCAAATCCCTGAAGTAGAACAAGGTAAATGCTCATGGTTGAACAAATTCATGGGACGATTTCATCGCTGCAGCAGAAGGCAGCCAGCTAGTCTTGCTTCGAGCTGGCACGGTGCCCCTGGAAAGCTTGCGAAAGACGTTCCTTCAGGAACAGCTGGTGTCTCTCCCCACTCCACCTCCTAGGCATAGTATTTAGGGGCCTCACACTCATTAATGGTATACCCCCCACAACTCCCTTGTAAGGCAAAGCAGTGGTATCCTCATCCGACTCATTTCCAATGTCATAAATCACCAGGGACATCTGTCTGGAGTCCACAGGGTCATAATCTGCGATGCAGGGATCTGATAAAAGGGGTACTACTTATCACTTCTGTGTACATAACATGGCTAAAAATGCCATGAATCGGTCAGGTCAGACATGAATCATATTAGCCAGGAGAAAATCCAAGCCATTTTAGATTGAAGGACACGTGAATGCGTGTGGCACCCTGGCACAGTCCAATCCAAGGTTAGAAGACAAGGCTTAAATGGTGCCTTCATCCCCTGCGAGTCAAAATATAGCTGCTGATATTATAGCCCTCGCTGAGTCAGGAGAAAGCTCGCATCTCGGAGAAGCTCAGCCATCTGAAGCTTTCGTACTCGCAGAACTTCTTGTCCACAGAGGAATAACCAGATCCAAACACAACACTAATAGCGAGAGACTTTATAGAGAGGATCAAAAGGCTCAGCTGGTATGCAGAGCTGGCCAAAACAATGCTCGTGTGTTTGGAGCAGAATGTGTCAAGTTGTCACTTGTTCTGCTAGAGAGGGAGCCCAACCGCAAAGACTGCAATTAGGGTTTGTTTGGTTTTGTTTTTTTTTTCCAAATGTGCTCCAGCACATGTTTCAACATTGACATTGAAACAATACACACTTCTGGGACAGATTAGTGCTCACGGCCAGAGCTGGAATGAATTGTAGTTTGGGAAGCACATGAGGCACCTGTACGTAAAGTGATGACTGTAATAAGTCAGCACATAGTCTCAGCTGCCCCGAAGGTCATGCAAGCTGGGGCACCAGGGGGACACTCAGCAGCTGACCAGGGTCCACACAAATGAAGTAAAAATTCAGATAAAACTGAAGGTCCTTCAAAGTGGTAGAGTGTTGAAACTGTGCTCTCTGAAGTGTTTGTGGGCTACTTATTGTTTGCATTACTCTCCTTACTAGCCAAACAAGCCCCACGCGCGAGATTCAAGCTCCCCATGAGCATAACAAGCCAACGCCTCTTCAACTGGAAGGATAAGAGAACTTGATATTTGGTATGAAACTGCATTATTCCTCAAGACGTTGGATCTCTTGTCTTTGGTTCCCTTTACAAAAACTGAAAGCATCTCTTGTCCCTGACAACTGAATGCCTGCTCTTGTTCTATATGTATCTATACATTAACAAAAATCTCAGGAGCCGTCAGCGAGCAATCAGAGCATCACTCTGAGGCAGTCAGCTGTACTGCTATGTCACAGGCTGAGAATGTTCTTTTAATTGTAACTGGTACACAAAATTATACCACTGATCTGTGTGAACATGAGGCTGCCAAGGAACTGAACATTTCGCTTCTCCCAGCCTGGCGGCTGCAGAGATACCATCGCACTGAATGAAACATATTAAGACTTAACTGCTTCGTGCAATGGGTCTGCAGAGAGAGACAGAAGTTTACTTGGAGAAGACTGACATTGTTCTGAAGAGACCCTCCACTCATTTTTCTCTTTGCTGTAGGAAGGAACACTATTAAATAAGACTTTATTTAAAGCTATTAAATGCAGAGGAATAAAGTAGTCAGCTGGAAATTGCAGGTGCACCTGAAAGACCAGGAACAGTTGCAGGTGGATAATGGCAATCAATGCAGAACAGTATAGACAGTTTCCAAGCTCTCACTTATTCCTCTATTTCTGATAGCGGCCTTGAGTAAAGACTTAACAACAATAGGAAATACCGATAGACTCCTAAAATAATTCAGGTTGGAAGGGACCTTAGGAGGTCTAAATTTCTGCTCAAAGCAGGGCCAAAACTGAATTCAGGCCAGGTTAAGGCAGCAGAAAAATATGCATCAAAATTATTATTAGATCATCGGTGGGGTTAAAGAACCATCCTTACTAATACCTCACTAAATGCTACTCGTTATGGGTTAACCTCAGACCTGGAAAGTCCACTGGGATTTGCTGGAGGACCTGATCCTTGGCTGATTTGTGCAGCGTGCAACACTAATGGGAGCAACAGGATTTACCAGGGTGGAAAGACGCAATCCTGAACGGGAACTTCCTTCACGACGCTCTACTCAGAAAGAAGGAAGACAGTTAACTGAGAATCCTGGAAACTCCACCTTCTGATAACTGGACCCTAAACCAGCCCAGAATTTGGCCCCAGCCTGCCTTTCCACCATCAGCTGTAAGACGATTGAAAGAAAACACCATCCCATATCACTAGGACAGCTACAGTCCCACAGCTTCTAAAGACAAGTATATTGCATCCTGCTTCAGAAAAAAAAAAAAAAAAGTGTTTGGTTTTTTCACAGCTTTTAAAGCCTCCTTGGGCTTTCCTATTTTGGGCAGCATGGTTTATGGCTATTGTATTTGCAGCATGATCTTTTTGTTGCTTATTCTTTAAGGCTTTTTTTCCCTCCCCTCAGAGACAGGTTTCATGTCCGTCTCCCTACTCTACACTCAACAACGCTTCCACTGCAGTGCTTATACACCACCAGTCCTTCACGTGAGAACAGTCGGAGAGCATTGGGGTGCCGTCGTACTCTTATACCACAGTCTCGTTCCCTTTCCCGGGTTTCACCCAACCATCTGCTCTCTTCTCTCGTTTCACTTTCCCTGAGTTCACCAGTCTGTTCGAGCACTTCTGCCACGTGTGCAGAGTTTTGGCTGACCAAATCCACATACCTGATGTAATTCCCACCAGGAGGGACATGAAGATCTTGAGCATTTCCACAGCCATATTGGAATCGTCTGCTGAATAGCGGAAAACGGCCCAGTTGGAGATTTCGTAAAAATAACACGCAATGACACACGTCGCTGGGACGGTGTACAACACTGAAAATACACCAATTTTGACCATCAGCCTTTCCAATTTGTCAGTTTTAGTTCCATCTTTCTGAAGGTTGGACCGGATTTTAAATAAGGCCACTAATCCGGCTGCAATGAATAAAGTTCCAATAACCAGGTAGGTAAAAAGTGGTGCAACAACAAAGCCCGTGAGCGCATCTAGGTTCTGGTTGCCAACGTAACACAGTCCAGTGAGCTCATCTGCATCTACTAGTCTCATAATCAAAATGACTATGGTCTTCACTGCAGGGATGGCCCAGGCTGCAATATGGAAATAGGAGCTGTGCATTTCTATAGCTTCGTGGCCCCACTTGAGTCCTGCTGCCAGAAACCACGTCAATGTGAGAATAACCCACCAGATGGAGCTAGCCATCCCAAAAAAATACATCAGCAAGAAAATTATAGCACATCCTGTGTTCTTAAGACCTTCTTGGATAAGAACAGGTTCTGCTGCCTCTTCAAAATCACAGGATATCCTTTCCCGGCCCACAGTTAGCCTCACAATATAAGCAATGCTATAAATATTGTAGCACATGCTCAAAAATATGATTGGGCGCTCCGGGTAGGAAAATCTGGATGAATCAATCAGGAAGGTCAGGACTGTGAATGCTGTTGATATGAAGCAAAGACTAGCCCACACGGCCATCCAGATATCTGTGAATTCCTTAGCCGACCTGCTGTAGAGCCCAGCATCGTAGCCACACTTCAGGACACAGTTCAAGCTTCTTTTGACCCAGATGTACTGATCTGAATTAGATCCCATGCTGTGGCATTCTTCTCCAGGCTGCAAGGACGTCTTGCTATGAAGGGGAACCTCTTCGTCCCCTGGGCCCTCCATGCACATGTGGTTGTGATCATTCTGGGGTGGGAATTTGCTGCAGTTCAGGCTGTCTGGCCAGGCAAATCCAAATTCTTTTAAAACAGGTTCACATCTCCTTTTGACAGAGAGGCACATACCACCGCAGGGCCCAATAGGGATGTTAATCTTCTCGGTGCACATAGGAACATAGACTGAACAAAGGAAGAACTGGAAGAGAAAAAACAAAAATCACAATTGTGTTAGAAGAAAATTAAGCAGGTCGTCCTATAACAAGTTCTCTTTTCGTCTTTTTAGCAGTAATATTTGGTCCTTTGCCTTCAAAAACAGGAAACAGCATAAAACAAATAGACCAAGAACAATAAAAACAAAGGAGAAAAAGCCCTAAAAATGTTGTCTTCTTTTAGTTCAGAAATGGTCCGAAACCAAAGCCTGAACATTTTACTCCCTAGATTAGCTCCATGTAAATTTAGTCCATCAATTTCAATAAAGTGAGTAGGATTTAGCCAAATCTAAACCTCAGGGGTGCAATTTAGGAAAGCAACAAAAAAAAAAACAAAAAAAAGTGGTTTAAACAAATACATATATTTGTTCAAGGCACTGCCTGGATCTTACAGCTAACAAACACACAGAAGAAAAGGCATTTATTGAATTGCTCTGGTTCAAGATTCTCCTAGAAGAATGCGTTTTCTTTTATTATAAGGTCAAGTATGTATTTATAACAACAATAAAATGCTGCAGTTTGCTCAGGCTTTTGAATAATTGTATTTCTGGGACATGACAACGTAAGGGGGATTGTGAGCTAATCTGGCAATTCTGCCCCAAGAAAGAAAGAAGCAGCTTTTTTTTTTTTTTTTGGGGGGGGGTGGGGGTCTGATGAAATCCACGTCAGGCAGGAGGATAAGGATCTTGCCATTAGGATGGGAAAGAAACTCCCGCAGCGCAATTACCGGAGGAGGTCTCCGTGCCACCAGCGGCACGCGTCCCGTTGTTTCTCTTTAGCGGGGCAGAGCACCTCGGCCCCGCGAGGAAAGAAAAAAAAAAAAAAAAAAAAAAACCCTCGTAAACCACGGGCGAGCGCTAGCGGCTCCTGCAAGCTCCGGCCCCTCGGCCCGCGAGGGGAAAGAGGGCTCCGCGCTCTCGCCCCCTGGGCGGCAGCGGCCTTCCGCGGGGGGCCAGCCCCGCGCCGACGGCAGCGCGCCGAAGCCGCCTCGCATCTCTCTCCGCTTCGCTCCCTGCCCGGCGCTCGGGGACGAGCTGCGAGCGCTGCAGCCGGCGAGAAATGTCACGTCGGGACGGCGCAGCTCCGGCTGTCCCACCCGGAGGGGCCCGGCAGCAGCGAGCCCGGCCGGCCGGGGTGGGGTGAGGGGGGGGGGGGGTGCAGCGGCACAAAAGGCGGCGCGGTGCCGGCGGACCCACCTGGAGCTGGCTGGAGCAGCCGTACTGGATGAGGGGGGTGAAGGTGGTGAGCTGCAGCTCGGCGTCCGCTTGCAGCTCGTGGCCCACCAGGTTGGGCATCTTGGTGACATTGTAGCCCAAGTTCTGGCACATGGCGATGCGGATGGCGTCGCAGCGCCGCTCCTCCTCGTCGCCGAAGCCCCGCGCCCCACCGAGCAGCCCGGCCAGCAGCACCGCCAGCAGCCGGCCACGGCCGCCCACCGCCCCCCCGACGCCGCCCGCACCGCGCCGCCGCCCGCTCCTCCGCGCCATGGTCCCCCCCGCCGCCGCCGCCGGCCCCGGCCGCGCCGCGCCGCACGGGCCGGCTCCAACGGGGAGGGGCCGGCGGCGGCTCTGCTCTTAAACGGCCTCGCCGAGAAACTGCCCAGGGGAGGGACGGCGCCTCCCCGCCCCGCCGCCCCCTGGCAGCGCCGCGCCCCGCCGCCCGCCGACCTGCCCCCGCCGCAGCCCTGCCCGCTCCCCTCCACCACCACCGCCACCATCGCGGCCCGCGGGCTCGGCCCGGCTCGTCTCGGCCCGCAGCTCCTGCCGGTGTCACCGCCACGGCCCCGAGGAACGTCCTCGCGCAGACCGCCACGTCCCCCCCGACGTGTGTCCTCCCCCCCCCCCCGCTCCCACGCCGCCGGCAGCTCCCGCCTGCATGCCCCCGCATCCCCGAGAAACGTCCTTCCCCTCCCAAGCGAACCCCCTGACTGTGTGTGTGTCCCCCCCCACCACCATATTACCGAGAAACAGCTTTCCCCCTTCCGTGGGGAGCTCCTGCCTGCAACCCCCCCCCCCACACACACACATCCCCGAGAAATGTCCTCCCCCTCCACGGAGAACCCGCCTCATGTCCCACCATGTCCCCAAGAAATGTCCCCTTCTCGCCGCGGGGACCCCCCCACCTGCCTCCCCCCCCATCCCCCCCAAAATGCCTCCCCCTAGGAGAACCCCCCCACAGGCACTCTCACCCCTGAGATTTGCCCGCTCTTCTCCCCAGGGAGCCCTGCCCGAATCCCCCCTCCCTGAGAAGTGCCCCGGGGGGGCCCCTGCCCATGTGCCCTCTCCCCACCCCCAATGTCCCCTTCCCATTGGGACAGCCAAGCGCTCCTGGGAAACGTCACCGCCGTGCCACCCCCGGCCTCGCCGAGCCTCCCTGGCGTCCCCGGGCCCCCCCCTGCCACCCAGCCTCGCGCACCCATCGCAATCGCGGGTGCAGGCAAGGCGCCAGGCCCTGCCCGGCCCCGCGGCCCCGTCCTGACCCCACGGAGCACAGCGGGGGTTGGCAGCGCCGTGGGGCCCCGATAACGTGCCAGACCCGGGACCTCCACCCTCCGCTCCAGAACCGGGTGAGCCCTCGCGCGTGGGCCGATCTCGGCACCCCCCCCAGCCCTTCCTGAACTTCTGGGTTTTCTTTCTGCAGCCAAAGGTGCTCTACCTGGCCCTGGTGTGGGTAAAGAGGTCTTCAGGGAGGCGTCGAGCCGGCAGAGGCTGGCAGCCTCGCTGGATTTTGTGCTCTGCGACATTTGGCGTTGAAGACTATTTTCTGCACTTTTAGTAATTAAGAAAATGTGAAGCGGTTTCAAGGAGGGCTGTGGTTGCCGTTTGCTGAATTACTGGATGGCACTGGGAAGGCCTGCTGCTCGAGGATGTCCCGCTACGCGGCTCGTGCTTTCTGCTCGGCTCCGTCCAGGGATCCGTCCCTGCGCTCGCCCAGACCGGGCCGGGTTTGCCAGTCGGAGGCAGGCGCCTCCTCTTCCTCTCCAAATCCCTGCGGCGGTGGGTTTCCGAGCTGCCACTTTTTCTTCCTAAAGAGTTAAATTGCACTGCTGGCCATTTGGTTACAGCTGGGTTTTAACATCGCTTGCTTTTCACTGGGGCCGAGAAACCTGGAGGGTACTGCCAGGTGCCTTTTGGCGTTTGTATAAATCTCAATAAAATAAATTTGTATGAATGAAGCATTCGTGAACTTGGAGGGGACTGGGCTGGATGATCGAACAGACCTCCAACGTGTCGGCCGGAGGAGGGGTTAAGAGCAGACAACTGAGGCTCGCAGTTACATTCTCCCAGTATTATTTACACCTGCAATAAAATCTGGTTGAGCGGGTTGTGCCCTTAGCAAAAATATGTCATCTATTAATGAATTGTTTGTGAAGCACTTTGAAAACGCTTGTAAAGTCCCATTTTTAAATGACCTCCTATTGTGTGTGTGTCTTTGGGAGCGTGACGTGTGGCATGTGCGTGTGTTTCTAGGCAGGTCCATCATTATGGGTTGGGCATCTGTGTTTATATACCGCATCTCCCCTTCGCCCCAAAGTCTCCATCAGGCAGTGGAGTTGGTGAACAGATAGGCAGCCCTTAACTATTCCTCCTTCACAGGCATGAGATTGTAAATCACAGCAACATCGTGCTCTGAACCGCTCCGTGCTCACTCACTGCTAGATTTCCCTCCGCAGCTCCGTTGCAAACACCGTTGGTGTTTTATTTTCATCTCTGAGATGCCGAAAACATGTGTTAGCTGTACCGTGATGATGCAGCGACTGATGATCCCTGAGCAAGCGTTCTTGTAGCAGGACGGGTAGCGTTATAGCTGAGGTTAGCATGGCCCCCATCACTCTAACGCTTTCTAAAAAGCTCCAATAAACAGTAACTGTAACCTCACGATATCCTTGTGAGGCAGACAAGTAATATTATCTTAACATTTTAAACACAGCAGCACACAGGCCTAGAGTCCCAAGGTCACGCAAGGAGCCTGCGACGAAGTCGGGAACCCAGCTCGTATCTTGTGCCTTTGCTCGTGAGCATTGCCTTGGGTAACCGGCCGTGCTCCGCGGCTAATCTCCGCCGACGATAATGCCCTGAACGCGCGCGGTGGGAGACCGACGTCGGCGGGGCTACGCTCCCAGCCTGCGGTGGGAATCGGACGAGTGCGGCAAGTGGGTGCTGGACGTCCCGCAGCCCCTCACGTGCAACGGGCACAAGCAGGGGCAGCAGGCAGAGCCTCCTGCGGCAGAAGTGCTTTTGTCCAAATTACGGAGGAAAGAAGACCAGAGGGAAGATCATGGTGACCTAAAGAACTCAGTATACCAAAACTCTCTCCGTTTGCAGTCTCCTGCCACAGCTGGGCACTAATTCCCGTGAAGCAATTCACCTACTACAGGTTCAGCAGATTACACAGCAAAAGCCTCTGCCCCTGGAGCTGGTCCTTTGACTGGGTAAAGGGGCAAGGGGCCATTTAAAACTGGCGTAGATACAACTATCTTTTCAGAAAAATAACTCCCTCCTCCCAAACTACCACTGTGGCTTTTTCTTTCAGAACGCAAAATAAATATTAGAAAGTGCTACACTGCTCTGTTTGCTTTGGAAGGTCTTTTAGATAATGGGAATTAGTTTTCAAAACAACAGCACTAGGAGAGGCGGTGGCAAATCATACCAGAGGGCTGAGTTGGAAAAAAATGGTAATTACCCTGCTTTGAACCTTATGCATATATTAAGAGTGATTAAAAGTCAACACGATAAGCAAGTACCTAAGAGTTTCTTTAAAGAGATCAAAGTAAGAAACTTTCAGCATAGTGGGTTTACAGATTCTTAGATTACTGGACAGCTGTGGGATTCTGGCCTGAATCCTGCACAGCACAAGCCATGGCACTTACCTAAGTATCATTTGAATTACAGCATTTTTTTTTTTTTAATTTGATTTTGATTTAAGGGCTGCCTTTCCTAAAGGAGCAGCAGCCACCCTGCCAAAAAGCTCTAATTGTTATTTCTTGTGGCTGCCAATAATTATATGTGGTTCCTAGTCCGAGTTACCTTCAGCTTCCAGCCACCGGCTTTTATTATATCTTACCAGCTAGGCTGAAAAGTCATTACCAAGATTATCCCTGTAGGTAATGTGGAACTGTGATTAAGCCACCCTTTGACCTTTCCATAGTAAGCAAAACAGATTGAACTTCCTGAGCTTCTTACTGTAAGGCATCTTTTCCAATTCTTTAATCATTCTTTTGATTTTGAGGGAGCAAGATTTGACTCTGCCATTTGAAAAGCACTTTCACCCAAAACCATCCTGCTGAGTCTTATTAGAAATATCTGAATTAGCAGCCTAATCACTCTCCATCCATTTAGAGTCAATTAGGATAGACAGACACTTCCAGAGGGCAATTCAGATAACAGAAATTATATGAATATAAAATCCCAATTTATTATTACCTTGCTGTTGTCTCTATTCCCCCCTCAAGTTTGTACGTATGTGTTTACATACTTATTAAAATTGTGAATATATTTTATGTTACAAAAACAAATGATGCTCACCTATGTCTTTCACACTCTTGCATCACCTTGCAGGAAATTTGAGAAGGTTCATAACTCTTCTCTGAATGTCTTCAATGCAGCAGTGCTTTCCTGAATTGTAGGTATTGGAACATGACTTGGCTTTCTAGTAGGAGTGACATGAATGTAAAATGTGGAGGTCAAATAACTTCTTCACCTCCACTCAGGATCACCCTGCTTATACATGCAAGGATACCATCTATCCTTTGGACCGTAGCATCACACTGGGAGCCAGCACTGATGCCTCATGGGCCGATCTAAGAAACCTAGGGCACTCTGCCCACCTTGTGGATACCACATTAGGATGAGATTCTTTAAACCAAATATAGAAGTCTACTTTTGGTCAGACGAATTTCATTCTAAAAATGCCTCTTTCAATTAGCTCTAAGGAAAATGGAGGATGAGTAGCCCCTGCTGAAGGTGTCCCCAAAGGGTTCCTCAAAGAGGTGTCTAACGCTGGATACACGCAGACCATGCCTCCTGCCAGTCTGTGACCAAGGAGATGGACCTTGCCAGCCCAGAGACTTCCTCTAAAGTTCTTGATTACAAATTATCTAAACATGCTGATTTTTAAAAAATGTATGACTTTTATAGCTATTTTGGGGCATTTTCTTATATTACCATTGAAACGGTAGGATTGAATTAATCGCTATTAGTCAGTTATCTCTATCATGTCATATAATCCTTAACCCATATATGTTTTCCCAATATACGACAAAAAATATGTTGGACACTTCTGTAACCTCCATCATTTATTGACCTATCCACAACTTCCATCTAGAAATGTCATCAGTAAGTTTCTCTGTCTTCGTATATACAAAACCCTATTATCTTTGAACTTCTCTCCATAGATCTTTTCTTTCTTATTTTGCCACATCTTTGCACTTCCTTTTTGATTTATATGTATTAAGATTAACTTCCCCCTTACAGTCTTTGCCATTTACGCTTTTTTAATTTTATCACTTTAAAAAATGTATTAAGCTTTTCTTTTTTCTCTAATTTTTCTATCCAGAAAGTTAGCTGATTTTTTAAATCAAGGTAGATCACTTCCTTTATTCAGATGCCTTTTTGAGCATCTAGTAAAATATTTAAAACTGATTCCTAATTGCTATTCACATGTTTAATAGAAATTCTCTCCTCTACTTACTTTTGTATTTTGTGAGGCCTTTATAAAGCCAAAAATACATCTGTTTTCTGAATTGCATTTATCCTGCTGTATTTATCAATTATAATCCACATTTGAATTATTTGAATTGTCCAGTAATAATTATAGGAGGAATGATTTGCATTGTTATGACGCTTCCAATGAACATGGCTTTACTCGGCTTCAGGACAAAACATTCTAATAAAGTGAGCTGCGTTCATATTTATATGTGTGTGTTTATATATATATATATATATATAAAATATATATATAAATATATATGTATATAAAATATACATATTCCTATACAATCTGAATGGGAGTGCGAGAGTAAGGATGCAAACCCAACTCTGTGCACAAGCTAGCGCACAGCGTGGCAGAGCTCCCATTTATTTCGATGGGGCAGCAGGTGTCCCAGACCTTGAAATGAAGTGTATAGCATGTGCAAATTTATGTGCCACGATGCACTGCAGCAAAGAGCCTCCAGTTGTTGTGCATTGATCTCACCGGATGGATTCAGAGTGGTTCAGCTGTGTGGCACCGGCTCCTCATGGAATCAACATCTTTCTTCCACAGGTGGGAAGAACCCTGCCCTGGCCCAATCCAGCTCCTATCTGAGTTTGCAGCCAGGTCACTGAGAGATGGTCTGGGTCCCAAGCACATGCGGCGGGATTCAGCTGTGAATGAGAGGTCCTCAAGGGAGAGTTCAATTGATGGAGCCTAGAGGGCAATTCAGCAAACATGCTACCTGCTGCTAGTATCTGCTTTATGCAGACGCGAATGTAGCTTACTTTAATGTACTTCAGTGTAGTTAGTTAATGAGAAATGCATCAGGTGGATTCACATGTGCAATTTCTTGTGTGCTGACATGGGGCAATAGTTGCTGCTTGACGTCCCGATGTCATTAGTAACTTAGTCTGTACAGAGACCTCAGAACTGAGATTTCTATCACTGTAAGCAGGAAATTTCAATGCTCTTTAATATGCATCATTTTGAGGAATCATTTGCATTTAGTGATCATCAAAATGTTTGACAACACAAGAGTATTCTTCTATCTACATGAAATAACAAGAATAATAATCTTATCTCTATGAGATTATTTGCACGGTTAGGAATCCAGGAGGCACAGGTGTGCATCACAGAATCACAGAATGGTTGAGGTTGGAAGGGACCTCTGGAGATCATCTAGTCCAACCCTCCTGCTCAAGCAGGGTCCTCTAGAGCACATTGACCAGGATCCTGTCCAGACGGGTTTTGAATATCTCCAGCGAAGGAGACTCCACTACCCCTCTGGGCAACCTGGTCCAATGCTCCGTCACCCTCACAGTGAAGAAGTTCTTCCTCATGTTCAGATGGAACTGCCTGTGTTTCAGTTTGTACCCGTTGCCTCTTGTCCTGTCGCTGGGCACCACGGAGAAGAGGCTGGCCTCATCCTCTCAACATCTCCCCTTCAGATACTTGTACACGTTGATGAGATCCCCTCTCAGTCTTCTCTTCTCCAGACTGAACAGGCCCAGCTCTTGCAGCCTTTCCTCACAGGAGACATGCTCCAGTCCCCTAGTCATCTTTGGAGCCCTCTGCTGGACTCTGTCCAGTGGTGCCATGTCTCTCTTATAGTGAGGAGCCCAGAAGTGGACACAGGACTCCAGGGGAGGCCTCCCCAGGGCTGAGGAGAGGGCGAGGATCACCTCCCTTGACCTGCTGGCAACACTCTGCCTCATGCAGCCCAGGATCCCATTGGCCTTCTTGGCCACAAGGGCACACTGCTGGCTCATGCTTAACTTGTTGTCCACCAGCACTCCCACGTCCTTCTCGGCAGAGCTGCTTTCCAGCAGGTCAACCCCCAGCCTCTCCTGGTGCCTGGGGTTCTTCCTCCCTAGGTGCAGGACCCTGCACTTGCCTTTGTGGAACTTCAGGAGGTTCCTGTCTGCCCACCTCTCCAGCCTGTCCAGGTCCCTCTGAAGGGCAGCACAGCCTTCTGGTGTGTCAGCCACTCCCCCCAGTTTAGTATCATCAGCAAACTTGCTGAGGGTGCACTCTGTCCCTTCCTCCAGGTCATTGATGAATACATTGAACAAGACTGGACCCAGGACTCACCCCTGGGGGACACCGCTACCTACAGGCCTCCAACTAGACTCTGCGCCACTGACCACAACCCTCTGAGCTCGGCCATCCAGCCAGTTCTTAAGCCACCTCACTCATCCAACCCACGCTTCCTGAGTTTATCTAGGAGGACGTGATGGGAGACAGTGTCAAAAGCCTTGCTGAAGTCCAGGGAGACAACATCCACTGCTCTCCCCTCATCTACCCAGCCACTCATTCCATCAGAGAAGGCTATCAGGTTGGTCAGGCATGATTTCCCTCTGCTGAATCCATGCTGACTACTCCTGATCACCTTCTTGTCCTCCACATGCTTAGTGAGGACCTCCAGGAGGAGCTGTTCCATCACCTTTCCCGGGATGGAGGTGAGGCTGACAGGCCTGGAGTTTCCTGGCTCCTCCTTCTTGCCCTTTTGGAAGACTGGCGTGACATTGGCTTTCTTCCAGTCCTCAGGCACCTCTCCTCTTCTCCAGGACCTTTCCAAGAGGATGGAGAGTGGCCTAGCGATAACATCCGCCAGCTCCCTCAGCACTCGTGGGTGCATCCCATCAGGGCCCATGGATTTGTGGATGTCAAGTTTGGACAAATGATCTCTAATCTGATCCTCCTCCACCAAGGGAGAGTCCTCCTTTCTCCAGACTTCCTCTCTTGCCTCCAAGGTCTGGAATTCCTCAGGACTGGCCTTAGCAGTGAAGACTGAAACAAAGGCAGCATTCAGCAACTCTGCCTTCTCTGTATCCTTTGTCACCAGGGCACCCGCCCCATTCAGCAGCGGGCCCACGTTTTCCCTAGTCTTCCTTTTGCTATTGATGTATTTGAAGAAGCCCTTCTTGTTGTCCTTGACATCCCTTGCCAGATTTCATTCCAACTGGGCCTTAGCCTTCCTTGTCGCATCCCTGCACACTCTGACAACGTCCCTCTATTCCTCCCAAGTGGCCTGTCCCCTTTTCCACATTCTGTACACTTCCTTCTTCTGCTGGAGTTTGGCCAGGAGTTCCTTGCTCATCCAGGCAGGTCTCCTGCCCGCTTTGCTTGACTTCTTCCTCAGAGGGATGCACTGATCTTGAGCCTGGAGGAGGTGATGCTTGAATATTAACCAGCCTTCTTGGACCCCTCTTCCTTCTAGGGCCCTGTCCCATGAGATTCCCCTAAGTAGGTCCCTGAAGAGGCCCAAGTTAGCTCTCCTGAAGTCCAGCATTGCAATCCTACTCACTGCCCTGCTCCCTCCTCGGAGGATCCTGAACTCCACCATCTCCTGGTCACTGCAGCCAAGGCTGCCCCCAACCTTCACCTCTCCAACTAGACCTTCTTTGTTTGTTAGTACAAGGTCTAGCAGCGCACCTCTCCTCGTTGGCGTCTCCACCACCTGGGTCAAGAAATTATCAATGCTTTGCAGGAACCTCTTTGACTGTTTGTATCTGTCTAGCTGTGCTGTCTTCCCAGCAGATGTCAGGGTGGTTGAAGTCCCCCATGAGAACCAGGGCCTGTGATCGTGAGGCTACTTCCAGCTGCAACGTTTGCACTATTTTTTTGGAATGGAGTTACATTTATAAAATGATGTACTGAAAAACAAACCCAACCAAAACAACCAACCCCCTTGCTCGCCTGATTTAGCCAAACTTCCCAGGAACACTCTGCTGCAGAAATACAGTATGCCAAATTTCAAGAAAATCTCTTCTTTTGGGGGAAAATTAGTAGACTGCGGTTTGAAAATCAGACTCACAGTGAGAGCAACATCCAGCCTGAACTTTGGAATCACTGCTACTGTCTCACAAGATGACCTTCACTTTAAACTGCTACTCTTATTTGCTTCTACAATGCTCAGAGATTCACATTTGGCTTAAAATTTCCCATACTTGATGCCAGCCCAAGGGATTTTTTTTTTTTGGAAAATGATAAACAGTTTTCTTCTTAGAAAATTGTTCAGAGGCCTTTTTTATGCTCAGATAACTCCAAAACAGCTTAGTTTTATAACTTTAGATTTGGCATGTGCAGAGTACAGAGTACAATCCTGAAGGAGGAATGTACTTTTTGCCTTGTTTGAAGAAATTTCATTTTGCAATAGCAAATTAGTCTGGAATTTTGGAAATAATAGCCTGATCATTCACAAGACGTTATTTAACTGTGGTGGAAAATGACAGACCGAGTTATGTTTCTCAGCAAGGTGAAGAGTCTTGCTTTATGAATGTGGCTTAGTTTCTTTTTTGCAAAGTCATCTTTCCCACTGAATCTTTCTGCATCTTGTTTTGGTTTAATTCTGTTGCAGCATCAGAGGTTAGTTCCAGGATATTTGCCCTCCCTAAGCTACACTGTATTTGGCTTTCTGTGGCTTTTTGCACATCCTATTACCCAAGAGTCACTGGATGTGATTTCAGAGGTGCTCCTTCTGCCACTCCCTTATGCCATGGTACTGCCTAGCCTGGTGCGTTGGGTTACGTTACCCCTTAACCACTTAGGCTGCACCCCTGTCCTGGTCCAGAAATCCAGTTATCACTTACATTGCACATGACTGCCTATGGATTACAGATTTCTATGTTACAGATTTCTTGAAAGCGTCATATAGTGCATTACCCAAGAAGTCACTACCAACCTTTTAAACATAATTAGAATCTGGAAATAAAGTCAGGCTGAAATATAAATCCCACAAAATAGTAGCTTAGAAGTCAGGTTTGCCTATACGCTTCAGCTGTTTTGCGTGGCTCCAGTGATATGGCAACAAGTTAGTTTAATCAACCAGTCATTGCAGGCTTAAGGTTGTTCTGTGTCACTGGAGCAGCACAGAGCTGTCAAAGCAGGCTGATGAATCTGGCTATGAGTCTTAAAATGTACTATTTTTCCATTAAAAAACACATGTGAGCTGATATGCTGTGTTTAATTACATAACAGCAAGTATTGACTTGCAGGGCATGGCTGAAAAAAAAAACTTCTTTGTATTATGTTAGGCAAGCGGCGGATCATTCTCCTGGGAAAAAAATTCTAGGTCTGCCAGGAGCTGAAGTTAGTTTTGTTCACATTGCTTTTGTGGGTCTGTGATTACACAAAAAGTGACTGGGTACAACATTGAAATCTGTCCCCTTGCTGACAAGGACTATTGGCATGATGCTCATTAAAAGCCCCTTCACACACCTGGGGTACAACAAGGTGTTATTGTAAGTTATACTTGGGGTTCCAGAGTAGTTCAAGTGGTCAGTAATACCTGACTTTTCCAATTCTACTAGGACTGCCCAGTTTACAGTGGCATATTCTTTTACCTTGTGGGCCATTCAGTCTTTGAGCGCTAACTATTTCCAAACTCCATTGACCCCTGAGGTTCTAATTTTTGGATTTATTCATGTTTGTTCTCTCTTTAGATGGTCACAGCGTACACTCGGCCTGGGAACTGGAATGATTATTTCAGTTAAGGACATGATTTTTTGCTGATGGATTTATACAGAGAGTGCTTAGCAGGGATGCTTAGGATGGACCTTAGCAAAAGTTATCATCTGCTTTATTCTATTTCCTATTCTGGTATAGTTTATCCCCCTTTCTTACACAGACAGAGCTGCTTTGCTGTAGAGCATTTTTATGAGACGTTCACAGTTTTCCTTTTTTTAATCTATTCCAGTATAGGTAAAGCAGCGCTACTTTTATACGAAGACAGACACATAAACTTCATTCCAGTGAGAAGCACTGGTTTGGTAAGCCTTGGGCAAACAGATATCTTAATTTCCATCCAAACTGC
This sequence comes from Struthio camelus, assembly GCF_040807025.1. Classification (NCBI taxonomy): domain Eukaryota; kingdom Metazoa; phylum Chordata; class Aves; order Struthioniformes; family Struthionidae; genus Struthio; species Struthio camelus. The sequence goes on along the minus strand of NC_090942.1, from coordinate 215,785,263 downwards.
CAAACTAATCTTGTGGATTACTGTTATGCACACTGAAGGACTTTCAAAATTAGTCTGAGCATAAATAGTATCGTTCACTTTGGTCCAGAAGGCTTTGCTATCACTTTATAATTACCTTGTATGCCTTGCATATGTACAGGTGATTATATGGAGTGCAAAGCAATTAAGAAATAGACCTACAAATCATATCTGTCTCTCTAAACAGTTTTTATTTGTCCAAGGCTGCGATGTCATGACCATTTAAGTAAGTTGCCCAGAAACGTTGTTGCTACTGTTCCATGCTGTCCTATGTGCACCTATTGCTGTTCCTCTGACTCCTTTGAAGGGTTGGTTCAGGTACTAAATTGGCAAATAGCTAACTAAGCAAAATAAAATAAATAGTTCTGTTATGAGCAGGACTGGTGGTGTGACCGTGGAAGAAAACAGGTCAGCTTAGATTGGCTTCAACTATCGTGGGACCACACCCTTATTCTTTGCTACAGTGCTGATCATGGTGGTATGTTAGCACTGTAAAGAGGTCTTGTTATCAATGGAACAAATGCAGAATTTTATTATTATTATTATTGGATGGAACATTTGAGTATGAAGTGATCTTTCATTCTTGAGCACTGTACTTTGTATTTGGAGGCTGATAATTCATCTAGTTCCCCACAGACGTATAGATGAAGTTAGAAAATAAGGAGAGTTTATGTGAATTCTGTTTTTCTCAGGCGTTTTTAATTCCTCAGAGAGACTTCCATCGGGCCAAATTACCATGAAAACTAGATGACCATGACATTTCACTTGCTTATGGTGGAAGTTCATGTCATTCATTACTGTAGACACTATACACATGTCCTTGGGGAACTATGAAAAATATAAAAAGAAAACTAAAAATGTGAAGAAAAAAACTAAGAAAGCTATCCTTTAACCCAAATGTTCCATGAGCAAAACTAAAGCCAATTATATCCCATATATAAAAATCCAGGCCACTGCTGGGCATAGAGCTGTACTGAGAGGTAAGGTGAGGTAAGTCACTCAATTTGTGACACTGGCTGGACATAAAATCACTGCAGACGTGGAGGATTTGGTCAGAAAGAAGGCCAGGACACAAGCCCCTTTACTTTGAAGTGCAAGGTGCAAAGCAATGAAGAGTCAGGCTGTCAGTCTGCACACAGGCCACTGTATCTGCTCCCAAGATGCAGCCAGGTTCTGAGACCTAGATGGATCCCTCTCCCTACTTTAATCTTCCAGGAAAAGCTTTGAAGGGCTGTGCCATCACACTAAGGCCACCATGGTGGAGAACAGCCACTGAAGAGGCCAATCAGGTTCTCCACGCTTCCCCACACCTTCCATCTCCTTCTGATGCATCTGATGCAGCGCCTGTGCAGCCACAGGGACAGTAGATTGGTTAGCAATTTTTTGTTTTGCCATTAAATCCTGTGTAGTTCAGGCAGAAACAGAAGCTGCTTCAGAGTCCAGCTCAGCTTTAATGCTGGCCGTGTTGGCAGTGCCCATCTCCCTTGACTATTGAAGTAGCTTAGCGATGTCTATTTCATTCCTTAGCTGCTCCAGGTAGCTGGGTAAAGTTAACGGGAAATGACGCAGGCCCAAGAGTAAGAAGAAAGTAGGAGTTAAGGTAGATTTTATCCAAGAACCCCTGGGCAAAATGAAGCACTGTATGGTGATGATTTCTTGATGTTGGTCTAACTAACTGGATGATCATTTCAACGCCTTTAATCTAAGGCTCACACACATGGTGTAACGCTGTGCCATTCCAGCCTCAGACAGATGAAGGGATGAACTGGGTGCCAATGCCATGATTTCAGTGATTATAGGGCTAGCATTTCAAGAAATCATTTGTTAGGCAGACACATGGACAAAAAGATTTTTCAGAAGTCCCTCTTGAAAGTGGTAGTGGGAAGAGATGATCTTTGGGCAGAACTCATTTCAGCCAGAACAAACTGAGATGCTGGATGTTAAAGGACATTTGCTATGAGACAGTGAGCATCTCACAAGATATACTGTAAACCTGCGTCTCTCACCTTTCTTGATCGGTCAATAATAATTCTAATTTATATCTCCTCTATACAGCAGTAAAAAGTATACTCTTGAGCTATTCAGTTTACTTTAAATTTGCCCTCACCATTTGAAAAGCTGGGTACTCAGACACCAGGATAATGCTGTAAGTGAGTTTTATTTACAGCTAGACAAAACACCAGAAACTAACCTGTGGCATGCAGTACTGGGAGGGCAGAGAAATGACCTATTACTCTGTCTTTTTTTTGAGAGACATACAGTTAGGTGTCCAAACGGCAATGAAATCCAATGGGATCTGATCACTTTGTTCTTGTAGAGTTCTTTGAAAATACTAACCTTAAAATATTAATTTTTTTCTCAGCTATGCCAGAGTTAGTAAGGGGGAAGTCTCTGCAGGAGGCTTCTGTAAATGAGATCAGAACTCAACCATAAAATGCTGACAAAATCTTTTGCAACATAAAAAGCTGTGTTCGGTGATGAGTATACCATTTCATTATTTTCATCTTTACTATGTATTTCCATGTGTTGTTTTTATCTGCAGTTTTTATTTTTATCTGTATTTTATTATAATTTACTTTCATTTGATAGTTCTATTTACAAAGAACAAAAGAACGTACAACGTAGAACAGTAGAATAATAGTGTTTATTTTCACAAGTTTGGAACTATCAAATAACTTACAAGTCACAAAGTAGAACCATGCCTGAGGTAGGTTAGGTCATCTGAAGTGTGTGGAAACAAATAGAAATATCCCATTCTTCACTATTGTTTGTTATATGTATGCCACTTGGGAGTTTTAACAATACCACATATATAAAACATTTGTTCTTGCTTTCTGTGCTATTCAGAGTTTTCTCAAGGATCTTTGGTGCTTTTTTCATCAGAACACTGCAACGTTGCTATGCTTTAGCGACTTTCTCAACTGATTTAGCGCAAATGTAAGAAACGGCCCCTAGGAATGAGCCGGGGTGCTGAAAAGGGGTTTTTGTTCTCTGATTGGTTCTATGTTTAAAAATGGTTCTTTTGAGTTTTAACTAGCTTACTTCAACTTTTTTCCTTGATCCTTTTTCACATATACTCACAATTCAGTCCAGCAGAGAGAAACCAAAAGCAGAGGCTGCTGGTATGATCAGTAACTGTACGGTCCTATCAAATCCACAACTGATTTTTATGCATACCTTGGTATTTGACAGGAAGTTCAAACATGGATGTCTAAGTTCGCATTATCTGTCTAAACCCAGTATTTCAAAAGTGATTAGTAACATAGGTGCATTACTTTTTTCATTTGCAATGTGCAGCACCTTCAAGAAACCTCTGCAAAGGGTGGCTGCGGAGACTTTTCTGAAAGGAGGCAGCCTGTCTGAAAGAGCCCCCTCTGAGCCATTCACCCTCCTCAGAGTTTTAGAGGCCCAGAGTCCTGCTGAAGGACCCAGCATTACAGGATAACCTAAAATAACTGCCAGTTTGCTTGAAAATGCAGATCTGCAAAATGCAGTGATTCAGCAGCTGTACATAGGCTGCTGAGTTCTACAGCAGTGACATCTAAGAGCTGGAAGCAGGAGTGCTCAGTGTCTTCAGGCTATTTCAACATGGGCATTTAAAAATTAAGTTGTTGAAATTTACTATTCATTATCCTGGAAAATTCAGCCTTAAATCGAAAACTTTTCCAAAATGCTAAGTTCCTAGAAGCTACCATTACTTTTTAAAGGAGCTGTTGGGTGCTCAGTCTTAGCACCCCAACTTTATGGACTGACAGTTTTGTTAAAGTAATTTTTATAGTGTGCTCGGCACTTCAAATACAGAAAAAATAGCTCCTTCAGAGTATTCTCTGTAAGTTTACAGCTATTTGAAATAATCTCTATATTTGAAGCACAAATAATGTTGCGGCAATGACCTCAAACAAGATGGGATGGGTGAAGAGAAGGGACAGACAAACTTTTTACTTGAGGATTTCTTCCCTCATTCCTGCCTGTTTTTTCTCTCCTGCATTGGAAAACATCCTTTGCATCAGTGCTGATGTCTATTCTGCTAATAAAAAGCCAGGAATTGACTGCTGCTCCTGTGGTCAAATGGTAATGACTGGCTTGGGTCTACCCTACTTAGGACCAGACCCTGCTATGGCATATTTGTCTCAGAACTCATTCAAGAGACTCAAAAAGTAGCTAGAGAGTGAATTAACAGTTGGGCAGCACAGACAACAGATGTCTACAGCTCTAATTCACTCCTGGGAATTAGAGCTAACGCTGCCTCAGAGCCCCACGGGTGTAGCTGTGTGCGGTAGCCAACAAGCCGCAGAGAGAAAACAAGCCCAGCCTACCCTCTGTGCCTTCCCCCTCTTGTTCAGAAAGGTGAACATCATCTGCATGTGTGAAGGCTGCTGCCCCCACCTGGCATATAGAGATGAAGGATGCTGCAGCTATGCAGGACAGGTCCTTTCTGACAGCGGAACTGGGTAAACACCAAGAAGAGGCGATGGTGGAGGAATGATATGAGTTGCAGAGGCAGCACTGCAATTGTAGGGAGGATGGACTGACATACATTTTGACAGTACACAATTGTTCCATCATAAAATATTTTATTCCATAGTGGTGGTATAAAGGTGGGTTGTAGAGATTTCAGTCAAGTGAAGGTTGAGAACTAGCCTTCACTATCCGGGTAAGGGAGTTTCAAGCATGGGAGTAGGCTGACATACCAACAACATGCAAGATGTGATCTTGCATTTTTGCAGAACTGCAGAACATATTTACCTGGAAAGCAAGAAAGAAGCAGAGAAGCAGCTACTTCCTCTGGGTGACAGTTCCTGTTTTGGGCTGCTCTTGGCATGGTGTCCACAAGCCCTTACTCTTGTCCCTTACTCTTTTTTTTAAGTGTTGAATCCAGAGGCTCAGTTTAGCCTTTAATGGACAATTCTATCATCTGATTTAGAAAGAATAAATCACTGTCTCCAGGAACAACAGTACCATAGGCCAAATACAGTTAAGGTACAATTCTACTGAAGCTAGTAACCTAAGTATGGCTCAGTATGTCATCTCTTACTTTAGGTTGCAGAATCAACGTGGTGAGCATTATGACTTTGTTTTCTTGGTGCAAGCTTTGGTACCTCTCTAAAAAAGATTACAAAATATATTTCTGGAAAAAATCCAGGTTTTATGAACTGGAGAATATTACTGTGTGAATCAAAATGTTCACATGGTATTATCCCACAACTCATCCCATATTTATTTTGGAAATTATTACATCTGGAAAATGGGAAACCTTCCAGTTAATTCCCTTACCTTGAAATATCAGCAAACACAAGGATATTTTAAGATTACTCCCTGCTAAAAAATGAACTAGTAACATTCATGACTGTAAGCCATTAAAAAAAAAAAAAAAAAGGAACCCTCTTCATATAATGAAAAGGAGTTCTTAAAGGGTTCTTCTTTCCTTGGAGGAAGGTAAAACCAACAAGATAAAATAAAACCCCAAAGAATCAAACAGCTCATTTTATGGCCATTCACTGTCATTCTAGATAGCCCTCTCAAGCATGAGTGATATACACGAAAGGAAACCGTCTGTGTTATAAACTTGTTGTCTACTTCTATAAAGCCAATAACATGCCGATCCCACTATTTGTCCTTGATCTTGAGAGGAAATGGAGGCTAGTGAAGTTGACTATCCCTAGATGCATCACTGATGGCATAAAACTCCAGACCTTTATCAAAGGCCTTCAGCTGTCTCCTGAAACGTGCTATTTTTTTTGTAGATTTCCTGGCCATATTCTAACAATTTCCTGGACAACATATAGCACAGCACTATCTCTAAGTTCCTATGCTGTTTACTGAAGGAAGCATAAGGCTGAGTGTACACACCACTAACCTGAGCAGAATAAAATCAAATATTTTTAGTGGTACAATAACTTTCAGGTAGGATTTCATATAACTTTATAATAGAGAGATCAGACAATCACACAGATGGCAAGAGGATAAAAAGCAACGCAAATGAAAGAATTAGAAAAGAGGAAATGTAGTGATTGCAAAAACATTCTGCTGGAAAGACAGGACAAGAGAAGTTACTTCCGGAAGTGCAGTTCAGGCACTTAGAACAGCATGAGTAGCAATGAAAACCTAGATCACCTATCCCAAGGGAGAAAACAAACACATGGCAAAAAAAAAAAGCACACAAGTTTGAAAGCAATATGAGAAAACAGAGGGCAAAGCATTACATTTTTTCCAAGTTAAAATGTTTCCAGATTGATCTGATATTTAAAAATGTTTAGACGGAAGAATTCCCAGATCCCAATGCAGCTGGAATGTAAAATCTTCTGCAATGTGAAGTTTTCTCTTTGTCCTACTTCTTCTGTCTCTTTTTTCTGTCTAATTTTGTTCCAATTAGCTATATACTCTACCTTGGATTCCCAGCTAGACCACCTCATAACGCTACTATTTGCACACTGAGAAGGCAGGAGGACTTCTTCCTGCTACCAGCTACCACCACAGCTTTAGATGAGATGTTTAAGTAACTTCACCTGCAGATATCAGATTTGGCAGATGTTGAAGGTGTTAGTGGAGAATGCTCTCAGACTGTCAGATCCACTGAAACCTGGAAAAGCAGGCACTAGTTTTCCTCATTCAGCACATGCCTCACAAGCCACCTGATTCCCAATATCATCTGTTATCATCAGTATAGATAAACTGGTGGACTGTGGTACTGGGACAGTTAAGGTCTCTTGCTCAAGACTGAGAGGTACGAATTTGAGCTTGTGCTGAAAGCTGCGTTCTTGTCAACCTAGCTGCAAACGGGTATGTGGTCAACTGGAGCAAAAAGTCCAGTTAGAGAAGATGCTGTCCACATCACTTCTTTCTGTGGCATGAACTACAGAAATTGGGGTATCTTAGCTGTCTTAGCTTATCAAGACTCACATGCATCTTTCAACTTTTTGATAGCCTCAACTTTTATTCAGAGACATTAGTGTATCTGTCAATGTAAGTGAGGACCAGGAAGCACACTTGAGCACACAACTGCCCAGTCATTCATGCTGCTTAGCAATTAGCTCAGTCTCTGGCTTTGGTTTTGGGACTACTCTGAGTAACTCTCCCCAAGGCAAACTGGGTATCAACCAGGCTAGTCCTGAACAGCGTAAACCACATCACTTGGCCTTAGGCTGAGAGACTGATCACTGGCCTTCTTTCATTTAGTCTGCTATTCTCAGTACGCAGCCTTATTATACGACCAAGAGAGCTCCTGAAAATCCCAGATATTCAAGGGGGTAAAATAGAGGTACTCAGCACTTTCTTAGTTCAAGTGACTCTTTCCACTCTGAGACTGTTTTATCACAGTTCCAAAAAGGGTAACTTTCTCCCAGGACAGAGTACCCTGGGGATGGCATCCAATCCCAACTGGGCTACCAGCTGCTTTTCCATGCTGCTTTACCCCTGGGGCTTCTTCCCAGAACAGGGTGTCGCAACACTCCAGGACAAGTGCCTAGAGTAAGGTCAGGACTGTGCCTCCTTTTGCACTGCTGCATAGCCACAGTCCTCCTTGGATGGCCCAGTGACTTAGACTTGAAAGTCTCCAGTTTTGAGCAAGCAGCTGTTCAGTCAAATCAGGGCTGCTGGACCAATGAACAGAATATCTAGTCGGGTCCTCGTTTATCAGTAGGCATTCTCCTTAACTCATCACACAGTGCATGGCAAGTCCTCAATGTTAGGACTGTCTATGGAAACATATGTCAGAAGTAAAATTATTAGCCTGTGAAATTATTAGTACTGTGCTTGCCATAGTTCCCTGCCCACAAATACAAGGCAGCAAACAAGCTTTAAGTTAGCCCAGACCAGTATCAAAGCCAAAACACGCAAACAGGAGAGCCAGAATCCATATCTTAGGCAATGATTGCCTTTTCTGCCCACAAACAGTTCTCTAACAGAGTACTACAAAATCAGCAAGCAATGCACTGGGTCAGAGCCAAAGTCCAGACAACGTTGTAGCAGGTTATCTTGCCAACCCTGCTTTCCCACTGGGGTCAGCACACAGCAATACTCATTCTCTTAGTCAGCCACCCAACCACAGCTGCAGGAGAGCTGTACCTCTGTACTAAAGCTGAATTTAAAACTGAATTTAATTTCTAGTGTCTCCTACTAGGCTCCTACTATACAGACTCCCACAGAGTTCTGTGAAACAGTTTGGTCGAGTGTGCTTTACTGAGTTAGTATAATTAAACTATTTAGGCCCAAAACTCCTATTGCAGATTTGCTAGGAGTCCACAAGTGGTCTCTCAGCAGCTTTTGAGTTCTGTGAACTGTCCAGCTTACTGATCTATGAGCTGCTAAATTTGAAAAGTATGCTCTTGCACCTATTGAGAGATTCTCTGAGGAAAGGGAATAGTTTTTTGCAAAACTGATGTCAAATTTTCTTCCAACTTGTAGAGAGTGGTATAAACTCATCACAAATCTGAAAAACAAGGTTAACTCTATAGTCTCTGTAAGACAATTTGGAGGCAGGCTGTAAGAGAAATGAACTATTCCAAATTCATATTTGACTGCAGGCTAGTTTGCTGATCATTTGGTTTATTTCCTTTTGTCTTGGGACGTATCTCCAACCTAGTTTTCCAAATAACCTTTTCTGGCTTGACTACTGCACAGAGCCTACTTGCTTTTTCTGGACTGAGTGTTTACAAAATGTTACTCAAAAGAGACATACTGTAAAAATCCCAGGTCCAGACAAATCCAGCCCTTTTGGTCCCAAAATAATAAGAATTTCAAGCTGGAACCCGATGCCAGTTTTGCAACTGGCTCCTTGAGAGGAGCTGAACTATAACCATGTAATCAATCACTGCCTTCACGATTTTGTTAGCCACCATCACATCCTCCCCTCCCCCCACCCACTTGTCTCCAAACCAAAGAGAATCAACCTTTCTAGTTCCTCCTTAAAGGGCAGCCACTCGCATCCCCTCGATCGTTTTCTTTGTCTTTCTCTAGCTCCTCTACACAGGGTTCAGGATTGCATACTGTACACAAGATGTGGGCGCACCAAGGTGTTACGTATCAGCAAAACGGTACTCTGCCCCCTCAAACCTTCCTGCTGGCGTGAGGCACTTGGCTGACTTTCCTTGCTTGCTGAGGCACCCGAAGCTGAACGTTTTGGGGAACTGTCAGCGGCAGCTCCACAGTCTCCTTCCCGGCTTGTAGCTGCCAGCTCCGAGTTCAGCGTTACGGGCTTATTCCGGGTTGAGGCTCTTCCCTGCGTGCGCGTACTGAGGCTCGTTTGCAGCTTTTGGGCCACCGAGCGGTCCGAGGGCCCTGGGCAGCAGGCCGCTGACCGCCCAACCTCCGTGTGCCTGCTCACACCGTTAGCTCGGCGGCGGAGTTCCGGGTTCCCCAGGCGGAGGGAGGTGTCGAAATCTCCAGGAAAGGGCCCCCGAGCCGCAAGCTGGGAAACGCGGCGCGATCTGTTAAGGAATAAATTAACGGCGGCGATGAGGACACCCGCGGAACGGAGCGCCGCTCCGCCGCGCGAGACCTACAACGCTTCCAACGGCTCTAACGGTTCCAACGGCCCGGCGCTAACGGCCACCGCCGCCGCCGCTCCCCCCCTTTCCCCGCCGCGCGCCCCCAGCCCACGTGCCGCGCGCGCCCCGCGCCACCCCGCCCCGCGGCGGCCGCGGATTGGCTGCGCGCCTCACGCGAGCCGCGCGGAGGGAGGGGGGGGAGGGAGGGGGGAGGTTGCCCGCGAGTAACCCCGCCGCCGCCAGCTCCCCGCGCGACCTTTCTCCTGCATCGGCGGTGACGCGACGGGCGCGCGCGCCCCCTCCCCGAGCGCGGCAAGATGGCGGCGCTGAGCAAGTCCATCCCCCACAACTGCTACGAGATCGGGCACACCTGGCACCCGCGCTGCTCGTGGGCCGTGCTGCACGTCACGCAGGGGGCGCTGGCCGAGTCCCTGCGCATCTACAGCACCCTCTACCTGGTGGGTCGGCGGATGGGGCAGCCGGCGTGGCAGCGGGGAGAGCCGGGGGCTGGGGGGCAGCAGGGATAGCGGGGTGGGGTGGGGAAAGGCAGGAGGGATGTTGGGGGGTCGGTGGGGTGGGGAAGGGCAGGAGGGATGTTGGGGGGTCGGTGGGGTGGGGAAGGGCAGGAGGGATGTTGGGGGGTTGGGGTGGGGAAGGGCAGGAGGGACGTGGGGGGTCGGTGGGGTGGGGAAGGGCAGGAGGGATGTTCGGGGGTTGGGGTGGGGAAGGGCAGGAGGGATGTTGGGGGGTCGGTGGGGTGGGGAAGGGCAGGAGGGATGTTCGGGGGTTGGGGTGGGGAAGGGCAGGAGGGACGTGGGGGGTCGGTGGGGTGGGGAAGGGCAGGAGGGATGTTCGGGGGTTGGGGTGGGGAAGGGCAGGAGGGATGTTGGGGGGTCGGTGGGGTGGGGAAGGGCAGGAGGGATGTTGGGGGGTCGGTGGGGTGGGGAAAGGCAGGAGGGACGTGGGGGGTCGGTGGGGTGGGGAAGGGCAGGAGGGATGTTGGGGGGTCGGTGGGGTGGGGAAGGGCAGGAGGGATGTTGGGGGGTCGGTGGGGTGGGGAAGGGCAGGAGGGATGTTGGGGGGTCGGTGGGGTGGGGAAGGGCAGGAGGGACGTGGGGGGTCGGTGGGGTGGGGAAGGGCAGGAGGGATGTTGGGGGGTCGGTGGGGTGGGGAAGGGCAGGAGGGATGTTGGGGGGTTGGGGTGGGGAAGGGCAGGAGGGACGTGGGGGGTCGGTGGGGTGGGAAGGGCAGGAGGGATGTTCGGGGGTTGGGGTGGGGAAGGGCAGGAGGGATGTTGGGGGGTCGGTGGGGTGGGGAAGGGCAGGAGGGATGTTGGGGGGTCGGTGGGGTGGGGAAAGGCAGGAGGGACGTGGGGGGTCGGTGGGGTGGGGAAGGGCAGGAGGGATGTTGGGGGGTCGGTGGGGTGGGGAAGGGCAGGAGCGATGTTAAGGGTCTGATGAGGCGAGGGCAGGGCAGGAAGGATGTTGGGGGGTCTGATGGGGTGAGGGCAGGGCAGGCAGGACATGGTTGGTGGGGTGGCAGGTGGGGAAGGGCAAGAGGGACATGGGGCTTGTGGGGGGAAGGGCAGGAGGGGTTTTGGAGGGCTGATGGGGTAGGGGAAGGGCAGGAGGGGTATCAAGGTGGGAGGCTGGTGAGGAGAAGAGTAAAGGCAGGAGGAATTAGAAGGGGGAGCCTAGCCTGGGGTGAGAGGGAAAGGTGGGAGGCATGCTCTGGGTGGTGGGAGTCTGGCTTGGGGAAGCAGAAGGGCAGGAGGACTGTGAGGGGGAAGCCTGATCTAGGGCAGCGGGAAGGGTAGGAGGGATATCAAAGGGAGAGCCTGGCTTAGGTTTGGCAGAGAGAAAAGTCAGGAGGAATATCAAAGGAGGTGGGCCTGGCCTGGCATGGGAGGGATGGCAAGGAGGGGGAAGATCAAAGCACAAGGAAGATCAAACTGGGGGAGCCTAGCTTGGGTTGGTGAGGAAGGGCATGAGGATATCAAGGGGGGATCCTGGCCTGCGATGGCAGGGAAGGGTGGGATGGATGTTTTTAGGTGAAAGGGGGAAGGACACAACAGATATCCAAGTGGAGGAGCCTGGCCTGGGTTGGTGAGAAAAGGCATAAGGGATGTTGTGGGAGGAGAAGGGTGTGAGGGATGTTGGGAGGGGAGAGGCAGGAGGGATGTCAAGGAACAGCCTGACTCAGGGGTGAGAGGGCAGAAGTGCAACAAAGATGTTTTTGGGGTAGCCTGGTCCTATGGAGGATGGGTATAAGAGACATTGGGGTAGGAGAGCTTGACTTGGGGAGGAGGACCTGGTGCTTGAGGGGGAAGGGACATGAGCGGTGTGTGTGTGTGTGTGTGTGTACACATGTAACCTGGTCCTAGGAGAGGGAAGAAGGCCATGAGGGTTGCTGGAGGCTCTGGTGGCCTAACAGGTACTGAGGGGAGGATGAACCTGATTAGAGAGGAAGGCATGGGGACAGCCTGATCATCATGTTGTCATCATTTGCCAGTACCTGAGAAGCCTGAAAAAAGACTTATTTAATATTTGCCTGGGAGGCTAGCACTGTATCTTTAGCAGGAGCGAGAATAACACATAGGCCTTCTACTGTTGGTGTCACCTGGGAAATAAAAATCTTGGCAATCAGTGGATTACCAAGGATCAAGGGAGACTGCACTGTATAATGAAGAAACGAGGCTGAAAAGTATTTTAAGACCAAGGGAAGCTAAGTAGTCAGTATCCTACAGGCAAGGTATTTTAGTTTGAGCATGCGGTTAGACTGTTATGTCACCTCAATTGCAGATGGCTTGCTTCCAGCAAGTTAGGTTGTAGGTAGAGGAGCTTGCATCCGTTTGCATCCATCTATATAAACATGTCCTGGCAGCTGATCTAAGTTGGAATTGCTGCAGGTAAACACCTCCTTCTGTCTGCATCTGTGTGTTTCTGCCGTGATGGTGCTGGTGCTTGGAAGACGAAACAGTGCACTGGATACTGAGCTGGCTGCAAACTAAGTGTAGGAGAAAGGAAAAGGAAAAAAAAGTAGTCATTGTGTTTGTGCTGTTCAGCTTTGCACAGGTGCTGATGCAACAGTTTTCAAGGCGTGTAACAAAGGGCAAGAGGAGGAGGGGACCTGCGGTAGTCCTGACATAATTAAGGCTCCTATTGCAGCGTACCTTGAGTGAGGATTGTGACAATATCAAACTGTATGCTAAAAAGTAGATTAATAACTTTTTGTGGCAGTGTGGATTTTGCAGTTGTTATATCTGGCAGTGAAGTTTTCTACATTGAACTGGCACAATCGGAAGTGGCAGCTGCTTGTGTGAGCTGGATTGGGAAATGAATACAACACCTTCCCCTCCACCCAGTTACTTTTTCTTTGGATCTGTTTACCAATCCAATTTACTGTGCAGGTGTGTAAATACTTGTGTCACCAGAGAATGGGCATGCAGTGAGCCACCACGGTGATGGTGGTCTGTCAGATCTGGCTCAAGCTAAGCAGCTTAAACAGTACTGTAATTAAATAAAAGTTAAAGTGTTATTGGATGTATTTTTCTCAGCAGTCAAGCCTGTTAAAGAGATTCCTCCTCTCAGTGATGTTACAGTTCACTCAGTTGTGAAGTTGTGCGTTAAGAAGAAAGTTCCCTGTTATTTCTTTAAAAAAAATATTTTAAACTGTTTTACATTGTGGCCTCATATAGTGTTAGGTCTTGTCACAAATCCAAGGTAGAGTGGGAACCTTTTCAACCAGTCAATGTCGTGCTGTACTGCATAATGTCTGCACAAATTTTTATGCTGTCTTGTTTAGAGTGTTTAATTTTCATAAGGTTTTGATGACTATAGGGAATTTATTTGAATGATCTAAAGCTGGTTTTACGAGTAGCTGAGCTGCTCTAAAATCTCGCTGCCACCTAAAGAGGGACAAAGCACTCGCCTTCCTTTTCTCACAGCCACATAACTACTCCATCCTTTGTGTTGGTCTTGGACCTCTTCGTAACTCTCCTTGAGCATATTCAATTAATTCATTAACCCAGAAGAGGTTTCTGCACTGTTCTTTATTTTTTCAGCTGGGTTAATTTTCAGCTGCATTAGTCAAGTGAATTGACTTGTAAGAGGGGTTTGGTGAGCGCTAGCATAAGGTAAAGAGTGAAGGGACAGCATAGGAAGAAGTGGGAAGCCTTACATGTTAAATAGCTTGGCAGGGAAAGAACACTCCTGCGTCAGTAATGCAATTCTTTGCTGTATTTGAAAGATATCTATTTGTGAATGGAAATTCACAGTTGGATAATGCGAACCTTCAATCATTTTATATATTCTTAGATTCGTGTAATGGGATGAATATAAGTTATTTTGTGTTTGTAGTTGTCAATGGATGTTCAGAATGTTTCTAATACTACTTAGTCCTGGTCCTTTTTATAACACAACATCACAAAATTGCACTTCATTTTTCTCTGCCAACCATGTAAAATGGCTTCTGCTTGTTTGTTACTCCTGTTGCTACAAGCTGGTAACAAAGGGAAATAGGTAAAAACGGTTTATTTTCACAGAAGCTTGTGTGGAAATGAATTAGAATCAATAGATGAGAATAAACTGGTAAACTTGGAAACTAAAATGGTAATTTCGGTAAAATAATGCCTTAGTTGAGAGGAAGATAGTAACATCCCATAGTGGCTCAAACTCTTAGTCAAATGAAGTTGTTAATAGACCTAAAAATGCCACTTAAATGTTCTGACTTTGTTTCCTGTGAATGCCTAATTATTCTTTTAAAAATTATATTTACATTTAATATATGGCATGTGCACTGCCTTCTCCTAAAACAAGATGGTACCTTGTAAGCAGACTTAGAAACTAAGTCTTGAGACCTATGTACTTCTCTCAGATTGTGTATTCATTTTGTAAAGGGTAAGGATCCTATTATAAGATACTGAAGGAGGAGTTTCTGCATTAGTTCCCATTCTGATTCAGATGTCCCTATCAATAAAACCTCAAGAACAGCAAATGCTATCAACTGCTTCAGATAGGTACTAGTATTCTAGGGAACCTGCAATAAAAGAACAGGCCAGTTTGTAAACCGTGATGCGTTTGTGTCTATCTTTCCTACATATATGGTGTGAAGAGGACGGCATTCAGTTCTTCAGAGCTAGCTGCTGACTACAGCTCGAGAATGCTTAAGGTGACCATCTTGAAGGTCTGAGTCTATGACGCTCTGGCAATGCTATGTCAGTAAACTGAAGGGAGGAGAGCCGCGTTCCATTTCTGCAGTCTCGGAAACGCTGGAAGTAACCTCTTGTTAGTTAGGCATCTTTTATGGTTTGTGCCTGCAGCTCCCAATTCCCCAGGTATTCTAGCACTGAGAACAGCCTGATGCCTAGCAAAAGTAAGGTCTGCAAGCAGCGCAGTGAAGAAGAGGCTCTGGGTGAACTCTTGGCCAAAAGTGCTAAGGTAGAGATGAGTAAATAAACATAAGAAGCAAAAGTAGGACTTTTTAATGGAAAGGATTGCAGAGCAAAATCTAGTTGGGATCTTCATAAAAATGTCCCTAGCTGTACTACTCAGGGATTATATTTTCTTTGAGGGTGAGGTTCGGTACTTGATGGCTGATGTTTTGACTAAGAAATCTTTACTGCTGGAGATGATGACTGCTGTTCAGTGCTTTTAGCAAATTGTCTATTTGCTATTTTGCAGTCAAGCTAATTCTTCTGTCTTCTTGCCTATGGAATGCCAAGTCACTTGTCTTAAACCTTTTCTTTTTCGAGCCTGTTCATCTGTTGTCTTCCCTTAATTTAAGCCGGGCTCTCCTCCCCTAAGCCAGCTTCTGTTCTTCCCTTCCTTTCTCGAGCACAGCCTTCCCTGTCTCCACCATCATCCCTCACGCTGTTCTCCTTCTCACCCAACATCTCATGCCCTTTGTCTGCTTTGTCTATACTGCTAAATGAAAAGAGAACAAGGGAGCAGCCTTGAGCGCTGGCCCCTTAGTATTTTGAATTGATTAGCTGTTAGCTTACTCTTGGCTTTGACTCCAGATGTTTTTCTCCAAGACTGATTTGCTGGCAGAGAAGGAGAGGACCATTAGCCTTATAGCAGCATGGATGCCAGCTGGTCTGTTTGACTTGTCTTCTGGACCAGGGATTGTTCCATCTGCTATTTGGTAGCGTAGGTGTAACCCAGGTTTGCTATTCCACTTGTTTTTAGTGATCCTCAGGGCTCACTTTATTTTACTGATTTCTTTCCCTTTGTTTCCTTCCTACTCATGTCATTTTTATTTTTGATACTTTTTTTAAGCTCACGCCATATCTGTTTCCTCCTGTTTCCTTTCCTCCCTAATGATTTTAAGTTTCTTAAATGCCAGTTGTTTCAAAGGCTTTTTCCTACTTAACATTCCAGTGCTGATACCTTCTTTGGCACTGTTTGACCCTTAAGTGTGCATATTCTCTTTCTTAAGCTATATTATTTATTTTGTAAGTCCCCTAGGGCAGAATTTTATACAATATTGTTAAAGATACAATGCTACAACATTATAAGGTGTTTTTTCTTCCTGTATAAACATGGGAGGGAGATTGATAGTAGTAATAGCACGCGCCAGATAGTCTTGCACGTGGTAGCTGACTGGTCTCTTTGCAGAGTAGTCGCTGATCAGCAAGAGGCAATAACAGCAATGAACCCAAATTACTGAGCTAATGAATAATTTGGAAAGTTATGGGCTATCATAGAGTTATTGGATATAATGGAGATAGCATTTGCCAAAGATCAAGGTGGGATGGAACTGAAGTGCAACTTACAACTTGACTGATGTCACTTAATTGTATTGGCTATATCTACAGTGCTGAATAATATGGCCAGAGATCAGTCCCAAGGCATGTCATGGCCCTTGTTTCTGCTGCTTCAGGCTGTCTGGCTTTTTCTATGTCTAGTTTCTCGAAGAGAGTTATTTGGATTGATCCTGAGCAAAATGAGAGTAAGCTAACACTGACAAATCCTGTTTTATCTGTCAGCATAGACATAGACAGATAATGTGGCAACTTTCTGAGATGTGTGAGAAGGCAGCAGTATCCAGATGATATTCTGAAATTTTCAAGAATTCCTGGATATATTAAAACATGATCAGATTTTTTTTGATTGTGCTGTGAACCTATGTTTCTGGACGTAGGGCAGGGAGACTAAGAAGGATGTTAGTCCTTGAACATTCTCCTTTATGTCAGCTTGGATCTCTGAGTAGACCATCAAGAAATGTGACTGTCTCGGGAGCTGGTACGTAGGGTTGCTGTAATAGTAGTGCTGTAATTGTGTTGTGCCGGGCTGTCTGATCATCTTCATGCTGTGCAGTGTCCCATATCTCTGTGCTGTGTTATGAATGACATACAGGTCAGTGTGTTCCTTGTCTTCAGATTCTTCTGGAAGCCAGCTTAAACATGACTATGATCAGTTTAAATGTGGCTAAGGTATGAACCTGGCTGCCATATCTTCATTCCAGGCTGTAATCATGCTGTTCTGTGTAGGTGGCTTTGAAGGCAGACCAGTAGCATTCTTTGTAGTTCCTTATAAATTCAAAAATAAACAAAAATGGTCTTTTATTAAGGTGTTTATATTTCAAAGGGGAAAATAATGAATCAATTTAGCTGAACTACAGAATTTATGCCCAAAGATGCAAGAAGTAACCTGCAGCTCTCATCATAAGCATGGGGAAAAACAGGGACGGTATTAGCCTTGCCTGACTCACTAGACATCCTAATAAGGACCTATAAATAATAGAAGCCGCCAAAAACAGTTAAAGGGACTGTTTATCAAGAAAACATAAATCTATTCATCTAGCTGTATAGTGCAAGAATTTAAGAATTAACGGAAAAATTGCTGAAAATTATGCTGAGTTAGACATTTCAAGGGTAATGAAAAATGGGCCTTTACTCATGGAAGTGAAAGAAATGACAAAGATAGGCCACTAAGCAATGAGAATGATGTCAAGATTGAATGTAATTTAGATGTCGTTCAAAGAGCGTACGAATACTCTTGTTTGTTATTTTTAGTGGGGTGGATGATACAGAATGTGCTGCTCCCCTGCTCCAGTCTCCCTGCCCCAAAAAACCCTGATGATAATCCGCATATAACACCTCACAGAGGGGACAGAGGAAGTCAGAGCAGAGGGAACACATAGTCTTCCTCAGAATATTGTAGGAAACGATTTAGGAAATGAAAAATCTGGAAGCAAGGTTTTTTAATCTGTGAATCAGGATGGAATGAGCTTATGGAGGAATGGTAAAACTGAATGTTTAACAGGAACCATGAGGGATGAGACCCTGGCTTGGATGACAGTGTCTTTCAAAACCGGAGTGTTGCCTGAGTACATTTTGAGACTAAATAATCTCCCAAGACTCAGAAATAATTTTTGCGGTACAGGGGAGTAAAGTAATGACTTTGTCAGAAGAAATCTGACATCAGTCTCTCTACCCATCACTTAAAAGTAATCTAAGGTAGTTTTTTAACTGGTTTGAATACTGGGGAGTGCTAATCTTTTACCATGCACATATGACTTAAGAGTGTAAAATTTTCCATGGCTTTGTAATGAGTTGCAGGTTTTGCATTATATAAAGTATGCAACATTATTGATAGCCTCTAAATTTACATTTTAAAGGTGCCTAAACGTGCCAGATAGCCACTCTTATAAATGTCGTTTAGCTCTGCATTCTTGTAGATTTGCGTAGGCGTCTGAATATTTCCATAGCTTTGTTTGTTTTTCCCTTAAATGTTTAAGGTCCTTGTTTTCAGCTGAATATTGTGAAAGAGCAATGATTGTGCTTTTTTTTTTTTTTTTTCATTTTTCACCAATCATCATTGGCTGTTTTCTCTAAAATTTGACAGAGGCGTTGAGCAGCTTTCTTAAGCGCTCTTAAGACATCAAGTTTGTACAAAGGTAGAGAATGGTGACTTGATGGAGGAGATAAGGTCGTGTATTCTCTGTTGCAGGATCAGTGCTAGTTCTGTGGGTTTTCTGGAGCCTGCCGTATGACCCATCAGCCTGTGGCTATTGGTCAGCCTATTAGTACATGCCTAAAGGTGAACTAACCTTTTTGCATAATGCCTCCTGTATAATTCCTAGTTAAGAGGCGTAGGTGAAAGTTGAGAATGCTGGAGGTGAGAACTTGGGTTATTGCAATTGGATGATGTAATATGTAGGACACATCCTTAAACTAATGAGGCCTGACTGGTGCCTCTAGTCATGGAAAAAATTGTTTTTGATCCTGGTGATCATTTTCCACTGGGACACATTGATAGCCTAGCTCAATTTTTTTTTTTTTGCACTATGGTATATAATTGTGTTTTCAGAATGGGCAAGATTCAAATTGTGTTTGAAGTATGTATATTTTTTTCAACAATTAAGACATTAAATCGATTCTGATTTCTTAGTTTTACAGGGCTTAAGATTAATATTTGAAAACTGCATTTATGAATATTATTTAAAAAAAAAAAAGTGGTAGTAATCCTCTTCTGCAAGCTGATAGTATCCTGAACCTGGCTGACTGTGTTTTCATAATTATTTTTTCATGCTGGAGAGTCAAAGTGCAATTGTGTGAACTATTCCTATGTTTTCAGTGAGCAGGTTTTTTAATAATTCAGATACAAATGCAATAGGCCTTAGAGTTCAAATCATTCTTCAAAAAGTTTTTTTTTTTCTTACACTGACCAATGCATTACTTTAAGTTCTTTCCCCTCCTCCTATGTCTTCAACCCCTCCCGAGTTGTACTGTACATGAACATGTAAAAAGTAGCTACCTTCTTTCTACGCTCATTTATTTTCACATGAAAACAGTCCTGGAGATGTAGTAGCCTCTCTCTCCTGTTTTTTTTGCCCTAGGCTAAAACTAATTTCATAGCAAAAACTTTTGAGCCTGACTGGAATGCATTAAATAGTTTTCATATATATGAAACTCCCCCCTCCCCCCCACCCCAGGTTGTAATAGTCGGAGTGTTTTAGTAAAAGTTAAATCAGAGCTTGTTTTAAACTGTGATTACTTTTGGAGAATATCTGAGTTGGGTTGATAAACAAGAGGAGGAGCAGAAATCTTTCAGCCTAGACTAGGCGCATAAAAGGAATTCAGCTGTTCAGGGAAAACTTCATGGTCCTTGTGTCCATGGATTGTGGAGGACTGGTTTGTCATCGGGTCTTTTGCTGTGGTATCTGTTATCTATAAATCTTTCTGTTTGTTCCCTCCATTTCTAAGTAGCAAGGGTATGGGATTGCCTTTAAAAGTCTGCTAACGCTGCCAGGCCTGCGTTAGAGCATAATCAAATTTTGTGTTTCAAGTTTTAACCAGTTGCCTGGAGAAATGAGGAGAGCAACTATTTTTCTTAAAAATAGCTGCCAGAGGCTTTCTGTTTTCAGTTTTTCTCTGAAACTGGCCGCAGATGGCAGTGGGACACTGGATCAGTCTTGGATCAGTCTTCTAAGGTAGAAAGGAGATCATCTTTTTCCGCTTATCTTATTCAAGAGGCTTTTCATAATGACACTCTCAGTATCAAACAGATCATCCTGTTTAGAGACAGAACTATTTTCTCTAGAAGTCACACTGGCAGGTACTTGATTATTTTTTCTGCGCTTTCTTCTTGTGCGTAGCGCACAGATTACTCACTTAATCAGGACATATTTCATCAAATTAATGTCTCGCTGTTGTGGACTTGTTATTTATCTTGTCAGATTGTAGTGTGCAAAAGTTTGGTTGTCTGCGAATTGAAATGTTGTGATCTAAGTTTCATGTGATCTAAGTTACATTCAAGTGCATGTATAATTGCCCTGATAAATGTAATTCTAGTGATATACAGACTAGACAGCTTTTCTAGCTTTTAGTTGTGAAATAAAACTTCTGCACAGATAAAGCAAATACAATAGCGTATTTTTAATTTCATTAGTATATCTACTTATTTAGTTTTTTGTTGCATTGAGATTTTTACTTTCTCAAAATTTCAATGTACAGTTACGTATGTGTTACTTGGCTGACTTACATGATGAATGTGTACTCTTGCACTAGGAGCAGCTTGAAATTCTCTCATTTCGGTTTGTAAATTATAGAAAAAGTAACAATGGTCATTTGAAATATATAAAGTATGCTGTACTATAATATTTGAGTAATTGAAATCATTCTGACTACTTATTTCCTATATTTTAATATATCTTGAGTTTTTCTTTAGAATCCAATCTGTTATCTTGAGCTTTTTTCCTGAAGCTTTCTCTCTTACATTGTATTTATAGCTCTGCTGTTTCTGTTTTTACTCATGAACTATTTAGCTTTTTTCTTCTGCTTCATATCTCTCTTTTTTTTTTTCCATTGATTCTTTTCTTCCTCCTAACTGAGGTTCATTTGTTTCTTCTTCTGCAGTATTTCTGTACCTTCTGCATGCTTGGTTAGACTGAAAGGACCAAAGGAGATCAAGAGCTGTAACTTGTGGATGCAAATACAAGGAAATTGGAAAGCTAAAGTCTTGAAAGCTTTAGGCATTATTAGGCCATCTGC
Source organism: Struthio camelus (assembly GCF_040807025.1). Taxonomy (NCBI): domain Eukaryota; kingdom Metazoa; phylum Chordata; class Aves; order Struthioniformes; family Struthionidae; genus Struthio; species Struthio camelus. The sequence goes on along the minus strand of NC_090942.1, from coordinate 215,764,263 downwards.
CCTGTGACAGTGCATGATTTGTGTAAATTCCGTTTTGCTCTTAGCTGTTGAGGTTTCTGAGCATTTTGAAAAGTACTTCTCATAAGAGAATCTGAGAGATGAGATTTATTAGTTGTTATATTGAAGATGAAACTGTAAATACATAGCAAAGCTGGGCTTTTTATCCTATCTGTAGACTGCTGCTGGCTTGTGGATTTGAAAGAGAAGAAAGTGGAGTTACACTGCAAGAAGGGCTCCAGGCAAAAAGCTCAGTCAGCGTGGCCTGTGGATAATGTACTTCAGTCTCTTTTTAATGCTTAAATATGCCAAATAAAGGCTGCATCTATGGACTGTGCTACTGGTTAAATTTAAAGTCTCATTTTAGTGCATACAACTTGATAGTATAAGGAAAGTGGTATTAGTGGTTTAAGTGGCTATGTTCTACCCTGTCACATGGGCTTAATTCTTACTAAGTTTGAAATCTTTCTTGATGATTAAATAAATATTTAATATTCGGTAAGTGTGTCAAACCTGGATATTCTTTACGTGCAGAGAGCAAATCTGCTTGAGAAGGTGTCAGTATCTAATTGCTATTTTAAGTGTTAGTAACAAGCGTGCAAGTTTATGCGATAGAGTCCGTGTAGTATAGTGGATATATGGTGGACATTGATTATTAGTTTTTTTATTCCCTTTATAGTCTCTTTCCCAGAGAGTTGTGTGTTCTCAGGATGGCATTATGATTTGATAGCTTTGTCACAATTATGCATGTTATTGTTTTGTGTATGTATGTTTTTAATGGGTGCTCTGTGGTATATACGTAATGAGGAGCAGAAGATGTGTGCCTCCTACCTGGAAAGGAAAGCAGCGCAGTTTGTGATAGCTGTTAGTATTTGTGAGACTTCTTTCCACAGTCTTACTGCTGCTCTTTCAGAAAAAGTAAAGGCTGTGCTGTACAGAGCTGCATTGTTATGGCCTCATGTAAGCTCCATAGAAGGGTGGGGTTGTCAATGTCGGTCTTTATCCTAGAGAGTTGTGTAGTCCTTCTGAGTATCCTAAGGCCAAGTCACTGGGTACCTTGAGAAAGAAAGATTTGAAGTGTGACTCTGTGTTTTATGGAAAGCCAGAGTAGGAAGTGGCAGCAGATCTGCTTTATTTCTAGTGGCTGATGTTGCTCAAAGGAAATGCCACGGCATTCTTCACTGTGACCTAGGTAAAGGCTGTGTTGCTATTGCCTTGCTGGAGAAGTCATGAATAAATTAAATTAGCTCATGATCCGCTCAGATTCGGTGGAGTCTCCTCTCCTTTGATTACAGGTTTTTTTTTTTGGGCAGCCTTCTCCTTCCTATAAAGGTTAATAGGCAGGAGAGACACTATCTTCAGAAACAGAGAGGCTGTTTATGTTTCATTCCACTGAGAGTGGATTGTACTTTTCTTTTCCTTCCTATGAAATCATGGTTTTGTATGAGGGGTATGTTGCATCTGTCCTCCGCATTACAACTAAAGCCTTTGGGTTTGAAGGGGAGGTGAGGCAGCATGGGCAGTATGAGATTGAGGGGAGGCAACACTGTGTCTGGGCTTGGTGTAGGGGCAAATGCTTAGGGCGTTATCTAACATGCAGTGCTGCTCCACTCTTACAATGTCTTATTAAGGCAGAAAATCCAAAATAGTTTGTGAGTGCTGAAGAATTTTGTTCTGTGAAGTTGTTGTTACTCCATCTCAAAAAAAATGGTGAAACTAAGGACTTACGGAGAGGGTGGCAGGAGTAACTTCAGATAGGGAACTGCTTTTGGCAGGTCTTGGGTATGGGGTACTGAACTGTTTGGATCAGTGAGTTGAACCAGAATTGCAGTGTTCTAATTCTTGTAGTGAATAACACCTAAAACTAGTTTTTACAGCTATCAGCAGTAAGGTTCTGCTACCCTTAGGTGCCTAAATAAAGGACCTTTTATAGTTGGAGAGCTAAGACCTGAATTTCAGTGAGAGACTGTTTCAATCTGTCCGACTCCACAGGGAGTCTCTGGTAACCACGCTTACTGGACAGACATCTTGCTACGTGTGTCAACTCTCCCTTCATGGGGATTAATAGTTTGCCAGGTGCTATCTACCGGGTGCCCTGATGCTCTTTGCTTCTGTTCTGCTACCTGCTGCGAACATCCGCTGCTGAGCCTTGAGCCTCTTAATGCAAGACTTAGGCCCTCATCACATTGTCCTCCAAATTCACTTGAGGGGAGTTTATCCCGGTAGGAATAAGGAACCACTGCAGCCTGATGGATTTGAGGATCTCTCTCTCCTGCTAGTGTCAACTTTAATAGTACTTCCCTGAAGTGGTGGGGAACCGAAAGGGAGAATGAGGTGGAATCCAGAAGTATCTCTACTATTTGTTCCCTGTAATTACACCTTTGTTAGTGGGGCCGAAAAAGAAGCCTACTGCATAGAGGATAAAGTATTCTGCAATCTTTATTCAGCTGTAGGCAATATTTAATTTAGCTGATGTTTATAAAGCATTTTGAAAATGAGTGTTTTTTTTTTTTTTTTGGCGGGCATACCAGCTTGCACTGATCTCTTACATTTTGATGTTTTTGATTGTGAGCAGTATTTTTTCAGACTACTTTGTGTGTAATTGTTCCTGAGTCTTTTCTGTCTTTCAATTGGGAGTAGAATAGTAAAGGGAAGGGAAAGCAGAAATTTAAAGTAGTAGTATAAATCTGTTCCAGGAAGGCTAAAGAAATAAATTTTTGACCTTTGATTTGACGTTCCTTTCTATTAAAAATCAGATTTACTCTATTCCCATACCAGTCTTTTCCTGTTATACTTCTGAAAGCAAGACATCACATGTCAGATCCAAGGCCAGTATTCTTTTACTTAGCACAGAAAATTCTTACTCTGTCCCAAATGTTCATGACCTTCATACAACAGCTGATGAGGTAGAAACTAGTGATCTGCGTAGTATGTAGGCTACACTAAGACTTTCCTTCAACAGAACGATTCTCTGGGTTGAATTATTGCCTAATCCGTTATGGTATAAGTAGTCTTAGCACTTGATTAAGTAATGTCTGAAACAATTTTTAGAAGTCTGTTCTTGCATGTATTTTTCCTTAATCCTTAGTACAAGCGTCATTTTTTTTTTTTTTGATACTAATTTTGGCACAACTCTCCTGCAGTTACTTGTAGCAGACTCCTTGTCTTATCTCTTTATCTAAAAGAGCTACTTGCTATTCACTTTGAGCAAACAGCTTCAGAAGAACAGTTCCCTCACCCACATTTTTACATCGAGGAACTGAGTATTTGAGAGATGTTACCGATACAGATTGCGCAGCACACCTGTTGCTATTCGTACTAACAGGTTGGAGCCCTGTATATTTAGAACTTTTCTAATTCTAAGCATTGGCCGAATTTGCGCCATCCATCCTTGGTACTTCCTGCCAGTGTTGAGAATCCTTGGGAGACCAGTGCAGATAACAATTATATTGCTATTAAAAAACAAGCAACCCTCCTCCTTCCACCGCCCCCCACCAAAAAAATGCAACAACAATCTCTCTCGTGGTGGACCTGAAGTCTAATTTTATAGAATCAGAGGAGCGTGTAGGTTGGATGGACCTCTGGAGGCCATGTGGTCCCAGGCTGCTGTTCAAGGCAGGGCCCCTGTGAGGTCACCTGGAGCCTTGTCCAGTTGAGATTTGAGTATCTCCATTTGATGGAGATTGCACCACCTCTTTGGGTAACTTATTCCAGTATTCAGCCACCCTGAACTGAAAATTTTTCTTCTTTATGTCTAATAGAATTTCTCATATTTGAATTTGAGTGTGTCGCCTCTTATCTTATCCCTGTGCATCTCTGGGATAGAGAGCCTCACTTCTTTTTCTCTTTACCTCCCTATTAGGTAGCTGTAGAATCTGCATGTACAAAAAAGATTTTGAGAAACTGCAGGGTTTGAGTCATTATGTAACTTTTCTTTATGAAACATGGAACGGACATTAACCCCACCAAAAAGGAAACTCATATTTTAGGTCTTGCCTGTTTCCAATCATGGGATTTTTGTAGAGATAGTGTATCGTTCTATAAAATATGTCAGGAATATGCTGCTCTTCCAGTGGATGGTGGAATTTTTGGAGGACTTGCAATCAGTTAATTGGAGTAGAAAATTTTTAGAAATACTTCATTGTTTTGTAGGTACAGTGTAAGGCCAGCAGTTGGATTATTTAGAATATTCTAACCTTTTATTATGAGGTAGTTCAATTGCCTGGAAAATAAAATACTGTGCAAATTTATCATAATGTTCTGATGTAGATAACATTTCTGACTATTATGGCCATTGGTAACGACATAATAAAATCTCTCCTATACTTTCAATTTAAGGTTGCCTAGTGTATTTCCTGGTATAAATATTACAACAGCTGGAACAAGTTCAAAGGAAACCTTTGTAATATTATTCATAGAAACAACATATTTAAGAGGCTTTGATTTACTACTTGAATGGTCGTGTCTCCTTTTCCTTTTTTTTCTTTGCAATGTGCAAAAATCCGCTAATGGAATTAAAGTTTGTCCCCCTTTTTTTTTTCTTCCCTCCTCCCTCAGATTGCAGCTATTCTCAGGAAACGAAAACTTGACTATTATTTGCACAAACTCCTACCTGAGATCTTGCAATCAACTTCCTTTCTGACAGCAAATGGGACCTTGTATATTGCTTGCTTTTGCATTCTAAGGTTGGTATACTGTCATAACAATTAAATGTAATAGGAAGGCTGTTTTTTAATGCAACTTTTTAATTTATATAATAGTTTCTTTTTCAAAATAGGCATGTTTGCAATGAATAGGAGTCAGATAAGCAACAGCTGTGCCATCGTCTTGCTTTCTGGGCTTACCGGTTTAATATGCACATTCTTTTATTTTCCCCTTTTGTAAAATCTTTTAAGTTAGTAAATATTTTGAGTTAGTAAACAAGTCAGTGCGTTTATTTTGTTTCCTTTTCTCTTTTTTCCTGATTCAAAAATATTTATTTGAAGGAAATGCAAATATAGGCCTCTTTGGATACCTGCTAGCATGATCTTTCTCTTCTGGAAAGAATTAATGTAAATTGATTTTATTTGGTTAATTTTTTTTTTTCTCATTTCCAGATGCAGGGGCTGTGATGAGTTTTAATTATCCTAAACTTAATGTAGCCTTCTGAGTTTATACTTTTCTTAATCGTGGTCATAAATGAAGGAAATCCCAGTATAGCTGCTGGGGTTTTCTCATAGGCTAGTAGAATGTGATTGTTTTAATTTGAGCCTTTATAATGGCAGATGTCTGTAGTTGTTATGATGAGAATCGTACCCCACTCTCTTCTTGAAATGTGACTTTATCTTGAAATAACCTACTCTGCCTGCAAAGTGAACAATTTATGCTTAAATGCAATTTGTTTTAATCTGGAGTAGTTTGTTCAAATAGAGTTTTATGTGTGGTTCACTTTCCCTCTTTCTCTAACCCCAAATACCTCTACTCACCAGAGTCATTATTTTGGAATAGTTATCGATGACCAGTCACTTTTCTGCTAAGTTGTATGTTTCTAGTTTAAAGCCCTTTCTTTCAGATACAGTCTTGCCCTGACAAATGAATATAAATGGCACTTCTGTATTCAGAGCTGCTTCTGGTGTATGTTGTAAGTAATTATCAGAATAGTTAAACGTGGAACTTCTTTCCTGTTTTGAAACATGATAATGTCCTAGGTCTGAATTATAAAACGCTTTAAGAGTTCAAGTAAGTTATGCTTATTGTAAGGGATGTTATGCATAGACTTTTAAAGCCTCCAATAGCTATGAATTTTTGGAAGTTATCTGACCGCACACTGAGCAGCCCCTTTAAAAAGTTAATCAAACCGATTATGCCCTACTTCTGCATCTGCAATGAGGCCTCTAAACTTTGCCTCAAGCACTTCGAAAGCTGAGAGAGAAGGCTAAGAAAAAGAGGAGCTAGCTGAGGAGACATGGATCGCTTTTTAAAGTCAATCATTTGGGAGATTCAAAGTGAATTTTTAAATTTGAAGTAACAAACTCTAGGGAATTTGAATTTTTCAAGCTATCTAAAGTGTATTCATACTAATTTATCCTTGCTCCTCTGAGGAGTGCAGTGGTCTTCCTTGTTCTGCTATGCAGTTGCCTCTAAAACTGCAATGCCTTACTTTTAGATATTATCCTCTAAATTTAGCTGGAGTGGTTTCAAGTTTTATTGTTTTCAGCTGTTCCTCTAATGGAGATTATTAGCTGTACAGCAGATTTGTGACTCTGCCTTAGTTCTGCTAGTAGATGAAGGCTGGCTCTGGCGCTGAAGCCAATCAGTGCAGCATGGCTTTTACCTGTACGAAGCAGAGCTAAGTTCTCCTGACCTCCAAATCAGCATGGACAGATGCAGGCTGAGTAATAGGCGTGGTACCTAGCCCACGTGCCCTTCTGAGTAATACTGAAGCATTGTTCAGAATGATCCAGACCAAAACTATGCAAAGGACAACACGAACGATTTAACGTGACAAGCAGCTGTGTGTCAGTGTTTGGGCAACTGAGTGTCTCACAGTATGCTACGTGTGAAGGCCCGTTGGCATCAGTGTTAAGCAGGCCAGCTGGCTTAGCTTCAGAAATGAAGAAGTGATAGGGAATTGAAAGATGGTTATGGTGTTGATTAGCGTTAAGGTTTGGCACTACTTAATTCCCCTAGTTATGGGAAGCAGAAAAAGGATAATGTTGGATACTGTATATTTGGATACATGCAAATACTTAAACTTCTGTTGTTACAGCTGTGCAGCACTGTAGCAAACCAACCTGGTGAGCCATATGTGGTTTTTCTGTTGCATGCAGAGTTCTCATCTCCAGCAGAATCTCTGCCGATCAGGTCTCTGCAGACTCACTGTCCCGTGCAATAGCAAGACTTGCAAACAAAAGGTGTCAGCCTGTTGTCTGGGGAGATAAATGGCTCTGATGAACTGAAGTCACTAACAGAGGAAAAAAGAAGAAAGTATTTAGAAAGTCTTTATACTTTGCACCGGTTGGAATACTGGTATACTTTGCACCAGTCCAACTATAAGGACTATTTTGGAGCTTTTATGATGAGAACAAAATTCAGAGAGCCAATAAATGACGTTTCAAACAAATAAACAACTGATAACATGATTGCATGATTGTTAACAAAGTCACACCTCCCAGATTTACTAGTGTTCACTGAAGGATAACTAAATAACTGACGATGATCTGATTATTACATCCTATGTAAATTCCCACGTGGCTTTTGACAAGACCCTTTACTAAGACTCTTCAGGAAAGATTGCTTAACTTCCAGGAGTTAGTAAATCACTAATAACTGGATAAAATATGAGAAACAAAAAGAGGAATAAATAATCAGCTTTCATAATAGAAAGCGGTTGGCAGTAGTGTTTCTGCTGTGTCCTTTGTTCTGCATAGACCTCAAAAATCTGGAAGAAGGAACGAGGAATAGTATGAATATTGCTATATGAGATTATTTAGCATGTTAAACCTAAACTGGCAATTAAAATATTTTATTAAATTTGGTATTGAAAAGTGCAAAGAAATGCATGGCGAGAAAAAGAACCATTCTATCCATACAGAGTGCTGAGCTTTAAATTAGCTACCGTTAAACAGGAAGATGTTTGAGAGCCATTGTGGGTAAGTTCTTCGAACAAGTCGGTTTAGTACTTAAATGTAGTCACAGAAACTGAGAACAAGCCATAAAACTTTTTATAAACCGTAAAAATACATGATATATTTGCATGTTGTTGCTGTATGCTTTGTATTTATTCTTTAAGAGCTGCTTCTGAGCTTGTAATGTTGACAAGTCCTTCATTTGGAGTGTACTCAGTGTCTATATCGCCTTGCAGCTTGAGCCATATGAGTTTTCTTCCCTCATCCACTGTTAGGCGGGTAACAGAGGACAGGACTGAGACCCATGCATGTGAGACTTTGCTGCCTTTTCCCCCTGCCCCCCTTCCCTTCAGCCACTTTGTGGTTGAGGGATGAACTTGTGTGATTCCTTGAATCAACTGCTTTGTGATGCAGTGTTAGAAATTTTTGGCTTCTTTCAGTAGCCCCTGAGAGCAGATGTAATTGTATCTCATTTTCCAGCCCAGACTATTTGATGTCGCATATTTTAATCCATCAAAGAAACAGCACTGGTGCTATGGTGTTCCACATAACTGTGACCTAAGTATTTTTGAAATGAGGTTGTAACTGTGCAAAGAGATGCTACGAGACTGTGGAGATCTAGGTCTTCTGGAGCTGATTCTACATAGTGTTGAGAGATTAGATATAATAAATCTGTGTGATGTGATGATGCCTGCTGCAGTTTTCTCGTCTTCTTTAGCTGGAAAGTATATTCTGGCCTTTTTGGATGAGACCATCTCAGTCCAAGTCCTTGTATGCAGATGTTCATATGTTCTATGGGGTTCTAGCCTGCTCTGGGCTTTGGACTGGTGGAGAGTTTCCTGCAAACTTTGTCCTCTGGGCAGGAGAGTTTCCAGGAAGCCGGAGCAGCAGTAGCTCAGAAGCTAAACTGTCGGACAAGCCCCCCACAATTAGCTGATCTTACCCGCCTGGGATTCTAGGCCAAAGCAGCATTTTCAGGGGTTCTTGACTGGACAGCGTAACCCATATTTACGTCCACGGTTTTTGATTTGAGAAGCCTCTTTGCTTCTTCTAGGACACCAAGGAGACCTACTGGTAGGCATAAAAGGTCTCCTGGATAAAGTGACCAACTTCATCTATTCATACCTTTTCCAAAGTCTGAGTAAATCTTCAGTCACCGTCCATTGAGGCTTTCCACAGAGAATACTTTTTCCAAGATATAGTGAAGGAGATTTTTCTGTTGCTTTTGTATATGATTGAAATCTGAACTAAGACTTAAGTATGAAATTTAATTGTCAGTGAGAAGTCTGGCTTGTGCTAATATGTCTTTTTGATGCTTTGGTAGTAATTGCTTGCTTTCCACTAGGAAAACCCACCAAAATTGAAACAGCTGCAAATATTTTTAAGGATGTAATATTTTAGGCAAGAAACTGCAGTTTAAGTAATTTCAAGAATTGTTTAAGTTCTCTCCGTTTCATAGGTGGATAAAATTTCAAAAGGATCTAAATCTAATTGCAGTCACGACTTGGGCTGTGGATAGATGTTCTCATTCTGGAAGGGGTTACTGTTACAGTTACTTGTCATTGCTCTCCTGCAAGTGGTTTATATCAGCTTTTCCTAATTTCCTTTAGGTGAAATTAGTCATGTTAGCTGGGACCAACAATTTAAACTGCTTAAAGCTGACTTTGCTGATTTTTATTCTTGCTTGGAGTGAATGAGGAGAGGTACACAGACTGCTCTGTTGGCAGATAAATGGGGGTGATAATCTCTCTTAAGGATGTGTGACAGGCCAGCTGGGGGTTGTAATCTCTTCTGCCAGTGAGATCCAGAAGACTACATCTGTCTAGGACAGAAGTGCTAGGCTCCTGTTTTGAGAAGCATTGCATCTGTTCAATAAAAAGGTGTGATTTTTTTTTTTTTTGGAGGGGGGGGGCTGGTTTTATTAAACAAACGCAAAACCCCACGAAGACATAACTCTATTAGTCTAGCACCTAAACTAATTCAGCTTGTCCATGTAGAGGTTGACACTGGCTTGCTTTATTAGTTTCAGGCTTATATATCAACCAGCCTTTAAATTTTGGACAGTGTCATGCAATGAAGTTAGATACGCAACCTGAAGGAGAACTCATATTCCTCATTCCCACTTCTAACCATAGACCGTGTAATAATAACCATGTAAATAAGAAAAAAAAAATTCATTTATTCTAGCGGAAGTTTAAATATTTTTTCACTTACTGATTGGACATATTTTACACCATGTAAAAAATTAATATTTACTGTTTTTTTCTTCCCAAAATCTTACCAAATTAAACATGTAAGCATTAGTAGGGGGATTCAGAACCATGCAAAAAACAAATTCCTGTTTCTTTCCCACAGAAAAGACATTTGTTATGTTATTTAACAGGTGTGTCTAGTGAGTTGTGTTCATACTTACTAAGAAGTTTAAAATGGCTTCTCTGAAACTTCATACAGTAATTGCTTTCCAAGAGAGTCCTAATAATGAACTTTAGCTCCTTCAGCATTTGGCATTGTCATCCTGAGAAATTATCCTTTTGCAGCCGTGGGAATGAACAGTGTGTATAATTGCCATTACATCACTTGTTGCTGATACGCTGGCTCTCTTTTCGCTCATGAACGTAAGCTGGCATTTCTCACTAGTGAGGTTATTTTTGCAGAAGTGTGGAATGAAGCTAATTACAGCGAGGGTAAAAGTAGGCTAATCCAGATAGTGTTGATTAGTTATCTTAGTTTGTTCTTTTGTGCTGACAATGTGAATTGTCATTTAAGAAAGCTTCCTTTTCCTACCTTTTGTGTTTGGTGTTTTGTTTATTGCATTTTGTTTGCTATTTTTTTTAGGAGGATAGACTCCCTTGTGATGCTGTAGAGAGCTCAACTGATCGTGCCAGTTAGGCACTGTAGTGATCGGCTGAGCAGCATCAGTGTACTCGAAGTGCTAATTTGAATAAATTTGAAGGTGCAGGTGTTCCGAACAGATTCGCTATGGTTGGCACCGTTGTCTGGCTATTTAATTTTTCCTACTTTTGTTTGGAATGGCCAATTTATACAAATATTTTCTTACACGTACTCATTATTTATGTTACTTTTTTTTTTCAATATTTAAAAAAATTGGAAGAACTTTTTAAAATATCGTGTAGGTTCTTAAGTGCAACCCTGATCTTGCTGAAAAAATGGAGAGTTTTTCCATTGACGTTAACAGAAGTTGGGATTGTCCTGTTGGTTTTAGTGGCAAGGCAAAAATTGATTCCCTGGCTCACTGTCAATGAGTGACTTAGTGTTTTTAGCATCAGTTGCTGTATTTGGCTTCAGAGCATAATGTAAATTATAATAACTTGATTTGATTTCTGGCTCAACTGATTTTATTATATCCAATGAGTCACATCTTCCTGCACGTATATTTGGACAAGTAGCAATTACCAGCTTGTAGAATATTTTTCTGTAATTAATGTCTACAACCTTTCAGAAATATCTCTTGAAATTGCTTCCTTTTGTTAAAGTAATGGTTTAAATGAAAGGATGTGTTAGTGAAGTATTTCAGGTGTGTGATGTTTCTTAAGCACCTGGGAAACCCTTATGAGAAATACCCAAGTATAAAAAATCATGTTTAGCATTTATTTAGAGGTATAGATTCCTGTAAAGGGACACATGTGTTAGTGGCGCGTGGGCATAATTTTATGATAAGCAAAACAGACTGTGTTGTACATCAGCTGCTCTGTTGCTTTGTATGTAATACACGTATAAATTACATTTTCAGGAGGCTGCTTGGAAAATTCTACTTTTGGTCTCCTGGCTTTGGTGCTGCTTTACCAGCTTCTTACATTGCTATTCTCATCGAAAGGAAAAGCAGGTACAGCTTGTGTTTATTAATTTTCAATTTTTTATGTATTCCTTTTTTCAGTCATTTGACAATTTAGTCACTTTTGTTTTAGAATGCTGGAAATGCAGTTCATTTGAAAGAGAGTATTTAGTAGCCCTAACCTGAAGTCTAGGAAGGTACAGTAGAAAAACATTTCATGAATGTACTATTTCTTTTTTTGTGGGTTTTGTTTTCCCTTGTTTTCCCTTGTTTAATACCTAGACTGGTTGTTATCATTGCCTAATTAGGCAATGTTTTTTTATATATATATATATATATATATATTTAATTTTCTTAAATAGTTTTTGCAATAAGTCACAGAAAAGAGGTTTGCTAATGAAAATTAACAATTACACAAGTTGACAGCATGATATTAGTTAATATAGCGGAGTAATAGGATTTTGTGTGAGGGGGGAAAAAAAAATGAATCGGAAGAGCTGAAGTAAAAGACCTAGGATGAAATGTGATGATACAAAAGCCAAAACCTTTCACTTATGGAACAATGCCAAAGTTCAGCTATCAACAGGAAGGTCATTTAAAATATTGAAGTGGGGGGGAAAAAAGCTTTGAATGATCCAAGGATAACTGAAAGCTGCCATTTGTGATGTGGCAATGAAAACTGGCAGATTAAATCTTGGGTTGTAGGATGTTCATGTTTTGAAATGCAGCTCGTATTGGTAGCTTATATTAACAGTGCAAAATATGCTCCATTACTTTAATATGGTGCTTTAATCATCTAGTTAGTATACTTTAGTCAGAGTAGCGATGGCGACAGAAGAGTAAGATAAGGAATTACTCTTAGTTCAAAGGAGGAAATTTTAAGACTAGAGATGATGTAGATTTGCTTTTGATTACTGTGGATATCTGAAACTTTCTTATGCAGTCATTTCAGATTGATTGCAAACTCATATGCATCATGTTGTCATCTACCTGGATGATATCATTCCTGTTCCTGGAATTCACATGTGAAGTAAGCAAAGCCCAAGCTGATTTTCAGATAAGATGGTCAAAGTCTTCTCCTTTGAAGATAATACATTAACCATAGTTTCTGGAGATCAAGGTGTGTTTCTTTATGAGTAAGAAGTTCTGGAAAATTGGGAGCGCTTCTAAATTAGGTTGTTAAATGTAACTACAGAGAAAAAATGTTGAAGTAATAAAGTTAGTTTGTAAAGTAAGGTTTTTCTTTTATTTTTAAGTCCTTTCTAGCTGACTGAAGGTGGAGTTTACATGGAGACACAGTGGCATCTACAGTCATCTCCTGAATAGCTTACAAAAAACTGTATTGAAAAATTAGGGAGGAGGGAAGAAGTCTTGTTTTTAGTTCATAAACGTATCTGCAGTTCTTTAAGTTGCAGCTGGCAGCAACATCCAACTTAATCACTTAATCTCTTTCCAAGTGGATACCCTATTTTAAGTTCCTCACAGGCATTTGCTTGCACAGCATCCCTGTCAGTCCTGAACTTCAGAACCACATGCTTGTAAATCAGATTTTCCTCTGAGTATCGCTGCTTGTGTGTGCCAGACTTGTACTTTTTCTAATTCTTAGGGAAAAAATGGGAAAAAGAGATGTGCAGTCTTTGAAAGACTTCTCAAAGACCAGTTAGAAGCTTTAGAGTTTTAAAGAGGAGCATCTTTTCTAATATTTTACTGAACTAGTTTGATTAAAATTTGTAATGTAACTGTAAATTTGCATGGCACTGGCATAATAATTCACAATAAGAAGGAAAAATGGCATTGAAAAAAAACTGCAGTCAAACTCAGTGATCTGCATTATATTATTCAGCTGCTTTCTTATAAATATGTAAACTGCGCATCAGTTTGTCCATATATAGTTCACTTTGTGATTATAAATTATGATTATTCTGTCTATGAGAACTAGTTCATGGGGATCTGTGGAAGGGGCAGAGGAATGAAAAAACAATTTTTTTTTTGTGCGCTTAGGGCTTTTATCTCAAGAAAAAATCAGCATAAGGAACATTCTGTGATATGAGTAGAAGAGCACAAGTCACGTTATTGTGGTTAAATAATATTTTGATACGAATGGTTTCCTAGATAATAATTGAATTTAGAAAAATAAGCATGAAGATTTTTATTCGTATTCATAAAATGTATATTCATATTTCTACCTCTTTCTGCTGTAGGAGAAATTAAAATTTTGCCTTTTTCTGGTATTCACAAGCGTTGTGGGTTGTCCGTTAGGATTACAAGGAAGCATCCTTACTGGCGAATGTAGAAATTATAGTGTGATACCTGTTAGTTGGGTGCGACCTTTTGATGTTAAGAAGGCGCAGGGTTGAATTTCAGCCAATTTTGGCTGTTGACTATGTCGTAAAATGCCATTCTTTTTATGCAGGTATTACTCCTACCATCTTATTTCTTTTCCCTTTACTTAGTGCTCTGACAAAGCTACGGTTTGGCAGAGATGTTTAAAAAAAAAAAAAAAAGAAAAGAAAAAAATGAAACAAAAAAATTATGAGTGTATTTTAGGTGTTATATTTCTCACATGAAAAGAAAATGTTTCTGTAAATAGAGAAAGTACTGCCTTTTCTTGGAGAACTGTATGCAGTTCCTCAGAATATACATTTTTCCAATTCCTTTTGATGGTTTGGCAGTAGCCTCAGCATTTTAATTATTCTTAATGTATATACGATCATAATAACGGTTATGTTGTAATAAATTAGCTCTTGACAGGAGCACTTGCTCAAGTCTTTTTAAAATAATATAATTTTCTGTAGAGTTTCACTTTCTCACATCTACTGTGAAAGAATAATGTGCAGTTCTTCTGTCACAGAATGTACAGGTTTTTTTAGCATTTGACATTAAACATTGTCTTATACCTCTTTAAAAGTGTAGAAATAACTGTTATATTCATTTCACTAAGCTTCCTTAATAAATTGTTACATTGATTTTTATTAAGATTTGTATGGGATCTTTTTACCAATGTGCTCCTTTACTCCTGTAGATATTATTTCAAGCTGTTTGAGGAGCAATACTGTTTGCACTGTTTGTAATTTTGTAAAATTAATATTTTACGTCCATCTTTTTGCTTCTTTTTGAAATTCAAAGTTAGTTTTTATATATATATATATGTGTGTATATTTTAACATCTATTTAATGGCATCAGCAGGAATTGAGCATCTAGATGAGGAGGGAAGCTGTGGCTTAGAGTGAAAGACAGTTTTGTCTTGTTGCAGAAGCACCAAGACTGTTAGAAGGCAAGGGAATAACTGAATATATTTGTTAAAATCGTTGTGAATGAAGCTGTCAAAATATGATCTGAAGCTTTGAAGCCAATGTGTTGTTGGATATCTTACTGAATTGATTGTACCTGACTGAGTCTAACTTTTTTTGTCTTAAAAATCAGTTAGGAGCCAGAATTTGAGATATCTGTGACTGTTTAATCTCGAAGAAAAGGACAATGTTCTCTAAGTGTTTTGCAAACGTACTAATGCTTCAGAAGCACTTAAGTTGTATTTTGCTGGTAGCTAAATGGCCGACTTCATTTTGTCGGGTTCTTGTTTAAAATATATGTTAATAAATTTCAGAAACTATAAATAAAGCTTTAAAAGTGGACACAATTAGGCTTTTAGCAAAATTAATTGTCTTACTGCCTGGTAACCATTTTACCATTTTCCCTCTATGTAAGTAATTAAGCCAAAGAAGTCTTAACATCACCTACCGAAAAGTTCTGTAGGGACCCTTCTGGGATTCCCCCCCGGCTGAATTAATGTTTACGTAGTGGCTGTTAACATTATAGCGGCGCCTGTCTCGTCGCTACGTATAAAGTTGTGTCACTGATGGGATTATAAAACCTGAGGTTTAGGGCTTTTATAATTTGGTTGTAAAATCTTGCTCTGGACTGCTATCGGCAACATGTTTTTAGTTGAGAAGTTTGGGTGCTTTTCATCCAAAAAAAAAAAAATTAGTGTACTGAACTCTTAGAAAAATATTTAAAGCATCTGCCTACATTTTAAAAGTGATACAGTGCAACAGTGTGTGTTAATATAGAACATCTATACATGTATGTTTAGTGAGCTTGGAAACAGAAATACGTTGCCATATATTGCTGAGAAAAGTGACCGAAACACTTACGTAAGAACAGTGTGGAATTTCTTGCGTTTTTGCAAATATTTGCATATTTGTTCTTCTGACAGCGCATTCAGTTGCTATTAGAATTCTTTGCTTGCCAGAAATGCCTAAGTCTTTAATCTGAATACATTGTAAAGGAAGAAGGTGCCAGCCCAGTAGTGGTAATAGGTATGGTATAGGCTGTAAATAAACAGCCTTTTTGTGATTTCTGTGGATTTATCCATTTAAATACTTTTTTTTT
The DNA here is from genome assembly GCF_040807025.1 of Struthio camelus. Classification (NCBI taxonomy): domain Eukaryota; kingdom Metazoa; phylum Chordata; class Aves; order Struthioniformes; family Struthionidae; genus Struthio; species Struthio camelus. The sequence goes on along the minus strand of NC_090942.1, from coordinate 215,748,476 downwards.
TTTTTGAATGATAGCACGGTATAGTTAGACTGGAGATGAGAATTCCCCATCTCGAAAGGTTTTGCAGTTACTCAGACTGCCGTGGTATTGTAAGGAAGTTCGTAAATCACTGGGGGACAGCGGGAAGGGAGGGAAACAAAGCAGGCAAACAATCTTCTAACACAACAGCTGTTTTTGCAAACTTTACTCTTACTTCCTATAGGTAAGAAATTGAGGGAGCAAGCTCTTTTGTGGAGTGACTTCTCACATGCCAATTTTGTGCGTCGAGGTGAAAAAACACAAGCTCGTACCGCTCACGTGAGCGTTTTGTGTTGTGATCTGGTAAGCAGAGCTAGTAGGGAAACAAATTATTTTGGTATTTTACTCCTCTGGAATGTTTATTGCTCTGAAATATGGAGCCAAGCTGTAGCAGTGAAGTAAAAAGAAATACTTTTTGTTTCCAAGACGAAGTTTGGGAAGTTTTGTTTCCAATCCGTCGCACTTCAACTGCTGTGATGTTGGGCAGCACCTGAGGTGTTTGTGGTTTTGTGCTAATAGCACGTACACATTTGCAGATTTGGGGGCTGCTACAGCCTTAATCTTTAGTGCTGTCCAAAAATAACCTCAGTGCAATGCCTCAAACCTGTACTGTCTACTACATGGTTATTAGAGGGGGGGAAAGCTCGGATTTTCAAGGTTGCCTAGCAGTGCGGGAGTCGATCTGTGGAGCGTACTGTGGCTGTGGGGAGGTCGTGCCTGGCAGGTAGCTCAGGGCTGGCAGCTCTTGAGGGTGTTTTTCATGGGAAGCAGCATCTCTCGGCTCCCACTGACTTTGGGTCCTAGCAGGACCTAAAGTTTAGGAGCCCTTGCCTAGCACAGGGCGAAAATACTTCCAATAGTTATTTGCATAATTTCTCTTTTTGAGAAATGGGATCACCTGGCTTCTGCTGTGTTATCCCAGACATACTCGGTCTTCAGTTCACGAGATCCCCCGTAGTCTGGTATTTTACACTTGAAAGATTGATAACTTTTGTAGTGTATTACGCTGGCAGTCATAACTTTTTTTTTTTTTTAAACAAATTTCTGTTTTTTACCTACTGTTTTAGAGTTGCATGTTATTTCTGGAAAACAATCCTGAATTTCACAGAATCACAGAATGGTTGAGGTTGGAAGAGGTCATCTGCTCACGCAGGGTCAATGTACAACCAATTTGATGAATTGGGTTCAGTTAAATTAATATGGTAAACAGCCCTCAAGCTGTAAACCTAGGATTCTCTTAAGTATTACACAAGGAAGAAATGGTTCACTTTCTCTCCAGAGTGCAAGTAGTCTAAATTTTGTTTTCGTCTGCGCACAAATCTCCCCTGTATATGCTTTAGAAGTAAATGAGAAAACCAGTGAGTGCTGTAGTCTTATTTTATGGAGAAGAAGAATTCCAGAGCATTTAAACTTTGAACAAATTATGCTGTATTGGAATCATATTAACTTGATTTCTAATCTCTGGTCTGAGTACTGTAGTGCTTTCAATCGGCCCTGGAGTATTTCATATTTCAGTAAATCCCTATTCTGAGTTGTTCTTTTTTGCAACTTTTTGGCTAATTGTTATGAAGGTTACGTATCTTTTGGGGTTGAAAAAAAATTGTTTTGGTTAAATTTTGTTGGATATTTCAAATTTTTCTTCAACTTCTTAAAAGCAAAAGTAAGTATCATTTGCTTTCATTTAAGTAGAAAGAAGTTTGACTATGGAGGCCAAACTTCCCTGAAGCCTAAAACAGGGAATCATATGTTTTGTGATTATTTGCGTCTGCAATTAGGATGAAGGAATGAGAAGATAGGGGCCAATATAAATTCTGTGTCTGAATTGCAGAGTGATAAATTGTGATAGAAAAGTTTGAAAAAACATCGTCAGATAGTGCAGATAAAAACAAATGTGCTGGCTAATGCAGTTTAATTATGATACTTTCCTGTCACTTGTCTGCAAAATGCCTTACAGACTGCAGCTGTCACTTAAGTCATAGCAGGATTATGAAGCAGTCCCGTGTCAAAGGAAAAGGATGCTCTTTGTAGGTCATCAGAAGATGCTTTGCTGCTGGCAAGACGTAAGCTATGTACTCCGTTTGTAAAAGTAGCTGCAGAGTTAAAATCTGGTGCAGTTAATGAACTGTGGAAACCATTTTGTTCTGTATGCGTTTCATGGATATGTGAGTTTATGTACCCTTTTGCCACTTAGGCAGTTTTACAAGTCTTGAAATTTTATGTGAATGCTTAACTGGTAGGGAACAGGAACTTGGCTTTTTGGCTGAGGTTGGTTGTACATGCAAACCTTTATGTCTTAGAGGCAAATGTGCAATCTGTGGCTGAGTGTAGCTACCTTAGAGCTCCTGTGCCTGCTACCCGAGTGCCTCTGGTTTTGTTGTGGCGGTAGTCTTTCCTCACTCGCTTTTTACTTTCTTGTTAAATGGCCAGCGCTCTTAAGGAAGGAGCTTGTCTTTCTGTAAATGCCTGATACAGGTTAACTGTGGTGTAAAATTGCCCTATTGCCATAGGTGCCTGCATTGTATCAGTAAATAAAACGTTTCATATTAGAAAGCAACTGTGAAATCCTTTTGCTATTTCATGACTCATCTTCTATCATGTCTGGTAAACTATATGAAAAGACACTGTTTTGTCCAGTAACTTCTCTGCTAAAGACTTACTTTGAAAGACTTGTACTGCTTTTACACAGGTAAGTCTTACGGGCTGCTTAGACAGCCTCAAAAATGCTAGTAGATCACTTTAATGGTTTTTGTGGTGTTCTAAATTTCAGCTGATGATAGTTTAAAAAAAAATTACTCTAGGGAATAGCAACGAATGGCATGGTATGTATTTACAGTCTTTGCAGTTATGAGGAAGTTGTTTTGCAGCTAGTTCTTTAGAAGATGGACATGTTTCTCAAACATGAATTTGAATGACTGAATCTAATATAGGAAGCTGTGATGCTGCCACATTATGCAGAGTAGGTTCATTGCTGTACTGAGTATATTTGGATTGCTTCCGATTTTATTATTAATTTTCCGTTATTTTGGGCCTTGAGGACTTTATATTTTATGAATGGGTTTACAAACTTTATATGAAATTAGTTTGCACTTGAAAATTATGCTCAACATGCATAACTCAATAACAAGCGAGTTAACAGAAATATTTCTGTCTGTCAGCAATTTAAGTCTTAGACTTACCCATTTCCAGTTTATCCATATGTTCAACTCGCTTACTCGCTTTGCTATTCAAATGGGAAGTGGAACACAAAAAAAGTATTTTTTTTTTTTTTCCCCAAATAGGTGAACATTAGTTGTACTATTTTAAGTTGATCAATAGAGATGCTGGCAGAATCATTTTTTTCCTGTTGTGAATAATAGCAACTTCTTTTAAACAGTATTCAATTCAAATAGAAATAATTTTAAGTTTCATTCTGCTGAAAACATCAAAATGTTAAATGGAATGACAAAACTGGATTAATCCTCCATCTTCAGGAGAAACAAATATATACTGCTCAGAGTTCAACACTTAAATTTTTCTAAACATCTAAAATTTATATTTCTGCTTCTTACTAGTCATCCCTTCCTAATCAGTGGAGTGAATCACCTCTATGTCTCTCTGTTATAAATGCAGTCTGGCTAAGTGTCTTAAACTAGATTTCAGATGGCATTTCATCTGAATTTGGCATTTCAGATGGCAAAAGTTAGGTAAGGTGAATCCTGTATTTATGAAGCAAACCAGAAGGAACATTGGGGATCAGTGATCCCAGTTCCATGCATATATAGTCAGTCAGTTCAGATTATAAAGTAATGACACCTCTGAAGAAACGTAACCACGTGTGCAGTAGTGTTCAGCAGTCAGGTTGCTAGAACTTCCAGTCCGTAGCATTGGAATGTTGGAGATTTGATCCAACTTGATGTGTGGACCCTGAAGTCTTGCCCACGATGGAAGAGCAGGAGAGCAGCTACAGCTTTAAAGTCAACAATTATCTGGGATAGCAGAGGCAGGGAGAGTGAGAATACTGCAGGAACCAGTATAATACGCGTAATGCTCAAGATGCTGGAGAATGTTTTACAGATATCTGGGTGAGTCTGCACAGACTTGGTTTAGCTGATCTTTTTCTCTTAGTGCTGTTATACTAGTGCTGAGCTGGATCATGCAGAACGGCTCAGGTGTGTTTGCTCAGTGGTCTCCAGTTCCCTGCTTTTCAGGAGAACTTACAGTTCAGCGCAGCACCAGATGTGAAGATACTTTATGGAAAATGATGTAGAGACATCATGGGCAAGGGCTATCTCTAGCAACTTCAAGTGGAACTAGCCTGGATGTACAAAGGTCTGTGCTAAGGTCAGGCAGAAGCTCTGACAGATTCCAGGTGATTCTATGTAGTTAACTCTTGCACTGTTCCCCATTGTATCTGGTTTTGGTGCCAACAAAAAGATTGGGGCAGAGTTTTTCCTGGAGTCTGCAATATGATGAAAAAGCAACTTGAATGTGATAGTCTGTTTCTAGGACCAGCCCAGAACCAAAACTAATTTATGTATTGATGTGCCTGAGTCTGGATCTGTAGTCTAAATAGTATGACCATAAGTAATTGAGGCTTGGTTACGGTTTAAATTTAATCGTTTTTCTATTCTAAAGACCACTTTTGGCAAAACTGGTTTTGAAATTTTCACTTTGTAGGCTGAAAATTAAAGTGATTTCACCGTCTGAGTGTTAGTAATTTTTTTTAAACTACGTTTTCTCATCATATAACAAAAAACTGTTACAGTCTTTCCACAGGTATTGTTGAAATGTCAGCAGATAAAATGTCAAAATTCAGAATGCTCCTGAAGATTGGGCATTTCTGCGAGACTGACTTGGATTAAAATAATACAAACAGTGACCTAATTGCTCTGTTCTGTATGCTCAGCACTAGCATACAGGAGACACTCATTTGGACTCCCTTGGCTTAAGCAAATGCTTAGTACATCTTCTGTGTCTGCTTAGATATAACGTGCACCTCCCAGAGGGGGAGTGATAGATATTTTGTCAATGTGGAATAAACTTCAAATGCTGCTCAGGTGAACTGGCAATAGCGCTGGCTGATGTAGCAAGGAAAAGCTTGACGTTGACCTTGAAAGGTAACATCCACGCCTGCTATACCTCTGGTACAGTGGTCTTTGGGGACCTTTCTATTACAGGTTCCTCAGCTCTGTTCTTAGGATATTATTTTTAGGTAGTACAGATGAGAGGAGCTTAATATCTTCGTTGTACTGTATGAACCGCACATATATACTGTTTCTGGTCAGGGAATACCGTTTAAAAAAAAAAACAAAAAACACACTAATCAACCTCCTCTAATTTCCTAATACCTTTAGGCAATTAGCATGTTGCTATCGGACCTCTGAGTTCACCTGTAAATCCTCTGTAACTGTGACTCTCACCAAAAGCCTAATTGCTTCCAGGGAGTTGATGTTGTCCTGAGCTCCTGCAGCAGGAGAAGTGGGGAGGTAGATACCTAGAACGGTAATGACTTTCTGCATCCAGCTATGCAAGGGTTTTCTGAAGTGAAGACTACTGGAGTGCACTGTGGTTAGAGATCTTGCTCCTCTTTCCCCTTGCCCCCAGACAGTAAAAAGACGCATTTTATTTTGTCTAACTCCCATGAACGGCATGTTGTTTCTTCGAATCGGATGACCTCCTCTCCAGATTGAAGCTTCTTGATAAAGTAAGTGTATACTGTTAAAATCTTCTCGTAGAAGTGGCCTATCCGAAAAGTGGGAAACACAGATTCCGCAGAATTAAAGGAAGCATAAAGCAGGTCTCATGAATTTGGGCTGGTGTCTGTCATTGTAATCCAGGCGGTGCCTACTTCAGTAAAAGGCTGAAACGATTTGAAATCTCTGCTAGTAGCAAATCATTTTGCCTAAAGAAATTTGTGCCATCTTGCCAAAACTGTTGCACGGTTAGTGCTTTGGCTGTGTTGTTGCTCAATGTTTTGTTAGGTTTCTGTATTTTTTTTCTTTTAATTTAACTTGTTAAGCAAACTATATTTTGTTGCTTCAGATATTTTGGCAAGAGCTTTATCTGGTCACAAATACAGTCACTATAAGCTCCTAGTACTCAGATTAGATAAAAACCTGGTGATTCGAGGAGCTTACTGAAAAACCTGTGCTTCTCAGCCTGCGGCAAAGAATGTGTGTTGGGGCGGGAGGTGGCGAGCTGCAAGTGGCTGGTGTGGAAGCCCCTGGAGCTGCGCCCCCAGAGCTGCTGGGGGCTGATGTTGGGGAACCCTGATAGCATGGGGTACGTGTGCAAAGCCTGGAAAGATCCCGCATCTCCTCTGCAACTTTGCAGTTTCCATGCCGTCTTGCCCTTCTTCCTAATTTTGATTACCAGTCCTCCCCCTTATGGCCTCTATTTGCCATGAACCGGGAGGGATTGCCAGCGCAGAATACGTAGAAGTCGTTGCCCTCTCTTGCTGAGGATCCTCAAAACAGTTTTGCTTGAAAAGCATGTTTGCTTTTTTTAACCTCTTTGCATGCCTTCCAGGGAGAGCGGCCAAGCAGCCTATGTTGTGTTGTGACCGATAGGGTGCCCAGAAAAGAATTGGGGGTTTTCGATTTGGTTGACTAAGCTGATAAAAAGAATTCTGTATTACTCTCAAGACTCCAAAGAAACTGTGTTTTTTTTTTGTTTTGTTTTTTGGGGTTTTTTTTGGCCCTGTTTAATACTATTATAAGCCTCCTGTACCGATTAACATTCATATTTTAAAAAAATACTTGAAATCCTTCATTTCTTTTCCTGAGATTTAATTTGTTTTCCTTCTGCTATCTGCTAGTCAGTCCTTTTATGAGACTACTAAGGTTTTTGGAATCTGAATTTTATCTCTTCCTGAAATCTTGTGAGGTTAAATCATGCTCTAATTAAGAGGTTTTGTTTTCCTTCGTTAGGTCAGCCTTTGTTTTGACTCCAGCTCTGTAGACACCGTAGAGAAACTGGGAGGGGAATAGTGAAAGAAAATCTGTATAAAATTAACGTATAAAACAGTTCAAAAACTAAACTATAGATGTTATCTTGTAGTGCGCTAGTTGAAAACTCGGTAAGAATTATTGGTGCTAATTTAACCGGAATGTATTACTGTAAATATATTTTCTTTTTGGCTTCTATCCCTTTCTAGTTTTCTCATACCCTTTCTATGGCGTATGTTCAAATCATAGATCATGTTGAGTTTAACTTCTTTTCTTTTTAAAATACCAAATTCTGAGAATATAGAAGAAAAAATAACCGTTGTGCTTAACATGTAATATGCTCAAAGCAAACATTTGCAGTTTTGAGTAGCTTCACTTTCTTATTTTTCCCAAACTGTAAAATATCTCTTTCTTCCTTTAAATAATCCAAAATTTTGAAACAGAAAATCGTATTGAAAAAAATAGTGGGTTATGGATCCTTAAGCTGTGTCTTTTGACATGAGGATATGTGCTTGAACATTATCTTTGCATAAAAGGCTTGCTACCAGTATTTACTAAGCTCGAAAAGTAAATTTTCTTCTTTTGAAAACTCATTGCTTAGGTCTGTTTTCATAATTTTTCTGCATTATTTGGAAAGCTTATCTGTTCCTGCTGATTTTAAGTGAACTTTTGCACCAGGATTTCACTGCTGGCCTCCAGCTGTCAGTAGGAAATTGGTGGGTGTGAGAGATTAACGATACCCTAAACGTAATCTGTAGTACTTTTGTTATTACAGGGATGCAATCGCAACTTTAGATCTGTAGTTGGTTAGCTTTTGGTGTCAAGCCGCTATAGCGTAGGAAAAAACCCCTTAATTCTGACTTTTTTTTTTTTCTTCAAACCTGTGATTTGTGTGTTTGATTTAGTTCTGCAGGTTATAAAGTGGTGTGTTTTACAGTGTGTTTGGAGGGGGGGGATTCTTCCTGTTTTTGCAGACCACAAATCCTGTCTAGGGAGCCATTATAAGCTATTATGTTAGCTTCTTAGCTTATGTTCAGAAATTAAAGTCAGAGTTAACTCCTCCTTTCTTCCCTTTTTTTTAAAAAAAAATAATGTGTTCAAATTTTACTGTAGTAAATCAGGATGACGGAAGTTGTGTGTGTGATTTTTTTTTTTTTTTTTTTAATTAGAAAGTAGGCTTGCACTCCATATCTCCCTTGGAATGCACAGATTCTTTTGAAAGTACTTTTATTTGGGATTTCTTAGACTTTTAGAGAGTAAGAAAAATTATTACCGTTTAAACCAAAGTGCTATCTATTAGAATATGCAGCAAGCCTAATAAATAGTGGAAGACATATAAGATTCAAGCCTGAATTTGAGAAATACATATTTTTTCATAAAGGTGACCATCACTCTATTAAGCCACGGGTAGTTCAAATCTTGTCATATAGGTCACAAGAAAAAAGTAAGTTTGACTTGTCTCATTCCCGGATCTATTTGCTCTAATGTCAGATCTTTTGGCGTAACAACACTAAGAATTTTTCCCCCGAGTGAAACATAACATAGGGATAATAAGAAGGTGGCATTTTGCACTGGGGGTTCAGTTAGAAAGCTTTATAGCAAAGCTAACACTATACTTATTATTATTATTTTTTAATCTCCTTCAACTGCAAAATGCAGTCTATACGTGGGGAGAAACAAAACCTGTCAGTGAGGAGTGTTTAAACAGAGAACCTGTTCTCTTAATTTCATGCATAAAGATGCTTCTTTATCCATCTCTGTGTTGCTTCCAGCCGTCTCTGCTACTGGCTGCTGCTGTACTCTGGGTCGGCAGAAGTGGTAGCAGGTTATAGGGCCTGGATATAATGGCCCCAATGTGTACCTTTTCCTCTCTCTCTGGTGTGATTTTTACGGGCTTATAGCTCTAGCTAACACCTACAGCTATTCTGAAAGAGGTGCCTGTTTACTCAGTTTATGCGAGTTTTGTGCCTGATTGAGTTGATCCCGCTGTAGTCGTTCCCTGGTATTTGAGACTTGTTCACTTTGTAGTTTTGACCAAGAAAAATATGATCATAAAAAGCACGAAAGACTGATAAGAGATGCAGGTATAATAATTCAAGTACATGTAATTAGTCATACTGAATGTTTAGATTTCAGGTTGTCTACTCTGAAAAGCTGGTAGTTTAACTGAAACAAGGCAACAGAGAGAACAATGTTTTAAACTTCGTATTGCCGGAAAAGTTGGTGAGAAAAGCATAGGGACTGGAAGGGCTGTGTATTAGGTGTGTATGATGACCAAGGCAAAACATAAAGGTAAACAATTAAAAAAAGAGGAGTGACTATTGAGAGGTAAATTATTTACAAATTACAGGTTTTTACCTCTCTTCTGTGGCTGTTGAGAGAAAGAGTGGGTGATACATATGCTTTGTTATGTCTGGTAAATTTTGCTTTCTGTTGGAAATCTTCTGAAATGCTGCATTGCGTATAGATGTTGTTTGAAGTATCTTAAGTTCCTTCTTCGTGAAGTAAACAAATATGACTAACTTATGTTAAACATACTGTTAGCATAAGCATATTTTAAAGATTCCTCCCACCTTCAGGCAACAGTGTCCTTTTTAGCTTAATAGCAACTCTATATTTAAGGTAAATCATAAGTATATTTAGGGAAAACCATAAATGATCATGGTAAATAAGGAGAGAGGACTGACATTAAAAGAAGTATCATTCTTATTTCCAGGAAATACGAGGGCAGTGAGTTTCATAGGAAAAAAACACCTTGGTTATGTTTTTGAAGTTACTATTCTGTGTATTTCCTATTACTTTGAGCCAAGCCCTCACTGCTTGTGACAGTAAAGCTCTTCTTTGAATTTTTATGATGTGTCAAACTAAGCAAGAAAACATTCTTTAGCAAACTGCTACTCGAACAATGTGTTGGCATGTAGACTTGAACAGTTGTCATTACTTCTGTTGAAATGAATTGGATTTTTACCACACATCTAAGAGGGGAGTCAGAATGTAGTCTAAATCAAATTCACAACACGTATTTCAAAATAGAAATATCCTGCTCCCAGGAAGAGGAATTCAAAGTCTGAGTGGTGCTTACTGCTTTCTTTGACTTTGAGATGCTATTGATTAAACAGAGAGCATTAAGTACTTAATTTGCTTTTTATTTGCTGTATTTTCATTTCAAGTCCATTTTGGATATTTGTTTATACAATTTAATAAGGATTTGGGTCACTTGATTTCTAACGGTGAAACTTTTTCTTGAACTCCTCTAACACATTTAAGTGTGTTCATGAATGAGAAGAAAGTGTTTTGAAACACCAGGGTTTAGTTTTAAACAAATATTGTGATTTAAATGTTAATTAAATAAAATACTGCATGGTGAATCTTCAGCTGTTTTGCTTCCAGTAGTCCCCTGAAACGTTCATGCCACTACCTTAAAAGATGTAATGTTATCTTATGACATATGATCAGGTAAATATTGAGAAGTTCAATCATACATGCTACTGTGTATCTGATAGTGGTGCAAGTTTTGTTGGACTATTGTCTCCTTAAGTTGTCCGTAGGCCAAGATGAGTTCTGAAAAAGTGGGAATGATTGTGATGACTTTATTGAAAATACATAAAAATGAGTTTTTTTCCTTCCTCTTTGCATCTTTATATATTTATTTTTTAGAAAACATGATTTAGTTGAAACTAATTTCTTACAGAAAAATTCAGGAAGCCAGATGAGAGTATTTATCACAGTGATCTCTTCACATTTTGTAATCTGTGAAGAAATCCTGTGGTAAAGTGGCTTTCCACCTTTTTTTCCATAGAATTGTAGAATTATTGAGGTCGGAAGGGATCTTGGGAAGTCATCTTGTCCAGCTTCCTCCTCACAGCAGGATCAACCCTAAATTCAGACGAGGTTGCTCAGGGGTGTGTCCAAGCAGGTCTTGTAAGAGCTCTGAGGACGAAGGGCCAACAATCTCTCTGTTCGGAGCTCTATCCTAATCATTTCCCCAGTCAAGTTGATCTCTCCTGTCTATTAGTTAATGGTGTTTTTTTCCTCATTCTTCCACTGTGCACCTTAGTATGAGCCTGGCTCTGTTGTCTTAATAACCTCCTCATAGGTGTTGGAGGGCTGCTGTACTCATGGGGCAAGTGCTCCTGAACACCATCCTGGTGGCCTTCTGCTGACCTCACTCCAGCTCATCCATGGCTTTCTTGTTATGGGGGGGGGGGGGGGGGGGGCAAAACTGGACGTAGATTTCCGTGTGTGGTCTAGTGAGTGCCAAGTAAAGGGAATTAATCACCTCCTTTGACCTCCTGCCTACGCTCCGTTAATACAGCCCAGTATGCTGCTAGGCTTCCTTGCTCTTTTTATGCTATAGCTTTTCTTTTTTTAAAATAGAGTTGTTTTAGATTCTTTCCTCTGGGCAGTACAGTCACAAGAATATGTGATTCTCTGTTGAGCTTTATAGGCTGTAGTTGGAGAGCTGTTCTTGTAGAATTTTGTCTGAATATCACCAAATTGTCAGAAAAGAAAATTTTATCGACTAGAACCTTTATTTGAGGAAGATATCAACGAATAAGGGAACTGTTTTTTAGGAACATGTGGTCTGTTGCAATTTAAATAGGAAAAGTGAATCCACAAAATTGGAATTGTACAGTAACAGATGACATGACCTGTGTTAAATAAGTAAATTCTGAGACACTGCTTGCTTAGTCCTTTGACAAACATACAAGAAAATTCATGCGAGAGCATGAAGAGGAAGTAATTAGAACAAAAAAAAAAAAAAAGGAAAGTGATAAGCAGTACAGCATTTTGGTACTTTAAACAGTACATCAAAAACTTGATTGTTTTCATTCAATCGTCCCTTTCAGGTAGAAGATACCAGTGTTGTTAAAACAAACCTTTTTGAGAAAGCCTTCAACCCTTTAAGTTACCAAAACAGACTGGCAGAATGGAACAGGGTATGTCATTACATCTCTCCTCCCACAGATGCAGTTCTTGGATGCTGATTTACTTCCTTGTTCTAGTTCAGTATTAGTCAGCCTTTCATGAATTGTTCCCCGAACTTGCATTTTTCTTTCCCAAGTTAAAGATTGCATATATCATTAGAAACTGAGCAGGATGTGGGGGATACTGCCCGCTGAAGAGGTGAGAGGGAGGCGGTGAGAGGCAAGGCTGGGAGGTCTTATCTTCCATCAGTGCCTTTCTCAAAATACTGTAACTTGGCACACTAAGCTGCATTTAAAATTTGCTTGTTCAGCATCTTCAGCACCTTTGGTCAGCCTCTGAAGCCTAACACTTTGTCTTACTTGATTGTGAGATAAGTTCCTTCTCAGTAGTTTTGACAGAGCACAGTGTTACCTTGTACTGGTGCACTAAGATGAGATGAAAATCTTAGTGAGAGTTGCTTCCGAAGGAAAATGGCATGAGACAAAGAAGAAAGCATGCAGGAGTAAATGATGGTAAGGATTTGTGTACATCACTTTGAGCTTTTTCTTAGTGACCTTGCCTAACTATCACTGGCAAAACCATGTGCTGTTGCAGATGCTCTGGTGGTTAATGTCCAGCACTGGTTCATGGACTGTTGGGGCGAAATGTCAACCTGTTCTCAGGATCTATAAAAATCCCCAAAGCAGATAATTATAAACGGTTGACTGATTATTTTTGTTATTTAATTATTTCTTTCTTTTGTAATACTATTTCTCAGCTATATTTTTCTCTTACCAGCTGCAAATTGAATGCAGTCGTTGGGTTGTATCAGTGACCCTTTTGTTTGAACTAACTCCATCTTTTTGTCCTGTTTTCTGTCAGCTGTCATTGTTACAAAATAGTGCAACATTTTCTGAACTTCTACCCCCTTTTTTTTAACAGTTGAGTTCATAGTTAGGTTAGGCTTGCTGGCTCATGTTTGTAGCAGGCCAGGAAGAGTCCTTTTTTCAGAAACACAGAACTATTTATTTTTAGATCTGTCCCAACATTAATTTGGGGGAAGAAAGCTGTTTTTGTATGGAGTTAGACAAGACCTCATCCAGCAGCAACTAGAGACTTGCTGCAGGCACTTTCAGATGATGTCATCTGGCTGCTTTCTGTATTTTCAACTCCGGAAGTTATTTCCTTGTGCACGCTGGATGTCTGAACATTTTCCCTCCTTCTGACCACTTACTTCTCATATCAGCCTCTCTGCAGCTGCACTGTAGCTTCACATTTTTTTCCTTCCTCTTCTCTAGCCCCTTTTCCTCTCTTTGTCTTTGCAGTTGGCAGGTCTCATTTTATACTTAGCTCTTATTGTGGCCCCTTTCAGCAAAAACTTAGAGCAAGTTCCTAGTTTACGTTTTTGGTACTTATAATAAGAAACCAATTTCAGTGGGAGGCTAAAACACCCTGCATGCATGTCAGAGAATGCAGGGGAGAATCCACTAAGTAAAGTATTTGTACATATAATAATCATGTTGTGTAATGCACAGTATAATTGTAAGTATACACATTATATTCTTACAGCTGCATCTGTCTATTCCGTCATTCAGTAGCTGGTAGCTACTGAAGCTGGTAGCTTCTCTCAGTTAAATGTGTGTTACTGCAGGATGCTATTCTAATGTTTTCCAGAACACTCAAAATACATTGAGTTAACGAATTAGCTCACATGGAAAAATTAAATTCTGGTGTTCCCAGACAGCTGAGTATTTTGATATTTAGCCTAAATTTCTAACACTATTTTAGGAAAAACTCCAAGAGACATTAGACATCCTTCCCCCCCCCCCCCCCCCCCCCCCCCCGGGACAAACTAAAATAGAACTTACATTATGTAGAAATGTATTGACTGCCGCTTTGGTAATCGGAAGGGTCGGGACAATGATATTCTCTTGTCATCTGATCTGATTGCTTGGAAGATTAGGTGATTAACGTTTGTGGACCATCATGAGAGTTGGGTTCACACAAGGTGAGTTGTTAACGCTTCCGGATCAGCAGGAGAATGTCCTATTCAGGTGCTTTGGTACAAGTTGTAGAGGTCTCTTTTCTTTAATGTCTACAGACCCTGCTCCCTATCTTGTTGTCTTGTGTGCCCTGTTTTCACTAAGTCTTTAGGTTCAGGCTTCTTTTTCCTAGATCACCATGCTAGAATATTGGTTGTAGTGCCTGGCATGAGTGCTCCTAGGTGGAAAAGGTATATGCGGAGGGCCTCCGTAACTCAACTTCAAAGTGGTGTGAAAGCACCAAAGCTTCTAAGTGGAATATATCCCTTTGCCTTAGATATCTGCTGTGGAAAAACCTTGATCTGGATGCTTTGCTTGGCAAAGTTATAAATAACTGCGCATGGAGGGGTCTGCTATTTCCTACTACCTCTGATTTTGTTTTGCTTGCTTGTAGAACAGAAACGATTCCAAGATAACTTCAGTTAACATGCAGTTCTCTTAAGCACGCTAAGAATGCTTAGAAATTTAGCAACTTAGGTTCCACTGGGTCATAAGATTCTACAAACCTGGACTGGGCCGTCGGTTGTTCATGTAATAGTATGAAAAATTGTAAATGATATAAAGACAAATATAAGTTCAGCTTATAAACTCATTTCCATATTGAGTAACCTTAATGGTTAAACATGTGATAGCAGAGTGGAAGCTGGTGAGTTGTGATTTGAGATACATAGAGAAAGCCTTAAGAAAAAAAAAAAAAAAGGAGGGGGGGAGGGGAAGTGGGGAACCCAAAATACTTGGGTAAAAATTAGAAGAGAAAACAGTGGCAGCTATGCCAGGCCACTGTTGGCATAGTGACTCTCAACAAGAAAAAGGCTGTGCTGATCTGAGCCAAGATTTTTGCTTCATCGCTCTTGGTAGAAAGTACTTTTCATGATAATGCAAGCAGAAGGCGTAAGGCACTTTCAACAATATAGCACTTATTACAAAATAAAAGCCTATCGAGAAGCAATTTTTCGTAAGTTCACAACCTAACTTAACCCACAGCCACTGTTTTTGTATGCTTCCATTATCATGAAAAGTGTTTTCAGCTGAGAGTGCTGAAGCAGAATTGCTTGGCTCAGATCAGTTTATGTGTAGGCTTTTATTTTGTGGTAAGTGCTATTTCATTCAAGGTGCCTTACCCCTTCATGACGGCTGCCCAACTCACGTGCAGTAACACGTTACTAAACATAACTTGCTCATGCAGTTCCTTGCTGCTTTGGACACTGCTATTGGGAAGGTGCTATTTTGGTTTCGCATTTAATTTTTTTTTTATTTGTTTATTACAGCATGGTAATGATTCATTTTCTATCAGTACGCTACTTCCTGAACTCTCCTCTTCAGTACAGTACTCTGATGCTTAAAGTGTCCTTTCTTTCAGTATGCAAAAAATGTTGAGTTCACTCACTAACTTTATCATTTCTGTTTATAGGAGAGGTCTGCTCACAATTTACATGGCCAATCAGGTAAGTAGTCCTTTATTTCAAGAATAAAAATATATAAGATCATTTTAAATAAGATACATTTCCAATGAATTATTGCTGAGATTTATTCCCTTTTTAATTCTTCCAGGATTTCTCTTCCAGAATTCTGTGTTACTAGATAACTAGGATTATCCTGAGCACGTTTTGACAATAGGTGTTTCAGAAATAGCTTCAAAGCAACGGGTGAAGTTCATTGCGCTGTGCTCGACGTTTCTTGTATCACAGCCCCAAGCAAATGAGTGATTTTGTATGTCCCCTCGGTAGTGGAAGGGCATCTAGTATTTAATGATCATTGTTTTGCAGATGAGTATCCAACACTGTATGTTTTAGTTTTGTAGTTAATTTTTTTTCTAAAAAATACTGTAAAACACATACCTTCACTTCCATCCTTGTAAAGTCATTGTTGATAACTGTTGCAATTCTGAAGCTTGGGGAGTGGGGAGGCTTTGGAAGGAGGTGATATTTTACGTAAATACACTAACAGGTAAATATTCTGGAAACTCCCTATAAGCATCTACAATACCAGTTAACAGTTTTCTCTCAAATTCTAGCATTTAATAATTTCTTTTAGCAAGGAACTGTTTCTTGATTTGTTTTATGTTCACATACTGACTGTCATTAAGTTCTACTCAAGAGTATCTGTACAGACTTAAAAAGTGAAGAAATTAGTGTTCATCTTCAGTTTTATTGGTGTTAAGTATTTTTTAAACTTTTTATAGCTATTAGGCTCGGATACTTCATAGCCTGTATTATGGGTCGTCTTTTCTTTGTAAAGTTCTTTTTTTTTTTTCTCTTAGTTTGAAAAGCTGATAAATCCTTTTCTCTAATTAGATGTTCAGACTCTCAATAACACAAGGGAACAAAGTTGAATTCCTAGAAAAATAGCTTAACCTTGGAAGGCTTGGTTTTTTTTTTTTTTTTTTTCTTGAATTCAGAAGAGCAACTGCACAGAAAATGCTAGCACAAGGAAGCATAAAGATGGTGATAATTATTTGGACCTGTCATCATCCATTTGAAGTGGGATTTTTCGAGAGGAGTGAATTAGGTGTGCTTAGATAGACGCACCTTTGAGTATCCCAGTTCCGAGAAAGTTAACTTTGAATTATTTGATAAAGACTTAATTGGTTAGACTGAGCAGTTGTGTTCACAGCTCCTAACTTCTGCATCACATGAGGTTGGGCAGTGTCAGAAAGGAAAAGTCACTAATGGCATAACGTTTTGTGGAAGCCATTTGATGCCATGAATATGCTCTTCAGCATAATGCTTTATTTCAGTCGTGAAGGGTGAATTCAGTGCAACAGAGGGTTTGCTTGATAAACTCTCCTTGATCATGATGTACTTTCCTTGCTAGCAAGATGTGTAACTACTGTAAATGCTTCCTTGTTTGTGTTGCTTTCCTTTGATGTAGAACTTTATATGCTTTGATAAGATTTACTCACAAATTTACTGTTCTTTTAAAATATTTACTTCTGTTACCTGTGGATTGAACTGTGCCCTGTTCTGGAAGCTGACAAACTTTAATTTTTGGTGATGATATCTAGATTTTGGACCTAGAATATAATCTAACTTAAGCTAATTATTACCTAATGAAAATGCAGACTGGAGTGTCAGGACCTATTTTTATGTTCTTTGAACAAAGTATATTCTGTTTTTGTGTTTCAGTTCTTGCTAAAGTATATTTTGCAGCCTGAGCAATAATTGAAGCTTTTTGTATGAATCTTCGTGTGTACATTTGTCCTATTATTGACTATTACTGCAGTGCATTTTTGTAGCCACGACAGGGCTCTTAAAATTGGAAAACTTTTATTTCTGCTGTCCTGTTAGGAGTCCTGGACAACTTGCGCTGTGGGGTGAATTTACTCAGTGAAATATGCCTGGATGTCTTAAAGTTTTCTTATTTATGGCTACTGTTTCACTGGTGAGATGTGGTGAAGGGGGTGAAGTACAGCAGAATGTTAAAGCCAGTAGGTCTCAGCTTTGCTCTTGTTCTGAAAGGTGACATCTTTATTGATTTTACTCTGGTTCTTAATAGAAATGTATGAATAAGTGTCCTGGCTAATCTGAAGACAGTGATTATATATTTATGTGAAGCTGAGCTCCCCGCTTGCCTTTTTGTACTATTTACGCAATAAAATGACAGACTAAAAGTTGTTTATACTGTATGGAAAAATTGAATGAAAGTGCCTCTTAAACTAGCTTTCCGTTAAACTGGAGCTACTACAGTAATATGCTTTAGGGATTGGTTGTTTTTATTTTTGGAGGTAAGTTAGAACTAGAAATAAATATAGCCGTGAAGGATCTGTAGAGTCTTCGTTTTGATATGCGGAATCTAAAATCAACTTCTGAGCTCACTGGAAGACAGTCAAAGTTTTTTAGAAGTAAATTAATATGCCTGAGCTCTAACATTGTTGAGAACGTGCGTTTAGGAATTTTTAACCAGTTGCAGTCTGAGAATTGACCTTTCTGTAATACCAAGGAGCAGAGTTACAGCAGTCAGTCCTGTCGACCAGACTGAAACGTAGAGCCTTTTAAGTTCTGTTTTGGATGGCACGTGTTAAAGTCAAGAAGTATCTAAAATCTAAGTGGTGCATTGGTAGTGAACATATAAGACGATCCATCATGGATAATTTGAGATCAAAAGGAACTCCAGGATTCCAGCAAAGGTGGAAAGTGAAATATAATCCTTCAAGTTATTTCTATCTGAAAAGGTGATGATATTAATATATGAGTGCCCATAAATAAGAAATATAGCGCGTGTGCTTCAAAACAGTTATGTCATACTTCACTGGGAACAGCTCAACACTTATGTTTTTTGCTTCTTAAGCTGAAGAAATCATATCTTTGAAGAAGGGATTTTTATGGTGAGAACAAAACAAAATTAGATGCAGGATGAATGGCTGCCTTTAATATAAAGAGAGGCGCAAGACAGGAAGCGACAAACCTTGTCTAGGACCAATTTGATAAAACAAAATGAGAAACAAAATTTGAGAAAATAGATACGTTGTCATTGAAATGCTATGCCAAAGAGGCAGTTATCCTATCATCTGCTGAACTATAAAATGCACTCTTTTCCTTTAGCAGAGAAGAAAAATATTTCTCTGCATGTTAAGTTTGAAATTTAAACTGCATCGTTATATCAGCAATTTTCTTATTTTATGCTAGGGCTTTGACTGTATGGTGTTACACTTACAAAATTGGAAATGTTCATATTAGCAAGTTGACCTTGAAGGTCATGGTTAAGCAGTATAAGGTTCAAGCATGACATAAGGCAGCTGGATGGAAAAGACAGAGCAGTGTTGCTGGAGACTGGTTTCTTGAGTGTGCTGGAAGGAAGAGGGGTAGGAATCTGTTCCAGGCAGAGAGATTTAGGGAGTGGAAAGATACAAACTCAGAAAATAAGATGAGAGAGGTAGGACCAAAAAGAGACAGGGAAGCACAAGTTAAAGCTAAAGAGAAAGGCTTAAAATTTATTGCGGTGAAAGACATGAGGGGTTGGAGGTGGGGTGATGTAGTGGGAATTGGAACGTGGGAGTGTTACAGGTACAACGAGTGGAAGAGAGATGAGACGCGGAGAAGGTGCAGTCTGCTCTAGCTAAAGCAGAGAGAAGATGACACAGAAAACAATGGGTTTGCAGGGAAAGGAGGGGATGAATTTTACTGCAATTAACATGAGGAGAAGTTTGGCAAGAGCCTGTATATAGAGAGATACAGTATTACTGATGTCCTGAACGTGGGAGTTGAAAAAGTTGTCGCCAGCGTTTGCATCTGGATAAAGTTTACACAGAAATATGAATAGTTTGTGTTTTATTTGCTACTGTGCTAGTGTTAGGTTGTCAGTGCATCTGTTGTTGATGGGACGTTGTGCATAGGATGTTATACACCGAAGATGATCTACTGTTTTAAAATAAGGAATATGCAGCCATATTTTCTCATTCAGTAGTATAAAAAAACCAAACCAAACCAAAAACAACAAAAAAAACCCCCCTCACACACTAAAGCTAGGTAATAATTAAGGTAAGTGCTATGACAACAGTCAGGTGTATGAGAAGGGAAGTCCAAACCCGTGACACTTTTTGTAAAATCTCTGAGAGCTGCCTTGGCTAAGTTAATAACGAGGCTGAGAGCCTACTTAACTTGTTACTATTCCCTTTGGACATACCAACTTCTTCCTTTTCCTGTGTTTGTTATTATAGAAACACGGTTTCTTAATATTTCAGATCCAGTTAAGAAATAGTTAAAGCTATTTAAAAATACTCTTCTCATTAAGCAATTGGTGACCTGAACAAGCTGATCAGATGCGTTCCAGTGGCGACGTCCTGCTTCTGTATGTTATAGAGCACAAGTAATATAACCGATCAGAAAGTTTCATGCTCTTTTAAAGCAATCTAAGCCATTTCACTCTTGGATTGTTCTTCAGTTACACAAACAGGGAAAAAAAAAAAAAAAAGGTTCATTTTGACCATACCTTAGTTTATTCCAACTATACAACGCGAAGGAGGGGCGTTAGTTGTGCTCAGGATCCAACGGAGAAATGAGTATCCAGTGCACTTCAGTCACAGACTTCCTTCCAAGTATTTGTGTATTTTTTTACAGGATGGAAGTTCTTGTGATTTCTCAATCTTTATGCTTTCCAGTATTTAAAAAATCAAATCCACTAGTGATATATGGTACACTTAAGCAGCAAACTAGGCGCCAAGCTTGAGAAGTCTAGTGGAATGTAGAACACAGTTTAAAACTTTGAGTCCAAGGGCCCTCCAGTATCACTTTCCATAAACAGTAAATGTGTTATTGTTGTTTCATGCTTTGCGGATGAGGTATAGGGAGGGATGAAGGAAAGAAAGGTGAGATTGGCTGTGACAGGAGAAAAAGCAACAACAGAGATCGACTTTTAAGCTATGCTTTTGCTGATCCTGTAGTCTTTCGGCTGAAGGCAAATTGTTAATATTATAGAGGAAGATACATGCAGGCAAGAAATACTCTGACACTGAACATTCCTGAGTGATTTTTCTTGCCAGTTTATCAAGTATTTTCTGTATGAACTTAGAAACGTGTTTTGAGTTGTTACAACTGTTGCAAGAAATCCCTTGTGCCTGTTGCAATTAGATGGAGGAGGATATTATGAAGTACACAGATCGAAGGGTTTTTTTCGTGAGTTATGTGCTGTTTGTCTATAAAATCATGTTTTTGTCACGTTGTATAACTTGTAACTTTTTGAGAAATGAGCACCTGATGTTTTTATATGCTGCAGAACATTATGTAGCCATTCAGAGATATTCTTTAAAGTACAAAAGTTGTTTATGGCTGTCACTTTTTCATTGGCAGTACTGTGAAATCATAGGTATTTAACACGTTGCTGTTGTTTTAACGAACTAATATATTTGGTTATAAAGTTAGTTATTATTTATTGTAACACAGGAAAATATTTTCTGTTTAAACTTACCAAACTGGTATTTAATAAATGTTGCACTGGCTCCTTTTCTTCTTCATCAGGAACAATTCAATTTTTGTCAAAAGATGGAGGCAAGGCAGAGTCAAGAGAGGCAGATAGATGTACCCGGTATATATTTCAGAAGTGCTAGATTTCAGGAAAATGGATTTGACTTCCCACTTTCTCTTTTATAAATAATTACAATTGTCTTGTGTGTTCTCACGTTAGTCACCCTTAGTTAGTTAGTGACCCCTGTCACCCAGGACGCTAGCTCTGTCCTCCTGCCACCATCTCTTCTATGCTTTGTTACTCTTATCTGCGATCCCTCTTGCTGGGTGACAGTGGCTTTTCTTATGGCAGCAGCTGGCAGGGGTCAGGTATATTTATTCTCTGATGGTGACCAGGTTAGATGTCCTTTTCATCCCTTGCAGTGTCATCTTTTGAGTTGATACAGGTTTTTAGTTTAAGAACCACCATTGGTTAGTTCCTTCTTAGAGGCAAAAAAATTTAAGTACCAGGCTACCTTGGTTAGAATAGTTGTAAAAGTTTTATCATTTTTTTCTATTTTGTCAATTATTGTAGGGAAAAAATGAGTACATTGATATTCTCATTGTGACCTCCTGATTAAATTGGAGGAAAAATTTGAGTCTCAAAGTTTTCAATAATGACATTTTCTTTTTTTTTTTCCGCTTTTTTTTTTTTTTTTCTTTTTCCTGTTCAAAGCCACTCTGTGATAGGAGTCTGGATAATAATAATAATAAAAAAAACCCTTATACTGTGATAGTGTACCAAAATGATGTACAGGTGGTCTTAGGTAGTCATTGAGTAAAAGAGCAAAAATGACAACTGTTGTCTAAAAAAAAAAAAGTTTTAAGTAGTCACTGAGAGCAAAATTTCTGCTGTGAAGTGAACAAACGGCCTCTCTGATTACATTCTGCTTGCTGAAGTTAATAATTTTTGAACTTGTGTCACAGATTTAGTCTTTAGTACTAACAAGAAACAAGTCGTCTTAGTTTTCAGCTTTCGATATCGGTATCACCACAGTAGTATGTGTTCTGAGGCTACGCTTTGAAGATATGCGTACCCCTTAACGCATCTTAAGCTAGAAGATCACTTCAGAGTCCACTTTTAATAGTAACATTTTTGCCTTTAACCTACACTGTAGCCTGCGGTTTGGGATTTCATGAGGCCATTGTTTGCTGCTTCTTTTATCAGGTCATGCGACATCCCTTGATAAGTCCTGCCTTTTGTTGAGGAATAGTGTTTTTCTGCTGTGTTGTCATCTGGATTTAGTAGAAGAGGCTCTTCAGTATTTTTTACTTCATTATTGCCTGGACCTTACTGGAAAAAGGAGTTAGAAAGGAATGTAATCCATCTTTTTGATTTCATAGAAGACATGCTCAGATGCAGATCATCTGGCGTTCATAATGTGGCCTTCACATCACGTACTCTGTCTTATAGTTTGAAGTCAGGCAACTGTCTAATGGTCAGTCTCTTGTTTGCAGAATCATGTTTTGGCCATGACAGGTATCGTAGTATGGACAGTCAGGCATCGCAAAGAAAATGATGACAGAAGACTTAAATGCAATCTGGTTTACCAAACTCTCGAAAAGGCATCAAAATTGACAATTTTTTTTGCCCTTTCGATTTAAAGAGCAAATCTCATAAAAGAAAGGTAGTCATACGTTGATGACTTGAAGATAATGTGCTCAAGTGAAAGGCAGGATTTATTTTATATTTCTTTGTATTATGTTCTTTATATTATTATAGCAATGTAATTAAACGGTAATGAAATACAGCGTTCTCAGGTTAATAGCTCTTAGATTATTTTGCAAAGTAAAGCCTCCGTGCATTGTCTTTCACAAACTATCTCGAAGAAAGAAAATCATAATGGAACAAAGTCTTATGTAATTAAATATCTGTGTGATGACTGGAATATACTTGATGCTCGTTCTTGTCTGTCTTTGGTTTTCACAGTGACATGTAGAATCAGTAATAGAGAACTTATTCATTGTAAGCCTTTCTTTGCTTCTTATATGCTGTAATATATAGGTGTATATATATGTTTGCAGAAATGATGTCTAGAGTAAAAGCAACTGATAAAACTTCAGAAGTAAAAAACTCTAAATTAGAGATAATTAACTACAGAGGACTGTGAATAAGAATGTGGAACAGGAAGGTCATCTTGTCTTGTTCCGAGAAATGGTAACAATTCTGAACCTAGTCATACTTCTGCTTTCACGTCTCATTCTTTCAGCGTCTGCAGGGTACAGAGCAGCTCAAGAAGTGATGCTGTTAATGCCACGTGCAAACTGCATACTGGAGTGGTATAGTAGAGCAACTGTGAAAGTAGTAGCAGTAAAGCCAAAATGATTTCTGTTAAGGTATTAATAAAGTTATGTAGCCTACTTAAAAAGGAGTAATTTTTGAGTAGTTTGGAGGAATATGGAAATTTCTCAGAAGAAATGGGTGCTTGTAATGAATGACAGTAATGTTTAGCTATATTCCACAAGCAGGTAACTAAAAGAAAAAAATTACCTTTTAATGGAGTCATTGAGCTTATTGTGGTGGTTTTAAAGGGAAGTGTATTCTGTGATCAGCATTTCTAAACTCCTTACTTAAAAATTAAATGCAGATGTTTTAAAATAATCAGACTTAGGCATTTTTTACTCTAGCTGATAAATCCTCAAGACACTTTCTGAAAATTTTATCTTGGAACTCAGAATTGGATGCCATAAATGGGTAAGCTATATACTTTACACATATCATATTTTGTGGAACTGGCAGTTTGGCAACTGAAAGAGGCAATATTGAAAAAAATTACTACTTTTTAAATGTGAACATTACATAAAATTCATGTAAGAAGAGAAATAAACTGGAGTCTTATTTTCTTTTTGAGTGGAGTGTAATGTAAACTAATTTGAGTAACAGAATACTTTGCATAATCAAATTATGGATAATTCATGGCATTCTCTGATGATTTTAAAAGGTTGAAACTTAAGGTCCCTGTCACTACCCTCACACTAAATCTTTAAAAGGCAGGTTTTCTAAATTAGGAGTCAGGCGAGCTTAAACATTGCTGATGTCTTCTCTTTTAAGTCATACAGTAAAAGTTAGATCCTGGCAGCTGGCGTTCTTGTGGATTGACATGGCTAATTGGATTTGGCATCTTACCCTGAGGAAACCTCATCCATCACTTTAGAGCAGGAAGTTTGGCAAGAGTCAGAGAAAACATTTAATACTTTGTCTCTTGCTTTCTATGCAAAGCTCCTTTGCATAGCTTATCTGAAGCGTGGTGTAATGCTTAATTTATATAAATTTTTTACTCTCTTAACTTTGTCTCCTACAGTGAATAAACACCCACTTGTCTTTCTAGAATTAGCAAAAATGTCAATATTACAAATTTATCTTTCAGAGAAAGTTTTTCATTTTTTGTAGTTTACATGAAATTTTACATCAGAAATGTATTATCTGCTAAAGAAAGCTAGCAGATTTTTATAGATGCTCACTTTTTGCTAGTTAGTCATTCAGATTAAAGAAACACTTAAATTCAGGTTATTAAGAGCTGTGAGACACTTATCTCTTGTGCAAATAGCATTTCTGATAATTAGAATTGTTATGGACAGTGATTTGATAGATGAAAAAAAAGATTGGTCAAGAGATTGACCCAGGCAAAACTGAATTTCAGTAGAGTTTCAAGAAAGGTGTGGTCTTTTGTGGTGGAAAGAAGGGGTTTCAGAGGTCCTCTGGGAGGCTTTGGAGAGTGGGAGTCTCTTGCTCTTCCCACTTTGTAACGATCTCAGCAGTCCTTCTTGGGACTCTGATTTTCCCACGCTCTCAGGCAGTCCCATTTTCCTCCTCACACCTATCGTTCTCCTCTTTCAGCAGCAGCCCCTGTTACCTAGCAGCCCCTACTGTCCTCCCACATTTCTGAGATTAGGGGGGTAGAAAAGGAGATAAGTCAGTTCTGGGTTCTGCTCTGGGAGAAGTGAAAAACCAAGCAGTCTGGGAATTGAAGAAGATGGAGTGGGACCTTAAGCAGAAACAATGCTTTCTCCTTCTTTATGTGATAACACAGGTGTGGAAATGAAGATTCCTTCTGCACAGAGGTCTCTTTCCCTGTTTCCAGCAGTATGCGCCCTCTGCACCTCCAGGACCCTGCTGGCAGGAGGGAAATGCTGCAGGTGTGGGGCGAAGTAGGGGAGCTGCTACCAACAGCTCTTCACTCCTTCCCTCACCTCAAATACCTCTGAAGTTTTGGGGAATATTTTAAACGGACTTTTCTTGGATATTACATTTACTAGGAACACCTAAACTTTAATCAACTTTCTCGTATTGGTGTCCAAGGGAGTGTGCGAAAGCATTTGCGCATAGTCAAAACTAACCTGGCTTGAAGAGGTCTGCGGATCAGCGGCAGAAGTGCCAGCTGAGCACTGTGACTAGACTCTGTAAACGCCTGCTTTAGCCATTTTTCTCCACTGCCTTTTGACAAAACTGGGAAGCTTTAATGTATGGAGTTTGAGAATCTTTATTTTTCAGAGTGTTGGCAGTTGGACGTAAAATCTTAACAGTTACTGTGTGGATGATATTTGTTGTTGAGCTGTTTCTTTACATTGTTGTTTCTGGTTTTGATAATGTGTTTCATTCATTTAGAAGAAGAAATTTTTAATTCTACATTCCAAATACACCAAATAAAACCATTTCTAAGAGGAATGAAATGTGCAAAGTGTAAGCTTATCCTGCTGCTTTGTGCGTTTTCTTGGACTGTGTAAATCTTACTGTAGAACTGGCTGATGGAATAAATATGCGTTGTTGCCGATTAATCAAACATTATTTAATTTTTTATTTTCTGTGCTCCCAGTATGGTAGTTGAAATTCAGACTGCTTCACGCTTTTAATCATTTCTATCCACGATGAGTATGTTACTGCCAGTTCTAGTCTGGTATTGTTCCTGATGTCATTTGTGGGATAATGATAATTAAACAGAGCAGCAGTTTCAGCTGAGAAATCATTTTGCTGCTTCTAAAACTTTAAACTTTCAAAATAAAAGTCAATTGTGTGCCTCCAGTGCTTAAATACTATTTCCGTGGAAAGTTTTGGAGCAAAAAAAAGATGTTTAGTCTAAAAATTATAAACATCTTTTTCCAAACAAAGGCAATAATCAGGGAGTTGCTCTGGAAAATATATTAGTTAGACTCTCCTTTTCCAGTTTCTGTGCTACAAAACAAGAAGTGTCTTTGCATATGCAATGTGAAATAATCATTTTTATATTTTCATTTTGAGGAGGAAGCATTTTCTGGGCTGTGAAGCATGTCGCAGCGCTATGTATAAAAGTGACTTCAAAAGTCGTATTGATTCTGTAAATAAGTAAAAATATTTACTTATGTTTATAGTCAGATGCAATGGATGGGCTGGTATACAACCATAAGCTTGTGTAAACTTGCAAATGTTAACACGTGATTTACGTTCTTTATATTGCGCTGTTGCAGGATATGTAGTTTTTAAACAGTGCTGAGACGAAGTTTTAATTGTGTAAACAGTCATTGCCTTGGCATTCAGGGGGAGGTGGTTCATTTGAAATCTTGTCTCGGTGATATGCTCCTTATGCCTTTAATAAGGTTAGAAAAGTGGAGGAGGATAATTTCTAGCACAGCTTGTAAATGTCAGTCTGGATGCAAGACAGGTCAGCCTGAGAACAATATTGGTGTTGGAAAAGTGAAAGGAAAAAAAATCCTTTCTCAAAACTGATCTCCTAGGAGGAAAATTGTTTTAAGAAACTGTGGAATTATGATCA
Source organism: Struthio camelus (assembly GCF_040807025.1). Classification (NCBI taxonomy): domain Eukaryota; kingdom Metazoa; phylum Chordata; class Aves; order Struthioniformes; family Struthionidae; genus Struthio; species Struthio camelus. The sequence goes on along the minus strand of NC_090942.1, from coordinate 215,721,897 downwards.
TTTTTTGCGAAAACAGAAGGAAGTAATTACAAAGTATTAAACTACATCTAGTAAACATAGGGGAAATTGAAGAGAAAGACTAAAAGTTATTATAGCTACAGCTAAAGCTGGTTTTCTTGGTACAGTTTTTAATGTTGGTCTGCGCCTTGCTGACATACGAAGCTTTCCAATTTATTTCGTTTCTTTAAGACTGTTCTGACTTTAAAGGACACCTTGTCTAAAATAGAATTTTTCTAGGAAAATACTTAGAGATGAGTATGGGAGTGGGATCTTTTTTGAATGTCCTCCTCTGTTACTTCTACACTTTTCAGACTGTGGAACAGCGATCAGCAAATCAGACCATTAGGCAGTATGGAAGTTTAGGTGCTGTATCAGTCACCATAACTTACTACAATATCCTGCCACATGGGTTATTTCAGAGGAGCTGGATCATTTGGGGTTGGTCTCCATATGGCCACTTCTGTGTCTTACGGTAGCTACAGGTTTTCACAGGACTTTTGCAGCTAGTCTTTAGTGTTAGTGTAATTGCAGCAGAATGATTCTTTGAGGAGTTTCTTTATGGTTCAGTAATCTTTGGCTGCTCAGAAGCAATAGCGTGCTTCAATAGCTGCTGTTCTTCTCAAGTCCTGTAATTAATCTTGAGGATTGCAGGAGATTTTTGTGCACTTTGTTAAAATAAGTCTGGATTCCACGTTCAAAGCTTCTGGGGAGAAGAATGATGAGAAGTGAGAATTGGGAAGTGGAGAAGAGTATTGTATCTTAAAAAAACCTTGTCAGTGGAAAAGTCAAAAAAGTTCCCGCTAATGGACTTTGTTTTGTCAGTGCATTCATGGATATACAGTGTTTCTGAATGTTGTTAAGGATTTCAACCAAAACTGGTGTATTTTTTTTAAAGTGCCTGTTTTAATGAGAAATGTTAGATTGACTCTCCATAAATTTTAAATAATTTCATTAGAAATGTCATGATTTGTTTTAGCCCCCCCAATCAAACCCAATAAACTATCACCTTTAAAGAGCTGAAAATAGTAATGATTGCACTCCTTTTCAGTTGTATTCTTTTTTTTCATTTTGAAAATATATGCTTCATTTGTTTAAAATCATTTCTGCCAGTAGCTTGGGTTAAATAACTGGTGATTTCAGTCTCTTTCATTCAAGTTTACCTGAAAAGCCTGAGTCAAAGTGCTCCTTTGCAGCACTTCTTTACATGATTTTAGGTGTTTTGCATATCAGAATGTTACTGATAAGGTCTTTAAATATGTCACTTGGCAAAAATTTTCCAAGAACACCCGTACAGTTGAACCGGAATAGCAGAGTTTAGAAATACCATATCCTCTCTGTGTATATGTATGCTCATCTCCCATTAGCTGTTAAGAAATATTTATAAGGAATTCTTTTAGCTTTGAATATTTGAAAGTTTAAAATATTGTAGATACTTGAATAGAAAATATTTTTTTTTGTAGTTTTTTTGGAAAAAGGACCATTTCCCCCCCCCCCCCCCCCCCCCCCCCCGCAGCGCGTGCACACTCTCACGCTCTGCCTTTAGGGATGTTTTTACTAGCCAGCAGGAGCTTTACAAATTATGGCCATTCCCCCATATGAAAACACGCAGCTATCTTTGGTGACAGAGTTCTTTTAACATGCTGAAACGCTCCGCTGCACAATGAATGACTTTTTGAATAACCCTTTTGCTTTACTTTAAAAACTTGATGTTCACCATGTCTCTTATTCTTAGCCTAATTAGGACTGCTGGGAGCTGAGCTAGGTTCTTGAGCATGTTAAGCCGTACAAACTAGCCCCTTGAGTCCTGAGCTGCGACTCTAGCGTACAATATATAGCATTTTGCGTTGAAGTGGGTATCCTAAACTTGAATATGGACATTGTTTGATAATGCCTGCAAATCATAGCAAGTTAGCAGCCTTAGGCAAAACCAGAGGTAATGAGGATTCAGTGATGTAAAAAACCTTGCTGCAGAACTTTGCCATGCTCATAAATAACACAGCTCTCCAACCCCTCCCTCTGGGGAAAAAAAAAAAAAAAGAAAAAAAAAAAAGCCTATATAGGATTTTTATTGAATTACCTGACTACCTGCTTATGTTTCTTTTATGAATCCGATTAATCCAGAAGTTGAAGATATTTCTTTTCTGGTTAGGTTTCGAAGTAAGGCCTCTCACTGATTTGTCAGGAAATTGTTAAATGGGTAAAATTGTGTATTATTTCTTTGAAATATGGCCTATTTTTAGTATAGACTGTATACTGTGCATGTAGAGACTCAAAGAATATGCATAGAATAGTAACGTTATTTTTGGAACTTTTACTGAATAAGGTTATTGCAGTCTCGGATTTGAGACACGATTTAAGACAGAGTCATGAATGAATTTGTGTTAATCAGCATGCTAGCTCATGTGAACAGGGGTTTAGAGAGAAGCCTCGAGTACAGGTCTGGTGTGGAAAACCTTCACCTGAAGAAATTAGTAGCAAAATTGATACAAACTGAAACTAGTGATCTTTTCTGAGCAATATTAGGAAACCAATTCTCCAGTGTGAGAAGAAGACAGGCCAGATCAGCAGTGTATGGTTGAGCAAGGTGATGTTTACCAAAAGTAGATGAGTTGCTTGGGGTTTACTCAAATCTGTAGGGCAAAGAAATTTAGGTTCTCCGTATAAAGAAGGAATAGGTGGATAATATTTTACAGTATGCTAATAGATAAAATAGCTTATTTTCATTTTTGCATTTTTTACTTTTTTTTTTTTAGTTCATGGATCATTTGGCATGCAAAATCATCAACAGCTTTTAACGAGCTGCGTACTACAGACATTTCAAAACGCAACTGTAGGACCATGCATCTTTTTGGGGGTGATAGTGTTGGCAGGGTTATTTTCATTCCCTTCAACTTAACCAATTCTACTTTACTGACTTCAATGCATGCAATAAATATTTGCAAATGTAATTATTCTAGTTTGATCTGTGGTTACTGTTGTTTTGTATGCTCTTGCATGCCATTAATCTTTCAGTAGCGTTCGAAACATTGCTTTAAACTTTGGATTATTTCTAAATGCAGAGAATTCATAAAAAGTATTACTTCACTGATATTTACCTGTTGATTTTAAAAAAAGAAAAAAAGAAGTTTGAGGTTTAGAAGAACTGGAACATTTTTATTCCTGTCCTCAAAATCTTTTAAAACAAGGACAGTCTCTGATTACAGAGTTGGGTTTTTTTTTTGTGAATAAAATATATTTGTGAAGTGTATTTGTGTCAGACTTTATTCATGCTCATTGTGATGTTGTCTCATTACAGTTTGTTTATATCGCTTACTTTTTAAAGAGAACAGAGATGGTAATGAATGAGCAAGAGGTATAGATAATTTCAACAGGTTATTTGGAGAAAAAATATTTTTCGGGTTTAGTAGCAGTGCTTCAGCTGATTTAGTTGAGGAGAAAGCACAGGGTGCTCTTAGGTTTTTTTTTTTTTAATATAATCACTTAACTTCTACTAGATTGATGAAGTGAGTACTGAGAAGAAATTTGTATCTCGTTAAAACACGAGCAGTCTGACAGCCTCTATACCGTTTCTTTTCTGTCTCTTGAAATGTTTTTAGACCAGCAATTGTGATTATACTGACAAATGTTTGGGTAAGCATATATGGTGAGCCTCAGGGGCTGCATTCAGGCCTTAAAGAGTAGTTTCTTAGGATAAAACAACCTGTATCTCCCAGAAGGATGCATCTGGATGCAAATGTAGGCTGAGGTTGGAGGGGTTGCCAGAACTGATGGGACTGTAAATAGCGTGGCTGCACTACTCTTCCGTGCCAGGAGTCATCGTCACTGAATGAAGCAGGCAGTCAATTTTTTCCCGTTTTGTCACTGGACTGGTGAGCGATGGCATGGAGGAGGTGATGGGGGCAAAAATGAGCAGAAGGGGAAGCGTATGGATTTTCCTGAGTGTTCTGTGCTGATGAAGAAAACTGAGGGTGAGAATAAGGGGAAAGGGAGAGGAATATTGTGCTTTATGTGTTTATCTGAAAAACTTGTTTTTTTTTGGCAAGTTTTTATTTTTTCAGGAACGTGAAATTGCTTGAGGTTTCAACATTTGGATTGATCTGTTCAGATTAATGCTTTAAATTTCTAACGGCTTACATGCTACTACAGTTGAGAGCATTGGGAATAGATATTGATCATCTGAAGTTTCCAGAAGTTGTAGTTAGATATTTCTATGAGTGTAGAATGACCTGTATCTTGTAATGGGCAGGCTTAGCATCCAATGTGAATACTTAATAGCCCAATCTACCCTACAGACCAGGGGTCTCAGTCATTCTGCCACTTGATCTAGGTTCAGTGGTGGCCCTACCAGCCGTGTCCTGACTGAAACAAGGATGTCATCTGTCATTTAATCACCTACTCCTAAGAGTGCAGTCCAGTTTCCTTGTTGCCCGTGTATTCAGATTGCCTTTTCCCCCTCCTAGGTGCACCCGGTGGCAAGGTGTGTTGGTTTGTTCTCTCCTGACGCGGAGTCAGGGTGGGATGGGGGTACACCCAGAGGGTGCCGATGGGGTGGAGAAAAGCCTACCTCTGCCCCCCAGTACGTCGTAGCATCCTTCCATAATGTGTAAAAAGCTAACTATATCATTCCGAAAAGCTGGGTTTAGGGATTCTCGTTATGGATAGATTCTTCTTTTATATAATACAATAACCTGAAAGGCTGAAAAAAAACCTTGTCAGATGTGACAGCTGAAGAAAACTGTGGAAAATAGATTCATCAGAAAAAGGGGAATAATTATTCGTAGACAATATACCCAGATTGGATGAAATATTCCCACTTTGGAGGTGAAGAATGGAAATACGGAGAAGTTAAGAACAAAAGTTTACATCTTTATGTTAAACTTAAAGGCACTGGAATTTTATTTTATTTTACTTTTTTCTTTTTTTCTCAGAAGCATTGTAACTAGCTCCAGTTGTAATTCTTTGAGTTCAGTCACAGAATTTCAGGCTGACACTGCAAAAACGAGGACTGCACAGTTATGACAAAACATCAGGTAGTGGGGAAGAGCGCCCATTCATCTAAAAAGAGAGGAAACTGAGGTGACAGAGTGTCACTATTTATAATTTATCTGGAATAGTAAAAATGAGAGCTGTTTCTCAGGACTTGCAGAAGAGCCTCATGATATTGTGCGATTGAAAAAACGGCAGCCATGTGCATTGCATGTGGGGAGAAAAATCCTTACTTCGTATACCCAGTGTTGAACTCTGAACTGTTACTCTGAGGAAAAAAGTTGGAATTATGAGGAAAGTGTCAGTTCAACACTTGGTAGCTGTTAATCCCCGACTCCCCACAAATTTAATATTAGGGGTTATTGGGAAAGAGAGGATAAAACAGAAAAAAATCATTATCGTGCCACTATATAAATCACGAATGTGCTGACAGCTTTGTCTGTAGTGCAGACAGCTACTGTCTGCAGTGCTGGTCCTTTTTGAAGTATAATAGAAGTATCGAAAAGTACCTAGAGGAGAAACAAAGATGCCCAAAAGTGTTGAAGAACATTTAAGTGGAGCAGCTAAGCATAGTAACAGTCTGTAGCCTGCAGGGGAAACCAGGAAGGAGTGTGTATAACTTACCACGTGTAAAATCATTCCTATTCACCGTCTCCGTTATCAGCTGTGAAGTATTTACTCTCAGTGCAAGAACTAAGGGATATCAAATGAAAGTAGTGGAAAACGTGTTTGAAACAAACTGGTGGGCGCACGGAACAAAGTCCAGGTAAGGTTCTCTCTGCCACAGGGTGTTGTGAAGTTTACCCGAGTTCAACAAAAGCGTTAGACAAGTCAGAAAAGAAAATTTCATTAAAGGCTATGAAATACGAAGATCCTTTGCTTTGGTGGTCTGTGCCATATAGTTTGTGGGAAGCATATAGCAAGGAGGAATTTTTCATGCGTGTGTCGCTGCTCATCGTGGCAGACAAAACATTGGACTAGGTGGGCCTTGGTACAGCCATTTTTGAGTTCTGGGGTTTGTTTAATTAAAAAAAAAATACTGGCACTCCTACTTTTAGAGCAGAACAGAAGGAATTCAGATATCTACCTCTGAAGAGATGGGTCTTGTCAACATCCAGGTCACCTCCAGGAATAGTAAAGCCCTTCTGCAGTGTGTGTAACTTGAGGAAATTATACCACCAGTTGTCTAATTAACGTACGAGACCTCAAGTAGGTCTATGAAGAGGCTACAGAAGTATCCCTCGCTGTGCTTCCCACTGCATCTCGGAGTACCCCTTTACCTGTGTAGTTGTTCCTCATTATCCTAGCCTTTTCTTTTCTCGTGCGCTAATTAACAGAACATACAGAGGCAGGATTTCCTGTACGCTTAATTCTTTTACCCCCGTAAAACAACCGAGCTGCTTTGTGCTAAGCAGTAAGAGGAGCAGCGCAGAAGCCCCACGGCAGTTGCCGGTCAGGAGTGGACTCGGTGGGTTGGCTCTGGACGTGCAGTACGTGTCTGCTGCTGGTACTCAGTCACGTAGAGCTCGACTGTACCCAGGAGAGATGCAGCATCTCTTTCTAAAACCTCTATTAGTGTATGCAGATGTTGACGGGGCGATTGTACACAGATAGCGGGAAGTGCTTTCTTCAGCTGAGGTTATTTGTCTCTTCCAAGCTTGAAATCTTTGTTCCAAGGCATGGAGTTGGTAGAGCTCTTTAGCAACAAGTTTAGTAAAGCCTTTGTAAGACTGGTATTGTATTTTTGCTTAATGTGGCTTTCAGGCAAAGCAGATATTTTCCCCCTCCCTCCTCTCTAGTTTGGAAGCTCTCAGCATGGTTCATTACCATAGAATATGTAGGTAAAAATAAAGAAGAATTTTCAAGAAACATAAAGGGGTACAGGAGAGCTTTATTCTCTGTTATCTTCAGAAGACTTGTCTTGCATTTTTTAGGCTAGAGGGATGGAAAGGAAGATGGCTTTGTGGCTGAAGAAAGGAGGAGATAGCATCTTTTTAAAGTGCTTTTGAGTCTGAGCAAATCTCTCAATGTATTCTTGAAATAGCAAGATAAATGTGCTATATATGGAGAAAACATTCTTAAATTCCGTGATGTAAATATCTTTCATTATTTAATCATTAAAAAATGTATCCCCTAAATATTTATAACAGGAAGTGAAATCATGTGGGCAATTATGACTGTTACATCATTAAAAGGGTTAAGTTGTATTTTTGCTAAAGACTTTTAATTAGAATTGATTACATAATCATTGCCCTGAAGTAATAAATATATCTTTCTATTAGTCATCTCGTTCTTTAGGTAATAGTATTAAGAATTTTCCCAGCTAAGTATGGTCAAAATGTTTAGGCTCTTAAACTTTACTGTACAAAAAGTTAGAAGTAAGGACGTTCCTTTGATTTCGATGGATCTGAACATCTCTTCCATATGGATTCAATTCACATTTTAATCAGAATGTGGAAGTCATTACTCTGACATCTGAAACTGAGGTAGCAATAAAAAAAATTATCGCAAACAAGACAGCAGACACAAATTATTTTGTGTTTATTACTGGGTGGCCCTTTTGAAACTCTCCCAAAGTTAATAGGTTCCAGATATTTGAAAATTGAAATTGTATTATGACAAATTCATTTCTGCTCGTATTTAACTTGCTTCTCCTCCGTAAGGCGGTTTTTAAACAAACAGAAAAGTTGTCAACCCACTCATGTCTGTCTCCAGTTTTTGTTGTAGTAGCTTTAATCCTAGTGCCTTGCTTTAATAAAGACCACTGAGAAAACAAACACTAGCAGTTACTGCACTGCTTTTGTAAATTATTTATCATATCTCTAAGGTTTTACTGTGGCATAAGTGCTGCTGTGTTAACTTACATTGTTCACAAAGATGTCACGTCAGATTAAATGTCCGTGCAGCGTTTACATATGCCTGTGAGCAGCACGTCCTGCTGTGGCTGATTAGAAGGGCTTTGCGCACGTCTCGCTGGTGCCGCCGTGGCGGTTGAACGGCCCGAGCAAGCTCAAATACAAAACCTGGGGTTTCAACCTCTACTTTTTATGCATTTGGTAGCTATCTCGTTGTGACCTACGTGGTGCAGTCTTTCTGAACTGGTGGTGGTGGTAGACGTTCACTTAGGTCCTAGATGGAGGCTGGTCAGGGCTGGGATTATTCGTCTTGCCCAGTTGGAGAGCCTGGGCTCTTCATATGAGAGAGGGACGGGGCAAGTGAGTCCCGGGCAGCATGCACAGCATTTTCAGTTGTTTTTATGAATTACAACTAATATGCAATGTATTTTCTGTAGCAAATTTAGCAAAAGTTAACGTATTTGCAAATAAGTTAAATATGGTAAATAGCATTTGAAAAGCATACCATCTGCATTATCATTCATAGTGCACTACTGTATAACAAGATTGTTTGTTATTTGCTGGACTCTGGAATAGTTTTATTTTTCCCTTTTTAAACCAAACTAAGGCATGAAAAAAAATCTAGAGCCGATCAAAATTATCTCTAATATGTGCCTTACCTGTCTATCAATAGGTACCTCAGACCTTTTGTGTTACTATAAGAAACAAACACTTTTTCAGATTTCCTGAACTTTTATTTTGGATGTCAGTTTTTAGTCCTTAAACAGTTTTAACATCAAGATCTAGAAATAGCTGAAGTTATTTCTAACAAGTAAACAGAAGTAATTAATAAAAGCCTTGCAACAAGCAAAGTCAAAAGCAGGGATTCTACGTGTTTTTAACTTAAATTTCTCTTAATGAGGGGGTCTCACTTGTAGGTGGACATGCCAAGTATTTGGAAGGGGGTCTTTCTCCTTTCAAAGACTGTATGTTATCAGCTGTGGCACGTTGGTAATAAGATACCTACATAGATGAGTTTGTGTTTATGTATAACTTTGCAAACACAGCCAGTGGAAGGGAGGGGAAACCCTTTGATAATTATGGAAAACATAGACAATAAGTAAAACCATAAAAGAAATGTTACATTTGTGTAGGCAGGGTTTTAATTAATGGAAGTCTTTGCTCTGCAAGTATTATGTTTGTAAAATTTATGTAAGAGCACTAAACTGCATTAGAGTAATTTATGGACCAAATAAATGTCAGTTGCTAAGGTAAACTTGTGTAGGAAACAGTGTAACTAGGATAAAAAAAAAAAAAGTGAAGAACTAGAATAAATTGTAAACACTGTAAGAACAGTGATACAATTGTTTCTTGATATCCACCCAAGCAAGTATAAGTTCATTTGCAATTTATTTATTAACAGTCTCAGGCTAATAAAACAACACTTACAGAGCAATTTTGGAAGCTTTCCAGCTCTGTTTTGTGTAGTGACAAGTTAGGCCAGTGCTTTTTTTCCTTTAATAAGGAAAAGAATTCTATATTGCTGGCTCCTTTATAAGGTTGTTAAATTTGTAGTTTGGCGTTGCGGAGCAGTGTTTTACGTTGTGCTCAATTAGCGCGGATAAAGCAGTTGAAGTGCCAGTTTCAGAAATGTACCTAATTACTGTAAAACACTAAGGGATCCATTCATTCTGAGCTTTTGGCTCCCTGGGTGCCAGCCACAGAGACTCCAGAAACCTCTGAAGCCTGATCCAGGTTCAGGTCTCCACCTTTCTGGGGCACTTGCATTTGGGAAGCCCTGACATCGTCTGGCTCTGTACGGTCATGGATTGCTCTGCCTCCCATCTGCAGCGTGTTGTGGAAGTGAAAGCTTGGTGTGTATGGATAAATTAAGAAAGACTGCAGTGGTAGGGTTCAGAATAGTTGGAAACAAAAGACAAAATGCCACCCAGTTGGGAGGAGGAGGAGAAGGTTCTTTTCCAGTTATCCGAGCTCCGTGAAAACGGATCAATTCTGGAAATGAATATACTCGTAGCTTGTGGTAGCCATTGTAATTTAATGGCTAGTTTGATGGCAGACCTCCCCCAGCTTGAAGAAAAGCCTCTCCCAATAGCCTGTATTGGAGACTTTTGGTTGATAACGGATCTTTGCACAGGTACTGGACCTTTAAACCAAGACAGAAAACAGGAGAGCCCCTACTGCTTCCTTTGGTAAGATCAACAACAAAAAAATGCACCTCACGTCTTTAGTTTTAGCTGTTAACCAGAAGCTTTATAAAATGTTAATTCATTTTTCCCTCTTTCTACCATGTGCAGGAGCTTACTACTATCAGCAGGTTTTCCCGTACAAATGCTTGTGTTAATATAAAGCCTCTAACTTAGCTGTATCTGGAGAGCATCTTACTGCCGATGGATTTTCTGCTGTTGTGATTATGCAGCTCCTGTAAATGGCATGTTGTCTGCCAACGAAACCGGTCCGTTTCAACACCGTTGACACCATGGGTTTTTCTGTATCTTATGTCAGCAAAAAGGCAAGACGTTTAACAACATCTGGTAGATAAGACGGAAGAGCCTGTAGTGGGGACCTAGCCTGACACAAGATAGTTTAACCTGTTCTTACCTACTGCCCTTATCAGTTTTGCAAACACTGCATCACTTCTTTAGCTGTGTTTGGAAAGCTTTCTAAAGTGTGAGCCCAGATGTAGACGTAGGAACAGTCTGATTTATGAGTCCCTTTGAAGTTTCTGCACTTATCAGGAGTGATTTGCTCATTTGATGGGTAACACAGCATATTTTATGCTCAGTTGATTGTCTGCCATGGTCTCTAATTGTTTTTAGTATTGCTGCACTCCTTACACAATTCCTTCTTCTGTAGGGGTGATTGATGCTCTTTTCCCCCAAGAGGTATGAGCTATTATTTGGCTGTACTAATGTACAGGATGTTCAAATGAACAGGCTTATCCGGGCAATCCAGTGCTGTTTACATAACAGCCGTATTACATGTATTTGTTACCTTTAAATTTTGCCAGGAATAGCTATACCTTTTGTTCAAAAATCTCTTTCTTGTTCCTTTTTGCTTGTTTAAAGTATTTATTGTCAAAATCAGAATCCCCCTAGGTTTTTCAGGTTTCTTACCTGCTTTATATTAAAGAGAGTGGATAAACTTTGGGTGAATAAAGTGGTCTGAGAGTGGGTTTTTGTAATTTGTCTGCCCTTGAGATGAGGAATAGGAATTCAAGCTTAAATTTAAGTAAGGTTGTAACTGTCCTCTCATTACCTTCCTTAGCTCTCCTAATACTGTGATACAACTCTACGTTATTTGGAATAGCTTAGGACCATAGTGTAGCTTCTGGATCTGGTAAATCGACCAGGGGATTTACTGATGGCGGTTCCTGTATTATCCTAGGGAACGTATAAAGTTGCAGGCCTAAAAGTCTCTCGCTTTGTCATTGCCCTGTGTGGACGTCATATATTGCCCACGGGGATGTACGGATTTCCTAATTTCATAAATAATACATTTTAAGACCAGAACAGACTATTGTGACAGAATATGCTAGGCTACATGTAACGTACCGCCAGACATCCATCTACTGACTCTTGTAATAATTCAATAGGTTTTGGCCTTGTGCTGCAAAAGTGAAATGTGAACGCACGGTCTTCCGCATAAGTGTTTTTGAAGCTTTCTTTTAATGAGATGTTAATAATCTCATCCTTTTCTACATGAAAATAATTGGCTAATATGACGTATATTCACATTAGTAGTGTGATTCATCATGCGTGAAGTACTAATTTTAGAAAAGCATTTTGCTCTTAATTAGTTTTGTTTGTTAGTGTGATATGTATGAGAGATTAAAGTACCATGTTTTGGGCTCAAATTTATCCTATTTAAGTGCATTGTAAAATTTCTGTTAAGCTTAATGTGCAAAAAGGTTGCTTCTTAAACAAGCCTTGAGGTATTTTTTGTAATGTTGGTGCGTTTTGTTTTTTAATGGATTGCTACTGGAGGACACAGAAAATTTGATACGTCACTGAAACGTAAGATTTGAAATTTAAGACTAATTGTTGTTCTAATAATCAGATTTATGCTAAATTTTAGTCCTTATCTAAAAGTTGGCAGTAGTGGAAACCTATCCTTAGCATGACATTCCTATATATAAAGCAGTTTGTGTTTCTTTTTAGATTTTTGGATTCCTAAAGCTAATTTCGGGGATAATTGATAGTGTTCTTGCAAGGTTTCGTGATTTTGTTACTAATACGGTGTTTCAGCTTTAAGATTACGTATCTTGTACTATTTTTACCGAACAATACAGCTCTTGTCATCAAGAGAGGAATTCAACTTGGACTACAAAATATTATGTTACAGTCATATGGTTGATTTGTGCTAGTGGGATGGTTATATTTAAAAACAGGCCAAAGTGAAGGATTGTTATTGCTCTAAAGTCCTATTATTTTAAAATTATGTATAAAAACTGTACTTGAAGAATATCCATAGGATTGTGAGATCAGGTGTTGCACTGATGAGGTGCTTATTGAACTTAATTCTTGCCTCTCTTCAAAGATGCATTAAAATAGTCTTTATGTGACTACATAACGTCTTTTCCTGCAGAATCCTGCTCATTCCCAGTAAATGATTGAAAGTGTCTTCTGAATTAGCAGCTGCTCACCATTTTAACTTAAGCTATTGGTGTATGTGTAAAACTTGTTTAAAATGCAGGTTATCAGTTCCTTCATGGGCTTTTCTCTGATGGTCATCAGCTGTAGTGTGTAAATGCTTTACAGATGGGTACAAATGTGTCCTCATGAATCATGCTTAAAGTGGGCAAATATGGTAAACATTTTATGTATGAGAAATAATTGCCTGGAATTATTCATTCTGATGGTATTGAGAGAGCGTTAGATATGTGCTTCAGTGATTGTTACAGAGCTGAGACATTTGCCCCTCACTCTTTGCAAATTTGTTGGTGTATGTTTTTCAGACGATTGGAATTTAAATTGTTCTGAACGTACTGAAAGTGGTGTGGAGGGACAGAGTTAATTTAATTTTCTGTGTTAGTTTGCAAGGAAAGTGGAAAATAAAGTACTATCTCACCTTTGGAAAAGGAGGAATTGCAGTGGTAGTACAATCAGGTCCAAATTTTAGGACCTCTTGATATCGTAGCCTGGAAGAACGAAGACCACATTATGCTTATTTACAAAAAGACAATAACTATCAGTTCATTTTATATCAACTTTGGATTTTTTATAGTTTTGAAGACAGTTTATATCCATGATCTCAGCTATTACAAAGTTGTCAAGCAGGCCTGACTGAAAGAAAACTTCTTTGAATCTACTGTATTCAGGAAATGGAGATCGGAGTTGGCTGTATCCTCGGAGTGCTTCTCAGGCTGGCTGATGCTCTGATTTTCAGGGCATTTTACTAGTTCAGACTGTTAGAGGCACTTTCTCCTGCTATGAAATTTGATCTTTGTCCTCCAGTCCTGCTGCTGGCCTGACCACAAGAAGTCATCAGTTATGAAGTGCAATTCAGTTAACTTTGCTTCGTGCAAAAAGTTCGAGAGCAGGAAAGAATCGGATCCAGCTTAGGTATGGCAGAGAGACAGAAATGAAATATTTTTAACATAGCTATTATATGCTGAATTCTGCAAATTTTTGGACATTCACAATTCTTAAGCCACGATATTAGAGCTGGGGAATTTATATTTCTTAAAATTTTTTTGTCTGAGATGATTCAACAGACTTTACTAATTTTCACAATTCTGTGCTTGCATAATATTTTAAAGATTGTTGGTATCTGTTGTGTCCAAAACTTGATTATTAAAAAATACTAGGCTTTTGGAGTATAATTCCACTAAGACTTCTGTTAAGAGATTTAGTTTTCAGAATGTACATGGTTCTTCTGATAATGTAGGTAAAGGAGAAATTTGACTTCCTTCTGAGATTGATCTTATAATAAAAACTTCCAGCCTTTCTCAAAAAGAGAAAATAATGTGCAATGGTAGCTACACTGTACTCTGCCTTAGGCCTAGCACTAATCAGAAGAGAAGGTTATTCTAAAATCCCATAGACAATGTGGCTGTTCCAATTTTGGGGAAAAATGCTTGGAAAGAAGCAGTCTTGCTCATACAGTTCATCCGAAATCACTTCAGCTGCAAACTCCTAGCAAGCACTGAGCGTTGAGGAGGCGGTAAATGAAAATTTCCTGTAGTTCATTATTTGACAAAATAAGAACAGTTTTCTCAAGAATGGGAAGAGGATGTCCAGTGCCCCTGCTAGCTCTCAAAGTATTGTTCCAAGTCCTGAAATTTTCAGCTCACCTTAAAGGCAAAAAAAAGTTTGATTTTTTTTTTTTCTTCTAATCATGCAGAGTATTTAATGATGTTAACAAAATGTTAGCTATCATTCCCCATAAAATAAGTGCCAAAATTATCTTTCTGTATTTTATCACCAGCTGTTTTAAGTGTTTTCGATCAGTTACTGTTAGCCTTTTTTTTTTTTTTTTAATGATGGATGACAGCCTGTGATAAATACCACAACAATTAATTTTTTGTTAGGTCATTTCCAGAAGATATGTATCCTTCTCTGAAAAAATTCTCGCTATTGTCAAACATCAGTTAAACTTTTCTAGACAGAGGAGAGGCCTTTTTTTATAAACTGCACCAAAAGTGAAATAGCATTAACCTATGCGTTCTGTTTCTAATTAGTTCGGGATGGTTGTAAGGCATACACATGTTTAAACAATGAGATCGGTAAATGAGTTGAATGTCTGCTCTGAAGGAGATGTAGTCCATTATGCTTATTGTTTACAGCGTGGTGGTGATAAATCACTAGTTTGCCAATGCTTTTTATATTAGATTTGTATTATTTTAGATTAACTCTGTGGGTAAATTACAATACATGGAAACAAACCAATTGAGAAAACAAAATTTTTGTTCCATTTGAAAGTACTAAGATGTACTACTTAAAACTGCTGCCATTGGGAAGCATAAAAGATGAGGTAATCCTCTAAAGGGAGAGAACTATGGTTGTGAAACGCGTTAAACATAACTCTTGTAAAGCTTGCAGTGAATGCACTGGCTGAACTGAGCGGTCTGAACCTACTCGGTTCAGGTGAACAAGAAGTTCTGGTCAATGAGGGCAGGTAAAGGAACTGTAAATGATTCTGTTTAAATTAATCTGAAATTCTAGAACGTGCGCTTGGACAACATGAAACTAAGTCTTCTAAATTTGTATCTCCGATTAATTTAATGGTCACAGTGCAACTTAAACATGTCTATGTTACGAGATCCGAGGGGGCTGGAGAAACTTGCTAGCGTCATTAAGAGTTTAAGTCTCTGACGTTTTCCAGGGTTTAGAGCAGCGTCAGGGCCGGGGCTCTTTAGGTTTTGCTCTCAGCTGTCCCCGTAACTCACGGAGGGACTGCGGGCAGGTCATGCACGCTCGCGTCCATCTACTTTTACTTGTATCACAGAAGACTTGGATTTCCACTGTTTATGACAAAGTAGGAACTAATTCCCCAGGAACATCCCGGTTCTCCTTTCCACCCTCTGCACCCTCCGTTTCTGTTTGCCTCCTTCCTCCCATCAGCCCAGCAGCACGTGCAGGAAGGTACCGTGAGGAGCTGGAGTGATGGGCAGGGCTGTGGTTAGGTACGCGCTGCGCTGTTGGCGCTCGGTGTGGGTTCAGGGCCGTGTTGTCCTGCCTCCGATGCAGCTTTTAGTGGCTGCATGAAACCTGGACAGACCAAGCTGCTCTTGGCTTTATCGTTCCTGTTGACTGACCAGGGAATAGAGATGTTCCTCTATAAATCAGTTCCTCTATAAATCAGTTCCTAACAGGGGCTAGAGGGAGTCTGGAAACATTCTTGTTGTATGGACAGCGATGGGTGGACGAGCGGGTACATATGCTCCTGCCAACTGTTTTGGAGCCAGCAACTGGAAAAGCAGAGCTGAGTCCAGTCCCGGAGCCTCTGCTGCGCACTGCTGGCGAGGTAGCCTCCCTTGCAAGGCCTCCCTCTGGCGCTGCTGTCCCGGCGGAGGAGCTGAACTGGCCAATTTCTCCGGTTTCCCATGCTGGCCGCTGGCCTGTTCTGTGGGTAATTCAGTTCATGAGCATTATATTGCTGGGGTTTTTGCTGGGTTTTCTTTTTCTTTTCTTTTCTTTTTTTTTTTTCATGACTTCCTGATATTTAGTTAATTGCAGAGTTGCACAGAATCAAGCCATTAACTCCCTTGGGTGGAGAAAGCTAGAGAAAGGTAGAAGTCAGCTGCAGGCCAAGAATCCAAGCATTAAATACAAAGCATTAGTGCATTTTTGGGAGGCAGTGGGGAAAGGAAAGAGAGGAAAAGGGGTAGAGAAGAAGTCAGGAGAAGAAACAATCATCATCTTGGAAAAAGTTACAATTACCGCAATTGCAGACTACTGGGTTCAGATTAAGATAAATAAATACTAATGCTTCTACTTCATACTCTTGGCAGGCTTACATGGTAATGCTTTATTATTTTTGCACTTGGTTCATTTGGTCACTGTGAGTTCTGCAGCTGTAAGGCTTAAAACCCTTTTTTAAGGGAAGGTTGAGATTTCTTGAGCCGGTCTGCAGCAAGAGGACGTTGCAAAGGCTGGCTGCAAAGTGAATTTTGTAGTTTGCTCTGTTTTTAGGCTTGTCATCTGTTTTTCCTTTTCTGTGTACCATCATGCCTGCAAGATGCCAATTGGTGTGCATGATCAGTTTGAAAGGAAGAAATGAGTGTTAGTGAAAGACCTCTACAGTGGTATCTCTCTTACAGGCTATGCTGCAGTACAGCTGCCACATTTGCAGCTGATGTCTGCCTTGGTGTGAGGTCACCTTGATGTATATTGTCTTTTGGGCGTGATGAAATTCAGGGTAGTTTGGTTAGGTAGTAGGGTAGAGTAGTTAGGGTAAATTAATTGATAAGAAAGTTCATTAGTCCTGAAAGTACAGACTTAGTTTAGTGGGCAAATGGAATTTGCTAGCATACTAGAAACTGTGCTAGCTAGAACAGTGTGCTAGCACACTGAACTGATCAAATATTAGCGTGTAAATTTGAATCTAAATTTAGACCACAAATCCATGAATATTGCAAGGGACGAGCAAAAGCTAACTCCAAAAAGAGCTATTTACACTAATAATTTCAATAATTTTATCACTGGAATGTTTATGCTACGTTAATAAAATGCTATGAGTGAAAAAGTCTAGTTAGAGAAATAATTTTATTGTTTAGGGAAGAAGAACCATTCTTAGTACGTTTGTTGTATAAGATAAATGGCTAGGGCTATGCTTTGCTTTCTGCCCTCTAATCTTCAGACTGGCCTTTATCCTCCCCTAATTTAGAGCAGATTTGGCCTTTTCTTCTTGCAGGTACCTGTCCAGAGCTCCCCCACGAGCGTCCCAGAGGCTGGTCGTTGCTGGGGCTTGTGAATATTGCAGTTACGTGTCTCTCCACCCTTTATGTGCATCTTTGTTTTTATTTAGGACAGGCAGTATTTGTGTGATTATACAATATAATGTTGTCTTATTTAAAGTTACACAAATTAAATTCGGTTTAACAATGTAATATTGTGTAAGTAACCAGAGAGGAAAGGCAGATAAAATATTGTGGATTGCAAAGGTGGACATTTGAAATAATACTTTCGCTGTGGGTGTTTATGTTCTGAAAGCTGCAAATTTTTGTATGTGCCTAGAAAATTCAAAGCATCTGGAACCTAAAGTACTGGTTTTCTTGCAGTTTTTCCTACAATTTCCATCAATAGCACACAATTATTTTCCACTTCAGTTCTGATGGCAGGCATTAAAGGTTTAACTTAGGTATCTAAAGTGATCTGGTTCATACAAGTGGTTTCTCCCTTTTTTTTTTTTTTTTTTTTTTAATCCTCCTACAAGAAATTAGGACAGAAATGACTGCTTTCTGTGAGGGGCAGAAAAATCAGTTGGTCGCCTCTGTCTGTAGATGCCATAAGAACTTGCAGGGCAGTACAGAATGGTAAGATACAGTGTACTGCCATTGCACCTCACATATAACACAATATACATATCTTAAAATCAAGCACACTTTTGTAAATTCAGTAATTTTCAACTTGGTAGCGCATTGATTTTACACTGAGATCAGTAAAACTATCTGTTGATAATTTGCTTTCTTATATAACTCTGTTCAGAGATGTGAGTTCATTGCCTAAACCTGTAATGCTTCTTGTTTAAGGCTTATTCTCAGTCATTTGAGTGAAAATAAATGTTAACGTTTTGCAGCTTCATAAAAATCTGATTAAAATGAAATATTTAATGCTAACAGAGGTAGAGGGAGTTAAAAATTATATGAATTCCTAGCTGACTATTTTTTTGGAACAATATTATTAATTAAATGACCAGTTTAACCTTTTAAATCAGTTATACTGCTATGATGATAAATGTTTCACATCAGCCGATCAATTGTATTTCATAGTAACTGTTATACATCCTAACAAAAAAATACTAGATCATTTTAATATTTTCAGTTTTTAAAGTTTGGCATAAGTTATGCTATATGTTTCATTTAGGAAACAATAAATGTAATTATATGAAAAAGATTGTCGTTCTTTGGAAGATATCTAATGTAAAAATATGCAAGAATTTTAGAAGATAACTTAAGGATTTAAAAGGGTTGACATTAAAACTAGTTAATCAAACTTATTCCAAAAGGTATATAACCCAATCTGGGTGTTTCTGTATAAGGACAATGTGAATTGTGCACCCAAAAAGCTGTGACAGCTGTTCTTTGGGGGCAGAAGGGGAGTTTTGACCTGATATCTAAAAGTATACTGAACCTTTCCAATAGAAATCCACTGCTTAAGAAGTGCAAGTGATTTTATGAGGAAGTCTGTGTTGAAAGATGGTTGAAAGATGGATTATTTTGTGGCAAAGCAACACTCCGCATGTTTTTATTGGATTTAATCTTAACTTTAAAGAAAAAGTATTAAGTGTATTGAAATAGAAAGTCCTTATATTTAAAGTGTGACATTGGTGTTCAGTGGATTTAAACTTCTTCAAAATTGAAACAATTTGTACTGGAATATTATACAACATGAATATTAGCTGTTATCATAATAACTGAAATTATAAAGTAAAAACATACCAGAAGAAAATTCATTTGTGTTCAATAACTTGGAGTTTTAGTCTAAATATGCTTTATATCTTGTAAGGATCCTTTTTAATATCATCAAGATTTTACCTTATACAGAACCTCAGAAAGTGATGGAGGCTGGTGTGTATGTGTATGCATATGCGTGTGTGTATATAAATATATATAAATACATATTTTTTTTCCCCCTTCTCACTACTGTAGATTTCTTCATTCATTTAGTTTTTCTCTTTATTGTGTATAGAACATTTTGATGGAGTTTACCTTTATCATTTCAAAAAAAGTAAAGGTTTTCCTATATGCTAAAAATTTTAAGTTTATGTAATGGGGTAATGTTCAATCATGATGTAGAGACTTTGTAAATGACATATGTCTGTAATGCTAAAGGCTTGGAGAAGAGTGGTTGTCCTGCAGTTATCTTCATGTGTGTATGGTTTGTTTTGTTTTGTGTTTTTTTGTTTCTCTGCTTCACTCTGTTCAACATCTTCAGGCTCTTTCACGAACGTTTCCAGCCCAAGTTGTAACACCTTGTCAACCTACGTTTCTGTACGTTTTTAACCCTTTTGAATTCCAGTTTGCAGTGTAGCTGTTGGATTTAGGAGCTCCTTTGCAGCAATGTCCCTTCACTCCTCCAAGCTCTTGTCCGAATCTACCTTTCCCTTCCTTCATCCTTATGGCTCCCTGTTCAACCCTTGCAGCTTCTGCCTGCCTCACGCACCTTGGCTACTAGTAGGACGCTCTGCAGTCAGCGTTTCGGTGTTTAAGTATGGCTTGTCTTGGCACAGCTAGAAACCGCAGAAGGAAGGAAGGGAGGTCGGTCTTTCAGCTGCTGTGAAGCATTGCCACTACTGATGGAGAAATTTGGGAAATTAAGCTGTGCCTCTCTAGCAAGTCTCTACAAGTCATCTGTATATTGCAGTTTTTCAGAGACTTTTAACTGGAAAGTGGATTGTCAAGTATTGGAACAGGTTACTCAGAGAGGTTGTGGGATCTCCGTCCTTGGAGATGCTCACAACACGGCCGGACAAAGCCCTGGGCAACCTGCTCCAGGTGTCCCTGCACAGAGCAAGGATAGGGCCAAATGATTTCTCTTCCAAACTAAATTACTGTGATTTGTGCCTGTGCCCCTCTCTGTGAGGCAGAAGGAAGTAAGCTGGAAGTTGGAGGACAGTGTGTAATACTGAAACAGCAGTGTTACAGATAAGTTCACGCTGAATATTTGAAGCGTGACAAAATTTTCCTAACCTAATAGGTTGTGTTGTTAGTCTGTGTGTTATTTTAATTTTCTAAAATTTTTGAAGTATTTTCTGACTGTTTGTTTTCATGTTGCTCTTCCATGTAAGACACTGTTGTTACTAGAATCTCACCATGTAGTTGTTAGCCAAGTTTTTGAGGAGAAGACACAAACCTGCAGTAGTATTTTCTGCTAATGCCCAGCTCCCCCACCACTGCACCAGCAGTAAGCTTGAGACTAATTGTTACCCTTTCGAAAGGTGCAACTGCTTTAAGCTTTCTTTGGATTATGTGAACTTAAAAACCCCACAGCGCACTCTCCCTCCAGCCTCGTCATTGTCAACGTATGAATGGCTCTAGGTGGCCTCATTTCCCGTGCTCTGTGTAGGAGGCTGGGATTGCAGCGCTAATCTTCTTAGCACGTGAAGAGCGGTGCTCGTGTGAGGACGTTTCTGGCGCTAGCTTTGTCGTTGCTGTGAATTTTCCACGTTGCCGGATGGTTTTGACGTCGGGCATTAACTACGCGGGTGCGAGTGTATTAAGAGAGACCTTCTACTGGCAGATGTGAAAAGACTGTCACACACACCAGTGATTTTCAAGAGAAACAAAAGGAGCTGAGCTGGATGGACAAGAATGCTCAATTCGGTTGAAACATCCTTGAAAATGTTGGTGGGAATGGCTGATGAAAGAAACCAATTTGGAGAAATACAAAAGGTTGTGTGAAGTTCTCGAAAACCTTTATTGCTTGGGAGGTGAAGGAGAAGAATCCCGCTTTGGAGGTGCTCTGCGTTGTCGGGGGTGTAAATGAAGTAATACGTTTCGCAGCCCAGCTTTTGGGGGCTTACGTGTTCGTTTGTAGATTGGAGAAGCAGGGGAAGCGTAAAGCAATTAAAAACTTATAAAATTTTCTTCTGTGGGCAATTATTTGGAAAAGAAAAGAGAAGAAAAGCACTGTATAGTAAAGCTACTTAATCTGCCTCTAAGAAGACTGGCGAATTAGTAGACGTCTGATATCGCATTTGTTGAGATAGAGCTGTCTTGAAGCAGTGTAGCATGAACCCAGCAAGTCTTATTATTATATGAGCATTGGGCTCCTTGTTTTATATAATGTTATCAATCAACTGCAGCAGTAGTTGCTAACTACAAGCTATTTCTCTTTGTAAACTTGCTAAGCATTTTTTTTTCCCAGCCAGCTTGCTAATTACTTTTTAACATAGATCATTAGATTTTGGAACAGTTTTTTTAATCAGAAACAGATATTAAAAATCCTTTTTTTTTTTTCTTCCACTTCACTACTTGTTATGTGAACAAGGAACTCTGTCTTTAAAACTAATCTGTTTTTGTGGGTGTTGATGTGCCAATACATGTTTTTATGTAACCAGTGAGCGTTTTTCATCCTTTTCACGACCGACTTGTAAATAGAAGAAACTGCCAATCTGGCATCTCTCTACTTAAAACCAAAGTTAAGAAATGAATGGGAGTATTGGTCAGTTATAGAAACCCTTTTGTGCGTGTTTCAGTCACGTTGCTTTTTGTGCATCTTAACCAGACAGATCAGTGAAACAGAACCTGTGCTTTTTTGAGTTACTAGGAGTCAGTCGTCTACGCTTATTGCAGAAATACATGTTAATTATCCTACTGAGTTAAAGGATGGAAAAACTAAGATAAACATATGCCACCTGACTTTTACTGACTAAAGATTTCCCCAGCGTAAGGAAGAGAGTTGCATCACACTCTTCTTTTCGGTACTTGCATGTTACTTTAGGCATATAGTGTTAAACAGTAATTTTTAAAAGAAATTGGTTTCATGATTTGTAAAATATTACGTAGCCATTTTTTCCTTCGGTGCCCTACTTTTAGGTGACAACCTGTGGGCGAGCACTGCACGGGGCTGAGCACTTCTCTGACCTCAGTGTAACTGCGGCGGTGTCAGGGGAACACGCCGTTTAGATTCGGAGACCGAAATCCTCGAAATCTCACCTTGCAACCAGCCGTTCCCTGACCCGTGCAGGCTTTGCCGAACAACCTCATCGATGTGATTCCGTTGCAAAATGTTTGCTAAACATAGCTGACGTTTTAAAAACGTTGAGAAATTTAAAAACAAATCTTCATGGGCTGTATTGTCTGTGTTCGTTTGTTTTTAATAACCAGTTCTTATGTGTGTTTGTTGATGCAGGCCACAGAAACATTGTTTCGAATGGCAGTCTCAAGAGGAGCTGTTACGCCTTTAAGACACGGAGAAGTAAGGCTAAATATATTTTTTGCACATGTTGTACAAAGCTTTATTAACATAATACTTTATAAATTCCTGGGAGGCTTGTTGTCTTCAGGTAAGTAAAGAGGGCTGGACTGTGTGTAGCTTGTATTCCTACGTTGTAGCGGTTTTTCTTTTTAATAAGAGAATAGAGAATGTAAATCCTATCCAATGGGAGAGTAAATACTCTTCACAAATACTCTGATTTTCTCTTTGCCTGAATCATAATTCAGCCTTGTAATATACGTGACTTAGAAGAGTATCTTTTATCCAGGTACTTTTTCCACTCGATTTTCTACGTCAAAAATTGTAAAAGCTGTAGAAATTCACACAAGGCTGAGCTTTGTTATTGGGTAGGCATAGACAGGTTTCTTCACCCTTTCTGCTTGTTCCTCTCAAGAAGTCAGTGATCTCCTGTGGGATTTGAAGTTTTAATGCATCAATTATTTTAAAGAAGAGATGAATAAATTTGAATGTTATGTTGCTCATGCAGATAGCGAGTGTTTGGTTCCTTCTTTTGTGTTGTTTTATATCACGTAAACATTATTCTGAACACTACCAATTAAATGCCTCCAATATTAGGGGAATCAATTTATGCTTAGGTTGTGTTTCATTCAAAAACAAAAGGCTACCGTGAGTCGTGACGCTATGGAAAAGAACTGATCTGGACACTGGCACTGCTGGAATCTACAATATCTAGGGGTTTTAGTGTAGAAACTTCAGTGTTTTTTCATGGCAATCTGATTTGGATCAAATTCTTAGATAACTTTGTGAAAAGTTTATATAGTAGACACAGCATTAAGTCTGGAATCTAGACTGAGCACGCTAGCCTGGAATCTCAGCTATGCTGTAAAACGTTTCTTATGCTGATGAAATTGCCTTAATTTCCCCCCTTTTGAAATGAAGTAGCATGTCTTTGTATTTTTTAAAAAGCTGTTGTTTCAGTTCTGCCACTGTCTGAGGCATATGATGTGAGATCTCCTACCTTGCTGTTGTCTGTAGTTTTACCTTTTCTGGATATGAATCCGTTTATACTTTCTATGTATTGCTCTTCATTCTTTTCTACAGCAGCGTTTAATGCAGTTTCCAGTTGTGATAATTATGAAATATAGGGTAGCCCTACCATATTCCCTCTGTTTAGGTTTTTCAATCAAGGATACTTAATTTTCTCTGTTTTAATAAGCACATTGCCCATAGAGGAGGTAGGATCTCCATCCTTAAAGATACTTGGCGTTATACACGTGAATTATGGAAAAATCAAATGTTTTTTTTTCAATGCTAATAATGGTGTCATGCAATGTAAAATACTGATACAATCAGAGGAATAATACCACCTTTTGTGAGCAATATGTTGATAACTACTGTGCATCTGATGCATCTTGTGTTGAGTGAGTTCAGCTCACAGAAATGGTAGAAAATATTTCACTTTTTTATTCAGACATTGTTCTGTTCTTTTATCAAGTTAAACTGCCTCAAGGCTAGAGAGAACAAGAGAAACAGCAAGATAAGTGGTGAGAGGATGTAGCCGTGATCAGGCAGGAAGGAACTGGGTGAAAGTACCACCTCCCATATTTGATGATGGCGAACTGTTATGTTGGCTTGCTGGATCTTGTGACACTGTATCCTGAGTATTTTGGTCTGAAGATAAATGCTGTTATCGCTAAGTTAGATAATTTAGTGCTAAGAGAGACAAAGCATGTAAGTATGTGAGGTTATCCTTCCTTTATTGCAAGGCAATGGGAGAAATAAGAAGACTTTTTTTTTTTTTTTTTTTTTCCAAATCGGGCTATATGCCGGGAAGGGAGAGAATTATCGTGATGACTCAAGGAAGATGTTTTCAGTAAATTCCATTGTGGATTTATATTTTATTCAATCTGAAAATGAGGAATGACATTAATAAAATGAAATTAATTTTTCCAGAAGAAACATAATTACCAAGAGTCATAAATTTTTTTTCTTCTTCCAAGAAATTGCAGAATGTTTGCACAGTGTGTAAGCAGAAAGTGAGCCAGAAAAAAAGTTGAATATGAACTGAAGTTTGAGTTGACTCTGTTCTGTTTGAGAAGTGCGAAGTTGGCAGTGAAATTCAAAGCAGAGCAACTTGTTTATTGGAAATTCCAAACTAAGGAGGCAGCAGTCCAAATGTGCAGAAATGCTGTTGGGCTTTCATAACAATATTTAAAATGTAACCTCATTTAACGTTTAGGAAGGGGTAAAACCATTCAAAACAAGAAAGAAAAATTAATGGAAATACTTATTTTATATATATATATATATATATATATAAAGTTATTTACATTCTATTAGTCTATCTTCACTGCTGAACAGATCAACGGACAAACATTTCTTCTGTGCAGACGAAACGGTGCATGAAGGACTACCATAACCCTGTTCACGTCACCAGGTGTATTTATAATTTATGATATTGAATGTCTAAGGGAAATCTTTTGTTCTCCTGCTTCCAGTTTTTCCTCATTTCTTTGGATTCATCTTCTCAAGTCTTCATGCGTGCAGAATTTTTAAATCTTTCCTTTGCTATCATTGAAGATACTTAAAAAAAAAGTGTGGTTACACTGGTGGTTACACTATTTGAATTTAACATATGGCTTGTAAATTTACTATTAAGAATTTAGAAAATTATGCTGCCTACGGGAATTATCAAATTTGGATACATAATGTTAATAATTATTTAACTGCAGGATATGGAACATAAAGGTTCCTGAAGAATTTTCTCAACGATTGCCTTGCCTCTGCTTTGATTTAACTGTGCCAGCATCCATGGGAAGTAATCAGATCCAGAGGTGTAATTCATTTCCGGGTTTTAATATGTTCTTTTTCTTGTCTGTTTATTATTTTTGTCAGTTTTTTGGGGGGATGGAGACTGAGGCAGAGCTATATTGAATTTATTCCTTTATGTTAGTACTTCTTGCTCTTTCCAAGAGGATCCAAAAATTGTACGAGCAGATGCGATCACAGCAAATCTGTGGCTGCACTTTTGTACAGAAGTTTTAGGGCGCATTTCATTAACTTAACAAAGTTTAGAGTCAGAGCAATAGCCATAGCAGAGAGGTTTGCGTTCATGGTGCCTACACCTGAAACCACCAAGAAACCTTCTCCAGCTGTTTCTCTTTGTGCAGCAGGCTAAGATCTGCCACCATCTGTTCCTCCAGCCTCTGCTGGACAGTGAGAGCTGCCCTCTTCTTGGGCTGTGGCTGGGCTGGCCGCAGTGGTAGACTTAGAGTTGTGGGAAACTCGAGCGACTGCAACCTGCCTACTGGAGGGGATGAGAAAGGGAGGTTGGTGCTTCCTTAATGGTCCCAGTCTGCTCCTCGGTTCTGTGTCCCCTAGAACGTCGGCTGCGGTGAGCTCAGCCACCTCCAGGGAGGCAGCCAGAGGCAGAGTAAAGATTGGCAGCGGTGGTTATGAGAAGGCTATTAGAAGCGTGATAGCCAGGGGCTAAGCTGATATTCTGTGGCTGCACATAGAGAGAGACTTCTTCAGTAATTTGTAATTGGAAGCGACCAGTTTTATTCGCATGGCGCAACAAAGCAGTGATTTGCTGAAGAGAAGGAAGTGTGTTGTAACAATTAAGATTTGTGCATAGTGTGGAGGTACTGCATAAGGAGGAGGGCACTGATGACGACAGCTAGCTTGCAGGACTGATGATGTTCTGTCAGCAATCTCAGTAGAGGAGGAAGATAAAAATGCACACGACCCATCCAAAGAAGGAGCAAGACTTCAGAGAGGGTGAAACCCTTTGTGGAGAAAATCCTGTTAAGTTACGTAGACTCACATGGACTGCAGAGATAATGGAGCAGACAGAGTTCTCAGGGAGCTAGATATGATAACAGCCCTGCAGCTCTGGCTGCGAATGAATGCAAATTATGAATTTGCAAATTATCTTATCTCTTCTCATCCAAAAAATTTTGGGGCCTCAGGGTGGAAGAATCTAGGCTAGTATCTTTATAGCTCTTTATGTCCATCAGAGCAAAGCATCGCTGCCTCAGAACTGAAGAGGAAAAGGGCCCCAGAAGTTGTGGTCTTGCATCTGCGGTGTTATGGCATACGGGGAACTTCCAATATGATAGAACTTTAAAATCTTTGTGTGGTGTCTTGTGGCGGGAAATTTAGTTTTGCAGGAGAAAAATTTGCATGGGAGTGTCAGAGGAAAAAAAAAAAAAAAAGTTTGAGGGCTCCATTTCTGCAACAGCTGAGATGTGACCTTTTGAAGAAAAGTGGCAAAGAAACTGAATCTCCAGTCTTGTAGCCTTATTGGAGAATGTCATTAATGTAGGGAATGTGTTTTGTTTGGCAGTTATGCAAAGGCCGTTGACTGTATTGTGCATGTGGGAAACAAAACATAAAAAGGAATTTCCAGGCTGTGGCCATAAGTTTCCAAGAGGTCCAGTTCCCATTAGCGGTTAGATTAAGCCGTGGTGCCTGAAGAGGGCAATATGCAAAGGTCTCTGAGGCTCTGACGAAAGTAGCAATATACAAAACAAGAGGAGGCTGAATAGGGTGTCTGCTCCCTACTTCCCAAGCCATTTATTTCTTGATGAATTAGTGAACAGCCACCAAGTACAGTATATGTTGATTTGCTCATTCCGATTCCTACTTCCTTTCAGAATTATCACTTACACTGTCCATAGGGAAAGAATAAGTGAAGTCCAAGAAGTGCCCACCTATATATGTGTGTAGCCTTTCTATCCTGGAGGTATACCAGCAATGCAGCTTAAGGGGAGTTGTCAAACCCGTGCCGGTTCTCATAGCTTGAGAGACTGGAGCATTCTGAGTGATAAAAACACCAGTCAACTAAAATTGAACTGTAAATATACATAGAAATATAGAGTAATTATTGTACTTTACACCCTAAAAGAATTTATGATCTTACAATGCAAGCCCTTTCCTAAGAACTGAATAAGAAATTTAATTACATGCATTGCAAATAACAATAGATATCCATGACTGGAAATGTGCTTTGTTGTAAAATGTCTCATTGCTTTCATTTAAAAGTATATTTCTTGAATTTCAGAACTAAACGTTTAATTCTGTGTATTTTCTGAAGAGTAAATAATAGGAAGTGCAAAGCTTTGTGAATTTAGCCCAGTAACCAGTAAATAGCAATTTCCGTGGATTTTGTATTCATAGCAAATACCTACAGAACACTTGTGGTTTAAATTTTTAGTTGAGAGTTAATTAAGGTGATGACTGAGGATCTTTACAATGGAATTTATTTTACACTTTTAAACATACATATAAAATTGGAAGACTCCTTTCTGCAATGGTTCTACTATTATTTCCACAGAATTTATCTTCTACTTTACTGTTTGCAGTCATGACATATGTAAAATGACATTTCAGGCATGGTCCAAGTGCTGCAAGTCCACCTTTGTGAGTTGGATTTAAGCTTAAAAAAAAATAAAAAAAATCACTAGAGTGATTTTTAAGATAATATCAGTTTGTTTTGGTCCTTATATGAAGGGCCTTTGTAACAGTAATGCGATTATTTCTAAATGAGTAATCCATATATTTTTGATATAATGTTTGTTTGACAACCCTTATTGTATAGTGTTCTTTCTTTAGAAATCAAAACCATAAGCAACTTTGGTTGTGAGAGGAAGTATGTATGTTTTAGAATAATGCTATTAACTTAGCAATAAATTTTTAAAATGTAATAAAAAGCTGAAGATATTGTGAAACATTTGTTTTTCTGCATTTATGAGTTGTACAAACTTCAGTGATTTACAAATGGACACTGTAAGTTACATTTCTAAAACAGTTCTGTTTTTATTTAATCTGTATAAATGCATGTACATAAAACATAGGTTCTTTTTCATTGTAAGATTATATTTTGTGTTGATTTTAAGGTAGAACTTCTACCTAGGAAAGGAGGGGACAATGTTAAAGCGCTGTTACTCGCTCAAGGTTCCTTGCCCTCTTTCTTCTTGCCCTGCCCCATCATGTCCCAGCAGAGTCGGGTACTGAATCTTGGAAATTTCAGCTATATAATTAAGTTATGTGAACAATAACCTTTTTTATTAACAGCAGAAACTGAAATAATTTTTTTCTTGAGATGTGACTATTTCTGACTTAACTGCATGCCATTAGGACAATTTGAAAGAGATTTTAAAACCATAAATAAGACATGATAAACAATGTTCCTTTAAATGATCAATTTTCTGCATGAAAGGGCTTACTCTAGACATTACGGAATTCTACACTTGATTTTTGAATTTTTGATTTTGTCATAGTGGTGTTTTTGATTGCATTTTTGTCTATCTTGAGAGGTATGTGTGTGTCAATATGTGAAAAGCAGGAAGACTTCATAAATGATAACATTTTAGATTGTGAAAAGTATTGTGACTCATGTAGGATTATATTTCATTTAAGTGAAATTGTTTTGGGCACACTGTGTTTCCTGTGATTTCAGCCCAAGGGCATACCAGGCCTAATCACTTACAGGCACATTAGAAACCGAACGGCAATGTGATACTAGACATCTGATCCCCTAACCCTCTTGCCTTCCTATCACAAAGATGTCATTATTATCAGGAGTTCAAAAGTTCTGCTCTCACAGACCAGCCTGACATCTCTGATTTCCATTCTTTTGTCTCGAATACTTTGTTACTGTCGTGCTAATATGTGAGGAAAGATGTTTTCTCAGTTTTACATAAATCTTACAGCATTTAGAGACACTGTAGTTAGAGTCCTGAAGGCACTCTACTTTCTAAGCCTTTTGTCTTTAACTATGGATACTTTTCTTTTTAGTAGTGTTGTTGGTCAAAATGAGTCTCATTTATTCTCACTTAAATTGTCACATATGTATAAGAAATTTGATTTAGTACAGTGAAGCTTAAATCATTAAAAGGCCATGTGATAATGTTGATGGGACTTTTCTTCCTTCACAGTAGGATTATCAGTCCCTTGGATCGTACCCTTTTCCCTTGGATCTTATCCTGTGTTTTTTTCCTCCTGACTGAGGGTTGTTAGTGCACAGAAGAATGTGTATTTTTTTAATTTAGTATGTTGCAAAACAATGTCAGTTCAATTTAATGGAAGAAAACCATATTTTTTGAGTATGTGGGTATAAGATCTGAAGTGCCAATATGTTTCAGTGTTCATTTCCCATATATTGTCCCTCTTATTTATTTTTGAATGGTATTACTTTGCAAAAGGATAAGGAAGGAATTGCTTCCAGGCAGATCTGAGTCATTTTTCCTCCAAAGGGAGGTCACCTTTTCACTTGCCCTGAGAGAGAATAATCTGTACCTTGATTTTTATTTATTTCTTTTTTAAAAAAAACAATTTATTTGGGAAAACAAAAAAGTATCCTAAATCAGTGTTCTGAAACTGCTTTTGAATTCGGGGCACACATTGCTATACATTCACATAGAGAGTTCCTCTTAACGTTTAGAGAAGCCTTTTTTGGAAATGGTATTGAGCCTGGGTTTTATAACTCCTTGTAAAAGGAGCAGCAAATGGATAAAACATATAGCTAAGAATAGAACTGTTTTACGGTATACCTACTTACGGCTTAGGTTTGGAATATGTGTCAGAACTATT
The DNA here is from genome assembly GCF_040807025.1 of Struthio camelus. Taxonomy (NCBI): domain Eukaryota; kingdom Metazoa; phylum Chordata; class Aves; order Struthioniformes; family Struthionidae; genus Struthio; species Struthio camelus. The sequence continues at coordinate 215,691,899 of NC_090942.1, read as the reverse complement.
TAAAAATAGTATTGGTATCTGGAAATCCTTCTGACGGGTCACAACGAGTAACAGTTCAAAGGTAAGACTAGCATAGTTTAACAACATCAGGGAGTAAATTCAAAGTAAATAATGCTTCTGATAACTCTAGGGAAAACAAAGAGCTTCATCTAGCTTTAGCTCTGGAGGGAAGGAGAATGCGGTAGATCTCAGGAGAGAAAAATGACCAGGTTGGCTTCCAAGTTGTTCTCACGTACACTGATTGAGTGTGGCTTTCACAACTTATGCAGTTGTGACACAATTTATGCAGAAGACTGTGCTGCCATTCAGAGGGACCTGGACAGGCTGGAGAGCTGGGCGGAGAGGAACCTCCTGAAGTTCAACAAAGGCAAGTGCAAGGTCCTGCACCTAGGCAGGAAGAACCCCATGCAGCAGGACAGGCTGGGGGTTGACCTGCTGGAAAGTAGCTCTGCCGAGAAGGACCTGGGAGTGCTGGTGGACAACAAGTTAAACATGAGGCAGCAGTGTGCCCTTGTGGCCAAGAAGGCCAATGGTATGCTGGGTTGCATTAGGCAGTGTTGCCAGCAGGTGGAGGGAGGTGATCCTGCCCCTCTGCTGAGCCCTGGGGAGGCCTCCCCTGGAGTCCTGTGTCCAGTTCTGGGCTCCCCAGTACAAGAGAGACATGGCCCTGCTGGAGAGAGTCCAACGGAGGGCTACCAAGATGATTAGAGGGCTGGAGCACCTCTCCTCTGAAGAAAGACTGCAAGAGCTGGGCCTGTTCAGCCTGGGGAAGAGAAGACTGAGAGGCGATCTCATCAACGTGTACAAGTATCTGAAGGGGGAGTGTCAAGAGGATGAGGCCAGCCTCTTCTCCGTGGTGCCCAGCGACAGGTCAAGAGGCAATGGGCAGAAACGGAACCACAGGAAGTTCCATCTGAACCTGAGGAGCAACTTCTTCACTGTGAGGGTGACAGAGCATTGGACCAGGTTGCCCAGAGAGGTGGTGGAGTCTCCTTCCCTGGAGATATTCAAAACCCGCCTGGATGTGATCCTGGGCAATATGCTCTAGGTGACCCTGCTTGAGCAGGGAGGTTGGAGTAGATGATCTCCAGAGGTCCCTTCCAACCTAAACGATTCTGTGATTCTGTGTGAAGTTGTTATTTTTCAGCATTACTAGATCTTTGGTCTCTGGTACCAGATTGTCCTGGATTATCCAGTGTTCAGAGGTCATTTTTAATCATGAAGAGAAAAGTAAATTTGTCTTGAAGCTCCAGTGGAGTCTTAAGAACTTGTCTGCCTATTTCACCTAAACGCATGTTCTGCATTTTAGCTAAAGTTATGTTATAATTTATTTTCAAAAAATCGTGATGAGCATTGTAAAAATTCTGATCTCCTCCAAATAATTTTCAAAGGGAATGGTAGAATTCATAGACGAAGAGAATATGGGAAATGAATACCTTCTATGAATCATATGGTATGAATTTAATATAAAATTGAATGAAAATAGAATAGTGGCTACGTATTCCATAATATGGAGAATTAAAACTTAAGAAAAATAACAGTCAAGTTTGAGTATTTAGAGAACTTCTATATCTCTAATATGATTTCGTTTTTTGTCTTGGAAGTCATCTAGCAAACTAATGGTTTGTACTTTTCTTTTTAATGTATCAAGACTATAATGTCTTTTTTTACATTGAGTGCTATTTAGGACTTATATGTTTGTTTTACAAAGATAATGCTTATCATGATATGGTGGACTTTTTTTCAGTGAGGACTGATAAGTATGTATTTATTTCATGATGATCATATTTCCTCTTTTATTTGTGAAGTGAATTCCTAAAGCTCAAATGAAAATTGAGTTATACTCAGAAGTATTTGCTATAATATCTCCCGCCAAGAAGTTTCTGGGAAGCAGCTAAGTAAGGAGGCCTTTTAGTTACTTTTTTAAGGTCTATCTCTTTTTAAAAAATTTTCTGATACATTGCCTGTAATTCCAGATTTCTTTTCCATCAGCAAAACAACACATTGCAAATGCAGACAAGAGAAAATTATGACCACAGAACGTAACTGAATATAAGAAAATGTATTTACTTTCCAGTCTAGTTTTTGTTTACCGTGGCTTCTGACGATCAAGAAATGCAGTACTATGAAGTACATGAGGCAGGTTGTTTTGTTAAGAAAATTGTTTTTTTAATTCCTTTTTCATTAAAAAGGCGCAATTAGCGATTGTCGCTTCAAATATCGACTTTTCTTCTCTGTAACATGAGAGCATTTGTTTTATAAATATTCAAATTGTGGTCTCATATGTCATGGCCTTGGAAGGAAACTGTCATCTTGTTTTATACTTACAACGTCCAAGAGCAGGGTCTGGCAACTGCATTCTTCTGATAGAGCGAAGATAATCTGTAGGGAGAGCGCTCTAATTCTATACATTAGAAAAGACACAATAGGTATTACAGAAGATTGGTACTTGATTTATGCTTCTTTCTCGCTTCAGGATTGTTGATGCTAATGTTATGTTAATACATTCACAAAGTAGAAGGAATAGGAAACTGTAGAAGGCTATTTAGACTGGTAAAGCTAAGAACGTATTCACACTCCTGTATCTGTTTAAGAATGCTAAATACATGCTAAAGGTATAATTAAGCATATACGTCAATTGACCTGCAGTTTCTGTGCATGTAATTTGACTCAAGTTGCTAGAGAAATAGTCTTGCCGATGTATGAATGCACTGTTTGTCATTTTCTCTGACATATGATAGTAAAGATAAATGCATGTCAACTTATCCATTGCTTTCACTATTCAGTTTCAAGAAGAACTATTTTAACTTCAGAGTAAACATCATTTCCATTCAGTGGTTACCAACTAATGAAAATTAATTTTCCCTCAGGAAAATAATGCAAATGTAAAAAATCTTTTAAAAATGATTAATTTGGCATTTCCAGCTTGCTCATTAGAATTATTATTTAATTCAATTATTTAAATAATGTATGTCCTCCCATTTCTATGGCCGATCTCGGGGTGGCTTATGATCCTTCTTCAAAGTCCAATTGATGGGACAAATCAATTTGACAGGAAACAAATACCAAGATAGATTGGAATGATTAAGGAGCCAAGAACAATTTTGTACTTTGCATCAAAGGCTTTTTCCACTGGTCAAGTGACTGGAGGGGGTGGGGAAGGAAATCACTGTACCATTTCATGTCTCATTATGTATTTTTAAATGTTTTTATTCTTCTTATCGTCCCAGTTCAAGTTATTTTATGATCTTATCCATATGTAAGAATTTTAAATATCATGGATCACACACAAACAAAAAGCTTAGTGTTTAAAAATATTTTAATTGCCCTGTATGTAAATATGTTGCAGTAAATTTAAATGCAAATTGAAATACTTTTCTTCAGTTGTCGAAGTGGAGGGTGAATGTGCTGCAGTGAACAAGCAAACCCCTTCTGCTTCTTGTTTGGTCAAAGTCTAGGGGAAAATCATGCAAAATACTTTATATTTTCTTATTAATGAGTGAGTAACTTTAGGTTGTAATTTGCAAAGTGATGAAAAGTGAAATTAGTGAAAAGTAAGACTAAGGAGGGATTTGAACAGAATGAATAGAATAAATAGTAACAAGGAATATTTAGCATATTATTTGTGTATAAAGATCTGAATTTTCAAACTTTATATATTGTTCTATATGTGTAAAACAACAATGACACTTATCGCGTATAATCTTTGATTAATATTGTACCAAATTTAAGATTTAAATATTCTGTATATAAACTTATTTTAAGCTCTATAATGATCAAAATACAGGACCTAGGGCAAGCAATTCCAATTAATAAAGGCTAAAAGGGTTTTAGTATCCTTTTCATGGAGGGGTTAATATAGAATCTTAAGAAACAAAATTAAAAATCTAGGAAAATGCTGTTTATTTTGTCAAGTTTGCAGGGAGTTTGACTGCTACAGATACCCAAAACAAGGTGTAATCCTCATATTGATGGAGGGAGGGAGGGGGCTCTGCAGGATCTCCATCATATGGGGGGACGTGTTCCTCGGACAGCTGGTGAGAGCAACTGTAGCTTCTGTGGACACCGCAAGTGTGGTACTGCACTCCGGTGATATAAAATCAGTTCTTCCTTAAAAGCCTTGATCTTATTTCCTCTTTGAAGGGAAGAACTTGTGTGAGTGGATTCTAAGAGGCTAACCCTGTGTCTACGTATGGCTTGTGTAGGAGAACAGTGTAGCCTCAGACACTCGAGTATGTACATATGTAAAGCAAGTCTTTGTTATGAAAAAGGTGAAGTGCCATTGTTCAGTGCTCGAGCATGTGCATTGTGGGTATGTCGGAAATCAGCAGCTGGGTGCTAATTGAGCTTTATATTGCTAAAGGTCTGTGGTAACTGCCTGTACTGGTTTATTTGTTGTAATACTTCTACAATATTAAATCACTGTCTCCTCTTCTCCTAAAAACCTAAGCTGTTTCTCTTGACTAATGTCTTAACAGTGTGAGATAGGTTACGATAGCTGAAGATCTGATCTGCTGGCAGCAGGAATATTTGCATGAATAAACTGTTGGAACAATTCTCCCACTCTGAACCATGAAACCAATCTGTTCCTGTCAGTTACAATTTTATGGAAACTAATTCTTTGTTGATGGAATCAGGTGAAAAATATGTGGTCCTGATTAACAAACAGTATGCGCAGTTTCTTAAGGTCGTGGAGAACGTTCCCCAGGATGAGTGCATGCATTTGTATGGGTGTGTAACTATACATATATATGCATCCGTAGGTATTAAAAATGATGGCCATTTTGAATTTAGTTGTTCCTAAGTTTCAGAAACTTGTCTTAAACTAACCATGTCTTAAAATAATAGTTAGTTCATTTCTACAAAATTGTGCTCAAGTAATGAGCATTCCTTGAAGTGGCACTGTTTTTTCTGGAGGAAATATGTATTATACAAGTGACTGCATAAATTAAATAGTGATCTTTCATTTTTAAGTACCCTTCAGAGCTGCAAAAAATGAACTAGTATCTGCAGTCTGCTTAATAGACTGTTCACCACATCACCACATGCAATTAAGCAGAAGTGATTTTTCTGCTCAAGACAGGCTCAAGACTGATTTAGCAATGAAACTTAATTACTTCTAGCCCTTAGAGAAAATGGCCCAACAAGTTTAAGGTTGTTGGCAGGGCAATGTGGGAAAGCTATTGCTGAAACTCCCTTCACCATTTCTGATTTTCTCTTAGCAGTACTTTGCAGTATTAACCTCCAATTAAGCAACTATTCCCACAAAAAAATGCATTCCGTTTTTCTTTCTTTGTTGCAGACTAAGGGCAAAGGGAAAGAGAAGACAACTTTGCAGCTTCTTAAAAGCGAGTGATAGTTAACTATTTCACTGTATAGGTGAAGTTCTGTGGTTATGAAAAATAAAACTTAAAAATTAGTTCTCAAATGCCTGAAGGTGTAACGTCGCCACTCTGCCCATAGAGATCTCAGGCTGAAACCTAAGGCTTCGCGCATTTGTGCTTCTTCACAATTTGATATGTCACAGTTAAACAGTTTTTAAATTTTCTACTCAGGTTATAGGAAAAAAAGATAAAGGAACTGAAATAAAAAAAATCATTTTAATCATATGAACAAACTAGTTTGTACTTAGAATAAAATTGCTTCATTTGAATTTGTAGGAATGTGTTATTTAAAGGAAACAGGAACTTCAATTTTGTGACTCCAAGGAATACATCTGGAAAAACAATTCAGGAGGACATATGGCATCAATTGGCTTATATTTTCCTATATAGAGGTTTTGATTGCAGTACAACTGTTCATTAATTATGCAGAATTAAACATGTAAATACTGTATTGTTGATTTATATACCCTGTTGCAGGGCACTAAGTTCAGGAAGAAAAGTTGAGGCGTAGCAAAGAAGATGAACTTTTCTGCTTGTCTGCTGTGATGATGATTTTCTTTAATTTTGCAGTATATTTTTTCCTTGAAAGATTTTGACTCCCTCACTCTTATCTCTTTATGTCGATAAATCTCTCATTCACCTCTGTGGGAATTTTCATTTACAAAGAGAAGTAATATTGCAATTGCAACTTGTTGAATGTAATCGCCTTCTCAGTTGTACTCAAAGTCTTGTTCTTACTAACAGTTATGGACATGTTTATCCATGGAAATATTCATGGTAACAAAATTAAGCATGTTCCTGAACATTTGCAAGGGTGTGCAGGGTAAGACTCTAATTCCCAAAGGCACATTTAGCACATGCTCTAGTGCTTTACTCAGTAGGGAGTGAATTTAAGTATGTGATTCTGTCCCCTTGATTTCAACGGTGTTTAACTACATATGTGACTTAAACTTTTTGCTTGACAGGAAATAATTTAAGCATGTATTTCAGCATGTATTTGTTTTGTTTTAATCATGGCTTTGAAGGACTTGGAATCACTGCTGTCTTTAGGCTGATATTTACCATTCTCGGAAGTGAAAATGGTGTATCTGCAGTATTTCTCATTACAATGAAAAGAAGAAAGTCTGATATTCTTGTAATAAACAGCGACTTAGAAAAGGATGCTGAGGTTTCTCCTTACATCTCTCAATAATCTGTTTTATAGGTTGGCTTGTATCACCATCAGTCAGCTAGAATTGCTTAGTTTGTCCCTTTATAAGACTATTTTCAGTTGCTTCTGAAAGCATCTTGCAGATGCTTCTGCCACCTTCGAACTGCTCAGGCTGAGATCTTCTGAAACAAATGTGGCCGCAGTGCCTCAAATAAGCTTCTTTGCTTTGTGGTCTCAATTCACCTCTTTCCATGAATGAGGGCAAGGTCTTTTGGAAAAAAAAAAACAAAAAAAAAACCCACTATGTGACTAAGTAAGACGTGTACTCGGAGAACTGGATTAGAGTTGCACCAGCAACTTATGTCAAGAGTCACATGAACTTCATAAGGGATGATTCCTGCTGCAAACAGTTAACTACCTAAATAAATCTGAAAAAAGGATTGAAAACTATAGTATTAACATCCCCATGTGAGATGTGGATAAATAAGCGACTGACTCAGTGATACATGTAAAAGTGGAAAGTAAACTTCTGTTCTGAAGTGATCAGCTGTATGGGCAAAATGGCACTGATTGTTTTTACAGTGGGTCATACAATAACTGTATTTAATTCCCTTCATAAACTAATGGGACTGCACGTAGTGAAAGAGCACTGGGCTTCATAACACAAGAGGTCTCTTGCAATTTCAGGTTCCAGTGGACTTGACTTCCAGTGGCTCTGCCATAACCAGTCTTTTAAAGCATCTAATGATACGGCAGCGCTCAGATCATCCTATAAATGTCATCCTGCAAATTTTGTGACTAATAATATTGTTGAGATGTTAGAGAAATCGTATCACTTCACCTGCTTCCAAAATGTCATTGACACTTGGAAAGGACTGATGCTAGGTCTGCTGTTTCCTGGGCTAATGCTAACAGCGTTGCTGTCTCCTTTCATACGTGACCTAAGTATATGTAAGATCAGTGGAGATTAACTGTTTTATTTACAAAGCTCCTATCTGGTTTTATAATTTTATAAGAGAAGTACTTTGACTCCCATGCGCGTGTTAGGTTTTAACTTGTTTGCAAGAGGAGTTCAAACGGTCATTTTAATTTACTGTACTGAATTTACTGCATTTCAGCTGTGTCATTTTAGTCTTTGCACAATGGAAACGAAGGGAGGCAGATGTGGAAATATTTCTTTTCTGTAACTGTATTTTGTACACAATGTACTCTTCTCCTGTGAAAGTCATTACAGCTCGTTGGACTTGGTGTAAATTCAGGAGAAAAACTTAGACGAAATTTGTGTGTCATCTGTATGCCCTTGAGCTCAGTTCATTTAGCTCACAAAGACTGTGTGCAAGAGAACCTCGGTGGGTCCAGTTTTCCAGAAGGTTTAGAGCAGCATAAGAAAAGTGCTTTGAATTCCAGAAAGTTGGAAGTGTGTACACATGTTTAATAAAGCATACATTAAAAAAAAAAACGAATTCTTGCAAGTTACTGAAACTCAGAGCATTCCTATTGCAACTGTTTTGTAATTAGATTTGACCCTGGAACCATTTATCAGAACTAAAAAGAAAGTGTCCTTCCTTTATTTTTCATTTAGGTAGTAGGGTTGGAATGTAAATGAGAGATTGATTAGTATCCATTTCCATGTTCTTCATGTTCACTCAAGGTCTTACAGTTCATTCTCTTGTTTCATCTCAAATAGAAAAGGATCGTTTGGAAGTGATGGCTGATAAGCATTGCCTGTACTACGCCATATTGTTTTATCAGGAAATGATTTGAGTGTGAGACATTAAATAACTATATTGCAAACATGTATTTCTAGCAGTTAACTGTATTGCGGATCTGTGAAAAACTGGAAGGTTTTTTTGTTGTTATTTCTACCTGCCAGTAGAATCTACCAATATAAATTACTTAATCTACCAATATAAATTATTTCAGTCTGAGTATATGCAGTTTCTAGAAACAGTGTTTAGCAGTGAGGTTCACAGAATATTTTGATTGTTTTAATATGTGAAGTGAATATTTGAAATATTCTTATGAGTAATGGAATTTGGTATGCAAAACACAAATATTTCCTTATGATAAATTCGTCAGCTTGGCGGAGCTTTAGCCTGATTTCCGACTAATGACACAGAACTGTAAATTACCACTTGTTAGTACTCTGCTAACTTTTGCACAAATGGTTAATATATGAGTTAATCTGTTTAAGTAGCAAAAAAGGTCCTTTATCCCCAAATACCCTAAGTAGTAAATATATTGGGATAGGATTGGCTAATTTTAAAATTTCAATGTTGAGATTTAACAGCTATTAAATTGTTGCTTGATAGTGGGCGTATTAAGAAATGACTGACAAAAAAAAGATTCCTCCTTCAGTCACTTACCAAAGTGTTTTTGCGCAAAGGAAAAACATAATTTGAGGTTATGTTATTGATCCTGGTAAAGCACTTCTCGAATGAAAAGTGACAACTGTTTTAACTTTTCAAATCCTGTGTACTTGTATGAAGCAGGGAGAAGTGTGTGCATTTGAAAGTTACGGAGAATTTTATGGACAAAATGATTCAGAATTGGTCAGGTATCAAATTATTCTGTCTCAGTTTGCTAGGTATGCCATATGAAGTAAGGTTTCATAAGTAGATGTGACCACAGAGTAGTGCAGTATGGAGGCTAGGTCTCTCCACTTTGTGGTTTTCTCCAAAGAGTGATCATGGAGTGGATCTGGAGCGAACATACCATCTTCCTTGCTAGGGCTGGGCCCTGTGACTAGCCATATGCATGCTATACAGCACTTACAGTAATCCCTCTTTTGGTATATTTTTAATACCAAAAATTTAATACTTATTTTTAATAAGTATTAATACCTTCTTACCCAAAGTGTTCACTCTGTTCACACCACGCTCGGCACTTGTCACTCCAGGGATGCTGCATTACTGTTCTTACTGTTTTCATTATGGCCCTTAACATTAGCCAGGTTTAAGTGTTACGTTTGGGTATTTTCTGTATTTTCAAGCGGCTGCGCTCAGACCTATGCTTATATCCCTTAGCAAGGAGAAACCCTGCTGCGTCTCTGTGGGTGGCCAGGCAGAGTCTTGCAATCATAAAATCTCCATCCCTGGTCCACTCAGGTACTGCAAGGACCTGGTGTCCTTGGATCTCATCCTCCTTTTTATTCTCCAGTATTTCAACTCTTTTTTACGGTTCTCTCAAGAATCTGTCTCTCCTCATAAAGAGTGGAAACAGCCCACCAGATTGGTGCCTTTGTAGCATTATCCCAAGAGTGAGAGCTGTGGGCCGAGAGGTATGGTGCAAGGGTACAAACAAGGCTTGCAGTGGGACAGCTATTGAGGGAGGAGTCTTTGAACTGATCAAACCGCCAAGCTGATAGCAAGAAAAGATGCTAGAAAGGATTATCTGCTCTGTAAGTTAGAACGCATTTTCTGTGCCGTCTGCTGTTACAATGTCTCCAATCCCGCTGTGCTGAACTTGGAAATTTCCCTATGTAGGGATTCTAGGAAGAAGCTGAAAGTAGACAAAGCTGCTGTTATTGCTGGAATACCTAATTCAGTCATTTTTTCAAGTATGGATAAGTCTTCAGATTTGTCCAAATTAATTAATTCTGTATATTTTAAGGGATTTTATTCAAGATCTTGTAAGAAAAATGAGTATGAACTGTGTTTTCTCTGTCGTTCTTATCTAGCAATATATTGAACATCGGAATACATACACATTAAACCTTTGAATATATACTGGAATTAAATGAATTTTTTTGACCTGTTTCTGCACTGTAGGCTTACAGATTACAGTATCAAGATACTGTAGTAAATCACTTCATAATTAAATTTTGTGTTGATATTTCAGTGATTTGAAATTCCTTTGGCTTCCCCCACCACAACCACCTTTGAAGATAAGACCTGATTTGTAATATTTTCCACCATTCTAAAGTAGTTTCTACTCAGGTGACCTAACAAGCAGATAAAAACAGTGCCGTCTTTGAGGTACAGAAAAGATCTAAGGATTTTTTCTTCTTCACTGTTTCTTTTTCTACAGAATTAGCAAGGTTACAGCCTTTCAGGATATTGAGGAATTTATATCCAGTTGTGCAAGACTATCTTTATTGATTGACAGCTTTTAGTGCAAACATTTTCCACATGGAGGAAAAAATCATTACTGAAGATTTAACATTTTAATATAGTTAAGACCTGAGAAGGTTTCTCACTGTTGTGTCAGAACTGTGCAATTGGAGAACCATTTTCAAAATGTAACAGAAGATAGATAAATTTAAAGCTATTTCTGAGGAAACGCTTTTTTAAAAAATTGCTTAATCTTGGCTGTTTTGTAACCTGAATTTATTTATGCTTAAAAACAGAAGATCCCTAGAGTCAACTTCATTTAGATTTTTTAAAATAAGTCTACTAGTTCTGTCCTCTTTTTTTCTGTTTTCCTGTGGCGTGTCTGTGTTGTGAGTTTGGGTTTCATTTTAAGAAATGAAATGGTAATAATGTTCTGTGATTTCTCCCAAAACAACATTTTAAAATATACTTCTCCCTTGTGATGTGCCACAGTATTATCAGTTTAGAGGAAGCATTTCATTGCCCCAATAGTGAAGTAATTGTTCTTCGAATAGTTCTTGAATGCTGCCAGAAGTTCTGGAAGCAGTCAGCAAGTTGCTTTGATGTTACAGTGTTTGTACATGGTTATACCAAGTTAAGGACCTTGGCTTTAATTTCTTATTTTTGCAATTTTAACTAAGCCTCTTTAAAACAAAGAAAGCAACACAAACCAACCGCCCAGCACATGCTACTTTTCACAAAAGCAAGGCAGCTTGTAATTAGGGTTGGAAAGGACTTTTAATGGGTGTACTAATTTATTCCTCTTCCGTATCTTGACAGGTTTAATTATTCCTAGCTCCATTGAGGATGGAACAGTGGTAAAACTGTTTTTGCCATTTTGTTTCATTTTCTGTAAGTCATACTAGTGAATTATTCTTCCTCAGGTAACTTGTATTTTACTTCACTGTGTATAAGTCATTCAGACATTTTCTTTGGATCTACCAGGTCTTCTTTCAATTCCTTTGTGGTTATGCTGGCAGCAGTTTAGAGAATTTAAATCAGTTTTACTGAGTGCAGTATTTCCCATTTATGTTGTCCTATAACTTCCCATCTAACGTTTTTTAAAAAATGCAACTAAAATTGTCTCCTTCTTCTAATATTTTTTTCTTAATTCCTTGCATTTTTCCGTAACCTAAACTCACTCAACGTGTTGAAATTTTCCATATTGGCTTCATCAAGTTCATTATCGTTATTTCCTTTTTCTCTTTTGCCTCAGGAAATACATATTTTGTATCAATCTCAGTCTAGGGAGTAGGGAAATTATACAGGGACCAAACCCAATCAAAACCATCCTCTTTTATAACTGCCACAGTAACTATGCTCCCTATCTGCGCCTCTGTCAACCTTCTGCTACTGCCACCTTTAGTGTTTTATACATTACCGGGGCTGTGCTGCTATTAGCCTGCTCACTCCTTTATGGTTCATCTTATCTGATGAATAATGCCTGTTTGTTTTCTGGTCTACTCAGTTTTTTCTGAAAGAATGCGAAAAGAAGCTGTTTATCAATGTCACTTTTTCCAGGGCTTATAACTATCATAATTCCCCAGTAGAGTTTGGTTTAGGAAAAGCGACGGGGAGGCAAAGCAAAGGAAAGCAAGATAGTGACATTCCTGGCTAAAAAAATCGTGAATGTGTAAATAGGGAAGAAACTTCTGCAATGGGAGAACAAAATGGGGTACTCGGTTGGTCAGAATAGTGCATTGAGGCTTTATGAATTTGTCTCACGTTGAGCAGACTTTTTTTCTAAGCTGCATCTTCCCTTGAACAGCAGCCACCAGCTCCGCAGAAACACAACAGCGCGGATGAGTGTGAATGCAAGAAGCTGTGCAAAGCGACAGCCTCCAAAGTAACCTGGACTCACCTGGAGCTCCAGGCTCTGTGAAACAGGCTGCCTCGTACTTGAAAGCTTTGCCATTACATAACGTCAGAGGGGGAAAATTACAAAAGTTTTTCTCAAGGTACCGGTTTGCTCAAAGAATATTGTATTGTTTTCCTATTGATTTGCATTTAAAATATCTTCATAACCCTAAAAGCTAGGTTTTTTCTTTAAAATAGCCTAGGCACTACAGAAGGTTGAGTACTTCCCAGTGTCAGAAACAAAGCAATTTTCTGAACCTACACCAAAAATTTATAGCTCTTGCTTTTACTTTACTTGATCCCTGCCCTCTGCTTAAATCCCTTTATGTATCTATTGACAGTATCTTCTTTATTCATCTGTTCCTCAAAGAAAATAAGTAAGGGTCTTAGTTACTCATTCTTTTAACAATATGTTGCATTTCTTTGAATGTTTCTTTTGTCTTCAACAGGAGCTGTAACTGATGCTGCGTTAAGTAATCTAACATGTTAGAGCTACTAATGCCTCAATGCAAAGTGGTTTTTTTGTTATTTTGTGACAGGATCATTTTGATTGTATCAATAAATATCCTAAAGTATTATTTGCAAGGTGTTTATTAGAAGAAGGCTTTTTTGAGCTCAATAGTTCATGTTTGGTCACCAAAACTATTATATTTATTTTCAAACTTTCAGACAAATGCCTGTAACATGACTGATCTATTAAAGCACTGTCCAGGAAAAAAAAAAAAAAAAAAAACCTTTTATAGAATGGTGTTGTAATTCTACAAGGTTTTTCTGTAATCTGATAGGTAAAAATATCAGCTTGTGTTTTACACTGATGTATACTTGCTTGAGTATGTGTAATCTGATCTGTTAGTCTGAATTGCAGCTATACTGGGTCATGTGCTGCCTGCCCGTTCTGCTCTGTGCTGTTTTTGTCTCAGTTGTTTTCACTTTTGTAATGATTCCCTGTGGTCCGTGAACATTAAGGTCCATGTGAGGTCAACCGTACCTTGGAAATAGCGACAGCAGTGCAAATAATGACAGATATGGGAGGCTCACATGGTGTTTCCTGCATTTATCTAGAGGCCAGTGATTTGTGAGCCGTCTGCAAGGATGCGCGTACTTGGGGTTGTCTTTAGGTTCAGAATTGAATCCCTGAATAGTCTCCCCTTCCCGACGTCCTTTTGTTTTCCATTGTTCAAACTCTTCCTGTAAAAGGAGCATGCTTGGGGATACTCTGCCTGAGATTTTGCCTTTTTCGTGTTTGACAGATGTTTTATTTCAGTGCCTAACAAAGCTCTTTCTGTTTAACCACCACCTGAACTCGATGGTGAGAAAAAGAAAATGGTCCAGCTAAGGAGCAGTTTTGGTCCTTAATGACTGCTGAGAACGTGTATAGGGAAGACAAAATATTTTCTTTAGGGATTTGAAGAAGAAGAGATGACTCTAGGGTGAAAATACTTTCGGGAAAGTAAAGAGTAATGTATAGATGTGGGTAACTGTGAGCTCAGAGGGTGTTCTGTCTCCTTGAGCTGGCATTAAGAAATAAGAAAAATTATTTGTAACAAAGTGATAAAAGGTGGTAAGATAATATATTTTGAACGGAAAATAACAACAAGACTTTCTCTTCTTCAGCTTTTTAATAAGCCTATTCCAAAATGTAAAATCTTAGACTTCTGTGGATACTCTGATGATACAACTTGCTGGTACTTAGGAATGATGGAAAGCAAGAAGCCCATGGACTCCCTGCGATACCCTTTTGCCTGTGTAAATGGGAGTGCTGGTGGTTGTGGTGCGGGGCAGTGGCGAGTTGCTATGGCGTCTAGTATGGGAACAAAATATAAGCGAAAACTTGTTGCTTCCTTGAATTTCAGAGGAAGGACTAAAATTCCTTGGAGTTGTGGTGTAACTGATTTCTTAAAGGTGTCAGGAATACTTGTGAAAACGTTCCTGTAAATATGGAAAAACTAAATTTGATAATTTCTATAGTATCTTTTTTATCTTGAGTGTCTTTGTTATTGAGAAGTGTTAGCAGATAGCAGTTTTTGTTCCAGGATATTTTCACTGAGATTACGGCTTTTCTTTGTTTATCTTAATCTTACATGCTCTATTAGGATTAAAAAAAAAAATCACATCTTCAGTATGTGAATGATATAAAATTATACACTTTAGTATTTTACAGAGTAGGATGTGCACTTGAACTGTATTTTACAGGAAAGTTGTCTGAGAATTGACAGGAAACAGACCAGAAATATAATTACGCAAAAACTGCTGACTTGCAAGAAGAGTTTCCGATGATAACAGGATTTAAACTAAAAAAAAGTTTAATTTCAATTATCATGCTAATATTTTCAGGAAAGAAAATTTACCTTTAGCTTTCGTTTTTCCGGACTTGAATTTGTTAACCCATTGATATGGTGGCATAGTGAACTGTGACATTTTGTTTAGTTTTTGTTTCCGTAATTAATGATATCTTAATGCTAAATCTGAGCTTTACCTAAAAAGAAATTCTTTTGCAACAGAAGAGCAGAGGAAGATCATTTTACTTAGAAAGAAACATACTGTTGAAAAGACAAGATTCTAGCTTTGCTGCATTGCAAATAGATCTTCTCATAGCTTGTATATGCCATCTTTATCAAAATAAAGAAGAATGGTTATCAAAAAGAATTCTAAGTCAAAGGAATGATGCTCATTTTTAATCAGTAATTGTAAAGGAGGGAAGGAAAACAATGTAAATGAAGTACCACTTAATATAACTGTTAACCAGTATTTTTATTCAATATCAAATAATCCAAACTGTTTCATGAAGTGGTAGGAGATTTTTCACTGTTTATACTTTGGCCTGATGTAAATGTTCACATGTAATTCAGTTTTCAAGTCAAATAGAAATTTGTCAACATTTTCTAGTTAAAGAGCTAGCAAGCTTAGACCAGACTAGTTGTTTTGGTGGTTATGTGGCATGTGGCTGACGGGAACAAACTAAAACATAGTTCAGCTGAGTAGGGAACTGGCTTCACAAACCTGTCTTAATTGTGTTTTTGCAGACTGTCTAGGTCTAGCTGGGAGATGAAGAGATTTTCAGTTGGTTATCTCTGTATATGAGGACATTTGGTTGGTTTGGTTTATATTACAGTCGTTGGTAGCCTTTGATGTTTAAAATAGTATTTTCTTAGTGTAATCCCATTTTGAATTCCGGTTTACTTCATTAGTTAACATAAATTAAACAGATTGAAGAGGGGTTAGTCTGATCAGGTGGTCTCAACTGCAGAGGGGAGGAACAGGGATGATGAGGTCAGTGGATGTGGCCTTAAAAAGGAGTTTTTGACCATGACAGCAGAATCTAAATTTAAAGTGAATTCTGAGATTCAGTAGAGTTAATCTGTCTGCACAGCTCACTCTGGGAAATTTAGAATTATTTCAGGGATGATTAGAAAATTTTAGTTTAATGGAGCAAATATTTCATGATCAGTTATGGGTCCATTTTACCTTTTTGTTGTGCTTACTCCTTTCCAAGTTTCTATCCTGTACAAGGCCTGTACCTACTGTTATGCAAAAAGATCAGGCAGTCTTCTGTACCCGTACATGTGTTGTGGATCCGGAAGATACAGCATCAGATTAGGTTTTCTGAAACAGTGATGTGTGGAGCCCAGTAATTAACACTAGATAAAGCTCAGTGTCTCTGTTTAGTTCATAGCAATACTTAATGAGACAGTTCAAAAGGAAAGTGAATGTAGTCTGGGAAGCGTAAAGGAATTGGTTGAGCTCTTTGGTGTTGTATTTGAAGATGTTTGTGTTAAGTCAGCTCATTTTACACAGTTCAGTGTGTTGAGTGATTCCAGGTTGTGCTTTTCTTTCCTTCATTTTTTCTCATTATCGTGAGAAGTCTTTTTAGAGTTTAAAATTACACTTGACTAGAAATTGTTCATCCTTTGCTATAGCCCAAATAGAACAGAACTTTCAAATGTAAGTACTTTTGATGTGGCTTATCAGTCAAGCTAATAAGAGGTGCACTCAGGTGGCATTTAGGAGTAATTAAATGCTGAGAAGTACTTCGGAGTCCTTTTCAGTTTGCTTGGTTACGTTCTCACTTGCTAGAAATGGTTTCACCTTTGTAGTAGCCAACTCACTGACCAGTCCGGGATTCAATGTTCCAATCCGTTAAAGTCAAACCCAGTTATTTATCCAGCCCCTGCCAGGCCTAAAATGATTATCTGGGTGAACATATCGCCCTCATGGACCCAGTGAAGAAGTTTAGGAATAGAAGCTCCTCTGCAGCCTTCATCCAGAGTTAAGAGTCCAGCATCCCAAACATTAAAAAGCTTCAGTATGGATGTGTAAGTGTTCAGGCAGAGAGATTAAGTTTGTGGCATAGTCTCAGAGTGGTCAAAGACTTACGGTCAAGAACTCATTAAACTTCACTGCATGATTGATTGTGTGGTCAATTATAAATGCAGATAATCTCCCAAAAGTTATTTTTTCATATTCCTAGTATTTTCTTTTTATAGCATACTCTTAAGAGTGAATATTCTCTACAGTTATATCAGTGGGTTACACAGGTGTTTTAGAAAATCAACTTTTAACTAATTTAGAAAATATATAATGCTTTTCATAACTAATTTTTTCCTAAATAAAAATCATTTTTGGAAATGAATTACTTTAGATCTTGATAGCTATGCACACAGTTATAGTTTAAGAGTTTTCATAAACTGTATTTATGACAACAGGGTTGTGAATTTTTGAGTTGTTTTGTATACAGTGGTGATATTTGAATCTTTGCAATACAATCATATATCATAGTGCTATTAAAATTCTCAAGAAACAGCGTAGTACGACGTGATAGAGCAGAGAAATTGCTGTTCCCCTCTTTCCTCTCCCCACTTGTTCCTGCTGGACTGATTCCACTGTATGGCTGCAACTTGTCTTTGGGAACTTCACCCAACACCGCAAGCTGCAGTGCAAGATGTCATTTGAGGGGCTGGGACAACTCTTCTGGCTTTCCTTCCCATGACAGTTCCTCAAACAGAGAGGCTTTGCAGGTAGCCTGGGGGAAGCACAAGGGGTAAGAGAGGTAGAGCTACAGAGCAACTGAAAAGATGCAGGATAGGGCACTGGCTTAGTTTTATGGAGATAGTGATGATCTGGTAGTCTTGCTGCATAATAATTTTGATATCATTTGGTGTTTTATATGATAAAAGTTGGGATATTGCTATGGTACTAGTGCGATAGACATAAAGATCTGTTAAGTTCTGTACCAACCTTTAAGCATTTAAGAGAATATTTAAATGGAGTCACAGAAAGACATAATCTTATGTTAGCGTTATTTCGTGTTAATTTGGTTGATTTAATGTAATTTTTTTTGTACTGTGATGAGAGCAACATTAGCAGGAGGCATGAAGATTATTCTGACTCCTCTGTAGAACTCTCTACTAGCACCAAGACTTTTTCCTGAATGTGTAGCTTATATGTTAAGAATTGGGCTCTAACATTTAAATGATGCTTGGTAAAAGGCACAAGAGAACGTTAAAACAGATGGGAGAAGGAGGAGTATAACTTTGTGTAAACAATTTATTCTAATATAGTTGCAATGAAGTTCTGTGATACAAGAAAAATGCATATTCTTTTTACACTGTTGTGTGTATTGCTGTATTTTATTTTAAGAAGCACATTAATGAGCACTTCAGTGAAACATCATTGTTTTTCCACTGATTTCCATATCAATTTTGAGCTTCTTTTTAATAGTTCTAAGCATCTTAAAGCTTAATAAAAACTTGAATACATTGTTAACCTAGCCAAAATGGTTTGAAACTCTGCTTCTCTCAGCTGCTGATTAGTATCCCCTCTTCCCCCTTGCTCCCAAGTAGGAGATAATTAAAAGGACCAAGTGAGAGCTCTTCCAAACAAAATTAGTTGGTTCATTTTAAGCAGCCATCACCAGCAGGGTAAGCTTGGCTGGCTCACTGCAGTGAGCCACTGCAGGTGTGGAGCGCTTGCACAAGCTGTTTTGCTTGCTCTGCTGCAAGGCAGAGGGAGAAGTGGTAACCTCCACCGGAGGGGCAGAGCAGAGAGCGGTGGCACGAGCTTCTCCAGCTCGCCGAGGTCCTTTCCTAGAACGGAGAAATATCTACACCAGCCCAAGAAGCCTCCCTGACTAGTAACTCCCTTGCAGCACAGACTCTTTCATTCAGCAGATAATCTCTGCTTTCACCTGCTTCCATGAAGTTCTGGTTTTATGCTTTTCCTAATGTGGTTGTATAAAATGTTAATCATTAAGAGCCCTTATTACCCTGGGGAGTTAGTTGTATCATATGATGACAAGTAGTGTCAGCTGTACATTGTGGAGGCTCCCGTCTTGGGGAACGTGAGAGGCATTTTAGGTCTGTGCTTATCATGCGATTTCCCCTTGCTTATATTCTCAGGAGGCTTTTGTTTGCAGAGAAATGCCTGTAGTTCGTGGTATTATTGAAAACTCTGCCAAAGTAGTAGATAGCTACAAAACTGCTGATGTTAAATGACAAAAATAAATATTGCCGGAAGAGTAAACATGTTACTTCATAAAATTTTATTTGTTGAACATTGATATACGAGTATAAAATACATGACTCTCTCTGCTTTTATTCATGTGTATGATTGCATGTGTATTGCATGCTGAATGTACACTTTATAAATTACTATAATTAATTTTAAATATTTCAGTTAGTAAACGCCAGAGTACCACTATTTTAAAAACCCAGATAAAAAAGGAACTACGAACGGTAGTGATCACGTTATTACATTTTACGCTTAGTATTATGTTATTTATTTGACAACTGCGGTTTGCTTCTGTCCACATACACTCAAAACCCTGAGGTTTTAGAGATCTTCTGTCACGGTAAACGGGAATGCTTTATCTCTAGCATAAGCTGGATGCCAGCTTTTCAGAAAGTGTTATTTCATGTTACATATTGGGCCTATTTATATATAACTACCATTCATAGTAGGATGTTACTAGTCCTACATGACTTTTAAGAAAAGAAATCACAGTTTCTAGGCCCATTCTTTAATGTATATCTCTTAGCTACAGTATGGGCTTATTCCGATCCTTCCTGTTCCTGCCCGTCCGTTTTACTGGCAAAACAGAAAGAACAGCTATGCGTTCAGGCACGTGGATCGGGAAATTGTTCAGCATGTGATATGCAGTGATATGTCCTATTCCGTTTGTCGTGTCTGCTAGCAAAGAGTTCCCCCAAAGATGCAAGGAATTTGATAGTCCTAATTTTCATTTCTTGAATTTTTAAGTATTAAAGTAGGTATTCTTTTTTTCATTCTGGGAATTTGTAATTCCAAACGGTAGTCCTGTGTGGTATTCTTAGCATAATTATATCCATAACTTCCAATATACATTTTTTTTGTTGATTTTTTTGTTGACCATGAGATGGTGGAGTTCAGGATCCTACGAGGAGGGAGCAGGGCAATGAGTAGGATTGCAACGCTGGACTTGAGGAGAGCTGACTTTGGCCTCTGGAGGGACCTACTTAGGGGAATCTCCTGGGGTAGGGCCCTAGAAGGGAGAGGGGTCCAAGAAGGCTGGTTAATATTCAAGCATCACCTCCTCCAGGCTCAAGATCGGTGCATCCCTCTGAGTAAGAAGTCGAGCAAAGCGGGCAGGAGACCTGCATGGAGGAGCAAGGAACTCCTGGCCAAACTCCAGCAGAAGAAGGAAGTGTACAGAATGTGGAAAAGGGGACAGGCCACTTGGGAGGAATACAGGGACGTTGTCAGAGTGTGCAGGGATGCGACAAGGAAGGCCAAAACCCATTTGGAATGAAATCTGGCAAGGGATGCCAAGGACAACAAGAAGGGGTTCTTCAAATACATCAGTAGCAAAAGGAAGACTAGGGAAAATGTGGGCCCGCTGCTGAATGGGGCGGGTGCCCTGGTAACAAAGGATACAGAGAAGGCAGAGTTATTGAATGCTGCCTTTGCTTCCGTCTTCACTGCTAAGGCCAGTCCTGAGGAATTCCAGACCTTGGAGACAAGAGAGGAAGTCTGGAGAAAGGAGGATTCTCCCTTGGTGGAGGAGGATCAGATTAGAGATCATTTGTCCAAACTGGACATCCACAAATCCATGGGCCCCGATGGGATGCACCCACGAGTGCTGAGGGAGCTGGCGGATGTTATCGCTAGGCCACTCTCCACCATCTTGGAAAGGTCCTGGAGAAGAGGAGAGGTGCCTGAGGACTGCAAGAAAGCCAATGTCACGCCAGTCTTCCAAAAGGGCAAGAAGGAGGAGCCAGGAAACTCCAGGCCTGTCCGCCTCACCTCCATCCCGGGAAAGGTGATGGAACAGCTCCTCCTGGAGGTCCTCACTAAGCATGTGGAGGACAAGGTGGTGATCAGGAGTAGTCAGCAGGGATTCACCAAAGGGAAATCATGCTTGACCAATGTGATAGCCTTCTCTGATGGAATGAGTGGCTGGGTAGATGAGGGGAGAGCAGTGGGTGTTGTCTCCCTGGACTTCAGCAAGGCTTTTGACACTGTCTCCCATCACATCCTCCTAGGTAAACTCAGGAAGTGTGGGCTGGATGAGTGGAGAGTGAGATGGATGGAGAAGTGGCTGGATGGCCGAGCTCAGAGGGTTGTGGTGAATGGCGCAAGAGTCAAGTTGGAGGCCTGTGGCTAGTGGTGTCCCCCAGGGGTGAGTCCTGGGTCCAGTCTTGTTCAATATATTCATCAATGACCTGGAGGAAGGCACAGAGTGCACTCTCAGCAAGTTTGCTGATGATGATAAACTGGGAAGAGAGGCTAACACACCAGAAGACTGTGCTGCCCTTCAGAGGGACCTAGAGAGGCTGGAGAGGTGGGCGGAGAGGAACCTCCTGAAGTTCAACAAAGGCAAGTGCAGGGTCCTGCACCTGGGGAGGAAGAACCCCAGGCACCAGGAGAGGCTGGGGGTTGACCTGCTGGAAAGTAGCTCTGCCGAGAAGGACGTGGGAGTGCTGGTGGACAACAAGTTAAGCATGAGCCAGCAGTGTGGCCTTGTGGCCAAGAAGGCCAATGGTATGCTGGGGTGCATGAGGCAGAGTGTTGCCAGCAGGTGGAGGGAGGTGATCCTGCCCCTCTCCTCAGCCCTGGGGGGGCCTCCCCTGGAGTCCTGTGTCCAGTTCTGGGCTCCCCAGGACAAGAGAGACATGGCACTCCTGCAGAGAGTCCAGCGGAGGGCTACCAAGATGATTAGAGGGCTGGAGCACCTCTCCTCTGAAGAAAGACTGCAAGAGCTGGGCCTGTTCAGCCTGGAGAAGAGAAGACTGAGAGGGGATCTCATCAACGTGTACAAGTATCTGAAGGGGGAGTGTCAAGAGGATGAGGCCAGCCTCTTCTCCGTGGTGCCCGGCAACAGGACAAGAGGCAATGGGCAGAAACTGAACCACAGGAAGTTCCATCTGAACCTGAGGAAAAACTTCTTCACTGTGAGGGTGACAGAGCATTGGACCAGGTTGCCCAGAGAGGTAGTGGAGTCTCCTTCGCTGGAGATATTCAAAAGCTGTCTGGATGCGATCCTGGGCAATATGCTCTAGGTGACCCTGCTTGAACAGGGAGGTTGGAGTAGATGATCTCCAGAGGTCCCTTCCAACCTCAACCATTCTGTGATTCTGTGGTTTCAACACCTGTAACAGTTTAATGACAAATATTTCTTGCAGTTCCGTTTTGGATACTAAGGTAGTATCAAACCTTATAATTAGTCAGTGATTATGAGCTCTGGAATACATAAAGGCAAGCAGAAGTTCTCATAGTGGAAATGAAATCTTGGATAGTATCTGTAATATGAGCTAAGGAGTTATGTTCAGAAGTCTAATATGAGACATATGTGCAGCCTGCTAAAAAAATTTATTGTTTTTTTAGTATTTACTACATTTGTAGTGTTCTCGTGGGATAAGTAACCAGATTTATATTTCAGCTTATGTATAGATTTAATATTTAGAGATGTTAACATGTTTGTAGTATACATTTGTAACATCATATTTAAAGGCGATTTCTAATTCTACCATTTAAAAGTATTCTGATTGGAGTAGTGCGCAACTATCTATTCCTCACATTTCTTCATCAAAGTGACCAAGATGTGAGATTCCAATCATGCTGGTCAAACTGACTGCAGTGCTACACGTTTGCAGTGTGTAGCAGGCTGTGATTTGGCCTCAGTGTGGTTTATGCTGGTTGAGGCAAGCATGAACCCCAGGTGCTTGTGCCTGCCCTTGTTCAGTCCTTGGGAGCGAGGGGAAAAGTTACTTTCAGGCGGGTCGGTTCTGTGCTTCATTTCACTGTGCGTCTGTCTGTACCAGCAGAAGACACACAGCAGTAATCAGCAAATAGAGGTGCCAGAGGGGGAGAAGCGATGACTGCTCAAGTTAACACTGCCTGAAAGTGGTTCATGAAACTTTGACCTGGATCAAGAGCCTGGCCCACTGATAAAGCAGATCTGCATAGCAAAATGTGTAGCCGTCATAAAGAACCCAGTAGTTTGTACTAGTGTTACAGTGACCCATCCATAGAGTTTAGATGTAGATTGAAAATGTAGATTTTAAATTTGATTCAGTGCAGTTCAGCTGTATAATGCGAAACACTTGTACGCGTTGTCTGTGAATGTCCTGTCATGTTGTCTCTTTTGTACCCTGTAGCATATGTTAAAGATAACATATCTATATCTATTCATCTATCATCTCTATAAAAAGAAATCTGAAATTTTAAAAAGCCGATACTTTGGCAGATCATAGTTCTGAAATGGATGCATACTTAAAACATCAAGAAAAGAAAATGTAACATAGAATTTTGGGAGACATTAAATGCGCCCATTGCAGGTAAAGCATTTTCAGACATGTTTTACTCCAACATAATATGACAAATTTAAAGGAGGGTGGAAAGGTTTAGTCCTTGTAGATTATATGTTTTAAGATTGTAACTGGCATAATTAAGAATAAAACTGGGTTACATATAGAACAAAAGGAAAAGCGTATTTCTGTCGTTTGAAGTTTTGTGTGGGGGGGGAGATTTGGTGTTATATTCAGAAATGTTGAATGTTATGGAGACCGTTATTTAACACAATTTTGTCAGTTTTTTCCATAAGTCTAACCTACAGGATACATATACATAGAGACTGTAACCTTTTTCAACAAATCTATGCAAAAACAGTTTATTTACATATTGTAAATATTTTTATTTGCTGTACTTAATACTAAATCGTAGCTTTGAGTATTCTCTCTGAAGATTTACATGTCCTTTATGTGTAGTATATGTTTAGATATATAATCTTTTTGGATATACGTATGACATTTAAAATACTATAATATAACCCTGCTTTGGGCACGGGTATCGGACTAGATGATCTCCAGAAGTCCCTTCCAACATTTCTCTGAAGTACTAGCACCTAGAATTACTTCAGCAAACTGTATCTGCCTACAGATTCTGCATATAATTGCACTATAACTAAAGTACTGTATACTGAGCTACTTTGTAAAAAGGAGTGTTTTTCCACGTGTTCATTAATAATATATCTTTTTGCCTAGTGATTTTTATAAATCAATGAGAAACTAAGCAGAGTCAGTTAAAGTTCTCCGGCTGGGTTTTCATATCTCCAAGGATGGAGATTCCTCAACTTCTCTGGGCAACCTGTTCTAGTGTTTAATCACTTCCACAGTTAAAAACAAACAAACAAACAAACAACCCCCCCCACCCAACAAAAAACAGGATTTTTTTAAAGTGGAATTTCCTGTATTTCACTTTATGCCCGTTGCCTGTGCTTACCAGTGCTAAGCAGAGAGGCAAGATCACTTCTCTCGACCTGCCAGCAACACTCCTCCTAATGCAGAAAATGGAGGCTCTTGGCCATCTGGGACACAAGGGCGCATTGCTGGCTCATGTTCACCTTGGTGCACACCAAAACCCCCAGATCCTTTTCTCCTGAGCTGCTTTCCATCCAGTCGGCCCACGATCTCTACTGGTGCCCGGGGGTATTCCTCCCCAAGGGCAGGACTTGGCGTTTCCCTTTGTTCAGCTTCATGAGGTTCCTGTCAGTCCGTTCTCCAGCCTGTCGAGGTCCTTCTGAATGACAGCACAACCCTCTGATGTATCAACAACTTCTCCCAATTTTCTAACATTTGCAAAATTGTACTTGAAAAATATTGCTACAGGTTGCTTACAAAGAGTAATGTATGCATATAACAGTTTTTAGTCTCATGAAGCTCTTAAACGGTTTCAGAAACCACTTGTTCTTCTCAAGAGTATTTCCTATTAAAACATTAACTATAGTAAATCTTTTTTTAAATAGTATTTTTGCAAAGTATTCATCAAGAGCATACTCCCCAAATTTTTGCTCAGCTCTATTGTTTCAGAGCACCTTTCGTTGGGAAGGAGATTTTTTTTTATTTTTATTTTTTAATCTGTCAGGAGACCGCTGAAGAATTTGATTAAATACCGCAGGTTCTTGCACCACAATTAGTCTTGTAGGAGTTAGTGACTGTTCACATCTAACAGCTAGAGAAATTTGAACCATTTTCGTTTCCGAGTGCCTGAGCATTGTGAGGGATTACATCTGACCGCCTGACTCCACTTCATTCCTAATCATGTTCACAGTATGAAGGCATTGAGTTGCTTTTACATGCTGAGTTACTGCCTGTTTGTCTCATACCAGGTTCTTGGACAGAAGAAGCATTGGTAGTTAGACTGAGCTGGACTTATGCTTCTAGTAATTTGTAAGTGTGTTGGATTTATTTCAAGGAGAATTTTCTATATTCTCTGCTTTGTGAAGCTTTATCTAAAAAGTTCACAAGCAGTATGAAACATTTTGAGATAGTGGATTTCTCTTTGAACTGTGATTATTTTTTCGTTAGAAAATTTTGACTACTGAAATTCTTAACTTAGAAACTTGTAGATAAATTTTTCTTTCTGAAAAGTTCCTTGTGACTTTTGAAAAAAGACAGTCACCGTAACTACAAATATTCCCTGGTAATTAGAAATGAACCAGAAAATCTACCTAATGGCTACTAGTTTATTAAAACATAATAATAATAAAAACAAGATTTCAAAAGTTGTCAAAGTTCACCTCCACCTAGGGAGACCTAATTTAGCAAGACTTGCCTTGCAGAAGGTATGCTGTTTGCTCTCAAGAGGCCTCCAAAAACAAAGCAAACCCAGAATACAAAAGCCCCCAAATCTCCAGCTCTCTGCGTTTTAATCATGGTTGGGGGGCTTAAAGCTGAGCTATGTCAGGAAATGGTAAGTGAACGGAAAATATGGCACCGTCACATTTAATACCTTTTTTGTGGTGTGTAAGCAGAGAAAATTTACCATGTCTCAAAGCAAAAATCTTCTGTTTTAAGGACTAATTACGTAAGCCATTCATTTTCTTGTTGTTCAGAATTTCAAGTGTAATCTTTCAACGGCAGTTAAATTGATAGTATTTATTTAGTATTGGAAGGTACAGAGACAATGTGTGGAGGTACAGTTTTAGGGGAGTCTGTGGACATACAAGGCGAGGTGTGCGTGCAGGTGCGTACCCCTGTGGGCAGAACAGAGACCTCCTGCTACGGATGAGTTACAGAAACATTGAGCACTTCCCAACATCATGAACAACATTAGTGTCTAGCTTGTGTGCTGTTTTTGCTCTGGAAAATGCCAAATGAGGGGAGGGAAAAAAAAAGCTATGACAAAAGGCTTATATTGAGAAAGATGCATCTGAGTGTTATCCTTAGATTGCAAAGGCGAGGCTTACACAATCCTCCCCTTGATTCTGCTGCAGTGTCTCAGTGGTCAGTGGAGACACGCTGATTGACTTCAGTGAACTTTGGGGACGTTTCATTTTAGTCCTGCTGCTGAGTAATAATAACTTCAAAATGAGCTGTCTGTAATGAACCGTAATGTCTTTCAACCCTATTTATCCCCTTTAAATTGTAAGTTACATGTGCAACTCTCTACATGTGTTTATTGAGCTGAGTCCATAGGGTTATCCAACCACTTGCTCAGGGAAAAAAACAAATTTGCTTAATTGAAATGTGCTTTACTTGAGAAAAGAATTAAAGGTCTTGATTTTTTTAAATTAATTGACTTTAGAGTATTTATTGTAATTGCTTCTGGATTCTTGCTATCGGGAAGATAGTTTCTTGTTTGTGAGATACACCTGTTTGATGAACACAAACGACTGTTTTCTCCCTCTTCTAGTTACTACTAACCAAGACCAATTTTTTTTAAGCTAGAGAAGAGCAACCCTCCTGCCTCTCTCCCTGCTGCCCCCCCACCTTTTGATATCATTGTAGGCCTAAGCTATTGTACTTATTTTCTCTTTCGGTCTATATATGCATGTACTATATGTAGTACTTTTTTTTTAGTTAGATACTATTTGAAATAAGAAGTCTATGTGACATCCTACCAGAACGGTGTGTTTATAGCAGGTAATTGAGGGGTTGTGTTTTGTAGCCTGGGGTGTGGTTTACAGACACGGGAGGGAGTGCCAGAGGATACAAAATAGGACTGGGATAGTGTTGGGAGACATAATTGCGTGGAGGGAGTCAGGTGAAGTGTGTGTGAATGATGCCGTGATTCAGTTGCGCACAGAGCTTCAGGCAAGGTTTGTTTCAAGGGGGTAATTAGTTTTGGACCTCAGAGTGAATTGGGGAGCAAAAGTATTAGATAGCGTAGGCATGCTCATGGAGGGGGAAAACCAGCTGGAAGTGACCTCAGGAAGCCATCCAGTCAGTCTGCCCATCCAAAAGCAAAATTGATGTCACCTTTATAACTCTAGCCATACAATTATCTGCACAACCCCTGTTTAGACTCTAATTTAACAACTATCTATCTTCTGATATGTAAACCCGAGAGATAGTTATTTGCTCTTTTAGGAAGGGAAAATAATGAACCTGCTGTTTCATTTGACAGTTACTTTTGGTGAGTAACTGTACTTTTGGTACTTCAGTCTCTTAAGTGTTGTGCCTTGAACAGCAATGAGCTCTCGTAAAGAACTTTAAGAAAGGCTGTTTAGTTGTTCCATTACAATATGTTATAGCCTTCTTTGCAGTTGTTAAGGTAATATAAAAAGCACAGTTAAAGACTTGACAAGTGCTTTTTGAGAATACGAGTGAAGGATTGCTGATGTGCTTAGCGTGCATGTAGGTGTTTGTATACACACCCACATGCACATATGTGAAGTCTGTGAGTTAGAAAATCAGAGGATTTAATCTTATTCTTTCTCGGTGTTCTAATACTGGCAGATGCACCCCGTCTTGGCTCAGCTATGTTTTACGTTTGCCAGTTCTAATCATTTAATTGTGATGAAACAACAGTATTTTAACATAGATCTACATAATATTATGTTTAATAGCACATATTAGTCTTTCTTTTGATCTACTAAAGATTGCTTGCGGCTTACTGGCAGAAAAATTCAAGTCTCTAACAGATGTATTGGTGTGGATGTAGCTAAATTGGCAAAATGCCCAACGAGCACCTGACATTGCTTTATACATTTTCATAAAGCATGTCAATTTAGAAGGAGTAGCAATGTTGTATTGATTCATAAATTACCAAATTTAAATAGAAAAATAGTCATAATGCTGATGACCAAGATTATGACAAATATTTGCATCAAAACTTTTAATGGTTCGTGAAGCTCTCCCAAAATATGGTAGATTTCAAGTACAGAAGGACATGATATGTTTTTAGAGTTATAAGCATTATATTTTAATAGGGCTTGCTGTACAAAGAAAGAAAAATGTGGCATAACTTGAAATATCAGATGTAATTCCATCTTATAATTGAACATGCATACCAATTCAATTGACTTATGTCTTTTAGGATTACTAGAAACTCAAATTTGGTGAAAGCAAATCACCATTTTTCATGAGTAGTTATGCTATTATACAAAGAAAAAGTATCCGTTTTCAATATAAAATACCTTTATATCTTTTTAAAAAAACTTCTATAACAAAGTTTCTGCATGAGAATTCTGTGACTTTTTTAATAAGTAGTGGCAACAGTGGAAATCAAATTTGCTACTGACTACACTTCTTAGGAATTTAAAGCTGCTATTGATATATAAATAAAGCCTATTATAAAGGTTATTATTTAAAAAATAAATTTAATGAGTAGATCACAATTCTGGATTAGTGTGAGAGACGTTAGTATTTGACTTCAGAGTGATCAGAATAAAAATGCCAAACTTTCTATTTACATAGGTGTCCGCAGTAGGTTCTGAGAATAATATTTGATTATGGAGTATGTATTTTGTTAATTCTGTGCCAAATTTTGGGCTTCTGTATCAATTTTTACAGAACTGTGTGTTCCTGAGGGAACCTGAAGTACTTTTTTGCATTCCCTGTTGTCTTCTTGTATCTCCATGTTGGGTTGAAATCAAAGGAATTTGTGGCTATGGACAAACTATAGAGGCTAGTTACGGCAGGATCATTTAAATGCGATCATGCTAAACACTGTGGCCTATCTAAGTCAATTTTGAACTGTTTTATTCTCTAAGCTGTCATTTCTGAGACAGCTGTGTCATCATCTGTTGAGAGTGGAACAAGGGATTGTGATACCGAGAAGATGAAAAAGCTGCAATAGCGCAAGAGATGCTGCAAAATTTGGGAGTGTATTTTCACCATACCCTTCACTATATTTTCATTATAGCTTTAATACGCAGTTTGAGAGATTTGATTTATGTATTTTATTCCACACTGTTATATATAAATCCAGATTTCAAAAATTTTTGTTGTGGCGTGCAGAAATACACTTTTTAGTATTGAAAACATGTAGTGCATTCATGTCAAGGGCACACCTCAGTAGGACTATTATGAATCCTGACACCACAGCAGACCATTAGAACCATCCAGTCAGATACTGGGTAACACTGGCCAGTGAATCTCACCATGCATTGAGTGTGCATCTCTTGGTATGAACAACACTCTAAACTTTTTTTTGATTAATTAGTCTTACTAATAGGAAGAAAAGGTCACCTGCTTACTAGGCTGAATTTGGCAGACCTCAGGTTCTAGCCCTCATATGTCTTTGTCATCTGGATTAAAGAAAAGTCTTTACTCCCTTAGGTTCTTGTTGAGATGCTCAAGCCAGCTCTGCATCTTCTCTTGAATAAGCCAATAGTATCGAGAGACTGACATCTTTAGTTTTAATGCAAGCTATGTATTCTAGACACTGAAGTGTTCTTTGTAGCTGTCTCTCCTAGTATTTTAGCTCCTTAACTCCTAAGAATGAAGTTATACTAGCATTTCTCTCCAGAGAACCCAGTGTCTTAGCCCAAAGAGACAAGAAGCATAAGAGGTGGGAAGAGTAGAAGGGAGGGGGCAATAAGACCCTGATGACTTTTGTGATTTTTAATTGTCTGGGAGAGCATATAGAGAAATAAAGTGAAGACAAGGAGAACAGATAGAAACTAATTCAATACTCAGGAAAATCACTTGCTAAATCCACTGCTGATCTAATCTAGCAGTAGGTTTCTGAGAGTCATGCTCTGTACCAAGTCAGAGAGAAAGGGCTGTTTATAGCAGTGAACTATGAAGTTATGGTTGATACTATTAACAGTTCATGGTTTTAGGTCTGAAGTTCTGGTTTTTAGTCCCTGTTATGTAAAGATGCAGCTGTCACGTCAGACCTATGTAGTCAAGCTACTGGTGAATCATTTCATCAAATAATTAATATGATAATTTCTTGCCTAGGGCATGAAAAATAATAGAAAATAACTGCTTACATTAGCAAGACTCATCAGATCAGATTTCAGACTGTTTAACATACTTGAACTTGGTCCCTATTTACATATAAATTCTTTTCGACAACTTCTAATGTTTTTGTCTAATTAATCAGAGTGATTCTATAATTTCCATCCCTTTTAACTACCATACAATTATAGAATAATTTTACACCTTTTTAACAGGATATTTATTGTATTATTGGAAAGGAACAGCATATGAACTTTGTAAAGATCGTCACTGATTAGGAAACTACTGTTTACATTAACGCACAGATAGAAAAGGGATACTCCATGCTCATTTTTCTCCTGATCTTGGTGTAAAAGGCTGTTACGTTAATTTGCATATCTATTTCTATTATGATTTTTATTAAAAGGGAGCTTGTTTAAGAGTTGATCCTAGTGATAAGAGTTGTAGAAAACATTTTTATTGAAGCAGTAACATGTCTTTAAATAGAAGTTAGGAATTACAAGCAACAATTGACGCCTTCCTATGATTTACACCAAAATATAGTTGTAGTGCTGTTTGTGTAGCTCCGTTGATTTATGGGTAAAGCTAGTATTTTTGTTATTAGACCAAGTAATATTTATGGAAAAAAAACAGAATGGCTTTTTGGGCATGTAAACCATAACTCATGTCTGAAATAGAGGTGAATCTGAAGAATGGAGCCAGACTCTGAGGTATCTGGAAGTGTGAAGGAATGTCTTCCTTCATGTCTATGTTAGGAGGTCTAATAAAAGTTACTGCATCTACCCTCCTACTATTCAACTGGATATATAAAGGTCAGTGGAGTGTTTATAACCTCTCTCAGCAGAGAAAGTACTAGACTGTTCTTAATGTAGATAAACAGCAGGTGGCTTGTTTTAAGGATGAAAAAATAAATGAAATAGCTGTTTTTTTCTGGATCATGTATTTTAGGAGTAAAAGTTTGTGACTGCTATGCAAAGCTTCCGAATACATGCATATTGGTCAAAAAATGCTCATAAAACTGAAAAGCTGAATTAAGCAATATGAGAAAGCAAATGAATGTTAGTTTTAAATCCTCAATAATATTTCTACTAATAGTCATTAGTTACTAATAAAAAATGCCTAATAGCAAATCTGCCTTCTTTTCTTTGTAGCTTTTGGTCAAATGTCAACAAGGTTGTTCATTTTCCATCATTTTCACCAATAAATTTTTTTTTCAGACACACCTGAGCTGACAGTTCTCGCTTTCTGTAGCGTATAGCCTTCAAGGACTAAGAAAGTAACTTTTTCTTATCATTAAGTGTAGATATAGCTCTCACATGAATTGCTAAGGGGTTGATTAAGAAGGTGTTGTTTTTGCATTTCATGAATACACTTGAAGTCAAGTGTTGAAGTGCCAGTAGTTGAAACAGTCATGTCCTCTGTTAGTTGGTTTTAACACTATTCAGTGTTGAACTGTAGCTCTAACTCTAAATACTTCTGCCAGTTAATATCACTGATTTGTCCCTCTTCACTCGCTCTGTCTTCGTTTACATAGATTACATGCATCTTTAGTGATTTTTCTTTTTAATCACAAAGTTTTATGCTACTTTACCACAGACTTCAGTCCTGCTCTTATTCTGACTGTATGGGAGATCCCGTCAACCTCCAATGAGCAACTTTTTTATTTGGAGCTTCGCAGCAAAGTTTCTGCACATCTGGGAACGAAAAGTGCTGGGTGTGTTAGGGAGGCAACAGCCAGGGTGTGATAAAAGTCCGGGAAACCTGAGTAAAAGTCATCTCGGGTACGAGAAAATATGTGTCATCCTGGACTATTTCTGTGCTGGGGCGCTTGAGTCTCCAGGCTTTTTGTTGCTCGGGAAGCCCTGGCAATGAGGCTGTGGAGGACATTTCAAAATGGGATTGGTATTGAGTTGAACTATTTAATGGCCAGTTATGCTTCGTGTTTCAGGGACTACAACATGAGCATGAGGGTGAATGTTCTTTTGAAAGGGCTGGAGAAAATAGAGGGCTTCACGTTTTCTCATTATTCTCTCTTGTCATATGGATGTTCTCACAAACAAGACTACCATGATTATCTTTGCTAATTTTTACCTTTCAAATCTTATTCTTAAACTTCCCTATGCTAACAAGTCCTTTCAGCCTTCAGTGCAGCTGAGAGAGCAGGATGGGCTTCCAGCATTCCTCAAATATCTGAGGGGAAAAAAAGTATTCTCTAATCAGTTTGCTATCTCCACTGCTCGTTCCACTCTGAATATTACCTACCTCATGGGAGTCTTGTCTGCGCGACTATCCATATGATAGAATAATGAGAATATCAGATTATTCAGTAGTCCTTTATCTGACCCTAACTGTTTTGTGTAGCTCTTCTCTTCTCATCATTTCATGTCCTGTGCTTGATAAAAACACAGGTAACCCGAGGAGTCGGTAATATGCGTGTAGTATCAGAGTACGTGAAACTGGAGAGTGGTTTTAATAGTTTTGTCAATGTTACTTCTCCTGTCGCTGGTCCAAGATTTCTATCTCTGTATCTGGCTGTGAGGGGGAGTTGCGTGTGCGCTACTGTTGACTGCTTTCAGCTAGAACTTTTTCCTGTACTCAGAACTGGGAACTGCTGAATATTGGCTCTTGATGCTGCTTATATGGAGTTAAGCTTTCTTGGAGGGGAAAAAAAAAGTGCCTCCAAGTCTTGTCAGCAACTTTACACTTTCTTTATTAAAGTTTAGTATAAACAACACATCTAATATGAGGTAGCATGGTTTTGGTTTTTTTTTCTCTTTTAATCTGTGTGCCTCTCATTAAAAAATTAAAACATTTAGGACATATCATTCTCATTAGAAACATTTAGGCTGTCTGCTTGTTATAGCTGTTTCTGCAGCTGGAAAGTTTCAAGGTCTGCATGTTGCCAAGCATGATTTGTTGACCTTGCATCGTAAATCAAAAACGGATGGACTGTGCAAGAAAACCCCCAAAGTAGTCTTCCTGCTCACTGGATACTATTTTGGGACTTCAGTTTACTCAAAAAATTTAATTATGTTTCTGTAGGTTTGAGTATTTTTTAATACAATCATTTTTAAATTTGGGCCTTTGCTGCAAAATAGCTATTACATATTGTAAATACTGAGGGTGCTACATAAAAATTATGTAGATTAGGTACACGTTTGGCTGAAAAACATTTTATTTTGTCAGTACATAGCTTAATTTTGGAAAAAAATTTCTTCTCCTTTTGTACTACGATCAGAAGACGGCACAATGACTGGGCTTTCCATGTTGAACTATGCAGTGTTGAATAGTCTGTTTCAGCTGCACGTTTTACCGTCTTTGAATTGTATAAATAATTAGAATAATAAACTAGAAGCAACATTTGAGAGACTTGAGTTGCCTTCCATTTGGAGATAGTGTCAAGCATACCCAGAGCATTTCTAGGAGATATTTGTCTTTACTGATTTTAAACTCATCTGATAAAGGAGATTCCACAACCTCATAGGCAACTTGTTATAGTATATCACTGCCCTGTAGAGAAAACTTTTCCTAACATCTGACCTAAATTGTCTTCGCTGTATATTTAGCTCAGTTTTCCTCTTTCTGTAGTTGATGGACTATGAGAAAAATTTAGCAGTGCATGATTATAACTTTGTGCATATTGGAAGGTTGTTCTCACATTGCTCATTAGTTAGCTCTTTTCTCGTTTAAGCAAATGCAATTCTTGACTCTCTGCGCAGCTATTATTTTCATTATCCTTTTTTGAACGGTCTTGTTTTGTCTATATTTTTCTTCAACAGTAGTGCCCAGCACTAGTATTTCAGGGGAAAAGTCCCTAACACCAGCTCATGTAGTGTAATATATTCTTACCTCCTTCAATCCTAACCACAACCCACAATGCTATTTTACAGTGCTTTTGGCAACATCGCATTACTGATACGTAGTTATGTGTGATCAGTGGAATTTCTTACACTCTCGTATTGTGTATACAGTTGTTTCTTTGTATATTTTTTGTGCATGTGATTTCTCCTGTCAAGGACTTCATATTTATTTTTATTGAGTTGTATCTTGTTGACTTTGGGCAATTTGATCATTTTGCATGCAGACCTAACCTCTAAAGGATTTCAGTAAATTTTATAGCATATTCTGCATTCCATAATTAGAATCATTACTGAAAAGACAATATTAGAGAAGCCTCTTCCGTGACCTCAGTTAAAATGTGTTTGTAGTTTGATAACGAACTGCTAACGGATAGAGCTTTCTCTTGTGCTGTTTTTCAGCCAGCTCTGTGCCTACTTTCTTAATTAGCATATGAGATTGCCGTAAAGATGCATTAAAGTTCAGGTGAATTACACCATCTGCTTTCCCTGCGTCTGTCAAAGAAGAAAATGGGAATAGTTTTGAGTAATTTGTTGGCTGGGTTGGTTGTTTCTTATCGTGTTGTTATCTAGATGTTTATAAACTGAGTCTTTCAAATAATTTATTTTAGGACAGTTTTGGATATTAGACAGGCTGATTATCTAATATGCCATGGACTTCTCATTTACAAAGCTAGATACCAGTTTGTTCTTATCCATCTAGCCAAGGTCTTCAACGTCTTATTTTTCTCAAAGAGCATGTTAAGTTTTGGAAGACAGCTGGTAACTATGGAGGCTGATTCAGCAACTTCTTTAAGTACTTTAAGATTAAACACTAAGATTTTGCCAAATAGCATGCAGATTATAGACAAACTGATAGGTTGATGGTGAGGTGGATTGAAAGCTGGCGGGGCTGAACGGACAGACTCAAAGGGTTGTGGTCAGCAGCATACATTCCACCTGGACAGCAGTGATGTACCCCAGGAGTCAATACTGGGGCCAGTAATATCTTCCTTAGTGACCTGGATGAGTGGACAGGCTGCACTTTCAGCAAGTTTGCAGACGATACAAAGCTGGGAGAACTCTTTGATGCACTGGATGGTTGTGCTGTCGTTCAGAAGGACCTCGACAGGCTGGAGAACGGACTGACAGGAACCTCATGAAGCTGAACAAAGGGAAACGCCAAGTCCTGCCCTTGGGGAGGAATACCCCCGGGCACCAGTAGAGATCGTGGGCCGACTGGATGGAAAGCAGCTCAGGAGAAAAGGATCTGGGGGTTTTGGTGTGCACCAAGGTGAACATGAGCCAGCAATGCGCCCTTGTGTCCCAGATGGCCAAGAGCCTCCATTTTCTGCATTAGGAGGAGTGTTGCTGGCAGGTCGAGAGAAGTGATCTTGCCTCTCTGCTTCGCCCTGATGAGATGACATCTGAAGTGCTGTGTCCAGTGCTGGGCCCCCCTGTCCAAAGGATACAGGGAGCTACTGGAATGCCACAAAGATGGTTAAGGGAATAGAGGATCTAACATTTGAGGAGTGGCTGAGAGAGCTGTTTAGCCTGGAGGAGAGAAGGCTCAGGGAGGATTTTAGCACTGTATGTAAAAACGTGATGGGAGGGAATAAAGAAGGTGAATCCAGACTCTTTGCAGTGGTGCCCAGCAAGAGGACAGGAGGCAATGGGCGCAAAATAAGACACAAGAAATTGTACAGAAAAAAAAAAAAACTTTTTTTTACTTTGAAGGTGGTCAGGCACTGGAACAGTTTGCCCAGTGAGGTAGATACTCAAAACCAAACTGGACATGGCTGTGGGCAACCATTCTAGTTGACACTGCTTTGGGCAGTGGTCCAAGAGGCCTCTTCTAACCTCAACAATTCTCTGATTCTCTAATTATTTATAGGAATGTCATTTAATTGTTCTTTTCTGCGCTCATCCTTCCAGATCGCAGAGTCTTCATCCTTGGAAATGCTCAAAATTCAACTGGTCAGGACCACTGAGCAGTCTGCTCCAACTGGACTTGCTTTGAGCAGGCGGTTGGGCTAATATACCTCTGTAGGTCCCCTCCAACCTGATTCTGTGATTCAGACTTAACTTCCCCCTTCCCCCTTTCCTCGTCCCCCCTTCCCCTTCCCTTTATTTAACCACAATTTTTCTTTTATTGTGAAGATCAAAAGCAAACTAGATAACTAGATACTGAATATTTGAGCTCTTTTTAATCTTTTTGGATAGGTTCTGCTTTCCCATTAAGAAATGAATCAGTACTTTACTTTCACTTCTTTGTTTCCCTACTATCATAGTCATCATAGTTTATCCAAAGTAATTATTAGCGTTGTTTTTCTGTCTCTCTTTTTTTTTTTTTTTTTGTCATGGAAGTTATTGTCCCATCCTCTATTTACTTGAGTATTTTAGGTATTGCTATCAAACTTACTTAAAAAGGATAAAGAAAGAAAAGAAGAGAAAGCAAGAGAGAGTATTTTGTACAGAAAGTACTTTTAGTAGACAAAGGCAAACTTTTTTCAAGAAACTGCTTCTTTGCCATTTCTTACTTATTTCTCAATATAATTGAGAAATGATATTTATGTTATATATAAATTATTTCTCAATATCATTGAGAAATTGGAGCTGTCAAAGCTGTCAGGACTTCTTGTCCCTCCTGTCCTCCAAAAATGTCATCAAGAGAAGTGACAATTGTTTTTTGAATGATTAAATGTGTTTTGAACTGTGGAGGGTTAGGGCAGATCCTTTTGGGTAGAACTCAAGTTTAAATTTAAGTCTGCTTTCACTTCTTGTCTGAAGTGAAATATATCATTGTCCTCACTTTACCCTAATGATTTCATATAAAGTGATTTCAGATGTTCGCATTTTTGCTGCAGAATAATAAACTGTGATTTTTAAACATATACTAGTGTGAAAGAAAAGGAATAAAAAACAATAGATAGCTTAAACAGTAAATGTTGTAATGTCTCACCTGGCCTAATTTTAAGTCACATGCCTGAGGACTTTGGAAGGCAAAGTGGTCTCATTGAAGGAGTTTTTTTTTCCAATGAAACTTTCCCTGTTCAAGTTTTTATCACACTTTTGGATCTGTATCAACATGCACTAAGCTCATCTGTTGGTCTGCATGTGTTTATAACCTTCAAATATGCACTTCTGCCAACATTTCCTTGCTTTTCACTTGTTTAAGTCATCTACATCCTATCATGTTCAAACTTCTCAGACTCTTGAAGATGAATATTAGTGTTTTTTGGAAGACTTACAAGTAGTCTGTAACTGTTTTCTTGTAAGTTTTGGTATGAATATGGGCCATTGTCTCTAGAATGAAACAACATCTCTAGAATGAAGCAGTATTTTCTTTCTCAAGCTTTATCTGGCAAAGTAAGCGTGGATTAAGGCAGATTATAATTTTAAAGCACAGGTTAGTTGATCCTGAATAGACTGTATGTGGATGCTGCCTGCAATTGTACCGGCAGCCGGGTTAGTATAATGACTTGTTGCCCTCTCAAGGGGAAAGTCTTCATCCTCCTTCACCCCTTTCTGTGCTCCTGGCACTGAGGTCCTCCCCTTCGTTTCTGCCTGGGCCTGCTCTGGTGCTTTTGTGCCCTTCCAGTGTTCGCCGTATCTCACTGCGTTGTCAGGACACTCTCCCAAGTCAGCTTTCTGCAGCATTTGTGAGGACGCTGAGGGGGGTGGTGAGGAGGAGGTAAGAGCATTGAGCTGGGAGCATAAGGAGTGGGGGAAAGGGGGGAGACATTTCCCCTCCAGTGGTGGGGAGCTGCTGAATTGACTCACTGACTCTTGTAGAGCCACGTTGTTCACCCAGCGCACGAGCGGACTATTCCAAGTGAGTTTCGTGACTCCACTGAGGCGAGCTGAGCAGAAAGGATACTCCTGTTGGGAATGGAGCTGTCTGCTTTCCAACTTGCCTGGAAGCAGCTAAACAGGAGCAGCTGTCTGCATAGGTGTCTTAAATACACTGCTTTTCACATTTGAATAAATACAAGTGTGAATCAAACAAAATCAAAGTATATCTGAACCAAATAAAATATGTTTGAATAAATCAAAAGGAAGGTGAGAGAAAAGGTGTTTAAGGTTCGCTTCTTCCACAGTCATCCACATCTAATCTTTACTTTATGCAAACTTGACATATTTCCATTGATTTGTATTTTACTTATGTTATTACTTTTTATATTTAAAAATACATTACTCATGGGGAATGTGTAACTTTCTATGGGGAAAAAAGAGAATTCTGGACTATGTAAAATAGTAACCTTGCTGTGTTCATGATCCCACTACCCAGATTTTGATTTCATGTTTTTATTAACTTATGCAGGGTCGACCCAAAGAATCAATGAGAATCTTTTTTGAAGATTGAATTTTTGCCTTATCAGGCATAGAAAATAAAGTCTAACTTGTATTGAGCAGTTGTAAAATCTTCATGATCCAGAATGTACAATACCAGTGCGACTTTTTAGATAATAATACTTTTTCTCCTTCTTATAGGTCCTTTTGTTCTGCATCACAGCTGCTCTGTTCATGTTCTTTTTCAGGTATGTTGCTGGTGTATATGTTTATGTTCATAAAGATTATTTTAAACAGCATTTCTAATAGCCTACTTGACTTTGGTATTCTTATGAAAACTTGTATGTATTCTTGGTTCAGGCCTTCCAAATTGAGTAGAGTGTTTCTATGGCATTAGAAATTGAATGCTGTGAACATTAAAAAGGGAAATGCGGAGTTGAATGCTTTAAATCTCCTGGAGGGTCTACCGATAATTTAAGGAGCTTCCTTTCACCTCATAATTTGGACCCTGGATATCTAACGTTACACGGCATGAAAGCGGTGGGAATCTCTAATGTCTGTGTAAGTTCTTAAATAGTTTACTGCCCAGGAGATAACATTTGATTTTTCGGTGTAAATTCAGGGGAATAGGAAAATGAGATTTCCTAGGCTTAAATTATATCAAATATTTGATATGCAGGTGTGCCTGCCTTCTTTTCATTTTAAACTAAACTTGTTTCACATACTTTTTCACAATTTATCAGTTATGTTCATTTTTTAAAATAAACAGTTGGGGGGTTTGAGTAGACACAGATTTAAAACTTTTTTCTCACAGTCTGAACGAAATATATAACAAAGATATTTAACTCTTCACTGCTTCCCTTTTAAATACCAGATCCTCAAAATTATTTTGTTATAACTGTAGTTGGATGGTTGCTTGGTTGCTTGTTAGTGTAACCTCTAACTACAGCCCTTTGACTTAGAATTTTCTGTGGTAGATTTCTGTGGCGTGTAGCCATCTATGGTTCTGCAAGCTGTGTGATCCCCTGTTAATTGCAAAACTTGAGAAGCTTTAACTTATTTTTTCATAATTCCATCACTTTGGAATTTCTTAGGAGTATTGGCCAAGAACAGTCTGTGGATGGGGGAATGATATTATTTCAAAAGCTTCTAAAAAGCATTCTTTCTTTCATCAGCCACCCATTAAGACCCTTATATTGGCAATCTTCTCTTTGTTTTATTTTGTACTACTATCCAGAATTATGGCATGACAGGTTCTGAGAATTTTGCTTGTAATTTTGATATTAGACACCTGTCTATATGAATGCTGCTTTAGAAGAAAAAGAAGAAGAAACAAAAACAGTAAAATGCTGGTCAAAGTTATAAATACTGTATAATTTTGGATGAAGCTAATTGTCTCCTGTTTATATCTTTGGTGGCGAACCGGTGTTTTAAAAACAATGCAATAAGTTAAATGAGAACTGACCAGAGCCCAGAAATATTTGGCGAATTCCTTACCAACCTGACAATGTGAAGCTGACAGCTGAATGGATTCCAAACCACTTTCTCTCTTCTAAAATTAGTCCCTCCATGCCAAGATTGTTGAGCAATCTGCAGGAATGTTTACTTCCTTTCTCACTAGTGTCATAACAGAGAAATTAAAATACAGAACTAGGTAATTATAGGTCCATTAGTCTTTCTTTAATTCTCGGAAAAAAAATACTGGAATAAATATTTTTTGTAAAGTTAGACAAAAACAGTAAGGTGAATAAGTCAGAATAGATCTATCAAAAAATAATTAAGCCAGACCAATTTATTTTCCTTTTTTCTGAGCGTAATGAGTATTGTGATACAAAGTTCTTCACAGTGATTCATATGACATTCTCATAAATACATCAGAGATGCATTGTCTAGGTGAAAATACCATTGGATAAGCACAGAACTGCCTAGATAATAGTCTGACAGAATTGCTTTCAGTGGTTGAATGTTCCTACAGTCAAAATCTTGCTTATGGACGAAGGGGAAACACACATATATATGTGTGTGTGTGTGTATATATATAAGGTATATATACATGTATATATACATGCATACATATAAAGCCAACAATTTATTAGTTTTATAATGGAAATCTTAGAAGTCTAATTCAAGAATCTTCATTAGTCTAGATTTAATTATTGCAGACAAAGAATAATAATGCGGTTGGAATAATATACAGAGAAAGGTTCAAATAATAGTACAATTACAACTGTGACACACATACACTTTTTAGTTTCTACCCCTTTTTCTGTGTTATGCTCACCCTTCCACTGCTCCTCTGGGCCCTCGGGTTGGTGATTTCACTCTGGTGTTGGCGGTGAGGGGATGTTACAGTGAGTTGTCAGCATTTTGAGTTCTTTGCCGGGAGGAACATCGTGTTCTTGTTGATGATTTCTCCTTTCTGCCCCCCAGGATCCATTTTTATATGTTTGCTCACAAACGTTTATTCCTTTGTCTGTCTTCATTGGTCTACAGCTCCAGCTTACATCCTATGCAATTACATCCTAGTTTTCTATATATGGTGCACTATATAGGCACTTTTATATTTAGATACTATTTCTATGTTGCCCTTAAAACCAGTTTTGTCCCGTTCCAGCTCTGCATTTTTAAACTGACCATTAGTGAGTTGTTTATAGCCAAGGGGGTTATAACAGTGCCAGCCTGTGCATCTCTTATCATCCCGTGCCTGTACTCCTCTGTGCTCTTTCTCAAGGTCTCTGCTATCGTACCAGGCCTGCATTTCTCTATACTACGTCATTGTGTTAGCGTTTTAAATATTTCATTGTACACTGAATAATTGCTTGTTACTGATGTCTATGTAAAACCATGGTTGTACCATGCAAAGATAAAGAGAAGTAAAACAAATTAGCCATAGACACCTGGTCAATTAGAAATTACTGTCACAGCTCAACCAGGTACAACAGAGGTACAGGCAGGTGAATGAAAATTTCAGACGAAGCCGGCATAACGAGCCTCAGTCCTTGCAAAAGTGATTCAAAGCTTACAGCCTGTTATTAGCCGTAGCAATATCATATTACAGGGCTACAGAGTTACACTGTCAAAGGCAGAGGACTGGGTTGACGAGCACCTACTTGGGACCTTGGCTGAGGTCGTTTTTACATAATGACCTTTTTTTTTCCCTAACACAATAACAATAGGGTAAATGTTTATTACCTGTGTGCATATAACTGCTGGGTGGGACTGCAGTTACTTTGAAGAATGGAATTGGAATTCAGATAGATACTAACTGGAGATATGAGCTGAAAAAAAATACAAAGCTGTTCAAAAATGACAAGTTTGAAGTTATAGACGTATGCAGCTATGGGGAAGCCACTGATTAGGAAGCATTTCTCTTAAAAAATATTTAAGAGTAGTAATTGTAAACTGCTAGCTGAAGACAATATTTTCAAATTGCTGCAAAAAAGGGAAACACAATAACAGGATATATAAACAGGGTGAGAGCTAGCAAGGTATTACGTTAAGACTGCTGTAAAGAGGATGGGAGTAATTCGTTCTGGCTGTGA
Source organism: Struthio camelus (assembly GCF_040807025.1). Lineage (NCBI taxonomy): Eukaryota > Metazoa > Chordata > Aves > Struthioniformes > Struthionidae > Struthio > Struthio camelus. The sequence continues at coordinate 215,650,083 of NC_090942.1, read as the reverse complement.
TAGAGAGGACAAGGAATAACAGAACAAGACGTTTCTTGTTATAAGACAGAATGGCAGCAGGTGTGAATTCACTTAGATTCTGAGTAAGAAAATTTTAAGAATAAGAAGGAACCAGTGGAAAAGACTTCCTAACAGGGTTACGGATTGTCTATCATTTGAGATCCGTAAGAACAGGTTTTGGATAACGTGGATATTTTCACTTAGGGCAAGGAATGGACTAGCTGACTTCCTGAATTTCTTCCACTGTTTGATTCACGTTAACAGTTGTCATATTATGAAATATTTAATGGAAAAAGCTGTCCTTGACAGTGGCCGTTAAAGTCTTTGGAGAAGAGTAACCCTGTGTTTTTTGAGTGCAAAATGAGAGATGCTCCTAAAAAAAAATTTCCCAAATTACAGCTCTGCGCTGTGGAAATCACTACATTTTGTAGAATGTGTGGAGTGGGGTCAGATAGGCGAAGCAATGACAGAGAGCCCATGAGCGATCCAGGGGGTCAGGGGCAACTCTGTAAATTAGAATAGGGAGAAATGTGACGCCTCTGCCACACACATAAAACAGTTCTCCCACAATTTCTAGTCATTGAAATATAATAAAAGAACAGCTACTCAATGAGAAGGGAGACAACAGAGAAGTCATTCAAGCAGTCCACAGAATTGCTGTCCCGTTGTCTGAACTGGGACTCTGAGTTGGTCATTGTCTTATCCAATATATGAATTCTTCATTGATCTCTTTAGATAAAGGTTTTGGACTGCTCTCAGAGGCATACTTTATGAAACTAAACAGAGTCCTGGGGCAGAGAGTCTTCCTATCTTTGTTGTCGTCTAAAATAGAAAAGAATTGGGATAGTCATGAAACTGCATTTCAGTGTAACGTAATGACTCAAAATTACTTCAGCCTTTTCTTAATCATAAACAGATCTAACTGGCGTAAGATAGTGTTAGAATTACAGTGCTTTCAGAACAGTCTCAGAAAAGCACCTTATTCAAAGCCAAATCTGCTTAGCTGTGCAGAATATTTTCCCATTGACTATAAAAAGCTGTATACTGCTAAAATCATTTACTGACCTGAAAAACAAACAGAAACCCCTTCTTTGCTTTATCTTGAAACAACTCTATTTCTAGGATAGCTTTTTGGCCTTTTTTTCCCTCACTACCAAAATATCCAGAAAGGTGCTTGAAAGCAGTAGCAAACGTGGTCACCAAAATCATACGTATCTCTTTAATAATTAATGAGAAAATCCTAACGTGTAAATGGTGTAACTTGACGTTTAAAAGCTTCCTACAAAGAGACTTAATGTAAGTATACCTCTGTGCTGTCAAAATATGACTGATGCTCAGAAGTAAAATGATGCAGCGAGTTAAACTGTAAAATATTCTTTATTTTTTCATGTAATTTAATGTAAGTTTGTATGAATCGTCTTACCGAGTTTGTTAAGATCTCTGAACTTAAAAGCAAAGCCTGCCCCGGTCACTCTTTCTGGTTGCCTTTGCTGTACCTCTAACTTTCTTGTGGTTACGGGGTTACCTGACAATAACCGCTATTTTTGTTCTGTGTAGTTTTCAGGAGGATCGTTACCCATAACGTGATCATGCTTCTCCCTTGATACACGCTAGTAGGAAATATCACTGTAACAGATACATGAATCTTGGTCTATGGAAGAATAGGGAAGTTCTCACTTCATTTAAATATTTTTTTGTAGTATAATGCAGTTTCTCAGTATCTTATTATAACATGTATCCTGAATTATTTTGCAAAACACATTCCATAATGGTCCTTTGAACAAGCAGTTGCAACTTGCTGATGGTTCTCTCTGACTGCCAACACTCGTATGTCTGGCTTCTGCCTCCAAAGAGGCAAAAAGGTTCAGAATACTGTGCAAGACATCTGGGGAGTTTATTACTAAGAAAATGGGAATATCGACGTAGTCTTCCTGTCATCTGTAAGAGGAATTTGTAGAATGAATCATCAGATGTAGCATGAATACTCTCTTGAGATGGCTTTGTCCTCCTATTACATGGGAAGGCAAAGAGAAGCCCCTGATTTACCTTTTCTTTGCTAGTTATTACTTCTGATCCAGCCACTCCTCCATTGGTGGCTGGAGACCTGCTTTGCCAAACAAGTTGCGGTAAGGGTCAGGCCCAGTGGTCTTTCTGCGCCCCTTCATGGCAGGGTGAGAAGGGAGCAACAGTAGGTGCAGGGTCCAGCTGTCACCCACGACATGCCTCACCCAAAACGGCAGTCTTGGTACAGCCCTGAGTACTCTTCAGCCCCAAATACAGGAAAGGAATTGTAAGGCAATATATGTTTCAAGATTTAGTTATTGTTCTTAGAAAAGCAAACAAAAAGTCATCAAAACAGTTGTGTACTCAAGAAGGTGGTAAAGACTTTCCGAGGGCATTAGGAAATAAACAGATCTCATTGCTAAAATTTTCTGGTCACAAAAATGGTCCTTCCTCTCTTCCAACCTCCTTATCCTCCTAGCCCTTCCCTAAGGCAGGTATTGTACACTAGTTAAAAGCTTCACCAAGCAGTGTCAGTATTTTTTATTGAAGTTTCCTCAAAAGACTTTTGGACTATTGCATCTGGCACATGGCTACAAGAAAGAAAAAGGTGGGGGGGGAGGGGACTAAATCTCAGAGTAAAACAGTGAGGTTACAGAACTGGAAACAGTAGAAGAGAAAAACAAGAATTACTCCAGGAATAGTTAAAGTGAGAAGGGAGTCAGAGAGAAAGGTAAATTCAGAAGAGCATTATAGAAAGGAAAAGACAGGAAAAAGAAGGAAGGAGTGACACAAGGAAGGAAAAATGGTGATGTCCTAAGACAGGACAAAAAATAGAAAAATGTGCTTGGAAAAAGCAGCTGAAACACAGATGATAGGTTTATAAGCAGAAATGCTATATTTACAGACAGAGGAGACATATTTTGGTGTCGTATTTTTTCTTCAGTCCTCCTTTTATGGTATTTTTCTGCCAGTTTATACCTCCATACTTGGTTCTACTGAAAGTGATGAAATTATGCACCGCTCATTTTTGTATTACTGTAATGCACAGTAATTTATAAAGAGCAATCTATCATTATATTTATCTAACACAGATATCAAAATTGTTATTGATATCACAGTTGATATCACATAGATAATCATGTATGGGGAGGGCACCATTCCCATCTAGTTAGGAATTAATTTTCACGTGTCATTAAACTCCATTGGGACTTAATACCTGCTGGTTACTCCAAAATAGTCTTACTTGAGAATCATATCTTATCCTGTATGGTTTGTTTTAAAATGCATCATGTCTTAAAAATATACTGGAACAGAAGTATGCTTCTATTTATTTCTTTTATTTCTTCTCTTCAAAAAAATGCATGCAATAAGGTTGAGGGTGGAAAGATTCTGATTGTAGCATGATTTCATATCATTTCAGTTGGAATAATTCATGGTAGTGGGTGTCAAGAATACCTCTGGAGAGTAACAGGAGAGATTAAAATGAATAAGCAAGAGGACTCGTGATATGTGAAAAAATGTTTATTAAATATAATTCAATAAATGTTGTTTTAGTAACAATTTTATTTTGGATGTTAAGCAGTGGTTTTTTGTGGATGAGCGTACCATTGCAAGAGGATGCAATGTCTGTGCTTTTTTATATGTTTGAAGAAATCCACAAAACTTTCAGTCTCTTTCTAATAAATGAACAGCTAGATGTAAATCCTGTCCGCATAAACCTAGAAAATCCAGCAATTTGTGTGCATGTGTGTTGTTAGACTATTGCACTAGTTGCTATAGCAATTAATCTTTAGACTATGTACTACCGGTTTACCATAGACATGTCTTAATTCATCTGCTCTAAATGCTAGAAAGGAAATACAAGGCTCCGTGTAGAAGTCTGAAACTAGCTGTTATGGGAAGTAAGATGTTTCTGATGATTGACTGAGTATAAAGTCCCTTCTGTAGAGATACTTTTTTAAATGTTATTTTCTGAAACGTTTATTTCAGACAGGCAGAAATTGTTGCTATGATTCCACAAAGCATAACGTGATGTTTTTCGTAACCTAGTCTTTGCATACTTCAGAGCAGAAAGCTTTTAATCTTTTAATTTTTATAATAATTTATATTACATATTGATAAAAAATTAATAACTAAAAATACAAGTGCATCTAAAAATTGAGATGCAGTCATATGCTATTGTTAATATAGAATATTGAAACGTGCATAAATTCACTGAAAACCTTTAAGAAAGGTCCTTTTGTTTGCAGAGCCCTTTATGCTATCTCATTAATGAAACTCTAGCCCTCTAAATTACAGCTATTTACTCCTCTTTCTCAGCGGAACGTATATCCTGTAATTTATTAAGTATTTTTGATGGGATATTTCAAAGTGCCTTTATTTTCTTTTAAAAAATATCTCGCACCAGTGCTCTGTCAGTCTCTCGTTCATTGAATCAGCTAAGCTCCCTTCTGTATAGATGCAAATACCTGAAAAAATATTTTTACTTTTTAATTCTACTTTGTTTTTCACTATAATATGAGCAAGCTAAAACTGCTTGGAGTTTATATTATGAGGAATTTATATCAAATACTGCTTCTCTTTCTTATAAAGATTATTTTTAATAGTTCTTATATTTTCTAATTTTTGGTACATTAGATAATGAGAAGATAAAAAGCTATAAAATTGCAAGATTACATTAAAACACTTTAATACTGGTTTATTAGGTAATAATTTTTTTTTAAAGATAGATAATTTCCCCATGTTTGTATGTATACACACACACACACACACACACACACACACACACACACACACACACAAAAATAAATATTTACTGTCCTTACTATCATTATATAAATAGCTCAAAATTAATGATTTAAACCATTTTATCTGTAACTTCCATGAAAAGTGATTTCTAATGTATTTTAGAAGATCTGATGGAGCGATGAAAATGTGGAGTCTTTTAAGAAATGCCAGTTTAGAAATAAATATCAGTTAACTTTATTTAGTGTGTGCAAAAGTAAAGCATGGTATTGCAATAGTAATTTGTAGATAAGAAGATAAGGTTGCAGGCTGGCAGATACTTTGGCTGAACATGGGATTTAGAGTTGCATATGCTTACTTCAAACACAAATATATTTTAAAATGTGAGATAATCTTACTTTATGCTTATATAAGCAATAGAATAAATCTTGATAAAGTATTTCACCTTCTTCATTTGCATGGAGCATGTTCATTCTCTCTCTCTGTCATAATCTGTGACCAGACTTCCACCAAATTTCACCTTTTCTCCCCCCGCCCCCAACCTGCCTTTAAAGCAGCATATAATGCCATGTAATATTACTGTGATTTTGTTTTTGGTTGGAAGAGAAGTTGTTCCAGAGTTTTGCAGAACTATGATCTTAGCTCTCTGCTGATTCACCACGGTGGAAGACTGATGTCCCTAATATAAAATGTATACCCACCTGTATCTCGAAAAAGATAGAGTAAAGATATGTTTTAAGCCTAATTTTTAAGTGCAAAAACTTGAGGCGATATGTTTTCCAGAGAGGTAAGAAGGGTTTAATTCTTACAAAGAAAATATATGCTAGGGCACAAAGTTGCAGTTCCCAATGCCTCATCTGTTCACATGCCAGCTGGGTTAAGGTGGACATCTTCAGTTGGTTTGGGAGCCTCTCCTCGTGATGTACTTGGACCTTCCTTTGAATCGTCTGTGATGGCTGCTGTAGGAAATCTGTGAGGACAAGCAAATCCCAGTTTTTCTGTTTCTTTTCTTACACTTGCAAGTGCAAATTACCATTTCTCACCTGTTTTAGGTAGTGCAAGAAGGAATGAAGAAATAATGACATTAACAAGCTTAAAAAATCACTGTTTTGGATGTGTCCATGATATAGGGAGCCTAGGTGAATGTGCACAAAGCTTTATTGCCTAAATCTAGATGGAATGAATCTAGGCCAGTGTTTTTACAGTGTTTTTACTTAGTTACCTAAAAATCATATTAAAAGAACTGTAAGGAGGCAGGGTAAGCATTTAGCATTTGTGAAATGCTAAGAGATCATGGAGGAAGATGATTTTTCTAATGAATCTGCCTCTATGACTTTTATTACCCTTCTACTTCATGAAAGGGTATAAAGGAAGGGGAGAATGAAATACGGATATATTTAACCAGATTCCTGTGTTGAGACTGACAGGAAACAGATGTCATATCACAAAACAGTTTCCTAAGTTGAAAAATTAACATGAAATATTTGAAATCCTTCCTCCAAATTTAAAATAAATTTAATTTGTACAGTAATATAAGGTAAAAAACTTTACAAATGCAAAGTATAAAACAAATTTTACATTCTTTTTAGAGACTTTTTAGAGACAATTTTCAATTTAATAAGCTTTTCTTTTAATACCTTAAAAATTTTCAGGAGACAGTAGAGTGATAGTAATGTAATAGGCTTAAAGGGTTCAAATGTTGTAACATGTTTAATAGTCATATTTCCCTTCTGAATATGTATGATTGTGGGTTTAAAATATTAGTGCATGCTTGTTTTGGTCTTAAGACATCAGGAGTTACCAGACTGTTTTCTTGAAAATACACTAAGAGAAAAAACACTTTTACCTTTTTGATCATGATTTTTATCTGCTTGATATCTGTGATATTTAGTTTCTTCAGTGGAGATGCATGTCCCATCTTCTTTTAAGTATTTCTTGTACTCCTAATTTTAATGTCAGTTATTTTATGGCTGTCATACCACGCCAAACAGCATCAAGAAGGCCAAAAAGATCACTTATAAGAGGTTACAGAATGCATGTCTCTACATACAGCCTGTGCTGTAAGTTTTAAGCATTCAAAGGGATAAATAAATACAAATATCTGTAGTGTAGTTGTTTACAGTAAATAACTCAGATCTCAAACACTGCCTTTGATAGTAAGTTTTGGAACGAGAGAAGCGTCTTTTAGAAGGAGAAAGTAAAAATTCACATTTAGGAGCGACCTTTACCTCAGTCCCAATATCCTGCAGAGCTGAGCCTTCCTCCCAGTCTCTCCCTTCCTCTTTCTCAGAAGGTAACTGTAACGTTTCTCCTGAAAAGTGACCGAAAGGATAGGGAAGCGGAGTCAGAGTTTATTGCATGCCCTTCAAGTATTAAGTATCAGCACCATAATTACCGGAGGAAATAAAAGTCTCACTGATTACGGGTAGCATTTTTCCTGTGTCACAGTCACTTGTTGACAGTTGTGGTTGAAACCAAGGGAAGGGGACAGGGTTAGGTCCCACCTAGGTTAAGAGGATGGTCTTGCTAAGCTGTGTGCAGGGTGCATAGCGAGGCACTCTTCTCAAGTGCTTTTGTTGTTCTATAGCTTCTTTGAATCGCTCTCTCACTCCTTTGACTCTGTATAGACTTTAGGGTGCCTGATGTGCTACGCTGAGTGCCAAAATTAGCTCCTTCCCCTTTACCTGCCTTCATTATGAGATATGCTGCTTTACCAGAGAAGAAAGGAAGAAACATGAGGAAGAGAGAGAGAGGATGACATACGCAAAAAAGGAGTAAGAGACCGAGCAGGACGGATTTTCCAAGAGCAATGAACAAAATGTAAATAAAGGAGTGATATTGGGAGAGTATGGATGCATGCATTGGTAATGCTGTAGTTCAGCTTTGTATATTTTATTTTAATAAAGCTCTTTAGAGAGAGTATTCATTTAAAGCCATATTGGATCATCCAAGTACCTAATTTGCAATTTGCCAGCTCATTTTTACTTTTTTTCCCCTAATCTAGTAGAGAAAGATGCTCTTGCAGAGCTCTGCTGCTTTGACTGTTTTTTCATATACCTAAGAATTACCTAAGCCTTAATTGCACTCAAATGATATCCCCAGAATAAAGGTGAGTGCTGTCCTTTTGGCTTTTTTTGAAAAGAGGGATACCGCCTTGAATCCTTTGAACTACATTTGTTGTTGTTGTTAAAGGAGATTTTCCAGTCCCACTCTGTATTATTTTTCACTTTGTCCTTCACGTTGAGACGGTGATAGTGGAATGAATAGGTGGGCAGCTATTTTATTGATGTATGATCTTCTCATCTTCAAGCTAGTTCACATAGCCATCACTGTTCTTGAAGGTATAAGTTAGCATTAGATTAGATCCAAAGGAAGAACCTTAATTGTATAATCTGAAGTTAGGCTGTTGTAGGATATCCACTAGTTTTTACTTACGCTGTTCCTGATCCTACAGTGTGTAGAAAGGCTTTACAATAGCCTTTCTCGATTAGCAATGAGTGATGGAATCCAAGTGCAGTCTCTCCTAGCTTTCTCAAATCTGTTCCTTTGCAGTTGCAGCTTTTCATATTGAGATATGTCGATGCATCCATTCCTTAGTAATATTCTTTTCAAAAGTCAGGAGATAATCCAATAGTGAAAATCAGTGACTTCTGTTACCCTGGGCTTCTCTGCCTTTAAACAGGAACAAAACCAGTTTTGCACTAAACTCAGGTGTCTTTTTGTTTGCTGTGGATTAAGAGCTTCAATACTGCATAAGATTTACCAGGAAATGGGAACAAAGGAATACTTTTTGATGAAGGTATTACATGTGTTTCCATAGCCACATGTACCAATTTGCATGATACAAACCAACTGAAATAGTGATTGTAGTATGTACATTTACTATTAAAAATGTAACTAAATATTCTTCACGGAAATAATTAGTTTCTTTAGGAGTTAAAAAGACACACTAGTTCACGTGAATAGTTCATTGCCCTTGCTAAATAAATAAGTTTATTCTTTCATAGAAAATACTAGCTTTTGACTATAGTATGAAGAGATTGAATTTAATTTCTGTGTAGATTGGATTTAATTTCCATATTTGGTCACTTTCAGACATACGTTAAGTATACTCCTAGGAATTTATTTAAACGTGTTCCTTCCAGCAGTAGATCTTGTCCATTTTTAACAGAATACTTTTACATGTAGTTGGATCCAATTGCACATACCCCTCAAGAGAGGAAGTTCATTGCCTACAGACAAGCATGGCAAAAATTATAGCTGTACAATAGGGAGTACTTTTCCACCATTATCACTTTTCAGTGGAGATTCTCTTTCAGATACATTGATGGTGACTCAATGAACCGGAAAGGTGTTTACCTGCAAGGTGAGCTGGTAGGAATGGCAGAAGCTTTTGAGGTCTAAAATTTCAGGCGTCTCTGTCCAGAGAGCCATCCCCAAAGGAAGAAAAAGAATGCGTCTCCTCCCCTTTTTTAGGTTTCCTCTGTCAATCACAAAGGCCTTTTGTCCTGCTGGCATATTGGTGTGTCTCGGCTTTGGCTGTTTATCATGTCGCTGTCATCCTTAAATGCAAAAGGAAAGAGAGGGAGTAGCTTCTGTTTCTCAGGCTTTGAGAATAAACTGCTTGTGGCTGCTAGAGACCCCCGTGTCCCCGCTGCCTTGGATTGCGTGCGGCCGGGATGTGATCCCTAACAGCGCGGTACGTTGCCCATGTGCTTCGGCACTCCTAAGGCACCGCTCAGAACAAGGCTGATATTACAAGTCAGATGATGAGAAAGCAATTGAGCTTCACAGATCTGATTTCGCTCTTTGATCCTGGCATTAAAGTGTCAAGGTCTCAAAGTGGGAGGGTAGCACAGACAAGACTTCCGGCTGCTTTAATCCTGTAGCTGTAAGGATCCATTCATAGGGCGTAAGGATTAGATTTGATTTTTGCATGATTTCAAAAGTGTAAGATGTATTCTGTCTAAGTTTGTGATTAATTGCCAAACACTATAGAAAGTTAGTTTTTTGGCCTTAATTTAAAATTATTTTTCTATAAACTTTCTTTCTCGCTCATATGTTTTCTATATATTTGGCAATTAACTGATTTATCCTTTCACATATATTTGGGGTACTATGTTCATTTTATGGATGGAGTACTAAGGCAGAAAAGTTAGGTAATATGCTGAAGGTCAGATAGGAAATCTGTGGTAACAATGCTTTTGAGCCATAGACTCCCAGTCCAGTTCTTAAATCACAAGGCTGTCTTTCTTGTATTCCTCTTACAGGACATAATTCACCATTAGAAACTGGGACATGATACAGAATTGCTGTAAGAGAGTTAACATAGGAAGTAGGGTAAAAGTAGCTGTATAATAACATACAGTTTTAAGCCAAATAAACAGTAGCACGGTAGATTTTTTTATTTTCTTTTTCAGCAGAATCTGATCCTTTTATTACATTTTGGCTTTTTGAGAGAGTGAGAACATGAATTTTAGTTTCTTAGTATTTTACTTTTTAACCAATTTCAAAAAAGAAGGGGAGAAAAGAAAGAAGGGAGCTAAACAATGGACAGACTGAAAGAAAAGGAGTTTTTTTAAATACTTCTTGTAGTTACTCTATACAATGTTTTCCTGAAGAATTATATAGGCTAATTAGGATTAGCATATAAATACTAATTACAAAATGCTTCTGTGATATGGTGAAAGTGAAGTTGATTTAATGCTTTTACTCTTACTTCTTTTGTTTTCTTTACTCTCTTGACTCCTTGCCTTAATTTCTTTTTCCCATTTCCTGTCTTTTCTTCCTGTTTTTGCTGCTGCTCTATTAAAAATAGTTACCTAGTTTTGCTGAGCCGAGGAATATATATGTAGTTACTTATTTAATTTAGAAAAACAAAATTCTTCTGACATTAAAGAAAGAAGAGATCCCTCTGGGCAGCAGCTATGAAACTGTGAAGAATAATCTGATTATTTGAAAAATGCATCTAGGAAAACAGAGTCATGCTAAGAAATAAAGGATAAGATAGTGAAAGGATTAGATTTCAGAAACCCCAGCCTGTCGTATGAATGCTACCTGTGCTTATTTGACTGTTACAGTTCTTTGTAGACAGACTGAGCTGTAGTTTCTCTGTCTTCCTTGAGAAATAACTACAGGGTGAAAAAAAAAAAAAAAAAAAGAGATACAGTTCTTGCAGACACCATCTTGATCATGAACTACAAGTCCTAAACTGGTAACTCATACTGATCACCTGTTTCTGATTTGGTAGCAGTCAGGGCAGAAAATCTCCACTTCACGAAAGGCAGAAGGCAATAACATTACATTACATTAAAATCTGTGTATTTTGGTACTTATTCATAAAATTAATAGTGTCTTTATGTAAGAGTTGTACACAATTAGATATTTTGTGTGTAACCACTGTGCAACTTCAATATATTCCTAGTCTAATTTTCTAGAGGACAATCTTTAAAATACGATTTTCAACATATGACATTTATATTTCATTTTAGAAACAAGCATATTTTTAACTATAGGCTGGACATACTTGGAATTCTGTTCCTATGAGCTAATTGCTGACTAGAATAGGAAAATAAGAGCTACTTTGTGGTTAGATGTTTGTGGTCTTTCTTTTGGCTTTTGGCCCTGAGATAAAATATCAGGGAAAACATACTAATGGATAATGGTATCAAATATTGTATCCTGGACATAATTTTAAGCCTGTCAAATGTCTTGTACTTTATAAACATTGAATTACATCATTCTTCTTCGTTCTACCTTCTACTTAGTCACTGTTTTTTTAGAAGAGTATAAATTATGTCATAGATGATTTTCACAGACATGCTTTAGTTCATAAAGTCTCAATTTCACAGAAAAAGAAACTACAGCATAAAACTAGCCTCTGCTGTGAAACTGAGACTTTACGGGCCGTTTCCATCATTGTGAAGAATGAGACATTCTTTATTCTCTTTCATGTACTTGATGTATTGACTAGAAAACATATTGAGAAAAGTTTTCTGGTGGTATTTTTTAGCCAAAATAATTATTGCCCTAAACTAACCAAATGAGATTAATGTAATATCAAACTAATTTAGAATCAGACTGTGCTCTTATTAACATTAATACCAAACCTTTAGTCTAATCATCAGGTGAAACCGATTTAAAAAATGTAATGTTGAATTTTCAATTGATTTTTTAGAAAGCTTGAATTTTGCTTATAGTATGAACAAGAGATTTATATAAGTGAGGAAAACCTGAATAAACAGTAAATTTTATGAGTCATAGTCACTGTTTTACTATTTTGCTTTAAAGAGAAAGAACTAATATATTTAAGGTTAGAAACTATATTTTTCATAGTGGAAAGAATCCATTAGGAATTTCATTTAGTAGTACTCTGCTGTGTCAGTATACTGTAAGAAAGATATTTTGTGTACCAATTTAAATGAAAATATATCTAAATGATGTCATTGAAGCAATTAATTAAACAAGCATTTGGCCCAGGATCATGCAAATGCCAAAACATTCTGGGATGGTTACTCAAATGAACTCTTTATAGACACTTAGGAGAAACAAGGGGTTGAGTAACAGCCTACATAGATATTTATCAAATAAATTGTGTCAAGCCAATCTAACTTCCTTCTGTGAGGATGACAGTCTTTATTGATTCAGAAGTAATAGTGGATATCACATATCTTAGCTTCAGAAAGTCTTTAGACCCCTTCTTATGTGACGGTCTCGTAAGTAAGCTCTTGAAGTGTGCTGTAGAAGAAAAACCTACAAAGTGGTTCTAAAGCTGGCTGAAAAAACTGAATACTGAGTCTACTATCAGAGTGGAAGGATTTTATCTTCCCTGGATGCTTGATTTCATCGACAAATTTAATAAAAACCAACTCTTAAGTCATTATTCAGGTTCTTAATGAAGTTATTGAACAATTAGGTCCAGTCAGCCTTATCTGCTAAGTTTGGATTTATCCAGAGAGTGAGTTAGATTTTAATTCAAAGCAATTTGGCAAATTAGAGAAATGTTCCCCCCAATAGCATGTAACTCAGTAATAACAAATGAACGATTTTGGGAGAAAGCATAAACTGTACAAATACAGAACATGGAGCCTCTTCCTAAGCAGTAGCTCTTCATAACAGGGCCTAAAATTTAGTTAGATTACAACCTGAACATTAGTCAACAGTATCATGGTATGGGAAAAAGCAATTGTAATGGAGTGTCTAAATAAGAGTACAGCACACATGTGAAGTTATCGTTCTGCACTGCTTAGTGTTGGTAGCCTCAGCTGGATTACCAAACTTCAAAGCTGTATGTGGTCAAATGGGACAGAAGCCAGAGAAGAATGAGAATGATCAGGCATTTATAGACCACATTTTTGAGGAACTTGGAATTACTTGAAATGGTTTGTTTAGTCTAGAAAAAAGACTGATAATGGTTTTCAGATACATGCAATGCTTCTGTAAAGAGGAAGAGAATAACATGTTCTTTCTGTGATGAAGAGTAGAAGAAATAATAGACTAAACTGAAGCAAGGTAAATGCAGGTTGGAAATAAGTAGGCTGGAAAAACTTTATAGTATTACGTATAGCTAAACAGTGGGACAGTTTGTTCAGAGATACAGAGACCCAGTGATTCTATCATGGAAGAACAGATCAAACAAGAATGATAGATCTACATTTGATCTTGCTTGTTGATGGGGAATGGATATAGAAATCAGTCTTACAATTTTCTGCACTCATCATTTTCAAAAGCTGACTTAAGGAAATACGAATTTAACTCATCATCTGTTGTCACACTGTAATACGAACTCTTAGGCTACTAGTAGTTTCTTGCTGATGTTCCTCTTCCCATATGTACAAAGAGCCTTGTTTTGAAAGATGAACTTTCATTTGGAGCAGCATTTTTGGCTGAAGTAATATTGTGAAAAGATGGTAAAACTTTTCACTTTATAGTATGTGCTGTGATTTGTTCACAAAGCAGAGCAAGTTTGAGTTAAATCAGCAAAAAAAAAAAAAAACCCAAGCAGCACTAGTCTTACGACTAATATTATTAGAGAGACCTAAGACTATCATCCTACTGTAAATCCATTAACAACACTAGATTGTTATCAAAACGGTGTTAAGGTGTGTTACAAAATGCTTTAGTTTCTTTTAATAGCTGATGAATATGAGGAGAAAGAGCAGCTATAAAATATTCAGGTTTCTTCCTTGCTTTAATAAAGATACTTTTTCCTTTGGGTTTATAAAAAGCATTTATATTGCATTATATTGCATGCATTGTAAGCTAAAATTGTAAATGTGACCATTTACCATATTTTTGTTGTCTGTAAATGTGGTATTAACCATCTTTGGGAAGCATGCTACAGGTTAGTCATAAGTTGTTATCGTGATGTGCCCAGGAAATTTAGTGGGTTTTTTTGCTGCACTTTCACTTTCAATCTCTCATATGTCCTTATTTCAGATTCATTTGATTCATAGGCAGCTGATATTAATTTAAAAATGCAAAAAAATCGCATTAAAAAGCATATATTAGTCAAAATCCAATGCATGATCCTCTCCTTAAAGTGCACTTGCAGTCTAATAACACATCAACAATCAAAGTTGATCATGCCACCTCATATTCAAAATTACAGGTAACACTGCTACTGATACACATATTTGCACACACGTGCATCTATTGAAAAGCAGTTATCTAGGCTTCAATGCAAGATATCAAAACAAAATGCAGCGTTGCTCAGGAAGGATAAAATTAATAGAAAATTAATAGAAAATTAATCCTTTTTTGGAAAGTTCTAAAATGCAATCTAATTCAGCAATGTACTCAAATGTGAGAACGTCTGATCTTTAAGATCTCTTTCAATGCAGATTTTGAAAAAGTTGTCTGTCCTTGAATCTAAAGTGTTGCATTTTAAAGATTTTAGAATAATTAATTTAATTGAATTTAAAATCCTCAAAAATTTATGGAAAATGACCAAAGCCATAATAGTATGTTTTAGGTTCCTGGAACAATTTGATTTTCCATCTTTCCCTTAGTTGTATTAAAAATGTGCATGTATATAATTCGCTCTTTAGTTGATACTTCTGTTTTCCTCCTCCTAAAAAAACAACTTGTGCCCAAACTATACTATGACATTGAGCAGAAATATTAGTGTGTATAAATGCCCTATTTTATATATATAGGGTTTATATATATGTATATTTAGGTATTTAAAAAGTTAGGCTATTATAAGTAGTCATTTAGGGTTGGACCCTCTATAGTCAGTGTGTATCTATTTTATAATGAGCTGAATCATTGGGAATTCCTTCTTTTTTTATTGACTGTAGAGCAAGCCTGTAAACTTGGATTAAGTACTGACATTTTAGATGGCAAAGGGATAATTGACATGAAGCTATGTGTATTACTTGAAGAAACCATAAGATCCCATATAAGAAAAGATATGGTATATAAGATGTCATAGCATCAACATGAAATTCACAAATAAATAAGTTCACGATCTTGTTTGTCATGGGCTTTTCTGCTATCTTTTGTACTTTAATATTAAAAGAAGATGTCTATATAGCAGTTACAGAACTTCAAACATATTGGCTGTATGCAGTGTTTTTTCTCCCGATCCCTATGTCCTGCTGCACGAAGATTTTGATATTACAGCATTATGCCAAATGTAAATAATAATTGGAGCATAATGATTTCTACTAATGTTGTATTTTGTTCTCTGTTGGCATTTTCCAAATAGACTACTGTTTATGCAGTTGCTAAGTTTGGTATTCATTTCCACATAACATCAGCTAAAATAGCCACACTGATCCTGATTTAAAATAGCAGGAAGGCTAAACTCCTGTCAGTTGCAGTGATTCTATATGTGTAAAAAATTGCCAAAATTGGCTGGTTTTATGCAGACTGAATTTAATGAGCTCTGAATGTCATTGTGCGGTCTGGAAAAGCAGCCTGAGTAAGTAACTGAGCAGTAACTGAGATCTTGTGCTACGTTTTTGCATGTAGATATTTAAAAATAAGTTAAAGGACTGAGCCTTATTCGTAACTGTAAGAGGCCTCAGTTTCCCAAAACAGAATGAACCATCTCCGATTTTATTTGGAAAATTAGAGGTTATTATCAAAAGTGAAACAAAAAATTAAACTTGAAGGATTATGAGCTGTTGAAGCCGTTCTTAAGTCATGGCTGTTCTGAGTGAGAAATTCCAGCATTTCAGTGAAGCGTAGCAGTCATGATCTGGCAGCATCTAAGCACAAAATGGTTTAATAGAGAGATTCTTAAAATATTACTTAACATGAGATCAAATCCTGTCCTGATAGAAATCAAGGGGACAAGTTTGTCTTTGACTGGAGTATGCTCATAAGTTCTGTTCTCTCTGTCTGTTTGTGCTAACAGTACTATTCCTGTATCAAAAGTTAGAGGTGACAAAACTATTTCCTTAACTCAAGCTGTGGTGGCTTCTGGAGGGCTGACTGGCAGGTTTCAATGTGAGATTGCTTCCCAAGTTACAGTGCCAAGTAGTAAGACTAGGAGGATTTCTTATCAGGCTTCAGTCAAGAACGACTCGCTGACCTTTCTGCGTGCCGTGCATATTCACATTTGTCCGTGTATCAGTACTGTTTTGCCAGGTAGGTTATTATCTTTAATATTTTTTCCATCAAGTTCTCCAGCATCATCAAGTTAGCAACTTGATACATCGTCCCAAAGTCACCTTCTGTTTAGTCTTTTCTGTTGTATCTAAAAAAACAAATAAATTATCTACACACTGGCAAAGTTTAGATCTCTGATCTTCTGACCAAATTGTGTTAACATTTCTACTAGATCAGAGGTTTCCTATTCACAAGTGAGGTGGTCTCCCAGACTTGTGCTTTTTCGGTTATTCAACTGCTTGTAAAAGCAGGAAACTGAGCAAAAAACTTCTTTAGCATTTCAGAAGTTATTTTGCTTAACTTGATAACATATGGTTAAAACTGGTTTAGTGCTAAAGCATTTTGAGGTGTGTATAATGAAGGGATAATTTTTTTACTAGAGTAAATACTCCTTGGATTTTTTTTTTTGTCATACTACATACCATTAAACTCATAGGAAACCTCAGCATGGTATTTAGAGATACCTCTTATGTCATCTGCATGATGATCATGCAGAGTGAGCTGTGTACAAAGAAGAATAGTTTTGGTAGCCATCTGTTTGATAATACCTACTCTTTTTCACTTTGCTGGAAAAAATTACTTGGCATACCTGTCATTCATCTGAGGAACTGAACTACTTAACTGTTCCGCTTGGCATATCTTTTCCAGTGATTATGGGATTTTTTTTGTTGTCTTATGTCAGATCAAATTCAGTGCAAATATCTTGTTTTACTTCTTGTCATAGCAGTAGAAGATAGAGTTTATCTGCATTTTCACATTGAGGAAGGTTTTCCTTAAATATATGTTTTCCTGTGAGCTGTTAAATACTATAATTAAAATATTTTAAAATATGTGCTGAAATGCTGAAATGTCATTTTTGAATGGCAGCTTTTATGTTTTATTTCACATGGTGTAAGAATTGCAAGATAAAGATAAAAATAGATAAAAGATAGTTTAATTACTTACCTCATGGGTACTTCAGAGGGCATTACCACTTAAGATTCATTTAACTTTTTAAAGAGTTAATAGGGGATTCCTTTTTTGAATATCTGGTGTTGTGCCTCTATAGTGAGGTTTCCTTAGTTTTTTAAGAATTGTTTTTTCTCTCTGTTAGCTTATGCTAACAACAAAAAAGAAGGGGGAGTGGGGGAGGAAAGATGAGGAATATTTTCTTTTTCCTTTTGTTAAGGTAGTCTTTGCTGTAATTTGTAGGAATATAAATGGAATATGATCCAAATTATCTGATATAATTTACCTGTGAATTTACCTGATGTGTCAAAAGTGACACTTGGGAATTAGATATTTAAGGTAACAAAATCTAAAATGTTTTCTGATATCTGTACCTATACATATGTAGAGAGAGACATGTAACAAAAATTCAGAAGTTGTTTATCTTTCACTATCAAGTAAGCACTGATAATCTAGCAGTATCCCCCACTTTGAGCAAGTAATGTCACATGTTCATTTAGATAATTGTATATGTAATATTGTAATAAATAAAAAAATTGTAATTTTTCTGGAGTATCATCTTACAAAAGCTCAGGTGTACTCAGATATATATGGGAAGAAGACACATTTGCCTTATATAAAGTTTTTTCTATAGTCAGCTAATTGTTAGGCCTCTATTTTTTAATATTCAGGGCTGAAATTCCTCACACCGGATCAAGTTAGTATATGGGATGTGAAATGGTTCCAGAAATAGAACAATAAGCATCGATCTCACACTGAAATTCCGTTTCAAGAAAAGCAAAGCCTAGGAATGGGACTTGTCTAAATGGGCGGTTATCTGCTCTCGGGAATAACTTGAAGTAGGAATTGGCTAAGGAAAAGGAGCACTGGCTAGATAATGAAGGTATGTGGTAGACATGCTTTACTGTTTAACTTCTCCACATCTGTCTCCGGAGATAGTAACTCATTTCCAAAGCTTTGTCTTTTGCTAGAATAAACTCGGTTTGTTTTGACACGTGAGTGACAGCACTTTTGGGAGAGGGAAGGCAGGGCTGTAAACTCGGTCTTTTCAGGCTCCCAAAGGTGGCAGTTGTAAAGCAGGGGTCTGCAACTGCTTTTTCCTCAGCACCCGGCATGTTAACACACGGCCAGGAAGCCATTAAGTGTCAGTGGGAGCTTTTGAGCTCCTAGGGCTCCAAGGGCTTTACAAGTTGCAGGCTCCAAAAACTGTCTGTAAAACTCATTAGGGAGATGGTCAGTCAGTCTGTCCTGAGCCTGTTAAATACCAAAGGTCTCTTCCATACATGAAGAACACCAGGTGGCGGTTTTCTGTTGTAGAGAATAAAAGGAAATTTGTTTAGCTCATTTCAAGTCTTTTTCTCCCTTGGTTTTCAAACTAAGATGATGGTGATGTTAGTGAACTCCTAATTCTGCAATGATAGAGATTTATTCAAGAGCTCTCCAAGTTTTGTGAGCTGTTACTATTTGCATTTGCATCTGAATTGTCTTTTTGTTTGTGTCTAGTGCAGTTAAGTTTGGCTCAGGCAGAATTCAGAAAAATTGTTCAAGGCTATTTCTCTTGCTACATTTATTGTATACATCACTTCAGATCAAGCTTTTTTGAAGGCAAGGATTTTTGAGAGTAATGCTGACTACTAAAATTTATTTATGAAAAATTATCTCAGGAAAAGCTTAAATCAAGCCTTAGATAATTTTTTTTAATAAATTTTATTTTAAAGATGCACACAAAGATATACATTGTCAAGGTAACTGCACAACTTAAGTAAAATTCAGCATTAATGACTATGGAATTTATCTGGCTGAGCACTGTGGTAACTAAATGTGTGTTCATATTTTATATAGATTCTTCCAAGGTTATGAACATACACAGAAATTATTGTACTGGAACAGATCAATGATTCATCTAGTCCTGCTGAGAAATGCTGTTAAAGGATGCCAAAACGTAAATCAAGGACTGATCAGGATTTCAAGTCTGTCATGCAACACTTAACCCAGCAGGAGGCCTGGCAACTGAGTACAAATCATGGGTGACTAACCTCACCCTACTGCCATCTTCCTCCCCGACAAGAGACATAGTTTCTTCCTTGACTTAAAAACTATACTAGAAGGTTCTTCCAGAAAAATCCTTAGAGAAGCTATGCTTTTCTGCCTTGTGCTTGGCACAGGGATCCCACTGCTTGTAAGCACTGGCTGCCTACTTGTAAAATAGGGTGGTTGAGCCTGTAGTGCCCATCAGAGTCATGCCTGTACCGTAGATGTTCTGCATCCTACCTGCCCTCACTCAAGAGCATGGAAGGTAGACTGAGCTCCTTCATCTCATTGGCATACTTATCCAAAATCCTGATATGATATGGGAAAAGGGAGATGGTATAGTCCACAGGGAAACTTATGTCAAATTACCACTTGAACTGTAATTAAAAAAAAAATCTTTCTTTAAAATGATTGTTCATATGTGCTAGGTTGTTCATTTCTGCTAGTTAAGAAGCGATTGTCTCAGGTGGTGGAGACGAGACGCCAACAAGGAGAGGTGTGCTGCTGGACCTTGTACTAACAAACAAAGAAGGTCTAGTTGGAGAGGTGAAGGTTGGGGGCAGCCTTGGCTGCAGTGACCAGGAGATGGTGGAGTTCAGGATCCTACGAGGAGGGAGCAGGGCAGTGAGTAGGATTGCAACGCTGGCCTTCAGGAGAGCTAACTTGGGCCTCTGGAGGGACCTACTTAGGGGAATCTCCTGGGGTAGGGCCCTAGAAGGAAGAGGGGTCCAAGAGAGCTGGTTAATATTCAAGCATCACCTCCTCCAGGCTCAACATCGGTGCATCCCTCTGAGGAAGAAGTCGAGCAAAGCGGGCAGGAGACCTGCATGGATGAGCAAGGAACTCCTGGCCAAACTCCAGCAGAAGAAGGAAGTGTACAGAATGTGGAAAAGGGGACAGGCCACTTGGGAGGAATACAGGGACGTTGTCAGAGTGTGCAGGGATGCGACAAGGAAGGCTAAGGCCCAGTTGGAATGAAATCTGGCAAGGGATGTCAAGGACAACAAGAAGGGCTCCTTCAAATACATCAGTAGCAAAAGGAAGACTAGGGAAAACGTGGGCCCGCTGCTGAATGGGGCGGGTGCCCTGGTAACAAAGGATACAGAGAAGGCAGAGTTATTGAATGCTGCCTTTGCTTCCGTCTTCACTGCTAAGGCCAGTCCTGAGGAATTCCAGACCTTGGAGACAAGAGAGGAAGTCTGGAGAAAGGAGGACTCTCCCTTGGTGGAGGAGGATCAGATTAGAGATCATTTGTCCAAACTTGACATCCACAAATCCATGGGCCCCGATGGGATGCACCCACGAGTGCTGAGGGAGCTGGCGGATGTTATCGCTAGGCCACTCTCCATCCTCTTGGAAAGGTCCTGGAGAAGAGGAGAGGTGCCTGAGGACTGGAAGAAAGCCAGTGTCACTCCAGTCTTCCAAAAGGGCAAGAAGGAGGAGCCTGGAAACTCCAGGCCTGTCAGCCTCACCTCCATCCCGGGAAAGGTGATGGAGCAGCTCCTCCTGGAGGTCCTCACTAAGCATGTGGAGGACAAGAAGGTGATCAGGAGTAGTCAGCATGGATTCATTCAAGGGAAATCATGCCTGACCAACCTGATAGCCTTCTCTGATGGAATGAGTGGCTGGGTAGATGAGGGGAGAGCAGTGGATGTTGTCTCCCTGCACTTCAGCAAGGCTTTTGACACTGTCTCCCATCACATCCTCCTAGGTAAACTCAGGAAGTGTGGGCTAGATGAGTGGACGGTGAGGTGGATTGAGAACTGGCTGGATGGCCGAGCTCAGAGAGTTGTGGTCAGTGGTGCGGAGTCAAGATGGAGGCCTGTAGGTAGCGGTGTCCCCCAGGGGTGAGTCCTGGGTCCAGTCTTGTTCAATGTATTCATCAATGACCTGGAGGAAGGGACAGAGTGCACTCTCAGCAAGTTTGCTGATGATACTAAACTGGGGGGAGTGGCTGACACACCAGAAGGCTGTGCTGCCATTCAGAGGGCCGTGGACAGGCTGGAGAGCTGGGCGGAGAGGAACCTCCTGAAGTTCAACAAAGGCAAGTGCAGGGTCCTGCACCTGGGGAGGAAGAATCCTATGCACCAGTACAGGCTGGGGGTTGACCTGCTGGAAAGCAGCTCTGCCGAGAAGGACCTGGGAGTGCTGCTGGTGGACAACAAGTTAAACTTGAGCCAGCAATGTGGCCTTGTGGCCAAGAAGGCTAATGGGATCCTGGGCTGCATGAGGCAGAGTGTTGCCAGCAGGTGGAGGGAGGTGATCCTGCCCCTCTCCTCAGCCCTGGGGAGGCCTCCCCTGGAGTGCTGTGTCCAGTGCTGGGCTCTCTTGGACACAAGAGAGACATGGCCCTACTGGAGAGAGTGCAGCAGAGGGCTACCAAGATGATGAGGGGACTGGAGCATGTCTCCTGTGAGGAAAGGCTGAGGGAGCTGGGCCTGTTCAGTCTGGAGAAGAGAAGACTGCGAGGGGCTCTCATCCATGTGTACAAGTATCTGAAGGAAGGTATCAAGAGGATGGGGTCAAACTCTTCTCCGTGGCACCCAGTGACAGGACAAGAGGCAACGGGCAGAAACTGAAACACAAGCAGTTCCACCTGAACATGAGGAAAGATTTCTTTCCTGTGAGGGTGACAGAGTATTGGAACAGGTTGCCCAGAGCGGTGGTGGAGTCTCCTTTGCTGGAGATGTTCAAAACCCATCTGGACGCAATTCTGGGCAATGTGTTCTAGAGGACCCTGCTTGAGCAGGAGGGTTGGAGTAGATGATCTCCAGAGGTCCCTTCCAACCTCAACCATTCTGTGATTCTGTGATTCTTTAAGGCATGATTAAATTTGGTTTTTGGATCAATTTATGAAGTTGTATAAAAACAGAGCCTTCCAACTTTTTATCAGCTCTTCAAGTTACAATGATGTCTTTAATAAGGGATACCATCATTTTGAATTAAAGAGACACGTGGATAGAAGTGATATAACTAGGAGTATATGTGTAGGGACAATATTGACAAATACTGTCATCTTGTTTTATTGCAAAAATGGACATAATTTATTAGCTGAGGAAAACAAAACAGAAAAAGTTTGAAGATGAGTTAGTTCATATATTCTTGGACATTACATAGACCACCCAGATCTGACGTCATGCTTTATGTCTCTTAAATGTAAATAGATTCAAAATAGTCTTGAATTGCCTGCCTGTGTCCAACTGAATATAATACTTTCAGAAGAGGAAGACCTATCTTTTCATGTCCCTTTCCATTTGTATCTTCTTTAAAGAAAGTCTTCTTGATGAGTAAGCCTGATAAGTTTCTTGAGTAATGTCACAGCAAATATTTGTCTAACAGAAATGCAGGGTTTCTTACTGAAAATTAAATTTATTTACTCTTGAGATAGTTACACTTGGAGTATGTCACTCAAGAAGGAAAAAAGAGCGTGATCCCACAATAGAGTCTCTTTACAGGGATTAGGGATTGGTACTCCTGCCAGGGGACAAGACCAAAAAAAAAAAAAAAAGTGATTGTGATCAGTGTCCATGAAGGAATTTAGGAAAATTCAGGCAAGCTCCACACCTGTCTGAGATGCCATATAGGAAGATAGAATTAAACACTATATATTCCCAATTTTAAAAGCTGCCTTTTGGGGAAAAATAGAAAAACCGAGGGTCAGTTTTTCTCATATAGTAGCCTCATTTAAAGATGAGGAAAGTGTGAATAACCCAAATCTTAAAAGCTTTACTGTTTCAGCTAGATTTCTGTGTTATTCTGTAATTGTCTGTAATCTGGAAAAAGTTCTTTAAAATGCTTCCTTTCATGTTGTGACTGTATAGTTAGTGCTATAGTAACTAATGTACTCTTTCTCAGCTAGTGTAACCTTGAATGAATGTGTTTCCAGTTAATGTAGACAAGGATTGGCATCAAACGTAGCAAGTTTTCCTTTCTGTCATAGTTTATAACATTATTTGGGACCAATCCAGTAGCAGTAGAAATAAGTACATCTTTGCCAGTAAAGTGAATCATTCTGCCTGGATAAGTGGACATGAACATATACATACAGATGTTGATGTGTGTGCTAGTGCAATGTTGTAATTTTTAGCTAATATGGGGAACTGAGAAGGGTAAGGACTTCAGAGGAATTTATATGAAGTAGATAGTTTATATTTAGGTCCATAGTTAGTGTTTTGCATACATGGGGTGATTTTTTTTAAAAGTATTTACAGCTCAAAGTACTCTATACATTGAAGCAGTGTACTCATTTAGGAAATTGTGAAAGAAGTGATTGCAATTTTATATTGCTTGGTACAGTGATTTTGTAGTGTTTTCTGGAGTGTTTCACAGAAGAGGAGACACAATGTTATGAAGGGTCACTGTGCTTGTGGTATATCTGTTTATAAAAAATGTCGTGTAAGTTTTAAAAGACTGTCTACTCATTTAATGAATTTTAAGAGGCAAATGTTATAATTTTCGGTTTCACTGTTGGATTTAAAATTAAGCTGTTTTGTGCCTATAAAGTGAGGCAGTCTGGGAAATAAAGGGGTAAAAAAAATGATTTATGAGAGGTTCAATTTCAAAATATAATATATTGAATTTAATATGTAACTTCTGAAAACCATATTGTGAACATATGTTAATAGAAACTTTCCAAAAAAACAGGTGACAAGACGTGAAAAAGATAAGATGCAGATAGTATATTTTTCTTAAGTGTATCTTTTTCATGTTAGTCTTTTAACAGATGTAACTTCTGTCAGAGAGGATAACTGCAAAACTTTATGTATCTTTGTCAAGTGAAATCCTAAACTTGGAGCCATTTTTAGCCTGGTTTCCTAATGAAGAGAGACTTAAGCAACAGCGCTACATTATATTTCTGCCAGTCTCCTTCCTAATAACCTTTGAACCCAGTAGTCTGTTTTGGTCATATTTGCAAAAGTGTAAAGGTCTCTAAGATACAGAAAGTTCTGCAATTTTCATGAAATTAAACAGCTGTGTAGACAAGACAGATATACTAGTGACCGCAGGCTCCAGGGTGAACTCGGTCCTTATTAGACCTTAGAAGGCGCACAAGGGTGTTACGCTCATGGAATATGTTTGTTGTGCAAATTGCTGGGAAATCGGGCTTGACAGATTTGTTTGCTCCTGGAACAATCTGTTGGCTTAACTGTGAACAAGAAAAGCAAAACTTATTTCTTTAATGTGACCGTTTTTAAACAATTCTACCATTGTCCCGTTATATGTCCACACTTAGAAAAGTTGAATGTGGATTATCAAAATGGCTCAGAACTTATTTTATCGCTAATAAATGCCATTTTAGATGCTTGATTGCGTAGCTGTGCACACCCTGTTCAATATATGGGTTTTTTTACTGTAAATAGAAACAGGAAAATTCCTTTATAAAGAAGCATAAATTGAGAGGAGAAATTAAGCAGTTGCTTTGACATGCTAGCAAGTTAAGTAAATAGCAATAAAATGCTGTTGATGTGCAGATAATCATTATCTAAGTTGTACAGGAAAATAAAAGCATAGAGCAGACTCAGCATGCCAGATTAATTCAAGCATTGTGCCATCCTTTCAACTTCATTAAAAATAAACAAAAAATGCTATTCTATTTTTATTTTCATAGATGAATAAACATTTCTTTCTTAAACTGAAATTCAACCCAATACTGAAAGTTCACCTAAGATTATCTTTACTTAAGCCCTCCATCTAACCAGGGGGCTGTAAGTGAAGCAGTTGCAGAAGGGGGATGGGATTGAGAAGTGGTTTCTCCAAATCAGTCTTCCCTGCATTGACACAAGGGAGAGATAAGAGAGAGCAATCCTGCGTGCTCTGTTCAGTGATGCCAATGTGATCGTCTTTAAAAGAATATAGTTCAGTTGTATTTAAATATAAGAAAAACATGCTATGGATGTCTTTAGTGGTGGGAGGTATCATTTACTGAACTCAAATTATTTTTTTTTCAGATTTTGATCAGGGAATGAATAAATAACGGTATTTCACATGGA